>NC_134572.1:122167437-123516604 GCF_050947875.1 Dermacentor variabilis | reverse complement strand
CAACACACGTAGCCACGAATGACAGTGCGATATTGTTTTGAGCAAGTTCTTGCGCAAAGGCTGCGTCGGTTGCTTGGTGCTGGCGTGGAGCTTTCTCCTCTGCGCAGTTTTTACTAACACTTCCGGTCACGCCCCTCAGATCTAACGAGTCGACATAACGCGTAAGGCTACGGTCACTGCGCTACGAGCGCGCAGCTCAATCGATTCTTCTCAGAAAGCACGTGCCGTGCTTTGCCCACATCTCGGGAAATGTGTACGCCACCAGGACCGCCCCTCCACGCACTGTAAGGGATAAGAACCCCCTACAAAGGTTCGAAGTCGGGCGCAAATATACGTCCCTGTACGGACGGGCGCCCCAGTGCAAGCAGGAACCGAGCTTTAACTAAGACGATCCCAGACACTTTCTTCGATACTTTCCCCTTCCTATTCCTGCAGCTTTATGCGCCGTCTCTCCTCCTCCGTGACCTTTCCTCAAACCTCCCCTCTCCTCTCTCCCCACGTGACTGAGCCCGCTTCTCGATGCGAAAGGAAGCCCTGCGTGCTCGGATTTGCCTCGCACTTTCCTCTCATCGGATGCGGGTCACGTATAGGTGCTTCTGAAACGAGACGGCGCCCGGAACAGCGGGCGGGCAGGTTTATTTCGCTCCATTATTTGTCTTTCTTTTTATCTTTTTGTCTTTTAGTTTTGTCTCGGCTCCGTTGAGAGAGCGGGGTCCTTCCTGCTTTCCCGTGCACTCCCAACCTGATCGCCGGTGCCTCTTTCGCCTCGTATTGATTTCCAAAGGGAGCTGCCAATTAGGGAAGGCCGCATTTTCAGTTTATATGGGAGCAGCGCCTTTAATCTCGCAGTCCCTGCAGGCAGCTAGGGTCGCTCCCGCCTCAGCAGTTGCTAAGGGAAGCAATAAGAGAAAACTTCCGGGGAGGGGGGGGGGGGGACCTCCTCCAATTTTGCACTCTTGCCGCTCTCGGAACCGGCAACGTGCGAAGATGTCTCGCACGCCAGACGCTTTCTCTCTTTTTTTCGCAAACAAGGCGAAAGCAAAAAGAACGAAAAGTTGATGAACTGCCGTAATGCAAACGAGCCAGGCACGTGAAAGAGGGCATTAAGGGGGGAGGGGGATGCGAGAGGCAGGAACTGCACAGGCACTGGGGGAGGGGGGGGGTCGCTTCTTCATTTGGCGACACCGCGACTTCGCTTCGCCGCTGTCGCCGTTACATTGCCTCTGTTGCTGCTGCCGCTGCTGCTGCTGCTGCGCCGTTGTGCTCCAGGTCGAAGTAAATGTAAACGCGAGTAACATGTCTTCTCGACGACTTTCTCTCGCAGTCTCCGCGTTTCTTCTTGCGCTTCTTATTGAGCGATCCTTGTTCGCCTCCGGTGTTGTTTTTGCTTTTTATTTCCGCCTCTCTCTTCAAAAGGGGCGAGCGCGCCAAATCAAGTTTATTAGCGCGGCCGTGGTGCTAGTATTGCGACACGCCTTGCTAGCTTTTGGGCTTCTCGTAATCTTCCGGCGTGAGTGTGCTGTTCGATAAATAAAAAAAAAAGGATGAAAATAGGAAGAAAAAAACAATGAGAGAGGAAACATTTATACCGGAGTGTTTCGACTGGATGTTTTGCCTGTTTATCTTTACGGAGTTCTTGTCCTTCCATTGCCGCCTTCGAGTTTCCGGAGTGAGGTTTAACTTTCGAGCAATCTCTGGATCTAAGTAAGTTGTCCGTTTACCCTTCCTTACTTCCCGTTGGTACCAAATGGCACCCGTAAATTTAATCAGCCCTGGTAATAGGAGTTTGATACTCGCTTTGCACGAAAGGAAAAAAAGGAAAGGAACTTTCGGAAATGTTTCTTTCGAGTACGCGGATAATAGAATAGACGCTTTCTTGGGAGGTGTGAAGGTCAGAACCATTGGGACGCAGCTTATATATATATATGCTCAGTGTGTCCTTTGTGTTTGTAGTGTTTGTTCAAACTAGCAAAAGTAAACAGACTTAGGCCTGCTTAGTAGAACTGTGTATAGTTAGTGCAACAGTCTCTGCATGAAGGTTCAAGAGAGAGAGAGAAAGGCAAAGGAAAGACAGGGAGGTTAACCTGAGATTATCTCCGGTTGGCTGCCCTGTACTGGGGGAGGGGCAAGGGGATGCAATAGGTGAGAAAGAAAGAAGGATAAAAAAAGGAAAAAAAAACCTATGCACACACACGCGCGCACACACGAATAAACATCTATACATGTCTCCAAGCGTATCAGATGTATCCGTAGGCCTGGTCCTACGCGTTTATTAAAAAAAAAAACATTTGTATAGCAGGAATTGTGCACGGCTTTAATTAGTACTGTGTACATTGGAAAAGGAAAAAAAAAGAAAGAAGGGAAAGAAAGGAAAGAGAAAAAGAAAGAGCCAGTAAATCATCTTTGCAGCAATGGTTGGTAAAGACAAGGCTAGCTACCACAAAATAATGTCGCGTTTAAGTTTCGCACAGCGTTCATAGAGTGTACATGTTTTCAAACTTCTCTAATCTTTTTTACCCCGCTATATTGCGCTCATTTAGTCTGATGCTACAAGAGTTCAATCGTTAAAATGCATAACTTTTTTGATGAGGTTTACAGCTGAATTAGTGGCCCTAATGAGCGGCTTGCTTTGAATGTTTGTGTAGAAGCGCGTAGAATCCCAGAAATGCACACATTTTATGCAAACATGACCGGCACGGCCCTGCGTTGCTACGGAACTGGACAGTCTCCAATTTCCTGAACTCAATTACTGCGAATAGCAGACTGGCAGGCAAGTACGGCAGGTATGTGAACATGTATAGTCACTCGCCTTTACATCAAAACTACTGAGCTTTTTCTAGGCTGGAATAAACTGTGCAATCCTTCGGCCAGGCACGCCCAAGCCATTTCCACGCTCAGAACTGCCTCGCCTTTTCCTACTACCGCTGCTGTGCGGCAACTTCTGCTAGGCGTTTTGGAAGAGTGCGCATGCCTTCCTTGATTGCTCCTCGCTACAACACAAACATCGTGCCGAAGCAGTTTCCCTCCTTGCGCTATGCAACATCATTCGTGCATTCCGGTGCATTGACCCGGCTCCTAGCTGCACGCCCTCTGATGTCTAGGGCCTCTACACTGCAGTACAGGTGGTCAACGGAAGAAAGAAGAAAGAAAGGACAAGTTCTGACCATTTCGTAGCTCATAAAAGATAGAGAGATATTTATTATGAGAGAAAAGCTGAGAGGTCGGCCTGAATCAATGTTTTGACCTGCTACTCGGCGCGGAAAGGGTGTCGAAAGAAAGAATAGAGAAGACGCTGATTATGAGGGAGAAGATGGCAGTGAAAAACTAGCACGGTCCGAGACTCTTCAAAGTATCTTGTCCAATCCACTCTCACACGAAAATTTGTTGAGGCTGATGACGAGGATCTCATAAAAGATGTTCGCAGTGTAATGCTTCGCGTTCACAACTTTGATTTGGTTTAGGTCTTCCCCGCATATCGCATCGTAATGCAGCGAAGATACATTTACAGGGCATTGATGGCAACACAGGAGAGATCACCTGAGTGGGCATAAGCCCAAGCGTCGTGGGCTTAGAGCGGCAGCGCAGATGCACCTAACTTACGTTGGCGCTGTCATTCGGCGGTATGGTTGGTTCGAAATTGTGACGCGAAATCTGCAGCGCGGCAAGGCGAACTACAAAGAAGACAGCGGCGCACGTACTACAGTGACGTGTGTTAAGTACAAAGCTATCAGCGCCATCTGTGGGAAGCACGGCTGACTCACTGCCGAAGGCGCGGGTCAAGCGCTCACCTTTCTCCCAGTGCAGCGATTTGAGCGGATACGTGAGCAGCGCGCAGTGCACCTCCAGCGTCTCGGTGGCCACGGCGGTGCGGTTGGATCCGAAGGGCCGCACGGCGGGCGCTCCACGCACGGCCACGCGCGCCGTCGCCTCTGCCGCGCCAGCCGAGTTGACGGCTACGCACCGCCAGACACCGGCCTCGTCGGTCCGGATGCGGGAGATGTTCACGTAGCTCGCCAGGTGGTTCTCGCCGTGAGAGGCCTGCGCGCGTTCGTAACGCGGCGTTTCATCGTCGAAGAGGGGGAGAGAAAGAAAAGCAGAGAGATACGCTGTCTTTTTCTTTGCCCATCGTGGTTACATATGTTCAGTGTTTCTGGGGAAACAAAGAAAAAAGCTTGTGTCGTCGCCCTTCTATCTGTCCCTGTTGCGTTCGCGCCTGTGTTATCTTTTAGCTTTTCGTCTTCTTCTTTTCCTGTTTCTTTCATTACTACACCTACCAACTTTTAATAATAATAATATTTGGGGTTTTACGTACCAAAACCACTTTCTGATTATGAGGCACGCCGTAATGGAGGACTCCGGAAATTTTGACCACCTGGGGTTCTTTAACGTGCACCTAAATCTAAGCACACGGGTGTTTTTCGCATTTCGCCCCCATCGAAATGCGGCCGCCGTGGCCGGGATTCGATCCCGCGACCTCGTGCTCAGCAGCCCAACACCATAGCCACTGAGCAACCACGGGGGGTGGCCAACTTTTGGGCAGCTCTTCTAAATGAAAGCTGGATATCTTTTTTTTTTTGCCTGTCGTGCTACTTTCGGTATCGGGTGGGGGCTACGATACACACACTGATATGATAAAGACACAAACGGCACATATATGCATAGACACGCACACATTCAAACTGTTCGGCGACTCTGAAGAAAATGCTGCAACAACTTTCATTGTGCACTGTGCGCGAGCGGTGGTTTGCCATGGGCCAAAAATCTCTTGCAGTTTTAAGCTAGAGTCGTGGTAAAAAATGCAACACTGCCTTCAGAAGTTGCCTATGTGATGAATATCGACTGCAGTCACATAAAATGTGCTTCAAGTCCTAAGTAACATGGCACACTGAACACATCGCCGAGTATAAGAACTTAAGAGTTTGCATTTAACGGAGCTCGTGAAAGCCACGTTGATGAGCCCGATGCGGTGAAGGCATGCTTGGTATTGAGGCCTCGCGGGCGGGGGGGGGGGGGGGGGGTTAGCGCTGAACATGCAAGACGGATCCACTTTGGATGGTTGCGCGCGTTATCAGAATAACGGCTGTGTGAACCGCTGAGTAATATTCTGTATTAGCTAGAATTATTAGCCGTTAGTTTAACAAAGCTTCGTCTGCTCAGGTTGCACATTAGGTAGAAAAAATACAAATTCAAAAGTTATTTTTTTTATTTTTTGGAACCCATTCATTCGTTCATTGATTCATTCATTTAGATCAGGAAGATGCAGGATGGACCTGCCAAAACGCAACAAATACGCTTGAAAGAAACCTGAGCCCCCCTTGTAAATGGCATACAGCAAACGCTGAATGCTAACGCTCAAATATGTCTATACAACAAAAATGAGTACAGAAATAGCACACAAAAGAAGTTGTTCAGAAAAACAAGCCATTCTGACAACACACATCCTACAGACTTCATCAATAGCTCGATACATAAACAATATCAAATGCATACAAAACATATATATTATATAGATGCACGTATAACTGTGGGCTGAGATTTCAAAAAAGAGTCGCAAAAATAACAAATGGCGTTTGATATCCCGTATACTGCAATTTTCTACACCACCACTGTCGGTTATTAGTGTGTTCGGAAGTCGTGGCAAAGTATAGCAGATAATTTGCGCCGCAGTTTTCGTCCAACAAAATGGTATACACCAAAATTCTTGGTTTCTCCAATTGTAACTGCCTATTTAAGCCTTTAAGTTAGCAAGATCTATTAAGGTGTGTCGTTTTTTAGGGCTTCCTTGCTCACAACCACCTCAGATGCTAATTGGCGTTTGGGAACCAACACGAGCTTCCTTACATGCGATTCCAATTTCCTTGTCCACGAACATCAATTACTATTTGCCTTGGTCAGTGACCAGAGGTGTTTTCTTAATCATTCGTCATGTGTGAAATACTGACGCGTAAACGGCGTCGACTACAAGCTAGGCGTTCTAGTGACATGTAGCTTGGCGCACATGCCCTGTGGATGACCAACTATAAGTCCCTAACAACAACAACAAAAAAAAGAAGTCAACGCACGCTCTGTGGGGCAGTGCTAGTTCCCTGCGTGAACGAGTAGTTAAGACAAAAAGCAGCAACAAAATAAACTTATAAAATTAAGCTGACTACATTATTCACGGCGCCGCTTTATTGCTTTCAGGTGGTCAAATAAGTAAGACAGCATTCTTTTTTTGTAGTGTTATGTTCATTCCCGGCGCGTAATGCCAATTCTTTGTTATATCCCAACATCAATTTTTAAATCGCATAGAAAAAAGAAATTGAAAGGAAGAAAAAGCAAATAAAGAAATAAAGAAAAATGCAGCCTACGTCTGAATTTTTGAAGGTTGTTTGAAATACGGAAATAAATGCTAGGAACACGTTTCATCATTCAGGGAAAAAATGAGAAAGACGACATTCAAATAATTCTGAACTTCGGTTCTAAGTGTAACCTACTTAGTCTAAGCCTTCTAATGTTCGTGCACGAAAGAACATTGCTAAAAATAAACAATACGTGAACGGGAGCGTCTCCAAACGTAAACTTGAGAGCTCGGGCGAGCTTATATTAGATACTCGAATATGTACACAACGACAACGCAAAAACAGGGTTGAACGCACATGCACACACACTTGCAAGCGCCTTTCTCTTACCGAATGCTAAAAAAAAAAAAGAAAAGTGGGCTACAATGTGTGAACATAGTCGTAATTGTGTGTTTTAACACTGTCCCACGTAGCGAAGTTACGCTTGCGATTTACGCGATTGCTATGACGAGACATCCTGACTCTTTCTACGCCCTTCGAGCTTTTCTAAGAGTTCCAGTCTAGATGAATGTCCTGCAATTAACTTTAATGTGTCTGTATGCTTTTCAAGCCGTGCACCATATCATTTTCACCTAACAACTAGAGTAGCTAATAAAGGGAAAATGAGACATCCACCGAATCGCAGCGATTACTACAAAGGAAACCCATACGAGTTCCTCGAAAGAAAAGCCTCGCAGTTGAAGAAAAATTCGTCCTGGTCCGGGACTCGAACCCGGGACCACCGCCTTTCCGGGGCAGCCACTCTACCATCTGAGCTAATCAGGTGGCTGGCAGATGGCAGGGCGAAGTCGAATTTATCGACAACTCGAAGCAAAGGCAAGAGTTTGACGTAATAGTTCTGCGGAAACCCGTAAGGTGGAGGGAAGTAATTAATAAAGGAAAAATGAGACATCCACCTAATCGGAGCAATTGCTCCAAAGGAAACCCATACTATATTTCTTCAGTTTTCTTCAACTGCGGGGCTTTTCTTTAGAGGAACCCGTATGGGTTTCCTTTGTAGAAATTACTGCGATTAGGTGGATGTCTCATTTTCCCTTTATTATTTACTTCCCTCAACCTTACGGTTTTCCGCAGAACTATTACGTCAAACTAGAGTAGCATAGAAGGTCGTCGCCATCCAAATCAGTGTCTTTACCGTTTTTACCTCTTACACCCTGATATCAAGGTGCATGATCTTCAGTTTCGACTTGTTCTCGTGCTTTTACAAGCTTGCTCTGTTTGCCATGCATTTCTCGTCCAGCACTACCTTACTTAATTAGACGCATATATGCAGCAGCCTCTACTTCACTGTTAACACGGAAGCAAAACTTCCAGATATCACTTGTTGTGGATCTCGTTCTTATGTGTGTGTGGATTCACTTTTCTTCTTGAGTGAGAACAGCGGCGTCCCATTTTTGCATATCTAGTGTTGTATCTAGGCTAAAGTAACAGCTAGAATTCAATATCACTGGTAAGCAAGTGATTACCGTGTTTCTGTTCGAGCACTGGTTGCTGTGTAGCGGCGGTACCACAGTTATCTCATCTGCGTCACCTCTACATAGTGAGAGGAACACTATTGGCGATGAACGAGGGATGGGCTGTACTGGAAGAGTGTTAGAACGCTGGATCGGGACCAAGTGGCCCACTCAAAGATTAGTCTGTATGCACGAGGATCAAGTTTACCTCGCTGATGTCGACCCTGCTAGATTTCATGTGACGAGCTGGAATTCCATCGACGTTCCACGTTATCTTGGGAGCCGGGGAACCTGTGGCTTCGCACTTCAGGAGCAAGGAATCACCGGGTTTCACCTTGGAGTCCTTGGGCGACTCCAGTAGAACTGGAGCGGTGTCTGCGCGGAATGAATGCTTGGAGTGAACAACATCAAGCAAAAATGTAGGCTCAGAGACGTAATAGACACACACACGTATTTCATAATTCTATTACCCATATGCTCAGTTTACTCTCTGCAGTCACAATTTGTCCAACGTTCGGTGGTGAAATTTTCGTGCCGGAGTTGTGCCCGGACATTCAAAAGGATTGCGAAAGAAACTGTTTGTTGTTTTCTATCAATTACATGCAATTGCTATTAGTGCAAGTTTAAGCCAGAAAATAAGTCTTTGAGAGAGAATGATTTTAGGCAAGCGCAGGAAGTCTGCCTATATCGGAAGAGAGGGCTTGAAAGGAAAGAGAAACGCACAATCAGCACGACATAGAATAAAAAGATTCGGTAAAAGTGCCAAGCGCTACAGCAGCTCTTGGGAGTAATTCGGGGAACGCGTAATTATGCAGCTACCTGAACACAAGCAGAAACGGTGAAAAAGTACGCAACTTAATTCTTTAACGCCATAATAACTTCATGATATTGAATTTAGGCAGGATGTTTTCAATGACAAGGTAACAATAACTTGTTTGGTACTGTGCCCAACTGGAGCTTTATTAGTAATAAGGTAACCTAGGAGATGCACACTAGTATTCGGAGTTGATTGCCTTGACGCCTCTACAAAATGAAGGCCACAAATAAATAACTACACGGATTCAAGACGCCAAGTCCATTCATTTAGATGTTACGAATAAGTGACCCAGCGGCCGAATGTTCTTTCATTCATCGGCCGCTTGGTTAGTAACTAACTAACTAACTAACTAACTAACTAACTAACTAACTAACTAACTAACTAACTAACTAACTAACTAACTAACTAACTAACTAACTAACTAACTAACTAACTAATCCCGCAGAACACTTAGGCGACTGACCAAATGGGTAGGTCGATAACATTTCTAATCAAATCCACTGACTGGCATGAAGGCCACAGATAGGAAGCAGACACTCAATTTCCGACTTTAGCACTGCGCATGCGCGTGAATTTCATGCCACTTGATGTGCCCGCTTCGTGCCTGCTGCAGACGTAATTCGAAGCTCTTTCACGTACAGCCGGAGCGATACAAGGAACGCGTTTTACTCATGTCGACACGATAGGCTCAGGACAGCACGAAATAGGCGCAAGTACACCATGCGGCAAAGGGTGGCCAAAATCGTTTCATGCGACTGCCGCTTGACGCCTGCAGTTTTGAGCGCAGAACGAGGAACTGGTCTTTCACCTCCGAGAATGAGCTGCGCCGATGCTTGCGCCTGCGCAAGCACGTTGTAGGCCATGCACTGATATATGCCGCCATCCTGGGCGGCCACTGGGGTCAGTTGCACGAGGCGCCGGTCGTCGAGCAGGCGAACACGCGCTCCGTCGTCGAGCAGCTCCCGCGCGTCCTTGTACCACCGCACCAGGGGCGCGGGTCGGCCCGCCGCCGCGCAACGCAGGGATGCCGGCTGGCCGACGTGCGCGGTCAGAACCTCGGGCACTAGACGTGCCTCCACGGGAGCTGCAGCAGAGGTGACGAAACCACAGAAATAATGAATCTTAAAAACAAAGAAAAACAAGAAAGAAAAACAAATCCGAAGACACCTTAGCACTCAGGAGTTGCGAATTCGAAAGCAATAATGTCCAATTGAATGCCGTTTAGCGGTCCTTCGAGTTACAAGCTCCTCGCGGGCAAACGGACGCGTTGAGACGATCGAGGCAGAAAGCTGGGCTAGTTGGTGTATCATCATTATTCAAAAGACTAGCCCAAATAACAGGGACACAGACAGAGAAAACGACACGACGAGCGCTAAGCGCCAACTGAGGTTTTACTCAGTTGATGAACTGAGGTTTTACAGTAAAACCTCAGTTGATGTTTAGCGCTCGTCCTGTCGTCTTCTCTGTCTGTGTCCCTGTCATTTGCGCTAGGCTTTTGATTAATGATAGCGTTGAGACGCTCGGCCATTTAGCCCAGTGGGTAACGCACATAGCTTTTGAGCGTGGGTTCGTAGGTTCGAAACTCACTACGGCCAGCGTTTTATGCGAAGCATACTAGCCGCACAACCACGCTCTTCCTTGCTGCGCCGCGCGCGGCCGCGTAGCTACCATATGACGTCATAACAGCTGCAAAAGCGGAGGCTCAACTCGTGCGCTCGCTTGCGGCCGCGTAGCTACATAGCCGGGTCTCAGCTCGTGCGCTCGCCTGCATGAGTTGTTTCTTCGTCTAGCCGAACCAAATATAGCCAAGCAACAGCAGTTCACCAGGCTAAACGGTGGTTCAACAACTAAAATAAAGGCTAGTATGCTTCGCATCCTGGGCTTAACCTTAGCTAAGCCACAGCCATCTTGTTCCTTTCGAGTTCATTCTGTTTTTTAAATACATTCATTTCTTTGTAGCGATTACTGAGCTGTAGTTGGAACGCAGGTGAGAGTTTACGCGGACAAGGAACGCGCAGCTAACACAAGCCTGAGAGAGTGAGGGTGACGTGGCGTCGTGGCCATGCCCTCTCCCCTCACGCAACGGCTGGCGCACAATGGCAGCCAGCAGGTGTCCCCTTTCATCCGCTCTGCTCCGTTGAACCATGCACGTGACATGGCGTTGCAGCCAATGGTAATTTAGCTGCCGTTTCGCTGCTTTTGTCGCTCAATGGGCAGTTTGACGCTACTTCATAAAAAAGAAAAGGAAAACGAGAAGGAAAAGAAAGGAAGAAAGTATAAACCACTGCGGTTTCTCAATGCCTACGGCGCTTCGCTGCTGAGCCCGAGGTTGCGGGATCAAATACCGGCCACGGCGGCCGCATTCCGATGGTGGCGGAAAGAAAAAAGTTTGTATACCGTGCATTCGGCGGGCGGTACAAGCCCCAGATGGTTAAAATAATTCGAGAGTTTCCCACTACGACGTGCCTCATAATCAGATCGTGGCTTTGGCATGTTAAGCCTCAGAACATATTAAATATGTTGCCTCCAGTTCGGCGTTTTCCACCGTTAAAGGGACACCAAAAAGGGAACTTGAATTATTCTAGCCTGAATAGACGTTCTTGTAAACTTTAGTTTCGTTAACTCCGCAGTAATAAGTTTATTATTAGAAGAGAAATTTAAGGCCACAGCTAATTTTTTTTAAATTTCGCTATGGAAACGCGAGCGCCTGCTACGTCAATATGACGTCATGGATATCGATGTACCTTACTTCCATTAAGGTAGTTAAGGCTTAGCAAAAATTCTTAAGGCGGATCTAGCCTGGCGAGACACTCGCCACCAATTTCACCACGTGAGCGTCTCCTTTCAGGTAGGTTAAAAAAAGCAAAATCATACATATGTTGTTCAATGCATCATTACAGAAAACCCTAGTGCCAGACGGGTGAACAAGCATGACGGTTTGGGCGAGTTCGTGTCCAATGACGTTTTCTTGAATTAGCACAACTCGAAACAAGTGAAGGAAGCGGGACAAACAAAAAGAAACAGGAGACGGGCATGCTTGACATCCAAGCATTAGTGCGAAAACATTATATCGCTCATGAGGCGGAAAATCCGGCGTTGGCCTGACCACACGATGGCCCCAAAAGGCTACGAACCCTCGATCTTTGATAGGAGTCGAACCAACCACCTTTGATGTTAACTAAGGTCAAGTTAATTTTGGCGCAGTTAATTAAGGCACTCGAACCCACGGCTTTGGGGGGGGGGTCGAACCCACGATTCTTGGTGTTAATTAAGGCTGTTATTCAAGGCACAGTTAAGTTAGAGTTAAGACACTAGAACCCACAACCTTTGGTGGGAGTCAAACCAACGATCGTTGGCGTTAATGAAGGCAAAGTTTATCAAGGCACAGTTAATTAAGAGAGACATAAGAAACTTGAACCCATGACGTTTCGTGGGAGTCGAACCCACGACCTTTGGCGTTAATGAATGTTAGGTTAATTAAGGTACAGATAATTAAGATAAAGGTAATTGAGGGACTCAAAGCACACGGCCTTTGGTGTTAAAGCGAAGTTAATTCAGTTTCAGTTTCTGTTTATTATTCTTTAAGCACCATGAATGGGTAATGTTGGGAACTCAGCGCTGACGCCCGTTGTTGCACCTGGGTCGCAAGCCCCAAGGGTAGCGTTGGCCTGGCGGCCTGGGGCACAACTGGAAGCATCCGAAGGTCCCGGCAAAGCATGAGTCGACTGGTAACAACAAAACAACTTGTTTATTCTAACATCGCAAAGAGTTGGCGGTCAGGTCGACCGAAGTAGAGAGACGGGAGAGCACGTTACTCAACAGAAGAAATCGGAGCCTCTCTTGGCGTCCGGGGGCAGCTGCTTTTATACTCTCGCAGTTGAGGGCAAGAAGGAACCCCTCTATAGACGAGCACGTGACTGTGCCGCTCGGGAACGTTGGGATGAGAAGGTGGCGCAGCCGTCGTGCCGGCGCCGCTCGGGCACGTTGGGATGAGAAGGTGGCGCAGCCGTCGTGCCGGCGCCGCTCGGGCACGTTGGGATGAGAAGGTGGCTCAGCCGTCGTGCCGGCGCCGCTCGGGCACAATGGGAAGAGAAGGTGGCGCATACGCCGGGCCGCGCCGCTCGGGCACAATGGGATGAGAAGGTGGCGCATACGCCGGGCCGGTGCCGCTCGGACCTCCTCGCTTCACAGTTGGGGGAGCTCCTCTCCCCGGCTGCCGCGCTTTGACAAGCGTGGGCAGCAACATGCACACCCACACACACGCGCACACACGAAGACACGTGGCATTGGAACATGCCTGGACGCGCTTGGCGGGGAGGCGTAGCGGCGGCGCCGAACGGGCCAAAATGTCTGCCGCTTTGAACGAAGCCCCAGCGTCCGTTGCATCCGCGCCGGCTATACCGCGCGTCGTAGGCGAAACGTAACAGTAAGAGACAATTTATAGACGAAGGTCCCCAAGTCAAAGACTGGAACGGGACCCTCGGTTAATAAAAATACTTATTAATTAGCTGAGATTATGGCATAGTTATTTAGGCAGAGCTAATTAAGGCACTCGAACCCACGTCCTTTATTGGGAGTAGAACCCTCGACCTTTGGTGGCACTCGAACCAAGAACCAGGTGTCCCAAGAATTATTTACTCGACGACTGAAAGAGCATAGGCATCGCGTGGTGGTCGCAATGCTTTCGCATTCATGCACGTAGGGACAACTAAGTGCCCCTTTAATTTTTTATTTCGTGATACATCTGAAAACTTTTATATTCTAAGGGGAAAAAATTCACCGACGATTACGATACTCCCTAATGCAAAATTAGAGCGCAGCTCTATACGTGTGTTCATTTAGCGATATATTGTCTGGCGCGCTCAATCAATCTTGTGCGGCACGTTGTAAACGCAGCGAAGTGTTGCGCCACTGCCTCGCTAATCTGATGATCGTGAGAGCTAGCGCGTGGGTAAAGCGTGGGTGCGATTCACAGCAGCCGAAGCGACTAGCGTTATAGTAGACACGGGGCACGAAAGGGCAACAAGGACAAGCGCAATTTCCAACTGGTGTTTACTACAAAAAAAGGTTATGAATATATACTCTCGCACACTTGATCGCAAACAGTTGCACATGGAATACCAACTAGCCCGGTCTCACACCCTGTCACAGCAGCCGCCGCCGATAGACCTCCCAGAAGACGCGCGCTACTCTGTCGCCATCTCGTAGCCCATCGTCGCCGCACTACGCTCTTCTCACGCTTTCGCCGTACCCTCCTCCGCTTACCGCCTCATGCTTTCGCTGCACCATCCTCTCCGCTTTCCTCCTCGCGTCTTTCATTCCTCCGCTGTGCTCCGCGTTCGCTTTCATCTTTCGCTGTGCTCGTTCGCTCGGTTACGCCGAGCTACGACGCCGAGGCGCGCCGACACTTGCCGAAGGAACGCGTGCCTAAGAGCTGCGGCTCTAAAACAATGTGCAAAGACATAGCTCATTCTGCACGTGCCGGCAGACCGAGAAACGTCGATTCTTTACTTGATAAAGCTATAGGCGGCGAGCATACAGCCGTTTCTCCAAATCATGCTGTCACTTCAGCTTCTGTTATTTCACGTTGGAGCTGATTATACGTCAGAATGAACGTATGTTAGGCTTGTCGGTCTGACATTGTAAATTCCAAAGACAGCGCAAAAAATACACATACACATAAAGAAGACACGACAGACGCGCTCGTTCGCGTCTGTCCTGTCTTCTTTATGTGTATGTGTATTTTTTGCGTTGTATTCGTAATTTACAGAGCTGAATATGATGACATCCGATAACAGCACACATGTCGAAGTCATGAGCACAGCCAGAAATCTTGCAGGGGGAAGGTAGAAAACAACTAGCTGAGAGTTTGCTCTTAACATTGTTACTGTGCTCGCGCAACCTGTAATTCGTTTGTCCAACCTAATATTTGCTTCAAGACCAAGGAAGTCTGTGCGCTACACCTCGTGCACAATCTACAAATTTAATTTCAAGTCCTTTTGGGCAACTTGGAGCTGGCACATCGTAAGATGCATGAGCTTACAGAGCTTTCCAAGCTTATTTTGGAGCAGAAAAAAAAAGCTATGCAAACATTTACGTGCTGAGCGATCTCTTTATTTTGTTTAGATTGTGCGAAACGCTGTGACTGTAAAGAATCACACCTACTTTGCTGCCCAAAGGTACCCAACTTGCGCTTTGCAGACTGTCATTGCGGTAATCATTAAGGGCCTTCGGCAAAGAAATTTCACTGCGAATAACTTTGTTATAAATAAGTAGTATACAGGGTGTCCCAACTATCACGCCCCAAACTTTAAATGTATTCGAATGCCACATAGCTGGACAGAACCAAGGTAGTATTGCTTGCCCTCGCTTGGAGATACCCAGATTATTCTTTCTCATTTCGACTAATTGCAAAATTAATCTTAATTGATTAATCAACATCGCGAATAGTATAATTAGATGAAAGGTTTCAAATAGAAAATTCTATAGCAGCATAAACACACTCCCGATACAGCTTTCTACTGCTCAATACGTGCTACATAAAAGTTTTTCTGAGCGTGAGAGGAGCTCGCCAATACACGCAAAGGGCCTCGAGCGGCCAGTCGCGCGGCACTTTCGCGTGCACCTGGTGGCTGTCGCTATGTCTTAGGTCCCAGCGCACTGCCTCTGAGATATTGCCTCTGAGGTGGATAAAGGCGGCGACAGCGGGCAGCCGCTGTCGCCGCCATATATCGGAGGTCGTGCCGTGGGGGTGGTGAATTGCAGCAACAGGCGGGTTTAGCCTGGTGATCAAGGCCGGCAATTGCTCCGCCCGAGCGTCTCTTACAATACCGCTGAAGTGTTTCACCATATGTCCATCAAGCCAGTCTCTCTTGAGAAATTGATAAGCAGACGTGAAGTTTCTTTGCGGGCTATAAGTGATCCCTCGGGAAATACAAGGTGGTGCAGGCACGCATGCGGAAGGTCCTTCTTTTCCAGATTCTTCAGGAGAGCGTCCGTTTCATCATGGAATTTCTGGCTCAATGTCTCCTGTCTCGTTGCATGCCACACAGTTCGGAGAAATTATTCGCCCCGTCTTATATAACCAGGCCGGTGTACTAGTAGATCGTGTCCTTATTCGATATAGAAGTGAGGCTTCCTCTCGGTGAAATCTCTTGGTTACGCAGGGCATATGCGGTGGAACCCAAAGCGAACCAAAGTGATTTCGAATGTCAGATTTTACCACCTGAATACTCTTTGGAGCCTTGACTTTGGGAAGATGATAGAGCGCTGCGTATGTAAGCGCATCAGCTTTTTCTTTGCCAGAAATACCAATGTGGGAGGGAATCCACTGAAACTTTACTGTAAAGCCTTTGTTGTTGATTTCTTGCACGATGGCTAGTGATTTGCATGGGAACTTGAGGGATGGAAGACCACGGTATAGTTGTAACGCGGCCTTTGAGTCCGTAAGGACAACCGCTTTATGCAGAGGCAAAGTCTTTAGTTTGCGCAGAGCAGAAGGTATTGCTACGCCTTCCACAACTGTCGACAAGGCTATACAGTCCAGACGGCCAGACCACGTATATCTAAGAGAGGGGATATAGAATGCAGCTGCGCAGTGGTCTTCGTCTGCTCTGACGTGGAGCCGCGCTACAGGTCATTTAATTTATTTCACGTTACGGGCCAGAATGCATTACATGAGGTGGGGGGGGGGGGAGGTACCCGTGCTCGTTCAGGAGTTAACATCAATTGTATCAACAGAAAACACATAAAGAAGGTCTGGAGATCATGAGAACAAGATATTCAGTAAGAAAGAAATGCCTCATAAAGATGTAAATTGTAAGTTAAGAACAGGGTAATTGTACACTAGTAAACGTAATACAGATAAGACAACAAATAAATAGACAGAATGTGCTGTATGTGATTCGTGCTCAATGTGGCGATGCTCCTATGTTTAGCGTGGGCCACGAAAGATCATTTAGCTTTGCGATAAATATTTTGTGGTCAGTGAATGATACAGTCATGTAGGGTAAGTTGTACCTGAGCGCGTATTGACCTGAGGTAGAAAAAATGAATTAAATGCTAATGTGTGGCCACCAGCGGGTCACTTCTGGCTAGCGGTAATGGCAGGTTTTTTTTTCCTGTTTCTGTATCAAAAACATTCTCAGGTTTCCTTCGCTATCGCCCAAGAGACGCGAATGTTAAAGCCTTGTAAAGCCTACTGTAATCCACCCTAATCCTCCTTCATCCAACGTAATCCATATTATTCGACTTTCATCCTCCTTAGCCCACCTTAGTCGATCGACCTTAACCCACCCTAATCCGCCTTAATCCAATCACTAATATATAATTAATTTTGCTAGTCATTAATCATCTCTTATACACGGCTGGACATGCTTTGCTTCGCTTCTGGCCTTACTTGGGTGACGTAATATTTTCTGTACGTCACAACGTGGCTTTGAAACGTAGGGATCTAAGGCTTTCGCCTTAAAGTGGCTAATCTTAGCCTTTCTTGACGCTTATGCTGGTATTTGAAACCTTGAAGTTGATACCAATGCTCCTATATATCTACACTATCCTAAGCTAGGCGTTTCACGCGCTCCAACATTTTGCTGCAGTTGGTCCTTAACATCAAGGTTTCATACAATAATTACTAGAGGGATCTCTTAGTGTTTACAGAAACTGCAATAGGAGCGGTTGAGCCAACATCGGAATCAAGGGAAGTGTATGGATTTGCCTAAACTTCGTCCTTCTGGCTTCAAACGGCTGCGCGACCTTGTAAATTTGTTATTTTCATCAAAGTACTGTGTAGTAGGCATTTAAATAAGCATTGTTAAATTTGATTGACGGGAGGATTCGAACACCGGACCTCCAGCATAAAGGCCCGATATTGAAACCATTACGCCGCGGGTGCATGCAACGACAAGCGGCCTAGAACGCCCATATGAAATTCTTGCGGTCAAACCAGCGTGTTGAGACGCTTGGCGCGTTTCAATTTGGCCACCTCGACCGGATGAGCCGCTGCCCTTAGTAACGATTGTGCGTGTTCGCAGAGTGTTCTGCACTTAGAAAAGCAAAGATCGCTTTGGTAATTTAGAACCATGAAGACAGATAAAATGTAATAAACAAAGTCGCAAGAACGTCTGAATCCGCAAATACGAAGATCAGAGAAATCTATGTACTTCCCATAATTCCTATGGTGGCTGCACGATCGCAGCTCCCTAGTTCCCTCTAGTGATTATTGTATGAAAGTCTATGGTCCTTAAGAATATGTTCTGCAACAGACATTTGTAACAACCTTTCATTTGTGTGTGTGAGTTTAGAAAAGGTTTGGTAACGCATTACCAAGCCCACCAGCGCATTAATTCCATGAACAGTCATATGCACACACTACACTGTGTCATTGACAAGGGGAATTGCGCTTTGATACGCTCTGCTGAGAAAACAGGTAGTACTGCATGAAAGACTACACCCAGAAAGTGTTCAATGCACTCTACACTGTGTGCACGCAGCGGTGCAAAATAAAAAAATGACTCAAGCGTGCCTTCTGCCGCACGACGTTCTTATTTAAACTGTATCTACGTTTTACAGCCTTCTTTGCTGCGCTGGTTTTCTTTTTGACTTTTTCAGAAAGAAATCACTTCTATACTGTTAAAAGCGAGCGTAAGCTAGCAAAAGGCAAACCATTTCATAATGAGCGCGTGCATTTTAGTCTGCCTTCTCAAATGCCGCATTTCGTGATCTGCTGTAAGATTACGTTCGTGGACTCAGAACGTTTGCATGGTAATATGGTTTCTGACATCGGCAGGCTTCGCGTAACGTTACTGCTTGAAACACGAGCGAGTTTTAGTTCTGCGTGATACGTTTGTTTGCCATCGCAGTACGTGACACGTTAGGATTACCGGGCACTATGCAGCCTCTCCGCGGAACCTCGACAGACATGTGAGGATATCAACGTTTCACCATACCGCCAGTGAATATCATGCCACAGCGTATCATCGCATGAATGGTACAATGAAGAATTAAGCTTTTAGAGCGTTCCGCAATGCCAGGGAGTCACCAACACTATCGCTAGGGTGCCGTCTGCTAAGAGAAAATCAAAACACTTTTCTGGATCAGGGCCGTTTCTCCAGGCCTAGCAGGATCAAAAGAAACAACTTATATCAATACTCACGACAAAACGTTGCTGACTTTGTCCGCAGCATGAGATGGGACTAAGCGATGGGTCATTTTGACACTCCATTAGTTGCCTTCGTGCAATCTCAGTTCTACCTATAGCAACTGCAAAGCCAGTTCTTAGGGTGAATTTTGGATGCAAGCGGGTTGTCGTGCGCTGCCATGTTGTTATACAATCACGGTAACCTGCCGCGGTAGTCAGCTGTATTAGACGCACATACGAAGTGAGCCTAACGTGTTCCGTATGACGAAAATCTAAAGCTCTGTCGGATCTCGCTAGAGCCAGACGTGTAACATGTCCGTGCTGCGAAGACGGACGTCCTAGTTTCCTGTATCAAAAGACGAGAGAGCAGGAGCAGCTGCTGATGAGCTTCCACGGCGCATATCCGTCTTGCGTGCGGAAACCACAGAAAGCCGCCAGTGGAGGCCTATTGAAAACGGGTGCTGGTCATTGGTCGATGCCAGTCGCTCACCTAGCAGTCGCAAGGAGCTGATGCCATGGCAAGCGAGGGTAATAAACGCAGTACTGTAGAAAATATAGCTAGTCGAGATGGATCTTTAGCGCTACAGACTGTATGAAGCTGACTGCGTTGGTATGAGCGGGCGTGATTCTTACAGCGGGCGTAAAAGGCACGCTGCCAAAGGATGTGAAGGGGATCACACAGACGAGGGCGTTCCTATCTGCGGGATCTGCCAGACACAGAGTTTCCTACGATAATTACTTAAAGGGAACTCTGGTGATGCGATCGTTCAATCATCATGGGAATGATGGCCAGTGCGTGGAGTTGTCTGATCTTCGTGCTTGTGGATTCAGACGTTCTTGTCGCTTCGTTTATTGCACTTTATCCGCCGTCATCATCCTAAATTTCAAAGCAGTCTATACTTTTCCAAATGCAGTAAACCAAGAGAACACGCATCAACACTACTAAATGGAGTGGTTCAGCCTGCTGAGGTGGGCAAATCGAAACGTGACAAGCATCTCAACGCGCTGGCTTGCTGGTGACAAATTTATAAAGGTCATCCATGCCGTTCGTTGATGGGTGCGTCCGTAGCGTAATGCTTTCACTGTCGCGCTTTTGTGCTGAAGGTCCCGTGTTGAAATCCTGCCGTCAGATAATTTTAATAGTGTTTTTTTATTTCTTTATTAGACAGCATTTTGTTGAAAGCGATGAGATTACGAAGCCATTTGAAGACAAAAAGGGCGAAGTTTAGGCAAATCTATGTAGCACCTATCATTCCCATGCTGGCTGAGTTGTCCCACTTGAAGCTTCAGTAGGCACTAGCGCCATGCAGAGTTCCCTCTATAGTAATTATTGTATGAAACCCTCTATGCCGCCAGATCGTTCGAAGCAGGCTCGGAGAGTCGTGACATATGCGCCTCCGTTTCGCAGTCCATTACAGGACGTAAAGCCGCACAATCTGCCTGGCATTGTGTAAAACCTGCGGAATAGTAGGTGGTGATGCAGCTTACCTTAAGTGCCAAATTTAATTGGGGAAAATGAGTTTCGGAGTTAAAACCGAGGAGGAGGAGGAGGAGGCCTAAGAAAGCAGGGTTGCCACTCAGATTAACTGGCGAGTACGAGTCTCTGAAGTGTTCATGGATAAATCAACAACGACTTGTCTGTTCCGTCGTTATAGATGTCAGTCGTCGCAAAGTGAGACAGAAATTTCGACTAAATTCTTTTTTGATGCCCCGGTCAATTGAGCACTTGAGTGGGCCCGTTGCTTTTCATGACATACCTTTTCATAGAGCCTTTCGTGCATGGAAGTACGGAACTGCTAAGGTGTTTACAGTCGAATTGCAAGCATAGTGTTGCAGTTACTGAGGCAGGGTTGCAAATCGCCCGCCATAGCGGCTTGTTGGCTATAACTTTCAGCGGTTGAGATGTGATGTGCGCGGATTGCAAGAAACTCTGTGCAGCGAGAATATTATCGAACTACAGACAGTCGAAATCAACTGACGCCTCACACTATGGCTTCGTTATTGAGCAGAATGTAGGTTTGAGGCTTGAAACATCGCAATTTACTTCAATTTATAGCCTAGCAAATTTACATGGCGCTGCCACAACATTAACGATGAAAAACTCGCCGCTTATGCGGCTTTTCAATGAACATTAGGATAACTTAAGTTTCGCTGCACAATAAATTCTTTATCCACTAGCTTGAGGAACTGTGCTACACACTATAACTAACATATAGCATACATTAGACATTACTATAATAAATAGGCAATATTTTTCACTCGGTACATTGCGAACAAAATATTAGGTAGCTAGTAAATGCATTCGGTCAACAAAATTTTGACACGGTACTTAAATTTAGCGCTTGGTGAAACACATGCTAACGAAAGGTGGGGCTCATGGCATTTTTAGGTTGGACACAATCCACACATCAAACGATCGATCGATCGATCAACCGATATTTCAATCAATCAATCAATCAATCAATCAATCAATCAATCAATCAATCAATCAATCAATCAATCAATCAATCAATCAATCAATCAATCAATTTAGTAATAGTGCGATGCGTGGCATGTGAGCACTGCTCTTTGGCCGAGCTGTTTGTGCATTTCTTTTTTTCTCACGGTGGCTAAAGTTTTCTGGTGCGGTTGCTGTGTCATGACTCATGAACTACTCGCACGATTTTTTGAAAACCAAGATGTTACGCACAGTCACCAAGTCGAAATTACTATTGACGTTTCGGAACCCATACGCGATTCTTGTTCACAATCTCACATAATTTGTGCTTTTTAAAGCGAAGCTTTCCTTGGGCTTCGGTATTGGCGAACACGGTGTTGGAAAACGTGGTAAAATGGAATTTCAAGTCGTATTATGTGCGGCGTCTGCTAACGGAACGACAAGCTTCCGTTAAGGAAAATGTATATTAAACCACACCAACTTGCCGAGAATCAAGTTCTGAACAAACTGTGCTCATCGTCGTTAGTGGCATAGCATTTAATTAACCGCTTCAGCTTCGCTTCCCAAAGACTCCTATATGAGCATTGGGCATGCATAATTTTTCCTGTGTCACTATTCCTTTATTCTTCGCCAAAGGTTTTCTAAAAATTTTTATGGAAGTTTTATGGTATAACACGTCGGAGAAGAAGAAGCAGCTGGCGCTTCTACGCGGTGCGAACGTTTCCTTACGTATATCGAATAAAAAAGTTACGGCAGATACATCGCACTTGTTGGAATCTATTCTAAGAAAAGCTTTCTTGAATCGTTTGAAACAAATGCTTTCTAAAGAAACATGATGGCTCCAGTGGTACTTTATTTCTAACATATATGATTCTGTATGTCTTCTGCTTATGCGCAAACGCAAGGCCTCATAGTATGCGATGTGCACGCAGCGGTGACTTGCATGCTACTGCGACGTATTGAGAGTGGTGAAGAAAATATTGTGAGCGAAGTTGAATGCGTACAAAAGTACGAAACATAGCAATCACTCCCACCACGCTACGCGCGTGAGCGTGTATACCTCCAGCTGAGTGTGTACGGTGAGGTGTCCTTTGTAAATATCGTTGGCGCTGTGAATGTTCTTCATGCTTTTCCTCAGCGTGCCGTAGTCGTGTGGGTAACCGCTCGCCACGTCTACCCAGCCTGATGTCGACGCCGAATACAGAGGAAGAGGCAAAGACTCCACGTGCTACAGCAGAGAGACTGTAATGCGAACGCATTATCAGGACTATTAGGATTCTAATACCTGGAGCTCGCCTAAAAACACTTAAAGCACCTGCGAGGGCACATATCAGGCATTTATGTAAGGATAAACCTAGCAAGTCGCCACCCTTGGTTTCAAAGGCTCTAGCATCGGCCCAATTTTAAGTGCACCATCTCCTCGATCGGCTCAGATTATTGTTACATGGCCTCCGGGATCGGCTCACTTGGCAAAAAAACAGAAGGACAAACAGAAAACGCGGCGTGGGGGATAAGCAAAGAAAGCATCGCTTTAAAATGGTCAGCATGGTCCTCGTTATTACAGAGACAAAGGGAAGCTTGTGTGGACATTAGGAGATGTAAATACACAAAACGCCATGAACTGCAAATTTCATACAAAGAAAAAAATCACCGCCCCTTCCAGTCCGTGAAGATGGTCGAATAGCGAAGCTGTGTTAGTTACACCGATTGTTACATCATGCAAGTCAAATTTAGCAAGTATTATATATTGTAAATATTCTGTTTCACCATTCTTTCACCTCATTTTCGCTTTTGCGCGGTTCGCGTGCTGAGCATGATTTAGTAGTAGTTTTTTTTTTGTTCTTCCAGCGTTATCTTTTGTTTCGCGCGTGAGGTTTCTGCCCGTATTTCGCTGTTCTTTCTTTTTCGCGTGCAAGCTTGCTCCGCCCCTTTATGGCGTGCCAGTAACGAGAGGAAGGTTTGGCGTGAAATAAATAAAAAAAAAAACATCTGATCTTTCCATAGTTGTAGCTGTGATGGAATATGCGGAACCACTAATCCAAAACTCCGTATAATGGGCGCAGGGTTGCTTGTGCCCGATGTCTCGAGTTTTGGTCGGCGTCGAGGTGAGGAACATCCGGCCGGCATTGCCGCTTGCGGTTCTTCAAAATTAGATTGCTTCAAAATTAAATCTACCCGGCACGTGAGACAATGAATGGCTCATACGCCCTTAAGCAATGGCTCATACCCCCGAAAACGGGGCCTACTCATTACGACGGCAGGAGAGAAGTGAAATGCTGCCCTGGAATGACGAGCTGCAACGGAGTCACCCGTGGAAGACGACGACGACGACGACGACAGCACTGGCACGAGCGTGTTCGCGTGGTAGCGCCAAGGGGCGCCACCGAACCAGCTGTGGAAGAAGACGACTACGCTCGAGCGATTGCTGAAGACAGTTTTAACGAACTCCGACAATGACGGCGCAGGGCCCGCGTAAACAGCTTCGCTGTAATATAATATAATCATTCCACAGTTGTAACAGTTCCAGTTGTAGTCATTCCACAGTTATAATGTAATATAATCATTCCACAGTTGCGCCGCGCAGGGCTTCACAACAAAACTTTCTATACCGAGGTAGTTTAATAAGTCTACTGAACCCAATGCACGGTGTCAGAAGATAAGCGCTCATGCACTATTTTTTCGTCCCTTGGGTTGGTACTTCAGGGTCCTTCAAGACTTTCTTTCTTATACAAACGCTAGACGCGACGTCGATCACTAATGTACCTTTGGGACGGTAGTGCTGGCATTCACAACACAACTTTCTATACCGAGATAGTTAAGGAGTCTATTCAACCAATACACGGTGTGAGAACATGAAATGAAAGTTTATTTCCATCTTGTAACGTACAGGTCTTGTAAGGTACAGATGGGGGGTGGCGGAAAAAAGCAGTCCATTGGACAGCTTGACAAGTCCACCATCCCTCATTTGGGCAGAGGCAGCATCACATTCATTCATTCAAGATATACACATATATACCGTACATGTACATGAGCACTTATGTACTATCTTTTTTTTGTCTCTTGGGTTGGTATTTCAGGGTTCTTCAAGATTTTCTTTTTTAAACAAACGCTAAACGCGACGTCAATTATTCATGTGTTTAGAAAAAGTTTATTTCGACAAGAGACCATACGAACACTGAGTCATAATCACGGCACGATTCCACCCGGACGATAACATGTAAGAAACGAAACAAAGCGCGTTGTCAACGTAAGTAGTGTCCGAGTCATGTACCGAGCGATTCACAATGCTGTAACGCCAATGGAGCCAGATACACCAGGCGTGGCCGACAGCAAATCCTAAAGAGCCATAGAGCTTTCTCTCGTTATTTAGCAGACCTCGTCTGCATATATATTTAACAACACATGCAGCCTTATTATAAAGATCCAACAGTGAAATTTCTTAAATTTACTTCATATCCTTTAAACCAACGCCTCCTAATGCAAAGAAAATTTAAGCCTGAAGCAGTGCCGTAGAAATATTCGTCAGTAATGTATGCCGAAAGTATGTGGCACGATGTTGACGTTTCCTTATTGAAACTGTTCCCTCTACTGCACCGAGAGTTTCAGCATAGGCGATACCTTGCACGTACCAGTCTGGCAAGACGGCCACACGCATAGACCACCAACACGCGACCTACCTGACCCCCACTGCCTCTGGGATAATCGGCGAGAAACCGACCAGGCAGATGCGCCAAATGCCGGAGAAGAAGGCGCAGAAGGTTCCGATTGCATGAAACAATTACGCACTTGAATGCTTATATTTACTGTAGCTAGCATATTGGTTCACCGTTTGTGGGTTCGTTGCGTAATTCCATCAAAAACACAGCCGGACGTCGGAACAACTATCATCATCATCATCATCATCATCATCATCATCATCATCATCATCATCATCATCCTAGTTACGCCCACTGCAGGGCAAAGGCCTCTCCCATACTTCTCCAACTACCCCGGTCATGTACTAATTGTGGCCATGTTGTCCCTGCAAACGTCTTAATGTCATCCGCCCACCTAACTTTCTGCCGCCCCCTGCTACGCATCCCTTCCCTTGGAATCCAGTCCGTAACCCTTAGTGACCATCGGTTATCTTCCCTCCTCATTACATGTCCGGCCCATGCCCATTTCTTTTTCTTGATTTCAACTAAGATGTCGTTTACCCGCGTTTGTTGCCTCACCCAATCTGCTCTTTTCTTATCCCTTAACGTCACACCCATCATTCTTCTTTCCATAGCTCGTTGCGTCGTCCTCAATTTCAGCAGAACCCTTTTCGTAAGCCTCCAGGTTTCTGCCCCATATGTGAGTACTGGTAACACACAGCTGTTATACACTTTCCTTTTGAGGGATAGTGGCAACCTGCTGTTCATGATTTGAGAATGCCTGCCAAACGCACCCCAGCCCATTCTTATTCTTCTAGTTATTTCAGTCTCATGATCCGGATCCGTGGTCACTACCTGCCCTAAGTAGATGTATTCCCTTACCCCTTCCAGTGCTTCGCTACCTATCGTAAACTGCTGTTCTCTTCCGAGCCTGTTAAACATTACTTTATTTTTCTGCAGATTAATTTTCAGACCCACCCTTCTGCTTTGCCTCTCCAGGTCAGTGAGCATGCATTGCAATTGGTCTCCTGAGTTACTAAGCAAGGCAATATCATCAGCGAATCGCAAGTTGCTAAGGTATTCTCCATCAACTTTTATCCCCAATTCTTCCCACTCCAGACCTCTGAATACCTCCTGTAAACATGCTGTGAATAGCATTGGAGATATCGTATCTCCCTGTCTGACGGCTTTCTTTATAGGGATTTTGTTGCTTTCTTTGTGGAGGACTACGGTGGCTGTGGAGCCGCTATAGATATCTTCCAGTATCTTTACATATGGCTCATCTACACCCTGATTCCGTAATGCCTCCATGACTGCTGAGGTTTCGACTGAATCAAACGCTTTCTCGTAATCAATGAAAGCTATATATAAGGGTTGGTTATATTCTGCACATTTCTCTATCACTTGATTGATAGTGTGAATATGGTCTGTTGTTGAGTAGCCTTTACGGAATCCTGCCTGGTCCTTTGGTTGACAGAAGTCTAAGGTGTTCCTGATTCTATTTGCGATTACCTTAGTAAATACTTTGTAGGCAACGGACAGTAAGCTGATCGGTCTGTAATTTTTCAAGTCTTTGGCGTCCCCTTTCTTATGGATTAGGATTATGTTAGCGTTCTTCCAAGATTCCGGTACGCTCGAGGTTATGAGGCATTGCGTATACAGGGTGGCCAGTTTCTCTAGAACAATCTGACCACCATCCTTCAACAAATCTGCTGTTACCTGATCCTCCCCAGCTGCCTTCCCCCTTTGCATAGCTCCTAAGGCTTTCTTTACTTCTTCTGGCGTTACCTGTGGGATTTCGAATTCCTCTAGGCTATTCTCTCTTCCACTATCGTCGTGGGTGCCACTGGTACTGTATAAATCTCTATAGAACTCCTCAGCCACTTGAACTATCTCATCCATATTAGTAACGATATTGCCGGCTTTGTCTCTTAACGCACACATCTGATTCTTGCCTATTCCTAGTTTCTTCTTCACTGTTTTTAGGCTTCCTCCGTTCCTGAGAGCCTGTTCAATTCTATCCATATTATAGTTCCTGATGTCCGCTGTCTTACGCTTGTTGATTAACTTAGAAAGTTCTGCCAGTTCTATTCTAGCTGTAGGGTCAGAGGCTTTCATACATTGGCGTTTCTTGATCAGATCTTTCGTCTCCTGCGATAGCTTACTGGTTTCCTGTCTAACGGAGTTACCAACGACTTCTATTGCGCACTACTTAATGGTTCCCATGAGATAGTCGTTCATTGCTTCAACACTAAGGTCCTCTTCCTGAGTTAAAGCCGAATACCTGTTCTGTAGCTTGATCCGGAATTCCTCTAGTTTCCCTCTTACCGCTAACTCATTGATTGGCTTCTTGTGTACCAGCTTCTTCCATTCCCTCCTCAAGTCTAGGCTAATTCGAGTTCTTACCATCCTATGGTCACTGCAGCGTACCTTGCCGAGCACGTCTACATCTTGTATGCTGCCAGGGTTCGCGCAGAGTATGAAGTCGATTTCATTTCTAGTCTCACCATTCGGGCTCCTCCATGTCCACTTTCGACTAACCCGCTTGCGGAAAAAGGTGTTCATTATCCGCATATTATTCTGTTCTGCAAACTCTACTAATAATTCTCCTCTGCTATTCCTAGAGCCTATGCCATATTCCCCCACTGACTTGTCTCCAGCCTGCTTCTTGCCTACCCTGGCATTGAAGTCGCCCATCAGTATAGTGTATTTTGTTTTGACTTTACCCATCGCCGATTCCACGTCTTCATAAAAGCTTTCGACTTCCTGGTCATCATGACTGCATGTAGGGGCATAGACTTGTACCACCTTCAATTTGTACCTCTTATTAAGTTTCACAACAAGACCTGCCACCCTCTCGTTAATGCTATAGAATTCCTGTATGTTACCAGCTATTTCCTTATTAATCAGGAATCCGACTCCTAGTTCTCGTCTCTCCGCTAAGCCCCGGTAACACAGTACATGCCCGCTTTTTAGCACTGTATATGCTTCTTTTGTCCTCCTAACCTCACTGAGCCCTATTATATCCCATTTACTACCCTCTAATTCCTCCAATAACACTGCTAGACTCGCCTCACTAGATAGCGTTCTAACGTTAAACGTTGCCAGGTTCAGATTCCAATGGCGGCCTGTCCGGAGCCAGGTATTCTTAGCACCCTCTGCAGCGTTACAGATCTGACCGCCGCCGTGGTCAGTTGCTTCGCGGCTGCTGGGGACTGAGGGCCGGGGTTTGATTGTTGTATTCATATAGGAGGTTGTGGCCAAGTACTGCACCAGGGTGGCCAATCCTACTCTGGTGAGAGAGTGCGTTACCGGTTCTGGTCACCGGGATCAGGCCGCACTCCAGGCCTGTTTGTGCAATTTTCTCAACACACGGTTTTTTTTTTCGGTGGAGAATTGCGCGGCACCGGGATGTGAATCACGGTCCTCTTGCACTGGAGACGGATACTCTACCGTCCCCGTAGGAGTTAAATTAAAAATTGAATTATGGTGTTTTGCGTGACAAAAACCACTTTCTGATTATGCACGCCGTAGTGGAGGACTCCGAAAATTTCGACCACCTGGGGTTCTTTAACGTGCACCTAATTCTAAGTACACGGGTGTTTTCGCATTTCGCCCCCATCGAAATGCGGCCGCCGTGGCCGGGGTCCGATCCCGCGACCTCGTGCTCAGCAGTCTAACACCATGACCACTGAGCAACCACGGCGGGTCCCGCAGGAGTTGTACGCCTCATTTAACCTACAGTGGTGCCCTATTTGATCAGTCAAGGTGGACCAATCTGAGCTCGGTTATACCGCATGGATGGCACTCGGCTAGTGAACCTGGTATTTATGACCTGCACATGTGTGGCCACACATAATTGAGGATATATAATTTTTTTTTTAGCAGGGTTTCCGTACAGTGATAAAAGGAAGGAAAATACATTAAAAGAAAGAAAAAAAAAGGGAAAAAAAGGAACATAACATGTGATTTGAACTCGTGATCCTTCAATGTTGCCCGGAAAGGTAGCTCAGTCGGTTGGTTCGTCAAGCCAACGGTTACTTTCAAGCGCCAAAGCTCCTGCTCCGAGCCTCATACTTATGTGGAAAGGGACTGGTGGTGTCCGCGGCAGTCGATTTTATATATATATGTAGTCGATTCTATATATATGTATTCATCTCATCTATGGGATCGCATGCGCGCGCTGTTTGTTTTAAAGCGCAACCGTGGTAGGGAAACGGAAGGCGATATAAGCATGCGTGTCCATGATACGCACACGACAAACTGCCTTACAATATTTAGAATTGATATATATATACACACACAAAAGCCAATATAGGCTGCTCGACACTACCTCGCGCGTTTTTATAGCGACGTACATCAGAACCGACTCGTCGTTCCACAACAACCATTTCCTGAGTGATCGCCAGATATATGCCGAATAACTTCCTGTCATTCAATAAGAATGTCTCTCTTTCATGCAGCCTACCAATTCGCGCTGTTTCGGTTTAGACAAAACAATTTATCATTCGAGGCGCACTTGCCAAGTTTGCCTCCAATTAAAACTGCCTGCGATGCCTATAGTGCAGCTCTTATCTCACTCAACATACACAGCTCTATATACGTGGATACGGTGCAATTCTTTCCGTTGTATCAGCAATTTCAATGTCATGGCCGATCATGTAAGCAAAAGTAGCTGTTTACTATTTACAATATCCAGAATTGATCAAACGTGAAGTTGTCACCGGCATTCTGAGTGGTTGGAAGGCATAATTTCTTGGAAAAATGGCCGCCAGAGGAGCAGCGTGAACTCGAGCGGCTTTATAGACTAGGAAAACTGCCTTAAAATATTTAGACTTGAGGGGAAGCTTCGTTAACAAACTATAACACGGCAATCAGCACTCGTATACGACGACTATAGGGTTGGTACAAATGGTCTATGCAGAAGCGAATTCGTTATAGTATGCATGTTGCCCCGAGTGTAAACTATCTGGAAGGACAGCAGCTGTTGCCACGGTCAGGAAAATTCCGGAGGGATCGCGAAGGCAGGGTCACCTTTAAAAAAATCAGCCAATTGATATTTTTGCTAATAATCGCAGTACTAGATGACGCAGAATAGTTAGTGAACGAAGCAGCCACGTTCAGGACGGCTTGTAGATTTGTGAGGGCAACTGACATTTATTGTTCCAGGAAAAAAAATGGCAGAAGTTTTGAAAGCGTCAGCAAGGTTTAGCGTAGCGCTGACGCACCTCGGGCGATGTTCGACCACATACGCGGGGGCAATATGTTAACATGAGGCAGCAGGCGAGGGAACTGTTTCTTCGCAGCAAGAACAGCGCCCTGCTCGCCAACATTCGTCTCACAACGCTGGCACTTTGAGGAGTTGCAGGCGTCGGACGTGGATGGTGCCAGAGGCGAGACCGATCGAAAACCTTCAGCATTTGTCGGCGTACTTGAGGGCCGCGATCTAATAGCGAATTTCTTGACGACGTTATTCCTTTTCTCGCTTCGCCAGTGGTCAGAGCAATCATCCGCCCTGGTTATCAGTGCGATCCGGAAGACATCACTTACAAAAATCATGGTCCAGTTTTCGTGCCGTCCGATGTTTGGACACAGCTGCTCGGCGGCAAAGCGAGTGTGCGTGTGCACGACGCCCATGTCAGCGACGGAAGGCAGAACGCATGCCCTGGCACCGCTGCCGAGCCGATTGAGCAGAGCGGGACTGTGTGTGCATTTGGCTTTGTCGTTTTAACGCGTTAACATTAGGAGTGTCAAATAAGAAGAAAAAAAAGTCGCATCGAGGCGATCCTAATCGAGCTCGTACCTAACGGACTCTTAACATAAAGCGTTTTTGTAATAAACGTCTACAGCTCCCCCGCGCACTACAAGCAATCTTTCCACGCGATCCTTACTAAAGCCAAATCATTGGCACGAAACTCACCGCTCATTATCGCAGGGGACTTCAGCGCCCCCCGCCCGTCGTGGGGTTACCCCACAATCAAGCCTAGCGGCAACAACCTCTCGCGCGTGATCGACGACCTCGATGACGGACCGCAGGTTCCCCACCAGATTGGGTACGTCGACCCGACGCGATACTACGCCGGACCTCACGTTACTCCGAAATGTAGGAAACTACACATGGACGAACACGCAAGAGAACCTGGGCAGCGATCACTTCGTCATACGCACAGAAATACCAAACACGACGGCCCCATCGCGGTCTTTCACCCTCACAGACTGGGATAGCTTCCGCCAGTTACGGAAGGAAGACACGAACACGTACGACTCCTTCGCGGAACTCCTCTCTGCGATAAAGGGCGACGTAACTAGAGCCACGAAAACCATACAAACGGAATTGGAGGTCCCAAGGGTTCACCCTCACCTCGCACACTTACTCGAGGCCAAGGCCTCAATACTTGCGCGATGGAGAAAGCAACGTCTCAACAGACGCCTGCGCAAACGCATAGCGATACTCAACCGAGACATCGAACAATACTGTATGGAGCTCACAAGACTACAATGGCACGAACTATGTTCGGCGGTCGACGGCCACATGCGGACCAGAGGTAAGTAGAACCTCATGAAACGCTTGTTAGACGACAGCCAAACAAAGGATAATCAAAGCCACACGCTAGACCGACTTTTACACGCACATAAAGAGAAAGGGGGAACGGATGAGCCCTTCCTGGAAGAAATTGCCAAACGTTACCTTCCGCTAGGCGACGCTCACCCCAATGATTACCCGAGCATAAAGTGCGAAACCACTCCCGAACTAGATGCTGCCTTCACAGAAGCAGAAGTCCGAGAGGCGCTACACAACCTAAACAGCAGGTTGGCCTCAGGACCCGACGGGGTAACCAACCGAATGTTACGTAACTTAGACGACCAATCCGTTACATTACTCACGAAAGATATCAACCATGTGTGGGACACAGGAGAGGTACCAACACAATGGCGCACTGCCACGGTGGTCCTCATTCCTAAACCCGGCAAACCACTTAACCTCGACAATTTACGCTCCATCTCTCTTACTTCATGCGTGGGTAAAGTAGCCGAGCACGTCATTCAAAACCGAGTGTCACGCTACATTGAGGAACACGAACTCTTCCCACACAACATGATAGGGTTTCGACCCCACCTATCCACGCAAGATGTCGTGTTACTCTTAAAGAGACAGCTCTTCGACGTTAAAACAAGAGACGTTCGAGGCATCCTCGCCCTCGATCTCACGAAAGCATTCGAAACCGTCTCGCACCGCTTCATATTGGAGTCTGTGGCAGGCCTCGGCCTCAGCCAGAGATTTCAGGAGTACGTGCGCTCCTTCCTAAATGACAGAGAAGCCCGACTGCGAGTCTCGGGGATGATGGTGATATAAGTTTATTGAGTGTAGACGAAATTGTTTGGTCACCTTCCTTGCAGGTGGCTTCCTCAGTCCAAGAAGCCATGTGACCCGGCCACCTGCCTTTCCCTGCTCACCAGCTGACGCTGGTCATCAGGTTTGAGGCTGGTGAGCTGGGTCTCCCACTGCTCCGTGAGGGATGGGGCTCGGGGGTATGTCAGTGTTCAAGTCGCATTCTCATACCATGTGGTACAAGGTTTTTAGTACGTGGCAGAATTTGCAGTCGCATTCGTAAAGTGTGGGGTAAACAAGATGGTATTACGTGCCTTTTGAGAAAGTGTTGGCTTGTGGTTGCCTGTAAGTTATCGCGTCCTCTTTCGAGAGCTTCGGGTACGGCGGGGTGTAGATTCTTCGCTCTTGTTTGTGGTGTGCGAGTATATCCGTGTATATGCGCGGTGCGGGATCGTATGGAGGGACCGTTACCCTGTTTCCTAGAGAGATGTTCTCGGGCTGCAGTGTGGGTTCTCTCGTTGGCTGCTAGGAACAGTTTGGGCAAGAGGTTGGTGCGCTCGAGGATGTGTAAGGCGGTTGTCGGTATTCTGCCTATCGTCTATATGGGATCTCAGGACCTCAGTCTCTCAGGATCTTGACGTGGTCTGTTGATTTAGCAGTGGTGGCTGCTAGGGCTATTGTTACCTGTTTCGCAGTGTCTGCGTCTGAAACATGTGTTCTGAAGCTGCTCGTGAGATTCATCGCATGTGCTGTCTTTACAGAGGCTTTACGGGGTTATTTTCTGGCTGAGCAATCGTTGAACAAGATACTGAGCGCATGTGGCTGGCTGCGCAAGAATAGAAAACTTGATGAGTTTCATTGACCGGTTTCTGGCATTGACATGGCCAGAACTGGCTGCTTTGTCTAGTAGGACCACGCCGCACATCTCTAATACCCGCACTGTGGGCTTGTTTTACAGCAAAGTCGGGTAGCTCTACCCCCCATTACATTTGTCGTGTCCATGGGCAAAAATAACCTTTTTTGTGGGCCGATCCCGGAGGTAGTACAATCGTAGGCTAAAATTGAAGCGAGAAGTGCGCACGTCCTTTTGAATCACACATGCAGCGCACACCACATAGGTGGTTTCGATAGAGGAAAGCATAAAACACGCCTCGGGTCAACATGATGCATGATAAGGCGGTAGTTCATAGTGGGAAGCACAGAATGATAACGACATCCGCTAGTAACAGGGGGCGTGACGTTAATGACTATATGAAATATAAAGTGCAGGTTTACGACAACACAGTTCGTAACACAGAACCTGACGTTACACACACACACACACACACACACACACACACACACACACACACACACACACACACACACACACACACACACACACACACACACACACACACACACACACACACACACACACACACACACACACACACACACACACACACACACATGCACACGCGCACGCACACGCACACACACACACACACGCACACACACACACACACACACACGCATATATATATATATATATATATATGTATATATATATATATATATATATATATATATATATATATATATATATATATATATATATATATATATATATATATATATATATATATATTATTGCAATTTATGCTGTGACACTGCTATGGGACGGCCACGCATAGTGAGGACCCCTGAAGAGCAGCGTGCACCGGAGGAGCGGCGATAAGAACAGAGAAGACAATGTGAACGACGTCGTCGTGCTCGTGCCGCGGTTGAGAATGGTGTTCGGGACGCTAAGCGCAAGCGCCAAGCGCGGCAGGATCATGATGAATGTCGTGAAGGCCAGAACGTGGCCAAGCGACGAAGGTACAATGCAATCAATTGTTTCAAAGGGTCAAATTCTAAATTTAAGAAGAAAATTATCGACGCGGAATTTGGATTTAGTTGCTCTGTGTGTGATCGACTATGGTTCCAGGTTAAGCGCATTTCACTTTCTCTTGTCTACTCATTGTAGGTGCACGAAGCGGCGCAAACCAAGTCGCAGGTCGTTGAAACGTCTTTGGATAATAATTAGGTAAAGTGCATGTGAATTTCTCCCTGTGAATAATTTTAAGCCCCATCGCAATGGGTAATCGTTCTAGGAGTCGTTTACAGCTTCACTGTCCAACCACTTTCTGAGAGTGGATTGGAGCCCTAGATTTTTTAAAGCAATCGATATATCGAAGCTATAAAACAGTGATATATAAACAAGCAAATAAGTTCTGCAGAATTTTGTTAGGTTATCCTTTCATTCCTTATCCTTATCCTTATCCCTTCATTCTCGCCCTACTATCTACAAGTTCGTAATTTGTTTGTTAGATACAGCAACTGGCTTGGAAATGCGATCGGGTTGCTCTCTGTCCCTTAGAGCGAGAACATTTTTCTTTCTCTTCTGTGACTTTCCTTTCGAGGAACCCTTACGCGTTTCCGAAGGGAACTTGTGCTGCTTCAAAACCTGACGCCAACTTTCTCTTTCATGAAACTTCATCCATCCTGCAGATTTTCTAAGCATTATGCTGCGCAATAGCAGAGTCCTTAGATGAGAAATTACTTGTCAAATGACTCTGATAATATTTTCTGCTTTCAGCAAGCAATACTGGGGTGCAGAAGATGCAAAATAGCCCCATAGCTTCCTACTTTCCTTATACGGTACGCAATACCTACTGCGCCGCAGCTGTAGAAGTTTCCTTTTTAAGCTGCTTCAAAACAGCACGGAACACGCTTCCCCGGTAGTCTTTTCACCGTATACATGTTAAAGCCTGGAACTCGTGAAGCCGACAGCAGGCTATAATGTCGACGTGCAGACCGTTGCGGTGAGCTACCGCAAACCTCTGTTCATTGGTTTGTCGAGCGCGCCGCTCTTCTGATTGCGCGATTTTGTTACAGCATCGAGCTAACGCGCGTGTACTGTGGAAGTTCAGCATTCGTCTGTGCGCGCGGCGGTGTGGCCACACTTCCAGCAAGCGAAACTCGGCCAAGACCGACCAGTGCTATCCCACACAGTAAACGGCAGTTGCTCTATAGTTTGAAGGCGCTTTGCCCAAAGCGGAACCCCCCTGGTTACCACTTGTCAGGCACCGGTGGCGCCTATCTCATTGGCGTGCTTACCGCTTTGTGGCAGTGCAGCCTGCGGCCATTATGGCCAGCATGCGTGGAATGCATGAATCAGGCGCCGCATGTGTCGTTTTGACTGTGTCGCTGTGACTCTTTATCTGCGAAAAGCATGCGTCTGGGATGTCGGGTGACAAAAAGGGCGGAATTATTCCGATGCAGTGGTAAATTAAAAGGCGGCGGTAACAAGGGCGCGCAGTAACCTTCACATTGGTTTTCATATGTATTCCTGCATTCTTGGTGCTAAAGTGAGCAAATGTACGGAAAGAAACAAGGAGGGAAAGGAGGCGACACACTCGCCCAGGCAACCGCCGCACTGCTGCGGCTGTTGTCTCGGCCGCATGCATAGCAAAGTCAGGCACTTTCCGGACCTTTTGCTATGTCTCCCAAGACAATGTGTATAAATTGTCTTCAGTAATGAATGATTGATTGAATGAATGAATGAATGAATGAATGAATGAATGAATGAATGAATGAATGAATGAATGAATGAATTATATGCCATGAACATTATATGCCCTTAAGAAAGTTGACGCTTACCTAAGAAACAGACGCCATGACCACATAAAAAGAAAAAAAAAGACCGAGGACATCTAAGCACTTATGAGTTGTGAATGCGAAAGCATTTATGTTCAATTGAACGCTGCTGAGGGCTCCTTCGAGTTATGACCTCCTCGCGGGGAAGCAAGCGCGTATAGATGCTTGGCCGCTCGGCGCGTTTTGATTTGGCCTTATTGAGACGCAGTTAGAACGCAGACGAGAGATTGCGCGGCCAATGAACGAGAGGATAACACAGGCTTCCGAGAGCGAGGGTGACGTGGTGTCGCGGCGTCGCCCTCTCCCCTCACGCAACACACGGCGAACCAGCGGCGCAGCAGGTGTTCCCTTTCGCCCGCTCGGCTCCGTCGAGGCGCGCTAATGACGTGGCGTCGCAGCCAATCGCAATTTAGGTGTTTTTTTTTTCGCTTGTGTAGTCGATAGATGCCGGCTCTTTGCGTAATGGACCATTTCATGCTTTCGCATAGAAAGACCAGAAAGGTCAGGTTTTTAAGGATGAGACGTACCTCTCGCGAATACTAGAGGTGGTGGTTCTTCAAAGTTGAAAGTATTCACATCTGGTGTTTACAAGCAGGGTAGCGATAAATTCCCCCCCCCCCACCTCTGTCTACACTAGTGAAAGTGAATGTAGCTTTTTATAAAGAATACCTGACATCATCGTCAGCCTATTTTATGTCCACTGCAGGACAAAGGCTTTTCCCTTCGATCTTCTCAAATTACCCCTTTCCTGCGCCAATTGAATCCGAATACTTCCAGAGAATTCCCCCCCCCCCCCAGTCTTCTGCCGCTCTTGACTGGGCTTCCCTTCTCTTGGCACCCATTCTGGAAGTCTAATGGTCCACCGATCATCTAACGTACGCATTACATGACCTGCCCAGCTCCATTTTTCTTCTCTTATTGTCAATTAGAATATCGGCTATACCCGTTTGCTCCCTGATCTAAACCGCTCTTTTTCGGTCTCCAAACGTTATGCATAGCATTATTCGTTCCATCGTACTTTGCGCGGTCCTTAACTTGTTCTCAAGCTTCTTTTTCAGCCTCCAATTTTCTGCCCCATATGTCAGCACCGGTAAAATGCACTATTGTACACCTTTCTTTTCAGTGATAATGGGAAGCTTCCAGTCAGGAGCTGACAATGTCTGCCGTATGCGCTCTAACCAATTCTTATTCTTCTGTACATTTCCTTCTCATGATCAGGGTTCCCTGTGAGTAATTGACCTAGGTAAACGTACTTCTTCACTGGCTATAGAGGCTGACTGGCGATCCTGAACTCTTATTCCCTTGCCCCGCTATTCATCATTATCATTGTTTTCTGCATATTGATCTTCTACCACATTTACACTCTCTCTGTTAAGGTTCTCAATCATTAGTTGTAACTCGTCTCCAGTGTTGCTGAACAAGACAATGTCATTTGCAAACAGAAGGTTGCTGAGGTATTCGTCGTTGATTCTTACTCATAAGCCTTCCCAGTTGAACAGCTTGAGTACCTACATAATGGAAGAATTTCAACACATTTGCAGAAGCGCACGCTTATGCTATGCGCATTTATAAATAAAGCGTATTTGTTGCTTACACAGTGCAATTATGTAGTGAAATTGCGCCCTTTCTGATCCACATCAGGCTGCTTTTATAATGCAGGGGTTATAGGAGGCCACCGAACATTGTTTCTGTGAGAGGAGATTAATCAGAACTCACAGTACAGTCTTTTTCATTTATTTTATTCATTTACTCTTACGTACTGTATCCCATTTTGGGCTGTCAACAGGAGGGGCAATAGCATCATATTTCAGCTGCAGGCGAAAAATCGGTCAGAAGCAAAGAACGCATATTTTCCGGGAAAGCATTCCAACGTTAAATTGTTGAAGGAACAAAATAATGTTTGTGCATGTTATTTCTGGGTTGCAATGGTAAGATATTTAGGTTGTGAGAGCTGCGGTTATACGGGAATGTACAGAAAACCTAATGTATATATTTATCTACGTCGGTACAGCGTGGAGAGTTAATTAAGGTGTGAAGGAATTTTATGCTTTCGTTGTGGCGACTTGTTGCCACAGTGGTTCTTGTGACTAGTGATGTTAGAAGAATGTGACAAATCTCTATTGTAGCGGCGGTAGGGAAAACAGCCTTCTTTTGTACGGACTCAATCTTGTGAATACGGTTTTATGGAAAGGGTTCCAGACTATATATTCATGTTCATAGATTGGGCGGATTAATGTTTTGCATATTAACAGTTTAGTTTCTTGAGTGGCCACACGGAAGGTGAGTTGGAGATAGCAGATTTGTTAAAATGATTTATTGCATATTACGTCAATATGCTTGCTCCAAGATAAACTGTGAGTGAATAGAAGATCGAGATAAATAAATTCGGGTAATTTTACTAGAAAGGAGTTATAGAAAGAGTACGAAAAAAGTGAAGGAGTCAAACAACTAGTGAGTGTCATTGAAATGGTTTCGGTGAAGTTTATGCTCATCTCCCAAGTTTCACACCATGGGCAAAAGTGTGAGAAGGCATCATTAAGAACAACATGATCTTCAGGGTTTGATTGTTGTGTTCATAGGAGGTTGTGGCCAAGTACTGCACCAGGGTGGCCAATCCTGCTCTGGTGAGGGAGTGCGTTACCGGTTCTGGTCACCGGGATGAGGCCACACTCCAGGCCTCATCCGGGGTTCTCATCCCCGGTCTCATCAACCCCGGTCTCATCCATGACCGGGGTTGTTGGAGAAGTATGGGAGAGGCCTTTGCCCTGCAGTGGGCGTAACCAGGCTGATGATGATGATGATGATGATCTTCAGGGGAGTGTATATTGTGGTAGAGGAGGCAGTTATCAGCATAGCGACGTATGTTAGTAAACATATTTTGTCGCAAGTCATTAATCTAATGTAGAAAGAGAAGTGGGCCGTGAGCTGTGCCTTGCGGCATGCCAGAGGACACATTAGCAATAGAGGAGTCAGAAGCATTGTAATGTATATATTGGGAACAGTCGGAGAGAAAACTTGCAATTCCAGTCTACCAGTTTAGGATTACTGAGGACGATGCTGAGTTTAAATAGTAGTTTATGGTTAACAGCATGGTCGAACGCTTTTGAATAATCTGTGAAAATTGTGTCAGCATGTGTACCAAGGTCTAGTGCTTTAGCCATGTCGTGGGAAAATTCAACCAGCTGAGTTTTGGTGCTAACACCATGACGAAAACCATGCTGACAATTAGTATGTTCTTGCATTCCAGGTAATCCCTGATATGTTTGCAAATTCTATGTTAGAGTAGTTTGCAAGAATGAGAGGTTAGGGAAACCGGTCGGTAGTTGTTAACATCTGCTTATTACTAGATTTCTGCTAAGGTAGAATTTCAGCCCGTCGCCACGAAGAAGAAACAAACGCGCTTGCTAATGATCTGTTAAAGATAACTATGATAACGAATAGTCCATAGGGTCCAAAGACTAGTCCAAGGACTAGTCCAAAGTCCAAAGACCAGTCGTTATTGCCACTCCTACGTCTCTCGAGACCCTCTCGCGCGCAACCCTTGAGAACGAAAACAGAGCGCACTACAATGTACGCCGTTTTCGTTCTTTCTGGCCCTGCAAGAACGTGCCCAGTAGCAAACTGTCGTAACGCATAATCCGCACTGACAAAATGCCGGAGCAGCTATTGGCCAACGCTGGCGCACTTTCTCTCAGTAACGAAAAGTATTCGGCTCAGTTGGTCCTGCATGGGTCAAAACACAACAGCGTGACTTTCCGACGAGTGTACGTATAAATCTGGCAGCAGACAATGATAAGTGCTTCTGGCAAATTTACTATTCCCGACGCCAGAAGAAAGGGCTTAAGCGCGCTACGCAGAGCGCCGCAATTTTGAAACCGGGTGAGCCTCACGCCGCCGAGAACAATATCAAGATGGCGCCGGCGACAGCAGCTGGCCTGACGTCAACGACACAAGGACAAAAGAGCGGCGCGGCGAGGCAGTCGAGGCACAGACTCCCGCCGCTCCCGTTGAACGACGCGAAGATCATTATTCGGCCTAAGGGCGGGCTGAAGGTTAAGGAGCTGAAGACGTACCAAGCGGCACGCGCTATCGTGGAAGCGTGTGGCCGAAAATTCGGAGAGGACAAGTTCCTGGTGAGACTCCGGCCAGGTTCTAACATCATCATCGCAAGCGCCTCGGACGAGGAAGCAGCCGGGATGATCAGGAAGATCAACTGCCTCAACTTTGACCGGCAAAATTACGACGTGAACGCCTACGTGGCGCTACCTGAAGACATCAAAAGAGCCGTTATTCACGGGCTACCCCCGGGAATCGCGGCGGACCTACTCGAATCCAAGTTGCGCCTACGCACCCAAGGAGTGGAGATCTTGAGCGCCAGAATGCTGGGCAAGTCGGAGACTGCACTCGTCACTTTCGACGGCCCTTTCATCCCCAAATACGTCATTTTTGGGGCATGCGAGTACAAGACCCACCCCTACAGACCAACTAGACAAGTATGCTTTGTATGCGGCGAGCAAGGACACCGCTCGGACGTGTGCCCAAAGCCGGGAACGAGAATCTGCCGCCAGTGCGGAGCAACTAGCCCCCCAGAGGGGCACCAATGCCAACCGAAGTGCCTGGTATGCGGAGGAGCCCACCTAACCGGAACCAGGGACTGCCAGCGGCGCCTCAAGGACACCAAGGAGCTCCGCGGCCGCCAACAACCGCATCAGCAGCAGCAACAACGCCGAGGCCGAAGCCGCAGCCGCAGGCGCCGACCCAGATGGCTGAGCTCGGAGGGCGATCGAGCCAGCCGGAGCCGCTCGAGGAGCCGAGCCAGGAGCCAGTCGAGGAGCCAGTCGAGGAGCCAGGCGAGAGACCCAGCCAGGGACAGCTCCTTCCCACCACTGCAGCCTCCGCCCACGAGGGGGCAGCAGCAACACAAGGGACAACAACATATTAAAAAGACCCAAGATAACGCTAAGGTGAGCTGGGGACCACCCAAAACACCACCTCCGCACTCGGGGAAAGATAATAATAATGGAGAGGAACTTAAAAATCTTAGAAAGGAAAACGAAGCATATCGCAAACGCATAGAAGAGCTAGAAAGACGGTTGGAGGAGCTAATTAAAGCCCTGCAGGATCAAAGGACAGGTAGTCCCCCTAGACTGCAGACTCCACCACAACAACAACCACAGCAACCAGAATCTTTCGAAGACCAAATGAGAAAATTTATGACGTTTATACAAGAGAAAACAAATGCAATAGAACAGAAAATGGCAATAATGGATCAGGAGATCCGGAACCAACGCAAACAACAAATCTCACAACAAGCTAAAGACAAATTCAACCTAAGAAGACAGGGCCTCGAAAACTACAACGCGTCTAACACCGAGGACTAATCATGGCCAGATACGAAACAATAGAAATTTGGCAATGGAATTGCAGGGGCTATCGCAAAAAACAAGGGCAACTCCTACAGTACATAAACACACAACTCACACCACCAGATATCATAGCACTACAGGAGAAAGGGAAAACCACACCAACGCTAAAAGGCTACACGTGCTATGAAAAAGAACGCACAGCAATACTAATCAGTAAATCCCTTACCGCCATAGCACACGACAGCATAGCCGACACAGACATAGACCACGGTATTGTCGAACTCATTCCAAAAAAGAAAAGAAAAGACAGCAGTGTCTTTGTCATAAATCTCTATAGTCCTCCGAGTCAAAAAGAGGCCGACTTCCGCAAACTTTTTGCAGGAGCGAGCAAATTAGCCAAAACAAACGCCCTAGTGATTGTAGGAGATTTCAACGCCAAAGATCTGACCTGGGGTTACAAAAAACCAGACAAGAAAGGCATGCAAGTTAAGGAAGCAGCAGATATGTACGGCTGCACCCTCATAACAGACGACAGTACGCCAACCAGACTAGGTAACAGCGTAAGCTCCGACACATGCCCCGACCTGACATACATCCGGGGAACAGACAAGGCGGTATGGGAAAACCTGCTGGAGAATCTGGGCAGCGATCACTACATCCTAAAAACGCAATTGGCAACCGGAAGAATAAAACGCAAAATTGGCACCACCAAGGTGACAGATTGGAATGCCTTCAGGAAGGAATGCAAAACTATAGAGGGAAACATCGAGTCGCTAGAAGGCTGGGGAAACAAGCTCAGGGAGGTGCTCGACAAGTACACCAAAGAAATAGACAGAACAGAGGAAACACCTGAGGTGGACTCGCGACTACTCAAGCTATGGGAGGCAAGACGCGGGCTCACTAAAAGATGGAAAAAACAAAGGCTAAACAGGAAGCTCAAAAAGAAAATCGCAGAGATAACCAAGGAGGCGGAGGAGTATGCGGCTCAGCTGACTAGGCAAAACTGGCAACAGTTTAGCGAGTCCCTAAACGGAACGCTTAGCACGGCAAAAACATGGCACATACTCAAGGCGCTCCTGGACCCAACAAAAACAAAATCTGAAAACAATAAGGCCATACACCGCCTGGTACACCAATTCGAGGGACCGGACTCGGAACTGCTAGAGCAGGTCAGAGTCAAATGTTTCGGACATGACCACCCGGCGTCCTACACACAACAATACAAAGGGAAAGAAAACGAGCTGCTGGACAGGCCAATCACAAAAGAAGAGGTGTACGCGGCCATAAGAAGCGTAAAAAAGAATACAGCAGCGGGCGCGGACAAAATCAGAAATTCACTTATTCGAAACCTAGGGGACGAACAGGTGGAACAACTCACCTCCTTCCTCAACCAACACTGGGCTGCGGAAACGGTACCAGAGGAATGGAAACACGCCGAGATTGTAATGATTCCCAAACCAGGTAAAAAGCTACAGGTAACAAACTTACGACCAATCTCCCTGACATCGTGCTTAGGCAAATTATATGAGAGGATAGTAACAAAAAGACTACAACATTGCATGGAGGAAAACGAGCTATACCCCCATAGTATGTTCGGTTTCCGATCCAAGCTTTCGACACAGGATGTCCTTCTCCAAATTAAACATGAGGTTCTCAGCAACATACCATACAACGGAGAACACATTTTAATGGCGCTAGACATGAAAGGAGCTTTTGACAACGTAAGCCACGCGGCAATCCTGGAGGGCCTTAACAGCGTAGACTGCGGGAAGAAAGTACACGGATACGTCAAAGCTTTCCTCTCCAATAGAACAGCAACAATAGGTTTGGGAGAGATTCGATCACAAAAATTCCCCACACCAAACAAGGGGACACCCCAAGGTTCAGTAATTTCCCCGATACTCTTTAACATCGCTATGATTGGCCTAGGGCATAAACTAAGCAAAATCGAAGGCATAAAACACGCCATTTATGCAGATGACATCACTATCTGGGCCACTAAAGGCTCGCTGTGCCAAAAAGAAAGCTATCTGCAAGAAGCAGCCACTTGCGTGGAAGAATACGTCGGGGAAAGAGGCCTTGAGTGCTCCACGGAGAAATCCGAGCTTCTGAGAATTACACGGGGCAAGAAAAGCAAAGAAAGCCTTAACATATGGCTAAAGGGGCAGCCGATACCCGAAAGCCAACAAATCAGGATCCTTGGAATGTGGGTGCAATCCAACCAGCGCTGCACCCACACGCTGAAAACACTTAAGCAGTCAACAACCCAAATAACACGCATGATCACGCGGGTGTCACAAAAGAGATATGGGATGAAAGAAGGAGACACACTTAAGCTGGTTGGCAACCTGGTGGTCAGCAGGGTCGCATACTCACTCCCGTACTTCAACTGCACCAAACAGGAAATACAAGAAGCGGACACAATTTTACGCAAAGCGTACAAAACAGCACTTCACCTGCCGAACAATACATCGACAGAGAAACTAATGGCACTTGGTTTAAGCAACACCTTCGAAGAATTAAAAGAAGCCCAAAGTATCGCACAGCTCATGAGACTCCAGCAGACCAAAACGGGAAGGGAACTGCTAATAAGGCTAGGCTTCGCGGAATCAATCAAAGAAACCCAAAGAACGGAGGGGATTCCTGATGAATATCGGAAAACATACACTGTTAGCCCCCTACCCAAAAACATGGACCCAAACCTCCACACGGCGCGAAGGGACGCAAGGGCGAAATACGTCGAAAAGTACCTGGCCACAAAAAACACAACAGTATACACAGATGCTGCAGTATACGCCAAGCAAAGAGGCACAAACATAGTAAAGACAGCTGCGATAGTAATAAGCCAGGACTACAAAGAGATCAGCAGCGCGTCAATGAAGGACTGCTCGGTAACGGAAGCTGAGGAAATAGCCGTAGCTCTAGCGGCAGTGGAGGGCTACCGATCCGAAAGGTCTTTAACGATACTCACCGACTCGCAAGCTACGTGTCGGAATTACATGAACGGCAGAATAGGACGCAGAGCGCTTCACATCCTCCGCTCCTGCAGGGCTAACAACAACCTAAGGGCGGACAAGGCAGCTCGAGAGCACACAAACCGAGCGGCCACAAGCACCGACCCTGAGGAACCCATACCAGTCAACCCAAGCTACTCAGACATTTTGAATTACTATAAGGGGGTCCGAATCAAATACCCTCCACCCCACAACAGCCTAAATCAGCATGAAGCAACCTCTTGGAGGAGGCTGCAGACAGGAACATATCCAAACCTAAACACACTAAGCAAGATGTTTCCCACCCAGTATAGAGACATTTGCCCCTGGTGCGGCGCCAAGCCCACCTTATATCACATTACATGGGAATGCGTTCAGAATCAACAATTCCTTCAAATAAAAGACCCGAGTGCGGAGCAGTGGGAGAGGGTGCTCTCCAGCAGCGACCCGAAAGTCCAGCATGGACTAGTAAGGCACGCTCGCCGAGTAGCCACCCTCAGTGGTGCCCTGGAATAGGGACGTCGACCCTGCGCAGATGGGGAAGAAGACCGTGAAGACGGCCGACCGCATCTGCCACCGCTAATTTCTAACCAATTAGAGCAAATAAAGTTTTTCCTCCTCCTCTTCTCTGATGTTCGGTTCATGTCGTCCTGGAGAAGTAGCACACTGTTCTATTTTGAGGCACATTTCAATTTTCTTTTTGCCGTGCACGTACCGAAACAAAAGAATAAAACAAAATAAGAAGAGGAAAAGTTGCGCACGAAATCATTGACGTTGACTGTAAGTGTAAGTGAACAGGCGAACGCTTCCACAAAACTATTCACTCGATTAAAGGAATGATGCACTTGCAGGTTTGTATTTTTTTCGCAGCGAGTAGCGCTTGCAATCCGGTAGAAAGCGGAGCAGTCTAACCAGCACATCTCAAGCGGTCACTTGTCGGCGAGCGCTAGAGATCCCGCGTCTCGAAGAGCAATATCGCGTGCCCTTTGCATCGTGCGCATTCGTAGCGGCGTTGAAAGGCCCGACCAATGGGCGAACGAGCCGACGAAAGCCGTAGCCGCTCTGAAACAGCAAGTGAGGTTCGAAGAAGCGCGCTCACATCGCACGTCGAGCGTGATGGTGGCCCGCTCCTCGCCCACCGCGTTGGTGACCAGGCACAGGTATTTGCCGGCATCGTGCGCTTCCACCTTGCGGATCAACAGCGACCCTTCGGAGGGTTCGTGCCTCGAACTTCCCACGACGACGGGATGGTGCGGGCTGGTGTTGTCGGCCGTCGTCAGTCTCTCCCACCTGCACGCAGGCAAAGGAGAAAAAAAAAAAAAAACGTTCAGTGGCGATTTAGTGGAAAACGCGAGAGAAATGCGCTACGTCGGGCCTCTTTCAGGTCCCAGACAGATCCCTGATTTAAACCGCGTTCACCAAGTTGCAAAGAGTTGTTCAGCGGTTCCCCGACAAACGTCCTGCCTCTCCGAGGAGCGAAGGGCAGGACGTGGATCCACGTATATATATATATATATATATATATATATATATATATATATATATATATATATATATATATATATATATATATATATATATATATATATATATATATATATATATATATATATATGCTCTCCCATTCTTTCTCTACTACGCGGCTGGCTTCACATGCTTTACACGCATACACTTTTTTGCATTAAACGGAGAACTCCTTCAGTCATTGTTGCTCACGCTGCCGCATCGATGACGACATCGGTGTCCCATAGCAGTGCTCGAGAGTTACTAAACAGTGACGATTGTCTGGTGGTCGACCAAGTTGCCAAGCACTCTGCTTGTAACATGAAAAATGAGAGGCTCTTACAAGTTCACTTTCCACTCTTTCTCCCACTAGTGTAACAGGTGGCGCTATTATGATAGACGGCCCCTATGAACAGATGCGGAACTGAAATGAAGAATAATGTCATGTGTGCACTTAACCTCCGGATACGCGTATAGGTCACAAACATCCTTCACTACAGTTACGCCCCGACTGCTATCATTCACGATAACGGGTATTAATTATGCTTGCACTAAAGGTCAAGTGAACTCGTCAGCGTTAATCATTGAGCGTTAGACGTGATGCAAACCTGAAAATAAAAGAACGGCAAAACCGGGTTTTTTTTTGCTTGGAGGTTGACAAATTCTTGGCTTCTTTCATTCATTTGGCAAGCTGCCTGCTTTTACACCCCGGGCCTAAGGCGACGCCACCGAACTCCATAGCCTGCTTCACGGTGCCGAACTGCTGCAGTTAAGACCCTTCTCAGTTCCCTGGCGTCCCTACAGCCCCTGCTCCGCAATTCTCTCCCACTGTTCCTGTTTTATTTTCTATCCACGGCGTTTCGTTTACGCTGGCCGGAATTTCCAAAGGCCGCAGTAACCTACCCGGCGGGACAGTCGCCCCGCTAAGCGATTCACATTGCAAATTCGATAGCGTGCACCGTTAAAGCCCTCCCGCATTCTCTTTACTTTTTCCTCCGCGCAGCGTCTTACTTTCGGCAGCCGCTTCGTTGGGACGGATTCCCGAGTGCGATCCCGAAAACCTATTTCAAAGTCAATCGACCCAAACCGCAGTCAAGCCGAGCTGACAACGGCAGCTCCTCGGAGGACGCGCCGCTGGCCGAGGCTATTTTGTTCGGGGCTGAGACCGCGGCGCGAAAGTCGAGCCCTTTGTAGGGAAGATGGGGAACGTGTCGGCGCGTCCGTAGGCCGTATTGTGGTCTGCTGTGGTGTGCGCTGGGTGAGTGTGCTGAAGGATCAGGATCAGAAGGCATTCGCGCGAAGAGAACAGAACGAAACCGGAGGAGAAAGTAGAAGCAGGAAAAGTGCGCAGCGTGGCACGAGGATGAAAGGGCGATGCGGGGGGATCGTGCAGGAATGCGGAGCATAAGGTGTCGGCTTCTGCCGTCTCAAAGTACGCTGGATGCACTCTAGCTTGGAGTTTGGCATTCGGCATTGCGGTGACTGGAGCGTTGCCGCCAATGGCGCGTATTATTTCCCAACAGACGTAACGCCAGAAAACCGGCAATTAGATGTGCTAACACGACTTCCCCATGTTTGTTGCTAAGCTGCTCCGGTATATTCAAATACGAGAAAGAGCTGCCGCGTAAGATGCCGCAGTGTGGCCAATGCTCGCTGCTTGAAATGCTGCGATAGCTGACTTTGTGAAAAAAAAAATTACATCTCTTTTTCGTTCGACCAGACGCATTCGTTGTTCCACTGCAGGTGTGAGTGCACACGCATAATCGTATTCTAATGTTTCCTGTCTTTCTACGAGAACTACGTTTTTTTATTTTATTAGCTTCCGTACTACCTTTCAAAGCGTGCAACAGAGTGCATGGCATTGCTTGCGCTTACTTGATTAGGACATGAGAAGTAAAACAACGACTTCCAGTAGCCGTTTCTATATATATGTATTTTTTATATTATTATATACATGATATCTATACTTTTGTCCTTGTCCGCACGTCAAAACGAAAAAAAAATATATTGAAAAAGAAAAAAAAGCCGCCAGTACCTCCTTTTTTGTTGCCACATTCATTCCCAATGCTTACTTTGTTTCTTCTCTTCGTGTCTTCATAACCGGTCCTGTGCTGGGTACATTTTGCACGCCGTAGCATTCACGTAGTAGCATTCCCTTCATTTCGTAACAACAGTTGCTACCTTGTAACCAGCATTTATTGTGCGTGATTAAGAAATAAGGTTTCAGTTGTTAGCGTGTCGTGTGACTGTCTTGTCGTCTTTTGCCCTTCGTGTTCTCTGCCGCCGTTTGCATGACTTGACAAACCAACTTGTCAAACAGTACACGTTCAAGTGTGTTGAATATTTGAGCACGTTAGTCACGATACACTGAAATTCTTAAGCAGCTTCCATAAGGCCTCCACCTTGCGGCTGTTTGTTGCGTTCTTCATCTTCAGTTGCGACATAAAAATCCTTACATTTATTCTTCAGACTTGTCCGTGCTTTACCGGCACCTTAACTGATCCTCAGTTTATTTTCCATGGCGAGCTTGTCCTGATAGTAAGGACCTGTGGGTCCTTACTATCACACATTTGATGATAACCTGGAAGTTTACTACTACTACTACTACTACTACTACTACTACTACTACTACTACTACTACTACTACTACTAATAGTAACAATAATAGTAATAGTAATGATAATGGTAATGATGATCAGGAGCCTATTTTTACCCGGAACTTTGACGGAAGGTAAATCTGACGTCAGCCAATCAGTAGTACGACTGTGCCAACGCGTACGATCGCTGCTTGTGCCCGGACAGAAAGTCTTCTCCTAAGTCCCCGCACCGAGTATTGAGCATGCATTTAAACATAGTGTATAGAGCGAGGTCTCGAGCGTACGAGCGTGCTCCGTAGCTTCCACTCCGGCGCCAGATTATCGCGAAACGACATGCACGTGAAGTGCGCGCGGAAAGCAACGCGAGAGCGCCGGAGGGTTACATGGATATTGACCGGCGCGACGCGACATGTTATATATGCGCGCGGCGTCCCCCGAAAGGGCAGCCCAGCGGCCGCGATCCTTCGCCGCGAAGAGGACGCCGCGCGCGCGAGACGATGTGAAGAGGCTCTCTGTCTTCATCCATCAAGAGTCTGCGCTGGAGCAGCGCAGGCCTGCAGCAAAGCGGGGGAAGACTGGGAAAATACGCGAGACGACACCCCTTCCCCCGTTTCCTCCGGTCCTCCTTTCCTATCCCATCTTCCCTCGCCGAAAAGGCGTGTTTCGGCCCCCGCGAGGTCTTCTTTTCGACCAGCGGTCATTCTCTGCGGCTTGAGCCTGCAGCTGGCTTGCGACATCCACGTCGCTTCCTCCTTTTCTTTTTTTTATTTCTTCTCTTACGCCACACTACGTAGCGGTCTCGGTTTCTCGTTGGGTCTGGCTTCTTATCCTGTCGGTACGCGTGTGAGGCAGTCCGTTCTGTCTAGCCTTTTTGTTTCGGTATTTTGTATTCTTGCAACTGCCAGGAGAGGCGGTACTATCCTACCGTCATTTTTTTTTTGCTTCCTCTTTTGCTGGGGCCGCATGAAAACTTTTTTTTTTTTGCCCTTTCCTCACCAGCTCGGAATCTTAGGTACGGCGCATATGAGACGCCGCACGAGCGCCTTGCTTTCCGAGTCACGCATGCTCTCCGAAACCGCGGTGTCTCAGGAAAATGTCCGGACTTTGTCAGGAATTTTGTAATAACTGCCACACGAATAGAAACACGAACCCGAGGAATGAAAGACTATATTTTTTTGTATTTTGACAAACAGGCACAAGAGAAAAACAAATAGTTGGCATACTCCGTACGCGGATCGAGTCGCAAGAATGTGATGCTCATCAGATGTTTCGTTCCATGAATGCATTTTTATCACACGTCTTCTCCGTGCTTACCTCCTATAAAACAGGGCGTCAAGATGCTTCCGCAGTATACTGGATGCGAGAAAAAAACATCAGCGACAACAGCTATACACATCACAACCAGTGCGCATGGTTGTCTCGACAAGACTATGGACAGCAAACAAGTCCTCATGACCTCATGACACTACAGAAAGGTGGGAGTGCTCGCCCGCCAGGATTGTGAGCCGATAGTTGTTCATGTCGAGATCCCAAGGGCGTCGGCGTCATGGGCGTCATTGTCGTTGACATCGGGGGGAAAGCTAAACCATCTTGCTTACATTCTCTGACGCTGTCCACTGCTATAGAAATTTTCTGCAGCTCCCGTATAACATGGTGCAACATTACGGCAGTGCTGCTCCTTCACCACTTCACCGATAAAGGACGCGCGGTCACCTTTAAGTGGCGCCCAAGCCGCTGTGCCACAGTGAGCAGCCAGGACGCCGATGAAGCTGCTCGATCTGCTCACGAAGAAGATCCATGCCGCTGTCAAAAGCAGATGCCACAGAGAAACTTCGCGTGCTTTAGAATGGCGCCACACACTTTTTATAAGACACGCCGAATTTCCGGCATACAAGTGTCTGTCACCTTCGGCTTGGTTCCCCATCCGAACAATTCCGAACCGAGACAACAGTACTTTTTCGACACTGAGTTGGCGTAGCTTTCCCCAAGTTCTTTGATTTGAGTGTCGGAATGAACAACAATGCTACTTGTGACAACCGCGGCAGCAGGAAAACTGTCGAACATGTCCCGTGCCGGTGCCCTCGCTACAGCGCACACAGGTTGTCGCTAGCGACCGCGCTAAGCCATATCGACGACCGGGCGCTTTCGAAGCAGGCAATCCCGGAGTGATGGGCGGTCTATGCGGTGGTCAAGCTAGAAGCCGGTCAAGGTGATATTGAAGTTTCTACGTTCTAGTGTTCTTTCAGAGAGGCTTTGATATTACCGGCCGATGTCCGGGAGTGACTGACCGTACAATGACTGACCGAACCCACTGAACTGAAACCACTGCTTGTAGCTTCGACGATCTAACGAGAACCGGCAAAAAGGCATTAAGGGGCGGATGGCTGCTGATCAGCATGTGTTGATTGGATGAAGTACTACGAGTAAGAATGTACGTTTTGCGTATATTTTGCGGCGCTTCCTCAACAGGGGAGTGATAAAGAAGCGTTGAATGGTTTACATGTCATAGGAATTATTTGTAGGTAGCGATGCCATGGCGACGGTCACCGCAAATGCTTATTGCGACGTTTACTGCCGCGAAGATTAGTCGCATGACTGGCTGTCGCTTCTCTCGAGCAGGGCAGGCTACTCTAATTTTTTTTTTGTCGTGATTGTAAGTAGAATCAGATTGTTTACAACTACATGACAGCTTAAGCGAGAATTGCTTTAATACCATATTTGCTGAAAAGGACTTCTTTTCTAGGCGTAAAAAAAGGTGAAATGGAAAGTACTCACAGGTATTTGGGCGGAGGGTAGCCTTGGGCTGCACAAGGCAGTTCCACGGAGTCGCCTTCATTAGCCACCACAGAAGATCGCACATTTGTGATCCGTGGAGGCACGTTCACTTTCAGATCTTCCCGAACAAGCAATAAAACAGAAAAAGAGAAATAGAAACGAAAATTGTTAGCAATTTAAAGATTCACAATAATTCACTAGCAATTAGCAGGACTAGTACACTGCACACAAGTAAGGAACTTCCCATACGGTCATCCCCAACCATGTATCCTCTGTCTACAGCACTCCTCACAAATTTCTAAGCTATAGCGCTCGTGAACACTCCTGCCCTCCGTAAGAGCACTGGGTTCACCAACAAGCATAACTTGCTGCCAAAAGACATGAATATTACACCTCGCATTCTAGATCTTCAGAGGCTCCAGGTGGACAATGCGGGGCATCGCTGATCTTCGCACTTTCACGGCAGGCTTCGAAACTTTCGATAAATACTGTAGATTTCCTTTCTCCCTAAACGCTGTCATCTGCAACACGCCCATTTTGATCGCTGACTTTGGTAGCTAGTTAGTTTGGCACACTGATGTCGATGTACAGTCACAAAATATTTTCTGCCACTGGTTTAAACATCGACTAAGTCATGGCATTGTGTCATTTTCGTTTATCCAAAGGCCCTATAGCGTAAGACTATTCCAATCTGTTTTATTCAAATCTCCTGACGTTAAATTTACGTAATCACCGACGCAAGCATCGAGTGGTAATCAGCAGCGTTGTTTGAAAAGCCCAATCAAATGCCCTTTCGTTTATAGGATGTCACTTTCTTCTGCTTTCAAAGCGAATAGCATTGCCTAATTGAGCAGTTTTTCTTATCTAACTGGCTGAGAAGAGGAAAGGAGTACGCTGAAGTGGAAAGAGTTTCGACGTGGCTGAGCCAGCATAGTGAAAGTAGATAACTGGATGATGAAGGTGGTGCTGGCGTCTGCGATTAGTCCGCTTCTCCATACTTAGTTTGCGCTGGCAAGTCGAAAATCGCGGAGACGTGTAACGGAAGGTTAAAAATGCCGCTAATACGGATACTCAGCAAAGTAGAGTTGACAGAGCAATGCCGTCTACGCGCTGAAAAATCTTGAAAATGTTATACGGCCATGTAAAATATTTTATTATACGTAAATAAATATATACTGCCCGGCAGCTCCGATTAGCCAGTTCCACAGCAATCGGCCGACAGCCATCTTCTATTCCTTCCGGAACGGGGCACTAATCAGAAAAACTTTCAATTTTGTTCGGCATATTAATGCGTCTTTAACGCGTACACGTCCCTTTGACGCGGTGAGGTTTCGCGGTTTTGTGACGTAGCGTGACAGACAGGCAAAGTGGGTGCAGCCCGAAAAAATTTGATCAATAGCAATGGGTGAAACAATGCCTTTTTCGCTAATGGCGAGAAAGGTGCCGAATCAGAAATTATTATTTTTCTTTCGTTTGGTCTCATCATACATAATCAGCGTGCGCATATCACATTACATGGGGCGTCTTCGCGTTTTTCGTTACGTCGTATGCGTATGGACGGTGGCTCCAAAAATTTTTGACCAATCGCGTAGGGCTGATTGCAGAATTGGAATAGAAAAGTTTGGAATAGCTTTACGTTATAGCGCCCCAGGTGTGCGCAAACCCTGTGTGATTACGCTCATAGTATATTTTATGTACGTTTAACTTACACGCCGTTTTTATTTTTCGCATAGCGTGCGATGATAAATTAAGACTAAGTGAAATTGTTCGCGTTGATTTTAACATCTGTGGGCTAAGCGTGATTTATATCCTTGAACGTGCAATTCCTTACTTTTATTTTGATCACACCTTGCACTGGTGTTGATAGTTGCTTCGTAGTTACGAAGCAACTACTATTACGCTGTTGCTCATCTGTCAGTAGATTTTAAACTGCGACGCGTAGCGTGGCATTTTACCTTGAATTGTTCATCGGCAAATATACTTGCATTGTCATCTCTGTAGCCCCTTCCCCCTCCACTTCCTACTGTGATGCCATATAATGCTGTGGCTATATATATATATAAGGACAGCATAGGAGAAATTAAGTGCAGTCCCTTATGGAAATGAAGAAATGGTAAATAAATGGAAATTAAAGCGGATGAAAAATGTCGGAACATGCCTAAGCTTCGCCTTTAAGAGTGGAATGCAATAGCATTCAAGGATCCGTGACTGCTTCTTACGCTTCCTAGCAAGTGCAGCTTATGTAAACGTAATGTTTTCCTGGAAACGCTGGCGGCGAACGCTGTGTAAGAAGGCGACCTTCCTTCTCTATTTTTTTTTTAATTTTTGGTAAGAGCATCGCACGCGTAATGCAATGACATAGAATGGTTTCCCACCTGCGGCCAATTGTCTTTTTATTCATGTGCATTTTTGTTTGTTAGCTTCTTACTATATATATATATATATATATATATATATATATATATATATATATATATATTTATATGTTGGTATACTCATCGCGAAAAGTGCGTTCATGTAGCCACTTAAAGCAGCGTAATTGAGCATACTGAAAACGATCATTACCCGTCACGACGAGTCTGCCGTAGGAGCTGAGCTTTGTCTCTCCACTTAGCCGGTGCCAGGTGCGACAGCGGAACTCGGTGGAAGCGTCAGACTGTTGAACTCGGCGTACTTGCAGTTCTCCGCTAGGAAACACGCTCATGCGACCACCTAGAAAAGAGAGGAAAAAAGTTGCTTACCCCTGAATTATCTTATCCGCTTTCAGTTTATCAATTTTTGGCAATAAGCTTGAATTTGAATCAAGTTAAGAAAGATTCACAGCATAAAAGCTATTCGAATGAGACTGTATCGCAGCCAAGTGGCTCTGCCATGTGTACACGTTGTTACGTACGTCTTTGTAGCGTTTCTGTCATGCGTACCTACCATTTTTCTTTTGTGTTTTTATGTTTTGGGTCGCTAAATTTTATGAATCAACGCATGACACTATCACCATGATCACAACACATGATCAGAGTCAGAATTTACTCGAAAGGTGCAGGGAGTACAATGTGAAAAAAAAAATTGTTATGGAACGTAGCGAAAAATTATCTGAGCCTCCATATTCATCTAGCGTTGCGACTGTAGCACAGTGCGGTTAGGCTTCAAGTAGAACCTGTTGTAGGCTGACTGCTGATTGTTATTTCGTGCGATTTGTGGAGGCGTCATCAGCGTCGCGTGACCGAGTTGTAATCACAATTGCTTTCTCGTGCGCCGATGTGGCTTCGAACAGCAGCCCAACGGCGAGGGACGTACTGAACAAAGAGACTGCACCGTGGATTATTCCAGACGCGACTTGACTGTCTCGGGTTAACCATTCTGCGGGCAGTTTCTTTCTAGTAGCACGAAAGCTAGCGCAGTACGTTGCAATTTCAGGCGAGTGGAAGCACGGTATATTCCTGACAAGTGCCTCGTCAGTTCTGATATATCGCGTAAGGCCCACCGCCGACATTCACCCTTCGTTTACAGAAGCATAGTGACCATGGCGTGTGGCTGTGAAGCCGATCGTGGCTTGTTTAATCCGAGCTACCGCTGTACAGTTAGAGGCGGTTGCGCCAGTGGCCAAGAATGTAGCTAGACCTAGGCACGTAACACGGTAAACTTGAACGCAATAACCCTGGCCAGCCGCATCTTGAGAAAAACGAGGACATTGGCTGCAGTCTGCACGAACATCTGTAGAGAGTAGGCACTTAGTTTTTATTGTGACGTGCAATTACCTGATCGAAATTAACCGCGCCCACCGCCACTATAGGGACAGGCTGATTGGCTCGAAGACATTAAAGTTCTGTTCCCTGATTGCTGAGTTGTTCAGACACGTACGCGGCAGGTGGACGTGAGAAACACGTCCATTTTCTCCCTAATCACAATAAAAAGAATCAAACCCATCGTCCCCACGGTCCTTCTTGGTCGACTACGCCCGAAATTGCGTGTTCGATCGTGTTCCCAAAGGCGAACAAAGAAATTGCCCTTTTTCGTTGTATACTTCTTATAGATATCATTATTTGCTTGATTTTTGCACAGCAACACTCACGCTCTTTCTTGCGGACAGCAGCTTTACCAAAGTACAAGGAATGCAGCTCGGCGTTTGGAACTGCTTCACAATTGCCTCTGAAGTCTCCAGTTTGAATAAATGCAATTAGTTAGGGCTTAATAAAACTTTAAATAGTACTACATGATTTGGTATCGCTGGGGCCTGGAATTGCGCATACATCGAGTGCGCATTCCTTCTGTGCGGTGAAGCGTAGCGCCGTAGCAATTGATGTGCTTTTTGTCGAAGCCTAAAAGCCGCCACTATTGAACGGAATCGGCTATTGATCCTGGGAACAACCATGTGACAACTGCGGTGGACATTTCGCCACCGTGAAATATGATGCACATATTTGGTGCAATACTGGATCCGCGCGTCTTTACGCGCGTTTCATCTTTGCGGGCACCGGTATTGAGCGGCATTGAACGCGGCCTGTCATCTGGCTCTAGCGCGCGTACGCGCACACCAACGTATACGCGTGAATATACCCAAACGCAAGCACGAAAACGAAAGTGTGCATAGTATACGGTGCCCTGGGCGTAAATGAACGGTAAAAGGGAGAAGTGCGCCGACCGTTGGTGACGACGTTGGCCTTGTCGGCAATCTTCTGCTCCCACGAGACGACGACCACGTCGTCCCGCACGAAGGATGGTACGTGACATCGGAGAACGGCCGTGTTTCCAGCGATGGTGAACTCATCGTACACTTGCACTTCGTAGTATTGCTCCACGACTGCGGGCGGAAAGGAAGAAAAAAAAGAAGAAAGAACGAGAGGGATGTAAACGGTGACATGTGGGATAGAGGAGTACACTAACGCTTCTTCATTTCATTTTCCAACGCTCGCTTTTCTTTGTCTCTTTTTATGTCTGTTTTAGGAGGTGGTTGGCAGGTGCGTTTCGAGTGAAAGCTCGAACGCGACTTTGGCGAGACTTTGGATTTGAGGAGCGATTATATCGGACATGTGAAAGGGCCTCATTTTGTTTTTCAATAGTGCCTGAGTTCATACATTTTTTTGGGAGAGATAACTACTTTGAAATTGCCGGTTGAAAGTACACCACCAAGCGAAACATGCGCAGCCTTTTAACAACGTCGCCGGATTCTTTCTGGCATATATTACATACTCAGAACTATAAACGCTACCCAAAAGCTTATTATGTTCTTTATTTTGCCTAATTTGGTTTTGTTGTTGTTGCACTGACCCATTTGGAGACGTTACCCGAAGACGTATGCTTCGTAAAAGTCGAGGTGCAACCAACTTCACGCACAAGTGCAACCCCTTTCGCAATTGAAAAACAAACAAACAAGAAAAAGAAAAAAGAACACTTGACCGAAGCACGTAAAAATGCCTCCATTTGAGTATATCTTTTTTGTAGCCATCATTTAAGCTTTTCTTTCCATAATTTCTTTATCTCTTAATGCTATGACGATATGAACATATTTATTTATTTATTTATTTATTTATTTATTCATTTATTCCAGTTTTAGCAGCAGACATAATATAAAGACAGATACAGGGACAGAATTTAAAGGCAGTTCGTGCTTGATGAGGCCTCTGACCGTATACAGTTCAAAGCGATGCAGTTACAGAACACTCAAAAAAAATTTTGCTGAACAAGAGAAGATATACTACGCGACATTTTACACTGTTCTAGAGTTCCGAGAACGGGTCACTCGTACAGTGACACGTTCGAATTCGTATATTGAATAATTGGGCGAAATCAAATATTATCGAGAAAGCTCGCCGCATTCCATCAACCCAGCCATCTGCTGCATCTGCGCTGCCTTGCCCAATACGCCCTTTGCTTCAAGCGTGTGCCACAAGTTGAGCAGTGCCTGTACAGGGGATTGACTATTTGTAGAAAACATATGGCCTGCCGCGATCTTGTACAACGTCGTCGAAAGCCTAATAATTCAAGACACTCAATTGCAGCGCCATTGTAGAATGACTTCCATTAACTTCACCGTGGACAAGGCGTCTACATTGTTTACCCCAGCTTTATTGACAAAATAAATAATTCAAGTGTGCTTTACTGACAAGAGAAATAATTCAAGTGTCGTGCTGTTAGTGGGAGCAGTAGCACCGACGGCACGCAGTGACTGACACGCTCACTGTGTGACTTAGCTCCGCCCAATACGAAACAATTTCGCAGTTCCTATATTAGAAGTCGAGTTCAGGAGGTGTTTCCTTGTCCATCGACTTTGTCCGAGAGCTGACGAGTATATACGTCAATACTTTCTGTCGGTTAGCGTTATGCGCTCTTGCGACTACGAAATGGGTCCTACTCTCAAAGAGACGATGTAATATGCAATAACTGCATAAATGCTGAGAGGAAATACACCAACAGTCTTGGAAAGCTTTTCAGGAGCTCTATGATTACATTAACAAGATTTACGAACTCACGTGCTATAATGAAGTCCACTCAATTTGCTTTTTGGCGTCGCACGCAATACAATTGATGCCAAAAAGGTTTGAGTATATGCTGGTTGCCATAACGATAGTGTAGTTGACGACACAAAAATTGCGGTAGGTGGAGCGATATGAGACGCTCAGAGAGTAAAAGGGGATAACTAAATATGTACGTCCACAAAGAAGCAAAGGGTTGGGAAAGTATCTTCCGGTATTTGGTTTCGGTATTACTTTTTTGGTGCTTGAAGCATCAGTAGACATAATGTGTTCCAAAACCAACACTGACACGACAGAACAGTCTGGAGGTTATTTCTAAATTCTCTGCTGTTATGTCAATTATGGAGGAGAGTGTATCGGGCCAGGTGCTAAAAAAATCAACATATGTACCTTATTTCTCAGTAATGATTTGGTGTACAATAGTGATATGCTGAACAAATGATCTCTAACAATGCTGTTATACATTTGCAATGTTATCATTATCGTGCGTTTATATCATGTTCTGCTTTTGCATTACTTTATTGCTTACATTTGTTTTTTTTCTTTTACGCCAGATAGCTTGACTGTGTGCTACATAAGCTACGCGGTTTTCAGCCTTTTAGTTTGTTCAATGTGCACAGTGTCGTGCATTTTCGTGTCGGCTTAGCTTCACATGACCAGTGTTGTGCGGAAACAGACTGGGAGGAGAATAATGGAAACTGGCGCCTTTTCAGGCATTTTATTGCCTTTTCTCCAAGACCCTCGACGATCAACAGTACTTTTTATTTCGTGTTGTCTGAATAAATATTGCATTATATATATATATATGTATATATATATATATATATATATATATATATATATATATATATATATATATATATATATATATATATATATTTGGGGGGGGGGCGGACGAATATCTTGCCTGTTTCCAGACTCACGCGTATGCTACGAAATCCCAACCTGCGTGTCTATATGTACCTGGCAGCGTGCGTGACGATGTGGCGCCTTGGTAGACTGCGTGACAGAGCCCACGCATTCTTATATTGCTCAGCTGTAGTGCTCGTCTCACTAAAGCACGACCAACGCTGCCTGGTGGATTACGTCCAGAAGTGCCTGGGAAAAGTTCCCCAGCGGATATAACTGAGCCCTGGACTGAGGGCTCCCTAACCTAGATGCACCTAGTAATACCAATAATGTTTTCATTTTACATAGTAGTTCTGCGGAAACCCGCAAGGTCGAGAGAAGTAACTTGTAGCAATTGCTACGAACGGGTGAATGTTTTCATTTATTCATTAATTAATTACTTCTGTACTTTTTCTCCTACTTCGTACCTTTTTGCCTCTTCCCTAGTGCAGGCGAGCAAGTTTGGAGATTGGATATTATCCTTTGGCTTAACCTCCTCGCATTTCGCTTCCCATTTATCTGTCTCTTTCCCCTCTGGTAAATTCGGAAGGTAATTCGGAGGGTAATTCGGAGGGTCAATTCGGAGGGTAATTCAAAACGTAATGGCGCGACTTCGGATGAGTACACACACCGAAGAGCCGGCAAGGACAAACGCTTAAGCGATCGTCTTCGCGAGCGCAATAACAACGTGCGCAGTGGTAAAGGATGGTTTGCGCCCATTTGAAGAAATACTCGCCGCGGTGACTCCAAAGGCTACGGTGCTGTGCTGCTGAGCTAGAGGCCGCGGACCCGATTCTGGCCGCGGCGACCGCCTCTCGATGGGGGCGGAATATAAAAAGGCGCGTATGACGCGTGCTTTGAGTGCACAATAAAAAAAAAAAACGCCAAGTGCTCAAGATTATTCCGGAACCCTTGCCCCCAACGCACACAACGGCGCCTCTCGTAAGCCGCTGTGTAGTTTCTTTACGTTAAACCGCACGGTTTAGTTGATTTACCTGTCGTGGGGTGTTGCTATACAGCTATACAAAGAACTGCTACAATACACTGTAAACAGGGTCTGACGTGAACTTAGATGCTGCGGCTTCTTTTTCGCTTTGTGCTTGTTCTGCGTTTGCAAATATGCATTCTGTTGCCATTTCCATCAAGCAATGACATTTGATGTTGATGGTTACCAGATTGCGAGTCGGCTTCGATGGTTCTGCGACCCTCGCGACAATGTATGAATGTGCAGCATAGCATGTTTTACCGGGGTCATCAAACCAAGCCTAGGCATCGCGTCCTGCTGCACTACGCTTGGAGCGATCGCGCTCGAATTTGTGGAGTTTCAGTTCGCTGCTAAAGAAAACAAACAGTTTTTCTCTTAGGTAAGGCTAACAGAGCAAACTTAGTGTTAGGACACTTAAGCCAATAGTTATAATAGTGTGATGTGTTAGACCGCGTTTCTGGCGTCATTGAAGAAAAGGAAACGCACGTTTTTTTTTTGTTGTTTTCCTTTCTTCGACTCCATCTTTCGAAAGAGTTGTACTTCATCCTGGTAACCAGGCCTCGCGCGAACAGCCGCAGCCCCATTCGCATTACTAACAGCTCCACACGTCACGTAGCCCGGTATGCTGACGTTGATGCAAAAGAAACAACTGGTATGCGCTTTGATACTCGTAAAGCTCCGTCATAACAGCGAAAGACGCCCGGTTAAGTGTGGTACGTAACAATGCCTAAAAAAGAAAGAGAAGCCTATCGAAATCGATCGTTGATCTTATAGAGATCGGCAACCATGCAACGCCCGACTGCCGGGCACGAATGAGTAGTTGGCGCTCGTGCGGCACGAAAAGATGGGACAGAAGAAAAAAAAGAAGAGAGAGGAGAATGTGGAACGCGAGATTGCTATGTCTCCGCTGATCTCTCGTGGCAGTGCTTTCTCCTCCTATCGTACTACGCCAATGCGCTCGAAGTTCTGGTGGCAGGGCCATTTCTCACGCCATAGGGATCAGAGCCTATAACGCAGCAGGTGGCTATCTTCCAGACACTCGATAAAAGTAGTCGGCTGTTAACGCTTTCGCATTACGCGTTAGTTGCCATTTCACCTCCCCTTGGGTCGTTTTCGCGGTCTTGGCTCTGTAGAAAATTTTACTACATATATGAGGATTTGAATTCCGTACTGCTGCTACTGCCACTGTCTGATCACTTTGCAGTCGTGTGTATATCAGTGCGCTGTTAACAACAACTGCCATATACGTTGATGTTAGTCGTTTTTCGCATCGTACGTGTCTTTATTGTATTCATTACTGTGATGGACCTGAAGTTCAGCCGGCTACCACGCTGTCTTGATTAAATAGAGACGGCACGTCCGAAACGCATGCTCTTCTTTTAATGAAGCAGCGAATAAAAAAAAAATACTTCATGCCCTCGAGCGTGAGGAGCTCGTGAGGAGCCAAACGATGACGATGAAGGATCGTCCGCTATACGGGTGAAAGTTCCAACAATTGCCACTGAATACTAATCTCAGGATACCATTTCTCACCAGCACTGACAGCAGCGTTCGTAAAAGGGCATGCGAACTTCACTAAACAATTCTAAGCACTCTACATGCGTTTTGAATCTTGGTTTTATTGATGACCAAGAGTGCGGTCGTTTGTTCGTAACGCTGTGATGTGCCTTATTCTTGTGCAGAAGTCGGTTGCTCAAAAATTTGTACCGTGTTTTTCTTGATGTTGCTGCATCTTCCGTTCTCAAAAGCGAGTCGCTCTTGCTCTGTTATGCGACCGATAGCATCGCCGAGGTGTGTAGAACTTGCCTTTTTCTACACTAAATAGGGCACGTTACACATAGAAAGAGTACGGAGCACAAGTGCATGGTTACCCTATCAGGCGCATACACATCACCAACATTTCGAATTCTTTCGTATGCTGCGACTGCGTGCTCTTGCTTATACAAATAATTTCGCAATGTATTTGGCAATCAATCTTTGGCAATCTTGGCATGCTACCCTGGGCGTTACAAGAAGTATGACATGCCTACCATGGATAATTAGTCGGTATGACCGGACGGAGGCACAGCCATAGTGTACTGTAGAGTGCTTTGCTATTTATACAAGCTGCAGGTGCCATGTCGTGGAATTAGAATAATAAGTAAATAATTTATGCCGTAGCGATGACATTAGTTCAAACTAAAGGTGATTATGGCCTGCAAAGTACGGTAGAGTTTAATTAAAGAAGAGATCCCTATTTTCATGCCCGAGAATGGCGTCACGTGAGCTGAAACAGGAATTAGTTTGCCACAACACAAGGGTTACCGGATATGGTGGAGTTGCACTTTCGAAATTAGTCGTTGCGTGAACGGTGAGGACTGATTTGTGCACTAACTCGATGACAGCAGGCTTAGCCGTTTCGTCGGAATGAAATTAGCCTGTAAGTCTCGTGTAAGTGCTAGCTCTATCAGGCTTTGAGTTGGGCAGGGTCGGAATGGCTTACATTAACGGTTCGCTTAGCCCGATTTGTTTCAAGGTGCACGCGAACGTGCACTGGTACGCCAGATGTTTTTCCGTGAGTGGCGACGACCTAGATAAGTAATTCGAGTGTTTTCTGTTCTTTTTGTCTCCCCTCGACGTACGTTACCAACGAGGTCTCATACAGTTAGAAATAACGTAATGTGGGGCTATGCCGTCCCGACTTGTGGCTCGACACGCTGGCGCCGGCTTCGAGCCAGCGAATCCACGTCGTCCCCAAATCCAAAGCAATGAACCACCACAAACCTGCTCGTACTCGCACTTCCGTGCTCAGGATTGCTCCGAAAATGTTTTCCGCTCTGCACCGATAGGTGGTGCCGTGCACTTCCTGGCGAAACTGCGACGCTGCGAAGGGAGGGAATCGCAGCGTGCCGTTGGGAAGCAGCAGCAACAGTCCTTCGAGCGGCTCCGCCTCGGCACCCTCGCGCAACCACGTGACCCTCGGCGGAGGCTGACCCGCGGCGGCACAGTTGAGCGACGCACCCGTCGTGTTGGAGAAGCGCAGCTCCGACACCAGGGGCTCCAAAAGTCGGGGACCCAGGCCCTGTGGGCTGCTCCCAGCGTGGCGAGCTGCGTAGCATCAAAGAGGGAAAGCCAGACGGAGTTCTTAGTTGGTGCACCACGGTAACGAATGGAACTCTAGGCGTAAAACAAGTGATCGCAAAACATCTTCACTAGTACTGTAAAGTGGCCCAATGTTGATCGAACACTGTTCAAATGTAGGGCCAATGTGGTCTAACGGTGTGCGTGCAGTAAGACTGTTTTCGGGCCTGTAGGGATGGTTATGTATGGCACGCCGACATTTTGGTACTTAATGTGTATTTTGTTACATCCAGCAGCCATGGTTGTAGCAATGATCGCTCAGTCGCAACTCCGTAGGATGTAACACTGACTGCATAGACAGAGGTAATCTTCCGCCTCGGGATGTTGGTAGCGATTTACTCAAAGAGCTAAGCACCAGCCAACATAGAGGAGATAAGAAATTAGGAAACACCTTCGCTTGTGATGGAGAAGACCTGTTCCGAAAACTTTTCCTGTGGCGTACAGTTCTCATGGCTTCCAGCATGTTCACAGAGCAAGCACAACTCGCTGAACTATGTAAATCGTGCTATAGGATATATGAAGTTCGCCTCTATGTGTACATCTTAGTTTCAGTTTGGTCACTGCGTCACCGTCTCATAAATTGCGAAATAATAGGCACTAGCTGGTCGAAATTTGGAAAATGTACGTCTGAGCGACATTCTACAATTTATTCCTACGCACACATGTGGGGTCTGAGGGAAGGATTAATACAAGATCCCCGCGGGAACATTTCCACCACGCACTCTTATATTGCAGTATGCACGGTCACGTTTTCTTTCGCGTCGTTCTGGTGCCGCTGTGACCCGCAATGCCATGCCGGCCAGGTGCACTTCGCATCCTATTGTATGTTGAACCCTGTCTGATCACGTCGAGATGAGCATTGTTCTTCTTTTCGTTTGAGTAGTAAGGATACTGCAGCTAGTTCCAAATGTTTTGCGTAGTTTGAAGCCAGGTTAAAATGTTTCTGATGATTACGTTTTTACTTCGGCGCCTTAGTTCTGGGTTTGTGGCAGGAGATAGCTGAAATTTGCGTCAAATTTCTTGGAACAATAGCACTGCGAAAAAAAAAATAAAATAAAATTCACCATTGTTATCGGTGTGCACAAGAAAAGGGCGGTGCTCCTAGTATTCTTTATGAGCACGAGTGCTCTAGGCATGCTCCGGGTTTTGGTTTTGGAGACAAGCATTATGTACAACGAGTCGTTGCGTCGGTGATCAGCTTAACAAGCGTTGTGATGCTTTATGAGGAACAAAACTTTCGAGCGTGTCAAGACCCGGCTTCTACCAACTTTTATGACGTCAGTCAGAGGAAACGTTTGAACTAGTGCGGGCAATTATAATAAAGTATTTTAGTGTGTGCTTGCGGGTCATAGTGTCCTGTTAGAATTTCGGGAGCTCCTTATGTGACCGTCCACTGCTCCCGAGAACACGAAGCTCCACATGAGGCTGAAGTGAAATAACAGTTGACAGAAATATTACCATCAGCACTCGCAGGCTGGTGATGTAGCCTTATTAATGATCCTAATAGATTTCCTACGCTGCGGTCGAAACACGAGAAACAGCGACTGACATTTAGCCACCTTTACGTACTTTTATATCGACCTTTGGTACGCTCATCGCAATTTTTATCCCGAGTATTCAGACTGAACAAAAATGTTATTGACGAAACGAAATGGTTTCAAAAATTGTGAAGTGTCTGTTTAGGGACCGCCTTGTTAGTTTGGTCAGACAGAAACTGCCGAGTTTGAGAGATACTGTTTTCTTTGTTCATTGAACGGCGGTTGCGAAGAACATAAATGAACGGCGTGATCGCTTTACGGAGTTAATACCAATTGCCTTTATTCAACTGACGATATTCTTCGGTTGTTTGCAAAGAATGCACGCAGTATATTTTGTTGAAGTTGGCAAGGTAACATGCTACCAGGATTAAGTTTGCTGCATTTGTCACGATGCTAATGCAATCTTGGGGTGGTAATGCGAACACAAAATATAGCAGGCCAAGCTATCTCCGGCGTAGCCTGGTCGGCGGCCTCTCGACCAGCAAGGATTAACATTATGCAGCTTACGTTTCACTGAGAACGTAATGTTATCAGAATTTCTATGCAAGTATTCGCACCAGACTTGGGTGAATCCAAACAAAAAAGGGCAGTAGAGTAGTCCAATGAAGAATACAGCAAAAAAGAAACTCTGGACTGTACAAGAACTGAGTCAAGGGAGAGGAAGTTGGTATAGTATGTAGTGATTTAAAACAACAACAGCGACAACTGAAAAACGATAAAGCGCGCTCCTAAAGTCTCATGGGGTCAGAAGCGAGCACAATGACGCAATCTCGCCTACCCTCCCACAACCCACGCTTTGTGAGCCTGTGAAAAGGATTTCGTGATCTTTACATCCCTCCTTTAGTAAGCGAGTTGTGGGTGCGATCAAGCCTCATGAAAGGCGAAGAAAAGTTCGCGCGGCCTACCATGCGAGCCATTAATCATCCTCACGATCCTTTCTTGAAATCTGGTCGGTACGACGCGCCCCTCACAGCGAAAGTCTGTATAAAGACGAGTGGTCGCGCAAGGCCGGAAATTTTCAAAACGCCAGCGGACAAAGTTGTTTATGATGTGAAGAGAGCCAGTGTAAGAGTTGCGTAGCTACGGTCGAGAAAGTTTAAGAAGGAATCTACAGTTTCTCTCTTCGGCTTAGCAGCGGATCGTACCTTGCGAGGACTCGCCATAACGTGTACCGATGAGTAAACATAGGCATAAAGGTTGCGTGGCGCACATGTCACATCCACTGAGCTGGGGCACGGTACGTTGCTTTTGTTGTTGATGATGATACTAATGGTCCATTGGCATCCCTTTCAAAACAGGGTGGTGACAAACAGTCACCCAGCCTTCTTGAGTTTACCAGGCCCAGCTATATGCAGCATGCAACTGCTATAGGCGCCTGACACCATATCAGGACACCTGGTGGAATATAACGGAACTGCAGTCCAAATTTGTACGTATCCACACTACGCAGCGCGCATGTCATATCGCTTGTCAAATGACGGGATACCATGCTAATGATGACCATGATGATATAATGGCATTCGATCTTTTTGAAATGGAACGGTGACAAAGATTCACCTAGCTTGCTTGAATCAATTAGGTATGCCATAATGTTTTATATTACATCAGTATTTATACATCTTCGTCATCTTTTTATTCCTTAAGACTGCTGTATCTACCTTGCATGATTACCTATGCAACTGCTACATACCGTGCCACCTGATGTAATAACGTGCAACTACAATGCAAAGGGCGCATGTATAAACGCTACGTGGCGCGCATCTCACATCACAAGGCAAGTGGCACAATACGGTGCTTATGCTGATGATAATAATAATATATGGGGTTTTACGTGCCAAAACCACTTTCTGATTATGAGGCACGCCGTAGTGGGGGACTCCGGAAATTTTGACCACCTGGGGTTCTTTAACGTGCACCTAAATCTAAGTACACGGGTGTTTTCGCATTTCGCCCCCATCGAAATGCGGCCGCCGTGGCCGGGATTCGATCCCGCGACCTCGTGCTCAGCAGCCTAACACTATGCTGATGATGATTGTTTCTTATATATATATATATATATATACACACACACACATTCTGGGATTCTTGTATACATCTCCTTAAACTTCTTCCTCAAACGTTCGTTAACTGCCTTGTACCTCTGCCTGTGCATTTGCTACATGGCGTTCTACCTGGTGCAATAACATGCTACTGCAATGCAAAATGTGCACGTAACGACGCTACGCGGCGCCCATGTCACATCGCTTGTCTCCTCGCCGGATGGGACGCGCTTATAGGGCATTTCCCCACTGCATGGTATCAAGCGATGGGGTGGCTAAGTGGTCAAGTAGCTGACTTCCGCGCAGCAGGTGCAAGTTAGATCCCGGTGGGAATTGGGGAGTGTTTTTCTCATTCCCTGTGGTAGCTGCTACTGACACCGGACACCGGCGGCAGAGGCGGCGGCGGCGAAGACCATCGCCAACCGAAACGGCTAGTCGAATCAGCTCATAACAGCTTACGCTGAAAAAAAAAAATATGCGGGCGTTTTGATTTCTCCCGGAATGCGGTTTCAAGCCGTGCTGAGCTAGCACTTCGCAAAAGAGCTGCGCTGAATAATTTTTGACATTTACACATATAATCAATGCCATTCTCTTATGTCACAAAAATGGAGTACTCTGCTATACCAGTCGGGTGAAAACCAGACTTCCGGCGCGGAGTCCTGGAGGGAGCGATTTTGCGGGCTCTGTGTTCAGCTGGGAGAACGCCGCGGTCGATTAGTGTTGAGGCCCTATCTGAATGGTTGCCGGGCACGCGTCAGAGGAAGGCTTTTACAGGTTCGCGGCTGGTGGCGAACGTCTGCTCCTTTATCAGAGGTGGTGTTCTAGGGAGTTCGCATTATGGGAGATCCTTTCGCGTGATTCGGCACTAGATGCATCGATACATGCGGCCGAAAGCGTTCCTGGCACTGCGCGAACAGCACGAACTTAGCACAGCACAGCCGTTTGAGCCGACACGTCTGGTGCCGAGTCGCGGGATCTCGCGACAGGGACAGTATCTACAAAAGCAGTCGCCAGAGAATACTGCACCAGGACAGAACATAGGCAGTGGTCGGAGGACGTCAGAGAACGTCGAAGGAGCAGGCCTTATACGTTTTCATAGTTGTCGCAAAATTTGGAGGAAATATTGCAAGTGAAATGCTGAACAGTGCGACAGCTTGAGCGCGTATTTCGGCCGAGAAATGTTTGGCGAATTTGCGCTGACAAAGAAAAAAAACAACACAAACCGAAGTAACGCAATACTGCTATCCGAGGCTGCACTGTGAACGTTCTTCATATAGAGCACAATAGCAACTGCTTTACGCAGTGGGCTGGCTTCCGACGTGACCGCTCTTCCATCGACAATGTAGTTGATCTCGTTTCATATGTCCAGCACGAAAGGTCCCGTAAACGTTTATCTGCAGCTTTATTCCTAGATGTGAAAGGGGCATACGATAACGTATTACATGAGGCTATTCTCGACGCTCTTGTGACGGTTGGCTTAGGTGGTCGAGTATTTTTATGGATTGCAAGTTACCTATCTGCAAGATCATTCTATGTATTAACTGACGATGGGCCAACTACGCGACGCTATACCAGCAAGGGCGTTCCTCAAGGCGGTGCTCTCAGCCCGACGCTATTCAACCTCGCTCTTATTGGGCTTGCTGAACACTTGCCAACTACCACCAAAATTTCAATATACGCAGACGACATCTGTCTCTGGACTTCGGCAGTCACACGTCCTCAGATACGTGCACGGCTTCAGAGAGCGGCTACTTTGACAGCGAGCTACTTGTGTGAACAAGGTCTCAGCATATCGCCAGAAAAATGCGCCCTAGTGGCGTTTACTCGCAAACCAATGACGCCTTATGTCATCTCAATCAATGGGCGGACCATTTCCTATGTCAGAACCTACAGATTTCTTGGCGTAATTATCGACCGAGACCTCTGTTGGAGCCCGCACGTCGCTTACATGAAACGACGCCTAACAGCAACCTCCCAGTTGTTTAAATACCTGACAGGAAAGACGTGGGGGATGTCAGTAGACGCAATGCTGAGACTCTACAGAGCTCTCTTTCTCGGTTTTTTAAGATACAGTCTACCTGTACTGAACAACACCTGCAAGACAAACATTCGTGTTCTGCAAGCAGCGCAAGCTCAAGCACTCAGAGTTTGTCTTGGTTTGCCGAGATGCACGTCAACTGAGGCAACTATTGCGATTGCTCGGGACCATCCAATGCAGACTCACATCATGGTGGAAACCCTGAGAACGCATATCAGACATTTGGCACGGGCCCCCTATCACCACCTTGCAACACTACCTTCAGACAGGCACCAAGCATCATTCTCAAAAACTATTGTCAAGTACAACGACAAACTTCCCTCGGGCTTCACCGCTGCATCTAAACCATCGATGCCCCCTTGGTGCCTTGTCAGCCCCACAGTCCATCTCAACGTGCCAGGAATCGGGAAAAAGTCTGAGCTGTCGTCGCCTGTGCTGAAACAACTGTCTCTGCTTCTTCTGCACGAGCGGTACGCAGACCGTGCACATATTTATACTGACGGTTCCACAAACATCCAGTGTTCGTCCGGTGCTGTAGTCGTCCCAGAAAGAGGTATTACCATCAGCTTTAGGACTGACCACCCAACGACATCTACATCTGCGGAACTAGCTGCTCTTCGAGCTGCACTTTGTTTTGTCAATCGGGAACCACCTCGACAATGGTCAATTTTCAGCGACTCAAAGGCAGCCCTACAATCTGTACTATCAGCTCTGCGTCGCGGGCCATTCGAACAGCTCGTATTCGATATTAGATGCCTACTCCATACATCACATGAGAAAGGACATCACGTGACGTTTCAGTGGCTGCCAAGTCACTGCGGCGTCATCGGAAATGAAGACGCCGATAAAGCCGCTCGGACAGCTCTTGAAGACACACAGGAAGAGGCCATACCACTTTCACGGTCCGACGCAGCCAGCAGACTTCAAGTGCTTGCACGGGAGATCACGCTCTCTCTACGGTGCACACCAAGGAGCCAGACCAACCGCAGCAATCATCAACACGACCTGCCCTCCTTGATGCATCTATGTATGCCAACCGGACTCCGCCGAAGTGAGGCCACCCTGTTTTATCGCTTATGGCTAGGGGTGGCCTTCACGAAATCTTACTCGTTTCGCATTGGAATGGCCGACAACGCTATCTGCAATGCCTGTCTTTGCGAGGAGACGCTGGAACACATTCTGTGCGACTGTCCTGAATATAATGTTCAGAGACAGTCCATGGCGTCCGTTCTAGCGCACCTTGACAATAGACCATTGTCAGTTGCCACCATTTTCACATATCGCCGACTGAAGTCATCGCAGCTGAAGGCGACGAAGGGACTACTTCGGTTTATGAAGGATACGGGCTTGGACAAGCGGCTGTGACAGTGATGTCACGTACCGCACAAGAGTGACAGACTGTAACCAACGATGTGTGTGCCGTGTTATGTGCCCTCTATCTCTTCTCCCCATCTTTCATCCCCCCCCATCCCGCTCCCATGTGTAGGGTAGCAAACCGGTTAGGCAAAACTGGTTAACCTCCCTGCCTTCCTTCTCCACTTTTTCCTTCCTTTTCCTGCTTTACGCAGTGGGACGATGGCTCAATTGTCCAGACTGGCCGCAGAATGACCGAAGTGACCACTGAATCGAATTCTCCTACCGCTATCCGGCTAAGTTTTGTTTTCTCTCGCTTCAGTGCTGAAAGCACGGGAACCTTTATAGTTGCATTTGTATAGATTGCACCGAAATCCCACGGATTGCGGCTTGCCTAACCGGATTGTATCGACCTTTCCCGGAATGTGCATTTCCTGCTTTGTTGTTTCTAACAGGATGGCGAGCGGACGCAGGTTGCGTTTAAAAGATTGGTGTTAAATCAGCGAAATTTCGAGGGAGCAGGGCTGAAATACAAGTGCTTTTCCTGATCTATAACACCCCTCACCCATTTTTTCTTTTTCTTTTTTGGCAGTTAGTTTCAAAAAAGCTGTGTGATGTGTCGGTGTCTGTGGTACAGCTTGGGATTTTGTCTACGGACAAACAGTGGCGGGGAACTTACACGCAAGGCGGATTCTCGAAAGTGAATTCTTGCGGGAAGCTTCCTTTCCCTTTTATCGCGTCGTTCAGCAACGAAGGACGTCTCATGAATGAATCGCATTCGAGAAACGTTGTTTTGGTTTTTGCCAGTCAAAGGGACACATTGGTGTCTTTCTCATTTTGCATCTGGTAAATAACGTTCTAGCGGAATTGCAGTCACAATTTTGAGTGACAGTTCATTTGAAACATGCGTATTCTTGAGTCAGTGCCTTTAGATGTAAAGCAAACTGCATTACAGGTGCACTAATTGAATATGCAGTGTAGTCAGCAGAACCGTAAAAAAAAAAAAAGAAGTGTCTGTACGTCTACAGTGTTCGTTCGCTGTAAGTGCTCCTATAGTTCTGAATCATTCAGAACATCGCGTTACATCAAGTGCCTGTAAAGCTTATCAAGTATGCCGCTATTAGCATACGAATAAGCGACCGGAAGCGTGAGAAGTGCCGTGAAGTAGGCAATCAGAAGAAAGAGCTATCTCGATGAATAATTAGATCTACGGCGGAATTTAACATTTGAAGAAATAGCCGTACTCGCCCGAAGCAACGACATTTGTCCGGCTTTCCGGCTTTTCCTCAGAACCAACCAGAAACAAAGACACTTCCTTTGATCTCCGAAAATCGAGCTAGACTGCGCGAAACGCAATTAACGGTCTTAATATCGACGGGCGCTCGATGTGCCCTTTGGCGAAAGCAACGTAATTAGCGTTCGCTCAAAGCGAAACTATATAGCTCTGGCAAGAAGCGCCGCTGAACTTGCCGTCGCGCACACGTGCATGTAATTTTTTTTTTGACGGACACGTTTCACTACTGTTCATTGTGTTATATTTATTGATTTTATTTATTTAAACATTTCCCATGTCTGAAGGCATTGGTGAAAGGAGTGGAACATATATAAAGACAGACACACATGTTGAGCAATAAAATTTAACGTAGTGTGTTGTTCACGGCTGGCTCGAAGTTTGCATTGTGCGGAATAGTTGCGATGGAAGCAGGCAGGTAGTTCCAGTCTAGACTCTTTTGTTTCTTCTTTCTTTACATGGTCGAGCGTCGGTAAGTCATAAACTAGGGGGCAATTTAAATTCCGAAGCAGGCAGCATTTACAAAGCGTCGGCGGAATCGCTTACCGGCGTCCCCCAAAATGACGCAAGTGAAAGGGTATATACCGACGCTCGACGACTCGAACTCGGAATCGCTAAACGAATGTGTCGCCCGTCAAATGTCTGGCAGAGTAAGTTGCCCGACGTCTAAATTGCAAGCGTGCCTGTGTGAACGCGCCTGCGTGCCTTGTGAGCGCGTGAACCGAAACGTGTGTGTGTGTGTGTGTGTGAGAGAGAGAGAGAGAGAGAGAGAGAGAGAGAGAGAGAGAGAGAGAGAGAGAGAGAGAGAGAGAGAGAGAGAGAGAGAGAGAGAAAGAGAGAGAGAGACAGAGCGAGACAGATAGAGAGAGAGAGAGAGAGAAAACAGACAAAAGCACGTAATCGTATGTTGTTGCGTTCACAACGCTGGACAGCCATGCATGGCTGTCGTAAATACAAGCCAAGGACCGAGCCAAGAGCGGCTGCGTCACCGAGAGCACGCAGAGGGCGGGGCGTCGACAAACGCAATATCGGGGGGTAATTTAGAAACGTCCCATGTTTGGAGAGAGCCTTGGGGAATGGCTTGTTTCGATGCCGGGACACGCTCCTTGCAGTTCTGCGGCGGACGCCCGCTAGCCCCAACGTCCCGCTTCGCCCGCCCGCCATAAAGAAAATAAGAAGACGGGGCGGGTAGTATATCGAGTTGTTCCATGTCCGATGCAGGAGCGCACATAAGTCGGGAGGCCGCGCTGCCGCCGATGCGGGGGCCCTTGCTTATCCCAATGAAATTAATGGTCCCCTTCGAGCGCCTTTCGCTGAGAAATGCGCTCCGACTCGGCCTCCGCACAACAAAACTCGCATCAATAATAATAAAACAAAATAAGAAAATCGACGGGGAAGAAAAGAAAGAGAGCAACCTCAAGCAAGAAGCACGTGCGCCGAAACATCGTGTCAGCCCATTTAATGCAGGCGCGCAGCGCCGGCAACGGGCGGTTGAGAGAAAGAACGGAGCGAATCAGGACAATGTTAAATGTTTGAAGAGCAAGAGAGATGCACGCAGAGCAGCTGGCGGAGGAGGAACGGTGGTGGGGGAACGTGGTTTCTAATAAGACGCGTGCAGGAAGTGGTGCGTTGTTCGCGCTGCCTCGTCCGTACACATGCTTGCGACTGCGGCAACAACGGCCAGCGAAGGCGGAGGCACCTTCGCCTGCTAGCGATGCTGGTGGCGGAGCCATGACATTAGTAACAGCTTGCACGCGTGCGGCAGAGCTGAATGAGAGAGAGAGAGAGAGAGAGAGAGAGAGAGAGAGAGGCAAGAAAAATGAGGGTGAGAGCGGAAATTAGGGAGGCAGAAATAGATAAAGGAAAGGAAGGGAGAGGTGGCGCAGCTAACACGTGCTGACGCGGAAATTAGGGGAAAAACCATCTCGCTCTTATCGGGTGGCCTCTATCTGATTTTCTGTATGCATGTAGCCGTCCATTTCGTTTTCCAAATCGCGAGGCAGCAATGGCTGCAGCCATTTACCCCGGGGCGGCCGAGCAGAGATTGGGGACTTTAAATGAATTCGGAGCGCTAGGAAGACAGATAAGCGGGAATTAGAAATATCTCATTGGGGACCCTGTGTCTGTCTTTCTTGTTTACGCTGCGTTTACAGGCAAATGGCTAGGCAGGGTGGAAGAAAGCCTTTTGGTTCGAAAGTCTAATGCGTAAGATGAAGAAATTTGGCATCGGATAACGTCAGGAGGATTTCTTTTCGACATTTCTCATTCGCCGCAGTTGCTAACTAGATTTTAAGTAAACAGTCGGACGTTCCCGCGTTATTAGGCATTCTGACGGCATTAGCTAAGAACTGTCATTTTCTTTGTTTCTCGTGATTTCTTTTTGTAACGGAATTTGCGTAACGTTCAGATTTAACAACGTGATGCAAGTGTCTTGATAGCGGAGCCCTCGAGCGGCGGTTTCTCCAGGAATAAAGAGTCGTCTTGCTCCCGCACGATGCTGTACGTGAAACTTGGCGCACTCTGCTGACGTGTTGCTAAGTGAAATTCGATAAAGAACGCTTACTTCACCGTCTTCAAAAAACATTCAAGCACTGGTAGCTCAATGCTGCGCTTACTACAATATTGGCTCCCTTGCAGCCCAATTCTAATCTCGTTTGGCGTTCTTGCTTTACGAATCATTTTGGCTAAAGTGCGATGCACCGACAGCGATACTACAGGTGCAACTTGTTCTTCTCCTTTACGCTTAATAGTTGTGGGAAGTGCTCACTTCGCGTGGCAGACTAAGGAGACAGAGATAGCGATAAAGGGAGAGAGAGATAGAAAGAGAGTGAGTGTGAGCTAAAGGGAGGAAGTTAGAGAGAGAGAGAAAAGGAGCGCGCGCGCGAGGGAGAACGATACATGGTGAGATAGAGATTGATAGAGGCGGAGAGAGATACAGAGATAGATGAGGATAGAGTGGCAAGAGATAGGCAGAGAGATAAAACAGCGAGAAACACATAAACAGTGCGAGTGGGGGAATGACGGATAGTGATGAGACATACAAAGAGAGACTAATATAGAGAAAAAAATGATATAAAGATATAGACTGAGAGAAACGTAAGCTTGAAGTGAAAGCAGATAGAGATAGTCAGTGAGAGATAGATAAGGAGGAGATAGAGATATGGAACGAACTTTATTTACGAACGATTATTTTTCAAACACCACGACTCCACCGTGTTCGGAAGAAGCCTTAGGTAAACCAACATGCGTGGCTTCTGCGATGGTATTTCATCCTCTTTCAGATCTTTTCGCTTTAGTTTTCCTAGTGCCACAAGATACACCGCTGAAACGGTGCATTCTATCAGTATTCCAGCATCATTTTTACCACCTTTTGCGCCTATTTTATTAGTAACAACTCTCCATCTGACTCAGTGAGGGCGTAATCACCTTAGTATTGTTACAACGGTCACAATATTAACACGGACAGGGGTTATGAGCTATGAAGTAGGCCAGTCGAGTTTCGTTTGATACACACACTTTGTTTCAGAAACGGCAGGACGTTACGCAAAAAGAAATAAAATAAGAAATTACAGAAGTCACAGAACGGTACTGCGCTAGCGCTTGATGGCGGGTTAGTTGGTTCAAATTTGTGATTAAAATGCGCTGCGCGACTAGAGGAAAACAGCGAAAGAAGACGGAACGCAGACAGGGTTAGTTTCACCTACTTCAATTTTAATCATAATTATTTTCTGCAGCAGCAGCAGGTTTTCCCCGCGCACACAGCCACCCTCTCAAGACCAACTTGTTTGCCATGCACACAACGTCTTCTTCGTCTGTTGCATCATGACCAGTTGTAAAAGGGAAATCTGTTTTTCTGAGAAGCCCGTAACTGATCTTACTCTGTAGCATCGGCGACGTGGAGTGCATGACAAATTTTTATTCTTTCACGATTTTTCTTACACCCTTGCAGGCATCCGCAGAAATGATTTGCATCACTGCCTGTGGTACAGCCTCCGAAATGCGGCTGCATGGTTAACCGCGTTGCGCGTCAGCGCATCTGTTAGCGCGCGTGGCTTTCAACTTGCGCATTGTCGAAGGGGGTTTATTTTGGCAACAACCGCGACTACCGGAGATCGAGAGGTTGTGTGCATTCCTTCGACATTTTGCGAAGGTGAAACCGAGAATTGAGAGGTTGCCGGACGATGACACAATAGCAGTGACGACGACGGGCGACGAGAGCAAGCCTAATTTCGAGCTTTTAAACATTCTCGGAGTGAAAAATTAAAATAAAAGAAAAATATAGAAGCTCGAAGCATAGATCAGCCAATATTAAGTCGAAAGTTTTAACTACCACTTCGCGACAGGTTTGAGCAAGCGAATGAATAATACCTTGATTGACAAATAATAATAATAATAATAATAATAATAATAATAATAATAATAATAATAATAATAATAATAATAATAATAATAATAATAATAATAATAATAATAATAATAATAATGATGATGATGATGATGATGCCTGCATTGCTGTTTGTGCGTTTGCACTGACAAACGCTGATGGTTTCCCGTCAGGTTTATGCCAGGAAAACGCCCTGGACAAAAAGTTCATGGGGTCTCCTATCTTATCCCTAAGACAAATTGAAGGTTAAAACCCAAGTGCCGATGCATTAAAGACGGACGCATGACTTACACACACCCCTTAATTCGCTTAATCTAGTTCGCTCAGTCATCCCTCTTAATTGGCTTATTCATCCTCTTACTTCGCTTACTCACCCACTTATTTCGCTTAGTCATCCTTCTTAATTCCGAAGGTCGAGGGTTAGAGTGCCTTAATTAACTCTATCTTAATTAACTGTGCCTTAGTTGACTTCCCCTTCATTTACGCCAAAGGTCGTAGGTTCGACTGTTACATATGGTCGTCGGTACGACTCCCGTCAAAGGTCGAGGGTTCATAGCCTTTTTGTGTCTTTCGTGTCACCGACACGCTTTCGCTCAAGGACTCTGAAGGTCGACTGACTGATGAGCCATAGAAGGATTTCGCCTTAATGAGGGCATTGAGCCCCTAGCAACAAATAACTTATTTATCATCATCATCTTCATCTTCATCACTGTTGATTGAAACGCGGAGCCTGCAATGTTCGTGCACTTGCGTGGGAGAGCGGACAGCAGTTTCGCTTGACACACTGCTTACTCGGGATCGAACCCTGGAGAGGAATCGCTCAACTTAATGGTTAGATTATATGATTGGTGCCTGGTTTCGATAGTATAGACAAAAATCGTTATCAGGTATGGCTGTGTTTCTATGGTTAGGGAAGACACCCCTGCGCTGCCTAAAGAGCGGTGCCAGTGAAATTGTATGCCTTTCAGATTGTGCTCACTAATATTATTTTTCACTTTTCAATTGTGCGAAAAACATTTACGGTAAAAGGCAGACGCTGCGAATGAAATGTAAAAAAAAAATTCAGAGGAATAATTCAGTCAAGACCATAAAAAGGGCTCGTACTACTTCGTCGTTTCAGTAATACAGCATTATCTTGCATATACGGTGTAGATATACATGTAGCATACATACATATATATAAATATGTACGGAACATCACGGCGACGACGACGACGATGACGACCATCACAATTCGCTTAGAGTGTACATATAATTGCTATCGCATTATACGTAGGAAACTTTTATTTTCATATCTATAAACGACTTCGCCTGCATAACACGCTTGGGTGCCATTTCGCAGAACACGATGTCGTCCGGTACATTCCTAAAAGGCCAAGCAGTTTGGCATTATAGTCGTCTAAATAACGACACATATGACAATTAGCACAATGCGATGTCGGCTCCTTTTCAATTCTTTACTATGAATGCAATGTATTTCGAATGAAGAAAACACACTACTCCTTCAGGTGACATACATCACATACTGTCACGTTGTAGTTTGTGTCATACATATACCGTCGTTGCCACTACATGCTGTGCCATTAAATACAGTCACGTCGCGTCTTTCGCCGATCGAAAAACTTGTAACAGTAGTAAGCCGGGAAAGAAACTTCCATCGCAAAAAAGCTAAACAATCTATGCGTGTCAGTACATCTAGCGACAAAAGGTAACTTTTTTTCTTCACAAAGACGTCGTAGCGTGCCTGTAGCTGATTTCAGACAGCCGATGAAAATCGCTTAAGGAAGAAACAAAAGGCGACAAACTGCTACAAAGCCAAGCTATTTCCGCCGCCTCTATGAAATATTACAAACGGTTGACGATGCCACAAACGCCGTTTGCAGCAAGAGCGCCGATGACATTAACGCGCGTTTGTTCTGAAATCGTGCGAAGCCGTCCTGTTTACATACGCTTGGCCAGCCGGCGATAAAGGTGCCATTTTGTTTATTCCGCTAATGTCGACGCGTCCGAATAATAATCGTCGGACGAGGGCGCGCATTCCGAGTGCATAAATAGAAAGGTGCCGCTTACGCTGCGACCTGGGGCAGCGCCGCGATGATGTCACGGACTCACGCCGTGTAATGCTCACGCCCGTTGTTGATGCGCGGACTACGACGTGAAGTGTGGCGCGCGTGCGGTGTTCCAAGCGTTTGCTCGCGTTGCTCGAAAGCGGCGCCCCTGGGCGCTTATTAACGTGCCGCGCCCCCCTTGCAGTGATGCAGCTGCATTTAATTACGAGCAGACGGCGCGGAGGGGAGGGTTCCCTAAAATATATTGCCCGGCGACACGCACGCGCTCTGGCGGGCCGGGGGCAGCAGCAGTGCAGTCACGGCCCTCGAGAGCTGGGACCACATTACGGCCGTGTTGGTGGTGGCCGTCGACGCGGTGTAGCGATGGCGTGACTATGCTTTCTACTTTGCGTGCTCCTGAATGCGACGACGGGGAAAAAATGGGGAGAAAAGAATAAAGAGAGGTGAGAGGCGTAAGTATACTAAGCACCTCTAGCACGGAGGTCCTGCTCTGTATTGCGCCGCGGCAACGTGCTATTATAAGATCGGCGCTATTCACCGAGGCGCTCGAAGAGAGCTCTGAAGAATGACGAAGTGTTTGCGGAGGGTTCTTAAATTGTAGTAACTATCACGAAGTGATAAAAAAAAAATGAATGAGGCGGTACAAATGTGGCCGGAACAAACGATGAAGTTAGACGATCGAAAGGGATTTAAAAATAAAAACGAAAAACAAGACCGTGAAACTATGTGGCTGGCATAACAATTCAATTTGTGCTCCTTATGGGAAAATCGGTACAGTTAGGTACATTTGTTCTGAACACTTTATTAATGGCATTACGAGCACGGGGCGAACAAAATTGTTAGTGTTTCTTTTATTTAGCACGTGTGTTATCTTTCTCATTTATTGCGGAGAAAAAAAAATACTGCCAAATAGCGTTTAAACGCAGCATTAGAGCAAGAATCGAAAACAAGCGTCAGTGACGATTCTCTCTCTGCTTTATGCAACTGCTGTTGTAGGTTTCGCCGTGACGCCGTGCAACCTTACAGACTGCACTGTTTTATTTTTCGTTTCGTTTTGTTTTCTTGAAGGCACGTCTCGACTTCGTCCTGCAGACGGGACTTTTATGTTATTGTGGCGACTCTACGGACCTCAGTGCCGACTACCCCGAATGCTCACAAACAGTTTGCTACCTATAGGAATGATTCTGCTGTACCTTATGTTTGTAAGGCACAGAAAGAGAAAATGATCGGATCAGCGCCGTCCGGCTGCTAAAACTTAATTGGAAAATAAACGTGACAAACAACAACAACAACAACAACAACAACAACAACGTGGACGACGCCGACGACAGGGACGTCAATTTTGTAGCATCCTGCAGCCTTCCTTAAACGATGCGACAGAAGTGCACGTGCGGCATAGCACCTGCCCTTCTCTGTGCTGCGGTAGCAGCAGCAGACTCAAGAGACTGCCAAGGGAAACTTTTGACGTTCTTGAGCAGCCTTTCCGAGGTGCTAGCAAAATACCGCGGTGACAATTCCCGTTACATCTCAGGCGTCTGATCTGCTTAAGGAAACTGACATCGGCGACGTCAAAGCAAGACTTATGTAACGAAGACTACAGACAAGGTGCAGCTGAAGTATTCTTGAGTGATTTGATGTAAGCTGACGGAAAATTTAGCAAAGGCTTAACAAATGTAGGGAAATGGAACTAACCGACGTGCCCTGGTTTGAAGGATAATGACAGATCCTAAAAATGAAGCATCCTGGGCTTGGCAGCTCACAGGAGAAATCAAGGCCATTTTCGCTTTCCTGAAATATTTTTAGGACAGTAGGCCTAATCTGGATAAATTGGCACGGTCAACAAAGAATTAATAGTCGTCCACACAATGAAACACTCTGTTAGCCACCTTGCTGTGCGCTGCTTTCATGGATAAGTTCCAACCCACCATTTTCGTCATCCTTGTGTAGTGAATGTCTTGTACTGCTCAAAAATACTTCCGTGAACCAGACTTTCTAGATAATCATTGCAAACCGAGCTTTTGTTACCCCTACGCTTTTCGAAAGCTTTTTTTGTTGTTTCTTAAAGCTTTGTGTTCGTCACTGATGTTATGACCAGATTTTTAGCAGTGAACTTTCGCATGTTCTCCCAGCAAACAATGTAAACGACGAGTAACGCGGCCGTTTCGTAAGTGCATTTGCCTCTGCAAAGGACACCATACACGTGGAAGGTAGTACTTATATAAATAATTAATTACGAACATATGGGTAAGGCCCCAGAAAGGACTCTACGATAAGCAGTTTGACATTGTCTGTAGACTTCAGGTTCACGGAGAGGCGTATTTCAGCACAAAAATATCATCATACTGATTGCGACAAATAATAACAACGTAACAGTCGCAAATGGACAGTTACGAAAAATCACGATAAAGCATCCAGCTATTGACGGACACATTGACATATATGCAGAAATAGCGCTTAAACCGGAAACATTTAGCTGTATGATAACAGCAAATAAACAACAACACGAAACCTTGTGATTGGATAATAAAAATAGCTATTCTTATGCTTCGGGCATTAAAAAAATAATTGGGTGCGAACATCGCACAGATCGAAGGCACCCTCGAGCTACTGATTGTCGCCAAGCTTCACCTGAAAACTTCCTTTTCCTGCTTCACACCACAAATGGCCCGGAAACTTTTCCGACTCACGGACCGGCGCACTCCTTTCCGATTTCGCAACGCGATGTGCGCCGACATTACACAATTGCGCAGACGCATAGGAGCGCATATATATATATATATATATATATATATATATATATATATATATATATATATGTACGGCATACAGGGCTATTCCGCTGGAGCCGCAGTTTCAAATCGGCCCCGAGTTTTATACGCGTTTACTTCTTCCAGCGGCAGCGGAACTTCACGTCGGGTGGCGTTGCCAGCCGACGCGTTCGCATATAGCCTGGGTGTGCGGATGACGGGGAGAAGGGTGCCTCTCTTTTTTTTTTGCTCTCAAGCCCGTTGCGCGATTTTATTCATGTCAAGTGCAGGACCCCCCCACCTCTCCGAGTTGCTCAACGTCGCGCTCGGAACTGCCGGCGACCGCACCACGAGTGGGGATTCGCCAGCCGGGAGAGGGCGCGCCTGTGTGCGCCGACGGGCCACGTATATGCAGGATCGTTAGCGAGAAGTGGGCGATTAGCGACGGTCGCGGCGGCGACGGCAGCGCCGCGTGGTGTGCGTTATGGCGTGCACTGCCGTCGTCGGATCGCTGCATATGCATGCACTTGCGAGCAGTTTGTTGCGAGTGGCTTCGAGGCGTGCCGGGCTACACGGATATCGCTGTCGGCCCCACTCGCTGCACCACTCGCGAAACCCGTGCACCGTGAAAGAAGAAAGAAAGAAAGAAAAAGTGGGAGGACGAGGAGGCGGTCCCAGGAAACGTGCCGAGGGTGTGTGGTAGGTTAACACGAAGATGACGTTCAAGCCCGAGTTCTTGTTGAGCGATGTGCACGAGACGGCGAGGAAAAGATTTACAAAAAAAAAAAAAAGAATGAGCTAGAGATACGGTTGGTTATGCGTTGGCGAACGCCAATTTCATCGAAATATGCAAATCAGCGTGTTATAATAATTTGCAACCCCTAGTTCAGTAGGTTGAGCGCGTGTTTCCTTAAATCCCACGGATGTGTTTGATGCTTACTTTATCTGGTTGAGCCAGAGTGTCCTTCCTTATTGGGGGAGGGGTGGTGGCCATTTCATGCTAACACTTTCCATATTCTGTTGATAAAGCTTGGATTCATTATATATACATACGGTATCGGACAATTAAGATAGTATCATGAATGAGTTCAGGGTTAGCACCTTTTTGCGTAGTGGTTAGCCTGCAATCGTCGTCCCCATGTGTCTGCGTAAGGTTGTTCTCAGCATTAAATTCTGCCAGTGCATATGCACAAACTCTCATCATGCAGCTGTTTACCATAAAACAAATTATTTAAAATTGTACAAAAATCGCAATTGCTGCAAAATTATTGAGCGCACAGTTGCAATGTCATTACGGATCATCTTGAGTCTAGCAGCTTTTTAATTTCCAACCTGCTTTCTGTAATGCTAGATCCACCACCTCACAACTTCTATCAACCGCTTACAAAATCAAGCCACCATTAGGCGCTGCAACGCAAGTTGACCTTTCGTTATTTGATAATATACACAATACCTTTACTGTATAATTTACAATAGGGCTCTAGGAAGTCTAATAAATTCATAATTTCAATCCTTCATCTCCCGACATTGCTTTATCAACCGACCTCACTTTGCTTCTACAGGAATGCCTCGGGCTTCTTTCAGCTTCGGTTTGATGTTCGCAAAGGCAGCATCCTTAGGTCAGTGCAGGGTAGCCTACCGGGCTCAGCCTGGTTAATCTCTGCCTATTCCTTATAACCTCTCCCCCCCTCTCTCTCTTAGGCCATATTCTTCATCTATGTAGTGACTTTACACCAGCTGTTTATTCCAGCATCATTATTAATTTGTCTGGGGCTTATTGTGTTTCACTCAGGCATGGCAAGCCATGCCAATGTGCTTTTACGGCATGGGATGGTTATAACAATCTAAACACACCAAACAGCCTGTATTGTAAAAAAAATAATATAAGAAAAAAGATTCTGTACTGGCGGCTGCGCGGTCTTTTTGTTTTTTGACAAAAACAGCAAGTGCCAGTCTATCTAGAAAGCAATCTTGTTATGTAACGCTTATCGCGCACCAGAAATAATGCTTTTTTTTTTTGCCAGGCGAAACTTCACAGAAGCTGCAATGAGCTTATCAGATGTTTGTTTTCTTGCACAGCGGCCCTGATAACATCGGAAAAGCGTGGAGCCCGCCAAAGAGGACGATGATTGATGACGTTTATCATCTAGACGCAGCACAAAGGTTATGATAGATGCCGTAGTGGAGCACTCTGGGTTAATTTCGAACACATGGTGTTCTTTATCGCGCACCCCGACGTTGGCACGCGGCAAATTTTGCACATTGCACGGAGTTCTTTCTGGCTGTCGAGGCAGAAAGAGAAAACCCACGAAGAAACACAATCCTGCAAGTTTATTTTGTAGTTTATTTTCTAAGAAAGTCCTACCGGTACTTAAGAAAGCCGCACTTTTCTTCGATAGCATACATCATATTGCTGTTGCCTGATTTCAAACAAAAGACTTGAAGTTATTGACGAAACTCTCCGAAGTTGTTCCACAGTATTGTGGAAACAGCTCTGTTCGGGTACTTGGTTACTACAAATGTTCGAAATCCCTTTGGCGATTTATTAGTGTTCGCATTACGTTTGTGCTTTCCCTGCACCACATTTTCCTTCCTCATGTGCATGAATGCATTGCGGCTTGACCATTTGTGTCGGTAAAGATTAGCCACTTCTCAGATAATAATAATAATATTTGGGGTTTTACGTGCCAAAACCACTTTCTGATTATGAGGCACGCCGTAGCGGAGGACTCCGGAAATTTTGACCACCCGGGGTTCTTTAACGTGCACCTAAATCTAAGCACACGGGTGTTTTCGCATTTCGCCCCCATCGAAATGCGGCCGCCGTGGCCGGGATTCGATCCCGCGACCTCGTGCTCAGCAGCCCAACACCATAGCCACTGAGCAACCACAGCGGGTTACTTCTCAGATGAGAGCCTGAAATCCAAAAAGAAACCCAAGAAGAACAAAATATAGGTTCATTAAATTATCCGGCATCGTAAGAAAACGCTTCTTAGACGAGGCGAACCCTCACCCATCCCTTCTTGCGCACTTTACGTTTTCTTCAATCGTCACGAATACGTAAACAATAAATATAACTCCTCGCCGAGTAAAAAAGGGATCGTGCGAGCTATAATTATCTTCCCGCAGTGAATATATACAGCGTTCATTTTTATACGCAATTCCGCTTTGGCGGTTCGCACATCATTTGCGAATACGTCGGGCGTGAAATTCATTTCTTGCGCTCCTACTCTCCGTCTCTCATTCTTTTCTTGCTCGTGAGACGAGGCTGACCCTTTCCCTCCATTCTATTCGCCGTGCCGTGTTGTTTTTATTCCTAGTTTGGTGGGAATCGTTGAAATGCTCTCTCTCTCTCTCTCTCTCTTTGCACACGTATCTCTCTCGTGTGCGTCCGTCTTTGTGTACAGTGCGTGCGTGCGTGTGTGTGTGTGTGTGTGTGTGTGTGTGTGTGTGTGTGTGTGTGTGTGTGTGTGTGTGTGTGTGTGTGAGTGTGTGTGTGTGTGTGTGTGTGTGCGCATAAATGAAGCGTAGTTAAAACAATCTTTCAGAGGGGGCCCAGTTCATTTATCACTCGATGCGACCCGTTGCCGCCGAGGTACGAGCGTCGAAGGTGCGAACCAGGGGTGCCTTGGGTCGTCGCCCGAGACCGGAGCCTTCCATGAATCAAAGGAAGAAGTAGGGCACGTTCCTCCTCCCCTCCCCTCTCAACCACCCCACTCCCACCCCCTCTTGGTGTCTCCGCCTTATTCAAAAATAGATGCGAAAATAAGGTAAAAATCACAATTTACATTCATTAGCAATGCTAATTAAGTCACGTCATAGGGATTCCTTGAGCTCGACTATAATCGCCTCATACTTTTTTTTTTTTTTTGCTCGGTTCGTTCGAACTTGTTTCCGAGCGATTTTTTTTTTGTGCTGGCGAAATTCTGCAAGCACGTGACCTAGAAAGTACAAAATGACGGTCTGGAAAAAGAATCTTGACTTCAAAATGTCAGTTTCTCGATAAGGAGTGCGTATTTGCGGTATGTCTTCGTTGAGATGCGAGACAAGGGGATGTGTTTCAGTTTTTGCACTTTCTATACTTCTCCCAAGTTTGATTACCGTTCTTAGTTATTAGTGTGCGGAAATGATAATTTTAGCGCCACATTCATTTCCTGCAAACTTCTGGTGGTATTTGACATTTGAGGTGGCTCGCTTTGTTCTTATTAAGCGGGTGTGAGATTACGGACTAATTTTAATATACATAAATGTTGGACAGTCGCCACATATAGTCAGGAAAGATTTATTAGAATTCGCAGTACTGATGCGTTAAATTTCTGTGCGAAAGGGAAGGAACAGTCGGGCAAGAACTATTGTACAGTGGTTGTAGCAAAGACGAAGAAACCAAATGGCTAACGAAACGTATTGGTTCTTTTAGCATGATTAGTTCCGTGTTTTGTTAGTGCTTAAAGAATTATGCAGATCGAACACGCATATTGAAATCTAAGTGAAGCGAAGAATAGAGATACAGTACTGTCAAAGTGGCCAGATTTAGCATTTAAACAGCTAAACCTAGGTTTATTTCTAACGTTGCGAAGTAGTAGAGCGCAGTCCAAATCTTAGTAACATGCTGGCAACTTAGTTCTGAAAAAAGTTCGTCTGATGTAGTGCTTTTTACGGCTGGAATTTTGGCTTATAAGCACCAGATGCTCGAGTTTGAGTGGCCATAGAGGTCTCGTTTTCTAGATGGATAAAAAAAGAAAGAAAGAAGAGTTGAATTACAATGCGAACTTGTGGGACCCTCTCGGATGAATTTTGTTCTTTTTTTTCAGGACCAAGCGTGTTGATACACTGGCCATGACGTCCTTATGTTGAGAGCAAGGTGAGTTTTCGCACTCCTCAACTACCGCAATGCTATATATAGCTCCGAGTGTGCTGAAATTTCATGCGCATCATGAAATTGCGTGTTGTGAAATCTACTCTGAAACCCTGCACAAAATCGTTCCGCGTATCCCGGCCGCAGTATTGGGCCTGAAAACATCTTTAATCGTTATGTTACATTTCGTTGACGAAGTAGTTGGGGCCGCATGGGGCACCAGGAAATATCTTAATCTCGGCAAAGAAGTTGCATTTTTTGAGTTAAATGTCCCCCTGAGGACCTTTGATAGTGATATGAATTGTGTAGCAAAATGGCACCTCTAAAAGCACATGGTGCCTCTTCGGTTATAATTGCCCATCTTACCCAGAGTGACTTTATAACAGAATAACCAAGCTGTTTTCTTTGTTTCTTTTTGAGCCATACCTTAAAATTTAGGATTTAAAGTGTTAAATGTGTGCCAGTCATGCAAACACTTTCTAATAGACTCTGACAGCAAGTCTTCTCTCTAGACAATAACCAGTGAGGTTTCACAAGGGAGCATTTTAGGGCCGTTGCTTTTTACCTTATATATATAAATGATATTGTTAAAATCAGTGATAAACGTAAAAACATAATGCACGCAGACGACACTAACATTTCCTTTACCGGTTTGGATACCTTAACTATACTTATCACCATTACATTAGAGTCTAAATGCGTGTAGTGAACGAAAGTCATTAGTCATTAATGCAACAAAAAACAAAAGCTGTAATTTTTCACTCGCGGAAACAGATTGTTGCTCCAGAGAACAGATTACGTATAGATAGGGAGGCAATTGGAATGGTAACGGTTAACAATTTAGGAGCATTTTTTTAATTGTACTATGTCATGGGAACCTCAAGAGAATAATTTAATTACTAATTTTTGAAAAAAGTTTTAGATATGCCTACAAGAATGCGTTCCTTTCTTCCAGTTTGTCTTATAACAGCTTTATAACAGCTTATATTTGTCGCATGTCAATTATTGTTTCTTGGTATGGAGAAGTACAACCATAGCCAATATTAATAATATATACAAACTTCAAAAGAAAGCGATTAGGTAAATGGATGTTGTCTATTATGCACACACCGGTGAATCGTTTAAAAGGTTTAACATTGTCCCACTTCACAAACTTTACGAGTAGTATTACCTAGCAATAAGACATAAGCAATCACTGCTTAATAACAGTCGCGCCTTCTTGGATATCTTTGGTTTAGAAACATATGTTATTCCATACCCTACTCGTCCCCAACAACATTGAACCATTCCACTTGGAGAACATACCTTGAACGACAAATACTACGGTTCACTCTCCCACTCTTATGAAATAAATTATTCCGAAGAAAGATAACAATTGAGCAATATAGTCCGCGTGATATAAGGGAGGCACTTTTATTGTGAAAAGAGATGCGATTTTAATTGGGGCGTTAAAAAAAACCGTCTATGTATATTGCAGTTTGTGTTTATAGCATTGGTGTCCATGCCTAATATGACTTGTGTGCGTAAAACCTTTTCATGCTTTCTTACGTTCAGTGAACTAGCCCTTACGTCCACGTTGTTTTCCGTGTATCAAGGAGGCTCGGTTTCTCCTCGAGTGAGAAACGTCACTTTTCTCCCTACCCTTCTCTCATTCTTGAGATGATAATGAATTTGAATTCGAATGGGAGAGGTGCGGCTTACGGCGGTAAAGAAAAGAAGAAAGCAATGGGGGCTTAGACGTACAGGGAAACCCACAGATGTTGCCCATATAAGGATAAGCAATCTCTCTTGCGAACAACAGCAACAATCTTCATATGGAGGAGACGTCACTCAGGATCTCGAGATTGCCGACGTGTGCCGCGTGTAATACCGTTGTCTGCGCAACACGCCTCGGTCCAACCAGTGCATTGCGGAATCGTTCTACGACAGTCTCGCGCGGCGTTGCTCCCGATACGTGCACCTATTATGAAAGGGAACAAGCAGGCTCCGGCGATCCGTTGATAATGAGCAAGGAACCTTGAGGGCGATAGAGTCACTTATCTTTGGGGCCTAGCTGGATGGAAAGAACGCGCTTTTAATAGAATCCAGAATGAGCCAAAGAAAGTAAATATTGAAGAATTGAAGACGAGGACAAAGAAAGGGGGGATGCTTTTCCCGGCGAACATGCCGCGCGGTCGCCGTCTCTCCCTCGCGGCGCAATCTCAGCCAATGGCGCGCTTCCGTAAGCGGAACAGCTCCGGCGGAAAATTGAGACTGAGCGATGGCGGCCCTGGCCATCCCTCGACCCATAACAAAGTCTCCCTAGGGGACGAGAAAGAGACCGCCAAGCGCACCGCCATTGTGAGCCGCAGCTGAGCACAATGGCCACCCCCACTTTAGCCCCCCGAACACACGCCCCCCCCCTCTCCCCCCCCTTGCCACCCTCCTTCGTCATCCACCAGAGGAAAGAGGTCCGGACGCCAGGACAGCGAAGTCGTGGGTGGAGGAGCACTGTGCCCGTGGAGTGAATGGCGGCAGGGGCCGAGGGAGCCCGATACACTTAATCGAACTCATCTGCCGAGACCAATAGCGACTCGGCTTGCTCGTTTGTTCGCTTTCGGGAGGAAAGAAAGGGTGAACTGTCCTGAATTCTTGACACAGTAGCGAATCTAATTAACCGTGGCCTCGCGTTCCGTGGAGACGAATGGACCCGCATTAGTTTGCCGCTTGGCCTGTGCCGCAAGAGGTTTTTATTTTTGGTTGCTAAAGTTGGGGATGCGGGTGAATGGCGACATGGAAGGAGGGGGTGGACACTGCTCAGTGGACGGAGTTAGCGCACACTGCGAAAGATTGCAGTAGCGAGTGAAGTGCGTGGTGAGGCTGCGGCGTTCCAGTGAGCACTAAATATTTCTTTTCGTGGATTCAACTCGACGTCCATGGCTAGAACTGCGGGCGGTCTACCGCGGGTTGATTTAATTACCGCAGGAAACAACAAAAAATAAACAGAAATGTAGATTTAAGAATTGTCGAGTGCTATGTTCGAGGTGAAAGCAACGGCGCGTGAAGTTTATTGAGCGAACTCAACGCTTTCTGCTTTCATTTTTGAGCAATAAGAACTCGGACACCGTTGCCTTCTCGCTTTTCGCTTTTTGAAGTCGCTAAAAGTGTGTTCTCAGAACCTCGTAAGGGCGTTCGAGCCTCTACAAAAAATTATTTGAGCAGTCTGTTGAGGTGTACTGTTTCTTTTCTTTTTGTGTGTGTGTGAAGTCGGCAGTTCGTCTATAGAGATAGCCTGCGCAATTATGGTTCTGCGTTTCTTGACGGTAAATGTCTACAGACTGCCTGTTCGAAAGTTGGGGATCAAGTAAATAGACTTGTCAATAACATTAATTTATGGACAGCATTTGTATACTCTATACAAGTAAAAAGATAAGTAGCTTAGAAGGCAGAGCTTTCTGCAAGGAAACAACGGACAATCTTTGGATGCCTCAATTCTTTTTTTGTAAGACAAATATCGCCGAGTCTTCCGAGAGCAATTGCGATGAGCATTCTTTGCGCATATGGGAAGGTCTTCTCCTTACCCGCTAAATCGCGGCAACGAACTCTAGTGGGCTGCTTATTGCCTCCAAGCCTTCATTTCAGCTCATTTTTAATCAATAAGCAATCCATAGTTTGTCGGGAAGCAGGCCACTGAATTGTTGCCAACATTTTCAACTACATTCGAATAAATCATTCATCCATTTAGTCCGCTCTTGCAGCTATGTCCGCACCAGAAAGAACCACCCTAATGTCAGCAGTGAATATACATAAGATTATTGTGCCTTGATCGGTGGCACTTGCTCGCTTCGCCATGTTTACGCATACGAGTATGGGCAAGCGCCACATGTGGGTACACAGCGCGACAAAGGTGCTTTCTTTTATTATTGAAATGAATACTAGGAGAGGTTGGCGCCTTTATGGCGGTACCGGTTACTCCTTGTTTTCACTTAGCAAAGGAAACACATATGCGCAGAAAGCGACAATAATGTCACAAAATATGGCACTCAGTAGAACACCAGAGGAATAGAAACTGTAGAGTGTAACATTAAATGAATCGCAAAGTTTTGTGTATAAGTTCAGTACACATACGCATATATAAAGTCAGACACATTGAATAGCCAAAACACACAACACATGTAATTACACTGCAAGCACAGAACATGATTACACATTGCGTAAAAATTCCGATCACCACATAAATCAATTTCGAACTCAGAACAACATTTGTATAACTCATTTAGTTTATTAGGATAAACTGAAACTTAATATTTCCACAAAATATTCTTGTCCTCGAAAAACTTCCTCAAAGCAAGAGGTGCTCATTTCTGAAGGCCCGCAGTTGGTAATGGACCTAGTATCATTTTTAGAGCGATTTGTCTTCTATTCTATCTTAGAAACACTGGTGCCAATGAGATACTTTAATCTAGTCGTACAAAATTTTTTATGGTGTGTTCTTTGCTGTTTCTTTTTCTGTCGCTTGCGATGTGCGTGTCATTTAATTTCTTATGATTGCCATCAGGAGTAGCATGCTAGATGTGCCGCAAGACAAGCCAATCCGGGATTCCTCAAAGAGCCTGTCTGTCATTTTCCTTCATTCTTTCATGCACTAGAATCCACTGTTTGGATTTGCAGGAGCGAACTCTTATTAGTATTTAACCTGACCTGATTTCAATGCACTTACGAAAAAAAAGAAGGTAAAACAACAACGCTGAGATAATGCATCCCACCGAAAGCTCAGGAGCTGTTCTTCCTAACACTTGACATTACACATAGATAAACGAGAGAGAGAGAGAAAGAGAGAGAGAGAGAGAGAGAGAGAGAGAGAGAGAGAGAGAGAGAGAGAGCATAAATTCGCATTTAGAGTGTAATAAGAGTGGATATTTAACGGTCCCTAATTGATGGATTGCAGTAAACCTCGATAGTGCCGGCTTTCAGTGCGCAGATGAGGCACATTTTCTTTCTTTCAAGATTTGGCGAATCTTTTCTGTCACTGAGGCTATTCGCCGTATGATTGAACGCTATTTGGAGAGAGGCCCAATTTTCGCGCGAAAGATCAAAGCTCTAGAGCCGGCGTATTAATGAACAAAATGCAGATTAATGCAAAATATTGCCCGGTTTTCCTCCGGGCACTCCCTAACATACATGATCCCTTCGTAAGTGCTTAGTTTTTTCAGATTAAGCCCTTTGTTTTTTATTGCGTGTTCCATGGCATTCGCCGCTTGAGTTTCTGGTTTTGCGTAACCTTTGCTCGAGTCTCCTAATTAATATGTATGCGATGCGCTTGATTAAGAAATAAAAATAAAAGATTCCTTAAGCTTATCGAAAGGAAGCACCACGTTCATGCCTAGAGACACTGCAATATATCCGGGAGCGAGAAAACCTGATTTTTTAAGTATGCTACCAACGTTAACTCCGATGTTATTAAATATGATAGCCGCGGAGAAAGAAAGGAGGCGTTTAATGTTTCTATCAGTTGTTATACATGTATAGATCCCAATAAAGAAAGAAACGGTGCGGGTATTTCGCCGCGAATGTTTTCGCATAAATTTGTGACCATGAATAGTAAAGCATAGCTGGAGTCTCAACTGTGCGATGAAGTAGGGCAAGAACTACAGTCACATGGAAATAAATTAAGGCTATGTAAAATTATTCGGCGACATGTTCGTGTACTTAAACACCAAACTTCTGCGATATTGTACAACCTATTATTTATAAGGTGTACACTCATCCTTAGAATTTATGACAAACTGGAGTACCTGCAACAAGAAATTTGTGTACGCGTTTTCGCTGCTCATAATATACTTCGCCCTTTCCCAGCGTTTGAAGATTCTCATGAACCTTTCTTTTTCTCTGTGCGTTCGTGTGTGTTTTGTACGATCTCTTCCGTGTCGTTCGGGCTGAATATCGGTGTGGGTTCATCAGAACCGCTGCTTTCTTTTACAGCGAAGCTGTCTATGGCTAGGATCTGAAAAAAAAAAAAGATGTTGACAAAACAAATCATCATATGGGCCGATCTTGGTGATGTGCAGAAAGGGTCAAAGCTCAATGGCATGTACACCTATGGACTCGCGGGCCTGTAACGCGCCCTAGAACTACCCTTGTTAAACGTGGCACCCAAAGAGGTCCCAGGCACAAGGGTAAAACACATGTTTTTGAAAAGATGTTTTGTACAACTTTTTCAAAAAGGACCGTTAAAAAATTCTCCGCGCCAACCGCGCAAACGCGCTGGTGCCACCGCTCGCGCGTTCGTCGTCATCGTCGTCTTCCACAGCTGGCTCCGTAGTGCAAAAAAAAAAAAGAACTATCCTCATCAACAATGGCTCGAGCGTCTTCTTTCACAGCTGGCTCCATTGTCGCTCGTCATTCCAACACTTCTACGTGCGCTCCTGACATTCGCCGAGGCTGTCGGCCTCGCCGACCGCCTTTAGCTCCATCACATTTCCGCGGTGTGCTGCTGTTTCTGGTGCTCCTTCTCTCCCCCTACTTTCATTCCCTACCCCCTGTGCAGCGCGGTTGAGGTGTCCTCTGCTGAGAGACAGTTACTGCGCTGCACTTTACCCCAACCTTTCCTTCCCATACTCAAGAATCTCCTTCTCTCGAGCGTGGAATTTCACTTCTCTTCTGTCGTCGTAATGGGGAGGCAGTGCTTACGGGGGTATGAGCCACTGCTTACTGGGGTATGAGCCATTCATTGTCTTACGTGACGGACACATTTAATAATGGAGGTGATGCGCGAATGTGTGTGCGTACCTATATCACCACAATGACCGCAGATTAGGACAATAAATATGTTTGTACCTTCGTCCATTATTCTGGGTCACCTCTGTGTCGTGCGCTAAACAGCTTCGCTGGTCATCTGCCTTCACGGAGTGGAATGACTCATAATTTTTTTCTGTTTGTGCTGTTAGCGCAGGTCGTGAGAAGTGAAGCGCACATGACCAACGGGTGCAATTCAACTGACGTTTATTTACTCCGCGTAGTAAAAACAATCAAGAAGTTCACGCTCGACGAAATTCGCCGCTAAGGTTTTCGTCGTTTCTTTCGGTCCTTTGTGCCCTGTTGCGCTGAGCCTACCGTCAACCCGCCGTGGTGGCGTATTGACTTCTGTGCTGCGCTACTAAGTCCGAGGTTGCGGGATCGAATCCCGGCCGCGGCGGCCGCGTTTCGATGGGGCGAAATACAAGAAAACCCGTGTAGCGTGCATTGGGTGCTCGTTAAAGAACCCCAGGTGGTAAAAATTAGCACGGAGTTCTTCACTACGGTGTGCCTCATGATCATATCGTAGTTTTGGCACGTAACACCCGCGATATTTTTTTTTCTGCGCGCATCATCATGGATTACAAACTAGACTGGCGTCACATCTTGTTCCAGTAGTGCCAATCCAAATGCTTTTCTCAAGGCTGCAAGACGCTTGAGCATGCTTGCATTATCTGGTCGATACAAATGTTCCCATTGGTGAAACTGGCATCGTTGTCCTGTGGCTGCATGTTTGCTTACTAATTGAAACAATAAAATTTACGAAACGGCACTTTGAATTGGTAGGTGCAACAAGAATGTTCATAATCTTGGTTTGAACTGGTTGGTCTGCAATGATTCAAAGGAATATTTTTGCCGCGAGTTTTTTTTTTTGCCCTATGTTTAGCGCCTGCTCCTCTCTGTGCAGAAAGAAAAAAGATCCATTGGCCCTGTCGGTTCGCTGCTCGTCGTTGAATTCCATGTACCTGGGTTCTAGAGCATAGCTCAGTAAACTTTTTTTTTTCAATGGACTATCGAAAATCTGCTGTTCGTTGGAGGCTAAGACTGCTACGCCTTAAACTCCGATAAAGTCGCTACGCAACTATCACTGCCGTTAAAATTCAAGGCCTCGCATTGTACATGCTATGTGACTACGTTTAGGCCGCGCCGATTTTCGGACACAAGGTAAAAGTGGTGCAATATATCTTTCTTTGCGCGATATGCAAGGAAGAGAGAGAGAGAGAGAAGTTTATTAATTGAACAATTAAAATTGTACATATATTAAAAGGCAATCCCCCATGGTTTTTCCGGCGATGTGCCTAGATTAGGTGAATTCTTTCGCTCCTTAATAAGTAGAGCTGCAAGCGCTCGTATATTGCTTTGCGGTGTTCAGGGGTCCCTCTCGGAACGATACAGTTGTTTAGTGCAACGACTGAGCTCTGTAGGTCAGCAATGAAGATTCTTCGCAGTGAGGGCAGGTCCGGTCGGGTCCACTGCGGATGGTGCGGTGCGGCTGGCTCACCCAGGTTCACCCGTGTCGCAAGTTGTTCCGCAGGTTGGGTCAAGCAGGAAGTATGCAAAATTATCAAGCCTCCACCCCCCCGTATTTATGTATATAGCGTGTGTGCTACCGCGATAACCTCCGTTGCTCTATACACACAGTGTTCGTGTTAATTATGCAGACCACTTCAATTTGAATTAACGTGACTGCCACACCTTGTTTTCGGAACCTGTTAGCTACGGCAGTCCTGGAGTTCCAAAGTTTGAGCAGTTTTGTTTGTAATGTATTGTGAATACAAGTGCCCGTAAATAATATAAAAAAAATATTTGTCGTGCCTTCTAACTCGACCCCGCCACCTTTCACGGGAGGAATGTGCTCGCCGAAAGCACGTCTTTCAGCACCACTACATGTTTTTCCTCTACATTTTCTTCACCACTGTAGAAGTGTAGAGATACTACTCAGTGCCTATGCGACCTGTACGGGATAACCGTTACTCGCAACCATGGAAGAAGGAAAAAGAAAAAGCACGGAGGCAGCATCGCGGTACAAAATTGAAACCAGGAAGAGTGATCATGTGACAGCAAGGTTTAGTGTCTTCCACCGTTGGGATAATCACGCGCTTTTCACAGACACACACACAAAAAGAAACAGTCGAGTGTGACAACAACGTTGGGCTTCCGCACTCATGCTTTACAGCGAAGACGATGAATGTATAGGGTCATCCAGCTAAGTTTTGCGAAACTCTGCAACGAATAAAGAAAGATTGAAGAAAACATGGTGCAAGATACGATGTTGAGACCTACGGTGTTCGGTCGTCAGAGGTCTGCCGAGGAAACGCCGTAAACTTTATAACTGTATCTTACAATGCGTTCTTTCAATCTGTGTTTTTATTTAATCAGCTTGGCTAAATTTAGCTGGGACATCGTGTATACGTTAAGGTAAACGACCGAAGTAGCGCAAGCATATCAGGAGATCGTGAAAGAAGGGCCAGCGCACGAGAACACGAACCAAATAAGAGAGAGCATTTCCCCCATTTTTAAAGTAATGAGATACCAACTGTAGCCCAGTTGTCGACTTTACTGACTTTCATATCGGGAGAAAATGTGCATGGAGTGCTTGGCAAAGCACCCGAACAAGTTCGCGTAGAGCAACACCAGCCGCGAACCAGGCCCACTGTGCCGTACCCGCCGAGTAAAGGATAACGTGTGGCGCCGACCCTTTGAGAGAGAAAAAGCGAAGGTAACGGTTGCACGGAAAGTTAGCATGCGAAGGCTGGCTTGTGCGACGAAACGCCTTCCTCTCTGGTTTTCCTCCTTCCACAATGCTTCACCTAAGCGCAACGCACGAGCAGTGCGAGATGGTGCTGACCAGCTCGGCATCGGAGGATCAGCGAAAGCTGATCGCCATAGTCGAAAGTGCTGCCGCCGCAGCTGGGGCCCTGGACTGAGCGCTCCTCCACCCACTCACACCGGGGATCCATCCCTTTCCGTGCCCCATCAGAATAAAGTTTTCGTTATCTAGCTCCATGCTTTGGCGCAAGCTTTCTGCAGAATTGTGTGCTATGTTGCCATCATTCTAGCTTAGTGCAACCGATGGACACTGAACCAAAAACAGCCTTTTACGGGTACAATCTGCTTAAGAAGAAATGTCGCAAAAGTTCTTTTGAGGATCCCGAATTCGACTACTTTCTACGAAAAACGATGTCAGGCTGGGAAAGTGTCGGAAGTCTATCACTTTAGACTCGCCATCAGCGACCCGGTACTCACTCAACCTTTACTGACTTGGCTGAAAGCATTAGAAGTTGACTTGCTTCTCTGGCGAACTGTTCAACAAGGTACGTGCTTTGCTCCTAATCCGTTGGACATACACTCGTAGGCGCCTCGGTGCTGTAAGTGCTGCAGGAATTGCGAAACGACGGCTTGTCCGCAAGGTGGGAAACCGGATTCGGGGAGAAAGCGGTGCATTACGTATAGACTGTTCGTCACGAGGAGATCAACGCAGTGTATATTTTCTTCAGCAAATCGCATGTCGTTTCCTGGTGCCCGAGCCATGACTTCCCTACCCCCCTTGGCGATGCGCATTCTGGGACACTGCTCAAGATACCTCCGAGCCCCGAATACCCCCAGGGAGGAAACGCACTTTGATGCAAAGAGGCTTCAAAACTGCAGATTCGGGAGCAGTCGAATCTCTCTCTTATAACTCTGCGCTCGGGCGAAGTACTTACGGTATATTTTTTATCCTTTTTCTTTGCAGTCAACCCACATGCCTTCGGGCTCTTCTTAAGCATCGCCCCAGATGCCATTCGAGAAAGTCTCGCCGGTGATTCCGCTGAACGCCACGGAGGATCTCCGGGGCGATTCGGCTCGGAGGAGTCGATATATATGCGCATCGCTCTCCGTGCGTTGCCGAATAAAATAAGATACTTCGGACGAGGTAAAAGCGATGGGGCCGGGCGCACAAAAACTGCGGAAAAATGAAAAGAAATATAATGGAGGAGGTGTACTAACGTATACACATCGCTGATCTCGCAGTATTTAGAGAGAAGGCATTTGGGTCGGGAGATATAAATCCCCTTCCCTTTTCTTCCCCTCCGTTTCATCTCTCATGAATTTAGAACTTCATAACTGGCTTATATATTTTTTTTATTTCCCACGTAAGGCCGAAGATAGAGAGCGAGAGAAATGTGTACACCCTGAATTATTTTATACTTGAGTTCGCGAGCATGAAAAATGACGCTTGATAGCAGAGGTCTCTCGAGAAACAGGCAACAGCGAGGATAAAGATGGGAGATGAAGGAGCAATAGGAAGAAGAATAACACGAAGAAAATGTGAATTCAACTCCCCAAAAAATTTCTTCGCGAAAGGGCTTTTATTTCTTCTTTATTTTCTTTCCGAGCGAAGAAGCGAGCGAGTGGAACGTAGGTGAAGTAGCAGGGACTTCCTGTGGTCTTCGAAATAAATGAGGGCAAAGATGGGAGTATGGTTCGGCCGTGAAGAAGAAAGGGCGTAAAAAAATTTCTGCCCGCGAGTGCTGAGGCTGTTCTCCCAGAGAGAGAGAGAGAGAGAGAGAGAGAGGGAGGGAAACGAGTTCGAGGAACGGTCGTAATGAAACCATACGTCAAATTCGACGCTTCACAGTCAAGAGCAAAGAGCTCGGAAGGAAGGAAATAACGGCCGCTATGGCGCGAGTGATGGTGCGGACAGAACGACGATGAAGAAGATGATCACGGAAAAGCAGTAGCAGTAGTAGTTAGTGGTAGTAGCAGAAGATGGAGAAGAGCAAAACGAAGGAGAAGCAGGAGAAGAAGAAGGAGATGACAAATAAAGACACGAAAGAAAGTTGAAGATAAGATGAAGAAATAGGGGAGGAAGATGAAGAGCATCACCAACAAAACGCAGAAGCAGACAAGTAGATGGAAAAGAAGAAGATCACGAAGTAGAAGCAGTAGCAGTCGAAGAAGAAGAAGCAGCGAACGAGACGAAATTGAAGAAGATGAAGCCGAAGTCCAGACATTACAAGACGGATTAGAACAACAGCAGGAATCAGAAAAGGGAGCAGAGAAGCAGAGGCCAAGGAACAAGCAGCAGTAGTAGTAGAGTAATGAAGGCATGTTGACAACAGCGAGAAAAATTAATAAACAAATAATAGCAGTATAATAATAATAATAATAATAATAATAATAATAATAATAATAATAATAATAATAATAATAATAATAATAATAATAATAATAATAATAATAATAATAGTAATAATAATAATAATAATTGACGCATATACAATAGCGAAACAAAGAAACGGGCCTGTCTAAGTCCACGAGGACTTCTGCGACTAGGCCCGGCAGAGTCGGTACAGCGATGTGGTTACATATTTACATAAAAAGTGAAAAGGTAGACATTTACATAATAACACGTTTTTTTTCAACTTTGAGAAGAATGTTTGGTAGTATTACCCCTTAACAGACAATGACATAGTAAATAAAGAGAAACAAATAATAATAATAATAATAATAATAATAATAATAATAATAATAATAATAATAATAATAATAATAATAATAATAATAATAATAATAATAATAATAATAATAATAGGACATCAGCAGAATAAAAAAAGGAGACAGGAAAGAAGAAAAATCGCCAGAAAAGGAGTAACAGTACTAAATGTACAAGTAACAATAGTAGCAGAAAGAACCATGAGCGTAGGCACTGTGGAATGAGGAGCAAGCAAGCAGGCAAGCAATGAGAGAGGTGCTGCGAGCAGTGGCTCTGTGACAGAAGCCGCAGACGACAAGTGATGTCGTAGCTCATGTCAAGTAGCTACCATGCCGTGCATGATCAACGCGGTGCCATGCGGCAAAATCTACGCGGACCGATACGCGAAATGGACAGGCTTCCTTGTCCGTTCCTTTCTCGTGCGTACTTGCGACTGATACAGGTGATCCTGATGTCACTGCTCAGCTCAAGATAATATTTTAGGTTGAAACAACTAGCTTTTATTTCCTAATTAGCCTAGCATATACATTAGCCGACCAATGTCATTGAGCTGTGCGTGGACTCCAGCTAGTTCAACCCTCTTTGAAAGATGAAGAGCAGGTGCGCTGGCGTTTTTTGTGGGTGGAGCTTCTTTGCAATTTTAGGTTGTCACCGACTATAATGGACAGAAGAAGATAGTGTAAACGCCGTAAAAGGTGACTGCCACAGTAAGCGAACATCTTCTGCAGACCGCAGAAATCAAATGGACGCACTGCAGCAATACTTCCGAAGCGACGGTGTGATGGCGGCACAAACTATCGCCAACATATTTTGGTAGACAACTTGACAGTGCGATGGCGGTAACGGCGGCGTCACGGCAATGAAGGTGACGACAGCGCGAAGACGACAGAGTCATGAAGACGGAATGACGACGATGGACTAATGAGAGCGCGAGGACGACGGCAGCACGATTACAACGGAACAGTTGCGCAATTTCGCTTCGTTCTCTCTATACTCAAGTGGACCAAGTGGACTTGGTCGTCAAAAAGAGCTCCTTTACCGTGAGCTTCAACGTGACCGAAAAACGTCGTACAGCGCCACTGCCGACAACAGCATCTAAACCGTCGCACGCCACAAAGCTCTCGAGCGGGATCCCTCGTGTCCCAAGGAGATATACTGGATGATAATGTTTAAGTGCGAAAGCGATACTATAGCCTACCAACCCGCATTTTCGCCTCTGTCTCTGTGGAGCCTTGTTCATGTTCTTCATACAGCGCGGAGCGTGCAGCCTCTTCGTCTTTCTGTCCGCAAACTACACCCACGTGCGCATGTGTGAAATAACTATGAAAAGCTAATCGGGATCGCCGTCGGAAACGTCTAAAGAAGAGGTTCATCGCGCCAAGCAAAGCCAACAACAACGAACTCGCGGGCAGAGGCAGCGGGAGTCGACCGACTAAGGAAGATGTGGCCAAGCGATTGCGACTGCCGCAACAAAGAAGTCAATTCGTGGCGTTTTGAAACGCGCCAATGGAATTGCCGAAGAACGACAGAAGCCGATTGGAGAACTACACATTGCACAAGTGCTCCAAGCGTACTGCCGAAACGAACAGCGACAAGCCCGACTATATAGCTGCGGACGTTGCATACCAGCATCGCAAGGCCGAGCTACGTCTTTCTTTGGCAACGGCTGCGACGGCCATCTTCAATCGACGGCCATCTTCAAGCGGGACTTCATGGACGACCCATCTGGCTTTGCGTGTTCTGCGTGTGAGACTGTGGCACAGGAAGGACTTGGACTTCCTCACGACGCCCACGTGCGTCACCTTGGCTTTGGCTTATCCCGACGTTACGAAAATGTTAAGTAAATGTGCTTTCGGCACGAAATTCCGTGGTTGGCGCAGCCAAACCGAGCGTAATTTTTTATCTATTCTACTCTTCGTCACTTGCATTTAGCACACTGTGGTCCTTTGTGATTGTTAACGAAGCTTTTTCATCTTTTCGTTACGTGTAAAAAACCGAATAGACTGTCATACTTGTAGTGCTTTCGTAATAAATAAATAAATAAATAAATAAATAAATAAATAAATAAATAAATATTGGCCCGCCTTACTCTTGCGCTGCCGTACCGATGGTGGGCTACTGGCTTGAGCTGTTGGCAAAACAGGCGAGGTGTCTTTCTCGAACTAACGGCTTTTTTTTTCAAGGTCACGTGCTGTTGGCGTTTGCATTTAGAAAACCAAGCCACGAACTATTTCGGCTATTTATAAGTTTGCACCGGAGCTGTAGGACCACACCGGAGATAGGCAGCGAAAATGATGGATGTCATGAGGTCTCCCACACGTAAACTAGGGAAGAATAGAGCCTCGGTAAGATTGAGTCTTCCATCAAGGTTTCGCTCTTCCGCGCCACAGCAAAACAAACCTACATATATGACGGGAGCTGCCTCTCCGATTACAAGTTCCCGCAGCTCGGCCACACTGCTGTCGCTCTCAAAGGGGACGCGAATACGTCCGTATGATTTTGCGTGGTGCTCCTCGAGTGGAGTGCTACCATATGTTTATTAACGGCTGTCACGTCATCGGATCGACATCGTCGCCTCTTTAGTCGTTAGCATTCGGAACTTTTACCGACTTGTCGTTTCATCAGGTACCCAGCTTCCTTCGGAAAGCACGAAGTCATCACTTGTCTGTTCTTTTTTACCGTTCTGTGGGGACTTCCTTGTTGTTTCTTGCCACTTCTACAGATTGATATACAGCCATACAAACTACTGGTTTCACTATTTTGTCTAGGCAGCGGAAGGGCAAGGCAGTCCCTTCGAAATAACTTTTGCATATTGAAATGAGAAGCCATTATCACAATATCTGCTAAATCATTCCACCCGCTGAGGCTAAACATACAGGGACCTTCAGTTTTTTCCTGAAGGAAGCTTAAGCGCAGTTGTTAAGGTCATTTGTGTCGCTGGTTAGAAAGCTTTTATATGCCGCTTGCGCGTGGTGCCAGCATACGTTCCCCTTGTTAAGCTTGCCTGATAAGATTAAGTTTATGCCATTTTGAAGGGCTCAGGGGCCGTAGATAATAGAATATAACCTTGGGCGTAGAACAACGCCTGGCTGTTGTCTTTTTCTCTTTTTTTGGTACATGTTGTACAGCATTTTTTACCTAGTTGCTGTTCCAGTGAATATTTATAGCCACACGTAATACTGTCGCGGTTCGCATGCATTTTTAAGTAAAGTTACACCCTTTGGGGTGTATCTCTGCCACAGAACAATAGTCGTCATCTGCCTTGCTTGCGTTTCTTTTCTTTAAAACGCCGCGCCCGCTACTTTCCTGTCTGGAATGCTATGTCATGCTGATAACGCGCATGCCGTTCATTACTGGGAAGTGCCGGGCTCGCCGCGTTAAAGAAAGGAAATGCGGACAAGACAGATGACGATTATTGTTGTGTGGCAAAAGGGTGTAATTTTGCTTATTGCTTTATAGGTTGAACGCAGTATAGCATTATCAATGCGAACAGCTGTGTTCCCTTTAGGATTTCCCATGGGCGCGCATAAATCTACGCGCATAATAACACGGTATTGAAATAAAGAGGTGTTTCACGCTTGCGTTTCCTTTCGGCATAGGCCCCGCACTATTTGGTACGGCGGCCCTCCTCGAAACCACGTTTAGCTCTGCTGTTTGTCCGCCTTCCTTCCGAGGGTGAAAGCGAAGAACAAACTCGGGAGCGTTTCCTGCTGAGTTCGTGTTCTGCACACGCGAGTGAGATTCCAAGATTGCCGCCGAGGTCCTGGAGAGCGGCGAGCCCAGGAAGCCAAGAGTTTGCGAGCGCAGGAACTGTGCGGGTGCTCGGAGCAGTCGAGTGGTGGAATCCCGTTTGCGGAGCGCATAATCTTCTCCACGCGTAGGGGTGAGCGCGGAAGGAAGCGAGCGGGGCTTCGACCTCGGAGCACCGCCTTGCTCCGCTTGTCCGGGTCTGTGGATGTGGAGGCGCGTGCTCGGGTTCTCGAATACGGATCTTGACCCCGGGGCTCGAGTTCTCGAGTGCGGAGAGGGCAGGCCGGTTTCGTTTGTGCATTAGAGTTGTTAAAAGAGGGGAAAGTCGAGCGACTGCCGAAGATCCGCACGTCCGAGGAAAAAAAAAAAGAAAATGAAGAATAGGAAGCAGAACTCGGTGCTGTCTGACGCAAGTATTTTACCTTGCAGTCACTGAGCATCAGACCGGAGTAAGAGGAACCAATAGGTGTGTGCATTAATGCTACTGCGTAGGCGGACACTTTATTTTATAACTGGCGCTTTCATTGATCGTTTCGTTTAGTGCAATATTGCAACATCCTCGAAAGGTATGTCTCTGGCTTCTTCAGAGAGACAATTTGTTGGGTGAATGAAATGATGGTAGTGGTAGGGAGGGCGGGGGGAAAGCAAAGGTTTGGTACCGATTATTGGACATGTTTATTTATATTTAAATTTATTTCTAGTAGCGACCAGCGACATCTACTGCCCCAAGTTGACCACAAAAGGCCAGCACCTGATAAACCACGAAGGGGGGGGGGGGGAGGAGCCAAAGAAAGCTATCGCTTTGATAGCGCGCTCCACTGCGTCAATGCGGCAGGGTGCCAAAAATCGCCTATCTCACCGAAGAAAACATTAGCGAATTAGCCACACTGCTGCTCAGAATCCAGACAGGATCAGCTTTCAACCTATGAAATGATCGTGACTGGACACAATATATTATCCTTTATAAACGAATGTATGGGCAACACGTTAGCAACAAAGTTAGTTCTTGCTGAATTTTGGCATCGAGTACAGAGTTTCTGGCTAAATGTCTCGTGACAAGACCGAATGAGAGGCAGCGAGCGTCATTTGTTCTTTAGAGCAGGAACACAGGACGAGGAAGAAGTATGACGGGGCTCTCTTTCGTTTCAAAGCCGAGTCAGATTGGACAGACCGATACAAGATATCGGGCTGCAAAGGTATCACATACGTAATGTAAAGCAAATACCGTGTATGCCTATGTCTCATATATTATGACAACTTTCTTTACAAGTTCCAAATAAAGCACTTTTGAGGCGCGGGGTGAAGCCCACTTTCAGTGTTTCAGTTTCCGCAAAGTATTGTTATTATTTTTTTTTTTTAGAGCGCAGTTCTTAAGCGCCCGTTCCTGCAGGGAGCGTCAGCATCGGCGGCGTAATCGAGCGAACGAGCACAGCAAAAGATGAAAGAGCGAATGTGGAGCGGGAGATGAAAAACGCGAACGGCCGAGACCAATGAAAGCGGCCCCTTCAGTTTCGTGCGCGCAGGAAACTGGTGTCATGCGGACCCGCCCGACCGCTCGAAGCGCACACCATCTTCTGCTCGCGTGAGCTCTCGCTCGCGCTTGTTTCGGTTGTCATGATTTGCGATTCCTTTGTAATCTGATTGTATGCTCGACGCGGATTGTGCAGTACTTTCTGGAAGCGACGCGGCACCAGCGATTACACTGGAACCTTGGAAGAGTGATGCATAAAAGCCGACGCGCTTGTCCTTCGGATCACATTTTCGACAGTTGCCGACTCTGCTACATGTCTCTGTCAAATTCTGTGCCTAATATACCACGAAAAGAAAACACGTATAGAGCTGCGCTCAAATTTCGCATTGAAGAGAGAGAGAAGTTTATTTACAGAAAGGCAGAGAGGTTCGCCTGAGCTATAACTTGCTCTGGCCTGCTACCCTACCCTGGGGAAAAGGGACGGGGAGGGAAGGGGCTGATGAATGATGATGATGGTATAAGGAAGAGATGCGTATATACAAATTCAGAGTTGTAGCATCTCTAAAGCCGTGCGTCCAGCCCAGTGGCTTGGAGTATAGCTATAGCGGCACTTGTTACCAGGGCTGCGCTGTTTGCATTAGGCCAAGGACCTAAAGGAAACTCGTCTGATAGCGGTCTCTTATGGATCGTTGCACTGGAAGAGACAAGTTGCTGTCGTTCTTGCGCGTACGCGGGACACACGCAAAATATATGTCCAAGTATTTCTGGCACCTCACAGTATTCACAGTTTGGACTAGTATCACTGGCACCTATCATATGTCTACAACGGTTGGTGAATGCGACACCAAGGCGAATCCGGTGCACCATGCTCGTGTGGCTTCTTTTGAACTTGTGAGGCATAGGAAATTTCATTTCCTGGTCCCATTTGTGTAATCGCTTGTGTTGTCGATCTGGTTGGGTCCAGTGTTCCAACGTACGGTGGCGTATTACGCGACGAAGTAGGGCGTTTGTGTCTGTTCGTGAGAACGGAATGCGTACTTCACAAGTATTACCTAAAGCAGTTTTCGCTTCAGCGTCTGCCTGTTCGTTCCCGATCACGCCACAGTGTGAGGGGATCCATGAAAGGTGACACTGTGGCCATTTCTAGTTGCGTGTTCGAGACGCTCTGTAATTTCTGTAGCCATGGAATAATACGGGCCCCGCCTGAGGACACAGTCAATCGTTTGAAGAGCTGGCTTGCAATGCAGAATATCGTCCATGCGTGAGGAGGCTCCTCAGAGAGAAATCGATGTGCCTCCCGGATAGCAACAAGTTCTGTGGCAGTTGATGTTGAGCTATTATCTAGTTTAAACCGCCGAGCGATGATCATATGTGGAATGACGAAGGCTGCAGTCGAGTCATATGGTGTGACAGAGCCATCGGTATACACGAGTACAGTATCTCCGCACTCTGCAGAAATGTGCAACAGGGTGAGTTGCCTGAGGCCAATAGATACAACGGATGACTTTTTAGTAATTACAGGGATCTGAAATGTAACGAAAGGTTTAGTCAGAACCCACGGTGGTATTCTCGGAATGCAGGCGGGAGAAAATCCTGATGGCAGAACACACTGATGGCGCGATATAGTCCTTGAAAAGCTGGAACCTGGGTGGGTGGCAGGGAGCGATGACAGAGGATGGTGCATGTGTGAGGTACATTCGAAGAGGCTCGCAGAGCAAGTATACGCCAATAGGACAAGCACGAGCTTCCGATATTGTTCCATTGGTTGACGTGCATCGTGGGAGGCCCAAACATGTGCGCAATGCTTGAGCTTGAATGCTCTCCAGCGCGCGCACACAGCTAAGTCCCATGTTTGAGAGCGCCGGCATGCTGTTTCGTATATACCCTACGAATAGTGCTTGGTACAATTGGAGTAATGACGACTCCGAGGGGCCCCATCTTGTTGCTGCCACGACGCGAAGGACGTGAACAAAACTCTTCAGCTTTGACTTCAGTGCGGCGACGTGTCTTGACCAAGATAATCCCCGGTCTATGACTAAGCCAAGGATTCTTTGGTGCGTAACCGTAGGTATCGCTACTCCACTAACGATTATCGGATACCTGGTCCTTTGTTTTCGCGTGAATGTAATCACGGAAAATTTTTCTGTTGAGAGTTGGAGGCCTTGACGCCGCAGATACTTTGTTGTGATTGTCACTGCACTTTGAAGCCTAGCACGCATTTGGGGACGGGTGGCTCCAGATGCCCATATGCATACGTCGTCTGCATATGTGCTAATCTTCACCGTGCTAGGAAGTTCAGATGCAAGGCCAATCAATGCAACATTGAAAAGAGTTGGACTGAGAACTCCCCTTGTGGAACACCTCGATCTATATGGTACTGTCTGGTCATATCGTCATCACTTGTCGACATATACATCGTGCGGCCACTGAGGTAGCTAACAATCCATGCATATAGCCGGACACCGACGTCCAAATCTTCCAGTGCTCAAGGATTGCATAATGGAAAACATTGTCGTATGCACCCTTAATATCCAGAAAAATAGCTTCAACTAACCGACGGCGGTTTCTTTCCTGTTCAACAGTGAATACCAAGTCAATAACACCGTCAATGGAAGAACGGTCTCTTCTAAATCCGTGCATAAAATCAGGAAAGCAATTATTTTTCTCTAGAAACCATTCCAGTCTTGACAAGACCATTCTTTCCATTACTTTGCCGACGCAAATGGCTAAGGCCATCGGTCTGTAGGAGGAAAGCTCGTTAGGGCACTTCCCCGGTTTAAACCGCGCTACAACGCGACTGCATTTCCAGCTATCTGGAACATTTCCTGTCTCCCACGTCGTATTATAGAAATATTGAAGAAGACGTCGTGATTCTGTGCCAGTATGGCACAATGCAGCGTACGTGATTCCGTCTGGTACTGGTGCCGATGAGCGTCGAGAAACCGAAATCGCGGCGTCAAGCTCTTGCATCGTAAACGGTACTTCGAGTCGTTCATCAGGTGAAGGGGGCGCAATGGTGACAAGGGATGAAGTCACTGCATCAGATGCGTCCACAATGAGTTTACAGTAGTCCTCTGCTACCTCCAATTCGGTCCAGCGTTGATGTAGAGTACCGCACGGAATGGGTGTCTTTGTTGTGGAGTTGCCTGGAGACTTCGTATGGCCCGCCAGATCTTAAGATAGAGGCTGTCTTGGATCTGGGGATCCACAGAATGTCCTCCAACGCTGTCTGTCAAGCTTCTCCAGATGTTGAAGAACATGTCGTTGAGCTCGGCCACTGCTCGAAAGATCTGATGGGGACTTTGTTCTTCTGTATCGCCGTTCCGCGCGGCGACGGATTGCACGAAGGGTCTCATATTGTATGTAGACCTTTATGGCGATATTGTATGAGATCTGTGCCTCGGTATGCTGACTTCTCTGGTTTTGTCCCGCAGGGTAGAGACAACGATGTCCTCTATTTCGGATGGAGATCTCATGCTCTGACAGGCGGTGTCGACAGAGGTCTTAAATAAAATGCCGTCTGTTTGACGAATGCAACGTGAGGCTGAACGGCGAAGCCAGCTAATGTGAACGTAAGTGGGGAGGTGGTCACTACCATGAGTCTCTAGATCCGTCGACCAGCATGCTGAAGACAGAAGGTTCCTTGATACAAACGTTAGGACAAGACATCTGCTGTAAGACGTGCCACGAATAAATGTAGGAGACCCGTCATTGAGCACACTTAGTCACTGACCACACATGAAGTCGGCCAAATATTTGCCACGAGAATTCATCAAAGTGCTATACCCCACAGGGGATGGTGCGCGTTAAAGACACCAATCACAATATGATGACCTTGCGATGCTTACAGCAGAGACATCAGGTGCGAGCAATCGATCCTTGCTCTTGGGTGGATGTAGCCTCCAATCACTGTAACCGTGCGACATCTGTGTTTTGTGGTAAGGAATACGTAATCATTAGTAGTTTGCGATGGGACGTCCTGCCTTAAATACATCAGATCGTGACGTATACAAACTAACACTTTGCTTGAGGTTTGGTCATTACGAGATCACATCTGGACATATCCAGGAATACGGAAAGAAGAATCCATATTAGGTTGACAGATAACAATAACTGAAAATTGGTACTTAAATACCCGCTGTCGGAAATCCGACAAACGACCACGTAGACCTCGATCATTCCAATGCATAACAAACAATTGACACATCCGTTCTTCAAACATCATCGCCATGCTTGCTTAATGAAGAACCACTAGCAGTGGTTCCAACAGCTCAAGTAGCTGCACGGTAGCCTTGGCAGCTGGGGTATTTAGGCCGGAAACAATCCTGCGCATGGAGCCCATTGTTATTTCAACGTTCTCGTGACGTCAATGTCACCCATCTTTTCATTTTCTTCAGTGCGTGTAGGATTGGTGCATAAGGGCGTTGCCGCAGGCCTTGATGGTAACGAGGGCCACTGAGTGTCCGATGTGTTTGGGGCCGATGATGAGTCGCCTTGTACTTTCATATCATACACAGGCTTTGAGGCACGTGCCTCTTCATTCCTGAGAAGAGGAAGGGGTGGATGCTGCACTTGAGCTGTCGTTCCTTCTACGCGTGGAAGGCTGCGGTCCCGTTGATGTCAGTGTCGTGAACGGCGTCTGCGGTGGCGGATAGCTTTCGCCGCTTCCCTGTGCGTGGAGTGATCTCTACCCATCTTCTTCAGAATACCCATTTCCTTCCAGATCTTTGGGCACTCTTTTGACGTTACGTCGTGGGCACCAGAACAATTTGGACACTTCGCAGCAACGTTGAAATTGCTGTCTCCGTGAGGTCCACCACATCGTTTGCATGGTACTGCACCCTTGCAAACTGCACTGACATGCCCAAGTTTCATACATTTGTGACATTGTAAAAGCCACGGGACGTAAGGACGTACCGGATGCCTAACATATCCAACCTTGACGTGTGTTGGCAAACTTTCCGACTGGAACACTAATTTCACACATCGGGATCATCCAGAACGGTGAAATATGAGCACAGGAGCCGACGAAGATAATAGTTTCGCCATATCAGTGTCTGTAATATCAGTGTCCACATCGTAGAGGACGCCTGTCGTCGCTTCCTTGCCGTATGTGGGGAATGCGCGAACAGGGATGCTTCCCAACTGAGTGACGTTTTTCAGTGTCTCCAGTATTGTCGGTGTACTGACTTCCACTGAGCGGATGTTCTTTCGAGCGTTTATACGTATTTCTTCTGTTTGACCATGGGCAGTTCATTCGAAATATTCCGACAGGCTCTTCCTGTTCAGTGAGTTGAGGTTGTCTGTTGTCGTTGGTGGTATGTATGCAATAGTGTATGACTGTTTGCCACTTGCCTTTCTCGTCGCCTGGTGACTCGTCGGTTATGTTCTTCGTATCGTTCTCTTCAGACGTCGGCTTGACACCACGGTAAAATCGCTGTCCGAGCCCATACCATCAGTAGAGGAGCCACCAGGCGACTCAATCGGGACCATGCTGTGGTCGAAGTGGTCACTCACACCACCGGCATAACGAACTGGCCGTTCAGGATCCAATTGCTGGGCGGAGTTTGGGTCCCCCATTGCAGAGTGCGACGTCCCCCAGTTTTCTTGTCACTGATTGCAGAGATCACATATGGATGGATGGATGGATGCAAAACTTTAATAAGGTCCTGAGGTACGCGACTCAGCGCGCTGCGGGCCGCTCCCACGTTGGGACAGTCAGGCCTTGCCTGACCGCCGCATCGTGGGCCCTTTGGACAGCCCATAGTTGCGCCCCGGCATCGGGGCTCTTGATAGCGGAGAGCCACTTGTTCCGTGCCTCGTAACGAGGGGCAACGCCAGAGCATATGGTCTAGGCTAGCGATGTCATTGCAGTGCCTGCAAGAACTAGTGACATAGGTGTCGGGATAAATTTTGTGGAATAAAGCCGGGTTGGGATATGAACCTGTTTGCAATAACCTGAGGGTCAATGCCTGCGCTCTATTTAACTTCTTGTGTGGAAGGGGAAAGTCTCTCCTGCCGAGATAAAAGTGCTGCGCAATTTCGTTGTATGTGGTCGGTTGGTCTCTGTTCTCCACCACTGCGGGCCGGCGTTGGAGTTCTCCATGGTCGCGGAAAGCGAGACCTCGCGCCTTGGAGTGGGCCAGCTCGTTGAGGTTTGTTGGGCCTCCCATGATGGATCCCATGTGAGCGGGAAACCACATGAGAGTGTGGGTGGCGATGCTTTTGCCTTCGAGGATCACATAAATTAAACAGAAAATGCAGAGAGTTCGAAGCTGAAGCTGCTCGCTACGATCACTTCTTCCTCTTTCCGCATTAGAGATTATCGTAATTGTCGGTGAATCTCAGTTTCTTTTCGGTTGATTATGCTTATTATCGATGTATTTTGCGCATTTAGGTGGAAAATAAATATTTTTGTTTGGGGTAGTTACACGTATTTCCTTGAAAGGTTCACTTCCACTGGTTGTCTTGTGGACAGCCGCGATATCGAGCGGCACAGCGCCGGAATCTAGACGACAGGCAGGTTGAGCTGTTGAATTCAGCGCACTTGTCCCCCATTGCGAAATCCACAGGGCTTTAGCGTGCGGTATACGCGAAGAAAGCTGTTTGCCTCCCGTCGAGCGCCGAACGTGCCCGCTGCGCAAGCCCTTCTGGCTAGCGAGCCTTAATCCGGATCAAATCTCCTTATCGAGTGGAGTAGCGACAACGTTAGCGCTGCTTCCCCGTCACGCAGACACTTCTGACTGGACAATCCCTACGCCTGCCCTGCGTACTGTTTTTTTCTTGCTCGTGTTGCTAGCGGTGAATACTTCTCGAGAGCTGTCGTTATTGATCGTTACGTTTGTTTGCAAACTGCTGATCAATTGAGAACGACACGCTCCAGTAGTATTTGTATGTCGCACGCGTTAAGTTCAAGAATACACACCTTCAGACAGATCATAAATAAGAAAGTAAACAAAAAAATAAAGAGAGATAGACAATTGATTGAACAACCAATCTAATGGAGGAGGTCTCTAAATGGTGTCTAGTGTATTCGAGTCAAGATTTAATAGATAATGCGTGTAATATGAAACTTTTGGTTTTCTAATCTGTGATTCATGTTTGGAAAATACTCTATGCAACTGATGTCCTGGATGTCATGAAGCCGACAATATAAGCAATACTGCAGCACTGAACCATTTAGCTATTTGTTTGAATGTAGTGATTATGGATGCAATACGGTGTTCATATCATGAAGTAGCACCACAGACATGAAGATCGATTGTCCATTTTTTATTTATTCTTTGTTTATTTTAGCATGTTCTATAGTGTTTCAAGTGAAAATAGCTCAGGTTTCTTATACTGGCCTGAAATTACTGCGTAGGTAATTACTCCAATTCTTCAGTAGTGTGCATCAAAGTATGAACCTAAATAACGGCTTCGTTTGCTTCAGTGCAACAGGGCCGGCGTGTGAGGGACTGCGTAGGAGCAATAGGTATTGCAATGGCACCCTGCAATTTCGCCCAATCCTGCTGCTTAGTAGTTTGATGTCGTTTGATGCAGTGGAACTTGTGGTTTTACTCTGCAGGGGGGGGGGGGGTTCGACTTCCAAAACAGAAAAAAAGCACTACGCCGTGACTTTTCACCACTCACTATGCAATATCAACTGATATTGTGAGGATTGTGACGTCTCGACAGCGGTCGAAACGTCACAATCGTGACGCAGACGCGGACGCCTCTCTGGGTTTCCTTAATAAATCCGCATCCCCCCCTCCCTCTTTAGTGCGCTTCTGCGTACACACGTCCTTCCCTTGGCTATGATTCATCACTTCTTCACAACCCCCTACCTACCTTTCCCAATGTAGATTAGACAGCTATACTGAACCACTTGAGGGAGACTTTTCAACCTTTCTGTAAATAACACATCTTGCTCACACATCTTTATCAGGACATTTTTTTTCATGTTGAATGCTTTCGCTATCCTGAAGAGCTTGTGTTGTTACTTAGTGGAGCGAAGGCTTTCGTGCTCAATGTAGATAAACCTAAATTCTATTGGTGCATTCTCGCAATAGAGACAGTTGTGCGGCTTTTTTTTCATACCGACGACGGCTGTTGTAATCGCACCGCTGGCGCGAGTTGTTGGGAACTCGGCGCTGACGCCCGTTGTTGCACCTGGGTCGCAAGCCCCAAGGGTAGCGTTGGCCTGGCGGCCTGGGGTACAACTGGAAGCATCCGAAGGTCCCGGCAAAGCATGAGTCGACTGGTAACAACAAAACAACTTGTTTATTCTAACATCGCAAAGAGTTGGCGGTCAGGTTGACCGAAGTAGAGAGACGGGAGTGCACTTTACTCAACAGAAGAAATCGGAGCCCTCCTTTGGCGTCCGGGGGCAGCTGCTTTTATACTCTCGCAGTTGAGGGCGAGAAGGAACCCCTCTATAGACGAGCACGTGACTGTGCCGCTCGGGCACAATGGGATAAGGTGGCGCAGCCGTCGTGCCGGCGCCGCTGGGGCACAATGGGAAGAGAAGGTGGCTCATACGTCGTGTCGGCGCCTGTCAGACCCCCTCGCTTCACAGTTGTTGGGAGCTCCTCTCCCCGGCTGCCGCGCTTCGACAAGCGTGGGCACCAATATGCACATACACTCACACACGCACATGAAGACACGTGGCATCGGAACATGCCTGGACGCGCTTGGCGGGGAGGCGTAGCGGCGGCGCCGAATGGGCCAAAATGTCTGCCGCTTTGAACGAAGCCCCGGCGTCCGTTGCATCCGCGCCGGCTAAACCGCGCGTCGTAGGCGAAACGTAACAGACCGCCCCGCCGGGGGAAGGAGATCCCGATGGTCAGGGGACTGCATCCGCTGTCCGGAGGGATGTCGCTCGATGATGCTCATAACCGAAGTCGGGCGTGCCTCGACGTTTCTTGAGCGCAGCGCATAGAGAAGGCCTCGTTCTCTCGTTCAGGTTCGCACGGGACACTGCAAAGTGACTTCGGGAGAGTTCACATTTTTGTTCTCGTTCCCGGCAAGCGTTAGAACTACGCTGAAACTCAACCGCTTAGTCAGCAAGCACGGCACAACCATCACTAAGCCCTGCCAGGCTCTTTCCCCTTCTATACCACTGCCTAGTTCCTTACAGTAGTCTAGCAGCACTCAGAACGCGTCCACAAATTGGAAATTTGCACTAGAAAGCATGTCATCACTTTGAAACACTAAACAAAAGCAATATGTTAAAAATCCTGCCTCAGGAAGAAAAACATCAGTAACAAACAATTTTGAGGCTGATTCCTACGTTAGGGGCTTCGACTTAAGACATCGGCGTTACCGTTGAGACTCCCCTTTTTGTAACGCACCTCAAAGGAATATTGTTGCAAAGCGAGGCTCCAGCGCAGGAGGCGGCCATTTTTGGGAGAGATGGTCTGCAGCCATTGGAGAGGGCAGTGATCCGTCTCAATGATAAACCTCGAGCCGGCTAGATAGCATGACAATTTCTGAATGGCCCGCACGAGACATGCACACTCTTTCTCGGTGGCGCTATACGCCTGCTCACGACTGGTCAGCTTACGACTAGCATACAGGACGGGGTGTTCTACTTCTCCATTTTCCCGTTGGCACAGTACAACGCCCATGCCTCGCTCACTAGCATCGCACTGAACAACGAACCCTTTTGTATAGTCTGGCGATCGTAGCACAGGCTGGCTTGTTAGGGCACTCTTTAGGGCGCTAAAAGCTCTTTCCTTTGTCTCGTCCCAGACGACTGTTTGGGGCTCTGTTTTTCTTAGAGCATCCGTCAGGGGAGCCGCGATATCAGAGTACCTGGGGATGTACCTCTGATAGTAGCCGGCGACACCTAAGAACGACCGAATATCGGTCTTCGTGCGCGGTTGCGGGAAGTCTCGCACAGCGGCCACCTTTATTTCAGAGGGGCGGCGACGACCCTGACCAATCACGTGACCGAGGTAGACAACCTCGGCCTGTGCTAACTGGCACTTGGGAGCCTTGACTGTCAAGCCCGCTTCGCGCAGGCGGGTTAGCGCTGCCCGCAAGTGTGCCATATGCTCAGACCAGGATGCGGAGAATATCGCTACGTCGTCTAGATACGGTAAAGCGAATTCTTGCTGTCCCCGCAACACTTTATCCATGAGGCTTGAAAAACAGTATGGCGCGTTCTTCAAACCAAAACTCAACACTTTAGGACGGAATGTTCCCATTGGTGAAATGAACGCCGCATACCTACTAGCCTCTTCTGTAAGTGGAACCTGCCAATAACCCCTGACAAGATCTAGGGTGGAAATAAACTGAGCGCTACTAACTTTCTCAAGGCGCTCCTCGATGTTAGGGATCGGATAAATTTGATCCTTAGTGATGGAATTAAGCCTGCGGTAGTCGACGCAAGGACGAGGTTCCTTGCCCGGTATCTCAACTAAAATCAAAGGGGAGGTATAATCACTCTCACCTGCCTCAATAACACCGAGCTGTAGCATTTTCTTTACCTCAGCCTCCATAATATCGTTCTGGCGGGGTGACACCCGATACGCCTTGGATCGTACTGGCTCTGGGGAGGTAAGTTCTATGTCATGAGTAAGGACAGAAGTCCTACCAGGCCTCTCAGAGAACAGACCTTGAAACTCTTGTAAGAGCTGGTGTAGTTCGGTTTTCTGCTCAGGCGACAGCGGTGCTTTACTGATAAGGTCACTAATGACTTGACCGGTGTCTTCCCTGTTCGTCACTGAGCCTAGTCCCGGAAGCTCGACCGGAAGCTCTTCAGGAACGTTTACCATCATGCACACCACTGCTTCCCTTTGTCTATAAGGTTTGAGCAGATTACAGTGGTAAACTTGCTGTGCTTTCCGCTTTCCTGGCAGACTCACCACGTAGTTAACGTCCGACAGTTTCTGAACAATTCGTGCTGGGCCCTCCCACTGCACGTCTAGTTTGTTGTTTAGCGATGTGCGCAATATCATGACCTCATCGCCCACCTCAAAACGACGGGCCCTGGCGGTCCGATCATAATAAACCTTGGCCCTCTGCTGGGCCTTTGCCATTGCTTCACCTGACAACTCCTGTGCCCTTCTTAAGCGTTGGAGGAGTTTAAGCACGTACTCCACCACGACTGGGTCGTCGCCCCTGCCTTCCCACGATTCTCGAAGCATGCGAAGCGGAGACCGAAGCGAGCGACCGTACACCAGCTCAGCTGGCGAAAACCCCGTAGCTGCATGCGGCGCGGTCCGTAATGCAAACATCACCCCAGGCAGACACAGCTCCCAGTCAGTTTGATGTTCAAAACACAATGCTCTCAACACGCGCTTCATGACGGAGTGGAGCTTCTCAACGGAATTCGACTGTGGGTGGTACACTGAGCTGTGTAACAGCTTTACCCCACACCTTTCGAGAAAAGTTGTCGTCAAAGCGCTAGTAAACACTGTGCCTGGATCTGATTAGATTTCCGCAGGAAAACCAACTCGCGCAAATATGGACAGTAGTGCATTGACTATCTCAACTGAGCTGACTTCTTTAAGCGGCACTGCTTCAGGGAACTTTGTCGCTGGGCAGATCACAGTCAAAATGTGTCTGTACCCCGTGGCTGTTACCGGCAGAGGTCCCACTGTATCAATAACGAGCCGTCTAAAAGGCTCCGTAATGATAGGTACCAACTTCAACGGCGCCCTCGATTTGTCCCCTGGTTTGCCCACCCGCTGACAGGTGTCACATGTCCTCACGAAATGGTCTGCGTCCCGAAAACACCCTGGCCAATAGTACTCTTGCAAGAGACGGTCCTTAGTTTTCTTAAGTCCTAGGTGTCCGGACCACGAACCCCCGTGCGACAAGCGCAACAGATCCTGACGATAGCATTGAGGCACGATCAGCTGATCGAACTCCACTCCTCTGCGGTCTAGATACTTCCGGTACAGGACTCCACCTCTTTCCACAAAACGAGCATTTTTCTTGGCGATACCTTCTTTGACAATGCAGCGTACGTTTTCTAGGCTGCCATCCTTTTTTTGCTCGGCTATCAAAGCCGACCGGCTGACTTTTAGCAACCTATTAAGTCCGTCTGACGTAGGCGCGATGAGCAAATCTGCAGATAGCTCTTCTAACTTTCCCGCATCGGGATTTTCCTCTCCAGTATCTGGTGCCTTTAACGTTACAGACTCAATTTTATTCAGTTCGGGCGTGCTCTGAATATCGGCTTGCTGCGCCTCTGACCCTTTCTCATTGTTCGCCAACGTCGGCCCCGCAACTACCGCCTTTGCAGCGAGCTCCCGAACCTTCGATCTGGTTAAGGCCTGAACGCTAGCCTCACCAAACAAAAGCCCCTTCTCGCGCAGGAGGTGATCGGACCTGTTCGAAAATAGGTACGGGTACTGGGGGGGCAGCATAGATGACACTGCCGCCTCCGTCTCAAGCGCTCCGAAAGGTCCTTCAATAAGCACTTTTGCTACCGGCAGACACACGCTATGAGCTTCCACGGCTTGCTTGATCCATGCGCACTCGCCCGTGAACATATCGGGTTCTACGTAGGAGGGGTGAACTACATCCATCGTAGCTGCGGAATCGCGAAGCACTCGGCACTCTTTCCCGTTCACGAGGAGGTCTCGCATGTAAGGCTCGAGAAGCTTCATGTTCTCGTCAGTGCTGCATATTGACAAAAACACAACTTTTGGTTTTGTTTCCGGACACTGCGCCGAAAAGTGACCCGGCTTCTGGCACGTATAACACAAGCGCGCTTGCCTCATCTCGAACCGTTTTCTGCGTTCGGCTTCGGCTGCCGCCGTCTCTTTAGGTTTGGTCGGACTGCTTTCACTCGCATCCTCACTACGCGTGTCCCCCTTTAATCTCATGGGCGTGAACCTCGGCCTCTCAAACTTCGAGCCAAATTCACCCTTTTGACCGTCCTTAGCTCCGCGAGCCCGACGCGTCACAAACTCGTCGGCTAGCTCAGCGGCTTTAGCCACCGTACAAACGTCTGGCCTATCCAAGACCCAGTACCGCACGTTCTCAGGTAACCGACTATAAAACTGTTCCAGCCCGAAACACTGCAGAACTTTCTCGTGGTCACCAAACGCTTTCTCTTCTTTGAGCCACTCCTGCATGTTTGACATAAGCCTGTACGCAAACTCTGTGTATGACTCACTTCTGCCTTTCTCATTTTCCCGAAACTCCCGACGGAAAGCCTCTGCTGACAGCCTGTACTTCTTTAGCAGACTCGATTTCACTTTGTCGAAATCCTCTGCCTCCTCTCTATCCAAGCGAGCGACTACGTCGGCCGCCTCGCCGGGTAACAAAGTGAGCAAGCGCTGTGGCCACGTTTCCCGAGAGAACCCCTGCTTCTCGCACGTTCGCTCAAAGTTAACCAGGAACAAACCAATGTCCTCTCCAAGCTTAAACGGCCGCATCAGGTCAGTCATTTTGAACAATACGCGTTCTCCTGCACCGTGTGCCTGACTTCCATTACGAGCGCGTTCCATCTCTACCTCGAGACGCTTCATTTCCAAAGCGTGTTGACGCTCTTCTTTTTCTTTCTCTTCTTTACGTTCACGCTCTTCTTTCTCTTTCTGTTCTTTAAGTTCGCGCTCCTGTTTCTCTTTTCGCTCTTTAAGTTCGCGCTCCTGTCTTTCTTTTTGCTCTTTAAGTTCGCGCTCATGTCTTTTTGACCTCTCCTCAATGGTCTCAAGGCATTCCGACAGCTCGTCATCCTCAGCTTCTAACTCAAGAATAGCCTTTAGCAGTTCTGGTTTTCTGAGTTTGTCTGAGACATCCAGACCCAACTCTCTTGCAAGCTCCAGCAATTTCGGTTTGCGCAACGACTTCAAATCCATGGCTGCTCTGAATGCTGCTTTCTCTACTGCCTATTATTGTCTTGCCGCAAACTAACCCGGCAGCAACGACAACCACAATTACCAGCTCTGTTTCTGACACTAACAAAAGCCTGGCAAAACTCAGAAGAAGAAAGTCCCGCACTCACCAAACCTCGCAGCCAAGAATTCAGCGCAGTCGTTCCGCTGCAGGCAACCAGTCATCACACAGGGCTCGTTGCACTGCTCCCGGATCGTCGATGAGCTGCTCAGCATACAGTCAATCGCATATCTTCGCTGTTGGCCTCCGTTGTCGCGATCTCACCGCTGGCAGACAGTTGTTGTAATCGCACCGCTGGCGCGAGTTGTTGGGAACTCGGCGCTGACGCCCGTTGTTGCACCTGGGTCGCAAGCCCCGAGGGTAGCGTTGGCCTGGCGGCCTGGGGTACAACTGGAAGCATCCGAAGGTCCCGGCAAAGCATGAGTCGACTGGTAACAACAAAACAACTTGTTTATTCTAACATCGCAAAGAGTTGGCGGTCAGGTTGACCGAAGTAGAGAGACGGGAGTGCACTTTACTCAACAGAAGAAATCGGAGCCCTCCTTTGGCGTCCGGGGGCAGCTGCTTTTATACTCTCGCAGTTGAGGGCGAGAAGGAACCCCTCTATAGACGAGCACGTGACTGTGCCGCTCGGGCACAATGGGATAAGGTGGCGCAGCCGTCGTGCCGGCGCCGCTGGGGCACAATGGGAAGAGACGGTGGCTCATACGTCGTGTCGGCGCCTGTCAGACCCCCTCGCTTCACAGTTGTTGGGAGCTCCTCTCCCCGGCTGCCGCGCTTCGACAAGCGTGGGCACCAATATGCACATACACTCACACACGCACATGAAGACACGTGGCATCGGAACATGCCTGGACGCGCTTGGCGGGGAGGCGTAGCGGCGGCGCCGAATGGGCCAAAATGTCTGCCGCTTTGAACGAAGCCCCGGCGTCCGTTGCATCCGCGCCGGCTAAACCGCGCGTCGTAGGCGAAACGCAACACGGCCAATGTTAATGAACCCCCTGACGTTCGTGCATTGTTTAACTTCACTAAGGGTGTATTTTGCTGGGGAACAGATGAGGCACCTGCTCTTGACGTCTCAGACAAGCTCCCGTTGCGTAACAATTCAAAGGCGCTGAAAACAGCAGTGCCTTTATAAAAGGTTTTGAGGAATTGTCATATTTCTGGTATTATCGTAAATGCGTCAGAAGGAACAGCTTCGTATTACAAGACAGTAGGATATAATTATTCACGTCACAATAGGGAATGACAGGGAAGCGACTGCAGAGGACTTCAGAGTGAGTAGTCTCATGGCACCGTTCCACTGCATTGTTCTTTGTGTGTGTGTGTGTGTGTGTGTGTGTGTGTGTGTGTGTGTGTGTGTGTGTGTGTGTGTGTGTGTGTGTGTGTGTGTGTGTGTGTGTGTGTGTGTGTGTGTGTGTGTGTGTGTGTGTGTGGAGGCGTTAGTTTTGTTACAAGCTCATATCCTTTGTCCTGGACATTTTTCATTCAGGTTTCTTTGGTATATGTAAAAAAAAATTGTTTTGTAGGTCTTTGCTCCGACTTTTAGTTCGTAAAGCAGTTGATCGTAGCCTGTAAGGCGTTGCGAACGCGTTACATTCGCAAAAGCTAGCGACGGGAAAATGAAATCCGCAATGCGGAAAAACGGCCACCCTCTCAGTTCTTGGTGTGGACTTGAGACGCCTTCGTTTCCCTTACGACGCACTCTGTGAAGTACGAGGTGCTCAATAAAGTCTTCGACACTTTCTCGCTCCAGCCACTCCTTGCCAAGTTATCCATCATGCTGAATTATACCACCGCCTTGCGAGCCGACTTCAAAGGGGAAACGTTTTCTCTTTTTTTTTTTTTTTGGGGGGGGGGGGGGGGCTTCTTGATATCCTGGTTCCACGGCGTCTTGTTTTGTACGAAAAAAAAAACGAGGAAAGAACTTTGACATTTCAGTTGCTTTGGACAGGGTGGAAAGTATCGGTCAGCGGAATTTTACCGACTTTGCTCGCTCATTTTTGTTGGTCGTTGAGGCTGCCACATTTATTATCCCGGATCTCGGGTCTCGGTGTATGTTTATCTTCTACGTGACCATGCAGATTCAGTGGAAGGGAATGACAGCTAGGCTAGGCTGAAAGAACAAAAATGCTCCGCGCAGAGATAAGAAGTGCATCCTGCAACAAAGTAAACGCGTTTGCAATATTGTTCGTCGTTCTTTTCTGCCATCGCTAAGTAAAAAAAAAAATAAATAAATATTGCCGTACATAACCACGTGCTATTTTGTGACAGGCAAGCGCGGGCGCATAGATCGCTTGCTGCTAGTGACGTTCACACCGAATGTTTCAGTGAGGGTAGCAGCATTGTCATTCTCGCAAAGGTGTAGTAGAAGTTTGCGAAAAAAAGAAAAGCCTTACCGCATCCCAGTGAAGTGCCCTATAAGGGACAGATAAACAGTCCACGACATTTCGAAACTTCGCCCGTACTGCAGACCCAGAGGTAGATATGGAAATGTTTGAGTAATGAATGCTCTTAGCTCTTAGCTACAGAGCTAGTGTGCCGTGCGAAAATGCCCGGTTCCATTGGCTATGAACAATAGACCCGCCGTGGTTGCTCAGTGGCTATGGTGTTGGACTGCTGAGCATGAGGTCGCGGGATCGAATCCCGACCGTGGCGGCCGCATTTCGGTGGGGGCGAAATGCGAGAACACCCGTGTGCTTAGATTTAGGTGCACATTAAAGAACCCCAAGTGGTCGAAATTTCCGGAGTCCTCCACTACGGAGTGCCTCACAATCAGAAAGTGCATTTGGCACGTTAAACCCCATGATTTTTTTATGAGCAATAGCTTTTATTCGATCTTCATCGCATTTCACTCACTTCTGACAGCCTCCGCAACTGGCATAACGCAGTACCTTCTTTCGCTCAATTCTATATCAGTTTTACTATCCACCTCTCAGGACTGGCCGGTTCTCTTGATCGGACGACTGACGAAGCACAAAAAGGAAAAGAAATGGAACAGACTCATTACGTCACCCCGTATGTGGTCACTTTCGATATGCACAAAAAGATTCGATCTTATACCTACGGCCGCCTCAACCATCGTCTACCGATTGCGCTAGATGTTTCTTTCTCGGATTGCTTTCTGCGCACCGGGTTTCGTAACACCGCCGCCTTCCAACAGACTCTGCATTGATAATCTGTGTTGAGCATGCGGTGCGCCAACCGAATGCTGAATGCCCGAACAATGGCGTACCAGGTTACGTTAGTATGGACACGCATTCGGACAAGTTGCGTAACCCGATAACGCCCGGAATCGATGCAGCTAATGTGCGTTTATTTATTACTTACATTCGTTTTTTTTGTTGAAAATTAGCATTTTCGTCCGAAAAAGTAGGATTAAACGCGGTTGCAAGCTTTAAGGCTATAGCGTGAGGATGCGCACCGCCAACGGTGTGCCAGGCGTCACACCTCGGTGGTGCACGACATGGGACCGAAGGAGAACCATCGGCCTTGGTCAGCAGCCAAAGCAAGAATAAAATAGATTTGCATTCATGTTTACTGCAGGTTCCACTCAGACTGCAGTGCGTGCACCACGGTGTGGTTTGCACGCAGCTGCTCAGCAGGAACACTAACGCGCATGCGCATGGCGTTCACGCCAGCAGCTGAAGCTAGAACGCTGCGCTGGTTTACGACAGAGCCGATTAAGTGCAGCGTCCTTCACTCGTCGTTCAGTTGGCTTCGCCGCTTTGCAGCCGAACGAACCGGGTGTCTCTGAAGACCGTCTAACGTAACGCGAAGGCAGCGCACGCGCCTCGATGCCGTGGTAGCACGGCGACGGCGCGAACCCGCCTCGACCTTCCCTCTGTCATCATCATCATCATCATCATCATCATCAGCAGCAGCAGCAGCAGCCTGGTTACGCCCAGGCTCCTCATTACGTGTCCTGCCCATGCCCCCCCCCCCCCCCCCCCCATTTCTTTTTCTTGATTTCAACTAAGATGTCATTAACTCGCGTTTGTTCCCTCATCCAATCTGCTCTTTTCTTATCCTTTAACGTTACACCCATCATTCTTCTTTCCATAGCTCGTTGCGTCGTCCTCAATTTAAGTAGAACCCTTTTCGTAAGCCTCCAGGTTTCTGCCCCGTACGTGAGTACTGGTAAGACACAGCTGTTATAAACTTTTCTCTTGAGGGATAATGACAACCTGCTGTTCATGATCTGAGAATGCCTGCCAAACGCACCCCAGCCCATTCATATTCTTCTGATTATTTCAGTCTCATGATCCGCATCCGCAGTCACTACCTGTCCTGAGTAGATGTATTCCCTTACCACTTCCAGTGCTTCACTACCTATCGTAAACTGCTGTTCTCTTCCGAGGCTGTTAAACATTACTTTAGTTTTCTGCAGATTAATTTTAGACCCATCCTTCGGCTTTGCCTCTCCAGGTCAGTGAGCATGCATTGCAGTTGGTCCCCTGAGTTACTAAGCAAGGCAATATCATCAGCGAATCGCAAGTTACTAAGGCATTCTCCATTAACTCTTATCCCCAATTCTTCCCAATCCAGGTCTCTGAATACCTCCTGTAAACATGCTGTGAATAGCATTGGAGAGATCTTATCTCCCTGCCTGACGCCTTTCTTTATTGGGATCTTGTTGTTTTCTTTATGGAGGACTACGGTGGCTGTGGAGCCGTTATAGATATCTTTCAGTATTTTTACATGCGGCTCGTCTGCACCCTGATTCCTCAATGTCTCCGTGACTGCTGAGGTTTCGACTGAATCAAACGCTTTCTCGTAATCAATGAAAGCTATGTATAAAGGTTGGTTATATTCCGCACATTTTTCTATCACCTGATTAATAGTGTGAATATGGTCTATTGTTGAGTAGCCTTTACGGAATCCTGCCTGGTCCTTTGGTTGACGGAAGTCTAAGGTGTTCCTGATTCTATTTGCAATTACCTTATTAAGTACTTTGTAGGCAACGGACAGTAAGCTGATCGGTCTATAATTTTTCAAGTCTTTGGCGTCCCCTTTCTTATGGATTAGGATTATGTTAGCGTTTTTCCAAGATTCCGGTACGCTCGAAGTCATGAGGCATTGCGTATACAGGGCTGCCAGTTTCTCTAGAGCAATCTGCCCACCATCCTTCAACAAATCTGCGGTTACCTGATCCTCCCCAGCTGCCTTCCCCCTTTGCATAGCTCCCAAGGCTTTCTTTACTTCTTCCGGCGCTACCTGTGGGATTTCGAATTCCTCTAGACAATTCTCTCTTCCAATATCGTCGTGGGTGCCACTGGTACTGTATAAATCTCTATAGAACTCCTCAGCCACTTGAACTATCTTATCCATATTAGTAATGATATTGCCGGCTTTGTCTCTTAACGCATACATCTGATTCTTGCCAATTCCTAGTTTCTTCTTCACTGCTTTTAGGCTTCCTCCGTTCCTGAGAGCATGTTCAATTCTATCCATATTATACTTCCTCATAACAGCTGTCTTACGTTTGTAGTTTAACTTCGAAAGCTCTGCCAGTTCTATTCTAGCTCTATGGTTACAGGCTTTCATACATTCGCGTTTCTTGATCAGATCTTTCGTCTCCTGCGATAGCTTATTGGTATCCTGTCTAACGGAGCTACCACTGACTTCTATTGCACACTCCTTAATGATGCCCACAAGATTGTCGTTCATTGCTTCAGCACTATGGTCCTCTTCCTGAGTTAAAGCCGAATACCTGTTCTGTAGCTTGATCTGGAATTCCTCTATTTCCCCTCTTACCGCTAACTCATTGATCGGCTTCTTATGTACCAGTTTCTTCCGTTCCCTCCTCAGGTCTAGGCTAATTCGAGTTCTTACCATCCTGTGGTCACTGCAGCGCACCTTGCTGAGCACGTCCACATCTTTTATGATGCCAGGGTTAGCGCAGAGTATGAGGTCTATTTCATTTCTAGTCTCGCCATTCGGGCTCCTCCACGTCCACTTTCGGCTATCCCGCTTGCGGAAGAAGGTATTCATTATCCGCATATTATTCTGTTCCACAAGCTCTACTAATAACTCTCCCGTGCTATTCCTAGTGCCTATGCCATATTCCCCCACCGCCTTGTCTCCAGCCTGCTTCTTGCCTACCTTGGCATTGAAGTTGCCCATCAGTATAGTGTATTTTGTTTTGACTTTAGCCATCGCTGATTCCACGTCTTCATAGAAGCTTTCGACTTCCTGGTCATCATGACTGGATGTAGGGGCGTAGACCTGTACAACCTTCATTTTGTACCTCTTATTCAGTTTCACAACAAGACCTGCCACCCTCTCGTTAATGCTATAGAATTCCTGTATGTTACCAGCTATGTTCTTATTAATCAGGAATACAGACTCCTAGTTCTCGTCTCTCCGCTAAGCCCCGGTAGCACAGGACGGGCCCGCTTTTTAGCACTGTGTATGCTTCTTTTGGCCTCCTAACTTCACTGAGTCCTATTATGTCCCATTTACTGCCCTCTAATTCCTCCAATAGCACTGCTAGACTCGCCTCACTAGATAATGTTCTAGCTTAAACGTTGCCAGGTTCATATTCCAATGGCGGCCTGTCCGGCCCCTGTACTGTACTCTGTACAGTACAGCCTCTGTACTCGCGGACAACTTTCTGTGGCTAGGAAGGGAAAGCTACAGGGGCGTGGCTGCTGCTAGTGTGTTACTGCGCCAAGTAGTCCGGCAGCGTTTGACAGTGCTGTCGGTAGCTCGGAACACACGCTGAATTGACGGACGAGCTTCCGCGTGCGACGGTTTCGCGTTTCCCAAGACGCGGAAGGGAAAAGGCCTCAAAATAAGTAAACCTTTGCACTCAGTGGTGTGTTCTGTCTTACTTAACTGTTGCTAATAAGGCGTTTCCGTTTTTCTCTTTCCCAGACTAAACTAACGTGGATTAAAACGCAGGGCTCTTTTCAGAAGCGCTCTCACTTGTGCGCGCTTTGCCTCCGTAGCTTTCCCTTCATAGTCACAGAAAGTGTTCCGCGAGTATAATTGCCATCACGCCTCTACGCACGCACGCACGCACGTGCGCGTGAACCTCGTGTTTCTTTTATCCCTAGGTGCTTGACACGCTGGCAAGACGCTCCTGTTTGCTCTTTGCTCTCTGAATAAGTAAATGCTCTTTAACAACACGAAGAAAAGAAACACTTGTTAACAACACTGCCTCGCTCACCCACTGAGTTACACGCTTGCTCGCTCCCGGAGCTCTTCAACTGCTTTCACGCAAAAAAAAAGGAAAGAAAAAACTCAAATGAGGAAAGTGCTCTACAACCGGTGTCGTGGGATTTGTCTTTTAATGCATGGACTCCTAGCGAGCAAAGCTCCTTAATTGCTTGCTCTGCGCTTCTAGAACAGGCTCTAGCTAAATAAAAAAAAATATATATATAGGTATATATAGCCAAGAGAGTTGTGGTTTCTAACTCGGAGGCGAGTGCAGCGACAAATCGTTTTCAAGTGGAGCCGCATTGTGCGCAGTGCTTCGTAAGAAAGCGGGTAATTACCGAGCTTCTCGATGCGGACACGGAGGCGTCGGCTTAAAACAACGGTGGCCTCTTAATGGCGACGCGTAAGCTAATTTAAAGCACGATTACTCTTTTGTGGCTAAATGCAAAGGGTGATACCCGCTATCGACCTGCGACTTAGCGGCGAAATTGAGCAGCGCAGGGTCGTGGTTAAGGAGTAGACACAGCTAACCACTTCTTTGAGACACTGTGTGGACTTGTTTAATTCCTGACCAAATTTTGTACGTTCCAGTAAGAAAATTTAACAGCGCCTAGCAACCCTTGAGTGCTACTGCCGAAGCTCCGTGCCTCGACCTTTGCAAATTTCAAGCGAAGCGTGATAAACCCTATGAGTAGTCGCTGCTGTCTCAATGAATAATAGCGCGACACTCTGGAAAAATAGTTAACAAAAAGTGTGAAGAATTGACGCCTGCGATACGCTTAAAGTTTTTAATAGGCTTAAAGGGGCCGGAGTTTTCCTCGTGCTGGCGGCGTGGTTGCTTTTCCTTGGTGCCAGTTCCTTCTCGTTGATTTATTCAAGACAGCCTTGCTAATTTCGCTTCCGCGGTCTTGGATGCAGGCTTAGAAGCGTCTGATTAATGCGACCAACCGCTGTTGTGGCAGCTGTAGGACACAGTAATGAAATAACCTGAAACAACGTATGTCATGGATGAAAAAAAAAATGAAATGAAACATGTTGCACAGAAGACGGAAATAGTTCAGGAAACAAACAACGTCTACGCACGTGTTGCATTTAAAATGGCAATTAAACGTCGCATATTAGCGCTTTTCTTGGTCTCTCGGAATTTCTGCTTTGATGTGCTAGGTCTAATAGGTCTACTGTTTTGTTTAACATGTGGTGATATTTGAGCGACTATGCACCGCCATAACTTCTTCGGCAAGACTCTTTAGTTACCAAGTTAAATCGCATTCAGTGCATTTACAGAAATTCTCTACGGCCCCCATAAGGACACTGAAAGCTGTGAGAATGACCCGGTAGTTCAATAAATGCCGTGATCTTGGCAACAGAGAAAAAGAAACACAACGGAAAATCATCGACGCTATGCAATATGCATATGCAAAAAGCAGTTGGCCGGTCCGTGGGGACTGCTTCTTTTAGTGCTGTTTGACAGGAAGTCGACATTCCTGTGAGGTTCCTGCAACATTGCATTTTAATTGGTATTTAAAGATTGCTTTTACTGCATTTTGCAGGTGGTCCACAACTTTTTGTTCGTTTTATGGCTGTTCGTACATCTTTTCGTTCTATTGCGACAGAAATTACATGAACGCTCGAGGCGTATTCGTTCCATCACCGTTGTCATTGTCGTGGTGCCGCGCGCCTGCGCGGCGAGTGCATGGAAGGTTAGGTTTTAACACGCGAGAGACGCGTGCAATGCGTTCTTTCATTTCATTTCATCTATTTTCACCTTAAAGGCCCGAAGGAAGGAAGGAAGGAAGGAAGGAAGGAAGGAAGGAAGGAAGGAAGGAAGGAAGGAAGGAAGGAAGGAGGAAGCCAAGCGGGCGCGCCGTGGTGCCCCGTTTATTCGATTCCTAATTTAGCAGGATTAACGCGAAAGCGTTAAGAGCCACGTGCAGCAGAAAATACGGCGTCGGCGTCCAGCGTCGGCAGCCGTCCTGTGTGCGACAAATGTTTCCGAACCACGGACACCAACCACGCAGCCCTTCCGGGTAGCGCAAAGATGTTACTGGACTAACTGAATTTCTCAAAGTAAAATCGTAAAGTAGGACTTACACACGACCTAAAGACGTGATAGCGCCGGAGTGTCATTTGACTATAGGAGAAAACGTAATTCTGTTACGGGGAAACTCAAACACAAACCCCCTTTCCAGCGTTTCTACCATTCATAGAGCTGCGCGCCTAGTTCCTTGCAACACCATCCAGATGGCGCTCGCCTCCGCGCGTCCGCATACCACGCAAGAAGTCGCATTTCTACCAGAACGGTAGCTTTCGTGTATAGCGTTCGCTGCCAGTGCTTCCTGGTAAACATTGCGGTTACATAAGGTGCAGGTGCCGGGAAGCGTGAGAAGCAGTCAATGATCTTTCTATGCTATCTCGTTCCACTCTTAAAGGCGAAGCTTAAGCATCCTCCAAATTTTTATGGCTTTCATTTTAGAGCCCCAATGATGCTCTATTAGCTTTGCTGAATCCTGACACTTTCTTTGCTATAACCCACTGTTCATTTCGTTGTCGTTCATTGTATACTGCCACGTTTTCGTAATTTTCGATTTAAATTTTGCGCATCCCTGTACGCTGCTTTTCTTTATGTTTTTATGTATTATGCTAATTTTATGTATATAGTCCAAGTTTACATCCTTTGTTTGTTTGCTAGCTTAGCTGTGCTCGATCTCATCGGCTCTCTCTCTCTCTCTCTCACACACACACACACACACACACACACACACACACACACACACACACACACACACACACACACACACACACACACACACACACACACACACACACACACACACACACACACACACACACACACACACACACACACACACACACACACACACACACACACACACACACACACACACACACACACACACACACACACACACACACACACACACACACACACACACACACACACACACACACACACACACACACACACACACACACACACACACACACACACACTACTGACACTTTTTGTTGTCGCTGTATTGGTCTATTCAGTTCGCGGTCTGTATGTCTATACCATTATTTCGCTAAGGCCAGCGGCACGCAGTACATGCTGCCGGACAGGGCAAGCCACTTACACCCACGTTCGGAGCAGCGAACCGTGTTTTGGCGCTTCTATTTTCATTCCTCGGACATCTGATTGAAGGTACAAGCCACTGTGCGGTAGCAGGAAGGGTCGTCTGTACTTCCTGGCGAATTGCGGCGAATTGTACTTCCTCGCGAACTCTATGGGAAGTTTGCACACTAAAATGTCCGCTATCCCAAACTGATAGCTAAAAACTAGGAAACATAAAGAAAAAACGTTCGACGAGAGGACAATATAAATAAAGATTAGAAGTATTCTGAGCCTTTAACATTCACCTAAAGTGTTATAAACGCTCTACATAAACACTCCACGCATGCCAAGAACTCCAGAAGGAACGCAGACCGTTCCACATCAAGAGCAATTAGAACTTGTTCAGCTTTGTTTCTGGACAGATGGCGAGTGGATTCGTACAAAAGAAATAGATCACTGAAATGTTTACGGAGTAAAAATCATAAATTATATATTGGAGGGATTAATAATTTATCAATTGGTTAACTGAACTACCCGCAAATGAAAGCTCGCTCATCGGTTTAAATAACGCTACTGCAGAGACCTCGAGATGAAATTATCGCGAATAAAATCTGAACTTTGAAGTATCAAACTCGGCACATGAAAACGACACGTCGACCTTCGCGCGGCTAACGTCAAACTCTTCTCCTTTAACGCGGGGATTTGATACATGAATGGCTGAATGGTTTCACGCATGGCCATCTCGACGGACGGATGGAGATTATGAGTTTTGGATGACACCATTTGCGTTCGCGCCAACACGATTCAACGAGCCTCTCGAAGTACATGTGTCGACGACGCTGCTGCCCACACGTTCATCGTGCGCGCCTCGCATCCCTGCGAACTACGACGCATGGAGCTTAGGCGATGACTGCGTAGCTCGCTCGTCGAGCACTCTGGCCAGTTGCCTGGGCTTAATCTGCAACGGCTCAAATAGGGCGCGAATAACGACGCTGTTAGAAACGGGGCTATGCGTGAAGGCTTTCTGTAACTAGGAGGCCGAACGGTGGGACGACAAGAGGAGGCCGGAATAATGAAGAGCCTGCAGCTAAGGCTTCGTGATTGGCGCGTTTGGATTAGAGTTCTCGCCGGTTGCAGCGAGTTGAATTTGAATTCGGGCGCCGCTTTAAAATAGTGAAATATTCTGTAACACTACAAAGGTGCCGCGTACGAGTCTATCGAACACCTCCTCTTCATCGTGCCCTCTATGCTGACCAGCCCCTTTTACTGTGCCCGACGTTGTATCACCGAGATTGCAGACCATTCATGGTGACAAAAGTACTTGCACCATGGCCACGTGCCTCACAGGCCTAGAAAGCGACTCGTTCGTTACTGCAGTCACCGAAGTCAACAGACCTCATTGAGCGACTGTAGTTTTGATGTGTGGACTCGGACGACGCGACACTCTAAGTGTTTTTTCTACTTCGTTTCGTGCGTATCTTCCCTTAACCCTCTTCCTTCTGCGTAAGATAGCGAACTGGATGTGTGTCTGGTTGACCTCTCTGCCTTTCCTTTTTTTTCTTTCTATTTATCTTCCTGATGCTGTGTAGTGAGGGTGTGACCTCTGCTGAATCTATATGAAATTATGTCGAATTTGCTTCACATTTTCTCTGGCTTTCGTTTACCGCGTGATAATTTTCGCTGGACTGTAGATTGAACCTTTGAAAGCGCGCATGATGGGGCGGAGAAACGTTCCCAGATTACAAAATGAAACGAAGAAAAAGAAGATAATGAAAACGCGTAATGACAAAACATGAATATCAGATAGTGCTCACGTGATGCACGAATTCACTTTAGTTTAGCTGACGGCTCTGTAGATTCATTCGCGCTTCATGACCCAAGAAGGCTGCACAGTAAACGAGACAACTGTAAGGCGGAACTAAAACAAATCAGAATGGCAAGCCTTCACTGTGAACGAAAATAATACCTCCACTTTCAGGTAAGAGCAAAATGAAGGGCACAAATGTAGTAACATAAACGCATATGACTTGATAAAGTCAGAAATCCGATTGTAACCCTATTCGTTCGTGCCATTCTTAATGCAAGAAAGTGGTCACTCTGGCGCGAAGGGCGTATTCTTTTGATTCATATTTTTGTTTCCTACGGTTTCTTTTCCCTTTTTTTTATCCAAGGAACGGTGCAGTGACTCGTCTGCTGAGTTATGTGGAGACCGCGTGAAAATCTTAAATCGTGAGCGTAAGAGCATTCGTGAAACAAGTTGTTCCAAAGTGTGTTTAAAAGGACATCATGGCGCACTTGTTATCGGGTGGGTCGCTATTTGCGCGCGCCACCTTTACGTTCCTTTCTTCATGCGGCCTCTCTGCAGAACAGCGGAGGAGTCCACGCCTTCGCGCTGCCTTCCTCTTCCTCACCCGTAAACACCGACACGGCCAGGAGTATAGTAATCCGGAATGCTGGGCCACTTCCGAAGTGCGCTTTTCTGCTTTCGCTTCACCTTTCCGGTACGAGCTGCCCCCACACTACCGCAGCCTCCACACCTCTGGCTCGTAACGGCAGGTGCCTACAGCCTCATAAAGCAGGGTCGTAAAGGTGTCTTAGCTTACCCGCCTGCCCGCACACCTTCCACCTCGCTCCCTTGCCCCACTCTCAGGGTTTTATAAGGACTGACGGACACCGCTGCCAGCCGCTGCAGACGGCTGGACTCGGAAGCAAAAAAGCAGGGGCTTCCGCCAGCTTCACTCCAGCCACCGCAACTGGGGAACTGGGCTTCAATTAATCGAAAAAGCGTCGGTGTCCGCCTGGAGTACGTGGAAAGCAGGCGGGAAGATGGGAGCGAGATGGGAGCCTTTCACGTGAGCACCGTGTACGTCCGGCCCGCCGGTGCCCGCGGACGATACGCGGAAAAGGCGGGTCCAACCCACATGGCCCGGTGGCCGTTCTCGACGCTAAAGCGGCGCTCCCCACAAAAAATCGCGGCTCACTTTTACGCGTCCGCGGTCCGCCCCTCCCCCCTCCCCCATCTCGCGCTTTTCACCTCACCTCCGAACGTGGCCGCGCCGGACAAGGGTGCACTTCCGCCCTGCTTCCCGGTCCAGCCATCAACGCCCTCCCTGCCGCTCCCCACCGCTGCCCTTTCTGTCCTTCTCCGTCGAGTTAACGTCCGCGCGCACTTTTTACGCTCCCTCCCTGGAGAGTCGGCGAGTTAGCGCTCTGACGATGTAGACACCTCGGACGCCGACAACTCGCGCGCCGCGACAACTGCGCGGAGCGAAGCGGCCGTGGAGGTGAAACTTCTTACTTTGAGCGTTCTTTTTTATCCTCCTGTTGCACTCCCTTCTTTTTTTTCCATTCCTCGCTCTTACATTGGCTGCTAAAGTGAGCGGCCGGAAGCTTTATGTCCGTGAGTAGCGGGGCCCCGAAGGCCGCTTTATAGAAGTAGTTGGATTCGCTTCTACGCACGAGGGCAAACGAAGGACTAGCGCGAAAATGTGAGTGGCCTGTTGTCACTGTTGCGCGCCGCGTAAAGTTGGCCCGGATCGAAAGCATAGCGTAGAGAGAACGGCACAGAGGAGTGGTCGTGGGGAAAGGGGGAATGCGCAGCAGTTCCCGCTGCCACCTCATGGGCGCGATACGGCGTGTCACGCGTACCTGGCACCCACTGTCTCCATCGCTATGCAGAAGGCGTGTCAAGTGCAGAGTCGGGCAAAAGCACCAAGTCGCATTTGCGGTGTCTGCTTGTTCAAACTGGGTGTGGTGTAGAGACGTTGCTGGAGATATAAAGTTTTGGAGGAGCGCGTTTGACGCGCAAGCGGAATAATGTGGCTAGAAACGGGGTCTACGGCGTGATTCACTTCTTTCCTAAGCGTGCCGTGAATCTCAAAGCGCTTTTGAGTTGCGTAAGTTTCTGTAATTACGTCATTGTTTCCATCGCCAGAAGAATTGTGCGAGTCCTTGATAGTCAGCGCTGCATAGCACCAACTACCGCCTGGTCATGCGAATGGTTGCAGAACAGGTGCAGGCCATTGAGAAGCTATAGCGCTGAAACTACGAAGTATGAAGAGTACACATTCAAGCGCTATGGTTCCCCGATGAGGGCTCCTCGTTTCCTTGCTTTTCGTCGTTGCAGCCTAATGGATGTATAGATGGATGGATGAAAAACTTTATTAGGGTCCTTTAGGGCGCGCACTAGCGCGCAGCGGGCCGCTCCCACGTCGGGACAGACAGGCCGAACCTCTCCGCCGCGTCGCGGGCCCGTTGGACAGCCCATAACTGTTCTTCGAAGTTGGTACTGTGTAGGACCGCACCCCAGCGTGAAGAAGTGTTGCTTTCATCGCCGCGTAACGCGGGACGTCGCCAGAGCATGTGAGGTAAGTTCGCTAAGTCATTGCATAGTGCACATGCATTTGTGGTCTGAATTTCGGGGTACATCTTGTGAAGAAGTAGGGGGTTTGGATATGCCCCTGTCTGTAGAAGCCTTAGTGTCAAAGCCTGAGGTCTATTGAGTTTACAATGTGGGAGGGGGTAGATCCTCCGAGCCAAGTAAAAGTGCTTAGTAATTTCGGTGTACGAGGAAGGAGAGTCCCGATTGTCAGTACCCCCAGCGTCACGCTGCCCGGTAGCTACGCGGTTGATGATCCCTCGCGCAGCTTGGTGTGCCGACTCATAGAGGTTGGGCGGGGCACCCTCGATCTGTCCCATGTGGGCTGGAAACCAGATCAATGCGTGTGGCTTGATCTCCTTGCTTCCTAGTATCCCTAGGGCCAGCTGGGATATGGTTCGTTTGGCAAATGCCCTAACAGCTGATATCGAGTCACTGTAGATTGGTGCCCTCTCGTCGTCCAATAAGGCCATCACTATTGCAGCCTGCTCTGCGATCTCAGAGGACGTCGCCCGAATCGAGATTGCGTTCGCTATTTGCCTTTCATGATCTACGCTAACTACAGCGAAGGCGTGTCCGTAGGCGTAGGGTGCTGCGTCTACGAAACTGTTCTGCGAAGCCCGTTCACGAGACTTTTCCAGGAGAGCCTTCGCGCGCGCCCGACGTCTTCCCACGTTGTGCTCTGGGTGGACGTTTCGTGGGATCGGGGCGACAGTGATGCGGTCTCGCTGCTCTCGAGGGATGCTGCAGAACTTTGTTTTGATTACTGTGGCGGGAACGCCCAGCTCCTGTAAGATGTGTCTTCCAGCTTGTGTGGTAGATAGCCTGACGAACTGGGCCCTCTCCTGTGCTTCCGCTATTTCCTCTAGCGTGTTATGCAGTTCAAGTTGAAGTAAGCGTTCCGTGTGAGTGCATATGGGGAGGCCGCGAGCTCTCTTGATTGCCTGATGATGAATAACAATTAGCTCAATTATGCATCCTAGTTGCAGAAAAGGTTAAGAGCTGTGGTCACTTTGTAATTCAGCTGTACAGTGAGACATATTTTACTGAAATAAATGGTTTCGTATTTGCCTCATTATAACTCAAGTACCTAACATTTATAGTGGAAGAGAGAATAGCCTAGAGGAATTCGAAATCCCACAGGTAACGCCAGAAGAAGTAAAGAAAGCCTTAGGAGCTATGCAAAGGGGGAAGGCAGCTGGGGAGGATCAGGTAACAGCAGATTTGTTGAAGGATGGTGGTCAGATTGTTCTAGAGAAACTGGCCACCCTGTATACGCAATGCCTCATAACCTCGAGCGTACCGGAATCTTGGAAGAACGCTAACATAATCCTAATCCATAAGAAAGGGGACGCCAAAGACTTGAAAAATTATAGACCGATCAGCTTACTGTCCGTTGCCTACAAAGTATTTACTAAGGTAATCGCAAATAGAATCAGGAACACCTTAGACTTCTGTCAACCAAAGGACCAGGCAGGATTCCGTAAAGGCTACTCAACAATAGACCATATTCACACTATCAATCAAGTGATAGAGAAATGTGCAGAATATAACCAACCGTTATATATAGCTTTCATTGATTACGAGAAAGCGTTTGATTCAGTCGAAACCTCAGCAGTCATGGAGGCATTACGGAATCAGGGTGTAGATGAGCCATATGTAAAGATACTGGAAGATATCTATAGCGGCTCCACAGCCACCGTAGTCCTCCACAAAGAAAGCAACAAAATCCCTATAAAGAAAGGCGTCAGACAGGGAGATACGATATCTCCAATGCTATTCACAGCATGTTTACAGGAGGTATTCAGAGGCCTGGAGTGGGAAGAATTGGGGATAAAAGTTGATGGAGAATACCTTAGCAACTTGCGATTCGCTGATGATATTGCCTTGCTTAGTAACTCAGGAGACCAATTGCAATGCATGCTCACTGACCTGGAGAGGCAAAGCAGAAGGGTGGGTCTGAAAATTAATCTGCAGAAAACTAAAGTAATGTTTAACAGGCTCGGAAGAGAACAGCAGTTTACGATAGGTAGCGAAGCACTGGAAGGGGTAAGGGACTACATCTACTTAGGGCAGGTAGTGACCACGGATCCGGATCATGAGACTGAAATAACCAGAAGAATAAGAATGGGCTGGGGTGCGTTTGGCAGGCATTCTCAAATCATGAACAGCAGGATGCCACTATCCCTCAAAAGGAAAGTGTATAACAGCTGTGTGTTACCAGTACTCACATATGGGGCAGAAACCTGGAGACTTACGAAAAGGGTTCTGCTGAAATTGAGGACGACGCAACGAGCTATGGAAAGAAGAATGATGGGTGTGACATTAAGGGATAAGAAAAGAGCAGATTGGGTGAGGCAACAAACGCGGGTAAACGACATCTTAGTTGAAATCAAGAAAAAGAAATGGGCATGGGCCGGACATGTAATGAGGAGGGAAGATAACCGATGGTCACTAAGGGTTACGGACTGGATTCCAAGGGAAGGGATGCGTAGCAGGGGGCGGCAGAAAGTTAGGTGGGCGGATGACATTAAGACGTTTGCAGGGACAACATGGCCACAATTAGTACATGACCGGGGTAGTTGGAGAAGTATGGGAGAGGCCTTTGCCCTGCAGTGGGCGTAACTAGGCTGATGATGATGATGATGATGATGATGATGATGATGATGATGACCTAACATTTTGAGGTAAGAGAGCGGTGTTTCTGTGTTTCTAAGAACACGAGAAACCTAGATTAGCTGCGTAATCACGCGGCCGCACTTTGGAGCATTTTTATCTTGCTGGCTAGATCTGAGCGTGTAAAATTAGCATTTTTCTATTGTGCATTCGAAGAGGTTGAATTTTAGAAGGAACTTCCTACGTAAAACAAAGCTAACGAAGCTCTATAGCATCTCGGCCGCTTTCGACCCCCACCCCTACCGCAAACACACCCTTCTAAAGAATATATATATATATATATATAAAGGTGTGGCGGCGACTTCAGTCTGTCAGGCACATGGGACACTAACACATATCCAGATTAGCTACAAGAACTGCCTATATTGGACGGGCATTTTTGTCCTAATAACGTTTCCGACATATAAGGGGCTCTGCGAATCGAATTCGCGCCCTAACTGTACTTGGGCGGTAATCCTCCCGGTAGCCAAAGGCTATCCGGAATATTTGTTATTCTTCAGACAATTAGCTATAGAATATAAAGCGAGCCTCCTTCATGGAGGTAAAGGTCAAACATAAACTTTTGTGGAATTATCTGTAACCACGTGGTAAACGCTCTTCCACTGTTCTCTGTACTCCTCTGTCAAACGCTCAGTCCAATACCTGAATGGCGAGTATAGCAGACCGGTGCACCATTGTCAGCTGCACGACGCGAAAACGGCATAGAGTAAGCGAAGGTGCAGAGAAAAGGAGCCCAACCTTCTCTTAGTCTTGATTCTAAAAGACGTGTCCAATAAACTGAAGAGTTGCACACAAACACATAAAATTGTAAAAGAAAAGAAACTATCAGGATAAACGGGGATGCCGGTATTTCTTGACTGCTTCTTATATTGAAGCTGCTGTTAGGTTGAACAAAACAGGAAGCATACTTATATATAGAACAAACAACGATGCACTTGCGTTTTTAGAGTGCGTTAAAAGCGGCTACCGCGATAGGAAATAACTACAACAGCACTTGACACTGATTAAGAATCAATATTAATTCTAAAGAGTGTTTCCGAGTTCTCGCGTATGCGCGACAGAAGTGTGGATGATGTCGTATGCAGTGTATATGTGCGCTTGTTCTTGCGCTTCAACATGTAAAAGTTATATTTACAAAAAGCTGACACTTCGACAAGAAAACCGCACAGCGCTGTCAAAGGACGAAAAAAAAAAGACGCCACTTTGTGAAGACAGTCATTTGTGTAAGGGACTCGTTCACTTAACAGACGTCTTCTGCGACAGCTCTGAAAAGGAAGATTAATAAATTTAATGACCTGCCATTAAGTGCCAGATTCTCTGAAATCCTGTGTGACAAGCAGCGGACGTTTAAGAAAGAGAAGTGTCTCACGCGTTCTTTACGAGTTCCAAACAAAGAATTTATTTCCCCGGAGGCTGTAAGACGGACTACTCCGGGCTCAGAGATAATGAAAAGGCCACGCGTAATTTGTCGTTTGCGCAAAGCATGTTGATATTTTTTGGCACAACGTCGATAGCGGCGAGGACGATCGAAGGCAAAGGAACTTGAAGCTGAATTTATTGTGTTTCCCAAGAATGCGCGCGACCTGTTTGTACCTGCTTTCCGTTGTGCTATTTTGTGTACGCTCAGCGCAATCAATGGATGCCAGTTTGGATGACATCGCGTTTGTCGCCATTAATTACAAGTGAATTGTGTTTAACTTTATCAGTTCAATCTGATATAGTCTCAGTGGTGGGACGGAATGAAAGTTCGGCAGATCACTTCATTGCGAAAAGGCAAGAAGGTGTAGGATAGACTTTCTTCCAAGTACGATTTATTCTTACTGAGAAGGAAAACAGTAGCGCGAAAGAACGATGGACTCCACAAGCGAACCGCACTGGCGCTTACTGGCAACTGAGGTTTACTGAAGAAACGTGATATTTACGAGTACAGCACGAGATCAGCCTGGGTTGTCACATTCATGATAAAACTGCCAGATGTCGAAGAGTCACCAGGACCTTCCCAACACGACCGAATCATAGCCATGCAACCGTGAGAGGACCGTACGGCCCAGTACATCAGAGGTGATAACTATATGAAACACAGCACGACACTCCCCTCTAAGCAAATACGTGAAGGTAGGTCGAAGCGCAAGCGCTGACCTAATGAAAACCAAGAAAAACAAGGCTGCTGCTTTTCCTTGTTATTATGAACCAACTTGTTCAAGAAGATGTTTCATTGTAAATGCGAAGGCGTATGGCCCATGGGTGTAAAAAATCCGGCGTGATCATGCGATGGTACTGAAAATTGCCGACGGCGCGAAGAGCAAAAACGCAAGGGAAAATGGTGGGATTGACGCCACATTTTCCCGGGAGGTTCCTGCAAGCAAACTAATGCCTTTGAAAGAGGATTTGGTAAATTTCGGCCTGGATGGGAATCGAGCCCGGAATTTTCGGTTGCGAGTAGAGCACGCTTCCCTGACACCACGGCAGCTGCACGGTCCTGTTTGACTAAAAGTGTGCCCACTGCGCGCTATTGCACACGTGACATCTGGCCGACTAAAGGTCAGCCCTAGTGCATGTGTCGTTGGGCACGTCATGGCGCAGCCAATGGGGACGTGACGTCATCGGCGTCTTGCATGACCGTAGTAGTAACGCAGAAGGTAGTAAACGGTATTACAACGGTAATTAGTTGTAATCATGCGTAACTGATTGCGATCGAAAGTGAAATAAAGTGGAATAAGGTGAATTACAGTAAATTACGTTGAAGTAAAGTGAATCAAAGTTAGAACAGTTAGAGTGAGGTTACTTAAGGTGGAGTAAGATGACTTAAGGGAAAGTAAAGTGAAAGATGGCGAATTAAAGTGAATGATGGTGAATGAAAGCGGATTAAGGTGAATTAAGGTGGATTTATCCCCTAAGCATATTTCAGTGAATGTCAATTTTTCTTACTAATAATATCTATCGGTCCGGAAGAAACGACCAACCTGAAATAACGTGCTCTTGATATACTTGCGAAAACAGATTGTTGACCGTGATAATGATTTTGCGATACGTGAGAGAGAGAGAGAGAGAGAGAGAGAGAGAGAGAGAGAGAGAGAGAGAGAGAGAGGAAAGACAGGGAGGTCGACCATGCTATATTGATGGGATCATTTGCTATGGTGCGCGAGCATCGACATTGTGTTATATATCAAATTGGGTTCATAATATCAGCCGTTCGTTCTGATAGTCAACCGACGAAATAGATACCACTGTTATTGTCAAAATAAAATAGTACTACACACTCTAAACATCTACACTTCTTTTTATTTATATGAGGAGCGCAGTAACTGAAAGTACGCACATATAGTTAGCTTTGAATAGTCTGGAGTGATTTTCATGTTCAATGGCCGGACCTAAAGAATCGCAGAAAAAAAAAACCTGCATTTTAAATTCTTTTAGCGCATATATCATTCCCATACTGGCCTTCATCGAGAGAAATACATGAAACCACCTTCGTATATATCCCAAATAAAGGATCATCCTTTGTAAGTCAAGGAACTTCCTTTTAAATGTGACGTTTTGCGGTATTCTTTCCCTTTTGTCCAGACAGCGCGCGCCTGGAATATTTTTCCGCCTGATGTTGTACTAGTTACGTATGTCGATGCTTTTTAAAACGCTTTAAGTCTATAAATATCCCTTTATAAACTTTCGTATTTCGAATGAAATCCCCCCTGCTGTAATGCCTTGTTGGCGAAGCAAGTACTGAATAAATAAATAAAATAAATAAACGCTAGTTTCTACCGTTATTCGTCAGGTCTCCGAAGCTATATAGAGCGCGTCCTGCTTTCATCGGCGCCGCATTGTTTGCTCAGAGAAAACCTGCCGTCGACGTCACTGCCGTTCGCGCGGCCCATAAACAGCTTCGCTTTGTGCCCGTCGGCATCTAGTAGAGAGAAATGATTGAAAAAAAAAGAAATGAAGAGAGAGAACAATACAAAATGCAGGAGCGGCTTTCGGGATGGGGCAAAGTAGCTGCTGTCGTTCGGAGTACAAAAGAGCCTAGGGTGGGCTCTTGCTTGAACTACGGCGCTGGTGGCGGGCGCTCGAGGGCTAAGCGTAACGCGATTAGTCAATATCGCGCCAGCACGGGCGTGGGGTGCTCATCGGCTATTCAAAACAGGTGGCAGTACTAATCTGATTCCGTCAGCCACGCCGTCGCCGGGTGCCTCCTCGCTGACATGCGAGAAGGAGCAGGAGGAGGTGTTGGCATGCGTGGGCACCAAACTGGGGTTGACAGACGGCGGAGAGCTCGGAGAGGTGGGGGAGGCGATGTGAGTGGAGCCGGCAGGCTTGCGGTGCGGTGAACCGTTATTTTTGGCACAAAATAATTAGCTGGTAGCATTCGCGTCTCCTCGCAGTTGCTTGCCTATTGCGCTCGAGCAACTTTTTCATGAACTAAAGTGCAAATGAGAGCGAGTGAATGAAGAAGCGCAGTATAACTTGGGTTACTGTCTTTGAGTTTTGCTTTTCATTTCTTATCGCGGGTATTTTGAGCAACTTCCTTTTTTTTTGCTTACTTACTGGTGCACGGTCACTGCAGTTTAGCTCAGAGCGCGTTCGAACACCTGATGTTAGAAAGTACCCGATCTGTAAATCTGTAAACGTGCTTCCAGATCGGCGCTGCGTGGGCTTTGGTCATTCGAGTAAGCGAAGGAATGGGCATGAGAACGAATGTAACCATGGAGAACTACTAGAGGTACGCATCGTGTATACAGAATAGTTGAAAATGTTCGAATACGGTGATATAATAAATTTGCGTTACCTTTATCTTTTATATATACCCTATTTGTTTATAAACACTTTGATTGGGAAGTACAAAAAGTGAACTCAACATTCTTTGTGTGCCTTTAACATTGTGCTTACATTATAGTGTCTTGAAGGAAGGCAAATATCAATGCATTATTTAGGTGATCTATACTGCCTCTCATCTGTAACTGTGTAGCGCAGAATCACCAGACGAGACATCTATCTATCTATCTATCTATCTATCTATCTATCTATCTATCTATCTATCTATCTATCTATCTATCTATCTATCTATCTATCTATCTATCTATCTATCTATCTATCTATCTATCTATCTATCTATCTATCTATCTATCTATCTATGTATCTATCTATCTATCTATCTATCTATCTATCTATCTATCTATCTATCTATCTATCTATCTATCTATCTATCTATCTATCTATCTATCTATCTATGTATGTATGTATGTATGTATGTATGTATGTATGTATGTATGTATGTATGTATGTATGTATGTATGTATGTATGTATGTATGTATGTATGTATGTATGTATGTATGTATGTATGTATGTATGTCTCACCGGACGATGTCTCGTCCGGTGATTCTGCGCTACACAGTTACAAATGAGAGGTAGTACAGATCACCTAAATAATGCATTGATATTTGCCTTCCTTCCAGAAACTATAATGTAAGCACAATGTTAAAGGCACACAAAGAATGTTGAGTTCACTTTTTGTACTTCCCAATCAAAGCGTGTATAAACAAATAGGGTATATATAAAAGATAAAGGCAACGAAATGTTTTACATCAGCGTATTCGAACATTTTCAACTATTCTGTACGCGCAGAATTACCGGACGAGACATCGACACACACACACACACACACACACACACACACACACACACACACACACACACACACACACAAACACACACACACACACACACACACACACACACACACACACACACACACACACACACACACACACACACACACACACACACACACATATATATATATATATATATATTTTTTTTTTTGCAGCGACGCCGTTATATTCTGGTGAACCGGCCATAGGCCTCGGAAGAAAAAATCGTGCTAAGAGCGTTTATTGCTAATGAGTGCTAAACAAGTTTCTGCGCCCAGCCGACGATAATTAGAGTTAAAAATGAGAACGACACTTTGCAGGAGTACGGACAGCTTTGTGTATATGACACGCTGTAGATATAAAAAGCCTCGCTTGATTGTCGTAGTCACAAATAATAATCAAATCCTCGCCAATTGCAAATGAAACCCAAAACGGCGGAGTTGAGCATCAGGTGAGATGTATGCTTTACGGGAACCAAACAGTGCCGAAAGAGCGCAGAGCGTAATATCAGTGTGATATTCTTTTGCAGGAAAGCACAATAACTTCGCTGGTCTTTGATCTCTGATTATGCAAAATTGCGTAGGTCTGCGAAGAGTTTTTGACTGGACACATTACGTTTGTGTGCCTTCATAGTCAAAAGGCTACGCGACGGAAAGCTAAATGGCTTTCATTTTACAATGGTAAGTTTGCAAACATAAGTGCTAGAATTATCCTTTCATTACACCCGAAGACCAGTCACGGATGTTGAGGCAATTCAAATTTTACGATTTCAGTCATTCAAAATATATGGAAGCAAAAATGCAAATTTATATTTAATTGAAAAAAATGATGTACTTGACTTGAATCGCCATATAGCCATATAGTCGTGAATCATCATTTTCTATCATCATCATCATCATCAGCCTGCTTACGCCCACTGCAGGGGAAAGGCCTTTCCAATACTTCACCAACTACGCCGGTCATGTACTAATTGTGGCCACGTTGTCCCTACAAACTTAATCTCATCCGCCCACCTAAATTTCTGCCGCCCTCTGCTACGCTTCCCTTCCCTTGGAATCCATTCCGTGACTCTTAATGACCATCGGTTATCTTCCCTCCTCATTACGTGTCCTGCCCATGCCCCATTTCTTTTTCTTGATTTCAACTAAGACATCATTAACTCGCGTTTGTTCCCTCACCCAATCTGCTCTTTTCTTATCCCTTAACGTTACACCTATCATTCTTCTTTCCATAGCTCGTCGCGTCGTCCTCAATGTAAGTAGAACCCTTTTCGTAAGCCTCCAGGTTTCTGCCCCGTACGTGAGTACTGGTAAGACACAGCTGTTATAAATTTTTCTCTTGAGGGATAATGGCAACCTGCTGTTCATGATCTGAGAATGCCTGCCAAACGCACCCCAGCCCATTCTTATTCTTCTGATTATTTCAGTCTCATGATGCGGGTCCGCAGTCACTACCTGCCCTAGGTAGATGTATTCCCTTACCACTTCCAGTGCCTCGCTACCTATCGTAAACTGCTGTTTTCTTCCGATACTGTTAAACATTACTTTAGTTTTCTGCAGATTAATTTTTAGACCCACCCTCCGGCTTTGCCTCTCTAGATCAGTGAGCATGCATTGCAGTTGGTCCCCTGAGTTACTAAGCAAGGCAATATCATCAGCGAATCGCAAGTTACTAAGCTATTCTCAATTAACTCTTATCCCCAATTCTTCCCAATCCAGTTCTCTGAATACCTCCTGTAAACACGCTGTGAATAGCATTGGAGAGATCGTATCTCCCTGTCTGACGCCTTTCTTTATTGGGATTTTGTTGCTTTCTTTATGGAGGACTACGGTTGCTGTGGATCCGCTATAGATATCTTTCAGTATTTTTACATACGGCTCTTCTACACCCTGATTCCGCAATGCCTCCATGACTGCTGAGCTTTCGACTGAATCAAACGCTTTGTCGTAATCAATGAAAGCTATATATAAAGGTTGGTTATATTCCGCGCATTTTTCTATCACCTGATTGATAGTGTGAATATAGTCTATTGTTGAGTAGCCTTTACGGAATCCTGCCTGGTTCTTTGGTTGACGGAAGGCTAAGGTGTTCCTGATTCTATTTGCAATTATATTAGTAAATACTTTGTAGGCAACGCACAGTAAGCGGACATTTTCTGTAGCGTTGGCTTTTAATAAGCTGTCTTCTTAATTTCTTACACATTCTTCCTCAATGTTTAATGATGTGTTTAGCCACCCCCATCAACTCTTTTTGTCTTCCTTCCGGTCTAGCTATCGCATTCCCACATATGCGCGGCCCAACCATCCTATATATATATATATATATATATATATATATATATATATATATATATATATATATATATATATATATATATATATATATATATATATATATATATCATCTCGAGCCGTGGCTGCAGTTTGCGAGGTTTTGACCGTTCCTCGTATGTATGTAGTCGTTACCAACACTATGTGCCTTTTCCCTTGTAAATCCCCGCATCCGTGTCACGACACCCGTTCCGCGCTCTTGGACTCCTTTAATGTTAGGCTTCTTCATTGCAATCACTTCGCTTTCGTACCGCACTCACGCAGCATCATCGTCTGTACTGTATTACCGCACCACTCACTACGCAACACACACACTCATTGCTTAGACGCCCCCCTGGTGTGGTCGTCTCCTCGTTTCCTTTTTTTATTAACCGACGGCTTTTTCTCTCGCTCGGCCAGCGAGCACACGAACTCCATGCGCGATGCCGCGCACGTTATTTTTCTCTTCTTTTGTTTCCACAAGCGAGGCACGAACACGAAATCCCGACGGCCTGTTCTCGACTCCCCGCGCATCGAGCTCCATCACGAACGCATTGCGCTCCTTTCAATACAACATCGCACGTCATCCTCGGCCAGTGCCGGCGATATATGAAACGCTTCCTCGTTCTCGGACCGGGGGGCTTTGGCAAACAGCGATCATTGCTCACAAATGCCGGCTGCACGGGCCTCCGCTGTACAGTACACCCCGAACGCGCCTCGACCGCTTGCTCGCGCTTCTGTTCATGTCGGGCGGAGAAAAAATGGTGGCCGTGTTGTGTTTCTTAGTCACTGAAAGGGAATGAAAAGAAGAAAAGACAATGGCGGAGGGGGTATCGCTTGTCCGTTTGTCCTTTACTCGTCGTTTTCGAGCGTGGAACACGCACTCGGGGCCACAGACTGGGATGGCAAGGAACAGGAAGGTGAGAGGAGGAGGAGGGGGGCTAGCAGAAAGGGGAGGGGTTGCGACTGCCAGGATCTCGGTTGCACTGCAAATACGAGGCGAGTGAAAAATGCGGTCTACTGTTCTGCATGCCTGCCGCTATGGCGATAGAGGGTCTGTTTAACATACGTAATTTTCAAACGCCCTTCTCGAAGTCATGAATTATTCAGCGTCGCGGAACAAGCGGCGTGAGCACGATAGGTTTCTTTATTTCAATTTGCATTTCTGGTTAGTAAGTTTTGTCTGTCTAGTTTCAATAAATTTTACTCCATGAGTGGAAGAGATCAGAAGAAAAACTGATTACAGACATCCAGGGCGCGCGGGTCTCGGAGTCAGAGGGGCCAGTGAAACTTGGAGGCCCGGCATTTTTTTTTGTGCCCCTGAGACGGGGGAAAACCCTCTATTTATCTTCGTATAGCACTCCGCTATAGTGTCATGATTGAGTTCAGAGCAACGCATATTCTTTGCGTTACTTCTTTGCTCGCTGTATACACATACGAAGGCTAAGGATGTGTTACTGGGTTTCGTCATTGGTTTCTTGAAGCAGCGTGAAGGCTGGTAATCCTTTCGTTCTTTCACAATGTAACCTTATTTATGTAGGCAATGTAAAATTGAGCTTGCCGAGTGACATAGTGCTCCAATTTTTTTTCGCTTGAAGTGTTTCTACTAGCGATCAGTTCTATCAGAGGGTTATGTTTCTCATCGCACTAGCTTAGGTGACGACACGAAATGTTAAACGGGCCACGTCACACAATGAACAAGATTTGGGATTCTATACAAACTAATACTGTAAAAAGATATAACAGAAAATGCGCTACGCGAGCGCTAGCAGGACAGCAAGAAACATTTACTCAAAACGTTGCAAACATTTCAGCTGTATTTCTGTAGTTACCTGAGATGGGAATATAAGCTAATTTCGCCTAACTATACTCGGAAGGCTATGGAGTTCACATGCTATATTCTCGTGTCTAAAGAACTCGCTCATGATGTCGCCTGAGAAGCTGAATTCCGGGTAAACTTAAGGCTATCTTGCGCGGAGGGCTTTCTGTAAGCTGAACCTACAAGATTGTTAAACACAATGTATTACGTGCTCTCTTCGCATGCTTGGAAAAGCTTTGGCGCAAGTGTAGGTACATTATTCTATAAAGAATACGCTCAGGTGGGGAAAATACAGCGATTATTCAAGGACAAATCCGCCTGCAGGGCTCCGCCATTTACCCACGCTCGCTTGAAGTTAGAAAGACTTTTGTAATGACTAAATATAGCTTGTAAAAATTATAGCTAGTATACTTATGCCTATCTGAGGCCCCTCTGGCACTTTGATCACTCTATATAGCCATAAAAGAAATGTCTAATTTACATTATCTCCAGCGATGACATAAGCCTCACGGGACGTTGTAATATAGTTTTTGCGCTGCTTGCGTTTGTTCTTTGTCGGGAGCATACACAAGCCCCCCCTCCCCGCCCTCTCCCAAAAAGAAATAGTGCTTGACGATGAGAAGTCAAAAAGTAAGGCCAAGTTCGCTGACCGACACCGCGAGTTTCCGCTACTCCGCGAAAGACAATGAATCTGTCACGCGCCAAAAGGAATTCTTTATCGGAAATCGACGACCAGAGAGAGAGAGAGAGAGAGAGAGAGAGAGAGAGAACAGCTCAACAACGAATCGCGGCGGCCTTGGCCGCTGGACGAGCGATGAGCGCGCGCCCGGAAACCGGACGCGAGGAATCACGCCGACTCATCAGGACGCTGGGTGCGGATCCGGCGACCTTAATGAGCCCGCGGCCGCCCTTCATCGGCAACGCTTGCCTAATTTCGACCGCAATTAGTCAAGTTTGACATTTGGCACGCCTCTGCTACCTCGCCCCGTCCCCTCAGGTTTGCCATCCAAACAGGCAGCTGTGGGTTACCTCGACGCACCGCGGTTTTGCGTTACGACATGCCTGGACGAGGAAACTTTATGGGGACGCGGAACGAGAGGTGGTTAATTTGAAAAGTTGGTCGTCGCGCGGTTCATTTGAAAGCTCCCTTCAGCAGTTACTGGTATTCCTTGTTGTTGCGCTATTCAATGGGCTTTATTTTAGTGCTATGTTTTCCGCTAATCAAATATTCCTCACACCTGTAAGGTTTTTAACGTTCTGAATAGAGCGCTGCAGCTTTACCTTTTAATGTCATACATATCGTTGGCCTTACCGTACTGCAGTGAAACGTTTAAACGATATTAATATGGTCCGTGAGTTAATGTTGCATTCAAAGCTTCTGCAGAAAACCATAAAAGGATTAATAAAGAAGAAATAGCGCCCGAAGCGTATATTATGAAACGAAATATTTCACTGAATACCCATGAGTAAGTACAGCGAGGGAGCGCACTTCAAAAGAAATAAAAGAAATAACGCACCTAATGTTACGTGCCCAGGAAGTCGATTTCAAAACTATGCAAGCCGACAGACGGCTTCTCAAAATAGGCGTACGTGGCTCCGATTAAGAGGTCAGAACTTTCGCAATCTGATGGCGCCGAAATCACAAAGCTTTTTGTTCGTAAGTTAACTTTGCCACTGGCCGGCTGCCTTCTCTATTAATATGTCCAGTATCAGGAGTGGCTGAAATTCGCTCTTACGAACAATCCTAAAGTAATGGCTTTTTATGAAAGCTGGCCACGCTCCACCGCACTTCGGTGGAACATTCGATGGAGCAATTTAAATTCAGATGCAAGCGATCTAAAGGTATTTGCCTCTTTCGTCCGTGTTTGGATGGCTGTGGCGGTTTGACTTTCATCGCAGATGCAAAGGGCGCGTGCTTTCGCACAACCGATTTGCGGGGCGCTTCATCACATAACGCCAACTATTATAGCCCAACATCTTGAGACACGCGTGCTGTGGCGTGAGTTATTTGGGAGGTCTGTGCGGGCGATCGAGACCTAATAGTGAGGGCATCACTCTGTAGGTTTAGATGCTGTGGTGAAGCACTCGACATGAACGACTCTTCTTTTAACTCGCCACCCTCTCCCCCTGTGACGGCTGCGGGAAAGGAGGGCGGCAGTGGCCTTCCACGCAGGCGCTCGTGCCGCTGGAGACAACACGCATATGGCAAATTGGTTTTACATCTCTCGCCTCCTATACCACCACTACATATATGGGCTGGTTAAGGAATCTGTTCTCTGTGGAATGTGGCAATGAAACTAGCGCTACCTAATAACCTGGCGGCAGCAAGTACACGCCTTCAAGCGCATCATTCCTTTAATAAATGAGGTGAATAGCTTTTCAGAAGCGTTCGGCTGTTCGATTACATTGACAATCACCGTCAATGGTTTCTGGAGAAGGTTTATTTATTTACTCTTATGGAATTTTTCGCGATGCAGCTCAGAAAGGCAATACGTGTGGGGTGCGCAGAAAAGGAAGCGAATTTTAGAACCGACAAAGCCAGACGCTCAAGAGCGGCTGCCGGATGCATACAAGGCCGCGACTTAGCAGCGATTCCTTTTCCGATGTAATTTATTTTCGCGCTTTTGCGCTTTTCGCGCTCCGTAAGTGATCATAGCGACGCTCAGCCAGCGTTCTCAATGCTATCAGGCGACCGTGAACGTTGGTTGAAAAGAGTGGCATAGAGTCAAGCGGGAAGCATCGCTAGATGAGAGCAGCCCGTATGTCCTAGTCTCATGTCTTTACGCATAGCAACAAGGCACAATGTTATACCCAGCTTCCTTTCATACTCGTGTAATTTGTCACCTGGTATAATTCTGGCAATTATCGCACAAGAAGTAAGCCTAAAGACCGTGATGCTGGAAGCGGTGTGCATGGAGTGCTGGGACTAGTAGCTTCCACGTCTGCGATAGGCTAGGTTTCGAGCTCCACCAGGCGTAATTTCTTGCGTTAAGTCGAGAAGTCGCTCGCTGTTTTTATAATGCAGCATCTGAAGGGTAATAGAGAAATTAGTTCGCATAGAAGAGGGAAGTCTGCTGACCGCACTATAATTGTCTAGCGTGCAGCTGTCACTTGAACCTCGGTCAACCGTTAGGAGACGAGAGCAGAACCGATGGAAGCATGACTGAGACACAGGAAGGAAAAGGGCGCAGGGAGTGGAAAGGCCTGCTCCTAAAGGTGCTCTCCAGTATATTCAGCCACATCTTTGCCTTGGGAATCGGGTGACGTTGCTTTTGCAACTGTCTGCTTCAGTTTTTTGGCTAGCTCGGAACTGTGGATGAATTCTCAGTCAATGTGCTCGGGGGGGGGGGGGGGGGGGTATGGGAGGGAGGAGGAGGTGCAACTGAGTGTCGGAACTTCGCTCAAAAGTTCTAACACCACACTGCACTTTTCCTATACTCCAGAAAACCGCAGTGCGCTTAAGTGGCTTTCTTAACATTAAGTGACATGTTGCGCCACTATTGAGTATTAAAAGGCGAAGGTATTAACATAAAAGACATGCAAGGAAATACCGAAGCGTGACCGAGGACATGGAGCAATTTCTCTCGTCCATGCCACCATGCCATATATCTAGGAAACGCAAACTCGGCTTGTGATCATTATTTATGCACGGGATAAGGCGACGCGAAACGCCACAACAGAAGAAGAAGAAAGCAATGAAGAACGCACCAAAATTCGTGGAAAGCAAAACCTGTGCTGTTGCGAGACAGCTGCGGGCATGCTGGGCAGCGTAATCCAAGCATTATTCACATAAAATAGCCGCGCTTGGAAAACGGCAGCTGACGATCAATTCATCGGCTTTTAAGTTCCCTAGAAATATATAATACACAACACGCTATTGCTAAAGCTTTTTATGACGTAGGCAGGGGCTTCAGCTATTCGTCACTCGACTAAGGCAGCGGAAAAAAAAAGGGCAGCTAGGAGGTGACCGACTGTAATGGGAAAACCACGAGAATAGAGAGAAAAGGAAGGAAAGGGAAGAATCTCATTTTCGACTCTGCTTAGCGGCAGTTCAGGCGAAAATTCTTTTCGCTCCGCAGAAGAACGCTCACTTATCAGGAAACCGTCATTTCATTCGCTGGCGTTAATTGTTCGCTCAGAAAGGAGGCTTGAAGGGGCCTTTGTCCGACGGCATTTATTTCGTACTGAAAGAGGAAGGAGGTTGGAGAAGAAAAGAAAGAGAGAAGGTGGGGATTTTATCCACAAATAAATTCCATAGTAGATTCTGAGCCCAATTATACAAGAACTGGCACTTCTTTGTGAGATTTAGAAGGCTTCGAACAAGCGTCATACACGGCCGCAAGGCTCTTGGGCACCTTCGGTGAGAAAGCAAATTGTTGCAGAATCTCGCAAAAGCAGTCAATAGCATCGACTGTTCTATAACGAAGAAAAGAAAACCAGCATGGTATTCAAGTAGGGAATCGAATCCTGAACTTCTCTACTTAAGAAAATGCATCATAGTGACTAATACAATTCATTTGAAGCTGTGCTGTCCTAAGATATGCACAATATGTAAAATATTACGTCTCAGTGCGTCTACACACCTCCACACCTGGTTTCGGCAACGTCACGTCCTTAACGAACAGGGGCTAAGTGTAAATACTTCTTTACCAGTTAGATTGCAAGTTCCCTAACAGATCTGAAATGCTATAACTAAGTAATCTGAAAGAATCGCATAACGAATCGAATTTAATTCTGAATGGAAGCATCGGGATCAGAGAAGTAAGGCACCTGACCTATTTTCATGACAGCTTTGATGACAGCTCATGACAGCTGGATGCTAAAGAAGCCCGACATTCAATATACGGGGCATGTCGCCGTGTGCTATGGTACATTACAATTTTTGACTAGAGTTCTGCTGTAGATGTAGCAATGAAACACTTCGTGTTACAAGCGTACGTATCCAAGGATGTATGTTCCCAACAGCTAGAACGATCTGGCTTATTTTATGCCACACCCTCTTGAGCAATGCATTAGAGGGAGGGCCACTGGGATGCAGAAGTTGTATGCCTTTAACCTCAACATTCAGGATGGTGTTTTGCCTGAAAGAGCGTTGAAAAAAAATCGATGTTAATAGTCGGTCGTTTTCGGTTGCCAAATTCAAATGTGCTAAATGTCCATTCGTCGAATTCACATTTTCAGAAGCTACGGCATTGGTCAGTTTTGGGATGTTTTTATATGTTATGACTTGCCTGGAGATATAGTGATCTGTTGTTTCAGAAACGTTGCACTAATCCAATCCCGAATTATCTCGGCATATGCTCAAAACTGGCTAGTATAGGTGCAGCTGTACCTCAACGGTAAAAAAAAAAAAACCTACCGGCAGAGCCCATCTCACAATGAATGCCGACGTTAATGAATTTAGCATATGCAATGTAGTGACACACCGTATTGCCAACACCGAAACACATCATGGATGAGGCGTGTGTGCAGCCGAGCTCCTCTATTACATTTCTCATGGACACGCCGCGCCATCTAGCGATGCCGCAGCAGCGTACGTTCGTGGAGCATGTGTGAATATATATTTGAAGCGGGTTCGATTCCGCCCAGCATCGAGAAAATGTTGAAAGATTTTTTTTTATGTTTAAAGAACGGCGCATATCCAGTGGCACATGCTGAGTGACCTAAGTTGACATGGAAAGGTCCATTGAAAAGCGACACGCTCCCACTAGCACATACCGAGTGACCAAAGTTGGCATGGAAAAGGTCCATTGAAAAGCGACACGTGCCCACTAGCACATACCGAGTGACCAAAGTTGGCACGGAAAAGGCCCATTGAAAAGCGACACGTTCCCACTAGCGCATACCGAGTGACCAATGTTGGCATGGAAAAGGTCCATTGAAAAGCGACACGTGCCCACTAGCATATACCGAGTGACCAAAGTTGGCATGGAAAAGGTCCATTGAAAAGCGACACGTTACCACTAGCACATACCGAGTGACCAAAGTTGGCATGGAAAAGGTCCATTGGAAAGCGACACGTGCCCACTAGCACATACCGAGTGACCAAAGTTGGCATGGAAAAGGTTCATTGAAAAGCGACACGTTCCCACTAGCACATACTGAGTGAGCAAAGTTGGCATGGAAAAGGTCTATTGAAAAGCGACACGTGCCCACTAGCACATACCGAGTGACCAAAGTTGGCATGGAAAACGTCCTTTGAAAAGCGACACGTTCCCACTAGCACATACCGAGTGACCAATGTTGGCATGGAAAAGGTCTATTGAAAAGCGACACGTGCCCACTAGCACATACCGAGTGACCAAAGTTGGCATGGAAAACGTCCTTTGAAAAGCGACACGTTCCCACTAGCACATACTGAGTGAGCAAAGTTGGCATGGAAAAGGTCCATTGGAAAGCGACACGTGCCCACTAGCACATACCGAGTGACCAAAGTTGGCATGGAAAAGGTCCATTGGAAAGCGACACGTGCCCACTAGCACATACCGAGTGACCAAAGTTGGCATGGAAAAGGTCCATTGAAAAGCGACACGTTACCACTAGCACATACCGAGTGACCAAAGTTGGCATGGAAAAGGTCCATTGGAAAGCGACACGTGCCCACTAGCACATACCGAGTGACCAAAGTTGGCATGGAAAAGGTTCATTGAAAAGCGACACGTTCCCACTAGCACATACTGAGTGAGCAAAGTTGGCATGGAAAAGGTCTATTGAAAAGCGACACGTGCCCACTAGCACATACCGAGTGACCAAAGTTGGCATGGAAAACGTCCTTTGAAAAGCGACACGTTCCCACTAGCACATACCGAGTGACCAATGTTGGCATGGAAAAGGTCTATTGAAAAGCGACACGTGCCCACTAGCACATACCGAGTGACCAAAGTTGGCATGGAAAACGTCCTTTGAAAAGCGACACGTTCCCACTAGCACATACTGAGTGAGCAAAGTTGGCATGGAAAAGGTCCATTGGAAAGCGACACGTGCCCACTAGCACATACCGAGTGACCAAAGTTGGCATGGAAAAGGTTCATTGAAAAGCGACACGTTCCCACTAGCACATACCGAGTGACCCAAGTTGTACCGACGGTTGGTATCGAACAAGGTTCTTTCAGCACCGCAGCCAGACATTCTACACAATAGTCTCTGTACTACCCATGAAGTAATGGAAATGGTACTGATCGAAAAACTATAAAGTGTGCGAACTCATGTGTTTTTTAAATCTTCTCTTGTTTTGTCGTCTTTTCTGTCCTTACCTCAACCCCTGTGGAGAGTAGTAGGGCGATCTTGCACAGAGGGTCTTGAAAAAGTATTTGCTTTTTCCCAAGACGAGAATATGCTGCTTGAACGGCTTTCTGGTAGAAAGCGAACGTCACTTGTGAGCTATGGACTATGTTCAGCTCTACATGATGTTATCTTGTTAAACTGATTATTTCGAGAAAAGGGATTGCCGTGGTATCCACTGCCGGTGTCGCTAACCGCGCACTCGCGTGATTCTTCTGATTAACAACTTGGAGCTCTTTGGCTGTTTCTTTTTTTCGTACTTTCCAACACATTTTGTATTACGTAGCCCCTCCAACATTGCCCAATGCGATTTGTTCTTGAAATCGAAACAAAAGGGGCGTAATCCGCTATATATGCTACACAGACATACAGTGGACGACATTTAACCTGTGGCGTTGAATTAACCCCTGGCCTACGGCGCAAATAGCATATTTCATGTCCTTGAGATGGATTATTGGAAGAGGCGGACATCACTAGCATGAGAAAGCAAAACACCTATTCAGCTTAATAATGAAAATTCTATAATAAACCTGCCGAACAATTACTTTACAACACAAATAAGAATTTACGCATTGAAGCAGGTGAGTTTGCAAGATGTATCCACTTGAAATGAATTCCCAGGATGGCAGCAATTTAGATATAACATTTCCCAAAGTGTGGGGCGAAATACATGGGCGTTCCAGTTACTTATGCGAATAAATGCATAAGAGAGCGTTTTGCTAAAAAAAGAGAGGGAGTGGAACAACGGTGCATCTTTACGGCGAGTTTGATGGCCGCATATCTCCAAATTAGTTTAATTTTGAAAATTTTTTCCAATTTGATACGCCTTGAAAACTCATCGGCTACCTTTGTGAATTGCGACGGGTGCCGTAATGTAACTATTTAAGAAAGTAATTATTGAATTTTTGTTATTTAGTTGAATGCGTGTTTCGATTTCTTGTGCAAGTATTGCTCACCTGTCTGAATAATGCAGCGCAAGTACGATTATTATGTTGTCCACAAAAAGCGTTTAAAATTCCGTAAAACCTAGAAACGGTCTCCAAACTTTTAATTTTATTCTCACGTTATGCCGCATGGTAACCCAGGCGAATAAAAGAAGAGAAAGAAAACTGCGAGGGAATTCACGATGAAGTAGGGGGTAAATGTGGTGCTGTTCTTTTTTGAGAAATAGTTCTAAAAGACCTCTAATTAGCCAAACAACGCGGCCATTAGGCGCGTTAATTGAGATGATAGCTCAGAGGTGACTGCACACGGAAGGCTGCATGCTCGCTGTAAAAAAGGTCTGCAGAAATGAGCATAAAAGGGTCATAAGAGGCTCCTGAAAATTTTACCGTAACACATGGCATGGAGACGGCGGGAAGTTTTTCTTGCCTAGTCAGGTTGGATTCATTTTTTTTTATTTGCACACATGAGGCATAGGAATAATGGATATGGTTTTTCTATTTTGCAAATGCTACAACTGCTTGCGACGCTCATAACGGAAAGAAAACGCTGTCAAGGTCGGCATGTCTTAGCTGGTTTGAAAAGATTAGAACACTTGCAGTAGTATGAAGGGTTTGTCTGCCGCGGAACAGGGGCGAGGTGTCTTCTTTCTTGCAGTAGAATTAAGCAGGTTGATTATGGTGGTGAGAGGGCGATGATCTTAATTGACTTATTATTGGTTCATCTTTTTTTTACGCTTGTAGGCTTATAGAGAGAGGGAATGAAAGGCAGAGAAATTAACTAGATCTGGCCCAGTTTGCTTCATGTGGGAAAAGGCGTGGGCGAGTGAAAGAAGGTTGACACTACTTCACATCAATCAGGTGCACTGGGCAAGGCGCAGCATGTATACAGTAGGACACTTCAGTCTGTAGACTTCAGGTACCGTAGAAGAACTCACTTGTAGACTTCAGAATTGGTTACAGCGCTATACAAGACTCAAATGCTCTCTACTGGAAATGTTATCTCTTTTACTCGTCTAGGGGAGCCACATTGCACGAGCTGTCACTTCAAGGTGACTTCAAAACGCCTTCAGGCGATCTAAGCTTCAGCAACTGACCTACTGCAGTTGACTGAGATTAAAAGCCCGCCTTAACTTTTCGGCTCGCTCTAGTTTCGCACGCCACAAAACACGCCAGACGTCTACTCCAGGTCTGCGCGAATCCAAACGAAGAAGGCGCCTCTCGAAGACGAAGTTCTTGAGCCTGTCGCAGCCAGGCAGGCGAAACGCACGTTGTCTTTATGCACGCCTTTCGATTCGGTGTGGAGCACACGCTAAAGCTGAGCTCGTCGCAGTTTAGGCAATTACAACGGCATCGCCTTCGCGTCCTTCCTCCCCTTTCTACGCACTTCGCCGCGTAGAGAACTTGGATTTAGACGCTAGACGCACTCGCTTTTCGCTCATCACGCGACTCTTTCCGCCTGGCGCACTTCCGGGAAGCAGTGGCGTAACGGGAACGAAGGATTTTAAGCGCCGCTAAATTGGACCGCGTGCCTTCGTTTTGCGTTGCTGCGCAAAACCGCGCACTCGGATTCCGTCGAGACGTCCTGGCCCCTAAATTACGCTAAGCTTTTCCTGCAAGTTCTGAATCTCCGCTTCAGAATAAACGAACTGCTTGCAGGTATGTATACCTGTTCCTTCAGTTCTACTTATTATTACTTTTTCGCTAAAAACATCGCTGTGACATTTCCCTAAAACCATTGTTTTTCCCCCTTTTCTATACTGATGTACCTTGCTTCGTTTGGAAACGACTGTAGAAATACTTCCTTTCCTATTTTGCGGGGATAACTTTCTTCTTGTCAGTTCTCCATGAGAAAAAACGAATGAGAGAAAGTGTGTGCAGCTCGGCTTTCATATAACGTGAGACCAACGTCTAGATCAGGAAATAATGAGACAGTGGAGGGAGCCGCCTTTGGGGCACAGTCGAGAGAGCGTTCATGTCATTGTGCGTGACATTTATTATTTGGTGCCAGTACGAAATATTCTCGTAGGAAATCAAGCGAGGGTTTCGAAATTCGCTTATGCATGGCCGCTTAGTAGCACAGAAATTGCTTGTTACCCAGAACTCTGTTCAGATGGATGTAAAGACTTTATTCAGCGGACGGGCCTCAGACACATAATCTGGGCTCGCCTTAACATAGTGCAAGCCCCCCTCCCAAAACACACACACACACACACACACACACACACACACACACACACACACACACACACACACACACACACACACACACACACACACACACACACACACACACACACACACACACACACACACACACACACACACACACACACACACACACACACACACACACACACACACACACACACACACACACACACACACACACACACACACACACACACACACACACACACACACACACACACACACACACACACACACACACACACACACACACCACTCTCTCTCTCTCTCACTTACCCTTTAATCTATCGCCGGAATTTTCTGGTTACACGAAGATAACGGCCTTCTATAGTTGAAGCGAACTACGGGTTAGGCATGGAGAAACTTTAGCTTGTTCGTGTTTGACAGCCTTACGCATTTGGCACACAAGCGAGATGCCATACGGGCTGTTCTAAATTTTCGCAGGAATGATGAATATCGTGCATCGCCAACAACTGAAACATGTTTTCAAATGAGCTCAAAATATCTCGTAATGACGTATTGCCGTAAACATACTCAGTAAAGGAGTACTGATGTAACGTTTCTCATATGTTATTTTTTCGCGTTAAGGTAAGAACCACAGCGCCAAAACTAAAGGAAAATCTGGCAAGCGTCAATACACCTTAATTTTGCTATAATACTTTTTCTACAAACCAGTCTCCGTTTCGGCACCCAGAAGACGGTTGCGTAATGACGCCATGAAACATTGGCTCACTGTCTCCCTGCTGTTTTTTCGGCTGCCACACGTGGGCGCAACCATAAGAAACTCGCGCAGCACTTTTGTATAGTTTTAATGACAAATATGATCATACTTAGCTTTATCGCTGCACTCTGTCAGCATATTTCGCTCTGTGTCATAACGTTGCAATAATGTTCATGATACCTCGTTCGGCGCTTCGAGACATACCTTGGCATGAAATTAATATGTTTCGTGAGTGTCACCCCCCCCCCCCCCCGAGCCTTTAAACGCGCTAATTATGATCCATGTAAGGGCCAGAAGTGTGTGGTAGTCACCACGAACTAAAACTCGCGTGCCAGAACCACGATATAATTCAGAGGCACGCCGTAGTGGGGGACTCTGGGTTAACTTTGACCACTTGAGGCTCTTTTGCATGCACCCAATGCACGGTACACGGGTGCTTTTACATTTCACCCCCAACGAAATGGGGTCGCAGCGGCCAGGATTCGATTCCGTAACCTCGGGCTTAGCAGCGACACACCAAAGCCACTAGGCCACCCGGCCGGGCATAGCTATGTCTAGAGCTCCAGGGCGTTGGGAAGCAGCGAGTCGTGGGTGGCAGGCGAGTGCTACGAAAGAAGCCGAGGCGAAGACGCTCTTATCGCGTGGGTCGCCGCTGCTAGTTCCGTAATCGGGCCTAATTAGCCGTTGCCCGAACAGCCGGCCTTTTAATCTGGATGATTAGCGCCCAGCGTCGTCGTCTCTGCTTCCCACGCGCCGTAAGCACTCTGGCGTGTTCTTCGGGTCTCCAGGGTTCTCCTTTCCCCATCTCGCGCTGCTTCCCCTTGGCGCTTGGAAGAAAGAAAGCGGAAGCCTGCGCAAGAGCGACGCTGGGAGTGCAAGCCGCGGGTAGGCGTTACTTGTGCGTCTCGGCGAGATTTCTCCTTTCGCTTCTTTGATTCCTTTCGAGAGCGTCTTCCTGTGCTTTGATTCGGGGTTACTAAAGGAGCGCTGCAGCGACTTGTACGGTCGCAACGATCGTCTTTATGTTGTTCTTTATGCAACCTGGCGGCGGACTTAACGAGGGTACATGGGAAAGCCGCCTTCGGTTCCCTTTTTCAGACTCGTAAGGGACGCCGAAAACAGTCGCATTTTACTAATTAGCAACGCCGAAGCTCGGAGATGGGGAGCCCTGTTGCTGCGATGGTAGAAGCAGTCAGCACGCGCATTACCGTGGGGCATGTTTAGGACATGTTTGCAGTTTTGTACGTACTTGCGGTGTTGTATGCAGAGAACGGATTGCAGAACGTTGGCGTCGCTGACGTCGCTTCGGGCTCGACTATACTTCGGTGAGTAAAATACTAGTAGAGTGAAGCACAGTTGAGGCGGACGTCAGAAAAGATGGTAGTTTTTCGGGCAACACGTTCGATACATTGAGATGGCAGGCTGCGTGGTTATAACATCGGCTTTCAAGAGACCGCAGCCTGAGATGCTCTTTTTTCATGCCAGTTCGCTTCACTTCTGGGTGTTTTTGGTCACAGACGCATGCAACTTTTATCTCTCCCGACAACTTATCAAGCATCTGTAGTTGAACTTAGGTGGAATGCTGGAAGAGTTCGTTCCTATTCACGGTAAAGGATACAGCTCACCTCATTGGCCCTTCAGGATAAAGCATGGTGCCACCTGTTCCTACATATCTCGAAACGAAATCGAGACCTAGCTCGTTCTTTCTCTTTTGCAATTTTCGTGCTTGATTTTCTTAACATGTGATGTTTCTTCTCGTCTTATATTATAAATACTTAATACTTCTATGTGAAAAAAAGAGCCGTTATGACGACTGCTACTTTTGCAAGCTGAAGTTCTAACATCTCTACCTCACTGCCCATTCCACGAGAATTCCGTACCTGATCTTGATTAGAAGACCGCTTCAACTAAAGGGAACAATTTGAATATTCAATAAATTTTGTAGTAAGGGAAATATCTCGAGAATTTACTGATCGCTGAAATTTATCACCAGTGTCACACTGGCTGCATGATCGGCGGCGCTTATGTGGCGCAGTAATAAAAATATACAATACTTTTCTTCATTTTATTTTATTACTATTTATTTCTATGTAGCAACCAACAATGGTTTCATGAGAGAAAAAAAAAATCACTGCCCCTTTCAGTCCACGAAGATGGTCGAACAGCGAAACTGTGTTAGTTACACCGAGTTTTACACCATCCAAGTCAAACTTCGCAATCAGTCTATATTGTAAATCTTTCGTTTCCCAATTCTTTAACCATATTTTTGCTTTTGCGTGTTTCGCGTGGTGAGCATACCTTAAGAGCACTGCCGTTTAAACTGGGCATCTCTGGCGCCATAGCTCGGTGTCTGCCATACGACGACGAGCTCGTTCACGTGCCAACTGTCGCTGACGCTCGCGGTATGCTGCTTCTTCCTCAGGAGTACGCACTACTCGTGGTCTTTCCATAGTTGTAGTTGGGATGGTATGTGCACAGCCACTAATCCAAAACTCCGTATATTTGGCGCAGGGCCTACCACTGCGGATGTGGGCGCTGCAATCGTCTTGACGATTGGTTGGATTGGTTTGACGACTGACGTGGCTGCCGGCACTTCTTGCTGGCGCAAGGAGTACCGGCAGCCACGCGCTCCTAGTATCGCGTTTCAATCGCTGGGCACTGTTCGTTGGCCGCGAACCATCAGCCTAACATTTGTTTGTTTCGCGGCAGGGTAGACTCGATCGTCGATAAATTCGATGCCAATCTGGCTCGATGACCGAAAATGGACCGTGTGACAGCCGTGTGAGGTTCGCGTGTAAGATAGCATACTCACAGGGGGAAAAGGGTCACTCCAACCCCTTTCCTCCCGTTGAGATATTCTTTTCCTCGGCCGCTAGGTCACGTGGCCCCTTTTTAGCGAAGTCTGACGGCGACGGCACAGAGTCCACATAAACATAACCGCTATATAAAAAAAAAACCCGCCTTCGGACCTCTCGCCTCATTGCACCAGCGAGCAAGGAACTCGCGACCGCGTCTCAAAAGCACGGCACGGACCGGAGCTTCTTCTTTCTTTACGAATGCGCGCATTCTCTATAAGAGAAGAGCGCCACGCGCCCTTCGCAAGGTGCACCAGCATTAGCGACGGTGGGTGTCAGCACTATGGCTTCCCGTTTCTTTTTCCTGCCGCACGCGGTCTCAAATGGCTCACCACTCGGCCGCGGGCCCCTGCTGAAAGGGATGGCCGAGCGGGCCGGGGTGCGAATATCCGCGAAGCCAATTAAAGAGCGACGCAAAGAAGCGCTAAAAGCCCAGCGGGTTCGGGGTTCGATGGGAGGCAGGAAGACTAGGGCGAAGCATAGACGCTCGCCGGGCGCCGATCCCTTCAACGAGGTTATCATTAATGGGACTCTTTTCGAGTTTCGGAATGGCTGCCCCGAATGGGTCCGAATGGCACGGTCCCATCTGCCGGGCTCGCGTGGCCTCGTTTTTTTTTTTTCTACAATGGCGTCGGCACCAATGAAGAGGTTGGAAATGGGGTGGAGAGGGCTAAAAAATTACGTGCACGGAGAAAGAAGGGGAGAGAAACTAAGAGACGCGGTGGACGTGAGTTCGGAGGCGAAGTTGGTGCCACCCTGAATACGCGAGTACCTTTTTCGGGAGTCCTCTCTTCTCTTCAGCGGCGGCGCGATCCGCCTAATGCGATTCAACAGTGCAGCCGGCATGATCCTTGCACGCGGCGCATGCCGATCTGGTGCCATCGCCTCCCGGGCTGGAGTTCTCATTCCCTCCGCCTTCTCATGTAAGCGTTCGCCGCCGCCACTGCGGGTTCAACAGCCTCTCTGGGGACCTCTGGGGGAGGGGACTCCGTCAGGAAGACATTAAAGAACCGTGGTCCCCACGTAAGCTCATTGAAGCACGAAAAAAAAAATTCTGAGTCATTCTCGGAGAAACCGAACACGTCCGAGCGGCTAACCACTCAGGAAATCCCACAGGGTATATGTGCTGTTTTTTTTTCAACGAACAAGAGTGTTATCTATTCTTTACATTGTACGTCATTCACCTTTATATACCTACAGACACATGCCAGAACTTAACTGAAATTCGCTTGTTCTTTTTCCGCATTCTGTGGACGTGGCCACGCTGAATCTTCGCTTCACCCGCACATCCCCAGGCGGGAGTTCAAAGCGGTCTGCGAGGCACAGATGAAATTACTGCGACGGGTGGCGTTGACCCAGTGGCTACTGCGTTCTCTCGCAGTGCAAAACTTTGTCAGTGTGGTCCCCGGCAGTCAGCCGATGCATTAGCCATTAGAGTAGGAGGGTGTTGTAAAAAGATATATGTGGTTAAATTTAGCTTTTTCACTTCAGTTGAGCAATGACACGTGAGCAAGCCACATGCGACACCATGAATACATATATGGCTCCTTGTGGGCTAATCCCGAAGTTTTAGATTTGATAAACCACACTCAGCAGAGGCCGACCACAGAAACGGGAAGTAAGATGCAGTTATGAGAAGAAAGAGAAGAAATCCGAAGCCAGCACGGCAATTTTCTTCCCGAGGGGTGTCGAACGCAGCATATTAAAAATGTACCGACGGCACTCAACAATTCCTGTACCTCATTTTGTATTTATCTTTCCAGTTATTGTTCTTGCACCTCTGAGACTGAGGAAGGCGTCAAACTCGCTCAGGTTCCATCTAGAGGAGTGCAAATGGCTAAATGCATGCAACCATATACTATCGGCGGCAGCAACATCCAGCCTCTAGATAGTAGTAAAGGATGGTTTTCACTCCATCAGAGCAAACAGCATACTTGATGTCTCTTGTACAAAATGCAAATAAGAAAACTCCCGCGCCGCCGACAGAAAGAGCCCTTGGCTTCATCGCTATTTCCAGCGAGTTCTCACATAGAACTTAGCCTGTTCCTTGCTGTTTAGTTCCTTGCTAACTGGATTGGTTGCATGTTCGCTACTTGCGTCTCTATATTCCCAGAAAGGGTAGTTCCAAGGGTATTCCTTTGATCTCGCAAATGTGCTCATGCTCATAGCTGAAGCTCAAAGCTGAAGAGTCGCGGTGTTAAACTACGCGAACGTTTGCGAAAGAAGGAGCGAATGGTTTGAGTACGTATACTTCAGGAGGGCCGCGCTATTTTCGCCCTATGGATAAATAAGTGAGCACAGCGTGGTGCTTTACAGATGGCCCCCGCTTATCGCGGAGTGTTGTCAGAGTTATGCGCTGATCATTATCCACGAGTACAGAGGCATTGAGAACACCTTGAACACTCGTGCAGGTCGTTATGGCGCACGGCAATGTTTTGAGTGTCGTGGGTCAGTGCTGTAACTACAACCCTGGCGGTTTCAAAGTGACTCCCCATAGACAGCGCTGGAGGATGCGTTGGCGAACCGTGATCAGACGAGAACGCTAACCAGGCCAAATGGGTTGAGTGCGTAACGGCGACGCTCGTTTTTTTCCCTACGAGGTTTTCTTGTCATCGACATTCGGTACGGTATCTCGACACGCGAAGGGGCATTGCAAATAGTTGAAAGCTACCAGAAAATACATCGACAAAAAAGAATTGCAGAAAAAATGAGGAAGACAAGAAGCCTGTACAGGATGCGTGTAGCGCATTTTGCTCGAGGGTGCAGTGAGACAAGATACATTTACTTCACCTTTGCGCATGGTACGTCTCCCCTGCATGCTATTTACGCTGACCATGTCTTGCGCAACTCGTTACGTATGTGCCCATATATCGTCGTCTCGTTGCTTTCTGTCATCCGGCCACTTCTTTTTTTTTCTGTCGTGGATGCTCGACTGGAAGATGACATTTGTCTACGTTCGCAGCCATAAAGCGGACGTCAGGAATTCACAGAAGGTGACGCAAGGACGACTTGTACAAAACAAGAAAAAGGTCGGAGAGCGTTTGGTCGAGTGAGGCAAGAGCACCTTCTGCGCCACGGCTTCCACCGACTGCTATGGCGTTGGTGGTGGACGTACTCATATGCCATTGCTGTCACGAGTTGTGCTAGCTGCAGCAGATGTCTGAGCTGCCGGATAAGAGAGTAGGAATGCGGGGAGGTAAAAGCGGCTTAGGAGAGGCCTCTCCGGACAGGATATGAGGAGCCACAAGCGAACGTCCATCTCCCGCTTTGGTTCACTCGTGTCGGGGAAAAAAGAAGTTCCAGGCAAAAACAGAAAGACAAACGGAGATTGCAAACAAACCACGTCAAACGCCCGCTTTTTCGGCTCAGGGCCACTCCAACCGAGAAGAACAATAAAGAACAATAAAAGGAACAAAATTTGTCCCCGTGCTCGGTATAGGCACGAAAATATGAGGGTATAGAGGCAGCGAGCTTCAAGAAAGCTCCTCTTTCTCTACATATTGCGGCACTTCTCGGATTCTGGCTGCGGTGCTTCTGAAGGAAGGAATGAAAATGGCTGTCCGAGATATTCGGCCTACGGTGTCGCGCAATCTCTCCGCAGAGCGGTGAGCGCTCGATGACAGTGGGCAGGTTATAAGAAACGGTCGGTCATCTGTCTGCGAGCCATTATATTAAAAGCGACTCTGACTGCTCTTCCCCGAATTTTTTTTTTCAAAATGGCCATGTCATCTGTCTTTCTCCTGTTCTCGCCAGCTCCGAGCTTTTCTTTCTCCGCGGTTGGATCGCGTTATATTTTTGTCACGGTGCGCCGCGGCTAGAGGACGAGACGATCTCCGCTGATGGTGCTTCTACGTCGTCGTCATCGTCTTCCCCTGCCTCGTCTTCTCTTTAAAATTTTAAAGGACAATATCGTTTTCACAGAAGCAGGGCGGCTGGGATTGAGGCTTTCTATTCTGCACGATGTATTACTGCAATGCAAGTGGAACGCGACGTGAGTGCGACAAGTGAACAAAATGATCAGGTATCACTCATCAAGCTACTGATTGCTTTGCGCCTCCCTCACCTTTTCTGTCTTTTGTATCACTTCTCTTCTGTCGTTTCCTTTCTTTTTTTTTTCCTATGCGGGGAAACGCCTACAGTGAAGCGGTAAATCCGAATTATTGAAGCAAGATTAAACGAAAGAAAAGAATTCTGATCCCAGGCATTGTGGGAATCGATGTCATGAACCTTTGTGTGCTGATTGCTTTGATTCAGGATAATGAGCGGTGATCTTAGCGGCGAATGGGTAATTTCTTAAGAGTTTATTCCAACACGAGAGTGGTGAGCTGATGTTAAGCGTCGCCTTGGATGCACCACTGCTGTTTGTCTGCGTAGTCCCCAGAACACACAGGGAGACGTGTTTGCTTAAGGCATTTTTGTGCGTCACTGTTCATAATCTCTGAGAGCTGAGCATTATCATCGCCTCATACAGCACATCACATCATTGGAAGAAGTGTTAAGCTTTAATTGAATTATGGAGCTGTTTGTAATTCATTTAGTTATTATAAAATTGTATGTATACATTGTATACATACAATGTATGTGTAGGTTGTATACATACAATGTATGTGTACGTTGTATACATACCTTCGCGGTATGCACCACGTTCCGCCGCGTAGCGAAGACGCTCCTGTTCTGCACGACGCTTCTTTCGGGCCTGGGTATACTCGACACTGAGTGCACGCTTTGAGCCATTTTTATGGCGAGTGTTTGCGTGCTCCTTCTGCGCACGTGACCAGCACGCTTTTGAGACGCCAGCTCCAAGGGCTCTCTTCAGTCTATGAACGATTTTAATCTTTCGCTACCACAGCCCAGCGCACGACCTCCACAACCCAGCACCTGGATTTTTGTCGCATAGTACAGCACGTGCCATATGCACAAATTGCGCAGCGCTGCCGCGGCGGTGTCGTCCGGGATGAGCGGACGCGGGCGCCACCTGGTGGTGAAAGAAACCCAGCAGCCCACGCGTCAAGACCGTCACAGCAGCAGCGCCCGGAAAGTCGGGAGAATAGGCAAAGAAAGCTTCTCTTTAAAATAAGTTTTGCGGGTTTACGTGCCAAAACAACGATATGATTATGAGACGCCTTAGTGGGAGAGTCTGCTATAGTTTTTCCCCACCTGGGGCTTCTTAACGTGCATACAATGTACGATACACGGGCATTTACCGCGTAATGAAAATTTTGTTTATTCCACTGATGTATACGCAAGGTGACTTTTAATTTATAACCACTGACAATTACGTTTTAAAGCAAATAGTTAGCGATCGCCCCCACGCAGGATTAATTGCCGCATCACGGCGTTAGCCATCACAGCCACAGCCGTACAAACTGCTAACTGATCTCCAACATTGACCCTGTGTAACTCGACGTAAGAAACAGAAATAGCGGACTACTGGTTGTAAGATACCGCGCATATAAGGTGTTGTCTATTTACGTGAGATATACGCTATGCAACTTCTATATTACATGCAATAATTTATTATTACGTTTCAAAGCAAATATCAGGCGCCGACACACGTTGCACTGCTTTTACATTTGATATCAATCACGGTCTCGCACGCCGGTTTCACCGTCACACGAAAACCGTTGCGGAACTGCCCTTGACAGCTTCGCCGTGAAACATGAACGAAGTAACTGCTATCGCTATCAACGTGCAGTCTTGTAAACCTTTTGTGAGCGGAATACCTTTTTGTCGTCTATTTGTTATATTGCCGAATCGTCCACACACTCTCAGCATGAGGACACGAACAAGTGGACAGTCAGTTCAAGTCCAAATTATTGAATCGGGAAGGTTTTTTCCTAACAAGTTCATGTTTAAGGCAAATCAGTTCTGTAGAAGGCCGCATGGTGGAGAAAGGTTTCGAGAACCTTTCGCCACCTTGCGGGATTCCGCAAAATTGATTTGCCATGTTCACTGCTTCTACGTTTCGAGTTGCAGATTAATTTGCCCTCATGCTGTGACGTACTAGCCTCCTCGTTAGCTCAGAGAGTAGAGCGACCACCTCGAAAAAGCGCTTATCTCACGTTCAAATGCGGGACCAAGACGAATTTTTCCTCCACTGCGAAGTCTTTCCTCCTGAGAAACCCGTATGGGCTTTCTTTGTAGCTTCATGCTGCATTCGGGTGCATGACATTTTCCCTTTCATTTCTTTTGTTTGGGTATCTTCGTGCATCCAATGATCAGATCTCGGAAAAAGAAAAAAAGGACATGTAATTGTTTGAAACTTCACAGGAAACAACATCAATATCCCCAATGCCCAGTTAGGGAATGGTTTCAGGCGCACCCGTCTTGAACACGGCGTTGAAGAGCGGTCGCACACCCGAACACGCTGCACACCAGTTGCTCCACGTCCCAAGAACTGCCGAGGGATAACACCTTCCCGGCATTCTTCTTTTCTTTTTTTTAAACAGCGAAGCCTCGCAACTTACTCTGCCACTCATTCTCCGAACCAATCTTCTTCGCAGTCTGGCTGCCTGTACCAACGAGGCAGCTAATTTTATCTCGTCGCTTCCACGCACGCGAAGTTTACAACTTCTGTTCCACCACTCTATAGACCCTCCCTGCCTGCCTCTTCTCGCTTCTGAGCTACACCGCCGTACCCCTCTTATTAGAGAACTTCCCGAGCTCTGCGCTCGCGTGCACGTGACTTCTCTGAGGCACGTGTCTGAGGCACTCCTCGGCGCGCCGCCAAGACCCCACGCAAGCAAGCGAGCGAGCGGGCCCAGTGCGCGCGCATCGAGCCGTTCGTTCCCGGCTCTTTTCGTGCCTCACGTGCCTGGCCTCTTTGTCCGTGCCCCGCCATGCATCCCGGTGGGCTTGGAGGCACGCAAGCACCCGCCATTAAGCCACGCCATGCGGCGTTAATTTTAAAAGAGCGCGTGGCTTCTCACGTGCTCGGGGGGAGGGGGGGGGGGAGGAGGGCACCGCGCCCGGTTGCGTGCGCGAGGTGACGGGACCCGGAAGGAGGGTCGCCTCCTCCTCCCAGCGCTCGTTCCCTCGGCGCGGAAGGAGGCCCGAAGGGGGAGGGGGGAGGCTGATGCTGCTTGGGGGTGCGAAGGGGAATAGGATGAATAGATGTGGACGCGTGGCCCAGATGTGCGGCTGACGGGAGCGCAGGGAAGAAGCGGAACGACGGCTTTGCTCAATAGCGAGTCCGTACAATCCAAGGCCTTACTTCTCGGTTCCCCTTTTTTCCTTCAGGAGAGCCGAGGTCGTGAAAGTGACACCAGTCTAATGGGATTTCAACATCGCAAGAACAGAACACATTTGCGAGGCACCATAATTGAACGTTAGCCACAGGGTAGGTGATATTCTTTTTTTTTTTTTGTCGGAGGTGTTTGTCCCAAGAGAAGGGTACCGGCCATTTAGCCAGCGCTGAATTGAATGTTACAGAAATGCAAGTTTGGAAGATATAAAAAATATTCAATCAGATTGAAACATTCAGTAGAACGCCGTCGCTCGAGCTCATTTTGACGCAGATTCGTCGTTGTTGGCTTTTGTTCTGAGCTGTTAGGATTTTCACGCGTTTTTTTAGTCGAAATTGAGGTGAGTTTTGAAAAAACGGAATTCAGGTTTGCCTGTAAATCTTTCTTCACTGCCGGAGCGCTCTGTTCACTGATGAGGCCAACTTTCAGCAATAGTATTCGTTCATGCTATGACGGCAGTCGGCGCTCTTTGCGTGTCTTTGCCTTATTTGTCCGTATCGTGCGCTGTTCCTTTCAAATATGTTGGCAGGTCTATAATACGCCGAATGTTCGTGTTATTTCTTGTTGCAACTTTGACTATCTACTATCTGCGACGTCTAATATCTGCGACTTGTATGCTGCAGGCCGAAGACATGCCCGAGTACCTATCAATTTTCTTAGCCAGTACGTATATAACTTTAGCGCCGTAAACATCACAGAACGCTTCTTTTAGTATTGTACTTTCCTTACAAACCCTACGCTGTCTGCTTGTTTTCAAATAAAAAACCTATGGGTATTCAATAGTTACTCATAACGAGAATAAATATTATTCATGTTTGCCTTACAAGTTCCAGTGTGAATATGTGCATGCTATCGCCTAGCTTATATCTTTACAATATATACTAAAACACTACACGAGCAACGGGAATGCTCAATTTTCTAATGCTTTTCCACCCCTGGTCGGCATTCAGTGCGGAAGCGATTGCACTCACCAACCAATTAGTAAACTTACATTACGTTTTAACATGTGGATATTTACCGTCTGAATGCATAATGTAACCGGGCAAACGACAACGGACGAAGAGCGAAACACACTGGACAAGCGCGGATCCGAGCTTGTCCGGTGTGTTTCCCTCTTGATCCGTTGTCATTTGCGCGGTTACATTATGCATTCAAATACCGGCCACCAACTAGCCCGCCTTTGCCTGTTACATAGAATATTTACTAACATTACGTAATTACATAGTCGAGTGCCACACGTAGAACACTCGTTCCAATAGAAAGTCATAGTAAATGATAATGTGCTACATGGGAACGTTCTGTCGCGGATAGAGAACGGGACACAATTGAATTTGACTATTTCTTGCAAGCCTACAAATTAGCGGTGACTTCGCAGATCTCATTTCCCGCTCATTTGAGCCTGCATAAGCAATTAATTGAGGAAATAACACCTTTTCTCACCTTTCATTGGCAACGTTTTGCCGTATTTTGGGGAGAAATTCGGGCTGCACCATATATTCGTTGCTATATGCTGCACGACGAGAAGCCTGGTTTCATTCAGTGCCTGTTTTTTTCACTGCATTTCCCCTCCAATCTACGAGAATATGACATAGCTATAGCAAAGGGCGTCTTCGCAAGAAACAAGAAATATTGATGAAATAAATAAGGAGGCCTTCTCTATGAAAGCCTGAGAAAGAAAACTATAGGGTAAGTTTAGGGTAGAACACTACTGTTTACGAGACTGCATTTTCAGGAACATAACTGCTTCGACTTAAACGACTCCTCGTGCTCAGAGTTGGGCTGAAGCACGGCGGGACGATGGAGGTAAGAGGAACCGGGTTTATCATAAAAAAGCCTCATAGTGCCAGGCTCGCAGTAGCGTTCTGCTCTACCCAGAGTGTATTGCTCTCCGAAAATGCATCTGGAGACGCATAGAAACGCGAAGCCGTTCCGGGGAACCGTATTTCCTAGTATTCGAAGCAAGTGGAAAACAAAGCGTAGAAGCCTCTGCGCTCTACGTGAATATATGCTGCATTTCGCCGACTGAGAACGTCAGAAAAAACGCAGCAAAGGCACCGATGCCGCGCTTTTCAGTTGTATTGTTTTAGTAGTGAAGAAGCTATTTCACTTTTGTATGAGGCTCAACCTCGTTATGTTTACTTCGTTTGCAACCTTGAAATCTCTTCCGAATCTCCCCCATCTTGCGCAAATGTTTTCTTTCCAAATTTTATCTGTGAGCGTTACCTAAACAATATATGTGCTGGCATATTACCTGCGAGGAGTTGCGTCCGTAGAGACAGCGCTGCCTCTGTGTCTGTTTCTTTCTATGTCCTTGTTCAAACGTGCTTACAGATTCTATCGTGAATCTTAAGCAACTAGCCCGCCAACGTGTTTTAGCCAGTTTTAGACAAATATCAAGTTGCTGAGATGACATAACTAAGTAATTAAAGCTCTTGAACACATTCATTATAACTTCGGTTCATTGTTGACTATACCACGATCTAAAAGTTCAGTGAAAAGTTTGCGAACCAATCTGATTCTTGCTTCTCCCTACAAGCGCCCAGTTTAGTCGTTTTGCGAAATCCGCCATCATATCTCCAGGCTTCATGCGTGTCTCTTACGCACACATTGAAGCTGGTCGACTGAGGCTGACCGTCGCCATGGAGATGAAACGTAATCGTGTTAATAAGACCGCTTCCCATACAACCTCGCTCGAAGAAAATTTCCCAGGGTAGTTGTTGCCTGCCACCCGCCGTTTCATTCATCTCTAGTTGTCGGTGTTAACTGACAAAAGTAGTATTTCCTGCGTTTTTTTTTCTTCTCTGTTATTTCGAGCGACGTTCCAGTAAAGCATACATAATAAGCATTTCGATAGAAAATATGGCACCACTTTACTAACCTCCGTTGGTCGCCAGGCGTGTATACCAGAAAACTTCAAGATGCCTTACGTTAACCCTTTCGTCATATTCTTGTTTACAATCTCTAGAGATTTCAAAGACTCACAAAACTGATGGCCACATCACTGAGAACGCTAAGTCATCACTATATAATTGCAGGCCCTTTCTGCAATGACAGAGTTTACGCAGGCGGTAAATCACAGCGCTTATCACACTGCAACATTGGATGCTGGATCGAGGGGCGGTAGATATAGGCGTTGTAATTGTACCTTGAAGCCATGGTTGCAATCAGTGCCGAGATATGCAGGCATTGTGGGTACTTGGATTTTTAAATATTCTTTTTGGAGAAAAGTACCGTCAGCGCATGCCCTTGAATAATAGAAATCAAGCATAGGCTGCTTACAGAACATCTCGGAAGAAATTGGTTCATACACGCGCATGTGTTTTCGAGCGCAAAATTTAATTTAAAATCGCATGTCTCCATTGATACTTTGAATATTACGCGTCATTGACTGGCAGAGCTGGCTGTTTTACGAGCGCTTGCTACATGCTTTTGGGATGCCTATGTTTCGTTTGTGATTATTCTTGCCACACACGGGTGGTTTCTTGAAGAAACTGAAGGCTCACTTATTCAAGTATTCGCTGTCGGCGTCTACATGGCAAAGGTACCTTGACGCACAGGAACTTCGAGAGGGCAGGCTTAATATGCACCAGAGTAATTCTCTTAGAAACGAAACGTGCACCACCAGAATCAGGACATTCTTTCGCCTAACCTTACCTATTCCGACTGCTGTTTTGTAAAACTCTTGCTTGGGCTATTTGGTTCATGCTTGAAGTAGTAAAGGCAAGGCGCAGAAGACCAGGACTGAAGAAGAAGAACACAAATGGCAGGACCGGAGCCTGTCGCCGGTCCTGTCGTTTGTGTTCTTCTTCTTGAGTCCTGGTCTTCTGCGCCTTGCCTTTACTACTTCATGCTGTTTTGTATAGGCAATTGAATTTAGTTCCCTTTTCTGACATTCTCTACCCCTTAACGAGTAGCATGTCTTGCTGAGACACGTTTACAAATGCGAAGCGACTATTCTACGCACTTGCATTTGCTTTTGTTTGCGTCGGTCGAGGCTGAGAATAGAAATCTGGCTGCCGACCCTATATTCCGGATAACTTGATTTGAAGATATCCGCAGGGGCGTCCACGCGACAGGGCGACTTTTCTTCATTTCAGCCCTCGAATTGGTTTGCGCAATCGTTAACAGGCGCAGTGCACATTAGAGATACCCAACTGAAACATTATCTTTCGGGCATCATTGTAGATGCAGCAGGCGAGTGCACGCATTGCAACTTTGCGCTGAGGGGAAGAAAACTAGCAAAGCGTAATATCTGCAAGATAAGAATGGCGCAAAACTGAAAGAAAGAAAACAAAACCAGGGAAGGAAGTTCCCCTAAAATAAAAAAGGAAATGGAGAAAGCAGGGTAACACGTACTCCTCGACAAGAAGCACTGCCCCTGCACTGAGGCATAAAGAAACCTCTTCCTCCGGACGGCGAAGAAGGGAACGGAAGGAGTTGAGAGAACGGAAAAAAAGGCATTTGCGTTTTACTTCGGGCCTCCGTCGCGCAATCTCCGTTCTGCAATGCCGCTCGAGAGTCGCATCTGGAGAAGCATTTGTCTTCTCCGCTAAATGCCATTGTTGTTTTCTCCTGCGCCTCTATCACGCAGTCCTCTTCCTCCTTCGAAATGCAAAGCAACATCTATCAGCCGCTGTAGTCGTAGGCGAGCCGTAGGCTTCCGCGTTGTTTGAGCGTCGTTTATTTCGTTCGTACCTTCCCCGTTTTATGTTCTCCAGAGAGAGCTTACACGTGCGCGCGCGTTGTTCGGCGAGCGTGTCTTGAGTTCGCGAGCGTGCGAACACATCTGTCTCGATTCATTCTTTATCCTTCTCGCGCCCCTCTCTCTCTCTCTCTCTCTCTCTCTCTCTCTCTCTCTCTCTCCGAGCACCGCATTTTTCTCATCGCGGAGTGCGCTCACAACGCGTGTCTATGCGCTCTTGGAACTCGAACATCTCTCGTGCGTTGGCTTTGCCCTGCGTTGAGCAACGACCATCAGGCTGCGCCTGTCCTTGCTTATTTTCTGCGCTCGTTACACGAGAGCTATGATTTTGGAATCATTTTTTTCCGTCGCTGGTGACGTGTGTGTATTGCGACATTGGTTCGCGATCCCGACACCGAAGAACAACGAAAAAAAAAAGGAAGATGTCCGATAAATGGATCGTGAATGCCGTTTTATTTTTTACCATTATGGCCATTTTCGAACCTTCTTCGTTATTTCTGTTTTGCGAGGGCGCTGAGTGCTCTCGCTTTGGAGTTTTGAGCATGCGCACAGCCATTCGATGTTCTATCAAAGGAAATTTGAAAAATACGTTTAGCGGAATGGTGTAGCAGAAAAAGCGAAATGGGTATTCTTACATAATTACTAAAGCAACAAAGTGCGAAAACGTAGGGGGAAAGCAAGTCATTGGCAAAGGACCGACGAGGTATAGCTGACGGATTACAGCTGGACCTCGGTTGGCAAGAGTCATCGAATTCACAAAGCTTATTATACGTAAGAACCCTCTGTCAATGGCCGGCCGTTTGCGTTTACGCATCACGATTTACCGGTACCTGTTATTACGTATCACTTAGGCGTACGGACATTTTTGTGAAAACTACGCTTTGGAAGCCTCTATAATCGTAAGTCTCATTGAAAAGGCACAATGTCTTTGCCTTTTATATCCCCAAAAAGTAATAAAGAATACGACACAAATAAATGCACAAACATCCGTAATGTGAGCAACCGACTGTTGCTTGCTATACCACGATCTAAGGGTATAGTGAAAAGCCATATATATATATATATATATATATATATATATATATATATATATATATATATATATATATATATATATATATATATATATATATATATATATATATATATATATATATATATATATATATATATATATTACTCCACAGCTGACCAAGAATTGATCCAGTGCAGTCGTGTGATCTGTGCACCATGCGCACTGGATCACACGACTGATCAAGACTTATCATGATTGATCATGCACACAGTTATCAGCTCGCATGCGCTTCTGGTTTGCCCTCATGGAATCATGCGATTACTATACAGCTAGTTTCGGGAAGAAAATGGATAGATTGCTCCTTAGCAGACGACGCGACTTTCAATTCCCTGTCGACGGTTGCTTGGTCTATCCCTGTTTCTTGAGTACAGAACGAGCAAGCGCACAGAAGGACGGCCCCTCCACGAAGAAAGAAAATTGTACATTTCCGCGCGCGAAAAGCCCGGAATATATAAAAGCCCTGCCGTCTTATTGCGCGGGTTATCTTCTACGTAAGTGGTCATTGTGTCAACATGTTCTATTATAAACATCATCTGTCAGCAGCTTGTCCTTATTTGCGCACATGACTGACTCCGGGTACTATGTCTCCTTCATTGGGGCCAAAGGAGTTTGGAAAAATTCCGATTATGACACTGTAGGATTTTCTCAACAAGCATGTCACCTGAAGACGACTGCTGCACTCCGCAGACGCTGCTACTTAAGACGCTGCCGAAATGAAACGACAAAACCTCTTGAAGTTCCGCCTACATACGTACTTCAAGAACTCAGAGCATTATACAAACGTCGAAAATGGTAATGGGCAACGGATAGCCGAGAGAAAAGCAGAGCTTGAGACATAAAGGGAAAACATGCGGCATAAGGTTTGGCCGGTCGCCGTATATACCGTCGCCGCATACAGGCCATCGCACTCCAACAATTGGTGTGGCACGGACCTTTCTTTTGCCCGTCCCGCGCCACCGTTGGGGCTCCGTTTCAGACCGGCCGTGGCGAACAGATTAGCGAGCTGGAACAACAAATGACGGACCTCCGCCGGGGTCGCGTCTACAGCTGCCAGATAACGGAGCTCCATGGCCGCGTTGCTCCCTTCGTCATCCCTCTTCCTCCTCGCGATCTTCGTTCTCCGCATCCTCCACCCACAACCGAACTTGCTCTCCGCCAGACCTCGCTCTCTCCCTTCAGTGCGGGTGCCGCATCGCATTGTCGAAACCCTAGCCGCTATACACCACCCCCCTTACCTCCCCAGCCTCCCTCACCGCGGCCCCTCGGAGCGAGCTGCTAAGGAAATGATTTATGTGTGCCGACGCCGGTATCCTAGCGTCGCCTCCCAGGACCGCTTTCCTCGTGGATGCGTTGATTTTTTCTTGTGCCGTCCAGCGGCTGTCATGCGCGCGCTCGTGTGAGTCTGGCCCCACGCAGCAGTGCGTACAGCGCAACGTTCACCGCCGTTCCGGCAGCAAGGAACGCTGATCGTCCTCCGTCCTTCTGGCACCTCTTGCCTTTCGTTACCGCGTGTCTGAACGAAACAGTTACGTCTGAATCAGTGACAGGAATAGCGTCTGCCGGTATTACGGAGCCTTAAGGTGTCTGCTTGCCGCTTCTCCGATCGGGAAACTGGGGACGGTAAAACACTTCTGCGGCGCATCTTCTGCGGCGACACACACATAGACGTACGCAAGAGGTTCCTATGACGTAAAGCTCTGTGGAAGTCTCCGTTAAGTAAGTACAAGGTGCCTTGAACAATCAACCTAAGCGTAGATTGTGTAACTGGGCAACAATGTGTGCTTGCCTACCGTTTTTTTTTTCTTTTAAACGATCGAAGTTCCTTATCGATTGCTTGTGGGAGATAGCGCAACGCCGGCGTGCCATGTTTAGTTGCGCGGACAGAAATTTACCCGTATTGTTGGATTGAGTTGCATTAACATTAACTTGTATTACACGGGCACCATTACTATAATAGCCGGAGAATACGTTTACAAGAAATACAATGCCTTGGTAAAAAAAATGGCGGGAACCATGATTTCACCATTAGCTTTTGCCGTTAGTGCGCATTAGTCTGGGACGACTGGAATGAGCTTTCCCACAACATCACTCTTATCCTGTGTCATTCAACATTCAGAGTATATTTAACTAATCCTCTCTCTCGTTAAAACTACGTGATAATTTTGTAAGCATATTTCTGTAACCCACCCCTTACGTAATACCCCTCCGCTGGGTCTTTAAGGAAAATAAAATGAAAGGAAATGAAATTATAGTTAGCGCTAGTACCGTTAGTCACTCGGTAATTCATGCATGGGTCCGGGTAGCGTGGCTGGCACCAAGTTTTAAATATGTCTTTGAAAAAAAATGTTGATATTCGAATGTTTTGTATTTCAGGGAGTAATGAATATATACTGCAGCGCATTCTGGGAATGGGCATCCTAAATGTGCTGTAGTTTCGCGGCGTTTAACCTGACATGGTTATGCCAATGCGCATACAATCAATAAATAATTAAATCTCTATTTTTTGGATCTCTTCATTAGCTTAGTGTACGTTTCTATATTCAATGATAAAACGAGCATGTGACTGGGAAAACAATTAAGATAAAAGGCAGAGACTTCACCATCTGCGGAACGTTAATCCTAAAAATAGCATAATTTAGTTCTAAAGACTGCTATGTAGTGGGGCGCACAATTACATATAACATTAGGATATTATGTTCTATGACGGTCATAACTAACCAAATGCCATTTATTCTAACAGCACCACATGGGCTCTGTTTACTGTACTGCTTTCCGTACGCTGCGAGACATTTTTATGCTAGAGAGAACAGCGTTGGGTTAAGAACTTGCTTACCCGAGAATAAGTGATTCTCGGGTCACTGATGCTAGCCAGCCCTATACATTAGGCGTTTCTTTTTATGCGGAATGCTTTCTCTTAAACCAGACTATCATATCTAGGCCCCTGACGTTCTTCGAGGTAGGCTAATTCGCTAGGCGGGCCTCATCAGCAAGGAACATTATGACAGTAATTTTGCTAAGTACTAAAAGTTGCTAAATAAATGTGCAATTACTAATTTTACGGCACATGCTCTAGCTGTGAAATTTAAGGACAGCTGCAGTGAAATCAAGTCTGCTTATCAGAAGTCCCGATAAAAGTGCGTGAGTATAGGTTCCCATATTTGGCAGTGCGTGCAGATTAGAGATGATAACATGAGCGTAATAATCAGCGCGTAGAAATACCTCATATCGAGTAGTGTTTCATGCTCGGCCCTTTAACTTAGCCATAACAATGCTGTACTGCCTAACGCAGTGACGCAGCTTTAGTTCTGGACCAGAGCTGCCGCGTTACTGCTGAGGGAAATGAAAAAAAAAAAGAACACCAGAGTTTAGGATCAAGCCAAATAACAAGTGTAGAGGTTCGACTTAGTTCGTATGCTACGCATATGAAGTCATGCCAAACGAATTAAGTTGGTTGTAAATAATCACGAGTCCTGCAAAAATATGGCGTCCATTGTAACCTAGTTGCACCTTGCGGACGTTAAACTTGCACTCGATGAATCCAACTTTCGCCGTCTTCCCGATTAGTGATTTGAGAGTAATAAAAAAAACGGGGAGTTGGGAGTAAGAAGGGAGTGTATGAACCGTATAAGTTATTGTGATAGCCGCGATGGAACAACGTTTGCTCGATGTCAACTAGAGGTTGCATCACCTTCCGAAATTTTATCACACTACTGTCATCATGATAGTCGTCAGCGTGGCTCTGAGATTAAATTCCATCATTGTCGTCATCATCGGTCACCATCGCCAGTTGTGTCACCTTTTTAGATTGCAGTATTTTCGTGATCGGCCCTCGAGATAGGCTAGAAACAGAGGTTAGAAATAGATATATCCGATACGAAAATGTGGCGGTAACTCGCCAAGGTAGCCATTGTCTTCTTCAAAATAGAACGGCGTCGGCACAAAGAAAACGGGCTGTTTGAGAACAAACACCAGAGAAGCAGGTTGTTGATGTCCCGCGTTTCTGGCGTTGGTGCACACAAAACAGCTTGTCTGTTTAGCGCACACACAGTAATGCGTTTGTCAGGCTACCCTGAGTCTCTTGGCAAACACGTTCTCCCGAGAGTTCGACCTCTTCGAAGTCGGCGTTGTTTCATTCTGATAAATTCCTTCGGCGGACGCGGTGGCTGAGGCTCTTTACGTATAGCCTATGTACATACGGTAATGGCAGCGTCGTCGTTCTGCATTGAGCTCTTCATTGTGATACTTTTCTTAATCCCAAGAGCTCAGGGTACAGATAGAAAGATTGTGTTCACATTGCTGCTATGATTGAGAATGTTTGCACAGGGCTTCTGTATGCTTTAACCTTCGCTGGAACCGCCGCTGGAGATTCCATTGCACTGGCAGAAAAGAAGCTGATATACGTCCCCGTTCGCTGATTTCAATTCCTATCATTTGTTCTTCCATTTACAACTTTGTTCATTTCGAGTTTATGAAGCGGCTTTGAGCTGCTTGTTATCGCGGAGAATAAATGTCTGCTAATGGGGTTCACATGCGTCTGAATCCCGGTCTCCATGCATTAGGGGTGATTTAAACAATTGATAGCTTTTTTGTTAGCCGGAGAAAACCTCTAATGGGCCATCTTTCTAGATAAAGCGAACGGCGTGGACAGGCACTCTAATTCAGACTGTTTTTGAACTTCGTCACACAGAATGCATTTTTTTTATCGTCCTTATTTGCTTTCCCTTGTAATTCGGTGGCTCGGGTGATGAACGGTACACAGTTCCTGATCACCGTTTGAGGATGGCGGAGGAATAACTTCGTGTCAAAGAGAAATGACGCGCCTGAATCACAAATCTTTGAGTTCATTATTGTGAGGAGCTAGTCGCCTTTCACTAATATTATGTTTGCTACTACGTTTGCGTGTTGCCTGTTCCATGAACCACTATAGCGTGAAACTCTTTTGTGAATACAAGCCAGGACAAGTAGGAGGAGGAGTACATGTTTTTAAGGCATATCCAACATGTTTATTTAATGCACATGCTTTCACCGACCCAAATTAAGGTTCACCCTATCTTCACTAAATGAAACGGAAATTATGCAGGCGTTTTGTCCCGTCTAATATACTATGGGATCTATGTTAATAGAAACGAATTTTGAAAAGCTAGGATTTAGAGCGACACGATTATGCTTTCTTCACTATTCGTTCTTTCATCCCGGCGGACTCGAGACGATCGAAAACCAATTTACACCGTTTTAAAAACGCAGATGCTACAGCGCGCAGTGAAGCGCCAAATAAAGACCTGAACTAACTTCAGAAAATCGAACAGCTTGGTTGGTTGTGCTTCCTTGTTTTTTTGTTCTCTTGTGTATTTATTCCGGGTAGTAGTTATGGGCGCAGCATCTGCTTTTTATTTTCTTGTTCTTTAGTTTTTTTTATTATTTGGTTGGTCAGCGCATGTCGGTCAACATACTACCTTCACATATTTTAGAGGCAAGCGTCGTGGTGTGCGATAATCTCGTGTCTCTAATCACCTCTGGTATACTGGACCGCACGGTTCAGTCATGGCGCATGGCTATGATCTGGTTATATCGATTCTATTGGTTGTTGGTTTAGCCAATCTGTCTGGCGAGTTCCGATAACAAACGAGACTGTAGCCTGTCATAGAGGTGCGGGGTTCTCAGCGCCTTACACCATTCTTAGAGGGACAAGTGGCCCCTAGCCACACGAAACACAGCAACAACAGGTACGCGATGCATTTAGGTGTCCGGGACCGCACGCGCACTACATTTAAGGAAGCAGCCTGTATTTATCCCTGTCTGAACAGACTTTTCAACCCGTGGAACTGCTTTGGTGATTGGGATAGGGGCTTGCAATTCTACGCCTTGAACAAGGAGTTCCCAGTAAGCGCGAGTCACTAGCTCGCGTTGATTACGTCCCTGCCCTTTGTACGCACCGCCCGTCACCACTACCGATTTTGTTGCTCGACTGTGTGAGTTTGCGTTGCGTTCTCGTAAACATTAACTGGAAAGCATAATTTAGAAGAATGACTCTCGAGCGTGGATATCGTGCACTCACTGCTCAGGTTACCATCAAAGGTGGTGTTTTTTTTCTTGTCTTGGTTAGCTGAAGGGTTCGCAGTTCCGGGAAATAACAGAATGATAACATAGTTGTGAGGCGATCCCAATTCGGCTCTTCTTTTTCTTAGTATATGATATTTAGGAGATGTTGACGCTTTTAAGCAGCGCCGGCTCCTTCTTTTCACATAGAACGAATATGTACTAAATATGAAATAACAAGCTGGCCCTGAACAAAAGAAAGGTGATCGGAATAGAAGTGTACTTCACTGTACGTAGACATAATCACAGAATAATTAAAACATAACTTGTCGCTACTGTTTCGAAGTCAGAAATAATGAAAACAGCCCAGTATTGTTCATGAACTTACGGCCAATAAATAAAGAAAATATGCAGGGTGAGATTTCACTGTCAGTTTACCGTTTACCGCTATGAATCTGCTCAGGACATAGAAGAAAGGAAGGTTTCGAACATTTTAAATTAAGAGAAGCACTCTTTGAGAACCAGAGAAGGTGGCCATTGTAGGTATTGCATTGCTTCCAGATGAAAAAAAATATGTTCCAAAGAAATTGTAGCAGCCGGTTGACGCAATGCATTACATTGTTCATGTGTTTCTTTTTTATGTTTTCAGTCTACAGGCGTATATGAATGTGCCTTATTCTGGGAACGCGAGATGGCTGCGCGTTTATGCTCCGAAAGGCGGGAAACAAATGAAATGACTGCGCAAGACAATAAATTTCATCGGCGGCAAATTCCAAGAAAAAAGAAAGCCTGAATTCACGAGAGGCATGCTATCTTTCCTCCGTATTAAGAGGTACCTGGCCTCCAGCTCCTTCAAATGACCGCAGACTTATTAGTTTATTTTGGGCAGAAAGTCGGTGTGTGATTAACCATTAGCCATGGTCACACTGATAGTAGAAATTAATGATACAAGAGTTTGTATGGTAGTTGTTTTGGTAATTTTAATAAGCTCGAATCTTCGTTGTCTATGGACACAGAAAATACTTCAGCATTATGGCAATTGTTTTGCTCGAACACCAGCCCGTGTGTAACAGGAGCCCCCTTCCGCTTAATTTTCGCGGGATAAATATTTCAGAAACAATGTTGCTACGGCACGTGGTCGCGGTAAACGTGTCGTGTGTGACAAATATAGTACACACCGCTTCCAACTGTGAACGCAAGGTAAGCACTGATTTACTGAAGTTATGTTTTCGAAAAGAAGTGTCTTGCATGAAACCAAGCCACGAACGCATCACCTCTGACAGAGCCCAGGTGGAAAGCAGCTCGGGTTGTGTGGAATGTTTTTGGCTGGTCAAAATATTTAACATGCTTCAAAACGGACAAAATAATCATTTGCGTTTTAGTATTTAACCTGGGTGAACAACTAATATGGTAAAAATAAAAGGAGAAGACAGTGGCATACACAGCAGCAAGACGCTTTGTGTTACTAGTTGACACTTCGGTGTGACTTCAGAATGAAGCTTTTGCTGCTGCATAAACAGTAACAATTGTAAACAGTTCAACAATCCAGCTAAAATGGCGCTCACAGAAAAATAATCATCCGCAGATGTATGCCAATCTCGACATGACTGGGCTTTATGTGATGGTAGCAATGTAACGCCGCAACTTCGTATTGATTATTTTACTTCGCCAATGATATTAAGAACGGCTCTTGAACACCTATTCATAGAGTTGATTAAGAAAATATATCAAGGAGTATCAGTTATTCTGCCAAAGGTATCATCTCGCTGTAGCCTTAAAAGAAAGGAACCATTCCGCTTTGGCTTCTCACCAAATATTCCCTAACCTGTATGCTTCCTCATAGATTATACAGGTATGTGCTGAGATGTGTGTTTCGCACAGCAATGACTGAGAACCTTTCGGCTAATTTAGAATTTTCTGAAAAAGGAAACAAAAAACGCCAGAACATTGGTGCAGTGCTAAAAAAATGCACACATCTTCAGTTATGTGATCTTCCATGACTGTGAATTGAGGGCATGTAATCATACTAGTGTTGTTTTCCGTCATGTTTCCCACCCCATTGTGCTAATCTGTCTTCCTACTTTTCACAAAATATTTCATAATTTCAAAACGTCTTTGTACACCTGCCATCCTAATTTGTTTACTCTTTTACAAAGCGTGCAGTATCATTCGTCGCGCTCAAAAAACGGATGTACAGTGAGCGAACTGCAATAGAAAAGAATAAAACAGAACAAGAAAGGCAAGATACGAGCTGGCTTCATTCCTCTAGAAAACAAAAATTCATCCCCGCTATCGTAGTTAGAAAGCCCATTTGTCTTTTCTGCTTTCTTTATTTAGGTTTAGATCACGGCTTCCTGTAAGCGTTGCCTCTCGTAAGTAGGGGTGTAAGTTTCGCTCTGATCGATACGGAAGCGATTTCTCGACGTGCAAGAGTCATGAGGCAGGAAACATTGCAGGAAACGTTGCAGGAGGCCAACTCCCTTTAGAGTCATGCTCGCGTAAAAGCTGCCGGCACGCATAAAAACAGATACACACACAAAAAAAAATAATAATGGGCGAGAAAGAGCAGTCAGATGGAAGTGCGCATACTCAAGAAAAGCCGTCGATTTTATCAGCTACACGCCGTGTTGACTTCTCTTTGAGGCCCACTCACTCGAAGGATTTTTCTTCTTCTTCACGCCGGGTCGGCCTCCACGAAGACCTAAAAGATATCCAATTTACGCCATCTCCACTGCATATTCTTTTTTTTCCTTCTCCGTCTTTCGCGTTGAGCCGCTTTCGAGCGCGCTCACAAGCTACGATATCCTGCGCCTCGGAGGCGAGTGTTACTCCCAGAAGGACGCCGATCGTCCGAGCTTAGCTGCCAAATGTACCCTTAAGCGCCAAACGCGAGCAGCATTGCTCCTTCCTGCGTCATATCACAATAGGAATGATTGTAGACTAGGCAAGCGCTTGCAGTTTTAGTATACCGAACACCTCTCACTTCCTCAGACGCTTCTAGAGCTCTCTGTTGGCGGCTTTATCTCTTGACCATCGTGTTCATTGAATGATTATTGGTGACGATTGTGCATAGCATGCCCCGTATTAAATTATTCTTTCTCTAGCTTTGGCAGAACAAAAGAAAGTAAAGCATGGGAAGATTGGCTGGCGAACACCACGTACAATGCGACCTTCAGAGGTCGCAGCGGGAGAGATCGCATCTAATACGTGCTTCACGAGGTTGTTTAGCCTGTTTCGGTTTGTGTTGTTGCAGACGCCTGGCCTCGTATACACAATAACGTAACTGACGCATTTTAAAGACTTCATTCGAGGGCTCACGCTAAAGGTGTTCGTAAGAACAGATTCCAGCTAATCGTGATTCTGGACATGTTTCGAGCGAAGGCAGCCAGCCAATAGCAAGCAGCAGTGACGGCGGAATGTTCTGTGAATTCGGCCCCTGATCTTCAGGTTTAAACTAATAGAGTGGTCCCTCATTCACGTAGCCTTTTGCTCGTAAGTTCTCTTGGCCATTTGCAGGTCGCCATCCCTAATAATATGTCCAGCAACAGGATAGACAGATTTTTTTTCCTGACGAACATTTATAGCATCAGAATATTTTTTTTTTATCTATACGGGCCCTTGTTCACTTCTGAAGATACTTGTTTCCAGATGACCGCGTGTGCACTGCAGGCTTCTGTCGGGAATTGCAGCAGTTGCGACCTTTGTATACACTGCTATTGTACTTCTTCCTTTCTTTCTCCTTCCTCCTTATCTTTTTCTTTTTTTTTTTCGGTGGTGTTTTCAATGAACAGTGCCACTTGCCGAAAGCAAAGTTTTGATGCTTAGTGTCTGATTGTCCGTCCAAAGCTGCTTCCTTTCTACAGTGCGTGGAGCAGCCGGTGACAAAATAATCGCCGACAAATCTGTATCTCAATAAGTAAATAGGCAAATAAATCAATAAATAAGTAGGTGGACAAACAAAGAAGCAAGCAAACGAACGAAAGATCGAAGGAACAATCCGAAATGTGAGATGACAGCGTCGTAGCGCAGTGGAGGGATCACTTCTTTAAGTTATCCCTAGTAGTTATAGATGATCAATAACTTTATGAGATCACAGAAACAGAATATTCCAAAACCCCAAAACGCGACAAAAGAAAAAAAAAGAAAAAAGAAAGAAAAACGCGATAGTTCTGTCCGAAAGCGATAGCAAGGCTCAACGTTGCAGTCGATCTCCTCGAACGGTGTCCCAACCGCAAGTGGGGCCTGAAACTTAGCGCATAGAAGCACGCGAGGCAACTTCTACTGCGCAGAGGGAACATCTCCCTTGTCGCTGCCAGGCGTATCTCAAGGCTGGCATGACAAGGGGTGCCGCCAGGGGTGTTACAGGCCTTGATGGCGCATTGGAAAAGACCGGCGCAAGCTGCCGGTGCTAGTCACCGCCCAATAAGTATATTAGATTGTTTGAAGCTAATTGCTTGTTTTAACTTTCTTTGCCTACAATTCCACAGTTTCGCTCGAGTCGGTCGGCCGTCGGCCGGTCACTAGTCGGGTTCTCGCCGAGTAGATTCGAATTCACACAAAGAAATGAAGCATGTCCCATGGCGGAAATTGAACCTGGGCCCCCAGCGCAGCAGTCCAATGCTTTAACAATTAGGCCATGACTGCACTTTTCTTTTTCTGTGATACATGGAGAGTTAAACGGAATGTATGTTACAGAGCGAACATCGCTGCACGCTCAAAACTCGGTTAAACGCAGACATGCGTCTAACAAGTGCATCCAGTCAGACGGAGGTTCCTGCTCAGCGTACACACCTCTCACGTAAGCTGCGCTATAAAGATAGAATGACCTTGTAGATCGCGGGCTTTCTGCATGGCCACCACACAGTATAGGTTTCCAGAGGCTGTGTACATTCAGTACTATGAACATGTCATAGGGAGGAGTGCCACCATTTTTAAGCGGTAGAAACCTAATCGATAATGAAGTGATGTCAGTATCTTTTCTAAACGTCCTTTGGAGAATGTCACAAAAAGCATATCTCTACAGTCTATAAAACAGCGATGTATGTTTTCCGCACGTGGACGGAATCCACCGTTCGGTGACCACGGCATGAAGCAGCTCCTCGAGCTTAACCAGATTTTAATAGTAAGCGTTTCCGAATGAAATTTAAATAAAAATGTTTTAACTCCAGGAGGTGCACACGTTTCACGGAACCTCTTAAGTACATCCTGATAAGGCCGACCTAAAAAGAAAGAATCCGAGGATACCTAAGCACTTCTTATGAGTTGTGAATGCGAAAGCATTAATGTCATATTGAACGGCGCTCAGTGGTCTTTCGAGTTTTGCGCTGCGACTTTTGTACCATAGTGGCACGTGCTGCCCGAGCCAGCAAGCAGCAGCAGCCTGCGGTGCCAACGCCGCCATGCCACCATTCCGCTCCGTCGACGCGCAGCTCGTGAAGTGTTGTCGCAGCCAGTGGGAACTCCATAGAGGCGCGCTAGTGACATGGCGTTGTTGCCAATGGTAATGCGAGTTTAGGTGCCGTCTCACTGCTACAGAGTGCACAGCCGGCTTTTTCGCTCAATGAGCCACTGGACGCTTTCGCAACAATACGGGGCGTCGTTGGCATCTGATGACACTGCTGCATTATGAAGTTAATGAACTAATCGGAGCTCTGTAACATTTCACGCAAGAACGGATGTTCACTGTCTCCAAATAACGTACGAGCAATTGTGGCCTCGGCCTTCGCCAGGCAAAGGCCACAACTGCACGTAGACTCTTCTCGTGCCAACATAAACTACCTCTTTGCTATGATCACCGCTTGATGATGATTATGAATCCCATATTATGGCACATGCCCACAACGGGCGACCGTTCCGAAAACGCGCCCGCATGTTGTTGTTGTTGTTATTGTTGTTGTTGATTGTGATAATGATGATGATGATGATGATTTTTCATACGTGACACACACCACAAAGGGGGCTTGCCAAGAAGCGGGTGGTACATATCGCGCGAACAACAACTAGCTCATCGGCGTTATTGCCACGTGTTGATGATGATTGGGATTTCCTTAGTATGACCAGTCCCCCATAGTGGGGGACTGGCCAGTAAGTGGCCCGGGTGCATTTATAACATATAAGAAGGAATGAAGAAACACAAGCCGATATAAGATTTCTCACATGACGTAGCACGCGTACGCGAGACCACATGCGTGCGCTAGTTTCCTTTACGCGAAAGACGCAGGTATATAATGGGCAAAGTTATAAAATTTCATTAGCCGATTCCCATAATGCCAACATGTGCTTGAATCTGCATAATTTTAAATATTAGATAACTTAAGAGCAAATTTTTTTTGGTCTTTTGCATGGTTGGGCGCCAGCGCTCGGGTATCTTGCCTTAAGGGAAGGGCGGTGCAAGAGCAGGAAGTGGCTACCGAAAAAATAAAAAATAAAGCCCGTAAGTGTCACACACCTTGATGGACACATGAACCGCTCTGTTGTGGGAAGGGTATGGGCAACGAAGAGAAATAGTAGGAGGAAAAGAGTAAAGGTCAGTGCGGCGTGTGGCCAACTCGATGTCCGGGGACATCACGGAGAGGAAGAGTGGATGTTTGTTCAGCGCACTGCCTTAGGGAGGGTCTGCGGGTCATGTGAGCCTATACTTGGGCGATGGGGTCGATGTCCTACGCGAAATCAAGTATAGCCTGGACAGCCCTGCGGTGTAGTGCCCCTGGCCCAGGAGGAACCGGAGGTCCCGTAGGCTCGCCGTCCGGAAATTGGGGCATGGGAAAGCAGACACCATGCGGCTCCTTTTGGATTCTGCGAGCTGGGTACTTCAGAAAAATGTGAGCCAGGGTCTCAACTGCATGGCAGTGAAGGCATTTGGAGGATGTCATCCTACTCTGCCGGAAGAGTCTTTCATCTGGATGTAGACATCCGATCCTCAGCTTGTATATGAACGAGTGGTCCTAGCGCGAAAACGCTCTGTCGAGGACTCGTCGTAATGAAATGCTGCTGGCGATCGTGGACTCCAGATGCTCCAGGTGGCACTGTCACACTTCACGCACGTATAAACCAGGTAAACAGGAGCACTGCAAAGTGCGAAGGTCGCACCAGCCAGTATGTGAGGTGCTCAGTAGGCGTGGTCCGCGATGTGCCCTTGTCATGTGGGCGCTGCTACGTGAGAGAGGCCGGGGGATGCCTGAGCACAAGGCTGAGCAAGCAACGCGTTGCTGCACGCGTTGCTTGTGCACGCGTTGTGCACGCGTTGCTTCCAGTGGGCCTTCCAGTGTGCACCCACCGCAATACCTGTGGGTGCACACTGCAATTTAACAACTTCGCAGTGCTAGACACTTTGACGATGCTTATGCGGATTTGGTGTTCTATTGTATCAAGTGTATAGACAATGAAACGCATTCAGGTTTAATTCAATGAGAGGAGGCAGGTGGCTCCATTTATAAATGGTACCAAGGAATGCCCACTGCGCGATGCCATGTATAAACCAAGCTTTATTGCGAGTGATCGTGCTTAGCCGAAAAACGCTGGCTTTCTGAACTACGCAGCATGTAGATGGAATGAAACTTGTCGTACTTCCACTTGAATTTCATTTCTATTCATGTGCAGTCAACGACGTGAAGTATTTCAAAACTATTCGTATTTTCGTATAGGGACACTTCAATTTGATAGCCAAACCGAATCGGGAGTATTGCATTCAAAGGTTGAATCAAATGTCACAATATTAGATTTATTATTTGAAAGTTTCGAATGTTCGCATACCACTATTGGCATTTGCGCACGTCGAACATTACCTCCAAGAAACGACGTTTGCACTCAGCCGCGCGGACAGCCGTGCGTCGCCACGGCGGGGCTATAGTGAGAGACGTGCTTTCTCCTCTCCATGAGCGCGCTTGATCACGTGACCTTTAACATTGGACACGGGGGAAGACGGCGCACATCAAATCAGCATTCTTCTAGGCTCACCATCACACGATTTTCCCCGCACTCACAGCATTACAGCACCGGGAGTGCTATATTATCGCACTTGAACTTTATACCCAACGTGACGGCGACGCCGAAACTCTACCTGGAGGGTTCATAGCACATGGCTATCACGATAAAAAGTAATTTTTTTTGCAGTAGAAAATATACGGACGCATGAGATGCATTCGCACTGCCGCAGCCGCCTTCGTGCTATGGACCCGTTATGGACGGCGCGTGCCCAGCTGGCGCGCGGAGGGTTAAAGGGCCTCCAGGGTCGCGGAGTGAGTTCGACTGCGAGAAAACGACCAAGCGAAGTGGGTGCACCGTCAACCCGCCGCTTAACCAGTCAGTTTCGAAGCCAGGGCATCGTTCTCCCTTCTGTTGCTGACACGAGCACTGCGCGCATGCGCACAATACAGACATCAGCGTTCATGTTGAGCTGCTGTGTGCGTGCCCTATAGTCCGAGCACAACGGACAGTGAACGTCAAGGTCACTCGTCAAAACGCATCGTTCGGCTAATTGCATCATTATACCGGCGAACGGTGCCAGAGAACACGAGACACAATAACAGGAGACGGGGAAGATCGCAGGGCACCCTGAGACCGCCCCTGTCTCGTGTCCCTCGGGTTCTCTGGCACCGTTTGCCACTGCAGCGAAGCTAGTATTATTTAATATTTCACTTGACGCCCACTAACGCCGACGCTATCGTGTTGGTCTCAGTTTGAGCACCGTCAAGGTGCAATGACTACGGCGTCACTACCGACGCTCCGCAACACGCCAGCGTTGTGAAGTGCCTGGTTTCTGCCAGGGCACTGTTCCTTCTATATAACAGGCGTTGCTTTGCTTGCTGCGGCGCGCCAAGATGTCGCACCCGTGTATGGTTGAAACACCGTTCAATGAGTTCAAATGTAACAATAAATTGTTTTTATTGCTTCACGTTTGGCTGAAACTTACAAATTTCACATTACAGAAAAAGCGATGGAGAGGGGGAAGACTTTAGTGAACACAACTCTCTATCCGGGGCTCGGCGGAAATCACCAGGTGACGCCGAAAACTTGTAGGACGTGCCACGCACGACGGCCTATAAAAGTTCTTCTGGTGCTTCGCGTGGTAGAGTGAGCCGGTCATCGACGGACTAGCGACGTGCGCACGGGTCTACTGTTGAGGGACTTTGTGGCAGTGCTTCTTGTCCGTTTTGGTCAGAGCCAGACAGATAATGCGTGAATGAGGTGTATTGCGGGCAATGAGAACGAAGGCAGGGCTAACTTTACAAATGATTAGAATCAAGCAGGCCCTGCCCTGGAGAGTCGCTGTTGTTTTTACGAGGATCGATGTGGAGCCGTAAATGTACTCACTTCTTGCTTACTATGTCTTTAAGAACTGCGTTTACTGTTTAGTCACAAGGTTTCTGTAAAAAAAATATATTTCTCGGGTGCACAAGGCAAATAAAGCCCTAAACGTACTAACATGCTTCCGAGTGAACGTTTTAGTGCTATTACAATAATTAAAAGTAATAGGATAGACTTTTATTTTAAATAGATCAAGGAAAGGCTGGCCGTTCCACACGCAGGGCGAAGCGCTGGTGCAGTTTAGCAAGATGTAGCCGTGGCCTGTCGGTAGAGTGGCCGTGGATGAGTACAATTATTTGAGGAGCAGCAAGCTCGCAAGCAAAACAACAGTGGCGGCGTTCACTGTGGCAGGATGCGCTGCTGTCGCCGTAATTCAGTTGTGTGACGTTGAAGTCACTGGATATTGTTTTCTTCTTTTACTTTAATTAAAGTGTCGTGCCATGTCATAATTCTCTCTAGATTTGTGTAATCAAGAAGAAAATGTCGGTAACTAAGTATATGGTACTTTCTTCCACTAATAACGGTTAACGTTCGGCCGTGGCTGAGTGCAGAGTAACCTGCGCAAAATATGCCGTGTCCCAGCTAACGTTAGCCAAGCTGTTATGACAAAAAGTTAAGAAAAAACAATCAAAGAACCATGTGGCTAGATACAGTTACAATGCCTACGGTGTTCGTTCGTCACATGTCTGAAGACCTAACACTTTAAGTCTTACTACCGTATCTGGTAACGGGTTCTTTTTCTTTCATTTTTTTCTTATAACAGCATGGCTAACTTTAGCTGGGACACCGTATATAAGAGGCGTTATATTTAAGCGCTTCCTTGTGTCAAAGTATTTACGTCCTCTACCGGTCTTGGTGGCTGAGAAACGCGTGGCTAATGCATAGCTATGTTAGCCACAAAGGTCGTTGTTTAAGGTCGATGATCAGAAGAATAGCGACTCGTCCCTCTTCTTTTTTTTTTGGTGAACCGATACCGAGAGGACTGCCTGGCAGTTATTTTACAGTGTTCACAGAGTAATGTTGTTTACGCCGGCACGCAAACCTTCCGTGCTTCCTCTGCACGGGAGCCCGCGTAAATCAGCTCGCTTTGTGCGCGGGGCGCGAGTCAGTTGTGCGAGCTCGCTCCTCCGTGAATGACGCTTTCCCTCAAACTCCCCGCGCCTTCACAGCCCGCCGCCGACGCGCCATTAGCCCAGCGCCGCGAACCGGAAGCGGAACAAACGAGAGATAGAGAGAGATAGAAAAAAAAATAAATGAGAAAGAGGGGAACAGGATGCGTTCGCCGCCCACGCAAATGGGTATAGCCAAGTCACACTGCTGACGCTGCACTGTAGAAGAGAAAGCCAAGGGCGAGTCCCGGAGTTTTCTGGCCTAAGCGCAAAGTTCATGCGACAATGCCGAGAATGGAACTTTAGCTCTGCAGTGCAATTTAAAAGGTCAGAAAGTGAAGAGAGAGGTGAAAAGCGTGATGAGACGCTCCGCGACGAGCCCTAAAATTATCAATGTCCGGTGAATAAACAGTTCTCGATCAAAAATAAACGCAGGGAAAAAAACCGTCAAAATGTTGGACAAAAGACTGGCACACGTTTGAAGCCCAGAGCAATAATACGGTTGTACAGTAATTGCCTGCTAATGTCGTGTCTTCATATCGCGCTTCGGGCTACCCGGAAAGTGATGCTAGAAGGCATTTCTTTAAAGTAGGACGCACTTGTCGGCATTTTAGGAAACTGAACCGCGCTCTGAAACGGAGCACAGCATTCCGACTTTCACAACATACATTCATGAGCAATACAAATGTGCCGCCCATTTGGCACACTAATCAGCGTTCGAAAGGATGAGCGTTGGTTTACGCTTCAGGACAGCTGCTGACGATATTCTTTGCCACGGTTCTCGACCGTTTAGGAGCGATATACTTGATATCGAGCCGGATACTAATCGCTAGCTTCGTTGGAGTGGGGCGTTTCTGACTTATCGAGCAAATTGAATGGCTTTCTTTCCGCCCCATTAGCGGAGGAAGCAGCCCGGGTGCGCTAGAAACCACCGCTGCAGTCCCCTTCGAGGGAACCGGCGTCGAGCACCCGTGAGTTAGAGAGGCGAGTGCGTAGATTTGAACGTCATATTGCTGGCTGCTAAAGGAAAATACGGTGCTTTCAGTATACGGCCGTCTGTCCCAGGGCGTTCCCGATTCGACAGGCTCGGCTAGCTTGACTTCGGAGATCCCTCCGTTTCGGCGCTACCGCTCGGCTCACATCTCCAAATTCCGAGAATTCTCAGGGGTGTGTCAAGATTGGCGAGATCCCTGACAGACGGGCAGCTTATGTACTTGTTTTTGCTTATGAATTCGTTGTAAGATTCTCGGCTCTGACGTTTTTTTATTTTAACGACGTTCTATAAAGAGTTTGCGCGTCCGCTCGTTGGCATAAAGTTCAGCGTCTTACGTTGCAGTGTTCTACGGCAGGCATGAGTTGATGGGATGACATGCAGCTGTTGGCACTGCTAACCCACAGGATGCAATAGAATTCAGGTACCTCTTGAATTCCCTACCCTTGCAGTCATGCGTATAATTGATAATTTCACAGTTACTCCTCAAAAACGAGTACCGGACAATCAATCAATCAATCAATCAATCAATCAATCAATCAATCAATCAATCAATCAATCAATCAATCAATCAATCAATCAATCAATCAATTACTGGGCGGTCATTTTCAGCTGAGGGCTACGTAAGTAGCCGGACATGTCCCAATAAACCTTAAAGGAAATGCAGTTAAATAATATGTGTACAGTTACAACAGTACAGACAACAATATCTAGGAGCAAACTAACGCGGGAACTGTTTAAAAATGAATGAGGGTTTAAAAAAATAACGGGATAGCTTAGCTTTGTTCACCACCCGAAAGAACGTAACTTCGTAAATGGAAGTTGTTATTGTGACAGCGAATCGTTACACTGAAGAGATGAAGTGTAGGTTCGATATATAGTTTGAGAAAAGCCAGAAAATTATTGTATATAAACTAATCCATAATACTTATTCGTCATAGCGACGGTGCTAGTTGATCCAGCGCGACGGAAAAGTCTTCAACGTAGTTATTTTACAGCGACGCTTTATCTGGCTAGGCGACTCGTCTGTCCGTCCGTCCGTCTGTCAGTCTCCTGTGCGCTTCCGGCGCATGCGCATGCGCAAAAAAAAAAAAGAGAAAGAGAGGTGCGATTACCCGACACCACCTAGATAGCACAAGGCCTCTTAACTCCGATCCATTACGTCGCGCTACCTTGCCCGAAATTTTTATTGATAAGGCTGGCGTGACGAAAGCCGTGACGTCGTAAGCCCTGTCGCCTATTCGGGAGCATGCCCATTAGAGTCTATGGCAGTCAGGCCAGTTGACATGACGTCACGGAGTCAAAAGGCCTTGTGCGATCTAAGTAGTGTTGGATTAGCTGCGCCAGTAGTGACGTCGTTGCTCTCCGTCGCAGTCGAACGCGCGCGCAGCGGTTTTTCTCCGCCTCCAAAATGGTTAGGTCACGCGTGACGCGTACTCCTGCAGAGCAGGCAATTTTCGATCAGCAACGCCGCGAGTAGAACAAGGAACGAGGTCGTCTACGCCGTGCCGATGCTGCAGCCCGGGCACAAGAATAGGTACGTGAGGCCGAGAGTAAGTGGTAACTGCGTATCGAGGGTACGGCAGCCTATCAAGCCGTCGTTTAATGAACCGTCGGCAATAACCCAGTGATAAACACCGGAACCGCAAGTTTCAGCTTCGCTGGTTAACCGGACTGCTGGGGCGGCGATTTTGTTATTTTGAAATTGTGCGAAAACGATGAACATGTTTGAGTTCGTACGAAAGTGCCCACTTTAGAGAACAGGGAACACTTCTGTTTTGGACATAAACGCGCACATTTAGGGACACTGGTCAGTGTCTTTATTTTTTGCATTTTTACTTTTGAAAGCGTATATCGCACAGACGTTCTGCACATGATGTACTTTAAGGGATTCGAAATGCAGCTACAGTGAAGCTTCATTAAAAGTTGGGCACGCGTCACAGCGTAACCACTTCAAATGTCGCATCTGCATACGGTGTGCTAGACTCAATAATCAAATAATATTAAATTAAACAAATAACTCTCGTTTTTTCAAGTAAGAAAGAAAAGAACGCCGTTAGCGTGGTCTGCCAAGAACTCTAACAAATCAAGAGAGAGAGAGAGAGAGAGAGAGAGAGAGAGAGAGAGAGAGAGAGATAGAGAGATAGATAGATAGATAGATAGATAGATAGATAGATAGATAGAGAGAGAGAGAGAGAGGGGGGGGGGCAGGGATATTAGCCAGTCAAGAGCCCGGTTAAAATTTTCAAAGCACCATCATTTATTGAATAAATGATCGATCGAAAACGAAAATTGTTGCTGCTATGATCGCAGTGAGAAGAAATTCTTTTCACTGCTTCGCCCAGCGCTCCTTCGTGCGTCCTTTGCAGCATTTGGGTCTCGCCCCCTTCTGCGCTTTCCCTGGAGGCGTCAGGTGCACTTTGGTAACCTCTTTTATCACCGCATTCTTTCTGCAGCATTCTGCTGTTGGGACACTGCGCAGAAAAAAAAAACAGAAAGCAAAATCGCGTCCTCGCAGAAGAAGAGAAAAATAGACGAAGAGAGCTTCTACATCTCGGATGCCTTTTCTGGTTTCGCTACTCATTTCGTACCTGCTTCTTGGCTCGCTTCTTCGCGGCCGCTCTCCCCAATGCATCCTTCTCAATGGCGCCCTCCTTCCTGGCCGTCCCGGTGGCAGCCCTTCGCAAACGGCGAGCCCGTCTTGTGTGTTTAGCGCTGTGTCCGGTCTTTTGTTCGGGGAGCAGCTTCCTCCCGCCTTTGCTGAGCCGTGCGCAGCCGTCCAACCTCGCGCCGGGCCGTCGCCGACCCCCTTTTTCGGTGCGCAATTTATTCGTATCGGGGCAAAAGCTTCATTTGTTTGCCTCCGTCGGCGGAGAGGACAATTTTTCACGATCTCCTAGCGTGGGACACCTCGCGCGGGCTGCGAGCGCACGCCGCGTTTTCGTGGGGAAGGGGTGGCGGGAGAAGCAGAGGGCGAGGGGGCGGGGGCTGGGGGAGGCTTCTTCGGTTTGTGTAGCATCACCCGTTTGCGTGACAGTCACCCTCGTGTTTCGTTATATGAGTCCGATAACTGACCTTTCGTATCTTTTTTATTAGCCATTGTTGTCATGAAATCAAGCCCCGGATAACTCGGCCGCTCCAGCCAATGACAAGGGTTTGGATGGTTGCGCCTTTTACTTTTCGTACCTTTCGCACAAATGGCACTTGAAAACGAATGAAAAAATAAAGAGAGCCTGTTCTGTCGCTTAGGTGTAGTATCATCCGCTTAACGTCAGAGAATCCTATAAAGTAAGGAGACACCACTGGGTATTTAGTTGTCGTTTACTATCTTCGTGCTCGGATATTGTGAATACGAAAAAAAGAAGAAGCAAAAATTTTTTTACCATTTGGCAGTGCCCGGAAACGAATAGTTATTCAGCTCACCAACTGATCGTAAAAGCGAAAGAACGAAAGTGCATTGTTCGGCAGTGGAATGTTATATGAACTGTGAAGGAAAGCTGTTAAAGAGAAAATGTGCCATCTTTCTTCCTCAAGCAATCGCTTCTACAAAACTTATAGAAAGGAATATTCTACGAATGCGCTTATGTAGACATGTGCAGTTTCTATAAGAAAAGCATATCACTTCTTGTCTCGTTGATGACAAGAAAATGAAGTAATATTAATTAGATTTAGGAACAAATAATAAATGTGATCAACAATATGGCTGTAGCCGTTTCATGTGCCATGTGTTTTTACATGTTGCATCTTTTCCCAACTATGCAGTGCATCTTTAGCTCATAGGTGAAATTGATTATTATTATTATTATTATTATTATTATTATTATTATTTAATACATTGCCTTAAGGTCCTACAGTGTCTTTGCAGTCTTTTGTGAAGTGACTTAGATAGCAGCCCGAATTTAACCGCGACATGATATTTTCGTGCCGCACAAAAAGCTTTATTACAACATGTGACTGTTCAAATGTAGCAGAGCGCTCCAAATAATGGTAAAAACCCCCATCAGCTTATTTCTATGCGCACTGCAAGGCGAAATATTGAAATATTATTCGTCTGTTCTAAAGCCTCATTTCCGCCGACAGTAATCTGCGCTTGCTATCGTACTCCAGACAGTGATGCTTCGTTTATTCCTTCCTTCGACAACGCCCTTCATATGATAACTTCGGAACTTCCACGCGCTTGTCGCTTTGTCCTAGGTGACTTCAACTTTTCCGAAATTAATTGGCAGACGCCATCTGACACGACTAATTCTTGTGCGCGCGATTTCTTGAATACTTGTCACACGTTTGGTCTGACCCAACTGGTCACCAGCCCAACAAGGCAGAATGCTCAATCATCGAACATATTAGACCTAATACTAGCGTCACATACAGAAAACTTGATATCACTCTTGAATCTGCCGGAATCAGTGACCACTCCGTAATACAGGCCATGTTTCTCAACCACTGACTGCACCCCCAAAAAGTAACTAAACCATCACACTATGAAAGCATCAACAGTGAACTTGATCCGTTCCGAACCTGGTTTCTAACCGATTTTCATGGTCGCACTTCTGAAACTAATTGGCTACAGTTAAAAAACAAAATGCACGCTCTAAGTGAAAAATTTATACCTGCCATCACCGTAACTGCGCGCCATGAATCACCTTGGTTCAATTCCATGCTAAAACGCATAAATAACAAAAAAAAAAAGAATTTTCCAAACTGCAAAAAAAAAAAACCCAATAACCCCACCACGTGGCAAAATTATCACGAAGCAGAAAGATCCTATAACCTACAAGTATACGAAACTAAGCACTCATTTTTTTCTTCTACTCTACCCGACATGATTCGTACAAACCCACGTCAATTCCGGAAGTGTATCAATCCTAACCCCATCATAAATATAACACTGTGTGACGATGATAATAATCCAATTGAAGATCATGACATTGCGGAAGTGTTGAATTTATCATTCAGCTCAGTTTTCACTCACGAACCGGATAACGAATTACCCGATTTCCCTCCCTTTAACTTTCCACCTTTGCCGGACTTCAGCTTCGAACCTGATGGTATTGTCAAAATAATCGACTCTTTGAAATTAACCGCCTCAGCTGGTGTTGACAGAATTAATACTAAAGTGTTAAAAATTACAAAACGTGCAACTAGCACCATATTGTCTCACATCTTTCAGCAATCCCTTTCATCAGCCATTATACATCATGACTGAAAAATAGGCAAGGTCATCCCAGTCCCCCAAAAAAGGGCCTTCATCTTCTCGCCGTAATTATAGACCAATATCTATCACATTTATCACTTTTAGATTAATGAAACATATAATTTTCTCTCAAATTATAAAATTTCTAGTGTCCGTCAACTTCTTCCACCCTAACCAGCATAGTTTTTTAAAAGGTTTATCTTGCGAAACACACTTAGCCCTCTTCATTAACGACCTTAGCTCTAGCATTGACCTTAACATTCCTACTGACGCCCTCTTCCTCGATTTTGAAAAGGCTTTTGACAATGTTCCTCACAAACGACTATTCCTAAAGCTTTCTCGTCTCAATCTTAACGAACATGTTTTTAATTGGATATGCAGCTTTCTCACTGATCGGCAGCAGTTTGTCTTTGCTAATAAATGTTCATCTTCTTATTCCTCTGTGATATCTGGGGTACCTCAGGGCACCGTCTTGGGCGCCTTCTTTTTCTCATATATATTAATGATTTGCCTGCTAACATATGTTCTAACATTCGCATATTCGTTGATGATTGCGTTATCTACCAGCCTATTACTAACACCGATGACATTTTGTTTCTTCAGTCTGACATTCAGCACGTACTAACCTGGTGTAATTCATGGCTAATGTCCTTAAATGTGAAAAAAAAAACATTTCTGCTATCATTTCACCGACGTCACTCACAATCACCTTAAATATATCAAATCGGGAATGCAGAAATTGCTTCAGTATCAATTTACAAGGAATTAGGGATCCATTTGACACCTGATATAAATTGGTCTTTTCATGTATCACAGGTTACTAACGAGGCAAATCGCGTCCTTGGTTATTTTCGACGAACCCTGCGACTAGCACCCCCATTAGTGAAATCCCTTGCTTACTTAACACTTATTCGTCCCAAATTAGAATATGCATGTGCGATCTGGGACCCTCATCAAAATGACCTTTCCACTACTCTCGAATCTGTACAAGATCGCTCAGCGCGTTTCATTTTCTCAGCCTATTGCTATCATGTAAGTGTAACTGAACTATAACGTAATGCTCATCTCACAACTTTAGTGAACCGCCGAAAAATTTCCAGACTGTGTCTGTTTCATAATTTTTTTTATCATCCATCTCTGAACTCCATTATCAGCCCCGCACATCGCATTTCCAATCGGACAAACCACGGGAAGGCCGTCTACCCTCCCCCTGCCCGCACTTCTGCGCAGTTGTCATCATTTTTCGTCCATACAGCAAGGTACTGGAATGACCTGCCAAATGCCATCATTGATCAGATCTACTCATCGTCAATCAGATCGTCCATAGAAGCAATGTACTGCTGAAATGCCACCCCCTCGTGTAATACCCGTTAAATGGGGCGTTCGAGGTACTAATAAATAAATAAAATAAAAATCTCCCAGCGGTCTCCAGTTATCCCTGTCTTAGCTGATTCTAACTTGCGCCTGCATAGTGAACATATTGTTCCGCAAAACAGGTTGCGCCCACCGAAGAACTTCTTTTTTGACGCAAGAGTTCTGTGGAAACCCGCAAGGCGGAGAGAAGTAATTGATTAAGGCAAAATGAGACATCCACCCAATCTTAGCAACAACTACAAAGGAAACACATACGGGTTCCTTGAAAGAAAAGCCTCGCAGTCACAGATATCACATTGCGTCCTCAAAGAATAAGATGTTCAACCTCGCGAGTATGAGTATAAAAAATATGGTGCTAAAGGCAAAGAAAGACTTTGAAATCCATGACGTCGCGTAGAGATTTCGGTCCAAAATTCAGAAACGGGATGTTTAACCTTCATTTTTTATCCTGTAATAATCAGCCTATTAGCGTTGCATGGATGAAAATCGAGTTTTGAATGAATGCCCTACAGGCAATAACGGAATTATTGTTGATGTAAATGTCGCTTAAGTTTGTTTCAAGATGAAGCTGCAGCATGGTGACTCTTATATATTTAGCTATACTTTATCCTTCACTGGTAATTCTTGTTTGTTTACCCGACGCTCATTTTTTAAGCAGCTTTTAACAGGGCGGTAGAACGCGAGGAATGCAGACAGCCGAGCACATGGCCCCTCTCCAACTGTGCGACATTTTTTTCAAGTTTCCTTCCAGCTCTTTCCACCTAGCCATGCTGCCTCGACCATATCGGTACTTCTGCTTCCGTACTCTTGCACAAAAAAAAAGAAAAAAAATCTAGCCGCACCTCTGGCTTAAGGTTATCTCCCTCGAGCAGCACGCGTGGTTTTGTAAACATTCGCGGTGGTGTTTACACGTGTGCAAGAAAAACACATCACGGGCGCTTAGCACCAGCAACCGTGTCAACGTCCAAGCATAGCGCGTTCATTCTGACGCGGCGGCAGCAGGCGGAGCTGGAAAAGCAGGGACCGTGGCCGCGTTAATGCAGAAATTCGGCTCAAAAATCTTACACGACGAAGAGACTGCTTGGCTAGGCGCCCGCACGCCTCGAAGTGGACAAGCTGGTGTCCTGTACAGGAACTCCGCGCCTGGTGAAACCTCGAGTACTGCTGGAGCTTGCCATCGGCGCAGAATTCTTGTTTACCGCTCTTTTCTCACAACGCTCGTCGAGTTCGGCACTACGTGGAGGTGTTTTGCCAGCGTCCTAGCGGATTAATTTCGTCATTTTGATCGTGGGTGTGGTGGAGAATAACTTATGATTAGTAAATTATCTGACTTGTTTACTGAAAGCAGCTGGTTTCGCAAGTGCGATTAGGTCACTTTTTATTATCTATGAAGATCGAATTATTTCCCAAGCGAAAAAAAAAAATGTGCAGATCCCAAGCAATGTAGGAATCTATGTTATGCGAACATTTGTTCAGGGTACAGTCGCTAGTCTCATTCTGTGCTACTGTGCTGTGCGGTGATAGTATGCGGTGACAGTGGCCGACTGTGATTTGATGTCTATGCTCCATCCTTTCTTTATCTCTACTTTGCTATCACTTTGCCTCCCCCTTAGCATCTCTCCCCAGCGTAGGGTAGCAAACGAGATCTTCCCATCTGGTTAACATCCCTGCCTTTCCCCTTTCTCCTCTCTCTCTCTCTATGTTATGCGAAGCATCTTGCAGGTATGTCTGGCTGCCCAGGCTTGTTCGGTATTCCGCAAAACTATTTAAGGTGAACCGACATCTTCCTGCAGATTGAGTAGTTGTCTGTCAAGTTCCGAGCATACGTGTGTGTAGCGACAACGGCAGGATGACAACTAAGTTTTAGACGATCGTATCACGGCAATGGCGTGATTTCTAGGCCGGCCGTTCGACGCGAGCCTACGAGATGGTGATTGTTGGGTTCTGCGTATATAGCGGACGAGCTTAAGCGAGTAAAAAGTGGATTCTGAGGTCATCTACGACTACGTGTTATACAATTGTACATATATACGACAGTTTATGAGGTGCATGTTAAAACGACGATGACATTTGTACTTCGTCAAAAAATGTTCAAACTCGATTAACTTGGGCGATCACGAAATCCGTACAACGTCGCAGAGTTTCTACGTAGCTTAAGCTACTACAAGGAAAGTACTGGGAAAGGTGGCTGGGTCCCCGAGGAAGGACATGCAGTCTAACACGATGCCTCAGGGCGCGAGCGGTCAGAAGGGAAGAAGACGACAAAGTCGGACGGGGTGCACGAGAAAAGTGTTTCAAAGAGCCGGCTGGCTTGGGAACGAGAGAAGCATGAGTGCGATTGTGGCCCAATGCAATGAATAAAGAATAAAAACGACCACGACCTTTTATTGTGTACCTTAGTTGGCATGCTACTACCTAGATGAACTTAAGCGTGTCCATCTAATGACCATCTCTCGAGGGATCAAACCTTTATTTCTTTAAGTTATATTTGGGAACGCTTCCTGTCAAAACTTGGTTGGATAAAAGTTGCTGCTTCGTACCGGGGTCGACAAACTGTCGACTGCGTCCAGTTGCTCAAACAACTAATAACTGTTTTGAAGACTGTAAGGTTGCCGTGTCCTTCGGGGACGTTCTCCAAAAAGCACACCAAATTTTCAGATATCGCAGGTTATGGAGGTTACATCGTAGTTTATGCAGGCTTGCACCTGGTATTCGCTTCTTAATAAAGCGTGATTTTTTTGCAAGCCCCTTCAATTTTACCCCAGGAAAGAAGAACAGAAAAGAAAGTTTGAAATCAAAGATTTGACCAGAAAAACGTCTGGTTAGCAATCTTACGCTGAAGGCACTTTTGTGTTTCTTGAAGGAAGGCGACTGGACCTGTCTTAACGCCTATGACAGCGTGGTGCAACTCACGCACGTGCACGCATTTACCGTGTCTTCCCTTCCTTTCTTGCTCTCGCTCGCATGTTTACATTTCCCAATTCCTCTTCCGTAGATTGTCAAAAAACAACAACTATTTACCTACAAGGCCTTGTCTTTTGCGCCTGCCACTTTTTCCGCCAACCCATCGGGCAGGCAGGAACTGAATGAGTCGCTCCGGTTGCTACAACGAAGTACTAAAGGGCTTCGCGTTCTTGTAGAAGAAGACGACGACGAGGAGGTTCGACGGAACCAAGCGAGAAACAACAGATTGCTCACGTGGAAAATTGTCCCTACGACAAATTCAATACAGCTAAGTCCTCTCAGAGAAAAGAAGAAAAACTACAGCCCCATTACAACCATGGTCTCATTGTTCTGGCGAACTCGGTGTCCTTTCATATATAAATATGCCGCTCGCGTGCGCGCACGCACACGCACTCCAGCGCAACGCAGCTTCTTTGTTTCTTGTACACAAGAACTCGTTTAGAACGCGTAGCCAGTCTCCTGCCTCGTTTCGTCCACGACGCCACAAAATAAAATAATGTAATGCGAAAGCATTAAGAAATAAGTCAGCGCGCTGTACTCCAGCTTCCAGGGGCTTTCCTATTTTTTTGTCCAGGTTCTCTATTTCCTCCGTCTTTACGGAAATGGTGCAACGGGACTTAAGAGCGGCAAAAAAGGCATCTTTCTTCCTTTGTACTCAACGTTAACGCTGTTGTTTTCACTCTTGCTTTCAATATCAGTTGTTAGGGCCTGGCATTGTGCGAGTAGAACTTTTTCTTTGTAAGAATGTGAAAGCAAGAGAAAAGCGGAATGATTGTGCGAGAAAAGAAAATAAAGGAAAAAGGCTCGCCTTGAAGTTTTCGAGGGAGTCTAAGTCATTGGTACAGCTCGGGACATGGAGGCCCTGGCGGTTATAAATAGTCCCGTGCATTCAAAGAGTTTCCGCGAAGGGCTTTAATAAAGATGGAACGCTGTCTGGTACCTACCACCCGTTCTCCTTTCGTCTTTATTTCGAAGTGTAGCCGCCTCCTCCTCCTTCCTTTTCTTCGGCCTGATCTTTTGAGCCATTACGACGCGATTGCGGTTTATGGCTCTCGATGCACACGCACACACAGAAAGGAGCACAACGCGCGTTTTCTTTCTCTTCCGTGGCTCCCAGGCATTCTCTTCGCGTGGGTGCCGTTCCTTATTTTTTTTGTCAATATTTGCTTCCAGTTCTTTTGCGGATGCAAGTGGCCTGCGTCTACGTCACCTTTGTTGTTCTTCTCGGGATGCGTCTCCATTCCAGTGAGCGCCGTTGTACTTTATACGACAACCACGGACGGACACCGATGGACGCAGCGACGACACACGTCGTCTTCTGGAGAGGCCTACGTGCTCTGCGCCTCGATTGTGTGAGCGCGGGTCAGTGGCGCGACCGCTTGGCGCAGAGAACGCGTAGAGTAAGTCGACGCAGGCTGAGCACGTTTCTCGCCCAGGTGTCCGAGCGCGGAGGGGGAGCCTGAATTTCAACTCGGGAAGACCTGCGCACTCCAGGCGCTGTAACGAGTGCAAGGAGCACAATGGGTTGGGCTCACAAGCGCGGCTAACCCCTGCTGGCGCTGCTGTCGGAGGAAGAATAGGCCGCGGAGGTTACCTTGTCGCTGCCTTCGAGTGGACGGTTGAATTCTCTACGTCACGGCCTCTCGTATTTGCGCATTGATCAAAATGTGCCTGCAGTGGCACGCCTTCGCAAGGCTTGATCCGCCTGCAGCTAGCGTTTCCTTCCTCCTCTTCCTCTTACAGGCGAACGAAATATAGCTAAATGTCGGCGGCGCTGGTACACTGAAGGATTTCTTGGATTCTGGGGGATGGAAGGGACGCGTAGCATTGGGTACGCGTGGCTCGTCTATAAGTGCATACAGTTAGTTCCAACTTTTATGTTAAAATCTGGGGCAATGCGAAACTTAGATCTATTGGCGACGTCTCCATTTTTGGAACTTCAAAAGTGCAATATCAAATTTCGTTGACTTGGGACATGATATACTCTTTCTGTTGCTGCCGGGACATCGTGGCATCGTTGGTAATCACGTCGCCTATGACGCTGCCCCACGTGCCCAGGCTGGAGCGCCGACACTCCTTGTACCTTTGTCGGGAGTAGACGCTGCACGATCGCAGTCTCACTCGCAAAATCATATTAAGTTACCTGCATACACCACAGCACTCCAACTTTCGTTTATGCAGCCTTGATCGACCCATCACTGAAACTGAAATTACCAGCAAACCTTTCACGACGTGATGGAACACTGCTGTGTCGGCTGTGGGTAGGAGTAGCAGTTCGGTGCACAGTCTCGTGCACCGAACTCTTCCACGTCAGAACAATTTCACAACGCTAAGTCGTACATGTCTGGACGCATTGTTTACTCGGACAATCGGAAATGTACTTTATACGGGAGCAACTCTCGCTGATGCGGAATGAATTCCGTAAAAATCAGCCTAGTTGTTGAGAAAAAGAAACATCAACTTGTTTTCCATACTTAGGAAACGAATGCGAAGAAAATGTTTAGCGTGTGACAAACAAGAACTTTCATAATCAAAGATCAGGGGAGTATGGCAGCCACATATATCTCGTTTCGTGCTCGAGCTAACGAAGTTAAAAAATATGCCGGAGAGTGTACGGGGGAGTATAATTGAAGAGCCGGAAACGCCGACTTGAAATGCTAAAAGCAAGACGTCCATGTTTCTCGCGCGCCGTACGATAACAAAAAGAAGGGCAGGCGGGGGAGTCATTATATGAGAAAATTGAATTACGCGATCTAATGGATAGGTTCCTTTTTTTGAATAAAAACAAAGTTGAGCAGATGAGATTAGAACGTGAGTTTGGTCTAAGCCTCGTTCTTCGTTGCCGCGTTAAGTTTTTCTTTCTTTTTCTGTAATTAACAATGCGCAAAATATCAAATTACATGGCACCGGAGCCTATTTCATTGAGGAAAGCGTCGTGGATGGTTGGGCTGTAGCAGCGCTACTTTCAAATTATTGAGTGAGCGTATTCAGTGTTTTTCACGAGCATTTCCACCATGGAGGCTCCATGTCGGTGAAGGGTGGGAATGTGATCTTGGCTTACGTTTTAGTCTCAAGGGCTCTGTAACACTGAGTTTCAGACTGTACCTTTTTTTCTTTTTTGGTTCGAGCATCCGAGGAGCGGAATGCTGTGCCCTACGAGAGTGAGTATTACTTGAACGCCCCCTAATTTTAGGACTGCAATTTAAGAAATTTTCCGTGACCACGTTTACCCGAGCGGCCAAAGGTACATAAAAAATAAAACTAACTAACTAACTAACTAACTAACTAACTAACTAACTAACTAACTAACTAACTAACTAACTAACTAACTAACTAACTAACTAACTAACTAACTAACTAACTAACTAACTAACTAACTAAATAAATAAATAAATAAATAAATAAATAAATAAATAAATAAATTATATTCACAGTAAAATTGACGCTATTGTGTCAGCGCGCGTTGGTAAAATAGCGCTTCAGCAAGTACGGGAATGGTGGAAGTACGTCAATTTGTTGCTACTTATTCGTTCCGGCTACGAAAATTATTGTGGTGTGTAATACAATCTTAGTTGAAGTTCACTAAATTTATGATGTTTGCATTGAAAAATTTGTTGCAGAACATTGCACCTGTGCTATAATGCCATTGGCCTCACTGCAGCCAAACAAGCGTGGAAAAACCCTGCGTCGTTTTGGCCGCAACATCTCGAGCCATAGCAGGAAAAGAAACCCTTTGGACGATGCACCTTCGTGACCACCCTGAGACGCTAGAAAACAGTGTCGTTTCCTTCATTCTTCTCTATTGTGAAGCACTGCGGCATGGATGGATGTTGTGCCGATTATGTACAAAAAAGATTCATTAGCCTCTGACAGTTCTGCTCGACGCCATGCGTACATGTGAAAATACTTAGGCGTCAGGACAGGGGAATATTTGTAAGCGAGATGTCTGGATAATATTTACGTATTATGCGTCACGCAGCAGCCGTAATTCAGTCTATCGATCCAATCGCGCTCTGCGCATCTGTAGTTAGCATCCGTGGTGCCGTGATTGCTTAGTGGCTGTGGTGTTGGACTGCTAAACACGGTCACGGGATCGAATCCCGGCCATGGCGGCGGCATATCGATGGGGGCGAAATTCGAAAGAACACTTGTGCTTAAATTAAGGTGCATGTTAAAGAACCCCAGATGGTCGAAGCACGCAGCACCGCGCCTTCCTTATATATGATATATTCGAGTGCCCGTTGCAGAGCACTCTCGCAGCTCTACAAAGTTCATGGAAAAGGGCAGCTAAGCATTACTGCTAGCATTAGCGGGCTCTAATGATCATGAGGAAACAGAATCATTTCTTTTTCTCAGTACAGCTGTAGGGCTGTTTGGCAGCACCTTCGTAACAAAGCTAGAGTGCTCTCAAAGGGCCACCCGAATGTGCCATCAGGCAAAGAATCATCGTGCAGGGCAGCGTAGTTTGCAGTGCGTGAAGAATGCAGGCGTCATGGGTGTTGCACAACGCCACACTGTAGATGTGAACGCGGCGTAACATTCCAGCACGACCGCGCATGCGAATTAGAAATAAGGCCGAGTAATGTCCGGTCTACCACTGCGTGACAACCCGGCAAACTTGGCGGCCGAAAGGAGGATAATGGGATGGCAGCAGTCTCGCCGTTACGAGGTCCTTTAATTCACTTTTTGTCCGCCTTTAAACGTAATTTTAACAACTCAATTTTGCTGGAAAATACGCAGAATTCGCAGATTTTAAAGCTAGAGAAACAAGTCGTGTTTTTTACTAAAAAAAGTGGTTTCTGCGCAAGAAAAATATAATAAATGAGAACAGAAGCTACGGATATTAACGGAGGACCAGTACTGTTTTCAATACTTGAGTTAAGGAAGAAAGGCACGTCCTGTAATTGCACATACTCGGAATCATGTATACCTTACTCGACAAAATTTCGTGCTTGAAGGCATGCTTTAAGAGGCTAACTTCCACGACGGCCTCATTTCTATGAAGGCGGGATATAAAAATGTAAAAATGTACACTTAGGTTCACATTCAAGAACCCGAGGCGTTGTTTGTGCGAAGCTATCTATGCGTGCCCTGACAAACCACCGGGTAGAAAGCTTTGCGGAAATGCCTTACGTCGCTGTACTGCCGAACGAAAAAGATGCGATGACGCAGGCAAACTTTTTTACATTTGTCGCACTGAGACTGACTGCGGGGCAGCTCAAGTCTACCTCCTAGCCCTTTTATAGCGCAGAGTTTGGACACGCGAATGCTAATGAGATGAGAAGTGATGAGAGAAATGACCCGTGTGCGAGTTGCGTCACAAAGACAGATTTGCCGGGACATTAGCGTCAGAGCCTCATCAGGCGAGTCGTAGTTGCCGCTAACCTTACTTCATGTTGAAGACCTACCCCTCATCTGCAGAACTCCATAAATGCTAGCAAAAAAAAAAGTATTCTTCGCATGTATGCCAACCTGAGTAACTGATACTTGAAAGACAGAGCAAAGCTGTCTGAATCAGTTCTCTCATCCTCCGGAAGTACAGGGGTACAAGGAGGACAACTCGCTGTATGTTCTCAGTGCTGACTCGAGTCATAACCGGTCCCGGCTGCGCGCTCTCACTGACTTCCTGGTCATACGGTCGCATAGGCGATGCCACGCACCCCACGTTGCTGGCTGCTATGTACACCCCTCCTTCCCCCTCCCCAGCCGCACGAACATCTAGTTGGCTTTCAACGAGGAGCCGGTGAATTCCAATTTGCAATATACGGATCACTGGCTTCCAAGAACGCGGAAAGAAGGTGTTGTCTATTCGTGTGATTTTGCATGCAAGATGACCTCTGTGTTATGATCATTGGTAATTATGTTTCAAAGCGAAAATTTACGACTGCGATGCAGGTTGAGTAGCTAATTGATAGCGAGCACGCCGGCCGTAAATAACGATTTCGAAACATCCCTTAAGAGTCTAGCTGTAGAAGGTGGGTGAAAGACAACGCAGTTTCCGGCAGAAGCGAGGAACGAACTTCAGGAAATTGTGTTGAAAGAGTTGAACACATCCGGTCGTTATTAGATGCGCTTCGTCATACCAGAAACAGTTTACGCTACTGGGGTCAGTGTGATGACCGGCGAGTAAATACGGGTGGTGGTTGAAGCACGCCTTGCTGCTGCGCATCGTTAAGCCGTCACTGAAAATGGTCAACGATGTGATTCCGTTAACTTCCTTCTGGAGAACCACACTCGTAACGCGCTGGCGCTTCGTTGGACACGTGATGGTTACTTGCGAAGCAAACTACTCTTTTCGTATCAGTGTAGTTTGCTGTCAATATGTAACGTGTTACGCACTGTTGCTGGTGTGTATGACCTGCTTTACAGCGGAAGCTGAGCCGTAGTAGGCTGTCATAAGTGACTTGGTTGTGCTTTAAATCGTCCTTGTATGTCGAAATGGGTTGCACAGGTTTTCTTATGTAACTTGAGTGGACTGTTTCTTAGGCATGTTGACTGTACCGGAAGTGCTCCTTGCGACCTGTAATAAAATTGGAGCGACTAAGCTTTCATGTAGGGCTTCAATATGAATAACGAAGCCGGATTACTGTTGGCAGAGCCGGACTAAGCTTTGCGTCACCCAGTCTGCTATTGCCGATAGAGCTCTCGTAAACGGCCAGTCGAATGCGTCATTAAAATAACACAGCGGCCTTTTCGCAATGAACTGGCATAGAAATAATTAGGGTTCGATTAGATGCATAGGTTACCTGTTGGAAAATTATTTAATGCTCGTGAACTCTCCAGCTTAGTGTGCTCATTTTGCGCCAGTAACAGGAAGCCACCTTATAAAGACTTGGTAGTTCATGCTTTAACGGGTTCTGTGCTATACAGCCAATGCGCTTGAATTGCAACATATGCGGAGTGTTACCGCTAAGCGTAAGGACAGGAGCCTTGATCGTATGAACTATCACTGCGCGTCGCAGCGCGTGTTTTCCACGCGCGTGTTTGAGGGAATTGGACGGTTCAACGTATAAAGGATCGTGAGACATCCCTGTCCTCATTCTCGGGAGTGCATGCAGGCCGCTAAACTTTTGGTAACAAGTTAAAGCACACTTGAGGGAGACAGAACATTTGCAGAAGACATTGGCAGAGTGACATTAACCGCACCACAGTACTACATGTGTGTATTTACTTACTACGTTGGAGAAGTCACTTTGCTTTGATGATAACGGCATCTCGATTGTGATCCAATGGAATGCATTCGGAGATCACTAGCAGTCTTAACATTTATTGCCGCGCAGTCGCCTGCGTCGACTTTCCGTGCAGCAGAGATACGCCAGCACGGACCTAACGTAGTGTGTGCTGAAAACACCATGTGGGGACCAGTGACGTACGCTGCAAGCTTTAACTAAATGTTAGTTTGCTGCAGTTGGCTGAGCTGGCAATCGAAAGTGGACTTCATGCAGCATTAACGTGTTTGCGTAATCGTTTCCGGGCCACTGATAAGTCGGGGCTCGTACGCACGAAATTTTTCCTACGTGAAAGCGGTTTGATTCGGGCGTCCGGCATTGAAGATAGCAATAGGCGCGCTAACGGGGCTCGCATTATCGCAACGAGTGGCTGCGATAACCAATCCCAGTCAACACAGTGTATGGCAGAAGTTTTTTGAATAGTGATGCAGGTGAATAAAAAATGAGGACTTAAATGGTGGATTATTCTTTGTGCGACAAGAGCTTATAGCTGGAAGCGCAATTGTTTATAGATTAGACACTCTCCGTATTCTGAAGGGCATCCCACGGAGGAAAAGAAGATAATTTCTCCAACAACCTCTAAAAAAAAAACTTTTTTTTGCTTCTCAATCGAACGAAATGACAGTGAAGCGTCTCGAAAGAGAAGTGCAGCTTTGAAGCAAAATAAATCCAGAAACTGGTTCTACGAACAACAGCAATACGAGCGAAACGAACTCGAAAAGCGAATGATTGTCGCGCTGCGAAAAGCGGACAGAAACGGGCGGCTCGCGCATTCGACGTCTTTATTCGCCTCGATTACCCTCGCAACCAATCAGGTGCGGTCATGCGGAAGCAATCGGAGCCGAGATCTGAGCACTTATCACCGCTAGGCAGCGCTTCTTTGCGCTCTTCCGCCGGTTTGCAGGAGAAGGCAGTGTGCGCGGACTGCCAGGCGAGTGTTGCCGGCTTACAGAAGGTTCCTGGCGCTGCCGAGATATTCTAGCGGCGTCCCACGCGTACTGTTGCTTATAGGGGCTTGTTTTTGAGATTTTCTTCGCCCATATCTGATTCGGCTACGTGCCGGGAATGAATGGGAGACGTTCAAAAATTTCGCTCTGAATTGTGGGGCACGAGGTCGTTTTCCACTGCATTCATGTCATAAAGCGTTCAATGCGCAACAATCGGCACTTTCTTTGCGGCTGTGAAGTCGCTGCGCTAATAATCTTCGCGTCTAGCATATGTAATAAAAAAAATTGGGAAGAGATGTATGTGGATTTAGGTGCGTGAGCCGTCTTGACCGAATTCAATAAGCTAACGTATAAAGAAAGAAATAAAGCACCCTTTAAGAGCACCGAAAGGCGTGCATCTGCTGCCGCGGACGCCGTAACTGTCAGGATAAATGTGGAAACGCGAAATATTCCGCACTGGAAGTCAAATAACCAGATTTAGTCGTTCTCAGGGGGCCTACATTTCTGGAACTAATTGCGCACGAGGCTGCTTTGCATTGGTAGTCTGATGAAAAGCCGGAAAATTCAACAAAACATCACGAAAACCCGGAGCGTGGAAAGAACAGTTCCAATATTTACGAAAACACGTAGCTACGTATGTTGTAATTCACGTGTTCATTTTTAGGTTCTCATGAAACTTAGGTTAGCGTTACCATCTTTATTGTCACTGACCAATTTTCAGCGCAGAAGCTCATTCGTTTTTTACAAGAGTAGTGGTTTCGGCGAGTTGTTAGGTCATAATTAGCGAAAGTTAAAGAGCTAAGCAAAGGACAGGTACACATCGTGACAGAGGACGACAAGCGCTAACTTCCAACTGAGCTTTTTTGTGCTAGAGCGTAATAAATCTTTGTTAGCTCTGCTCTAAAAAAAAACATTCAGTTTCTTAATGTTCGTCTGATGGCGCAAAGAAATATTCTCGTTGATTTTTGTTTGAATGGTGAAGCTTAAAAGAAAAAAAAAAGAGAAAAGCTGAAAAAAAAATGTTTGGATAGTGTTCTGCTCTTATGTGGTTTTATTTTCTAGAGACATTACTGACCAAAATACATTTACGCTGGCGGGAAAGCTACTGTCTGCGATAAGCTATTGAGAAATTCAACCTTTAGAATTTACTGGCCATTGAAACGGGTGTGCTGTTTTGTCTTGCAGCGAAGTGTTGCAAGACAAACCACATGGCCAACGAAGGCTTGATATTGCACTAAAAAGAACTTGGATTTCTTATCAAGCGTGTCACCGGAAACAAATAAGCGTTAGTATCGTTGTGTTTACACATTCGCACATCAGCGTCTCTTTACACATTGACTTGGGCTTTAAACATTTCTGTGGTATACTGTACGAACATAATTAAATACGCGCACCGGCCCTTACGGCTTATAAATGTTAAATTCGGGTGGTGTAGCTTTTATCGCAGATAACGTGGACAGTTCTTCAACGAGATCCCTTTCAGTTGAAGGAAAGCAGACACTTCCTGTATGTACACAAGAAGCACGTGTTGGTGTTGTGGACGTTATACTCATAAACGAGTCTTCATTCTCTCGCGGGGCTGTTTCCTTACGCAGGACATTCACTGCCTCAATCTATTGTTATGTACTTTATGCTTTCATTTACCGTGGGGATCTTATTTGGTTCATGCTTACTTCAAGAAACATGCGGTAAATAAGTGTGGAAAATACCTGGGGCCTAAGTATTTGTGAGGCGTCATTCTTCTCTGCCACGTACTTCGTTGCTTAACAATACGTTCATCACGACGCGCGCGGAGACGAATGCGCCCAATGTTTATTCCGCTCTACTCTGGCTGTAGGCATCAATTGTGGCTACAGCACGGGCCGTAGGAGGAAGGTATTTGCGGCCCAACTGCGGGCGCACACTTGAAGGGACAAATGTCGCGGTCATTCGGGAAGGACGCCTTACCGGCAAGTGACAGCCAGATAAGAAGCCAGCTGCCGAGTACAGGGACGCAATCCTTGCGGCCGCGACAGCAGAGCCGGCGCGGCCGGCCGAGCGTCGTCGTCAAACCGAGCACGTGCGACGACGGATCCATGGTTCAAGCTCGTGGCCGCTGCGAGCAGGTGCTCCAGAGTGGCCGGCCACGCGAACGTCGGTGACGCGCACGAGGAACGCCGGGACCGAGACGGGAACGGAACAATCCCTCCGGCGAGAGCACAGCTTCCGCCGCGACAGCGGCGGCACACTTAACACTGCGACGTCGAGAAGGCAGCAGTGGCGCTGGCAGCCGTACAATCATTACAGTGCGCAAGTGGAAGCGGCCGCGGTCATCGGAGCGAGAGCCATGCGCTTCCTCGCTGCGGACGGGCCCGGACCGGGCGCCAGTGACACTCTGCAAGTGGCGGGCTCCGCCGGGAGAGGAAAGGAGCTGCTCCCGCTGCTGCACCCTCCGCGCTTTTGGGGGACCGGCTTCGCCGCCGCTACTGGGGCCGGAGCGCGATTGATTCGGGAACCGGGCTGAACGGGCCGCCGAGGGAGAACAAGAAAGGGGGCGCGGCGGCTGTCAGGGAAGAGCGCCCCGAACCTCCTCTCCCCCTTCTTCCTTTTCTCGCTCCCCGCAAACCGAACCCCTCGCTCTCCTTTCGAGTCAAGCCCTCCGGCCTCTGAGCCACGCGTGCCTTTTCAATATTTCTTTTTTTTTTCCTTTCGCTTCTTCACGTCCATTTGTTTTACTTTTGGCCTGCTTCGTTGTCTTTTGTGCGTTGTTTTTTTTTTCTTAGATGTATTCTTCGTCCGTGAACGTGTGAGCTATTCGGATTCCCGCCTTTGTCTTGTCTAGTCGATGCGTACCCTCATGTCTCCATTTTCAAAAACCCAAAATGACTTCTGTTTTGTTTGCTTTTTCCTTTCTGTTGTGATACATTATCGGTTTTATGCTGTTCTTCTTTATCTCAGCTTCTAACCTTTCGTCGGGCTTCTACTGGCGTTTTGTAAATGTCTATCCGCCAACCTTCTTTTTTTGTTATTTCGCTACCCCTACGGGGACTCATTTGTTTCTTGCTTGCTTATTTGTATGGGGGACTTCTGTAGGTAATACGGCCCGAAATTGTGCTTCCAAATTGCTAGGGCGTCAAACTGAGCTTGTATACATACATATATATATATATATATATATATATGAGTTAAGGAAACAGGGAAGCGAATACTGTTCATTTTGAAATGTAAGCAGTGGCAAAAATGGATATACCTAATGCAAAAGATTTTAATATATATATATATATATATATATATATATTCAAATCTTTTGCATTAGGTATATCCATTTTTGCCACTGCTTACATTTCAAAATGAACAGTATTCACTTCCCTGTTTCCTTAACTCTCTGCTTTACCGCGTGCTTCGGTTCATTTCCTCCTGCCTTCCCACATACAACACCGCACATCAAAGAGAACAAAACATGAGTGCTAAAGAAAGCAGTCACTCTTTCCCTCTTGTCTCGTACCCAAGCGAAATATGTGCTGGGAAGGGAGGAAAAGAAAAGAAGTCAGGGATCAGGGAGAGTTGTCCTTCCTGCCGCGTCCTCGGAGCGGCAACCCTGTGCCCGCTGCATCCACTGCGGCGATGCTTGACGAAGCGCAAAGTGCGGGGGAGCTGCAGCGGCACATCCCGTGTATCGCGTCAGCGAACTCACCGATGGGAACCGGCAATGTCGAACCTCGCTCGCCTGCTTGCCGCTCGGCTGGCTCGGGCGTCCAAGCGGCCGCCTGGATTGGCCGCAAGAACGAACCGTCCCGGCAACGGCGGCCGGCGCGCCGCCCGGCTGCGACAACGCCGCGAGCAAGCACGCGTGCAAAGCGACGAAAGATGCGGAGAACGAAAAAAAAAATATGTGGAGAGAGGGGGGGAAAGGCTGTAAAAATAATGGAAAAAATTATGCTGAAATAGACGGAAGAGTCTTGCCGGCTCCGAAAACGAAGCGCTTTCTGGCTAGTAGAGGCTTATTTTATTTTCACCAGAGAAGAGGGCGTCGAGACAAAAGGCAACCAAACTGAAAGCGTCTCCGCTGAGCGGAACATCGAGACGTCCTCGTGATGCGAGTTGTGGCTGTTGTTGCAAGTCGCCTCTGTGCCGAACAGTTTGTGTCACACGGCCGAAACCGCGATGAACGCAGGACGTTTAAGACGCCGAGAACACCGCGATGGTGTGTGTGTGTGCGCGCGTGCGTCTATGCCTTTTTTCCTTCAGCAGGCGTGTCAGCTGGTGACAGTTGAGTTCTGTGTGCGAGTTTGAACTTCCTCCTCATTGCCCGGGGTGTGGCTACTGTCGTACAAACTCTCATATACCGAGCACCGGCCGCAAGCTTGGCGGACGTCCGCTGCCTTCTTGTCCTGGGTTAGAGCGTTCCGGGGATGCTATAAAAGGCGCCTTTGCCAACGAGCTTCCAGCATTGAGCACAAGCTAAGAGCATTCGTGGAGCTTGTTGGCGAGAAGCTTGCCGAGCTGACCGCTCCCTCCGTATATCCCCTGTGGGACATGCTCGGCCGTGCTACCGTCGACCTGATACCTAGAAATATGTGTGCAGACACACAACCGGAAAGAGGACAAAATTGAGCGCAACACCTCAGGGACGGCACCGAGGACTGGACTCTGCACTGGCGCCTCTCCAACTAATCAAGGTTTGTGGCGGGCAACGCGTCGTTTCACAGTTTGGCTCGAGATCTCGCGCGCCTTGCCTGGTCCGCGGATGCGCATGGCGTGAATGAGGAGGACAGACACGAGGAACCCTGCGAGGCTTATCACGAAATAGCCCATAGGTATCGATTGAGGCATCGCGCGCCCCCACCACCGGCCAAGCAACTCGATATAACGCAAGCGGTCGCGTTTAGGCGACCCCAGACAAACACATACCCACACCCAAAGTACATTAACAAAATCACAGGAGGCAAGGAAAGCGACCTATGCAGACTCTGTTCACAAACAGGGACACTCGCACGCATAATGCGGGAATGCACCTCGCTCCCGTTTTCTCATCCCCCCGTCAGCAGCGAGACTGACTGGACAGCCTGGCTCAGGTCCGGGGACGCCGACCGACAGCTTGAACTGGTGGACTAGGCGGAGAAGGCCAAGCAGGCCCAGAGCCTTACTTGAGCTTTATCCCTCAGCCACCTTCCCCTTTTCTCTTCCCCCTTTCAATAAATTTTACCACCACCGCCACCATCGCACAGAGGTGGCAGCCGACTCTACACCTATATCATGGGGCCTGCACTGCAAGATTGCATCACAACAATAATCGGACCTTACGGTTGTTGTGGAGGCCGCCACCATGCCAAATCCGCACAAACAAAATCTGTTCATTCTAACAGATAGCCAGGCGGCATGCAGGGCACTCGCAGCCAGGAACATTTCCGCGGCTCCACACAGCATTAGCAATGCACCTCAGCGTTGAGGATTCTGAGGATTCCGAATCACACTGAGATAAGAGGGAACGAAATGGCACATGCCACATCCCGCGCAAATCTCCCAGGCCCTTCCCTGCGGTGGCCGGACCCACTGAATCTGAATGAGCACTACGCCTTCGTGCGGGCGGAAAGGTGCGATAAACTTGAAGAATCATGAAACAGCTGCATAAAGTATCGACAAGCAGACACACACGTGAAGCGGAAAGAGGCGGTACTGTAGAGGTGTACGCAGACGCACTCTCTCTTGTCCCCACAGCTGCAGCACTGCATACAGGATTTGCCTGGCAAACATGCTTGCATGGCAAGTGGCAGCTTCCCGGATAATGCTCACATAATGTGGGATGGTACGAGGAGCCCTCCCGCTAGTGAGTAGAGCCTTGCCAAACTCTCACCCATCCGTAGACCTGCGTCACTTGAGGAATGGCTGGCGTACCTTCCCCTGCTCCGTACAAGCCATGATCGAGCTGATCGCGACGCTTGGCTTGGCAGACAACTAGAACAGAGCGGGCGAGCCCGGATCGGGGTTCCTGAATAAAGTGTATTTCTCTCTCTCTCTCTCCCTCAGTAGCGATGTAATGAATGTTTTGGTTCTCGTTAGGACTTCGTCTCGCGTCTTCTGCATGGACCTCTCTGGATTCGCGACCAGCTGCAACCGTGGAGTCTGAGCGCGAGTCTTAATCCTGTTCATGTTACATGTGTACGAATATTTCTGGTACTAGTGGTATGCACTGCAGTCTTTGGTAAATGTTTGGAAAGTGGGGCATGCTTAAGTGAAGCTGACTCCAGGGCACACTGTGGCGAAAACGAAAGTTGGATTGAGTGATAACTTTAGAGTAGAAAATGGGCGCTTTCTGTACCCTTACATTTAAAATAACTTCTTGGATGAGTGCACCGCGTCGGCTACAGATTGTCTTTCGGGCCAGAATGACACCTACAAAATAAGTACACAACCGCAATAACAAATCACCAGCTGCGAACTCAAATAATGATTGGAAGAGCTGACTCGTCATAGGCTGCATTTTTTTTTGCACGCGCTGCGCAAGACACAGATGTGAAAGGTCGCTTATCTATAGGGCAAGAAACTGACTTTAAAAAAGTGCATCTCTGCAGAAAACAAGGTAGACGAAGCGTCCCTTACGCACACAGGACCTTTTAAAGAGAATTGTATCTTTTGGTATTTCAGCCGTTTAAGACATTTGTACGAGCTTCTGATATATTGTAAGGCCTAGCCATACGGTATTTGGGTGGTACTCACCCTTAGGTTAGCGGGTGTTGAATAGGGGATAGCTATTGGTTCTAGCAAGTTAACGAAGGCTGAACAGAGCTATAGTCAGTTAGACAAGTAGGTGTTGGCCATGATGTTCAGAGTGTGGCAAATCCACCAGCAATTCTGGAGGAGGTCCTTCGAAATCTGCACTGACCGTAAAGCATTGTTTGGCTTGCAAGGACACGATAAGGGAATCCTTTAGCAGTTTTCACCACGCGTTATGCATTGGGCTCTTACACTGAGTGGTTATCTGTACCGAATAATGCTGCGACCTGGGTCTGAGCTTGGAAGCACAGGTAGGCTCAGCCTGCTTTCCATGCACAAAGGAACTGTGCACATTAGATGTATCTATGTTGGAAGGGTCATACCCATCTATATTGTGTGTCGCAGCGGTGCCAGGGGACAGAAATTCGGTTATACAGGAGTTCTATGTAGTAGAAAACCATTGCCTCATTCCGGAGAGTGGGACTCTCTTGAAAGGCTACTGCGCGAATGTTCTGTGCAAGATGGTTGCGTGCTTTGGGACTCTCGCGTCGTCGTTTCTGAGTCACTAAGGTCGGCGGCACCGAATGTGTTGCATGAAGCGCATACGCACACAGATAGTATGAAGACGGTAGCAAGAAGCCATCTGTGGTAGCGCGGGCTGCATTAGATTTAAGAAAAGGTCGGCTGTCATGCAACTTGCCTAGTGAATCGGCTTCCCACACGGCCACTCCAGTTCACATCATGGCCGTTTACCGAAAGTGCGTGGCTGAGATTACATCTGAATGTTGAAGGGCCGTTTCAGGGAGTCTACTTCCTAGTCGTGGTGGATGCGCTTTGAAACTGGGTTAAAGTGTTGCATGTACTGAGATCATCGGCAGAGGCTACACTGTGTGATCTGCGGAATGTACTTGCGACCCATGCGACAAGTGGTGGGTATTTGTAAGCACCGAGTACAGAGAATTAGCTGCAAAGAGTAAAATCATGGCTGTCATGGTATCTGCGTATCACCCGGCGTCCAATGGGGCAGCCATAACAGTCGTGCGAATCATTAAGGACAAATTCAAGAGAGCATTAAGCGTGGGATTTCGAAAAGTAAATAGCCCGAATTTTTTCCGTGCACCTACAAAACATCTCCCCATGTCATCACTTTCCAGCATAACTTCTGATAGGTCTCTGAAGACTTCCTTAGACCTGCACCAGCCAGACCTGCGTACTCGTCGTGAATTTCAAGCAGCAGCACTAGAAGGAACGGTATGACAGGACATCGCGCCGGCAGGGTGTGCCCAACTCCGGGAGAACCGTTTGAATTAGAAAATTTACACCAGGCGATTGATGGTTCCTGCAATCGTCGAGGTGCCTACCAGTACATTATCAACTTTTGTAGTATTACAATACGGAATCCCCTCGAACAGGCATGGAGACCGCAAACTACGTCAGTAGGTGTCGGGGTTATGGACCAGCAGCACGCCGTTATTCACGCAGCCACAGCCCAATATGGAGAGCGCGAGCCGCACGCTGGAAGGGACGTATGTACCATCAGAGGGGCTCACTAGAGAAAGTGTAAGAATAGAACAGTCAGCGAAAGAGTGAGTAGCAGCAGTAAACTGCAGCTACCGTCGCAGACACAAGTCTCTCTGAAGTAGTACTGTCAAGAAGATCCAGCAGAGAGTGACGGCCGAGACATAGTGCCACCACCACAATCTACCTTTGACGGGCTGTTCTAGATATCAGAAGAAACCCGTGGTGTGCTACTCGCCGGGAACTATGACTCCCAGCAATCGACGTTGATACGGATTATCGTACGGTAGTATGACGTCCAGGAAGTCATGTGACGGTGGCCAAGCGATGCCAGCGCCAGCTGCAAGGAGGCGTGGCCAGTATAGTAAGGCCACGTGCCATCAAGCGCCCTTATGCAGCCCGAATCAACAGCCGTCGGCCGGGCCCTTTTTCTGGAAATAAAGTTGTTCCTTTTTTTAATACATCGTATTTAGGAGATATTGGTGCCTATAGGCGGCCCACATAGAACAAGTACACACTAAATATAAGAGCACAAGCCGGCATTAAAAAGAAAGTAAAAAAAACAACAACAAAAAACTAGAAAGAACAAAACAGAAGAAACGCAAGAAAAAGCAAAAACCAAAAGGTAACAACGATAAAGTCAGTAAAGGGATGTGGATTCACTGAGAAACTGACTCACCATACAAAACACATCAAATTCGAATTTCAACATGAAGTCATCTTACATAAATGCAGAAGGGACAGCTGACGACACATTAGACCGGAAAGTGAGCTCACATACCATAAGTGCAAATTACAATACATGTCCTATTATACACCCTAGAATGCGATGTCAGTTGTCATGCACTATACGCCATTTCAGACATCAGGTGCAACGCTGTGGAAGCTGCGCAAGAAGTTAGGTGTTCCACGTGTTCCGTCGATGCTTCGCTACGCGCCAACGGCGTGAGGCTCCCTGCGACGGGCCGCAAACAAGGAGGTTTAAAAATGTTTTAGCACTACTTTGTCTCAAAATAAAAAAAATCGTGGAAACAACAACAACAAAAAGAAAAATGATCTAAAATAATTCACTAGCAGCCGTATGCCGCCGTGTGTTTGTTTCCAAGGGCTAGAACTGGTTTCATTCAATACTTATAATATACTTATATTATAATTATACTTAGCCCATATGGAGAACAGTTGCGCACAATTGCGGTAAAAATAAAACAACAACATCGAGCTATAACCAATTGCGAATGCAGCCCCCCCCCGGCCCCCCACTGCAATAAATCTCTCTAGTCTCGACAGCGTTGCCCTTGATGTCTGAAAGGGAGTATAAATACAATAAACATAAAGTCAGGTAATGAAAATTCGAATGATTACGTGCACAGAAATGGCTCGAAAGTGCAATCTATAATTTCATATAATATTACTCTCCACAGCAAATCTTTGGAGGGACACCAGCACGCGCCCTTATTGCGCGAGCCCTTGGTCTACCATATGTCATCTTATTCGAGTCCCAAGCTGCTCTTAACATCCTCCTGGCTGTTTTACGTCTCAGAACATATGAGCAAATGATATCCGACATTTGGGAAATGCGCCATCGTGCTCTAGAAACAAGGCCATGAAATCATCTTTAGGAACCTTCCTGCTCACTGCGACATCGTCGGAAACGATTTTGCTGCCAAGGAGCCCAAGGTTGCCTGGTCTGCCCACAAAGCCACTCATATGCTTTCAATACCTTTGGTGAGGATGGATGCAACCAAGGAACTAATTCTGCTTTCTCGAAAAGGACAGTTATCCGAATTTCTCCGGTCGTCTACAATAGGGCACTGTGCAATCTGGATGGCTTGCTACGTCTACATGTGCGATTTTGCGTTTCCGACTGTACCGACCGTGGCTGGCAGTGGCGTTTACAAACGTTTTCTTTTGCCGTATTGGAATGGCCGCTCGTCCGACGTGTGACACTCGTGGGTGTGAGGAAACGATTCAGCAGGTTTTATGTATGTGTCCTTGCTACGACGTGCAGCGCCCCTCTCCCCCTCTCCGGCGAACAATAAACGGGATGAACGAGAGACCGTCCTCCGAGTCGAGGATACTCGGACCGGGGCCGCACCCGTCGCCTCCGCAGAAGGCTATCCGCGCTCTGGTAGAGTTATTGAAGTGAACCGGCCTAAGTGGCAGATGTTGTCTTCTGCATCCTTCGGCGGGCACACTTGAGTTCACACGTTGTTCACTCCCTGCCTCGTTCCTGTTTATATTTCTCATGCCTTGCCCTAAGCGTAGGATAGCAAACCGGACGCTCGTCTGGTACACGTCCCTGCCTTGCTTCTCTTTGCTTTGTCTCTATCGTCGTCTTTTTTAACTTTAATCACACATTTCGTTTAGTGATAATAAATTTGCCGCAAAACATGCGTTCAGCTTTAATTAATCAGACAGTTAAAAGACAGCCCCTGGGTTCCCCTAGTCTTCTAAGTTGTTGACTTTGTTAGTTGCTTTAACTGAACGTTAAAGAGCTTTCAGCGTGCTCAGCGTTCCCAATGTTGTGGTAATCTTGCGGTAGGTAGTGCAGAATGGATATCGGCTAAAGCTTTTCCACAATCATTCGATTGCATTCAAGTACTTTAGACAGTCCTCTGTGACATGTCTTGGCATCTTTTCGCGGATTCGTGTGAGTTCATCTGACACAAAACAAGAAATCGCTTCTCTATTGCTACTTTTATTTCAAATTTGCACTCACTCGTCAAGCAGGAGAAGAAATTCGGCCACTCGGCACCCGCTTGGAATGCGCCCACGGCTCCCGGCCGCGCCGAGTGTATCGCATATATGCGAGAACGCTATTCGAATGTGGCTCACACATTGTAGAGACCCAATTCACGTTGTTTCGCCTTGGTCCCGCGAATTTTCGACTGACAAGCTCATTCGGGTAAGTGTTTCGCCTCCGGTGCTCTGACAGCGACATTCCACCTCCCTATAGCAGCTTTCATAATGCGCTTTCCATCTCCGCGGGACGTTTTGTTTCGCGCTTACTTCTCGCTCGTCGGTACATCGCCAAGCCGTCGAGCTCTCGCAGCGAGAGCAGCTGTCCGTAGGCTCTCGGTGACACGGCGCTTCGAGACTGGGCCGCTGCCTGAATAATAAGCGGATGTGTTCTTCCGGTTATCAGCTTTTTGCCAGGCCGATGTTCGTCGCGAGTCACCTCGCCGCCATGGAAAGTCTGTGCCCTCGGGCGAGCTTTAGGCTTCGTCGTCAACCTGTCGCTTTTGTTGGCAGAGCAAGCGGTATTAGCGATCGTTGCGCAGCCGCTGCGCTCTTGTATTCACTTGCCCATCCTCGAAGCCTTCGCACGCATTAGCATATTGCAACGAAGGGGAACCGTGCTTTCTATGAATGCATTGACTTCTTTTTATACGTTCGCCCTTCGGCAAGTTTCTCTGCTAATGTGCCTATGTGCGCTGTAGAGTTTAAGCCCAGGAATGAAATGGAGTTGTCACTGGGACATCAACTAGGGTGCGATGTAGTTTCGGTCTTCTTATGTTCACGTGGGCAGAGTCATTGCACGCCAACTGTCCCAACCATGGAGCTCGAGCAGCATCCGTTTCTCTAGAGATAGATTACGAAAACGTACCCATATTTAACCGTTATTTGCACAGCATCTTTCCAAAATATATTGAGTGGAATTATTTTTTGCGCGCGTGAGGGCCATTTGAATTTTACTAAACGGTGGAAAACTAGTTGCGAAACAAAAATTTGCCACACGTCGACTGTATCGCGCATTCTTTCAAATTCTGTGTCTGATACAGAATGCGTTGTCTCGACACATTGTGGTTTCGTTATTAAGTTGTTTCACAATGTGATATTATGTTTTTCAATTCTTCGCACGGAGATAAAAATGTGCAAATTATAGAGTTTTTGTGAAAATTTTCATGATAAAGGGTCATGGAAATAAACCTGAAAATTATTTTATTGAACTGTCCCTAAAACAAACTACCTTCTAAAACTTTATTTTCCCGGATGTACTGTGCACAGGCTCTAAAATAAATTGCTGATTTTTCCAAAACTGCTATTTTGGCATATGTTTAGACGTTGGTAATTCACTAAGGTGGTCCATGGAAGAATGCTCAGAAAATTTGATATAATTGAGGAGTATACCTTTCACCCGGGAAATTTTATTTCAAGTGATTTGCGTTTTCACCGAGAAAACATTTTTGAATTGAGCTCCACCATCGCACTATCTTGGTTCGCGCTTCAACTTCACCTCATAGAATGTTTGAGGGACACACAAACCAATTCAATTTGCTGCGTAAAAGAACGGGTGGTGTAGCCTCAGCATATGGTTCTCGGTTGGTTTTTTTTCGTACTGTGTTATTAGTATATCATACAGATGATCATCTTTAAGTTATATGCAATTTTTAAAGATCGCCTGTGGCAGATAGCATAATTCATGTTCTTTAGCTGGATTACTTAATGAGGCGAACATTACTAGCATGAGAAACCCAAACAAATATCTAACTAATTAGCATAAATTCACTAATTACCTTCTTAATAATTAGAACTGAGGTGAAAGAGCGCGAAAAGGACGAGGACACAAGGAAACAAATACCCCAGACAATAAGTTACTTTAGAGCATATATTGCAATTTATAAATCGTAACCGGTGAGCCTGCAAGACGTATCCACTTGGAATGAATTTACAGGATAACACCAGTTTCGTGATATTATTTCGCAAAATCGGACGAAATACATAGGTATTTCCAGTTACGTTTGTGCTTCAATGCGTAAAATAGCGTTCAGATAAAAAAGTAAGCGGAACAACAGTGCATTATTGCGGTGAGTTGGATGGTACAGTTGACCATAACGTTTTACGGACTACGGGATCTCAGGAAACCCACAATTTCCGAGGAGCCTGTAATATCAGTCAGTGAAACCGAACTTCACAATGTAGTTCACATATGTTGGTAGAGGCTGTAAATGTGAATAACAGGCTGCATTGTGAGCTTGCGTCGATATTCAGCTTTTCCTCAGATTTCGTGTACCGTAAAATTTTGGGGTTGACTTACATATCCCGCAACTAGTGTCATTCTGTGAATTCATTTCAAGTGAATAAGCCTTGTGAACTCAAAGGCTACAATTCGTAAATTGCAATACGCCCTGAAAAGTAGCTAATTAAGCAGTCATTTAGTAAAGTTTTGTTGATTAGTTGAATATGTGCTTTTATTTCTCGTGAAAGCAATGTCCGCCTCTCTGGCTAATCCCACTTAACGACTAGAATTAAGTTATCTGCAGCAGCCTAGACCTAAAAATTCCGTGACACTTAAAAAAAAATGATCACCCCGTATATAAACGCAATAACAAACACCATACAAATATAAAAATGTATTTGACTTAAGCACCTCAATGCCTCTAATAATAAACAGCTGTAATTATAGGTTTCTTCAGGCTTGACATTGCAAAGACCTTGCGCTGTGTGTCGTCTAAGAAAAAAACTCTGTACACTACTATCTGGCCCCAAGTAGCTGGAATAACAGTATATAGAGCCATATCACGTAAATAGGGAAATATGCTCAGTAAAGCTGCTTATAAACAATGTTCATCAAATGTATTGGTCTTCTTCCGCTGGCTTCAGGTTACTATACGTGTGTCGTGCAATGGTGGTGCTCGCAGTTCACGCTTTTCAATGTGATTTGCGGCCTGCTCTACCCCTTCACGCGTAGGCGGCCCCATATGTATGCTTCTAGTAGCACGGCAGTGAGCAATGCCTATCGACCTTAAGTAGGCATACCTTTAGGTTTTAAATTCTCACTAACTCGTGTTGATCACGGATTTTATTCCGCTCCGCATACACCACCATCTGCACCACCCCCTGTTTTGTAGTTCCCGCCAGCAGGCTATCAAGTCGAAGCGCGAACCAAAATGTTGCAGTGGTGAGACTCAAATTCAAAAATTTCGTTCTCGGCGAAATCGCAAATTACTTCGATTAAAATTTCAGTGGCGAAACTAGTTGTGCTTCCAGTTATACATACTTTTCGGCGTATTCTTTCTCGGGCCACCTCAGTGTGTTACCGATGACCAAACATAGGCCAAAATAGAATTTGTGCCATATTCAGGCTTTTATTTTAGATCTTTTGCGCATTACAGAGGCGAAAATAAAATTATAGAATATAGTGCGTTCCAGGGAGAGCTGTATGAAATGAATTCTAGGCTTTCTTCTATGACGATTGTTTTGAAAGGTTGACTTAAAACGCTACAGTTTGCGCATTTTTACCTGGGTGTTAAAGTTAAAGAACATAAAAGTATTTTGGGAAACTGTTTAGAATAAAAGAAAATGTTCAAAGAATGCAAAAACACAAATATTTGGGCATTCCAACATCTAGCCTCCTCGAGCCAGGCATGAAGGTCTTGGCGCACGTCTTTGCCGATCAAAGCGATGTGCTGTACTATAGCGCACCCGATACGTAACGCGAACTATACAGACCCAGTGCGGCGATCTAAAGCACAATCAGAGATTGGTGCAGGAAGCGGTTCCTTGGATACACGTTTATTCCACATAGAACGCTGGAGGTTACGGCGTATAAGCATTCGAGCGGGGTCGAATTTGCATAAAGCATCATCAGTGAAGTGAAGGTTCACTCTGGTAGTATGCTAATAGTTGAAATAAAACTACAAAGAATTTTCCGAAAAATGATCTCTACATAGTGTTATATGCAGACTAGAAAAGTCTTCAATTAGCTGAATGAAAGCACAGCTGGCACTATACACAAGAAAAATTAATTCATTCTCTATTCGTGTCAAGCTACACGCCACTGACCTGATAGCGGGATGAACAGCTTGAATAATTTAGGGCGCAGTGGCATACATGCCCGTGTATTCCAACCAAATGCCATTCGTTCCGTGCTCTATAAGGTTTCTGCGCATACTAAACCGGTAACTTTGGCAACAAGTCCTATTAAACTGTAACACATAGTGGCGAGCAACTATTGTGCATAGTGTATGAATCTACGGTGCGCGAATTGTATTATGCACAACGTCGAATTCGACCGCTGAATTTCTTGCTGGACTGTCTGACCTGCAGCGGAAGGTATTACTTTTTATTGCTCCGCGCATGTGAACTTTTCTTTCTTATCGCTAAGTGGAGACACACGAGCTGTCGCTGTGATGGGGTCACAAAGTCCTCTTTATTAATTTTCAATACGACAAAATGAAAGCCTGCAGGCGAGAAAGCATCAGATGGAATGGAGCGGAACAAAGGATCAATATTTAATTTCGTGTTGGAAACCGTAAGGAAAGCGACGGCAGTTGTGGTTAACCGGATATCTTGATTCTTGCACAATATTAAAAGCGCTCGAACGAACTTTTAATGTGCCAAAGAACCGCCGAAAGGCGAGCTCAGAAACGTTCGTTTTCTTCGTGTTTGCAAAAGAGTTTATATGCCGTCACAAAAAAAAAAAAAAAATAAAGGCCAATGTAGCGCCGTCCACCATTCGTCTCGCCTAGTATTGCGGTGTTTCTTACTTTCGTTATTTCTTTTCTTTCGAGCTCGATGTGGTAAAGAATAGCAACAACTAGAAAGCGTCGAATCAAAGTTTCTATTCACTCTAGGCGCGCCGGGAACAGCTTAGTGCGTAGCGGTCGCACCACAGTGCGTATATACTTTGTCTGTGCGACACAAATGAATCGTGTCGGGTTCGCTCTCGTGAAAGTTTGATCCGCGTTATTACAAATTGCTAAAGAATTCATGCTGCCGCGCACATCCTGCGCAGCCGCCCCTGTAACGAAGCAAGGGGGGTTATAGAGTTGTGTTATGCTTGGCGAGCTCTCTCTCTCTCACCTCTCTCTCTTTCTCTCCATCTTTGTCTCTCTATCTATCTCTCTGTTCGAGAGAGGGCGCCGTTATTACTTTGTGTGTAGTGTGACTTTACGGGAACGCTCACTCTTTGCTTACCGCCCTTGCTTGACCAGCATGAAAAAAAATAATGAACGGACGTATCAAGATGAACGACATTGCAGGATAAAACTGCGCGCACGCGCGAGAGAGAGAAGAGGCTGTGGGAGCCCGGGAAGCGCTAGGCGCCGCAGCCGTTTGTACGGAGTGTCCCGCGAGAAATCAGCCCCGAGCGATGAATACATAATTCAGGCCACCATTACTCTTTTCTCTCTTGCCTTGCTGGTGGAACTACGATGAAGTAATAATAAATAAATGGGCACGTTGCCAAATGGATAGGCTGCACAACGAAACACAGCCAAGTGGGCGGATGCAGAGAACTCCAGTGCAACGACGACTGATCCAAATATTACCGACCAGGTATCGCATTTCCGCCTCCATCACTCCCCTTCCTAAAGGTGTGCGAATGAGACTGAAGAGCTTGGTCTTTCGTTCTGGTGGAATAGCATTGGCGCTTTTCACAACCTAGACCATAGTTTCTGGTCTTACAATTTTGTTCACAGAGACTCTGTGCAGAGTATGCCTGTGTTGGTAACAGCGCATAGGGATAATCGGTGGATACAATCCGTCTTCCTTCCTCCCTTCGGGCTTTACTTTTTTTTTTAAATTTTGAGCAGCACAGAACTTAATCACAGTGCTTTGTGAATTGCTCCACTGTGCGTATGCGCGCACGTCTTGCATGTGTCGTTTGTGTGTTCGCGTGATAACTGCTAGTATGATAACCGAACACCATGCCACGCCATAATTATGCAAACATTTCTATCTTTTCGCTAATGACGTCATCTCGGTTTTTCTCCTGCCTGCTCTCGCGACGTTTCGTATCCAGCTGAGGAGACTAATCGGCGATGCAACAAAAGTTTCATCACACATGAGCAAGCTATTGGCAAACTGCATAGCTTGGCGAATGGTGACTTCTGGAATCTTAACTATTGTATATTAGCATCTTTCTGATCTCTCAATTTCTAAATGGCATCATTGTTATCGCGCCAATAAAATAGCTATTGCGGCGGTCGGCTGCGGCATTAGCGCCATTAGCTTGGACGTCCTACGTGTATCATTGCTGTGACATCTGAGAGGGCCGCGCGACAAACCCTCAAGGAGGCATAGGCCTCCGAGGAGCAACGACGGAATAGGTTATGAGTATGGCGTAATACGTCGCACCGCAGATTTCTGTAGGGATTCAATGGGACAGCATCAGACATGAAATCCGGTCGAAGGCCATGAAGGCCATTGCTGGGTTTATTCTAATCTAAGCTCGTGAGGTGCGCGCCCGCTGCTCCCGTCATCTTTTTCTTCAAATTTGTAGCACCTTCCCGCCAGCGACGAAATTGGCGTGGTGACGAGCCGTGCATTCGGCAAAAACGTCTGTAGGTGCTGAAGCCGTAGTAACTGGCTCGTCAAGAAGCATTGAGCCACGGAGCAGGAGCGCATTAAGGGCATTCATTTTTTAGATCACCTACAGACTGGAACTGCGTACCCTATGAAATCGTCTCAATCGCTAAATCATCTGATTTCCAAGAAGGCGCAACTGATCATCTTCAATGTTAAACAATCTTCGCTGCTTGTTCTTTTTTATTCGAAATATATTCCCACCCCTTATGTAACACCCCCTGAAATGGGGGCGTTTAAGGAAATGAGCTAAACTGATCTGAACTGAGCTCTCTGAGGGACCACACGAGGAAGAGCCGGTCCAAGGCGGAGAGCTCACACCAAACGAAGTGGGAGCGGGGGAACTAGTTCTGTAGCGGTTCTATATCGATGCTGTGTGGCAGTTTCTCATTCAGGCGCTCCAGGTTGTGTCGCCAAGAGGGCCTTTGTTGACGGTGTCAGCCAGGGGTGAGTGCACAATCAGCCGCAGGTGTACCATCCACGGATCTTGGATTGGATCTTGGATCTTGTTTCCCTTGCCCGTTGGCGAAATGCATATATGCAGCACATACTCATGTATGTGCGCAGCACATACATGAGTATGTGCTGCGCACGCATCGTAAAGTTCTGCAGCATTGTCTAGATTGAGATCCGTCAATGATTCGTCGTTTAGGACATTCTGTTCCATCTGCCTGCATATTGGAAAGATGAGGCTGCCTTTAACCAAGGCAACGACGTCTGCGACCTTCATGTTTGCTTGCAGCATGCGCTCCACCTTGCGTTCGTGGTCGGTGGCCTTCGTGTCTAACGCGTCGCTCTTGTTTGCGGTTGCATCAAACTGCACATCAGCGTACGTGAAGACGCGTGGGAGAGACACTCCGAAGTCGTTGATGCAGTTCCTGTGTCGGTGCCTAAGGTTAAGCCCAGATGTGCGTAAGGCTTTCTATTCCAGCGGTTCTTCCAGTGTGTGTGCAGATTCATTCTAACGGTCTTGTGCAAACACGGCGTTCACAACCTGTATTTATGAGATGGCTATTCCTGAATAGCGTTGTAGAAGCGGCCGAAAGGTCTTCCTTTCTGTCGTAACGTTGTCTTGGTCAGGAGCGCAACTGCTTTCTGCTGCTATATTTTTATTTTCACGTTTTGGTGTGGTTAGATCTTTCTTTGAAGCTTCTTACAACGCCGGAAGTGGTACCCTGCAGGCAGTGATTGCTATGCTCCGCGTTGCTTTAGTTCTTCTCGTCGGTGTATTGATTTGCGCGGAAATTTGGTTTGCTTTGGGGATGGCGTGTTCGCAATCCAGATGCGTGCAGGCATAAGCCTTTCGAGTGTTGCGACCATCGAGTGTCGATTCCGATTGTTACGTCTGGCCCGTTTGACTGCCTATTTCGAGTTGTCAACTTGCGACTGTTTGTGTGACAGGGAGCGAGCAGTTTGAGTCTTGCTGGTTGTGTTCATTGTTACTGTTGGCTCTTAACGTGCTTCCGAAGCGCATCACCTCAGAGCGCTGCTCCGATGTTAGTACATTCACATTCAGAATCTTTAGGAATAGTGCCATCTGCTGGTGCTGCTTGAGCGTTTATGGCCTCGCTTTTAGGAGCTCCGTTTGCTGTAGTTGGTGCTGCAGTGCTTTAGATTTCCTGGGGACCGCAGAGTGTGTGTGTGTGTGTGGGTGGGGGCGGGGAGAGGAGTTGGAAGCGCAAGCGGCACCATGCCGTGGCTGTCGGCTGGCACTGGACGCACTGCTCTCTCGGCCAAGTCTGTTTACACAGCGGCAGACTCGAAAAGTATGGCCCGACTACAGAGGCTCTTTCCTGTAGGTCGCAGGGCATCTCTGCAATAGCCAAGTCTGCCACTGATAAAGCTGACGCGAGATGTAGGTTTGCTTCTTTGCGGCAGCGGCACGTCAATGTTGCCGTAGGCGCGCTGTTATGTCTCTGCGGCCACTGCCATAAACACGGGATTCAAGCTGCTTCATAGCTTGTGTGTGCTGTAGTGACAAAAAAAGTTAGATTATGGAATTTCATGAGCCAACACCACTTTCTGATTATGAGGCACGCCGTAGTGGAGGACTGCGGGAATTTCGACCACCTGGGGTTCTTTAACGGGCACCTAAATCTAAGTACACGGGTGTTTTCGCACTTCGCCCCCAACGAAATGCGGCTGCCGTGGCCGGGATTCGATCCCGTGACCTTATGCTGAGTAGCCTAACACCATAGCCACTGAGCAACCACGGCTGGTGCTCTAGTGACAGGGTCGGCACAGAAGCTGCCTTTCTTGATAATTCCTTTTATTGGGGGCTTGTGCACTCTGGCCTCGTGTCGAATTAAAGCGACAGTATGGCTCCCCTGCTCGTAAAATTTGAACGCTTCACTAAAGTTTTATTTTCGCCTAGGTCGTAGTAATCAATGATGCGGTCTAGCACTTGCCCGTCGACGTGATTCCGAACTACCTATTGGTGTGAGAGCGCGTACTTGGCTCTTAGAAGCTCTGACGGGGCCGCTGCCACGAAGGGCAGGAGCTTCGCCGCCTCCACAATGACGCGAATGGTTTCGAGGAGGGCGAGCTTGGGCGTCTCATTTAGGCTGACCAACGGCTCCTCGTTGTCAGGCGGCAATTTAGTCGAACGTGCCATGTCCTCTGCCGTCAGCGGTCCGAGATGGCACGTAGATCGCGGGTTTCCGCGGCACCAGATGTAGCGGATGGGACAGGAGCAGACGCGAAGTCCGTTCGCCGACCATGGAGGTGATCGCTAGTTTTATTCTAATCAAAGCCTTGTTCTTGTTTGGCGCAACCCACTCTGGGGGATCGGCCAGAAGTGAAAAGATCATGGTCATTCTTTATGCCGAATGTGAGGCGAAATTGAATAACTAACTTGTATGTGCGAAATGAAGCGTCAGCTGTTAAAGATATTAATGCTAAAATATATGTAAATATTGCAGTAAAATTAGGTTACACAAGAAATAAAAAGACAATTTCAGGTTGTGATGTACGCACCCGGTGCCCTCGTCCGCTTTCTCTTCTAATTTGTAACAACGATATCGCAGCTTATATAGCAACTTATGCGTACGCTTGCCGAGCTGCGGATTCAGCATCCCAACAAAAGCCTCGTCGATGCTTATAGGATGAGAATGCGCGCGTATTCTAAACCTAGAAACGTTTCACTTCCGCGACAAGAGCAGACGCGAAGTTCGTTCGCAGACGTCACGTCGCAGCCATATGGCTGACTTTCTTTAATATTTTGCCTGTGTAGCTGATACGTTTGAGCACAGAAGAAAATTTAAGAATGGCACAGCTCTTTCTGGAGCCCCACTGCCTCGACTGCTATAATACACTCAACGTAATAGCAGCACGGAAATGGCCAATGGAGTAGCCATTTTTTGTTAGTCACGACCATATAAAAGTCAGCATGCAAAAAAAGAAAAGAAGCAACCGGAAATGCATGGGGTAATTAGCTATGGTTGAAATTTAAATGCTTAAAATAATGAAGAAAACTGGACATGAAAGTGGACGAAGGATAACTTGTCACCGATGGGGACGGTACCCACAACCTTCGTATTGCGCCTGCGATGCATTACCAGTTGTGCTACAGCGACGGTCTGAATCTGGCCCCTAACCTGGTTACTTATGGGCATGGAGTTTCTCACTATAACATCTAGCGTAAATTTTGGTGCCACCGTCTATGGGATTTTCTTAAGGGGCGCGGTGCCGTCATGGGAATGACGGTATATGTGTCTGCGGGGCTTGTGTTGGCTGGTGCTGTAAGAGGCTTCGTCTAAAACGTGGATATGGCTACACATATAACGCGTCCTTAAAGTAAAAGCTTCAGAAAATGTTTCCATTCACGCAAATTGCATCTTTACTCACCTACAATGCATGACGAAGCGAAGAAAAACAAGAAAAGACGACAAACTGTTTCAAAGCCAGAGCAAATCTTGTCGTCTGTCCTCCAACTTTAGCTGCCCGCTGATTCTTTTTACGTATCGTATAATTGTACATGCAATAACAAGTTCTCATTGTTAAGCAAAACATGTTTTTGTCTAATAATAAAGCTGAAACAGCTTTTCATGTGCAGTTTTAGTAGAAAATGAGTCATTGTGACAGACGGAACGGTGCTTACCTGGCTCTCCGAGAACGATGCCCACACCAAGTCACAATATACCGGCATTCCCATGTATACCACAGAGCAGCAGCACCAGATTTCCCTCTAGGTAATATAGTGAGAAACTCTGTGCCTATGAATGCTAGGTGAAGCCCTGTGAGTGTTAGCCAGCGCCACTCAAAATCATGGCGGACGGATGTGGAACACCCTTGTTTAGCCCAGTGGCTTCACGTAACTCGTGAACTTAGGAGAGCGGACACGTTGCTAATAAACCCCCATATACTACCAATTGGCATAGAAGTTGCCAGATTTGAGACCCTCGCTATTAATAAAGGAAAAGAAGGAAAACATGGGGGCTCGCGTTTTGTTCATGTCGGCATAATGGCAGCAGTCCACCAAACCAAGGAAAACGTAGGGGTCAAAAACTGCGGTTGGAAGTGACATGCAGAAATTAATGAAAAGGGTAAATGAAAATGGACGAAAAGATAACTTGTCGCCGGTGGGGACCGAACCCACAGTCTTCGTAGTGGCGAGTGAGTAATCGTCAGAGGCGCTGGCTAACACTCTCGGGGATAGATCTAGTGCTCATAAATACCCAAGCTAGTGGCCAGATTGACGGCCATGGCTGTAGCACAAGTGGTGGTTCACCACCCGCGTAATGCGAACGTTCTTGGTTTTGTCCCCACTGGCGACAAGTTATATTTCGGTCCACTGTCATTTCCTTCTTTGTTCAATATTTTCGGCATTTCAATTTCAACCACAGCTAAGTATCACTGTGTTTTCCTTGGCTTCATTGCGTGATGGTGTTATGTAATCTTGATCAGTTCAAGTCGGCTAGGGGATTATTTGTCGCCGACCAGTTTTGAAAGAATGCCAGTTAATAGTAATCATCATCATTTGGAACACCGCGGCTGACATATTCCTTGTGCGAAGCTGAGAAGCGCGTTTAACTTGTTTTTAACGGCAAATAAGTTGCTCTTTCCCACAAATTCTTAAAAGGTGATTTTTAATTACGGCGGCGCATTGCTGAACGCTTTAAACAAAAGCGTATATTATTTCTTGCAGTGGGGCGCTCCCAATTGGCGTCTTTCGCTGAACCCGCTAATAATTTATTTTATTTTGCTAGTTCAGTTTGAACAAAAAATCCCTAACTCGTCACTACACCGTGCGCTCTCGCTTTAATAGAGTAACTTTTACATAACAACAACAACAACAACAACAACAACAACAACAACAACAACAACAACAACAACAACAACAACAACAACAACAACAACAACAACAACAACAACAACAACAACAACAACAACAACAACAACAACAACAACAACAACAACAACAACAACAACAACAACAATAATAATAATAATAATAATAATAATAATAATAATAATAACAATAATAATAATAATAATAATAATAATAATAATAATAATAATAATAATAATAATAATAATAATCCTATTTTTATGTCCACTACAGGACGAAGGCCTCTCCCAGCCATCATCAGTTACCCCTGTCTTGCGCTAGCTGATTCCAACTTTCATATATTTGCCTGTTACTTGTCATCGAAATGAAATTACGTATAGCGCATTTCACATAAAGGTTTCGTTATGAAGCTTTATATGCTTGACATCACGAATTGAGAGACAGCTTACTTTTTGAAAACCGTGCCGCCTTCCCTCCTAAATATGTTGTTCCATGGAATCAGCCTGTGTAGCCTTCAATAAATTCATCTACATGAGAAAAAGTGAATCCTGGTGTATAACGTGCCGAAACTGCGATATGTTTATGGTGGTCGCTGAACGGGCGGTGGGAATTGAGGATTAAGTTCGAACATCTGGGGCTCTTTGACGTACATTCAAATTATGTACACGAGTGTTCTTGTATTTTACGCCTATCTGGTATGCGGCCGCCGCGGTCGGTTTCAAACCCCCTCTTCATGACCGAAGGCACTGTTTGTGTCGCTTGGTTTTTATTGAAGATGCATGAACAAAAAAAAAAAAAACTAGAGATGAATGCAATTTGTAAGTAAAAATGTATGCCATTCGATTTTCAGAAGACACGTACCCCGTGTGGTCATTCTCACAGCTGGTTTTTGCACAGGCTTAGCCAACGTTTTAGATTGAGCTCTTCTAGACAGGCTGACTAGAGCAAATTCATTTTTCTCTACCGTCCATGTCCATATCACGTAGGTCGGGTCGAAATGCTTCTCGCACTCCAAGTCTTCTGGTTGCAGGACTCGGTCTTCACGGTCTATGACATCTTGCCAAGCTTGCAGGGGGCTCATCTCACTCGGCATCGAAAACCTGAATTGGCACATGCCATGCTACTGTTGCAGTTTGACGCGAAACACTTCTTGCCCACAATCGATATCAGGCCGTCTCAGCTCGACATGCGAACGTACCTTCTTCCCGCCCTTTCAATTCGGCCCATTCGTCCATGTCCATGGCTTACATAGATTAGGCCCGTTGTTAAAGCTATTAAACAAAGGGATGATGACAGATTGCTCAATATAGAAGCGATAGTTGAGAAACTAAAAGGTTGTCGTCTGCCCGCGCCGCTTGTCAGCGACCGCTTCCAGGCGTTATCACACGCCGTCTTCTAGAGCAAGCGACGCGACCTCACCGTGGGTGTTCTTATTGTCTCTTACGGCACCTGAGGGACTTGAATGAGTACAGTAAAGGACGTGAAGAGTGAATAAAGTAGTTCAAAACCTTTCAATGCGCTTTACGTACAGCTGTATTAATTTACACGCTCTAATTTCCTGCGTTCCCGGCCTTCTTGCGTGTGCTGCCTTGCAGTGGTGCAAACACGAAATACAACCATTAGTGCGACACGTTTCTCCTCAACGGCCTCCTCTCGAAGCACGTGGTCAAAGCACCTAGTATTCTTATACTACTGTCTGACCTTTTAAGACAATGTTTGGTTCGTGGTAGCTTTTAGTGATACCCTCGTCACGAACGGCCCTCGCCACCCGCCATCTTCTCTAGTCTCTCCCATACTATCCTGACGTTCGGTGGCTCGCAATTTCCGCTTTCCTATCACGTGGTGAGTGCCCATTTCCCATGCGCCATTCCTGCGTACTTTTTTTCTTGTAGGGTTCGAAATCGTCACGTGATGCTCGCGCCTACGCAATTTGTCTAAAGCCTTATCCGCAAAATGATGACGAGTTTGCAAAGATAAACACAAGGTGCTAGAATTGATTTCACATGTTACATCTTACGCCATGTTTTGTATTTCGAATTTCTATACAAACGGGCAAAAGATATTTTTTTTACCAGCACTGCTTATGCGTGTTGGACTGAAGATCTGGGGCCCACACTTACCGATGTTGCTTCCATTAAAGTTCTTCTCTTTGATGCCTTCTACTACCTGAAGATAATAAAGAAGGATGAAGTTAGGTGGGCGTATTACAAATGAATAAAACCCATCACAGGTTAATTTATAACGATATATTGTTTCATTTTACAAGATTAGGCAGAAAGTGGTAATATTCTTACGGTAATATAATGCACCGCTGAGACAGCTGCATGAATTCTTTGTTTTAAACTGAATGAAACTCTTTTATATACTTTGAATTGGTCGAGTGCAGAGCCCGAGGGCTAATAGCGACTAACGACGTCCTATTAGCAACAAGGCACCGCAAACATCCTCACTCACCGGATTCCTCCACCGTCAGCCGAAAATTACCGCTCTTAACTTCTATTCAGAACAACTGGAGGGAACGTGCCCCATTTGTATACGGTCTTCTTCGCATACTTGTTTTTTTGTTGGCGCACGTTGTCAACGTACATTTCGATTCCTCGGGTTACACTCATAATAAATGGGATGGTGTTTAAGGCAGCTATGCCTCGCGGGGGAAGCAGAAATTTTAACGAGAGCTTAGAAATACAGGATACAACGTTACTAGAAAAAAAAAGAGCAGCACAAAATTCTCTGCGGCTCCGATGACAGCGGAAAGAGCATGCAGGCGTACCGAACGTCCCCAAGTCATGCTCAAGGAGGCGTGCCAGGGAGAGAACCGAAGAATGTGGGCGCGAAAATGGCGGAGGAAAAGGTCGAAGGAAGTGAATGGTAAGAGGAAGAGAAGGAGGAGACAGCCCAAGACGCTGACAGCGCTAGTTAAGAGTCATGCCGGAATGAGAAGAACAAAACGGTGCCTAAGATCAACGAAAAAAAGGAACAAAGGCAGTTCCTTGCAGTGGCGCTGAATTCCTGTTTCCTAATTAAAACACAGGCGACCACGGTCCTCATTGGATGCCCTATATTGAGAATTCCCGCATTTTGATCCTGAAGTAAAACGAACACTGTTGGCAGCTGCGAAGCGCCTTGGGGTCGGAGGAGAGACGAAGGCCGCATGAGTGGCAGAGTGAAAAATAGGAAAGAGCATAAAAAAGAACGAGCGGCTCCTCCCGTGACGGAGTAAAGTAAAGCGAATAGAAGGCAGTCGTTCCGGAAGCTCAGGAAGGGAAAAATAAAGTGTGCTAAAAAACACACACACACCACACACACGTCCTCCCCCCCCCCCCCCCCCGCGCCACCGAAAGGGGGTGGGGGTAGCCGGAGAAAATGAACGAAGGTTCGGGGCGCGGAACGCTCAAGCGGCTCGGAAATAAATGTGCCCCGTGGGAGCAATGCCTCGCTCCTTGTCGTATATTTTATGTGCCGCCTCCTTCATCCCACCACTGCAGTGCCTATAGCGTTTCCAATTAAAGAGTGGCGCCCGCTCTCTCTTGGCCGATATGAACGAGCTAAGAAGTGAGTGCATTGCAAGCGGCGTGTCCAGATAATCGTCACGGCCCAGTGGTGACTACTGGTCTGGGCCGCGTTATGACGGCGATACCCGTCTCGCCTAGTTCCGTGCAACATCGCTCTCGTCGATTTTGCTTTTTTAGGATCGTGTAGCCGCGGAGTCGCGCCTAGTGGGTGACTGCCGCGTATAACCGAAGCGGAAAGGAAGACAAATGCCGTTCGAACCTTAATGTACCTGGCGAATACCGAGGTTTACGTTGCAGCCATTTATTTTAATTGCGCCATTTAGACACACAACTAATGATCGCCTCTTTAGTGCTGTTTGGCAGGACGTGGACCTTGAGACTTTAAGCCACTTACAACACTTACAGATGATCGTAGAAAGTTGCAAATTATTCGAGATATTCCATATGTATCTTAAAGGGGCCCTGAACCACATTTTTCAGAAGCCTAAAGAACGCCTCAGAACTAGTATGGTGCTTTCCAGAAGTATATTATCAAAATAATTTTTATAAGAGTCCTAGTATGAGCGCCGATACTGTGCGTGCAATATTTACACTTCTAATCCCCCCCAGCATCCTTGTTTCTGAAAGAGTGTCCCCGCCAACGGTGTTACGGCGAAAGGGTAGTCCCGGCACCCCGCGCAGGCCGTGGTGTTGACACTACGCAGCAGATGCAGCAGCTACGCGAAACTGTAGTGTTCGGTAGGTCCGCAGAGCGTACTCGCGCTGGTGGGCTCCAGTTTGGCCGTGTTACGTGGTGCGGACTCTGGCTTTGTCCTGCGCGGATAGCAGGCAAGTTTATATTGCGCATTTTGAAGCGCTAAGAATAGCTCAATACAAAGCACGCCTAGCCAAGAGCGACCGGCAGTGAGCGCGTGCTGGCACGCGTCCCTTTCGGTTACCGTTCATTACCGTCATTCCTCGCGAGGCGCGGCAGACGTAGCGTGCGTGCGGTCTGTAGTTAAGCTTCTTGTTGTCCAAAGCTAGTTGTTCAAAACTAATCGAAAGTTGCGGTACCCTGCGCATACGACACCGATAAGCAGCGTGACCAAAGCTTCATTACTACGAGGGCGGGCGTGGCCGAGCGTGAGTAGGCGATATTCGACTTCACGCGAAAGGGCGTAATACATCGAAATTTGAAGCGCACATATTCAGTTGCTTCAGTGTGTTTATAAACTGTGCCAATTATTACACGCAGTAAGAGTAGGTAAAAGGTTGACAGTCACTTTCTTTAGCACATTCTAAAGAGGATGAAGGCGAAAGCCTTAGCGCTTACGAGACATTCATTAAATCACTTGACATTCGCATACGGATGCGTTCTTACTTCCTATTACTTCTCTTCTTCCACCAAAGGCAGTGGGTTCGAGTGTCTTAATTAATTATACCTTATGTAACTGCCCCTTGATTAATTTTGCCTTTAATAACCACGAAGGTAGTGGGTTCGACCGCCACAAAAGGTCGAGGATTCGACTCCCACCGAAGGTCATTGGTTCGAGTGCCTTAATTAACTCTGTGTTATTTAACTGTACCTTGATTACCTTCACCTTAATTAACACCAAGGGTCGTGGATTCCATTCCTACCAATGTTCGTGGGTTGGAGGCCTACCAAAGGTCGAGGCTTGACCCCAATTTTCGTGCCGTTGATTCTTGGTGCCATCGACTTTTCCGGGCGGTCAAATTTTCGACCCATGAGCCATCTAAGGCTTCCGCCTTGATAAACGCACGGATGATGGTGATGATGAGAATATTGTTCATAAGCACAGCGCTGAATGGGTCAACAAGGCGACGCACACACCGAATCGCAACAGGACACAAGCCCACAGCATGTGACCCATCCCGTGCACCATGCCGCGCAGGGCCACCCACCCTCTGACAGAGCGTCCTGAAATATATGTCTGCCAAGCGTTGACAATTATTGACTAAGTCTACAGATCTCTCAAAATATTCAGGAGTCGGAGCATCTCCTTCTTGAATGCACAGAACCCACGAGCAAGCGTCATGTCGTTCAAACCAGCTTGTGGTTGTGGGGAGCCTAGACGCTAGAGTGCGTCAAACAAAAAGTTGTGCTCTGTAACAAGTTTAGGACATTCCAAATCAGTGGGGTTCAACGTCTTAAATCTTATGAGTCACACATTACGGAGACGCGGTGATTCCGATTTTGTATAAACATGTAAGAGTAGGCACTGCCCCCGTGCTTAGGCGATGCAGCATGGAGACATCTGGCCTGCTCAGTCCCTTCGCCACACAGTACTGATGAGGTGAAGACCATAAGGGAGTGAAAATAGCTGGCCACGGCTTGTTTTAGACTATGCTGGGGATCTATAGGAGCCTTTTTGTAGACCTGAGTTCTAAGGCGTTTGGAGCAAGTCTATCAGCCGCTTCATTTCCTGGTAAGCTTAAATGCGACAGAAGCCATTTAACATTTGTGGTAAACCCGAGGCTGCGCAGTTTTTTTTAAGGAGGCGTAATGAACTGTGCGTGTACTTCTTCAACACATAGCCTTGCCGCAACAACAGCAGAGTGGGCTTACTGTCCGACAGCACTACAAATTGCTGACCCCGGCAAAACTTAATTTTCTTAAGCCTGCTTCAACGGCCGTGCTCTCGCACACCGTTTACGAGACGACACACTGAAGGAGCCCAAGACGGGCTTCAGGAACGGAATCACAAACTCTGTTGCGCTTGCTCCCCGCTTCATACCCAACCATCAGAGAAGATTTATTATGTGTTGACCATACCCTCGTTCCAAGTGTTCAAGTACCAATGACTGCCCTTCCGCTTCAAGTGCAGATCGCTTGTTGTGAAACTGGAGAATTGTCAGCTGGCATTCCAGGTTTTCGTATGACCATGCTAGCTCAGTTCCCTGCCTGCCTTTGGGAAACTCCTGGCCAAGAGGACGAGTAGTATTGAGTGCCATGAAAGCATGTGACTCCGGGCCGTCACCCAAGGCGTATTAGAAGTGCTCGACCCGCGCTAGATTCACTTAGTCGACAAAACTGCCTAAGTGGTCCTTGAGAAGCGTGTAGACACAGCGGCAGTAGCCCAGACCCTCACCGCTGCTTTTGAAGATCCTTCTTGGTTGATGTCAGCTATCGGCTAATAACTGCCATCTATGGTGATGTTGCATATGACGACATATGCAAGTTGCGTGCAGCTTCAAAATGGGAGAGGAGAAGGCCTCTGTTTGGAAAGAGATTGCTTGAGGAAAACGTAATTTTGTGCTCCACTTGCGAATGCGAAGCGTATGCACGAGTGCAAAATTGGGCTGATATGTTCACCGGAGCCTATGCTATTCTTCCACCGAATCCAAAGGTTGGTTTAGCGACCCGTTAAAGCAAAAAAAAAGTTCCGTGGAATCGTGGGACCGCACTATGCTATTTTTTTCATGTAACAGCACAGATCCGAGGAACATCTAATCTGCTGTTGTGGTACAGTGGCTGTGGCATTTTTCTTCTGCTCATGAGGTCCCTAGTGCGATTCTCACTCGTGGCGACCGCGTTAAGGTGGACGAGGAGTGCAGAAAGGCTGCTGTGTCCTCCTTTGTATGAATGTTAAAAAACCCCAGGTTGGTCAAAATTACTCTTTGGCCTCCTCTGTACGCCGGTATCTCTCGTATCCATAGGCTGATTTGGAACTGTGAACGTGAACATTAACAATATCTAAAATTTTAGGAGGACGAAAAGTTGCCTCGAGAGACAGACTTTCGGAACACATGGTTATAGCATTGACGCTCTGGATGCTGCAAATGCTTATTGTTATTGCAGAGAGGTGAATTGCTTTAGTTACCACTCTACACGACAATAGCAGTAGCAACGTGATCCAGGTCTTCAGGAAGTGCACTGACGCTTTGTAGTCGATGCTGGTGTGCTCCTGTCGTAACGCATGCATCATTTACGTTTGTGCAGCTTGTATCATTGATAACTGGAGCGCGCAATAGACGTTTTAAGGACGTTTTAATTTAATGTGCCGATTTTGCAGTTCGGAAGCAGGATGTTTCGGAAAGAACAGGGACCACAGTAGCACACGTCCGCATCAGAAATTTGAACGTTCTCAAGGCATGTCCTAGTTATCGCTAAGTTCAACTGTGCATCAAAATATGCTTTGCAATTAGAGGAGGAGGATGTTTTTGAGAATGTGTCCCGGAAGACATATGGGTGCTGTTATGCGCATCAAAAGGTGACTTATAACTCTGTTAATGCCATTTCAAGACGCAAGATTTGAATTTTTAGCACAATTCAGCAGTGTTGGTGTTGCGGGGACGGTTGTGGGTTTGCAAATTAATGACTTTCTTTTTGCTATGCCAGAAATTATCTCCCCCGAGGGAAGTTATTTTAATATTGAGGTGGCGAACCTTAAGGTGTAGTAAATAAAAGCGTATATATAAAGATAAACTCCTAACTGTGCACGAAATGTAATAACGCTCTGTAATAAAAGTTATGCTCAATCCACTTGCTGAAGTCGTCATACCAGTCACTGCGGTTTCCAAGATTTCAGAGGAACGGCTTCCGGATATGCCATGTGCCGGAGGCAACTCCAAACCGGGTGGTACAAATCGCTCTTTTGTTCATCTGAAAGTAGTAGTAGCAGCAAGTTATGGAGGAAACACCGAGGTTTCACTCATTCGAAAGTGTACAGGGGTTTCTGCGGCACTTCAGAAACAGGACGTTCACCGCCAGGGGGCCAACTCAGCGGACTTGTTCCACATGAGCTCCCGATTCAACGTGTACTTCTTGCGGACTGCAACCTGGAAGCGCCAGAACATCTGCATCATTCGACGCAGCTCGAAAAGCGGCATTCAGAGAGACCATCCGCAGCGCCGTGAGTTCATTTTTCACAGATTTACACGCTTCGACAGCAGCAAAGCGGCGGCCGCCAAGCTAAGCCTACGGAGGATTGCCAAGCTTTGCTCCCGGAGGCCACGCGCCTCGCGCCACGGCCACGAGCCTCCTGCCCGTGCCCGAGCTTTGAGACCGAGCTTTTCGCCTCGTGAAGCATCTGCCCGGCGTGTACTGGCCCTTTGAAGGCGGGGTACGCTTCATACTCAAGATGGAGTATCAAGTGGCGGGGGAGGATATCTCCCCGGAAGAGGTTACCCAAGATCAAGGCTGGCAGTCTGCGGGGGCCAGAAGAGTTAGCGCCAAAACGCGCACGGCTGACACTAATGCGCCATCGCCCCAGCCGGGAGCGCGCCGTGGCAAATCAGGCGGTGCTGCGCTAAAATCTAAAGTTATACGAGCGGGACGAATGCCCTCACTTCCTCGAGATGACATCAAGATTGTGATCAGGCCGCGAGGTGGACTTAATATCTTTAAGATTGGCGTTGTTACGTTGGCTGACGCAATACTCGCCGCCGCTGGCATCAGTCAGGAAGATCTATGCCAAGATACCTTATGCCCGAATCTACAGCAAAATATTATGGTTGCCAGTACTCCCAAGCGCGAGAATGCGAACCGCTACGTCCGGATGAGGCAGATGCTCATCTCGGGCAAGGTATATGAGCTCAGTGCCTATGAGACGGCCCCGCACTCCACGTGCAAGGGGGTGATCTGCAACATCCCTCTTGAAGACGGCCCTGACGTCATCGATGCCAAGATTGTCAACGCCAATAATCCACTCGCCTTAGCAGCGAAGAGAATAGCTCAAACCGGCGCGGTCATCGTCGCGTTCGACGGGCATCGTGTACCGAACTTTGTCAGGTATGGACCGCTACTCATGCAGTGCTCACTCTACCGCAAGCAAATCGACGTGTGCTATACGTGCGGCCGCCTCGGTCATCGCGCCGACGTGTGTCCCAATCCAGGTGACGCTATTTGCCGTGGCTGTGGTGCCCCTAGTCCCGATGAGCAGCATCAGTGTACCCCCAAGTGTAAACTCTGTGGTGGCCAGCATCTCACGGCTAATAAGGACTGTGCTCAAAGATCCCATACATCGTGCGTCGTCGTCGCAGTGAGCGCGCCAAGATGGCCGATGCCGCGTCACCGTCCCCTCAGCGGCGCTCGGACACTGCGGAACTCGTCCAGGCTTCGTCCACTCCGGGTACTCAGCACAGAGGACGCTCCCGTTCCAGGGGCCGCTCGAGAGTCCGTTCCGTATCCAGGGGCCACTCCACCTCCAGGGCACGTTCCGGCTCCAGCCGTGGGTCCAAAGGACGGGCCTGTTCCCGGGGACGCTCCGGTTCTCGGCCTCGCTCCAGCTCCAGGCCGGGGCGCGACACGTCGAGGCGGACCAGGTCCCGCTCCCGCACGCCCACCGCCCTTAGAAGCAAGTTCACGCTCTCCTGGGCCGACAAGGTTCGAGGGGGACGTGAAGGTCCAAGAGGTGACGACCCGCCTCGCGATTCGCACCACGCACACGAGCTCGAGGAGTTGCGACGAGTTAACGAGCAGTTGAGGAAAGAAAACGCGCAGGTTAAACAAGAAATGCGCAGGCTAGCTGCGGAGATGGCGGAGATTAGGAAGCTCGCGCTTTCACCCTCCTCGCCGCAACCCGCTTTGGCCCCGGTCGCCATGGATACGTCCGAGACATCCCACGCGGCTCGCGCGCCCAAGCGTCGAGCGGTAGAGAACAGAGAGGAAGACGAGAAAATAAAATTGCTCTCAGAACTCAAGAATGCCTTCGCCAGCATGCAGGCTAGCTAAGCAAAGGTCGAGGAAGCTATAGCGCACCCAAAAATGGGCTTAGGTGCACTCAGTGAACGAATAAGCAAATTAGCGGAGGTCGATGCCAGGAGAGAAGCCAGCCCCGCTCCTTCGCAGGTCGCAGCACGACGTCATGTACTGGAACCACCGACGGAGGGCGCGATTCTCAGGGCCGTTCAAGCCTCCTCTCAGCCTAGCCATGGATAGTGCGGACGAGAACTTTAGTATCTGGCAATGGAACTGCGGAGGGTTTCCCAATGAGAAGCCGCTTCTGCAGCAATATTTAAGAACTCTCACGGTTAAGCCCCAAATCATCGCTATTCAGGAAGTTGCAACTAGTACTCCTACCAACTCGCAGGTTATCTGGTAGCATCCTCACATTCAGGAGGTAGGGGAGTTGCTACCCTCGTCAACAAAAGGTACAATTGCCTCTCTCGCGACCTCGGCGCAGTTGGTGATGGCATCGAGTACGTCATGACTGAAATCCTCATGAACCCACCCAGAGAGGGCCTCAGAAGAAACAGCCTCTTTATCCTCAACGTATACTGCAGCCCCAGCTACCGCAGGGCGAGGGCGAACTCCCTCCTCAAGGGAGCCGTCAGCCTGGCCGGTGGGCACCCCCTTGTAGTCGTCGGGGATTTCAACGCCCCACATAGGGTGTGGGGGTACACCCATGACACGCCCAATGGACGCGAACTGTGGCAGACTGTGATGGAAGTGGACTTGACCCTTATCACCGATAAGGATTTCCCCACTAGGAGAGGTAACTCCGCATGCCGGGATACTACCCCAGACCTCTCTTTTGTCAAGAACGTAGGGGAGGTCAAGTGGGTAAACACGGCTCTAGACCTCGGAAGTGACCACTACGTCATCGAAGTCTCCCTCCCGATTGCCCGCTATAAGAAAAGGAAATTCAAGTTGATCGACTGGGACGTTTTCCGCAAGATTAGAGCCGAGCGCGCACCGATGGCCGGGACAGATTTTGAAGGTTGGTGCAAAGGGATCAGGGATGACGCCGCGGCGGCAACCAAGGAGGTCGTCACTGAACTCGACGTCGACAAGATGGATAGCAGGTTGGCGCACCTAATGGAAGCCAAGCAAGCCCTCCTCACGAGATGGAAGGGGCAGAAGCATAACAGGAGGCTCCGCAAGAAGGTTTCGGAGGTTAACAGGGAGATTGAACATCACTGCAAGAACCTGTGTAAGCAACAATGGGATGAGCTCTGCGAATCCGTCGAGGGTCAGCTCAGATCAGGCAAGAGCTGGGGTCTGCTCAAACACTTTCTCGATGAGGGCAGCACCAGATCCAGCCAGAGACGATCCCTCGCGCGAGCCATCCACCTCGATACGGACTCTACCCCGGACGAGTTGATTGTCGACAGGCTCATAGACACGTACCTGCCGGTCGCGGATAGCTCTGCCCCTACCCAGTTCCCGGACTACGCGGGGTGTGCGGTGCCGGAGTTGGACCAGGACTTTACCGCGGCCGAGATCCGAGATGTCCTCTTCTCACTAAACGTCAAATCTGCGCCTGGTCCAGATGGCGTCACTAATAGGATGCTGAGGAATCTCGATGATGAGTCGATCGACTTCCTCACTGAGAGGATTAATGAAGTCTGGCGTAGTGGACAGGTCCCCACACAGTGGAAGGCGGCCTGCACGGTACTCATCCCCAAACCCGGTAAAGCACCAGGAATAGAGAATCTAAGACCTATTTCCCTGACGTCGTGTGTCGGTAAGGTTGCAGAGCATGCCCGGCTCAACCGGCTCAAGGTGCACATCGAGGCCAATGACATGTACACCCACAATATGATTGGTTTCAGAGCCGGCCTCTCGACACAGGACGCCATGAAGCTGATAAAGCATCAGATCATCGACCGGAGCACGGGTGATACCAGAGCCATCCTTGGATTAGACCTGCAGAAGGCGTTCGACAATATCTCACACGAATACATACTCCAGTCTATCGCCGGCCTCGGACTCGGGAAGAGGACCTACGACTTCGTCCGATCCTTCCTTTGCCAGAGAACTGCCAAGCTCAAGATCGAAGGATACCTTTCGCAAGACATCACCCTTGGTTCACGCGGCACGCCTCAGGGCTCAGTCATCTCGCCAACATTATTTAACATCGCAATGATCGGACTTTCTAAGGAGCTCACGAAGATTCAAGGAATCAACCATACCATCTACGCAGATGACATCACCATCTGGTGCGTCGGCGGGAGCGACGGCCAAGTTGAAGCCGCCATGCAGAGCGCCATCGATGCGACCGAGCGCTTCCTCCGCCCCACTGGGCTCAGATGTTCTCCATCGAAATCTTAGCTACTTCTCTACAAGAAAAGACCCAGAGGCGGCGGCCATCGTGATTGGAAACCGGCGTCCGAAAGCGAAATACGGCTTTTCACTGGTGACGGGTCTCCGGTGCCCAGAGTCGACTCACTCCGAATATTGGGGATGTATATCGAGTCTAACGGTGCCAATGGAACCGCACTCAGAAAGATCACCGCCAAGACGGAGAGTGCTCTCGGCCTCTTTCGGAGGATCGCCAACAGGCATCGGGGAATCAAGGAAGACAACCTCATCCGCATTATACATGCTTTTGTTCTCTGCCACCTTTCATACTCGGCGGCCATGCATAATTGGCATGTTGCAGAGAAGAACAAGCTCAATTCACTCATCAGAAAGGTCTTTAAGCTCGCCCTCGGCTTACCTGCAAGCACTCACACCGAAAGCCTGTTGAAGCTCGGAGTCCACAACACGCTCGAAGAAATTATCGAGGCACAAGAGTACTCACAGCTGCTCAGGCTATCCGGCACCCCGACGGGCCGCAAGTTACTCGGCGAGATGGGCCTCAATCCTGTCGACCAGTGCCCCGACGCCGTGCGGATTCCCGGCGACATCAGGTCTCACCTGTACATCGCGCCCCTTCCCCGCAATATGCACCCCGCAAACAACGTCCGCAGACGTCGGGCCAGGGGTACAGCTCTACTCGAGCATGTCCGCAATAACCGCATTGAGGCAAGCTTCGTGGATGCCGCGGCATATGTCCAACAGGAGGCATTCGCTGTCTCCATCGTACACTCCAATTCAAGGCTCACTTGCTGCGCTACGGTACGCACTTCGAGGCCCGTGGTAGCCGAACAGGTTGCAATCGCGCTGGCTGTGCTCGATGGTCGCAGAGAGGTAATATATAGTGATTCCAAGGCAGCCATTAAGGCCTACCAAACCGGTATGGTCTCCCCCCAGGCCCTCCGCATTCTCCAAAGCTCCAAAAGTATCTCTCCGCATTCTCTCATTTGGTTTCCCGCTCACTTGGGGTCGATTGAGGGTTCTCCCTCTAACCCTAACGAGGGCGCACACGAGGCCGCGCGAGGACTCACTGACCGCGCCGCCTCAGCAGTCGCCCAGCCCCGCGGGGAACCCTTGCTTACGTTTAATGAGATCACCACGCACTACTATCTGTCACGACGGGTCTTCCCCCTCCCTCACCCGGCCTTATGTAGGGCGCGGGCGGTTACCCTTCGACTTCTACAAGCCCGTGCATACCCTAACCTCGCGGTTCTTCATGCCATATACCCTGAAAGATATCCCAGTGCGGACTGCCCTGCCTGTGGACTAAGGGCAACATTGGACCATGTGTTGTGGGTGTGAAGCCATCGGCTCCTCCTTCAGCGAAGATAGGTGGGCTGCGCTCTTGGGCAGCCCCGAACTCAACGACCAAACCCTGGCCGTCCAGAGTGCCCGCGATCGGGCCGTCAAGCTGGGCTTGGCGGTCCCTACGTGGGACTAGCCGGGTGGCGCGGGGTCTTCCCTGCGTCTTCTCTGGACCAAAATAAAGTTACTTCACTCACTCACTTCAGAAACACGTCGCACGTCGTTCTTTGTTTACGTAGGCACACCGACGAACACAGCGCACACGTGATGATGCAGCGGGTAAGGCCGCGGAGACGATAGCTTCACAATATGTTAAAGTAAGTTTACTTTCGTATGTTAGAGCACAATTACGAGGTAGTTCAGTGTGTGAACTTCCCACCTTGTCAAACAGGAGCGGATATCGCCCTCTGAAAATGAGGCCTTACATGCGTGGTCATCATGGTCTGGCTAATTTAAATAGTGCATAGAGTTTGCTGCTAAAGTTACTAGAGGGAACTTTAGGAGTTTGATCGCTCAGCTGCGATGGGAATGATGGGTAGTACATCCATTTGTATAATCTTTGTGCTTACGGCTTGACCAGCTCTTGTGTATTTATTTATTTAGTTTTACTTGCTTTTATTGCCTTGAACTTTTCAAGCGAATAAGTTTTTTCCAAGTGCCAGAAGACTAGAAATACGAGATATTGTTACGTAGTAGTGACGGCGAAAAAGAAAATGCAGCAGTAAAACTGTGAATAGCCTCACTAAATTTTTATTGGGCGAACATGGGCGGAACAAAAGCAAGTTACACTGAAAACACAACGGTAGAGGCGAGCACAGTCGGCGATGGTCGAAATCTGCCAAGCGCGTTGGCTTTTATACACGAGCCGTCGAAAGTTCCAGAGTAATCGCTGGCGCCTGCGTCTCTTCGGGAAAGTACTACTCAATTGGCGTCGCGTGTACAATCAGATTACACAAGGTTCAGTGACAACAGACAGCGGGTAGAACCATTGATAACATTCAAGAAACTTCCGATACATGCAGGTGCATCCTGCGCTGGGCGATAACATTTGTTAGCCTGCGAAAAGCGGTCGAGAACGAGCACACGTGTCAATATTTCGTTTAATATGATCAACTTACAAAATCACAAAGCGGTCTGAAAGTGGAAGGACGAATTAAGTGTGCGCAGATTATTGTTCTATTTGTCATTTTCATGCTGGTTGGACTACCACACTTGCACCTCTTGTATACTTCAGTGCCATATTTTCCTCTCTACGATGAGAAGAATGGGAACCGTGGGGTCACATTTGTGGTAGCCACAAGCGTATGAAGCCAGTGGATAATAATTCCTTCTAGTATTTTTTATACAGATGCAGCAACCGCTTGAACGCACGTTCCAGCAAGAAGGCTCTGGCAGCGGTGCCTTAATCGACATTAGCAACCCAGCTGACGTGTTCCCTTGTGATGTCGCGATGCCTTAATTAGAGTAAATTGGCTGTGCGGTCGGATTAGGGCCGTATTTATTACAAGCAGCAACATCAGCGAGTATCTTGGTTTAATTTAGTTAACGCGACTTTTTTAGGCTTAATCTGGCGAAACTATGGGCTGGCGATCAGTAGGACGTGCTACATGGTTTATAGGCGTAAGGAGGCAAGTGCTTTGAGGTCGGAGTTCCAGGCAGTGACCACGTAGACCTCCTGATGAGTACGCATGTCGACATTTAAAAGTCCGCCACTACGGCACCGTCTTGTACAGTCACAGACCGGGCGTTGCAGTTTATTGACCATGCTAAAAAGGCTTGAGCTGCAGAATATAGAATGTGCCAATTTTAAAGCCTGTTCTTATTGTAACCAGCCCTTTTAGTTTATAATTAAGGGTGTAAGGGCATGCTGCGCCCCAATTGAATCAGTGATCATTTAGGCTTTACTGCAAGAATATGATTGGAGGCGTTTAAATTTATTTCGCACCAATTCAGGTGCTGCAGAGCGACCACCTGAACGCAACTCTATCCAGAACGAGGTTGATACTCCTGACTTGCGACTGCTCCTAGTCTTCTTGGCACCATTTGTTTAGCTGGTGCAACGAAATGGTTTGAATGCGGGCACACAACGCTAAAAACGCAGGGAACAGCTTATAAAGTTGAATGCAGGAGTACTTGCTCCTTATTCTTTGTATTGGAGGGTCTCAAGGCGCGGAGCAAACCAGCCCGAGTTACTGAGGCAGGAGCGCAAGAAAGACAGAGGACAGAGGAACGTAATACAAGTGGTAAACGAATCACACAGAGCATTGCATGTTACCAAGGCAGCTTGTGCTGTACGCTCGACTATGAGCGCGCTCCTGACGGATGTGTAAGCCTCACCTTCGACGAGTTTGTGGCGCGCTATCGAACTTCCGCTTATAAGGTGCAGCCCGAGGGCGTCGTGTATTCGAGCGCTTTATATTCTTTTAGTTGATCTATGACGTCGGGATGGGGGAGCCGAGATTAGGGGTGGGTATGCGGCAGCCGTCCCAGACTTTTGTATGACATACCGTGCAGATATTACCCAGCTAGTCAAGCACAAAAACGGCATATACTCGCTGTTACAGATGTCACGAACACAAATTTATGGAGTGGCACTCGTCATATAACCCTGCGGAACGATGTGTATGTAGAGGCCACTCATATAAACGATTTCAGAAGCATACCGTCGGGCCAAGAAGCTCGTCTTGTTAAAAAATTTCAACCTTTCGTGAAGATCGCGACATTCACATTATATGGGCACCCGCACACTCCTCCCTTCCCGGGAACGAAATAGCGCACAACCTGGCTCGAGAACTGACAGGCCGAGCAGGTGACACGCAACAAATACTGGGAACGGAGAGAGACCGCATGACCAGCTTTAACGCGATCACCAAACACTATAAATTGGGAAGGGCCCATTTCCCCCCGGCACACTCCTCGTTAAATAGACGGCAAGCGACGGCATGGCGCCTCTTACAAACAGATACATATCCGAACCCGGTGGCCTACCACCGCTACTACCCGGACCTTTACACGGATAGATGTAGATTCTGTGAAGAAAGGGCGGACCTACAACATATGGTTTGGGCTTGTCCTCGTACACCCATACAGAATAAAATAATTAAGACCAGAGAGCAGTGGGAGACCGCGTTGCTCAGCTGTGCACCGGAAGACCAACTCAAGGCAATCCAGCAGGCCGAAGATGCCGCCAGGGCCCAAGGGCTCGAGGCCGTCATTTAGGTAGAGGCCTAGGTCTCAAATCTGCTGTGCGCAAATAAAGTTTATTCCTCCTCCTCCTCCTTAAAGAAATCACCTTAAAAAATTCAGTGCCATTCCGCTCTGTGAAGGTGGTGACCAGCGAAGCTATGTGTATGGGCCCCTAATGGCGAACTGTTCATTGCTATGCGTCAAACGCCGTGTGCACATAAATTGAAGGCGAGGCGCATCTAGTCACTCCTCCATGATGTTGAGCCCCGAAAGATGATGAGACACCGAGGGGTATATATACCCATGTATCGCTGCAAAACGCTCCACGACATCTATTCCTAACCAATTCCGGCATGTTGAACAGACACGCGCCTCACGGCACTCCGAGGACACACACTGCTTCACTGTAGCCCAAGCGATCGTGCGTTGGTCGACGTCCCGCAGTGCAGTAATGGTTGTGAGGTCACTCGAAAATCACAAGCAGTCACGCACAAGGCAGGACACAAAACATTGGTTCACCACAAACTACCTCTGTAACCTGGTCGTTGCTCCGGTGAAACATTCTAATTTTGCGGGATCGGGGCCACATCGTCTGTTCGCGTTTCTTTCCGCCTCGCGGTCCTGGTGGGCAGCACGCTTACGGGACCGCCACCACGGGAGAGCGGAAAGAAAAGAAAGGAGATACGCAAGCGCTTGGAACGCCGACAAAGAGAGGGTGGTGCGAACGTAGACATGGCGGACGCAGGTCAAAGTGTAGTATCTGTTCTTATCAGCTTAACATCTGACACGGGTTGTACTTGAACCTAAGATATTAAACTTACTTTTGGAAGTTGGCGGAGTGCTTAAAGCCTGCTTCAGCTCCACTATGGGTCGGCCTGCTATTCTATCATCTTTGGGATCGGTCTATGTATAGGGAGAAATCTCGATTTACATGGCTCGATAGACGCATACAATTTTTGCGAGAACCTGGTCATACACAGCGTCGCTGTAGAAATGTACTTTACGAGACGGTCGTCAAATACCAACGTGCAAGAAAAAAATCAAGGGACGAACCTGGAAGAAACATACACAACGCTGAGTTCCTACTGGTATTTATTTCACAGGGAGTGCGCATTTATAGTCGACACAGCACAAACAAAGAAAGAGAAACCGTGTACACCTTGCGCTGTAACACCTCTTTTTTTCGTGAAGAAAGATATAAGGGGTGCGCTCACATTGCTCACCAAGCGTGTCAATCAGATCTGCTTCAACGATTTCTCTAGTCGTCGGTTCACTTGCTTTATTTGACGACACAACACTGCTAAAATTTCAGAGCACACTCACAACGAGCACAGTGATGGGCCAGATTAGCTTGCTTGTATTGTTCTACATTGTACTTGTGCTCTGATGACCTAGAGGGCAGGCAGACAGTAGGGACGACAGAAGACAATAGTGCCGCTGCAGCATGAATTTAATTGCTCTGCTGAGCTCGGGTATCCATTCGGAGAACAGAAACAAGAAATTGAATAGTAATACAGCACCATGGCACCGGCAGTGATAAGTTCTCACGCTATCTGTGGGACAAAGTTTGGCGTACCAGTCTTGGTAATATTTCCCATGTCGGTAATGACCGTTGGAAAAAAAAACGAAATAATCAATGTCATCGCATTGCAGAATATCAATGGCGTGTTAATGTCCGCTGCGGGGATCCTGTTTTCCTTACTTTACTCATGTGATTTTTTATATTTGATACACTGAGCCTCCTTCTCTTTATCTCCCATTGCTCGTGTTTTGGGCTAACCTGCCTTCTGCCGCACCAGGGAACGCGATATAGAATGCTGAGAAAGTACTTTATAATCGTGTTCATGTACATAAGAGTAATACGGATGTGGATGCGTAGTAACATGACCGAGTCCGTGAATCACGATAAACCATGTGGATTGTTGCGCGCTGTGGATTGCTTTGTAAACGAGTCACACGAAGGAAAAAAAACGAAGGAACGACAGCGGTAGCCAAGGAAAACACGAGCTTTCCGATTAGTTCAACTCTTTATGTTCATGGCTCACTGGTTTCAATTCGATCTCTTCACCGACCTTGCTAGAAGTAAAATGAGCCGATAATAAATCAACGATACGCGAGAGGACAAAGCCATTTTGGACAGCGAAGCCTCTCCGTTGTCCAATTTACTGCTTGTTGCGAGGTTTCTTTCGAATGGTAGGACCGGAAATGACACGGGTCTACTTTCGGCGGTGCGCTTCCGAGGACACGGGTCTTTCGTTGGCGTTATTATGTCGTTTCGTGGTTGTCTACTGCTAATCGGACACTCACTGTCAGCGTTTATTTTGTTGACCAGACAATTGCTAGCGCAGAATACACTACGATCTCTGAGCAATTTTAGACCTAGGGACGCTTGTTATGTGCGAGAAGTCTGAAGGAAAGGTCACTTCGGAAACTAAAAAGAAAAAAGAAAAGCAGTCGAGTTCCAGTGCGCCGTAATGACGAACTTCACAAGAAGAATGAGTATGACGCGATACAAATAAAATAGTATTCAAGACAACAATGACGGTTCCAATAGCAGTACTTGAGCGGTTCAATGGCAAGACATGTAACTGTTCGCTTGAATGGCGATGTCCGGGTGGATTTTAGGCAACACCAAAGTTCTCGACCCAGGAGGCGACTACTGAGGTCGACGGAACGTGTCGATAGACATTGTGGCATATTATATGAGATATTAACATAGTTTATAGACACCTATAATAACCTCGCGTCACGTCACCGACTGACAGCTGTGGAAACACAGACAATCGCCGAAAAGAAAACGAAGAAATACGCGTCAAATTCTCCCAGAACAAGCAGAATGCGTTTATCGTATATCGTCGGTTGAGCATCGCCGTGAGAAAACCTACAGCTATTACAAAGCCTTCGAACACAATCACTCAGAGAATACGTGATGGCTGTTTTGCAGTGAGTGTCCATGGAAGTTGGTTGGGTACTGCAGGGATATGCGCAGGAAAAGGAAATTATTGACACAAAACCAGAGCAGGATGTGTTCAGGCATTTGAAATCCAGGCACGTCCTACATATCTACAACATGAGGATGCGGATAGCACAGTATTCCCTCCGAAAAGAAAGAATCAGAGGGACAATCTGCTAAAGCATAAAAGCTGTCTTCGCGAACTAGTCCTGATATGAATGTACGTCGGGTTAAAGATGGCTGAAAACCGTAGGTAGTTGAGCAGTTTGTGCTTATTTTAATTTCACAAGATCCTTTCTTTCCCTATACCACAAATATTTTTGTTGAGCTTGAGCACGAACATGGGTGCCTTCACTGAAAAAAAAACACTTACGAATAACGTAATTAACGCTGCGTAGCTCCTCTTCACTGATGCAAAAGGACGCAGAAAATCCATGCAAAAAATAACAATCGCACATAAAAAAAAGGGACGAAGCAATGTGAATGCAAAGCTTTGTATATTTAAACTCTGACTCAAGAACGCCGCATACATGTAGTAGTAAACAAACTTTTTTCGATATATTTCTGCAGCTCGATTGCGCAGAAATCTTACTGAAAAGGGAACCAGGTTTTGCGTTTTAAATTTTTTTCGCATGTTATGCGATTCTCCACTGACAAAGACGTTAACATCTACGACCAGATGTTCTTCACATTGGTGACATCACGCCAGACAGACGGAGAAATTTCACGGTGATGTGGCCTCCTGTATTTTGTTATGGCGTCATTTCTACATTACAACAGCTTTCTTCAACAAAAGACGCACGTCTGGTTGGAATTGAACAGCAACGGCAATCCGATAACAGAATTTTTCTCAACGCTTCTCTTTAGTATTCGCTTGGCTCTGCACGACTTGTTGCATTCTGTACAATACAACGAGTTCAGGCCCAGAAACTTCGAATTTACTTAAGTCTTGCTCGAAATGCTTCAACTGCAGCAGCTATTGCAATCGCTAAAGACCCACATTGCAGTTGACGCGTCTGCTAATGGTACATATAAGGCCCTTTGCCGGAACTCCTCGCCATCATGCAACATTTCTACCTGCGGACGGACCACATACCGCGTTTTGCCGCATGATATTTGCGCATCGTGAGTCATTACCTTAATGCTTCACACTTTCTGCAAGATGTTCGACTCCTCTTTGGTGATTAATTCAGCTAAATATGTACCTGACAACACCTGGTGTACGAAAAAAAAAAGCAGATCTGTCATCGTCGGCTCCTAAACGGCTTAACTTACTCCTCTTACATGAGAAGTGCCGGGACTACACAAACATATACACCAACGGCACCGTCGTAACGAACAGCTTTATCAAGCCTCCGTCAACCAAGCAGAACTCGCCACTGTCAAAATGAAAGCTTATATCTTGACAACATCGTCAGCTGCGGAACTTGGAGCGCTTCATGTTGTACTGCGCTTTATTAATGACAAACCGACACATAAATGGCCGACTTTCTGCGACTCGAAGGCGGCATTGCAATGTTTACTGTAAGGCCTTGCGATTTAGTCTTCCCTTTCTCCCTTCCTCCAGCACAGAGTAGCCAACCAGACTCTTGACTTGTTAACATCCCTGCCTTCCTTATCTCTCTCTCTCTCTTGCGGTTCAGTCTGTTTAGGCAGCTGGTGTTTGAAATTACGCTCGTCCCTATTTCTCTCTATCTCCTGATTCCGCTCTCTGTCTCTTTTTATCCCCTTTCATCCTACCCACCGTGCAGGGTAGTCAACCGGAACTGCCTCTGGTTAACCTCCCTGCCTTTCTATGCATCCTTCTCTCTCTCTCTCTCTCTCTCTACAGAAGAGATAACCACTTGTCTGAGAAGGAACACAAAGTTACCTTTCAGTGGCTATCACGTCACTGTGCTGTTACCGGCAGTGAACGTGGCTCTCAATCTGCCTATTGAGCCCATTCAGCAGACCGCCGGCCTATACATCCCACTTTCTATGACACACGTTGCAAAAAAGCTCCACATACTTCCACGTCAAAGCACAACATCTGAATGGAATGAATGAAACTTCGGGCGTGTCCCATTATATGTTGTGGATCCTACTTTAAGCCTGCGATTTCCATCACGACTTCCCCGAAGAGACGCAACCCTCTTATGTAGGCTATGGCAAATGGTCGCGTTTACCAACTGCCACGCGTTCCACACAGAGATGACCGACATCGCAGCCTGTGACCGCTACGGCTACGAGGAAACATTGCGACAGTGTACAAAGACAATCGCTATACGTCATGTGCAATTACTTGGACGACAGGCTTCTGTCGGAAGAAAGAGTTCTATAGTATCGACGGGACCTATCAGCACATCAGAAGAGCGTGCTAGCGCAATTGCGCTTCGTGCAATCCACCGACCAGCGTGAATGCCTCTAACTTAAATTAATTGTTCGATATCCAAAATCATTTATTTTTGCTAGGTGATTTCAATTTTCCCAACATAGTGTGGCAAAACGGTGTTCCCTCCTTTAAGCAGTCATCTTCCGAGTGCGCCTATCTTTTGTACATATGCGCCGATTTCAATATAACCCAGCTGATTCTTGAACCCACACGCACTACCAGCACTTCCTCTAATAATCTCTTTTTTTACAATAGCCTTTTTACAATAGATTTCAATCTCGTTTTGCAATAGATTTCAATATACCTTAAAGGAATCAGTGACCACTCGCTTCTGCGCTTGACAGTTGAGAACAAAGTTCGCTCCAAGAAAGTCGTTAAAGCTATACGTGATTACAATGCCGCCTATACCACATCCATTACAACTGAACTAGAATCATTCATTACACAATGAAATTTTCTGAAGGTACCTTTGAAAAAAAATTAAATTATGGGGTTTTATAGGCAAGAATCAGATGTGTGCGTTAAGAGACAAAGCCGGCAATATCGTTACTAATATGGATGAGATAGTTCAAGTGGCTGAGGAGTTCTATAGAGATTTATATAGTACCAGTGGCACCCACGACGATAGTGGAAGAGAGAATAGCCTAGAGGAATTCGAAATCCCACAGGTAACGCCAGAAGAAGTAAAGAAAGCCTTAGGAGCTATGCAAAGGGGGAAGGCAGCTGGGGAGGATCAGGTAACAGCAGATTTGTTGAAGGATGGTGGTCAGATTGTTCTAGAGAAACTGGCCACCCTGTATACGCAATGCCTCATAACCTCGAGCGTACCGGAATCTTGGAAGAACGCTAACATAATCCTAATCCGTAAGAAAGGGGACGCCAAAGACTTGAAAAATTATAGACCGATCAGCTTACTGTCCGTTGCCTACAAAGTATTTACTAAGGTAATCGCAAATAGAATCAGGAACACCTTAGACTTCTGTCAACCAAAGGACCAGGCAGGATTCCGTAAAGGCTACTCAATAATAGACCATATTCACACTATCAATCAAGTGATAGAGAAATGTGCAGAATATAACCAACCGTTATATATAGCTTTCATTGATTACGAGAAAGCGTTTGATTCAGTCGAAACCTCAGCAGTCATGGAGGCATTACGGAATCAGGGTGTAGATGAGCCATATGTAAAGATACTGGAAGATATCTATAGCGGCTCCACAGCCACCGTAGTCCTCCACAAAGAAAGCAACAAAATCCCTATAAAGAAAGGCGTCAGACAGGGAGATACGATATCTCCAATGCTATTCACAGCATGTTTACAGGAGGTATTCAGAGGCCTGGAGTGGGAAGAATTGGGGATAAAAGTTGATGGAGAATACCTTAGCAACTTGCGATTCGCTGATGATATTGCCTTGCTTAGTAACTCAGGAGACCAATTGCAATGCATGCTCACTGACCTGGAGAGGCAAAGCAGAAGGGTGGGTCTAAAAATGAATATGCAGAAAACTAAAGTAATGCTTAACAGTCTCGGGAGAGAACAGCAATTTATAATAGGCAGCGAGGCACTGGAAGTCGTAAGGGAATACATCTACTTAGGGCAGGTAGTGACGGCGGATCCGGATCATGAGACGGAAATAATCAGAAGAATAAGAATGGGCTGGAGTGCGTTTGGCAGGCATTCCCAAATCATGAACAGCAGGTTGCCGTTATCCCTGAAGAGAAAAGTATATAATAGCTGTGTCTTACCAGTATTCACCTACGGGGCAGAAACCTGGAGACTTACGAAAAGGGTTCTGCTGAAATTGAGGACGACGCAACGAGCTATGGAAAGAAGAATGATGGGTGTGACATTAAGGGATAAGAAAAGAGCAGATTGGGTGAGGCAACAAACGCGGGTAAACGACATCTTAGTTGAAATCAAGAAAAAGAAATGGGCATGGGCCGGACATGTAATGAGGAGGGAAGATAACCGATGGTCACTAAGGGTTACGGACTGGATTCCAAGGGAAGGGATGCGTAGCAGGGGGCGGCAGAAAGTTAGGTGGGCGGATGACATTAAGACGTTTGCAGGGACAACATGGCCACAATTAGTACATGACCGGGGTAGTTGGAGAAGTATGGGAGAGGCCTTTGCCCTGCAGTGGGCGTAACTAGGCTGATGATGATGATGACGTGCCAAAACCACTTTCTGATTATGAGGCACGCCGTAGTGGAGGACTCCGAAAATTTGGACCACCTGCGGTTCTTTCATGTGCACCTAAATCTAAGTACACGGGTGTTTTCGCACTTCGCCCCCCATCGAAATGTGGCCTCCGTGGCCGGGATTTGGACCCGCGGTGCTACCGTTGAAGAGAACTGGTCATTGTACAAGAACAAACTGCTCACACCAATAAATCGCTATGTGCCTAAAAGAAAGATTGTTTCGAATCCTGACTCACCATTGTTTACTGAATATCTACGCCGCCCACGCAACAAAAAGAAGCGTATTTTTCGTCGCGCCAAAGCAACTAACCGTTCCGAACACTGGGCAGCATATTATCGCATGCACGCTGAATGAGCTATCGCTACTATAAATGCAAAAGTAATTTTTTCGATAACACTCTCCCATCACTTCTGCAATCTAATGCACGTAAATTCTTGAATATTGTTGGTGGCAAAGAAAGCAGAGCAATCCAACTAGCCTGTTCTGACAATGTCGCGATATCTCGGAAACAGTATGTATTTGTATTTGCATTTGTAAATTATGTATTTTCTTCCGTTTACTACAAATGTTCTCCGGCTGCTCTACCGTCTGTAACTAATTGCTCTTATTTACCAATGAATTCCATTACCATAGATTGGGTCGGCATATAAAAAACTGATTCGAAACCTATAGATATCTTCATCAGATGAAGATTGAATCAATTGTAAAATGCTGAAAATTACTGAACCAAATTCTTCCATTATGCTTTCGATGGTCTTTTCGCAGTCTCCAAGTTCCTCCAAGCGATTGGAGGGTCGGCAACGTTGATCCAGTCCCTAAATCAGGTAACACTAATTCTCCCGATAACTATATCGTCCTATATCACTCAACTATACCGTGTAAAATATTGGAGCATAATATACCTTCTCGTCTGATCGATTTCCTTGAGCGCAATTTCTTTCTTTCTGGGCTCAACAACACGGTTTTATGAAAACATTTTCGTGCGAAACACAACAGATATGTTTTACTAATGACCTATTTGCCCGCACTGACATGGGCTTCGATGCAGACTGCGCGTTCTTGGACTGTGCGAAAGGTTGCAACACTGTTTCACATGTTTTCTTCATTCTTAAACTTAGCGTGCTGAAGATTCACTCTAATGTACTAGACTGCATCAAAAGCTTTCTATCTAATCGAACCCAGTACGTTTCTGCTAACGACTGTTCATCCTCTCACAATTCCGCAGCCTCGGGTCTACCTCAGGGATCGGTACTGGGACCTCTCCTATTCCTGATTTACATTAATGACCTCACTAAAGACATTTTCCATTCAACTATCAGGCTATTCGCAGATTACTGCGTCACTTATCGCAACATAACTAACCACACTGATTCTGATAAGCTTCAAGACATGCTTACAAGCATATCACACTGGTACGATAACAGATTCGTGCCACTAAAGGTTAATAAACGTAAAACCATGTGTGTATCGCGTCAGACAAATAACACTGACAGCATTTGTGCTTACTTACTTCACGAGACTTCCATTGAATATGGCAAACCCGCCTAGGTTGCTCAGTGGTTATGGTGTTGGGCTGCTGAGCACGAGCTCGCGGGATCGAATCCCGGCCATGGCGGCCGCATTACGATGGATGCGAAAACATCCGTGTACTTAGATTTAGGTGCACGTTAAAGATCCCCAGGTGGTCAAAATTTCCGGAGTCCTCCACTACGGCGTGTCTCATAATCAGAAAGTGGTTTTGGCACGTAAAACCCCATAATTAAAAATTAAATTAAAAATTGAATGCGTCAACTTGCTCAAATACCTATGTGTTCATATTTCACGTAATTTATCGTGGTATGCGCATATCGAACACGTCACCAATACCGCTTACCGGGTTCTTGAATACTTACGTGGAAATTTCTCTGCTGCGCCTCTGCCGATAAAGCTAACCCTCAACAAAACATTACCGCATTCAAAGCTTGAATATGCATCCATAGCATGAGATCCGCTGTCAAGTCACAAAGATAAACACACTGGAATCCATTCAATATCGCGCAGCACTTTGTAACTTATCTAATTATTCCAGTTACACCAGCATGACTTCCATGAAATACACACTTACCTTACAGGACTTTTCCCTGCGCCGTAAATGTTTCATACTGTGTCCTTTCCACAAAATAAACGAGCAGAAAGAAAGTTAACCGAGGGGCCCGTTTTTATTAGTCATATGATAAGAAGCCAACAAACCCTGATACCACATTTTCCACAAGATGTGTCACCATAACCCAGTAATAAAGGATGATCTTATTGCTCACCTTTCATACATGTCATACCGCTGCGGTCACATGTTAAAGTTGGTGTTCCATTCTTTAAAAACGAAAATGTGTCATCGCTCTTTTATTTCCAAAACCACTGCCGACTGGAACGACCGTTCTCCCTCCAGCGCTGCCATTTCTGACGTTGGCAATTTGAAGACTACTGTATATTCGGCCGTTTTTAAGAACAATTATAGCAAAATTAATACTGTTTTTTGTACTTACCGCTTCTTTCTGTAATACCTTCGGGCCAGGAAAGTATTTGAAAGAAAAAAATAATACAACAAAAATGCCTTCCCTCTTTCTCTCTCGCGCTCCCCTTTCCTACCGCTATATTCACCACCCAGTGTCGGGTAGCAAACCGGGAACTCGTATTTCGTTGACCTCCGTGTTTTTTATTTCTAACTAGTACTCTCTGTCCAGTGGAGGGTGCCTTGCGGCATCTGTGTTAGTGCTTATGCATACTTCATTCTCCTGTGTACCTTCCAACTTTGACAATGGGGCTTACTTCACAAACATTAATTCATTAATTTGGCCATGTTTTCGATCATTATTAAGGAAGTGGGCTGCATAGCTCTAACAAAATAAGAACGTGGAGAAGACGATCATAAATGCACTATGCATCATTTAGTGCTTGCTGTCGGCTTTCGCTGCTGCCTTATTAAAGCTATATTGCGCAACTTCCATTTCTTCATAATGAAGTAACTATTACGCAGCCTTCAATCGTGTGTTCATTCTTCAATTTGACCGTTGCCTAAACGCTTCCTTTTCTTGCTAGAAAGGAACAAGAACAGTACCTCTTTAAATGCACCGTTCAAAGTCGATATAAGGCGCATGAGTATTTTAAACCTCCAAGAGTGGCTCTTCTTAGAAAACATCAGGCAGCTCACACACCATTGTTACAGGTCAGTTATTTTGGCCTTCATTTTACGAATGATACTTGTAAAGCACTGCGATGGGCGCTATCCTCTTATGTCACTGCGCATCGCAAGAATTACAATACTTCTCCGGATCCTTCAAATGAAAGCGTCCTCTATCTGCGTTACGCTCTGGTGACTTGAGCAAACCAAGCTTTTCGCCCGCCACGGACTGCAATGTGTGCGAATGCAAAGCAAGGCCCAGTAGAGACGGATTCCAAACAAAGGTGGCAGCAGGCAGAGGTGACGTCAGCTATTGCGTCACGGTTCGTCGAGTACCCCGCGTGCAGTGGAGCGCACGCTAGGGCGAGAGTGGTGGCGTTGCCGTTTGGAATTGCTTTAAGAATCTGCCGACTCCAGCACCACGCGGGGCTTAAACGCCACGCCCCAGGGCTCTTGGCAAACTCACGCTTGCGCAGCTCGCGCTCCTTGGCACCGCTCCACAAATCACAAATGTTTTTTCATCTTTGTTTCAAAGCTCAGTTTTGCCATTGTTTACTTGTTTGCTGAAACGTGACACAGCCCTTGATGTAGCGTTGGAATCAAGTCAGAGCCCGATGGGAGGAACGCTTTAAGTTTCCCGTGATTGAGTATGGGAGTGCACTCTTGTCAGCCTAAGGAGCACCAGATGACGCTGTGCTATTAAAGAACCCCTGGAATAGGCGCGATAATTTTAATTTAGGAAACGAATAGAGGTAGCGCCTTGTGCAGTCATTTGAGTGAGTCTTTCGGTATTGGACTATCTCTGAGTGGCAGTTTCTTTGTGTTGTACCTGTGCACTATTTCAGAGTTATGTTTTCCTATTATAAAATTCCGCGCAAGTCCAAATGGCGGTCATATCTAATACGAGCTATGCGAGATCCTCCCCATGTGGCGCATTGATTGAAACAAATACGTGTACCAAGCTTCCGTAGCTGATGTTCGTGATAATACTACTGCCGTGCTTGTGTCCTGCGTTATAATGTACAGGTATGCAGTGCTTGCTTTGATTGTCATTCTCTTGTCTCCTTTTTGTCTTTCCCGAGTTGTGTTCACGACTTTGGTATAGCCGGTCATACAGTGCCCTACATTCGCATTTTCATTTACCTAATGAAGAAGTGGCGCCGTTCCATTATTTTTCACATAAATGATGGGCATGAACAACATCCACAAAAGAACGAAAGAGTGGAACAATGGATAACACATTCACGTTACGCTACAACTAAACCTACATGAAGTGTCCACTTTATTCGGCGTAGGTGTTCAGAAATCAGAAATCTCACAGGCTTTTATGCACATAGGAAAGTTACCTTTTCATTCATCTGGACCATTGCTTGAAAGCTCAATCAAATATTTTACTTAGTATATAGTCTGCAGCAAATGGAAGGAAGAAAACGCTGATGGTTCGCAATAAATGTTTCAGGGAACTAAGGTGCATAAACCGGCATAAATATTGACTCGAATCTGTAAAAATTATCACTATACTTGTGTAAGGAATACAATTACACGTCACTATATAGGTATAGTCAGTTTGGCGTCCCTTGGTGTTCTTGGTCTGGCAACAATCTATTCCGAAGTTAAAGCCATATGTTTACCAAAGTCGGTTGGGTAAGTTTGTGATGTTACCGGACCTTGGAAAAGTGAGCACTACTCCGTATTTAAATGAATATCAGTGCTTCGGCGGTGCATCTTTCCTGCAAAATCTTCGATCCCTCTTCCGAGGGGCGTATCAAGCTTCTCGGATAACCAGAAGCGAAAGAGAAATGGCATAGGAATGTTTGTTGAGGAAAACAGTGTTCAGCAATCGACAACTTCATGCTTTCTTGCATAGATGTCATGTTGAGACGGAGACTCCACAGTTACTTTCTGTACTTTCTCCGCACCTTTCAAACTGTGGAGTATCATTGATCCTTCGGTCTGCAGAATTCGCTGCCCCTCCCTTTATCCCGGCTGCGAAGCGGAAAAGTGTTTACATTCGCGGTCCATGGCACTCGAAGCGAATCGAGGAAGCGTGAAGCTGGAAATACCGAAGGAAACCACCATGCAGAAGGAAGCGCATGCCTTATAGTAACAAAAATAAAGGAAAACACAACAGCGCAGTATAAAACGAATGCAAACTTATGCAAACTTTGGAGCTGCGCTCCGTCTGGAATTCCTTCGTACACACGCAACTAGAATGTCGATTTGGAGTCCTAAGGCAGTCAGATGCTTTCTAAACTTTACGAAAGTCGACTTTGGCAGTTCACTCTTACTGATATTTTTTCACGCACCTTTGTCACCTTAGGTAGTCAGGAAGATACGGAACAGAAAAGATCTTATTGCCATGGCAAATACCTGAGAAGTAAGAGGCGCGCCTTGAACCCCCACTGGAATGCTTTCTGCAGTGACTGGGAGGCGCGCTCCCGGCTTGCAATGTTAAATCTTCCTGACTTGCTAGATGCTAAACACTGTCCGTAGAAATGCTATGGACGACAACAAAGTACACGTGGACGTCTTCTGCATTCCAAACAAAGACCAAAGCGCTACGCGGCCCTCGAAGTGTGCTGACTAAGGAAAAGCAACGCATGCACTTTTTTTTAGGAGCGTGGTAAATGCACATTATTGCTACATGTAACCTTTCGGACGAAGCAGGGGAACGTAAAAAAAGACTTCGTATGACCAATATTGAGCGCGGTGCTTTTAAGCCCGACAGGTTTAAAGTAAGCCTGCACATACACAACGATATATCTGGCCATAGGCGCACTTCACAATAGAAAGGTGCGAAGAAATTTCATTCGCAGTCGAGCCGTTCCTTCTTCAAAAGTATTCAGGGATGTATGTAGTGATCACCGTCCCCCGCTTACTAAAAACGTATCTGCCACTGCTGCGGTAATCTGTAGATGTAGCGAAAGAACTATGCAGATCCAACGCACATGTTGGTGTCTATGTAACGCAGTAAATTAGATGCTTTGCAACTAACGGCGATGCATAATTTTTATTTACTTTTATACTGTGCAATGAGTAAGCTCGTAGAATGTTTACGTTTATCTACCACAAGGGTCACAACATTACTGTGATGCATACACTGCGTCGTTCACAAGATAAGCTGCATTGCAAACTAATTTATGCGGATGCACAATGTGAGGCCTATACGTAGCGATGTCACAGAGACGACTGCAATGTACGATGCTTGTTGAGGGGATAATGGCGAAGACACGCGCATAGAAAAAAAAAGTGTCACATAAATCAAGCAAGATTTGTGGATTATATACTTCCTGTGTCACAGTAGGACATACCAATTCTGAAGCATCGGCCAAGAATGCGAATACACGCAGTTGCACATAGCAAGAGGCAAAATAAAGTAAGCTCAGTAAACCTAAGCAACTCCCTCTTCCAGCACCCCGTCGAAATCTAAAGACAGAGGATGCCGCTGCCTGGCGTAGGCTCCAGACAGACACTTACACGAGCCTACACATATTACATCACATACACCCCACAGCCTACAGGGACGAATGCCCGTGGTGCGGGACCGCACCAATCCTATACCACATTACGTGGGAGTGCACGCTACACAACATAGAACACCCCGACACGAACACCACGAGTGAGCAATGGGAGGCACTGCTGTCTAGCTCGGCCTTCGACGACCAGCTCAAGCTGATACAGAGTGCTGAGAAGATGGCAAGAGCCCGCAGAGCCCTGGACTAGGGGCCCCGACCGTTAGCGATTCTTCTCATTATTCTTTCAATAAAATCTATCTATCTATCTATCTATCTATCTATCTATCTATCTATCTATCTATCTATCTATCTATCTATCTATCTATCTATCTATCTATCTATCTATCTATCTGTCTGTCTGTCTGTCTGTCTGTCTGTCTGTCTGTCTGTCTGTCTGTCTGTCTGTCTGTCTGTGTCTGTCTGTCTGTCTGTCTGTCTGTCTGTCTGTCTGTCTGTCTGTCTGTCTGTCTGTCTGTCTGTCTGTCTGTCTGTCTATCTATCTATCTATCTATCTATCTATCTATCTATCTATCTATCTATCTATCTATCTATCTATCTATCTATCTATCTAAACCTAAGCATCCGATAACTATAATTAACCACACTATTACCTTCGTCCTGCAGTGGACGTAAAATAGGCTGCGGCTGCTTCTGCTGCTGCTGATGATGATGAAGTTGATGTGTGCTTTAGAGATACCTGTGAGCCGACATTATATAGACAGGCCTTATGCAGGAAGTTAGCATAACAATTAATATAATTATTATCTGCATACTTGGTCAGCATACAAAGGTTGTATACGCCACTTTGCTGATAGTTTCATATAACCGTTGTCTCCTCCTCCTCCTCTTCATCTTCATCATATTTTTATACCGTCTAGCAAGAAGAATCTAACTAACTCTAATTACCCATGTCTTGAGCTAGATAACCCCAACTTGCGCCTGAAATTTTACTAATTTCGTCACCTCTCCCCCCACCTCCCCCCTAAAGGTCTGCTGTCTTTGTCTGCGCTTTACTTCCCTTGGCACCCATTCTGTAACTTTAATGGTCCACCGTTTTCTGCCCTACCCAACAAAGGGACTGCCCAGCCCTACTTTTTTCTCCCTTTATTGTCAGTTAGAATATCCTATTCTCTCCCGCATATCCGCCTATCCCCGTTTGCTTTCTGATACGCACGGTTCTCTTCCTACCTCTCAGCGTTAATTCGAACATTTTTCGCTCCATCAATTCTTGCGCGTACCTTAACTTGTTCTTGTATTGGTTTGTTAACATCGAAGTTTATGTCGCATATCTCAGCTCCTGTATAATGCAATGATTCTACACCTTTCTTTTCAACTAGAGTGGTAAGCTCCCAGTCAATAATTCGCAATGCCTGCGGTAGGCAGTCCAACCCATTTTTATTCTTCTCTAAATTTCCATGCCAAGATTAGGGTTTCCTGTGAGCAATTGACCTCGGTAAACGCACCCACCCCGGCACGGACTGTAGAAGCTCGCTGGCCATTAGGAATTAGTGTTCCTTTGCCAGGCTGTTGAACATGTCTTCTGCACACGAATCTTGAACCCTACTCTTCCACTTAGTCACTTAAGGTCCTGAATCATGTCTTGCAAATCATCCCAGGTGTTGCTGAACAGTACGAGGCCATCTGCAAACCGAAGGTTGTTGAGATATAGACCGTTACTCCTCACTCCTAAGCCTTCCCAGTCTAATAGCTGGAATACGTCTTCTAAGCATGTAGTGCATAGCATTGGAGAGATTGTGTGTCCTTGCCTGACGTTTTTCTGGATAGGTAATTTTCTGCAGTTCTTGTGGAGAACCACGCTAGCTGCGTAATCTTTCTAGACATTTCACAAAATATTCGCGTATGCCTCCAGTACTCCTCCATTAATGAATGCCGTCATGACTGCTGATGTCGCTACTGAATAAAGTGCATTTTCAAAATCTAGGAAAGCGATATACAGAGGTTGATTCTGCTCTGCAGATTTCTCGATTACCTGATTGACCACATGGACGTAATCCAATGTAGAATATTCCTTCCTAAAGCAGCGTGGGCCACGGCGGCTTGGCGGCTATGGTGTCGCGCTGGTAAGCCCGAGGTCGCGGGATCAAATCCCTGCGGGGCCGGCCGTATTTCTACGGGGGCAAAATGCAAAAATGCCCACGTCCCGTGCATTGGGGACGCAATAAAGATAACCTTGTGGTCATAATTATTCAGGAGTCCTCCACTACGGCGTACCTGATAATCAAATCGCGGTATCGGCACGTAAAAACCCAAGAATTCGAAGCAGGTTCATTTCGTGGTTGATTGAGGTTGTGTTTTCCTGATTCTATTAGAAATTAGGTTGGTGAAAATTTTATGCAATACTGAAACAGAGTTATTGGGCCTATAAATTTTCAATACTTTACCATCTCGTTTATTGTAGAATAGTATCATGTTCGCATTTTTTCAGCTGTCCGGCACGCTTGTAGTCGTGAGTCATTCCGCAAGCTTTTCAAGCACAGCTCCACCACCTTTGATTAAATCGACTGTTATTCCATCTGCTCCTGCCGCTTTTCCCCGGAACATATCTTGCGAGGCCCTTCTAACTTCATCGCTAAATATATAAGCAGCCTTGACATCCTGTTCCTCACTACTTCCAATGAAGGTTGCGTCGTTGCTCTGGGTATTGCGCGGGTGGGGGTCATTCTGCGCATGCTCCGAAGAGAGCTGCCGGCGGCGCCCGCGTCGGATTGTAGGTGGGATGGCATTTCGGCTAACCCAGCGGCAGCGGCGCAGCGTGACTGGCCACAAGCGAAGCTTGTCCGCGCACCGAAAACGTCGGTCTACAAATGCACCTTTACGTAGGCTGCACCAGTGCGTCGAACTATAGACGTCTTTGTTCTCGCTGAAGTGACGTAACGTGTGCGAGCGATCGCGCGCGCCCACGCTGCGTCAGACTATATGCGTGCCTTTATATTATAAGGTCGGCGTTATTCTTGTGCTCGACGTCATCACTTCCATCGTATATGAACCGACAAATATATTCGCCGAGATAGCAACTGACGCAACAGCACCCAGCATCTAGAGACCTTCGGGAAACCCTGAAAAGTCCACAAAGAAAGCGTTGCCTCAAATGATCTTGCGGTGATTACTGAGGACCTGACTGTTCTGTTGTTACGCGCACCATCGTCTGCATTTTCTTGGTTCCGCCATAAGCTGGTCTTAAAGTGCTTGCTACGATCGAAATCGCTGAATTCTCCAATATGACGAGCAAGATAGATGCCAAAAACAGAAAAGTCACACTTCTAAAGCTTTGGCCAGTCGTATCCACAGTGTAAGAGAGGACACCTCGCATTCTGCTATATATGAACTTGATGGCGTGTTAACGTTTTCTTCCTATTGCAAACTGCCAGTTCTTCGCCTAGACGCAATACCTCAAGCCGCTGATACTCATGCTGCTGGTCAAGTAACAACAGATAAATCACCCTGAAACACCGCGAGCACAACGTTGACCTGTCTAAGTATTTCTTGAAACTTCTTGGATGTGTGTAAGGAAGTTAGATTCAAAGGAAGCACCATGATATATTTTCATGCATCAGCAGTGTTGCAGAAAGAAAAACATTACTTTAAGCGTACAGGCCATCTACAATAGGGGCCTGGTTTACGGATGGTGCGTTCCATAAATCTTTTCCGCATCCTATCGTTCTTGTCTTTCGGTTTCCGAAATTTTACTTATGTACGTGTACTTAGTGTTTTAAATAAATTTGTACTTTGAGAGCATAATCACGGTTTCATAAGGTTTCCCAAGGAATCTAAAAAATAGTAAAGCTTCTAGCTTGACAAAAGTGCAGTGAGACCCGTATATGAGGTCGTTAAGAAGGAACTCTCTCTCAACCGAGAAAAAACGAAAGCTTAGCACATCACAGGAACTACTTGCTATTGGAAGGACCTTTTAAGCCCCGTGGCAGGGAGACATAAACTATTGCTGCAAGCTCGGCGAGTAGGTTACAGAAATTGTGTAACGTATTACTGTGATACAATTCTGTGAGAAATATGCTTTTAGGGACAGTTTCAAGTATTTCTATTTATTTATGAAACTCTGCATGTCTATACATATTGTTCATGCTTGTTTGTGTTCAGTAAAACACGTTGTGGGGCTAGTTGGTGCATCGCTTTCAATAGGTGAAGCGCCAATAGTGACGGCACACAAGAAGTCCTGTCTGTATTTCTTCTTGTCTGCCGTCACTATAGGCGCTTCACCTATTGAAAGAATGTTTGTGTTCCCCTGTGCTATATTCAGTGGCCTCCTGGAGTCGTGGGAGAGAGAGAGAGAGAGAGAAACTTTGATGAAAGAAAAGCGGAGAGCTCGGCCTTTGTGGTGTGGCCCTAGCCTGTTACTCCACTCAGGAGGAATGGGTTTGTGAGAACGACAGAATCAGGGTAGGAAGATGAAGGCGGTATGAATGAGATGACGATGACAGCTGCTCCACAATTCTACTGCTCTTGTGCAGCATGCACGTGGACGCTGCACGGCACATTCGCTTTGGCGGAGAGCGGTCGAGGCTACTGGCGCGTAGCCAGGAGGCTGCCTGTGACATGCATGATTTCCAAAAGTGTTCTCGCTATAGGTGTATTCGAGAGAGGCCGCAGCTGCCACGGGGTGTCAGTTATTCGCCGTTGCATCGCCGTGATGACCAACTCTGAAAGCATCGTCGCGAAGCGCTTTTGTTGTTATCGTTGACATTCGAGGGCTTGCGGTGCTAACCATGGCCTTTCGTCCTTGTCCCAGTTTACGCTGCTAATGTTACGAATCGCCATTGGAGGTTCACTCAATGTTTTTGACGACTTCTGCTGAACCGGTGTGACTGGATCCAGGAACCTCTGATTCTGGTCTTGAACTTATTGACGACGCGCTGTCGTTCTCCGCTTGTGAACTGACGCTGCCGCCTCCTTGTGCGTGAAACTGTTCATGCTCATGTGGTGCAGTATCTGCAATCTCCGTTTTTTATCTCGGTATAGCCTTCAGAACCTGCCTCACGGGTGCCATCGCAGTTCGAACATTTTTCTGCATAAACTGCATATACAAAGATTGGTCATGGCTGTCCTCACAGCGATGGCATGTCATCTGGCCACTGCAGAGAGCGCCCACACGGCTCAGCTTTGAACACACGTGGCTCTACAGTCGTCGGTGCACAAAAGGGCGCATCGGATGTCTCAAATAACAGACCTTGATGTAGGCAGGTACAGTGTCTCCCTCCAAAAGCACCTTGATGTTTATCAAGTGACTGAACCGATGTAGAACAATGATTTTGACTGTTCAAGACAGCACCTCTCGCATCTCTTTGTCGCTAATGAGAATGACGGCGTGAGATGCGAGTCCAGCCCTAGACCATTTGCCATGTACAATCAATGAGCGCACTTCGACATGCCCGAGTATGCACACGGTTCTAACTTTTCTAGGGCGGCTTGCGTCAATTATGACCATATTCTTTGTGCAATTAAACAGAACTTAGTTTATCCCTCCAGGTGCCACTTTTCCAGGGCAAGAGTTCAATATCTGCCTGTATATGTAATTCAAATTATTTGATGTGTCGAGAGGCACGTAGACAACCGTGTTAATCGTAGGAAGCTATCTGGCAGAGACTTGCTCGATAACATCCTTAGTTGTCCCTAGGTGCTTTCTCTGCAATCCCTTGCTTCCGACGGCGGTGAATGTCAGAGTCGCTATCCGAGAAGAAGGAGGTTTTAGACATGGTCAAGAAGACGTGCCAGCTCTGACACTAGTACATAGGAGTCAAAGTGTGAAGAGACGGGTTCGACAAGAGGTGGTGTGCCCTCCGTCATGGCCTCAGATGGCTTCCTGTCCGAATTAGGTTACGCTATGACAAAAACTATGGGAGCAAGGCTGCAAGCCTTGCTCTCATAGTCTTCGCTCTCAGAACTTCGTATCTGTGTTAATACTCTTTTTATGGAGTTCATGCTCTGGTATTTCATTCTCTTCGCCAAGCAACGAATATTACCCGGTGCCTCCTAATGACACCAATCTTTCCTAAAATAGCTTAATATGCATTATTTTTTAATTAAATTATGGTGGTTTACGTACCAAAGCCATATTCTGATTATGAGGCACGCCGTAGTGGAGGACTCCGGAAATTTTGACCACCTGGGGCCACGTGCACCTAAATCTAAGTAGACGGGTGTTTACGCATTTCGCCTCCATCGAAATGCGGCCGCCGTGGCCGGGATTTGATCCCGCGACCTCTTGCTCAGCATCCCAACAGCATAGCTATTGAGCGACCACGGCGGCTGGCTTATTACGCACAATCTATTGCTTATGCTATGCTATGCCTACTATTAATAAGTTGTTGCTATTTATTATACAGGGTCTTTCTACGAAGGACGGTTTCTTTGTAGGCATGTAGCGAACACGGGGTGACGGGCAACACGAGGCACTCAAACGCTAATTCGCATACGCACATAACTTAGATAACATTAAACTATTAGTTTCAGTGCGCTCATCGTAACTGAGAAATTGAAGCGAGCTCTCCGTAAAATATATATCTGCTTTTGGATCTGGGAAAATGGTATCAACCGCGGGTCAACGATTCATGCAATCAGATTACACAAGGTTCAGTGACAGACAACGGATGGAATCATTGATAACATTCCAGAAACTTCGGATACATCCAGGCGCGTCCGGCGCTGTGCCATAACATTTGTTAGGCGTTGAGACGTGGTCGGCCCATAAAGATGAACAAGTACACGTGGTGTACTATAGCGTCTCCACTTCCACCGTAGCCCTCCATAAAGAAAGCGACAAAATCCCAATAAAGAAGGGCGTCTTGCAGAGAGATGGGATCTCTTCAATGCTATTCACAGCGTGCTTACAAGATGTATTCAGAGACCTGGATTGGGAAGAATTGGGGATAAGAGTTAATAGAAAATACCTTAGTAACGTGCGATTCGCTGATGATATTGCCTTGCTTAGTAACTCAGGGGACCAATTGAAATGCATGCTCACTGACCTGGACAGGCAAAGCAGAAGGATGGGTCTAAAAATTATCTGCAGAAAACTAAAGTAATGCTTAACAGTCTCGGAAGAGAACAACAGTTTACGATAGGTAGCGAGGGACTGGAAGTGGTAAGGGAATATATCTACTTAGGGCAGGTAGTGACCGCGGATCCGGATCATGAGACTGAAATAATCAGAAGAATAAGAATGGGCTGGGGTGCGTTTGGCAGGCATTCTCAGATCACGAACAGCAGGTTGCCATTACCCCTCATGAGAAAAGTGTATAACGGCTGTGTCTTACCAGTACTCACCTACGGGGCAGAAACCTGGATGCTTACGAAAAGGGTTCTACTTAAACTCAGGATGACTCAGCGAGCTATGGAAAGAAGAATGATGAGTGTAACGTTAAGGGGGGATAAGAAGAAAGCAGATTGGGTGATGGAACAAACGCGAGTTAAAAACATCTTAGTTGAAGTCAAGAAAAAGAAATGGGGCATGTGCAGGGCATGTAATGAGAAGGGAAGATAACCGCTGGTCATAAAGTGTTACGGAGTGGATTCCAAGAGAATAGAAGTGTAGCAGGGTGGCGGCAGAGAGTTAGGTGGACGGATGAGATTAAGAAATTTGCTTGGGGCAACATGGTAACAATTAGCACATGACCGCGGTAGTTGGAGAAGTATGGGAGAGGCCTGTGCCCTGCAGTGGTCGTGGCCAGACTGATGATGATGATGATGATGATGATGATGATGATGATGATGATATGTTAAAGCAAGGAATGACGCAGCACTAAAAATATTAGGATCACTGGAATAGAACAAAGTTTACTTAAGCGCGAGTAGATTCTAAGGTCTTAATAATAAAGGCAAATCATAAAGACGATTACGAAATTCCTGTGATCACCTCAAGTGTATGGAATGGGGTGACAAGAAAAACGCGCACACTTAAGGTGAGGCCACAAAAAGAAATATAAAGGGAGGAACATGCTGTCAAGTGATAAAAGAAAGGACACATAACGTCAGGTTGCAAAAAATAACGCAAACAGTAATCAATCAATAAGAAAAAATATTGCTCGCCTGTGGAGAGAGAGATAAAGCAAGGTCAGCAAAGGCAGGGGGGTCAACAAAACGAGCACCCAGTTTGCTACCCTACACTGGGGGTGGGGGAAGGGGAAAGCAAAGAGGAAAAGACGGAGAGAGTGGGCACTGATTGCGCGCGCGATTTCCTGCCGAAATTTCTGAAGGACCACTAGCTCTAGTCTTTATGTTTGATAGCAAGGAACATAAGATATTTTGGATGCTTCGCAGACCTCGCGGAAGGTTGTTGATCATCCCAACAAAGATCAATATATTTTCAACACGAACGGCCCAGGGCAGAGATATAAACGTCGCAGCAAGGGCAAGCGAAACTTGTCCTACCATGCCATTATCAGAAAAACTGAACGAAAAAGATAGGAGGCGAATGGTCTACCAAAAAAGAAAGAAAGAAAAACCATTTCATATTTAACGAATGCCACTGAAAGTACCTTTTTCTAATTTAGTGGGACTAATTGTACCTCATGCGTGTTTAATGAGGCAGCTATAACGCATATGCAGGTCTGTAAATACCGCGCTCTAAGCGATGATCAGTCGCACTTATTTTCCAAAGGTTGTCATCCGCTTCAGCTATTCGTGCTGTTCAGCCTCATTCGAAAAGAACCTCAGAGAGAAATACGCTTTTCTATAATGTGGCCTCTTTGCGTAACTGATCGATGGCGTCTCAGGCATAAACAAACGCGCTGAATATCTGCTCATTTGAATTCCCAGCGAAGCGGGACAGTCACGCGGAAAAGCTCACATGAAAACGAAGAGATTGAGGATTAGTGGAATAAGGATTATAATGGCGCAAGTATTCTTTTATTCGCTAATCTGACAACAATGCGCTGCATATCCCGTGTTTACAGTCCCTGTGAGATGTCCCATGTTAGCAATCACGCTTGCTGAGACTGATGGTCCAGCTTTCCCTTGTTTCTCGACAACTAAGATGATAAGGTCGAGATCGCATAAGAGCGCGATAAAGAAAAAAAAAGCGCTAGGCATCACGAAATCGTTAGCGTTCAGCGGACTTTTGCCCTTCTTTGTGAAGCTGGTCACAGCCGAAATGTTATAGCTATAAAATGGGCAGGCGAAGTCGCATGGTAATATTTGTGTCACATAGGTTTTCTTAATGAAAGTTCGCAAGGGCATGAACTTTAAAAATGTATTTTTACAGCGAAGCTGTATATGGCTAGCCGTATCGTCTGTCCGTCCATCCGTCCATCTGTCGGTTTACTGAACGCCAAAAACTGCTCCGGCGCAACCCCATACGCATGCTCGAAAAAAGAAAAAAAGACAAAAAGAGGCGCGCGGTCAGCCAACACCACCAATATAGCACAACGTTTGTTTGCTCCGATCCATGGCGTCACACTACCTGGCCCTAATTTTCCATCGACAAGGCTGGCGGGATGAATTCGGCGAAGTCGGAATCACTGTTGCCTATTCGGGGCATGCCCATTAAATTCTATGCAGGTCGGGCCAGGCCTTGTGCTATCCAGGTAGTGTTGGCCTAGTTGCGGCAGTAGTGATGTCGTTCCTTTCCGTTGTAGCCCAGCGCATACGCAGGAGTTTCTCTCCGGCTTCGAAATGGTTAGGCCACGCGTATTACGTAGTCTTTAGGAGCAGGCAGCTTTGGATGAGCAACACCTCGAGTAGAGCCGGGAACGATCTCGCCTACGCCATGCCAACGCTGCCACCCGGGCGCAAAAACAGGGTGGTGCAGCCGAGCGCAAGCAGCAACTGCATACCGAGGATCCAGCAGCCTACCAAGCCGTCGGTTAATGAACCGTTGGAATTAAGTCAGTGATAAACATCGGGGCCGCATGTTTTAGCTTCGCTGGTTAACCATCTGTGCGGATTGCTTGTACGGTGATTTTTTGTTACAACTTTTCAGAGTCGCGACTCAGTACAACAAACTCTAATATGATATAGCATACAACGTAGTAGTTCTACAACTTCCTGGCCTATAGTGCCGTCATGACGGCTTCACGATTACCACGATGGCACGACGACGACTACATGACGACACATTCAAAACAACCGCATGACGAAGATGGAATGGCGACGACGACATGATGATGATAGAACGAAGATGACGTCTTACGACGACAGCAAGACGGCTGCGGAATAACGACTAGCGCATGGCCACAATGGCGTGATGACACAATGACGGCTGCGGAATGAAGACAGGATGTGGATGACGATGTGACCTCTGGGACGAGTTGACGACGACATGACAATGCAATGGTGTCGACAGATCGAATATGGCGGAATGATGGAGATGTTATCACCACAAAGGAATGATTGCAATGAAATTAAGGCGATGAAATAAAGGCGACGGCGTGACAAAGACGCGTATTTGTGCTAAAGCTCACGTGCATGCTTGTTGTGACTGGTTTCATGCCCTGCATTATTGGAATATTTCAGTACAACGGAGTGCTGCATATGCTACCTAAATGTGTTACCGGTTAATGACACGTGCACCTGGCCAACGGCAACCGTACCTTGACGGTGCGGTTTCGCAAATTGCTGATGCACATTGCGCGATGCTAAGCTCTGCATTGCAGCTTTTAACTTTAAACCCCTATTATGTTGCAATATGTCAGAGCTGACCATCTGCACTTGGACACGTACTGAGCGCACTGCGCAAGCATGTAAACCTTTGTCTCTCTTTCGTTATCATTTAATGACGGAGAAGATTCGCGATAAACCGGATTTGGAAGCAATAGCGGACCGCCGGCTTTTACTGCAGGAGTGTTCCGTTTCGTCATGAAAATTTGTATGACGAAATGGTTTATCATACAGTTTATGAAGCAAAGTCGTTTCCGTTTATGTTGCAGGCAAAACAAAACAAAGCACGTATTTCCACCAAATGAAATCAGAAGTTTCCAGTTAATTTACGTAAGCTCACATTGCCCTTTTGAACGCACTAGATTTCGAAGACCACGGCGTCGCAAAGCGCGCTCTATTTTTCTGTCTCTTTCCTCCTTTCCGGCCACACATTAGCACGTAGGAGCTAATACGCGCCAAGGCTTGTATTTTACTGCAGCGCTGCCACTGTACACATTAGGCGCGAAGCACTCTCGGCGGGCGTGTCCAGGAGCTGTCCTCGGCTCCGGACATGTCACATCCGTGGCGACGAGAAGGAACAGCGACGCGACGTGTCTCGGAATCGCAAGCGGCTTTGAAAGGCAACCGCGGTGCTGGTATAAGGGCCGAGCCAAGAGGAAAGCGTCGCGAAAGTAAGCAAGATAAACGGCTCGGCGCCGTAAGACAAAAAAGAAAAAAACAGATAAGCAACGTTACCGAAGACTGTAGAAACAACCTGGACCGTGCCAGACTTGGAAGAAGAGGGCTGAGGAGACGAAATGGACAGTGAAGGTGGGGGTGATGTTGGGAGGAAGGGTGCGGGGGATGAGTCCGCAGAGTGAAAGGAAAGGGAGCGAGGCCTGGCGCCGTAGGCGGGTGGCACAGACGCTGGTCGGGGGAGCGCGCTGTAGATTGCCGCCTAATTTTGCTTGCAAGCCCCGTTCTTCTTCCCTCCCTCGTGCGCCTGTTTTAACGCCGAGATCGATGGTTGAGCGAATCGATTGCTATTAGCACTCGCTTTGCCGCCGCTTGACCTGCAGCGAAGCTGCGTCGGCAGCATCAGCTCGGTCTCTCCGTTCGGGACCGTTGCGTACAACCCCGATAGCGCACTCGGATGCCGCCGCTGGTGAGGCAGCCGGCCTCGCGGCCTCGTCTGCTTCCTCAACCCATTTCCCCTTCTTTGTGCTCTGCCTGCTCCCCTCCTTTGTCTCTTCCTTCTTTTTTTTTTGTACACGCGTCTTCTCTGCCATCCTCCCGCATCGCCAGTGTCGCTGTCGTCATTTGCTCCTCTGCGCCTCTTTTGTTTATCGGCTCCAGCTGTGGCTAAGCGCAGCTCGAGTTGCGCGATGCTTGCGCGCGTCTCATTTCCTTCTCCTCCTTGTTTTTTCTTCTTCTTCTTGATAGCGAGGGATTCTTTTCCTCACCGACGACGTGGCCTCCGCAGACTAATGACGGTTGCGTACCGTCACCGCCGATGCTGCGAGGAGCTTACGACGGATGACAATGGCACGAAACTCTCGCACGCGGTGTCCTGCTATAGGACGACAGAGTGAGAAATGGTCGTTCTTGTACCGGAAAGCTTTCGATTCTCCTCAAGCGCGAAGGATGCGGGGAACAGAATCGTAACCTAATAGAAGATAGGAAACAGTGTTCCTTGCGGCATGATGTATCGACGGTGAAATGAATGATCGAAGCCTCTAGTTTGTTCGCCACTCCGCACGACCTCCGATGAGAAGACGCTGCTAATTTTATAAAAGAGCACCTATGCAAGAATTCGCCTGTTACTTTTAGCATCCCATGCTAAATCCCATGCTTGATTCCATGCACTGAAACGAACGTGAGTGTGCGGATACTTCTTTAATTTTGGGGTTTTCCGTGCCAAAGCTAACCTATTATTATGATACATGCCGTATTGGATGATTTCGGATTAATTTCGACCTTCTGGGGCTCCTTAACGTGCACCTATTACACGGTACACGGGCGTTTTGTCAGTTCGCCTCCAAGGAAATGCGGCCGCCAAGGCCGGGATTCGATCCCCCGACCTCATGCGTAGAAACGTAGCACAGAAGCCACTAAGCAATCACGGCGGCTCCATGCGCACCTTATGATATGAGGCTTCGCTCGAGAAAAACCAAGTTGGCGCAGCCTACTTGAATAAAAGTCAGAATAGCTATATTTCCACATATTTTTGTCGCACTTGGAAAACATTGACAGGAATAGACGGGTAGGACTGCGGCAAGTTGAGCAGCCATCGCTTGTGCGCCTTAATAACAATTTCAATGCTGCTGATAGAACCACGAATAACTTTCACGATGAGTTCGTGAGCTTTATGCGCAGTGGGAGCGACTTCTATGATAGGTGCATTGATTGGATACAACTTGTAGATACAGTGGTCGGAAGGAACTCTTATCACCGAACCGTGATAGTATATGAATTGGCCAGCTGTGTTATGGGGAAATCACGAGTACCCTTCCATGAGAGGAACCGACTAAAAAATGAAAAGTCCGTTCTTAGACATACTAATCTATCGTGTCTTTACAAATACGAAAGTGAGAAAAATAACAGATTTTGCCACAAGCGGAAAGACTGTTAAAAAAATGCTTGTTACTTTTCGTGGTTTGTTTCTCTATGTGCATACTTGATGTGCTACAGCTTTAATTCGTCTTCGTTTAAAGCCTGAGCTTGTAGCACGTTTTGAATCGTTAGAGTTGTGATGTCACTATGTTTTTCAAGCGTGTTGTCACATGTAGCAAAGTCCTGCTCTGTGGGCTATTTAAGGGATTAGATATGGTTCCAATTTGGCCATCTTCGTGTCTACAGTTTAATGGCCACCAATAAATATTTGGCAGACTCAACTGTAGCATACACCTGCGTAAAGTGAAGTATTCATGATTTGCACAAAACTGCTGTGTGAGTAATGTAACTGTTAGCGAGTGGTCATGCCGAGATAATACGTTGTAGTATTTACACGTAAATAAGTAAGACCTGAATTTTTCTAATGGCGAGATATCAGATCGAAAACCAACTTAAATCCAGGGGCACATGCCCATCCGTACGTATCTAATCGCCCGTGTGGCACACATATTGAGATTAAACAATTAACCGGATTGGCCCACGAGAATGGCAAGACGGGCTGCATGACACCCGAAAATCGGCACACCGAAAGAGCAAGACACACCGCCCAACCGCTTGCTGCGCGCAAAAAATAGCGGCTCCACTCGGAGATGAATGCTTCATCTTGCAAGCATAATATGGAGTGAATTCATGGGGCAAGAACCACCGGAGGCTTTACTACCGCTGATCTACATAAATTTGTCTATTACATCTGTTTCAATTTCTGGCGCTGGGGTTATAAGCTTGTTTTATGCAGTACGAACATCAGCTACAGAAAACACTGATTTTCTACAAAACACTTCAGTAGAATAAAACATGAAAACATCATTTTATACTAGAAAGAACATGTGGTTTTACTACACATGTGATTCAACTGTCTTTGTCGGCAACATTGAATTTCATCGGTAGGGATAATGCTATGACCGCTTCCAACGGTAACAAGTCAGTGACCGCCACGCCACAGGCGTTTGTAATAAATCTAAGCTCTTAAGGTGACTTGTAGACAATGGGACCTATTTTGTGCAATTCTACGCTAAAGTGTACCTCGTTTGTACTACAGCTGTCTTCCGTGTTAGCCGAAAACTTGGGAAACTTGGTTAAAAAACAGCTCCCCTTTCTTTTTTTTCATATTGCTAGCATCCTTTACCTGCAGGACGCGCCGCAGGAAAAAAAAAGCATGCTGCGTGGCAAAACGTGCTACCTGGCTTCGTCTGGTTTTTACCGCCTTTTGCGTACATTTTCGCTTCACGTTGTTTTGAACAACGGAACGCTTTCGGAATATCTCTCGGCACGCTTTGAAACACAAGACCGCCGCATCTCGATGGGGGCGAAATGGGAGAACGGTCATGTATCGTGGTCTGGCTGGAATTGAAAGAACGTCAGGCTATCGAAATTGATTCGGAGCCCCACCCTGCGACGTCCCTTGTAACACACTGTGCAATTTTGAAATGTTAGGCCCCGCGTGCGTTCGAAACATTGAATATTACTTTCACAACGCCGACGCCTCTGTCACAGAAACACGATTATCGCGTATTAACGCCGTAGCGTTAAAGGCCCCGTGTCACAGAAAATCCGGTGTCGGCGTAGGCGTCGGCGTCTGCGGCCGAGAAAATAATCCCGAACCATCCCCAACCATGCAGGGCCTCCGCGTGGCCCGTAGGCGTTGCTGAACTAATTGAATTTATAAAAGTAAAATGTGGCAGAAAAATCGTAATGTACGACTTACACACACCCTGCAGACACGAGAGCGTGAGATTGTAATCTGTATATACGAGAAAATATGATTATGGTACGCGCAAGCTCAAACACAAAGCCATTTTAACGCAACATTTCAGCTGTTTGAGGTCAATGTAAAAGTGGGAGTGGCGTGGCCCGCTCTTTTTGTTCATACACCCTCAAAAACAGAACCAGAGAGCTCACCTTCGTGTATAGAGTTTGCTGCCAGCTTTTCCAAGAAAACGTTACGTTTACATAAGCTGCAGTTACCGGGAAGCGTGGGAAGCAGTCATGGAGTTTTGAATGCTGTCGCTTTCGACTTTTAAAGGTGAACTTAAGCGTCCTTGCAATTTTTTTTTTACAGTACATATGGTGCTAAAACAACGAGAGAAAAGTTATGCAGATCAAACCAACATGTTAGAATGCATGCGAAGCGAAGTTTTGGTGAAATGGTTTATTAAATGCTATAAATCTGTCCATTTATTTCTTGGGCCTTTGGTGTAAAATACGCTGGCGCGTGCATGTACTCTCGTGCAGCCGTGATGCACAATGTGACAAATCTTACAGAAGACCAGCGCGTACGTATTCTGGCGAGAATATTGGTCAGTTCATACACGTAGTTAAAATGCAGGGTTGTCCTCCGACGGGGCTAACCAGGGTGGAATTCCTGACAACCTTAAACGAATGTGTATTATGTTGTCTTCATTTGTAAAATATTGTGCAAACATTATTCAATTTCTGACACGTAGAAGTGTGGCAATAAAGAAAGAGAATAGTTGTCGCCTAATCGTTAGGACATCGGACTGCTGCGGTATAGGGGGCCGAGTTTCGAATCTCGCCACCGGACTGGCTGCTTCTTTTTTTTTTCTTTTTTTAACGAGTGAGGTGTACTCTACCAAGGGCCGATTGACTGAGCCAGGCGAAACCATAAAATGGCAGACAAAGCAAGCTTCGTATTAAAAAGATGCTGTTGCGTTACGTACATAAACATCGTGCCGTGTGTGTGGCACTTGCCAGCAGCGCAAGTTTCGCGCTTATCCAGCCTCGGCGCAGTGACGAGATAGGTCAGTGGCATTAGTCCTTGCTGTGGAAGGTTAATACCAGCTCGCGGTCAGACTTACACAGTGGCTCGTTAAACAAACTCAGTGAAATCGGACGTTCGTGCGTGTTGTGTAGCATAGTTTCTCTGAGCTTAGTGCCGAGATTTAAAGCGTTCGTTGTAACAACTGCGTGAAGCTGCTTAGGGTGAACACCACTGCACAGAAAAAAGAAAAAAATACCTCTGCAACTTGTAGGTGCTGTGAATTTGGGGAACTGACGGAAAGTGTCGCGCCGGAATAACAACAGTGTGGGTGAATTAAAAGTTCTGAGTTAATTTTCTTTACAGACAAATTAAAAAGAAAGAAAGGAAGAAGAAAGGCAAGCCAGCAAATGTGTTGGAACAACGTAAGCTTCCTTTCTTCCTTCACCAACTGGTAGAAAGAGAGAGAAATCTTTATTTAAGACAGAAAAGAAAAAAAAAGGCAACCCCTGCGGCGCTTTCAGTGAGGCGGTCTCGAGAAATTCGTATTTTAATTTTACTTTGTGCTCATTGGACGATGGAAAAGTAAATAATGTAACAGTCCGACTATGTTCCAGCGAAGGCACAGTGCGTCGGCTAATAATAGCCGAGCTTGCCTCTTCTGTGCAAACTTCTTGAAGATGTGGTTGGGGAAATCATGACACGCCTGCATTTGGCCACTGAGTCATTCTCATGAGTGGACATTGCAAAAACCTAGAAAAATATTGAGATTTTTCGAAAACTCTTGACTAACAAGAGGTAAAAACTGCGCAAAGTGCCGGCGTTTTCGAAAAATTAGGATGTGTGATTGGAACCACAAACACAGATATTGTTTGTGGTTTTTTCTCCATTCCACATTCCGGCAATTTGCTGCTTGGTACTGCTTTTAGGTCATGGATTTTGATCAACTTGCGGAAGTCTCTTGCTGGTCTAATAGTCTACTGGTCTACTGTACTGCAGTCTGCTGGTCTAAGATCCTGCTGGTCTAACGGTACATAAAATATGATAAGATTCCAGGAAACTAAGCAGTAAATATTACGCTCACAGTTGCGTGGGCAGCGGCTAAGGGAAGGATAAGTGTTAAATCTACGGGACTGAAAAAAAATGGTACTGGATAGGAGCAATGAAAGGGAAGCCAGCTATAGAACTAAATTGAAATGCCAAATGCTAAAATAAAAATATTGAAGGTTTACGTTTATTCAAAGCGTACACTGAACAGCAATGCGTTCGAACACATATAAAGGTACCTGACTACTTGAAACGCAGTGCTAAAAGAGAAAACTTGCTGGTGACGACTATTTGTCTGCAAGTTCTGTAAATAGCATGGAAACTTTTCAGTATGCTTGGTTATCATGTCAAAATATTTGCATAAGGGTAAATAACGACATTGTTGCCCTGTCAAAGCCTTTGAGCCTTAATGATAGTCAGAAAAAGGAAACGAACCTCACGATTGACAGTAGTTAAAGACTGCTGCAGTCAGAGTCAGTACACAAATAACAGAGCGAAATGAGAAGGGATCCGCTTTTTCTTCTACAGCTTCTCACGCCTCCTGCTGATTGTGATGGCAGCCATCTTGTTCTTACTTACGCTATTCACGTCACTCTTAGACTTTAATATCCCTCTAACGTTCCTGCAGCTGCCATGAATTAAGTTGACAAATGATGGCTTTTGAGTAACGTTACTATAAAGAGCATGCTGGCATGTGGTAGAGCTGTGAACAAAGTCCAATAAAAGAATTCACTCTTATTTAGCTTCTGCTTTTGCCCTTCGAATTCCATTACTGAATGTCTTTGTGGGTATTTAGCAGTTATTGGATCAGCAATCGTCAAGTGCAATCAAAGTAATAAAATATCTGAAGTGATAAGTATTGCTGTTCCATGTATTATGCTTCGGCCATGTTTCTTTCTTGTGCATAATGTTACGTATAATTAAGTAAAATTGGTAGCTAGAACAGCAGTGTATTTCACAGCGCATGTTCAGAAACTACTTCTCGAAACTGATTATATGCGTGAAGCTTGTAGCAGAAGGGCATGCTACGAGCACTGGCTTGACTTCTCTTCTTCAGTTGCAACTTTCCGCCGAACCAATTTAATACGAGAAATAAATTGTAAGTGCTCAATAAATATTATTCGTAATACTTCAAAGCATCCACTTCTTTTAAAATCTTGTGTGACCATCAAAGAAATTGGTACCAGAAATTTGTTGTGTAAGAATGAGCTATAACCGGCGCCAGTTGCTAGCCTCAGTTACTCTGGATGTCTTCGTGGATATTCCCGCATGTGTACCGTGTATCGCAAGATACAATATACTTGCTTAAGATGTATCGAAAATATGAATAATTATACACCCCATGGTGAATGTGTCATGACACTGATACAATATACCCAATAAGTATCTTCGAATACTACCTAACATACTTGTGTCTTCGATACTGCCTAACTCTGGCGTTCCCCTCATAAAAAGATTTTCCTCCGTGGCTTTCATTTTGATTTTTCCTTAGTTATAACACTCAATACGACATTTGAGTACTGCTCTTTTCCTTTTTGGTTAACGTTCCCCGGAGTGTCTCTACAGGAAACAAAGGGGCAGTCTCAAGCGCTCCTACGCTGCATGGAGAAAGATGACTTGAGGTGGCCATCGGACGGAGAGCGAAGGGCAGCGCCATCCGCCTCCTTCGGCTGTCGCACGAGCTGCTTCCTCATTTCTCCCGCAGTTCCCGTCGCGGCACTCGCGCAGTGATTTCGCGAACGACGCACATCATTGCAGTCGCTTCTGGCGCATTTCCAACTCAATTGGGAAGTCCCGCCACGGTGGCCCGACGTTCCAAACGGCGGCAGCGCAGGGGGTTCAGAGAGGGCGAGAGCTAAACTGCAGCCGCCATACTGGTCGCCATACATCATTCCGCGACAGCGCGATGCGTTCGTATAGAGCAGCCCACGGTGACGCCGAGCATGCAAGAAGCCCCGCTTGCTGCCAGCTCCGATTATACAACGCGGCGGCCGTCATTATTGGGCCTGCGAGTGCGAGCTGACCGCTGCTAGCTGCTCAGCACGACAGTCTTGTGCGCCCCCTCCGCTAGTCGGGTCGCAGTCCGGCAGCACGACGCTAGAGGAGGGCTCAATGGCGCAGGGCAAATGTTTTAGGGCGGTGAGGGTTGGCCTCCCCCTCCTCTTTCTGAGGCCTAGTGGTTAAAGGGCTATGACGTTTCGCTGTTTCAGCATGAAGTCGCGGGAGCAAGGTCCGGCAGCGGCTGCTGCATTCTGATGGAGACGGTGTAGGGGAGCGCCTAGGAAGGAGATTTCAATGCATGGTTAAGAACTGCGGGCAAAGAAAATTTTGCTGAGGTCCCATCAAGAACTTCCTCTCAAATTATTATTATTATTATTATTATTATTATTATTATTATTATTATTATTATTATTATTATTATTAATTAGTGTATTATGGCGCAAGGGCTACAACGGCCAAAGAGCGCCAGCAACAATGTTTAGTTGTGCGGTAGAATGTTATAAGGACGACAGCGGGTATAATGGGTTCCAATGCCTGTGATGTACTACGGTGGTTGTAAAGGACATCAAAACTTTAGGCTTGCATTTCTTGAGAGAATTTAGGATGATTATGTAGGATTTCGGGTAGCGTAGGGAAGATGAGTTTAAAAGCGGTAAGATATATTCTTCAAAAAGTTCACACCATTAAGATAACTTGACAGCCGGTCGAGGGGGAACATCGGCTCAGCCGATAGGAAAAATGCAGGGTGCATAGGTAAATTGGTGCGGTAAAGTTCATTAAAGTATTTTTTTTCGCGTGGCTTCCATGCTAGGGCATCTATAAGAACATGTATGACTGTGAGTTGATTTCCACATCTAATGCAGACCGATGGATCATCAGTGTTTTGCATGTGTGTGTCCTATCCTCAGCCTCGACACGATTACTTCCTCCTGTCGATGCCGGTGTACAGGTGTTTCGGCAATGTACGGTTGGATGATGTGATGTTTGTTATTATTTCCTGTGTCCCAAGCTTCTTGCCATGCGTGACGCAGTATTCCTCGAACGACAGGTTTCATATCTGTATATGGAACATAACTTATATCTATTTGGGGCCTTAGACCTGCTAAAGCCGCATTTGCGTCTGCCGCTTCATTACCAGGTATACTAGTATGGCCAGGTACCCAACAGATTATATGTAGCCCTCTTTTGTAGGCTAAGGATAAGCTGCTGATGAGAGTGTTTATCATCGGATTTTTCCTTCGTTTTTCTAGGTGTATCGACCGGACCGCACTTAAGGCATCTGTGTATATTATCGATTGACTGATCTGTTTTATTGTTATTTCTTTAACTGCGAGGTGTATAGCATGAACTTCAGCAGTGAAGATACTTGTGTATTTGTTTAATCTTAAATGGGCTACGAAATCTGGACCAATTGCAGCACATGTTGTTGTTTCAGCAGTTTTTGAAGCATCGGTGTAAAATTCTGGACAATTGTACTTGCTTTGTAGTGATAAGAAGTGTTGTTTTACAGCTTCTTGGGTGTATGCTTTTTGTTTGTTTCGGTGAACGAGAAGTCACAATGTATGGTGACTGATTCCCATGGTGCTTCTAACTCGTTAGTGTTATGCAGGTGAACGTCCGACAGCAATATGTTGTTTTCGTGACATAGCGACAGTGCTTTCAGTGGAAATGGCTTTGCTATTGTTGGCCGCTTTGCAAAGAGGGTTTGCGTTTCTGTGCTCTTCAACATTTTGTAACATGGGTGTTCTAAGTTGGAACTAATCTTAAGTGCGTACATAAAACTACAATACTTACGTTGTCGGTCTAGGTTCCACTGATTAGCCTCTACGTGCAAACTTGGAACAGGGCTAGTACGGAATGCACCTAGGGCTAGTCGCATGCCGAGGTTATGTACAGGATCCAGAATTTTTTAAAACAGAATGTGAAGCTGATTGGTAAACGATGTTCCCGTAATCGATAAGTGTTCTAATAAAACTGTTATAGACCCAGAGCGAGCATTTCTTGTCAGTTCCCCACGACTGGTGCGAAAGAATTTTGAAAATGTTCATAGTTCTTAAGCATTTCATTTTTATGTTTTTTATATGTTGCACAAATGAGAGCTTATCATCCAATATAACGCCAAGAAATTTCTGCTCCTTTTTTACACTAAGCATATACCCGTTCATCGTATTATTCGGTTCAGGATGTATGCCTCTTTTCCGAGAAAATAACACGTATGTCGTCTTTTCTTCATTAAAGCGAAAGCCATTTTTGTCAGCCCATTTTGAAAGCCTGTTCGCTCCCAGCTGAATCTGCCTCTCGCATATGGACAGATTGCATGATTTAAAACTTATCTGTATATCATCTACATAGACTGAGTAGGATATAAATGGTGGGAGTGTTTTTTGTAGCGTGTTCATTTTAACTAAGAATAGTGCGCAGCTGAGCACTCCTCCTTGTGGTACACCGTTTTCTTGTACAAGGACTCTCGACACTGCAGTTCCCACCCTTACTCTTTACTTTCGTTCGGATAGGTGGCTTTTCATTATGTTAAACATGTTGCCTGACACGCCATACGACGCGAGGTCTTGCAATATGCCATACCTCCAGGTAGTGTCATAAGCTTTTTCGAGATCAAAAAATACTGATAAACAGTATTGTTTATGAACAAATGCGTCTCGTATATAACTCTCAAGTAGGACTAGGCTATCTGTTTTGCACCTTCCTGGTCTAAAATCGGCTTGGTGGGGATCCAGAATTCCATTATACTCCAAAAAGCACATTAATCGGCGGTTTGTCATTTTTTCAAACACCTTACATACACAGCTTGTTACAGCGATAGATCTGTAGCTCTGTACGCAGGAGGGGTCTTTTCCATGCTTTAATATTGGTACTACTATAGCTTCCTTCCAACAGGATGGCAATCGACCACTGCAGAAAATTTTATTGAACAGGTATAAGAGGCATTCAAGTCTTTCCTCGGGTAGGTGCTTGAGCATCGCATAATTAATACTGTCTAACCCTGGCGCAGAGTTTTTGCAGTTGCACAAAGATATTTTTAATTCTTGCATCGTGAATGGGCAATTGTACCCATCGCTACGGGATTTTCGGAAGGGGAAGGGTATTGACTCAGCGAATTTTTTATATGTTAAGAATGCTTTTGTGTAATTTGCACAACTCGATATGTGCTCAAAGTGTTCGCCCGAAGAATCTGCTTGCCCTTTTAATGTAGTAGCACTGTCATTTACAACGGGCAAGGGTAGTGTGGTATTCCCCTTCAGCCTTCGAACCTTACTGTACACTTTCTGGCTATCTTTGTATGAGTTTTTTGAGCCGATATAATTTCTCCAACTAGCTCTCTTGGCCTCCCAACGAATACGTCTTCCATTTGCTTTTGCACGTTTGAAATTTATAAGGTTTTCTTCTGTTGGATATTTGGAAAACGGACGCCATGCTTTGTTTTGTTCTTTTCGTGCTTGCTTGCACTCTTCATTCCACCAGGGCTTACGATTCACTATTTTACCGGAGGTTTGTGGTATCGATTGTTTCGCGGCATGAATAATGTGTTCAGTTATATAGGCGGTCATTTCTTCAATATCAAGCTGCCTTACGGATTCAAGGGACATACATGCGAGCTCTTTGAATTCTGCCCGGTTTGCAGCATTTAGCTTCCATTTTTTTTGGAATTAAAGGTGGGTTATACGTATGTATCGCCTCTCAGAGAACTGGAAAATGGTCGCTTCCAAAGGAGTCTGTGAGAGCTCTCCATTCAAACAACGGCAGAAGTGTTGCAGAACCAACCGCCAGATCTATTGAGGAGTAGGTATTATGTGTAGTGCTATAATAGGTCGGGAACATTTTAAAACAGGAACGCTGCAAAGGATAGAAGAGAGAGAGAGAGACAACTTCATGTAGTCGCCTGCAGAACGACACCATGACTAAATGGCGCCGTGACGCGGGCCCTGACGTCTTCTTAGCGGGTGGTCTCTACTCAATTCCAGCGCGTGTGACTCCCGCGGTCGGTCGCCCTGAGGGGCAACGTGCCGTCGGTTTCGCTCGGCCTTTGTCTTTCAAGAGCCGCCGAGACCTGCTGGACGGCCCAGGTTTGACTTTCGTGGTCGTAGCATTCCGCCCCAGCCGCGAGTCGCGGCGGAATCGTTGTACTTGTCGAAGCCTCATTGGGGAACTTGGTGCAATCCCATAGGATGTGCGTCAGGGTGGCCCTCTCCCGCTGGCACACGCGGCACACGTCACTCACATATAATTTAGGGTATAGATGAGTCGTTAACACTGGGGTGGGTAAAGAACCAGTTTGCAATTGTCTGAACAGCACCGCCTCCGCTCGGCTCAGCCCCGGTTGCGGGGGTGGGAAAGTCCTTCGAGCCAGGCGGTGGAACTGTGTATTTTTCAATTACGTGGCCTCTTGCACCACAGCGTGAGTCCCGTCAGAGTCCACTATGAGCATTAAAATCACCAACCACAATATACGACTCAGGAAGCTGCTCTATTAGTTTTTCAAACTCAGTAATGTCGAGCCGCTTGTCTGGTGGAATGTACAAAGAGCATACAGTAATAAGCCTATTAAGCAAAATAGCTCGTACGGCTACTGCTTCATAAGACGTGTTAAGTTGGAGATTTTGGCATGCAACAGTCTTTGATATTATTATTGCCGCGCCACCTGATGCAGCATGTCCATCATCACGGTCTTTCCGATAAATTCCAAACTGAGTTAGAAAGTTCGAGTCACTTGATTTTAAGTGCGTCTCCTGAACACAGAACACTCTAGGCTTATACGTAGATAACAATTCTTTGACGTCATCTAGGTTATGCAAAAGCCCTCTGGCATTCTATTGCAATATCTTAACACCCATTATGACAAAGGTGTTTTTGGGAGTGTTCTGTGCAGAGTGGTAATGTTATTTTGCTTTTGGTGGAATTATTCGAGTTTTTTTTTACGTCCCTCAAGCAGGCTGCGCTTGTCTTTTGGTGCCGCTGACACCGATGTACTTGCGTCAACCTCCATCTCCTTCTCAGAGGCGGTGGAGGCGGGGTCACGAGGCTCTGGGAGACATGTCTCGGGCCTCGGTTTTTGCACAGTAATGCAGCCCTGCGAGAGCAAGGTCTGCGTGTTGTTGGATTTGGCAGCACTGGGAGCTGCCTCTGTGGGGGCAGAAGAAGTCCCCTGTGGTTCACTGCGTGTGACTAGGGAGGGCTCTTTAGGCCGTTGTGAGAGTGCCCCCTGCCTCGTCACAGCGGCAACACTTTCGTTGCGAGGAAATGTAAGTCGCCTTCGCGCTTCAGAGAATGTGATGTTTTCATTGATCTTAAGGGCAGTCAGTTCTTTCTCTTTTTTCCAGATTGGGCATGACCGTGAGAATGCAGGATGATCCCCTTCACAGTTCGTGTAGTGTGATTCAGCATTGCAATTATCAGATGGATGGTCGTTAGAATTGCATTTGGCACACGTTAACTTTCCTCTGCATGTCTGAGAGCTGTGCCCGATCATCTGGCATTTGAAACAACGTCTAGGACTGGGGATATAAGGCCTCACACGGATTTTCACATAGCCTGCTTCGAGTGCGTCTGGTAGTGTGGTGGAGCCGAATGTAAGGATTACATGTTTTGTGGGAATTTCGGTGTCATTCCGACGGATCATGATTCTTTAAACTTTGGTCACATTTTGTTCTGCAAAACCTTCAAGCAATTCTTCATCACTAAGGTCAAGCATGTCTTCATCAGAGATTACCCCACGAACACTGTTCATCGAACGGTGCACCGTGAAAGGTACTGCTATGTCACCAATGAATTTGAGGTCTGAAAGCTTTTTAAGTTGTTCTTTGTCTTTCAGTTCCAGAAGGATGTCGCCACTAGCCATCCTTGCAGCTTTGAATCCTGGGCCTAATGTGTCTCTTAGGCACTTCGAAACTTTGAACGGAGATAGTTTACTGGCTGTTATATTGCCGTCACTGTGGATCACATGGTACTTTGCAAAGTTGTCGTAGCTCTTGAAGAAAAATCGAGCGGTTGCTTCGTTGCGCCCCCTTTTTAGAGGACGATCAGTTAGGGAAATGGAAGGAGTAGCCATAAAAAGCATTTGTCTTCGGCAGCAGCGCCAGCCGCCCACCACCGAGCCCAACATGGGGACGCCACAAGGCTTGTATCTGAAGACTTGCGCACGCCAGCTGTACGCCACCACTATAACCCTAGGTGGTGTAACCAAGGCTGGTTAGCCACACAAGGTTAACCCTCGCCGCCAGGAAATTAGAGTGGAAAGAAAGATAAGGGAAGGAGTGGAGAGAAGGAAAGGTGCAGAAGAAAGATTATAGATGGAGAGGGGGACAGGAAAAGGCGACTTTCGATTTCCCCCGGGTGGGTCAGGCCGGGGGTGCCGTCTATGTGAAGCAGAGGCCAAAGAGGTGTGTTGCCTCCACCAGGGGGCCTTAAAGGTCCAAGCACCCAGCATCGGCTCAACCCCCAGGATGCCCCTTTCCCCAGACACGGCTAAGCCGCGCACGGCTACACGCGGGAGGGTCCAACCCTCGTTTGCTCGGATACGTGGTGTCGCAACACACCGAACACCTGCTGACACAGACGCCCCTGCGGGGACTTCCTCTCAAATAAACAAGGTGTACCTCTGGGAGGTTGAAATCAATCAGTCAATCAAGCAGTCAATTTTTATATCTTTTTATGCAGCCGCTCTTACAAAATACTGCTATATCAGAAAATGATGCAAGCGTTGCCACATAATGTTGTTGTAGGCTGCGGGGAGACCTCAAATAGTAGGGCTCTGTTTTGCGCAACAGGGTGCATGCATGCATGAACTTTTAGTTGAGGTTGATGCACGGGTCCAGTATGCGTGAATTTTTACAGCATGTTCCATGGAGTATGCTTGAGAAAGCAGATGAAGCGCATATTGGCGGCTAGATATCATTGCTTTCTTTGAGAAAGGCGTCTTCTGTTCTAAAGCTGCATAATTCGTATCTTTCTTGCCTAGTTTTAGAGAACAATGCTTGCTTTGAAAGGTGCCTGACACAAGAAGCAGTTGCTTGTAAGGATGCACCAAAAAGAAGTAAAGTAGGAAAGGAATGAACATATTCAGGCTGGCTTGCTACCGCGGCGTCAAGGTTTCCAATGCTCTGGCGCATTGTAGAAAAAGAAGCATTTCACTTAAAGAAACATAAATTAATGAAAGAACATCTTAGGAATAACTTGGCTTCTGAGCATGAAAACGGATGTCATTATTGTTAGTTCACTTTGTCATTTGTTTTCGCCAAAATTACTTGCTTTCTCTTATAAGGAAGTAAGGTGAAAAACTTCAACGACGCTTCAAACAAGCGCCTACGCGGAGTTTCTTCCGTAAACCAACATGAATGAGGTCCCCATTCGTGTTCTTTCCTGCACTTTCGTATTGTAGGCAAAGGTTACCTACGAAAGGATGGCATCTGGCGTCTTGTGTTCGACGTCGATGTACATCACTAACACGTTCACTATGGTTTTGCTTCAGACGTTCCACCAGGCCATTCTTCTGGGGATGGTAAGCGGTTGTCCTGCGGTGATTCGTATGGTTGTATTGAAAGATCTTTTGGGCGAGCTCTGAGGGGATCGCCAGGGGGCGCCGAGAAGTGCGGACGCGCAAACATCGGCTCCCGTTCCCTCAAATGTTTTCGGTGGTACAGTCCGCGAAAACGCTTGAACACTGTGCATCATTGGACGCATTTTGTTGCGGGGATCAAGCCGATACCGGATTTATATCGGTAGGTGCTTTTCTGGAACATTTATACGCCCTTGAACTTTTCGCCACGCCGGGCGGAGCTAACCCTAACGGGTTAACGCCGGTGAGGAGTACGGGCTAGGCCTTGGCCTAACACCGGGGTGGTGGGGCATCTTGCCCGAAGTCGAGATGGTGGAGGGGGTAGAAATCACCCTCGAAGAAGCAAGGTGCCCCGGCTGGACCACGGCAACGGGCAAGACTAAGAAGGCAAGGCAAGAAACTTCCAAGTCGACGCCGAGCCCGGTAAAGCAGGGAGGCGGCAGGGGCGGCCGCCACACGGCAGCCCCGCGGAACGCGCTGAAGAAGCTAGCCGTAGCCTCAACGCTCCCGAGACTGCCACGGGACCATATTCGAGTCATCGTTAGGCCAAGGGGTGGCCTCGACGTGAAAAAGATCAGCACTATTAAAGTGGCACAAGCGCTGGCTATGGCGGCGGTGCTTTCACCCGAGGAGGTTGGCGAAGACATCGTCTGCCCAAATAACGTGCAAAACATCTACGTCGTCTCAATACCAGAAGAAAGGAACGCGCGTGCTTACACGATGGTTCAACAGATACACCTGCGCGAAGGGGTCTTTGAAGTGGCCGCGTACATGGCCGCCTCGGACAATACATGCAAGGGTGTTGTGAGGTGAGTTGACGTCGAGTTCAACGACGCTCAGCTCCGCGCAGTGATCGTACACCAGCGGAACCCCACCGCGTTGGAGGTGCGCCGCATCAAGACCACCACCACCACGGTTATCGTCCTGTTCGACGGACTGAGGGTGCCGAACTTTGTCATGTGTGGAGCGGGCATGCTGCCCTGCTCTCTATACAGAAGGCAAGTTGATGTGAGCTGCGGTTGTGGGGAACTGGGCCACAGGGTCGATGTATGTCCGACCCCGAGTGTGAAGAAGTGCAGGGAATGCAGAGCCGCGTCCCCCGCTGAAGACCACCAGTGTGAGGCGAAATGCGGCATATGCGGAGGCCCTCACCCACCGGCTGATCGTAAGTGCGAGCAATGCTTCTAAACGCCGTATGTCGTCAGGCAGAGACGCTGAAGGTGCCGGCGGAAGAAAACTGGCGACGCCAAGAAGGGTGGCAACGCGGCACGCGAGATGAGCCAGGCACTGACCTCAGCGCTACGGAAGAGGAGCTCTTCGAGGGGGCGCTCCCGCTCGCGCAGTCTTTCTCGCTCTAGAATGCGCTCCCGCTCACGTGGGCGCTCAGTGCAACGAGCGTGCTCTCAATCTAGGGGCCGCTCCAAGTCCAAGGTGCGCATCGCAGGAGGTCCCACCTGGGCCGACAAAGTGAAACAGACGAAGCAGACGGGCCGGACGCAACCCGCCGCCGCACAGGAGAGCGCTCGATCCCAGGATCGCGCAGTTGATGAACGAAAACGCCAGTCTCAAGGAGGAAATCAGGAGAATGAAGGCCGACTTTGAGGCCTTCCGAAACGCCAGGGCCGTCCAAGCGGCCGCGCCACGGCAAACGTCTACGGAAGAAGGGGCCTAAGCAAGAGCGGTCAAGCGCAGAGCCACCTCCTCCCAGGGTACTGTTGAGGACGTGAGCACGGCGGAGGCTGCCTTGCAGAGGTCCTTGGACCGCATGCAAAACTCCTTTGCCGAGCTGGTACAGAGTAACCAGGCCCTTCTACCCAGAGTGCAACTGCTTGAGAATGAGCTTGCCAGGCGATGTGACCTACACTACGGTGACGCCGTCAGGCCGGAGGCGGTGTCCAGTGAAATGCTACAAGGCACCAGCAGTCGTTGGCTGACGAGCAAGATGGCATCTCAGCCCAGCTCCGGTCCAACATGCCCAACCATGGCCAGACCGGATAGTAAGCTCATCGTGTGGCAGTGGAACTGCGCCAACTTCCGGAGGCGCAGGCCTCAACTGGTGCAGTTCATCAAGGCCCAAGAGCCGCAAGAGAGGCCCCAAGTCATTTTGCTACAAGAAATGGGAATGGAAACGATTTCTTTCCAGGGGTACCGAGCTGTCTCCTCGTTGGCGGAGAACTGGCGACGGGCTCGGCATCGTGATACTTATGGCGAATAAGTGCGCCTTCTAGGAGCATGATCTCCGTCTTGGCAACACCAAGCTGGAAGCGTTGCCCGTCGCGATCATACCAAACAGTTGGCTCAAGCAAAGCGTCTACGTTATCAATGTGTACTACTCTCCTAGGGACAACCGGCAGACCTGCTACAGCCTAACAACCAAGGCATCGTCCAAGGCGAGGGAGACGCCGCTCGTTATGGCTGGAGATTTAAACGTGCCGCACGAAGCCTGGGGCTACGGGAGAAGCATTCCCAAAGGCTGCAGACTCCTGCAGGCAGCGACTGATAGCTCCCTAGAACTGATAACCGACCCCCATAACCCCACGCACATGGGAAACTCGGTCTCGAGAGACACCACCCCAGACCTGGCCTTCATCAAGAACGCACCGGGAGCGGAGGGGCACAACTTACAAGAGAACCTGGGAAGTGACCACTACATTGTGGAAATCTTCCTACCGGTCAGCGCGGCCCCGCAGAAGGCCTTCGAAATAGTCGACTGGGACGCCTTCCGAAAGAGAAGGAAGGACGACCACGAAAAATACGAGTCGTTTGCGGACCTCGTAGCGCAGTTCAAGAAGGATGTAGCTGCGGTCACCAGGACCGTCGGAACAGACCTCAAGCTCGATAGCATGAATGCTCGATTGGCGCTCCTGCTCGAAGCCAAGAATTCCCTCACGGCCAGATGGAAGACGCAGAAGCTGAATCGCAACCTCCGGAGGAAGATTGCGGCCCTCAACCGCGAGATAGAATCGCACTGCAAAGAGCTCGGCGAGCAGCAATGGAATGAACTTTGCGCGTCCGTCGACGGCCGGATGCGTGCGGGAGGCAAGTGGAACCTCCTCAAGCAGCTATTGGACGACACGCAGTCTAAGAGAAACCACACTCTGGCCATCGATAGGCTGGTCCACAAGCTCAATAGCGAAGGCGCATCTATGAACGAAGTGATGGACGAAGTCGCGCGTCGCTAGCTCCCCGTCGGGCAGTCCGGTCCAGAAGATTACCCGGCCTACGGCGGCAAGGCGGACGAGGAGCTCGACGCCCCCTTCTCCGTCTCGGAAGTCAGAGCGGCCTTTCAAGGCCTCAACGGAAGATCGGCGCCAGGGCCGGATGGAATCTCGAACAGACTCTTTCAAAATTTAGACGACGGCTCGATCGAACTCACCAATGAAATAAACCAATGAAATAAACGATGTCTGGAAGGCCGGCATCGTACCGGATGCCTGGTAGAAAGCCTCGGTGATCCTAATTCCGAAGCCGGGCAAGACACCAGCCATAGACAGCCTGCGACCCATTTCGTTCACGTCTTGCGTGGGCAAGGTGGCGGAGCATATCATCGACAACAGAATATCGAGGCATGTCGAGGAACGACACCTCCTCCCGCCGAATATGGTCGGCTTCAGACCCTCGCTGTCCACTCAAGAGGTCATGCTGCTGATCAAGAGGCAGATAGTCGACGTGGTCACGAGAGACGTCCGAGGCATCTTGGCTCTGGACATCGCCAAGGGCTTCGAGACGGTCAAGCACAAGCACGTCCTCGACTCTGTGACGAGATTGAACCTCGGCGAACACTTACACGCGTACGTGAGCTCTTTGCTAAGGGATCGCAAGGCCACGATCAAATTGGGCCAGATCAAGTCGGACGGATAAGCGCTGGGAGCCTGCGGCACGCCGCAGGGTGCGGTGTTATCTCCACTGCTCTTCAACATCTCCATGAGAGACCTATCAGTCCGACTCGACCGAATCAGGGCCGTCAATCTCAATCACGCTATCTACGTGGACGACATCACCGTCTGGTGCGGTGGTGGGTCGGACGCAGCGGTGGAGCGGATCCTGCAAGAGGCCTTGCACATCACGGAAAAATTCCTCGAGGGCACGGGACTGGTCCTCTAGCCGACTAAGTAGGTACTCTTGCTGTATCGACCCGACAGAAAAGGCCGCAAGTTCGACACGACGCTGGACCAAGTACCGATCGAACTCAGAACGAAGACGGGTCAGCGTATCCAGAGGATGGACTCCCTCAGGGTGCTCGGACTGGTCCTCAATGCAAAGGGCAGCAACGCGCAAATGATCGCGCGCTTGAGTGCGAAGACGGAGAACATGCTCAGACTCGTTTCACGAGTGACGAGCAGGAGGGAGGGGGGGCATCAGCGAAGCCAACCTCATAAGGATCTACCACGCCTTCCTCATCAGCCATATCAACTACGTGGCTTCTGCGCTAAAATGGTCACGTTCGGAGGAGAACAAGATCGACGCACTCATGAGGAAGAGTATTAAACGAGTCCTCGGCATCCCCATGACGACCAGCACGGAGGAGTTGATGCAACTCGGGGTCCACAACGCCCTGAGCGAAGTCGTCGAAGCGCAGAAAACGGCACAGATTGTTCGCCTCTCTACCACCAAGGCCGGCCGCCGAATACTCGAGATGGCGGGTCTGGCAGCCATGGCCGAGGAGTCGTGCGTCGTCCCGCTTTGCCAGGGTGACAGGGAAGCCTTTCGAGTCTCCCCCTTCCTGAGGAATGTTCATCCACAACACAACGAGGCCCGGCGCGCAGCCCGAGCCCGAGCACTCATCAAGACTGCCCTGCAAAACCCAGAACTCGCGTCCTTTGTCGACGCGGCGCGGTATACCGGATCAAACTCGTACGTGGCCACGGTGGTCGACCCCCAGGGCAAGATCCTGAATGCGGCGTCTATCCAATGCTCGACGGCGTCCATCGCAGAGCAAGTCGCAGTGGCGCTGGCTCTGTATGAACATGGGCGCACACAGATCTTCATGGACTACAGGTCGGCGGCGATGGCCTTGCTCGCCGGCTCGATCTCGGTCGAGGCTGCGGCGGTGCTGAGGACCCGCAAGACAGGCACGGCCCGTCATGTCATCACTTGGTTCCCGGCTCGCATGGGCCGGAACGTCTCCCCCGGCTCGATCAACCCTAATGAGCTGGCCTACGACCAGGCGCGAGGTCTCATCAACCGCGCCAGTCCGAGGGGCCCGGCTTCGCAGGGGATCGACCGAACCACGGACCCGCTGCTTACTTTCCACGAGATCACTGCTCATTACCAGCTGGGACGCAGGCAGTATCCGGGCTCCTCACCCGAAGCTAGGCAGACCCCAGGCCTCGGTTCTGAGAATGCTGCAGACGGGCTCCTTTCCGTCTCGCTCAAGGCTGAGCCACTACACTCCGGGTGTGGATCCCCGCTGCCCAGACTGCGGTGAGAAACGGTCCACCTTGAACCACATGCTGTGGGAATGTTCTGCGTTGCGCCACTCGCCTTTCAACCGGCAAGAAGACTGGGATGAAGCCGTCAAGAGCGACGACCTTCAAGTCCAGCTTCGGGCTGCCCAAAGGGCCTGCGACACGGTCTTCCACGGTCACGGTCTTCCGCCACCGGCGCGGGTGCGGCCCACGGCTGCGACAACGTAGTCCCTTAGGACCGATTAAAGTTTCTTGTCTGTCTGTCTGGGTGAGCTCTCCTGTAAAGGCCGTTCCTCTGCCGGGGATGAGTATTTCTGCTCCGGAATGTCGCAGCAGGATGTTCTCGATGAAGAATTTCGCCACTTTGGCTGCACTACATTTCAGCAGAGCCTTCATTTCAGCTAAGGTGTTGAGGTAGTCCCTCGTGACAATATTTCCCTTATTTCCGAACGTTGACGTTAAGAAAGGGTGCTATCGAGTCCACTCCAATTTGCTGGAACAGTCGGCAATGAGGCTGGATTTACCCACAACTCCACCGGATGGGACGTTGTAGTGAAGGTGAAGAATGAGGCGGTGGCACCAAATAAGCAAAAAAAAAACAACTTAGTGCCCTTCCACTCTGTGAAGGACACCGGCGAAGCTGTGTTGGGATGAATATTGTGATAACTATATTGAGTTATATAGTTATTGGTATATTTATTAAATGAAGAAACATACACGTAACTTCGTGGTTGTTATTGTCTTTTATTTTTTCTCAGTCGTTACCACAGTGACCATAGCTTTTTGGTCGCTGTGGTACACCGACGAACAACTAGAGAGGGCCCGTCTGGAGCGTCGGCCGGCGAATACGACCAATGAGGAGCGGGCCTCGGATGCCAAGCGCAAGCGCTGTGCCCGTCAGGACACCGAGTGCACACACGGCCGCAGCGTCACCGCCGCACATTGACGCTGATGTTGATCACACACGGCGCTGATGGCGTTCAAGTACCCGGCAAACCACAGTCGATCACACAGACAACACACGTAGCACCAAATGGTTTGGCCAGAAATTGAACCTCGCTGTCACCCTGGGAACGCGTTCCGATGGATCGTAGCCACGTCGACGCCTTGCGTTTTCCAACTCTCGCTACTCGGGGTCCTGACGGGCAAAACGCTTGCGCTAGGGCACCCGCGGCCTGCTCCTCGTCGGTCGTATTCGCCAGCCGTCACCGCACATATTATCGATGCTGCAGTCGCCGGCGCTTCAGACGGGCTGTCTGTACTTCGCCAGTAAGAGAGCATCTGCTCGATGGTACCGACCCGTCGGCCGCTGCGCATTCGGCGGCCGCGGCTTCCCGTCGCTTTCGCGCCCATTCACGCTGTTGTTTCAGGTTGGCGCTCTGTTAGGGCATGTTCCAGAGTGAACTACGCTCGTCCTGCCTATTACAAGTCCAAAGCGCAACTGCTGATAATGTCGCTAGGGCGATGACTACGTCAGAAGAAAACGAGGCACAGCGATTGGTGGATAGACTATGACGTTTCATTTTCTCTGTCTATGCGAGTCGATAGACAAACGCGAAAATTTCAGCTTCGCTGTAAAAATGAACTGTTCATTGGGTGAATCTGTGCGCAGCAAAAACAAGTAAGTACAGTACGAATATAACGACGAGCACACTCGTCCATCGTCGGAATCTGATCTGCGGGTCAAGCGCTTCGGCTTTTTGCATGTCTTGTCGAAGGTTTCACTGTAATCGCTAGTGCCGCGTGCCCTCCTTAAAGTACTACACAATTCGTGCCGCGCACGAAACCTGATGACGCGGGCACGTAGTACGCTATGCGAGGCACGCGCCGATTCGGCAAAACTGCAGCCACGGTCAGGAAAGTCTGAGAGGGTTTGCTATGCAAGCATCGCTTGAAAATAATTCCACCGCCGCGTTGCACTGACACAAACAAGTTAACTCCATGGCTTCCGAGACATTCGACACCGGCATGTTGCCTGGATGCTCTCCTCGGAGCTCTGCGTACGTGAAGCGTACACACACCTAAGGTCTCCCCTCAAGCCGACGTCCCCGCACAAAAACTGCGTCCGTTATAATCCCTCCTGTGTGTTCCGTTGCTAAGGTGTGCATCTTTGGAGGATTTATTTCCGACTCATTGATCTGTCGGAACTGAGAACTAGAGAGTTCACCATGCCACCGATAGCCAGAACGGGACTGCACAGTAGAATTCAAGCGCAGATTACTTTTGAACATTGGTTATACTTGACGTAATAGTTCCGCGGAAACCCGCAAGGTGGAGAGAATTAATTAAGGGAAAATGAGACATCCACTGAATCGTAGAAAGCTGCTACAAAGAAAACCCATACGCGTTCCTCGAAAGAAAAGCCTCACAGTGAAAGAAAAATTCGTCCTGGTCCGGGACTCGAACCCAGGACCACAGCCTTCGGCGCCGATGGTAGAGTGGCTGCACTGGAAAGGCGGTGGTCCCGGGTTCGAGTCCCAGACCAGGATGAATTTTTCTTCAACTGCGAGGCTATTCTTTCGAGGAACTCGTATGGGTTTCCTTTTAAGCAATTGCTACGATTCGGTGGATGTCTCATTTTCCCTTAATTGGTTGTACTTACACTTTTGCTCAGATGTATGAGCGGCGCAACTAGGTCATGTTAAGGGATGAATTCGTTGGAGCTCCTTAGCGCAATCAGTGACTTGGAGTTGCTAAGACTGTATTTCTTTCCTTTCTTGATTTATCAATAACCTAAGACCATCGTGCTAATGCTATTCTTAGAAAAAATAATTGGCTCTGGGCTAGCCTTCTTCTGACAGTATTAAAACAATAAAGAGTGACTTTCGGCTGAATACATCAAAGAAAGAAATTACTGGGATTCCTGTAAACTATTCTCATTGTGCGCCTCCAATGAAACACAGTAAACTAGCCCAAGTAATATCGTCGTTCAATAGCAATTTTTATTCAAATGTATTATTGCCTTTTACTTCCTGTTCTGTTCAGGTTTGTCGTAGTTGCACTTGATTTTTAACGAACAGCTTGCGCGTGTTACTCTTTCACGAAGACCCTGCTTCCCCCTAGCATTGTGACACGAGAAACCTGGTAGCATTGAAAGTGTTTGGACGCGGGAAGATTGATTCTTCTGAGATAAAGCGGCCAACAAAGAGAATTTATTGACAGGAAGGACAAAGAGGTCGACCTGAGCTATCGTGCATAACAAAAGCACAAGGGAGACTGCGGGAAAAGGGCACGTAACAGTGCTTAGGAAAAAGGCTAACGCAGGTGCGTGTAATTTCCGCGGTTACGTTTTCGCAGGGGACGCAGGTCTTGTGTGACATCTGGCGATAATCGCATTTACAACTCTGTAGTTGACATTACTATGCGAGGGAAATATTTCACGGGCTCAAGGAACATCTCATTCTATGAACACGCCTGCCTGTGCTGTGAAGCATGGTTAGAAAAAAGTAGAAAAGCCCCAACGCCCTCGAGGCAGCGACATGAGTCAGGTCTGCTAGAACGTCAGTACTGCTACGTGAGGACTGCTAGGAGAGGGTTAATTGGTCGGAAAGGAGAACAGAGGAGCAGTTGTGCACTGAAGGCAGCAACTGTAATGGATGCAGTGTGACAAGACATGCCCTCTGGCAGAAATGCACTAGTAGGTTCAGGCCATCATCATTAATTTTAGCCGGAGGAAATGCGGCGCTTATGGCCGTTCGACCCTACGTGTGTTGGTCCGGAATGCGGTGCGCGCCGGCGTAGCTCGTATGTCCAACTTTCAGTAAGCGCGCACGCACCATCGTGTTGTTTGCCAACCGTTACTAATCTGCATAATTTTCATCGCTGGCTGCTTGGATTAGCGGCAGAGTTCATGCCGTCCACTTTGTTTGGGTACGCTGATGACGACAGGTGTGTAAAAAGCAGGGGGCCACAGGTGCACTATTACTAGTCAGCGCTGAAGGAATTACGGCCAGGGGGTTGAGTAATCATTCCCAAATCACGTTTGCTGCGACGAGTGGGAAAAGAAGCGCTTATAAATGAACGCGAAGCAGCGAAGCGACCAAAGAGGATTATGCCCCGCTTAGATGGTAGGCTTCAGAGTTGTGTGCTGCTGAGATCCTCTGATGCAAGCTGTGCTAGTTTCTTTTGCGCTGCAATACTTTGCCGAGCACTTTAGTGCCCCCTGAATATCAATCTAAAGTTCGCCTATGTTATGACGCTTTCAGTATTAATGTAGCGTTTTATGGAAGCAATATATTCGTAAGGTGCGGAATGAATATGTGTGCAACATAACTAGGAGATGTACTGATATCTTAAGATCAGCGCTAAATAAGGTGACAACAATCAGGAGGAATGTTAGATATCGCGGTGCCCATATAAGAAGGATAATGCACACACCTAATTCTATTATACTGCATTAAGCAAGGAATTCTAATTTGCACAAATCTTCGATATGGCTCATACTTGACAAAATAACGGTAAATAAGACGAGTAGGAGAACAGGTCATTGTCTTCTTTAGGCTTGTTTTGCAACGTATGAACGTTCACGAGCTAGTCACAGTTTCCTTGATACTTCACTGCAGTGATTCAACCTTAATGTGTTGCGCCCGATCACAAAACGAAACTATGAGGAAGGCTAAGTCTTGAGTGGGAAGGGCGAAGGTCGTCGCACATGAGCTCTCGCGCAACTGAGTGGCGGGGAGGGGCGGCAAGAAGGTGGCGAGGGGCGTTCTGTCGCCTGGTGAGCTCCTTCGCACCTTCGTCCCGGGAAGGCTAGGCAGAGCCTCAAGGGCTCGTGTTCTCAGGCAAGCGAGTTGCGGTGATGTGTTGGGTGCAAGAGGAGGAGATGCTGTCGCTCGGTCGTCCGCTTGCTGGTTCGTCGCGCGTCTCGCTAGTCACCCGGCTGCGTCCAGACCATGGTGGACGGTGCGGTGGACGAGAATTCCTGCAGGATTCTCGGGCGCATGTGAGCGTTCCGTTGAAGGCTGACGGCGTTGATGCCGACGCACTAGGCGTAGCAATAAACGGATGCGTTCGCTCCCCAAGGCTGCCACAAAGGAACTGCGGGAAGGCGAGGGAACGAGCCGATGGAAAGGGCACGTGCTCTCGGGCTACCGAGTTGTGGGGATGGGTGGCAAGTAAGGGTGACTGTCGTCTCGCTTGCTCGTTTGTTCAGAGTATTCGCATACACCGAAAATTTTCGTCGATTGTTTCTGCATAACTTATTTCCTCACCCTTACTCATCACTGCGCTTTGCTCCCGTTCCATCTTCCCAGTGCTCAGTAGCTGGTAAAGGTCCAACAGCTCAGGCCACCTTTCTGCGTTTGCTCTAAATAAAATATTTCTCACCTATGTGAGTCCCCAGAGTCGTTGAACAACAAAGGCTGGCTTTAGAAGCAAGAATAACGAGCTCTGAACTACAATGAAACGTTACTTTTTCTTTACTAATAGAACAATCTATGCAGGCACGAAAAGCCGATAGGTGCTTTATGCGATGTTCAAGTACTTTCTCTAAGTTCCATATCGGTACTGCGATAGCTTTCTTTGCTTACTTTACGAGTTTGAATGGTTGATGTTCCTCCCTTTACAGACAACAAAGATAGCACAGATTTTTGACTGTCAGTATGATGCTGTTGAGCGCACTTTCCTCTCGTTTAATCGAACAGTAAATCACAAGTTAATTACTTCTAATATCAGCTAATAGGTATCTCTAAAGCACAAAGCCACTTGAACAGCGTGTGATATTCAATGGTTCCATTGATTCTCTTATATTATTTTACAGTGTGCATACCTCGCACACTTCAAGCGTATCTGTATCACAAAACAGTGTGGACTGATCCCGAAGGCAGTGCAGTTTGACACAGCGTCTCAAAGCTCTAGCCGTCAAGACGGAGTTAGGAAAGAAAGTGGCACGGGAGGCACGTGCCAGAAGTTCAAACCAGTGACTTTCGCACGAGAGAAGCATGCGTGCGATCGTTGCCTAGTGGTTAGAGAATTTGGCTGCATTGCTGGAAAACTAGCGTACGATCCCTCCATTGGTCACGCACTTTTTTTATTGCGTTGAATGTATAACCTTATAAGCCAGACATGCCTAAGTATCACGATGCAGTTGCGCTTAGCAAGCAACCCTGTTCAATATACGTCTTCTCGATGCGACACATTTCTATCGGGACATAAGGAGGCATAAGCGATAGATAGCTGCTGTATTACGCGTTGAAATTCTTCCTTAAATTGTTTTTTTATGGGCTATATTACCTGAAGCTTTTATATTATGCCCACACATACCGCATAAGATGCTCCCTCTTTCCTAACTATTTTATCTTTGTGGTACGTTATGTCAAGCTATTTGGCGAAATTTCTACGCGATTTGTGACAAACGCGTGCAAAGCTCTGGAACGCTTGCATAAGTAATGTTTTAGAAAAGATATAATCAACATACAAGCTTGGAACTTTCGGTACGCGTCACCCATCACTTTTCCCATTCTCTGCACATATAGAATAGCTACCATCCTTGTTTTCTTTAATGTGGTGGGCAAACTTTTCAAACGCTTTATATGTCGCCTCTGAATATGGGAAATAATATTGAGTTAAACCCGTATTTATCCAGCACCCTCCAAGACTTTCCTGCCCATCACACCTATTATGCCCCGCATTCCGTAGAAATGTAAGCTCCATGACTGTTCTGTGAGGACGCCATTGAAAATCCACATATATGGCCTCCAAAAACTTCCGTGATAGCTATAACACATTCGCTGCAAAACTACTGAGCCTTGGTCTAGCAGCATGACGTCAGCGCCAACATGTGCACTGGGCAAAAAATGTGGTGCGCCACTCTCACGTTCAAAAATAAGCAGATATCACGCTGCGGGGCAGTGTGTCGCGTATGTGCCCATAAAGATTGCCGCGAAAGAGGAGATGACACGGAGAAACACAGCAAAGTGACAAACACGCACATACGCTCCCCCCCCCCCTTCTCACACACACACTGAAAAGGCCTTTGAAAAGCATCTCTTAAAGTTTCTAGCAGAATTTTTTTTTCTGACATTTCCTGGGCTGAAAGAAGTCGCACCGTTACTTTAACGATTCAACGATATTTGGAACTATACATGCCCACATTATATCTATAAAACTCGTGTAATGTAGTAAACTTGATCTGTTCGCATCTTTCGAGCGCAAAGTTTAGGTCATAAGTAGAAGACCGTATAACAAGCAGATGTGATTAATTCTACATATAGTCTCAGCTGCCTACAGTGATTTGCAAAGCGTTCATTCGCACTACGCCCTTGTCATTAATTTATCATTTCCATAATATGGCATTCGAGAATACTGAGACATTCAAGTAAACAATTAGCGTAAACCTAACGAGGAATAATTGAGGAAGCAGTTTGTTCAAACGCTGCGCTTGTTCTATTACCTAGCCTACTTCGACAACGTAGCTATGAGCTCAACAACAAATATCTGCTACCACGAGTGTCTTGTAGTACATATGCTAATGCACCTTTTTTTGAAGACACGGCGGTTGTTAGATGTTCCGCATGGGAAAGCCTAATGTATGGCCTGCAATCATGTCGCCATACAGTGCTTACAGATCTGTACTAGAGATTGCGCAATCGAGAAATGCTGTATATACCAATTTGAACGGTTTTGATATTCGACGCCTTTGCAATAGTAACGACATGAAAGAATTCGACAACAATACCGTAAACGAGTGTATATGCAACACCGCCCTATATAGAAGATTCTTCTTTTTTACATTCGGCTTGCAGTGCGAATTGCGAAGTGCGAGTAGGAAATAAACAGGAAGCGAGACGCTTAGTAGCGAAGGTTGTTCAGGATCGTTTCAAGGGAGCGTGAACATGGATCCCAGGAACATGCATTTCAGAGCAGTTATCTCGAAGGAGACAGGGTCAGTGTTAAAAGTTCACGACAGTGGTATAAGCCTTGACTACTAAAGTTTCTGGTTGGCTGTGATTCAATTTATGCGCCGCTAATGGAACTCGATTTGTATCCGGCTAACTGTACCGCGAAGATGTCACATCTTAGCCAAGAGTGATGCGTCACCTCCATATGACGCGGCTGGGGGTGAGCAGAATTCGTTCGCCCAATCTAAAGCTCAACAGAACACCAAAACCATTTCTCCTCCATCGTAAACAAAGCGCTTCGCTTTTTGTTCCTTAGGATGTAGGTGTTTCTAAACCACCTTTACTGCTGTCGAGAAAATCTCGAGCCATCCTACTGTCTCGAATAGGCTTCTGTTGTTGACCTTCTCTTGCCAGCATGTTAATGGGAATTATGTTGAAAGATATTAGCCAGGTCAAGCAAAGTCATTTTTCGGTGAACCTTAAAAAATCAATTTTCCGTTTGCAAATCCGACAAAACAATTAAGCAGGCTTAAACTAGACTTCACAATATCTGCAATGTTAAAAAAACACGAGATATTTGGTAATGAACAAAACTTAAAATAAAACCAAACTAAGAGAACCAATCTTGCTTTTGTTAGGAGTGGGAAGTGAAAAGCTAATTTAGGAGTTTGAATATAACCAATCTGTATTATCGATCAAGTAAGGGTTCATTGTGGGTCAAGTCACGTGACTATACGATAACTTAGAGGTCCTGGTCTGCTGTTTAGAAGGCCACATCACTTGTAGCTAAGTTCGAAGCTCTGCGCCCTCCAGGTGCATGTACGGTGCAGCTGGCGCGCCATCAGCGTGGAGCCGCACGCTTATTGGCGCAATTATTGGACAACAGGAGAGGGAAGCGGGCAACAGAGGGCTGTAGCTACCCGGGCTCCTATCGGCACTCTCCCCAGCTGCTCTTGCTCTCGGACTATATATATATATATATAAAATGTGTTTTCCTAATTACACAATTAGTAATATGTACTTAATTTACTTCGTGAATATTGTAATTAGATGAAAAATGTCAATGAGAGAATTGTAAGCCAAGATGAAAAGCTCCCGATACAGCTTTCTATTTCTCAATACGGGTTACATAAGAAGTGCTTTTCCGAGCGTGAAAGAAACCCGCGAATATACGCACAGTTGCCGCGCGACTAGCCGACTGAGGTACTTTGAGTATATTCGGGGGTTTTTCTCACTCTCGGAAGAACACTTTTACGTAGCATGTATTGAGCAACAAAAAGCTGCATTGGGAGTTTTTCATGTTGCCCTACAATTTTCCCATTGACAATTTTGATGTAATTATAATGCTGGAGAAGTTGAGTAAAGAAGACTGATTATGTAGTTAGGCGGAATGCGAAAAAAATTATCAGGGTATCTTTAAGCGGCGGAAACGAACATTACCTTGGTTCTGTCCAGCTAAGTGGCAGTTCCATATTTTTAAATCTTGGTGCATGATAGTTGGAACATCCTGTATACGCACGCACGCACGCATCCACGCGCGTGCGCGCTCGTGTGTGTGAGCGTGTGTTTGTGTGCGTGTGTGCGTGAGGAGGGGTAGAAAATGCCGTCGTAACTTCGTTAAGGTGAACTATTATGGTGAAAAATATCATATAGTGGCTCCTTACTCATGTGACCAAATATATGGAAGCGCCAAATAGTATCACACATATAAAGTCATCATATATACCTATATATTTACATATATATGTAACTTTCTTTGGGTCTTTGGTCGTGTCATGTTTGAAATCCAAGACCTGGGGTATATTCTCTAAGCGTCCACCTAGTGGCCATGTACATTTCGTCTGCTGCTGAAGTTCTGATTGGCTGGGCTGGGGTACGCGTCAGAAATAGACAGGCGCCTCCAGCTAATCAGCGTTTCAGCAGCATTTGTAGAATGACTCCCAGGGGCAGGTGTGGATAGTAGTGAGCGCCACCTGGGTAGGTATAGGCCTGTGCTGCTGTCCTTTTCTGTTGTTGTCTAATCGCTGTGCCAATGAGCATGCGCCTGCGCAACAGCTGCGCGGTGGCTTCGCCTCCAGCACCTGAAGTGGGTGGATCTGCGGGCTTGTTGAAGGGGATGTGGCCTTCGTGCCCAAAGGACACAGGACCCTTACATTATCGTACGGTTATGCGACTCACCTTGAATGAACCATTACTACACAGATAATACAAACGGGCTATTTCTAAACTCCAAAGTTAGCTTATCGCTTTACACTTATCACAAAGCCAAGATTCAGTTTCGTAACTGAGTAATATTTTAACTTTGCTTGAGTAACTACTGCCCTTATTCTCCTCATTTCCGTATAAAACTGGCATTATTACGTCTAGTTCAAGATTGTATTATTATTTGGCCGGGTTATTAATCAGTAAATTGGTTTTGCAAGAGGGAGCGAGAAATTGAAAATGACCTTGTTTGACCTTGCTGAGAGCTTCCTATATAATGCTTTGCATTAACATATAGATAGCTTTATATTGGTGATGCCATTTGATCCTTCCATGTACCGTTTGGTAATTTAAATAAGGAGCACTTCATAATGCTTCACACCAAGATAATTCTTCACAAGGCAGTTCCGGCCATACTTTTCTTCTGCGATGCAAGGCTTCAGGAAAAATAAATGCTAGAGGTCGAAATGTTGCAACCTCCTCTAAACTGCATAGCATAAGTGAAATAAAATACTGGTACAGAAAAATGGCTGATTACTCGCTGTTTTTTATGAAAGTTCGCTCATAGTTCCGAACAAGAAGCAAAAGAACGAAAAAAAAAGATTAAACTGGTAGTAGCTTTACTGGCGTTGTATGGTCCTCCAAAAATGCAAGAAAATGGTGAAACTTTCGGTACCTCAGATCTGCTGCATAGCTTACGCAACGGATCCAAAGTCGGTCCAGTCTTAGAGTAGGCAATTCATATGCACGAGCTTTACAAGCTGCTTCCACAGCCCGTAGTGCTAGCGCAATGCTGTCTTCTAAACTTTAAAGTGGTGAAACGCTCTGCGCCGAGAGAATATGCATCTACATTTGGCTTGGAATTCCTTGCTTGCCCGTTGCGTTGTAAGATTGAGTACACCGGAAATCACTGCAAAAATGGGATTGAGAAAACATAACACACGCAGAAAACAAAACATTAAGATATTTTCTCCTAGCTGACTGAGTATTGCGTTGTGTGCCGCTTAGACCAGCTTAAGACAAATTTCCTGGAGTGTTTCATATTTTGTTTTTGCATTCACCGATTTGTTTTTTCTTACCATCTTTGCGTCATCCCTCCTTTCGTTCATGCCACCCTATTACTTTTATCTTGCCTTGCTACATTGTTATTTAGGGAAAAGTTCATCCTTATTTACAAGCAACAATTTGTCACGACAATAATTTTTTTGCAATTGCAGGAAAATTGCTTGTTTCACAGCTGCGAATTAGAAAACATTCATGTTTCTTATTTGAGAAATTATAGTAGCAGTTGTTGCTTCCTAATTGCAGTGTTATTTTCTAAATTCTGTTTGTTCGATATAATTTTCACTTCCTTACTTGTTGCCCAAGTGGTTGTATGCGCTATGTGTTGTTTACTGAACGTCACCTGGATGTCTGACTCTGGGACCACTGGTTTCGCTAAGTTAATTTGACCTGAGTGCTCAATTTTATTGTTCTACATAATTTGTTACTTGTTAATTTTTACAATTATTCCGGCGGCCGTGTGTAACTTGTTTGTTAGTGCGCCTCGTCCAGCTTTTCTTGTCTTTACTGCCATTATTTTTAAATGAAGAAATAAAATAAATATGTTTTAGCGCTCTAGTGTTTAAGGCAGATATATTTCGCAGTAGATGATTGGCAACGAAATGTAACTCTGCGTACAAACGTAGTAGACAGCTTCTGAAACATGGCTGGCAGCCATGAAGAGTTTTTGGCTCAACGACTGTTTCCCGCGTATGCAGCATACACAAACACACACACACACACACACACACACACACACACACACACACACACACACACACACACACACACACACACACACACACACACACACACACACACACACACACACACACACACACACACACACACACACACACACACACACACACACCCACGCACGCACGCACGCACACGCACACCCACGCGCACTTGCACTGTGGGAATCGACGTAAGCGCAGCTTTCTGTGCTATTTACTTTGATTGACGATTATTAGCGGTGATGTTGATGGCGAATGCCTAATTTGTGCAGTGTTTAGTGCAGTACAAGAGTGGCGAGTTGATTATAGATGTTACGTTGCGTGCGCCACTGCGGTTTTACTGCGTAGTACACAGAACACACAGCGCGGCGTGTTTGCTTGAGGCGTTGTCCCGCCATTGTTCATAACCTCCGTGATGGTTGGTATTGCGATTGCTTGGTCAAAGTGTTAAACATTAATTGAATTATGGGGCTGTACGTGCCGAAACCAAAATCAGACTGAAGCACGCAGGAGTGGAAGACTGCGGTTAATTTTGGCCCCCTGGGGTTTTTTAACGAGCACCTGAGCTTAAGTATACAAGCATTCTTGTATTTAGCCCCCGTCGAAATGTTGCTGCCGCGGACGGAATGGAACCCGCGACCTCGAGCTATATCACGGCCGCAATGCTACCACGGCGAGAACAGAAGTATATAATTGAAGTGCGACGCCTAGACTCTGGGGCGCAACGATGTCGCATAGAAGCTACGGTGCCTAAATGCGGCTTTGATACAGTCCGCCGTGCGTAAGCTATCCGCTTGACAAATTTGCATGTGTTTATTTTTCAGAAATAGCATAAACGTGCCGTACCGTGCCTTGAACTTAAGTTTATCCCGTTTGTCAGCAACCACTGCCGCGTCTAGTAATAGCTAGGATGCCTCGGGGGAGTGCCCATCGAGTGACCGTAGTAGTAGCGTTTTTATCGTCTTATCACGTCACCTTATTCCTCTCCCGCCTTCCTCCAACGTAGGCGAGTTGCGAGCGAAGAGTGCCAAGGCTGTTATTCACTCGTTTCGTGGTGTCGTTGGTTCCACCCATACTCTGCCTCCTCTCCCTACGTCCCCTTTACCATTCTATGTACTTCCCCTCTGGACGGTTTGTCACATCCGACGATTCCTCTCATCGGATCTCGCTACGTGCTTTGTCAACTTGTTGGACAGTGTGTTGATGTGGCTTGTCTCGTTGTATGGCCTGATGTACGACTTTCGTAAAGTCAATGCCCCTTTGGCGTCAAATGTTTCTAACATCATTAAACCCACACAGTTCCAAAATTTAAAATCTAAAGCGCAACTATGTAACTGTCAATGCACCTTTCACATCAAAACTTTAAGAGAACTTTATACCCCGAAAGTTAAGAAATCGGCAGCCATGAACTCCATAGATTCCGCGGCCTCCGCGAGATGCCGCAAATGGCCCGTGCGCCATCAAAACGCCCTTGGAACTTTGTGCTGGATGGGGCTCCTTGTGTTATGTGACTCCCGGTTCATTGGCTTTGCCGCGAAGTCCAGCCCGAGTTCGCAATGTTCGCGGTGAAATGTCTTTTCGAGCGTGAAAAAGACATTCTAGGCGAAATCCGGAATGATTTCCGGTGCTGCGGGTTGCTTTGGCCTTCGGTGTATGGACAGCATGAAAAAAATATTACATAGTTGTGAATACAGAAAAGGAATTCCCAAGGTTTAATAACAGCTGGCGGGACCTTATCAGTAAAGCTATCAGTAAAGCTACAAAGTAAAAAAAATAAAGTGGATCCGCTATTATTAGTACGAATACTATTCAAAGGAGTTGTGCTGTGTTGCTTAACCTTGGGATAAATAAAACGCATGGACAATCAATCAATCAATCAATCAATCAATCAATCAATCAATCAATCAATCAATCAATCAATCAATCAATCAATCAATCAATCAATCAATCAATCAATCAATCAATCAATCAAGTCGCCCAGGATCAACAACAATGTCCGAGTGCTGGCGCACGCGCACATCAAATAAACAAAGACAAAAAGCAAACAAGAAAACTGCAGGCCAATCTAAGTAAAAAGAAACAATTAGTAAAACGAACAATTATGAAAAGAAGAGTGTACATATAACGAGACGCCCGATTAATACAAAAGAAAAAAATGAGGAGGAGGGCAGAGGTGAAGCTATGACGCAACGACGCAAAGCTGAGAAAAATAGCTATGACAGCGAGTTATGGAAAATATCGAGATCATGAAAATAAGCGTTATAAAGCCTCAGTATTCCCTGGACGGTTCAGTGTTGGTGATGACAGGCAGGAACATGAAAAGGTTTATGTTCTACTGGTGATATTGCGCGGAATGCGAAACATGATGCAACTGAGAAGTTAGTGGCAGGTGAAGATACCGTGATGAAAGAGAAGGTCAGTGCGATTACGTCGGCGCCGAAGTAAGGGCAATGACAATAATCCAACAGTGCTAGAAGAAGGTACAGTATCCGTGCTTGCAAAGCGGTGATGATATGTGCTTAGAAGTGTTTACTGGATCCAACCTATAATATCACTGTTGGATCTATAAAGGTCATTCGAGACGACCGACGCATATTCGAGTTGAGGAAGACAGATTGTTGTGTACATCCTGCGCAGTGGTGTAGGAGAATTTAATTCTCTCGAAAGTCGTCTAACAGTCAAGAGAGCGCATACGTTGCATTGCAACGCGTTCAGCCTGAGCTTAAAAGTGCAAGGTTGTATAAAAAAACTTAGAGGACGCCTAAACTTCGTCTTTAGGAGTGGAACGTGATAGCGTTACCGAGCCCCGTTTATGCAGACACCGACATCGGGTATTCTGCGACACAGGGCCCGATAGAAAACAATGGGGGCTCAATCGCGGTGGCTGTGCAGGGCAGAGCAATAGCGCGCACCCACGTAAAGCAGAGGCTTTACGGGGGGTGAAAAAGAAAACAAGTCAGACTGCAGGATGCGGCACCCGTCAACAATATGAATTTCATTAAAATCTTAATGTCATCGGCATATATAGAAGGAGTGAAAAATTCCAAATAGCGGAAAGAACGTCATTAATAAAAATGAAGAAAATGAGTGGTCCCAATAGTGATCCCTGAGGGACGCCACTAGTTCCCATGTAAATAGAAGACGCTTGGCCATTGACGTTAACATAACATGATCTATCAAAAAGATAACTGCGCAAGAGATGGACGATTGACGAGTCAACAACAAAGTGCGTAAGCCTGATCAGAATCCGTGAGTGACTTACTACATCAAAAGCTTTGCTGTGGTCGGAGTAAATGATGTCAGCTTGCCCCCTTTTAAGTACCAGCGCGGAAACCTGTGTTATGAAACTGGCGAGATTTGTGATGGCGGAGTGGCTGGTGAGAAATTCATGCTGATTCGTAATCAGTGCGTTCTTCACAGTGAAAGACAATATATTGTGAAGGGCGAGCTCAGAAATTAGCCATGGCACAGAGAAGAGAAATCGTGCGATAATTCGAGGCATTGGTTTTACACCCAGGCTGAAATACACTAAAAACACGAGCAGTTTTCCACATGTGCGAAAAAGTGGAAGTGAACATTCTCTTGACGCAAAACGGAAATGTCTGAAAAAGAGACATCTATAACTCAGCCATTCGAGAGGAAAAAGTCTAAGACGTTGCCACAGGTACAGGCAATAAAGTTATGCTACTGAAGGGAACAGGAGGACCGAAAGTCTGGCAGCAGGCTGCGTTTGTTCTTTATGAAATGATTACAATGTGAATATTAAAGCATGTTCAATCAAGTCCAGATGTATTAATATCACCAAGTAGGGTTACCCTGTGCTGGATAGGGGAAGAAATTACATTTTCGAAAGAAGAGGTGACCTCGTCAGACAAGACGGGAGAAATATTGGGCGATACATAGAAAGATTCAATTAACAATTTTTCACAGCATGCTAGGCTGACTTTTAGCCAAACCGACTCCTGTACGCTTTGTATGTCCTTGAACTGAACACATCTCAGTGAACTGTCAACAGCAATCTGTACGCTACCACCTTTTTGCTGAGATGCACTGAAGACCATGTTGCAGCAGACAACGTTCTGGTGCGGTGGGAAAAATTCTGAAGAGGAAATTTCACTGCAGAGTTAAGTTTCGCAAATATAAGAAAGGAAAAGATGACGAACTGACATCGCTGACCAGTGCAAGTGCCTTGCTACGAAGTTCACGAGCATTTTGGTAAAAGATGTCCGAATCACACATCAGTTTGATCCTTCGTGGTTATCTCAGAAGCATGAAGCATGTCGTCCTGTAGGCAGGGAATAATAATAATAATAATAATAATAATAATAATAATAATAATAATAATAATAATAATAATAATAATAATAATAATAATAATAATAATAATAATAATAATAAACACCAAAAGCGCATTAACAAGATGTAAATATTTCGGCAGTATTTTGTGTTCTGAATATCTTGGCCTCCATTCAAATAGATCTTCGTACGCTTTAGGTGTTTTTAGGAACACTCACCGGCCAATCCAGACACTAGACACAATATTTGCGAAAGCAGCCCGACTTTACCAAGAACTTCTTACAAAGAAAAGGCTTCGCGAAAACGGACTCACATTTATTTGAGAGGATTTTTGCACTCCCGGTGTTATTGCCCCAGCATTCGCAAACGAAAGGACACCGTATATAGCGAATGTTTAGGAGCAAAATAAAGGCATTAGGTGCTTCCGTTAAGATGTGGAAGGCAGCGAACATGAAGTTATACTCCGCAGCAGTATTTGTGAAATTGCTGATTAAAACCAACAATGCCTATAACCTATCCTTATGGATAGCAACTTGCTGTATTATGGCACGAACTCTGTGAACGATGTCATTACATGTCAAGCTGGCCATATAGCTTTGCTTTTACTGTGAGATTTAAATATCACACGTATTGTATAAAGTGACACTTCGACAAATTAAGCCATTTATTTGAGGTTAGCTTACGGTAATTTTTTGTTTCACTTGTCCGTTAAGCCCAACCACTTATCTGATCTAATAAAACCAACGTGACAAAGTACGCGCACTGGCAAGGGCAATTTCCGTCCTTCGCGTTACCTTGCATAGCAACCTAAATGTACTTGTATTTTGTGGTGCAATGACGACGTATGAACCAAATGCTTGGCGGGCTCATCTGGCCATTCTGTTCTTTCTGTATTAATAAAAACGCATTTTGAGAAACCCTGCACGATCAGTTCGGAACCGTCTACAATATTTCTTTTTAACAGGAATGCCAATTTATCTCTCGCAAACATTGATATTTTCCTTACAAAAATTTTTCTTACAAAAATTTTCCTTACAAAAATTTTCCTTACAGGAAAATTTTTCGAGCTTGCACGACCTTGCAGAACTGATTTGTCATATTCTTTGTAGTGTTACTAAGTTTCCAGTGGACGAAAGGGGCGCCAGTGTGTATGTGCAACAAAATTTCGCGCATTTTTTTAGTCCTGCCGTGTCGCAGCTTGCAACGAAACATGTGCAGTATAGATGCCTGGCTGACACAGCTGTCAATACGGATAAAGCTACTGTGAACATAACCAGAACAATGACGAAAAGAAAATCGCCTTTATGTTTATGAGAATGGAACAAAAAGAAAAGGAACAATATGCAAACGTGCTGTCAGGCATTGCAAAAGGTAAATGCAATCTATTTATTGTTATCGAATAGGAAAAGATGAACAAATCCCAACATTTCGCCGGGCCAACTGGGTCCAGTCAGAACACAGGATACCTACTCAAAATTCGAGAACGTCTCACTAAATTCGGGATGGTTGCCAACCCAAATTGCACCTACGCTTCGAGCTATCGATCAATCAGCCTCGTCCTACGATGTACCAGCCTTCTGGCTCGCGCAGATGGAAGAGTGACTGCCGCGGAAAAACGTTGCTCCGGTGCTTGATGCTTGAACCAGTACAAATTCTTCTTCTACTCTGAAGCATCTGAGAAATGTGTCTGGGTTTCCTTTGTTGCTTCATGCTGCAGTCCAGGTTGATGCCAAGATTTTTTTCTGAGGGTTCCTCCCAGCATCTTTCTTTTTCTATTTAGTTCGATACACATCAAGGTAAAAATACCTCTGCTGATACCAAATGTTCATTTTTTGGGTACTTTTTTAACGAAGTTTCCTCTGTCAAATTGCTCTAATAGCCGCCACCGATTGCATAAACTCAGGAACTATTCACAACCGCTTGCTGACATTAGCTGCAAGATAGCGAAAATTAACTAGGGAGCACAGAACAATATCACCTTTGAATTGAGACACAGAACAGAAGAAGCGAACGCCGATTGCTGGCGTCCACTTGGCTGGCAGATAATTTTGGCTTTATCACGGTTAATTATATTTTATCAAGGTGAAGTAATAATAATAATAATAATAATAATAATAATAATAATAATAATAATAATAATAATAATAATAATAATAATAATAATAATAATACGTGCAGCTGAACAACTGTATGTTGCTTAATTCATTCATTACCTCTTTCTTTAAAATCTGCGCAGCATGAATAACAGAGAACTGTAAGGGAGACTCTTGTTAAAGTGCACCACCATCATGTTTACAATCTTAAAGAGCAAGGCACGGTTACATGAAGGCGAGGAATAGAGCTATATGTCACCTTCCGCCAACAAACCTTTATACAATTACACTAGAGCAAATGACATGATGCTGCAACAACAACTCAAACTCAGTGGACCACTGCGACTGCCGCGTTATAAGGTCGAGAGGTGAGCCTTTCGTGATCAACCTGCGTTAGGAAGCTGAGAGGAAGACCCTGTAGAGGGTCCCGGCTCAGATGTCATAGAATGATAGAAGAACTAGGAGCGGTATATTGAAGAGAACTAGAACAAAAGACTGAAGAAACAAATAAAGAAAAAAGAACTCGAACCTACGGATCACCGATAGCAGCCCGCGTGTTTCCCCAGTCTTCTCCCGCTTTCTGCACCGTCCATCCTCGCCGTGGTCTCTTGATGGATGAGCAACGTTGGCTGCTGCCCCCGTATCGGTAACGCCCCGTGCGGAACTTGTCGCGCGGCTGTCAATATCCACGCCCTTCGGCGCTCTCAGGTTCCTCTCCTTGATCTTGGTCGGTGCTCGAAACGAGATCTTGCTTCTTGTCCGCCATCGTCGACGTTCCTCTTCGCCTTTACTCATTCATCCTTCTTACCCAACCTGTGCCCCTTCAATTTCCTCCTCCCCCTCTGCTTACTTTTATTGCTCGTTCTACGAGTCGCCCTATTCCGGCCCGGATCATTCATTCCGTACTAGGTTCTGGCGCAGAGCCACAATACGAGCGAACGATGGGCAAATGCGTCTCTGGGCGCTATACCGTAAAGCTATTCCAAGCTTTTCTATTCCAATTCTGCAATCAGCCCTGCGCGATTGGTTAAAAACTTTTTGGACCACTCCCACTTCGCCTGTCTGTCACGCGACGTCACGAAAACCGCGATAGCTCCCCATCTGATATGACGTGTACACACCGATTATGCACGACTGGACCAAACGAAAGAAAAATAGTTAATTCTGATTCGACGCCTTTTCACCGTTAGCCATCGGCTATTGGTCAAAATTTTCGGTGTGCACCCACTTCAGCTGCCTGTCACGCGACGTCACAAAAGCGCGAAAACTCACCACGTCAAAGAGACGTGTACTTGTTAAAAATCTTAATATGCCGAACAAAACTGAATTTTCTTCTGGAAAGCCCAGTTCCGAAACGAATAAAAGATGGCTGCCGCGAGTCACTCAGGCACAGGCTACTTGCACCTGCCGGAGAGCTTGGGTTTATTTGCGTACAATAAACCTTTTTGCATGGCGATGTAACGTTTTCGAGCACTTTCGGCACGTTTACGACCTCGCTCTGCCAACTCTTCTTTGCTGAGGGTCCGCTTTAGCGGCATTTTTGTCCTTCCGTTGCATGCCGCCGCGATTTTCGACCAGCCACCGCAAGCTAAGTAAGGGAAAGCGGACCAATCGCAGGCGCCGGCACCACCCTCTTCATCCGGTTAGCGATTTTCAATCCACTGGCTCGGCCCCATCGAATCCCTCTCCCCTTGAGCGTGCTCCCCGCCTCTTGTCAGCCAGTTAGATAAGACAAGCCGCTCAGTGTAGGCAATGTTATTCGTTTTTAAAGCAAAGAAAAGTGACCTCCTATAAACGAGGAGAGCATTAGATTGGTCCGTTCATACAACTGTGCGGGTCACCGCCCGATGCTTGCGCTGGCGGTTACGCAAATTTGACGTCAGAAGATTGGAATAAAAACGTATTGGAGTAGTTTTGCATTATAGGGCCCCGTATTTCGGTTAGCAGGGGGAAGGAAGAAAGAGGGAAGAGGTCTACATTCTTACTGCCGCAGCGAACAAAATAGGCGCTGTCAGCGCCCATGCCGCCCGAAGATCTGCCGCTGCCGTCTGAACTCGTGTGTGGTTGGAATCGGTTGAACTTGAAGTAGGCTTCTGACAGGCGGTCTCATCCCGCCTGATGGAGCCGCTGTCTGAAGAAAGTAACATAGAGAAATAGAAGAACGGCATATCAGACCAGTGCAGCCATATGCAGTGTCATATTTGCGATGTGAATTTACCAGGTGCTTTTTTTTGCTGCACTAACTTTATTTTTTTTAAATTCCCTGTGACAGATACCATCATTCTAACCCTTGAGTTATGTTACTCGATGACGTGGCCACAACGTCTACGAGAAATTCTAATGCTTAATAAATAACATAGATGCACTGAATAATTTCCCACTTATTTACTGTACGGCACACATTTTGATCTGCGATTTGTAGCCAGTGTGTTCGCGAGGTGTATCCACTTGAAATGAATTCTCAGAACTACATCTGTTTAGAGATATTGATCTACAAGATGTCCGACGAAATGCACTGACGATCCAGGTACTTTTATAATTCAATGCATGCAACAGCGTTCTACTAAAAAAGTTAGTGGAACAACATTGCATTAATAGTGCAAGTTTGACGGTGCATATTTAGAAACTGGTGTCATCATCAGAATTCGTTCCAAGTCTGTATGCCTAGCAAACTCACCAGCTAACATTCATACATTGAAAGATACGACGTAGCTTATTATTTTGAAAGTTATATACTTTAATTATGTTATTCAATTAAGCATTTTCGCTTCTCGTTAGGCTAATGCATGCCTCATCGAGTAATCTAACTGAGGGGTTGGAAATGCGCTTACTGCATCAGGAAAATTATAAATATTTGGTGCAGTTAGAAAAAAAGCACCCTACATACCAAATGTTACAAGCCGCCAAAGGTGTCTCCTGTATTATCAAATATTTCTTGAGGAACATTCAATTTATTTTCTAAAGAAAGGCCTCAGCTATTTAAATCCTGCACGAATATTTTTATGTGTTGCCGGCCATAAATTGTCCGAGGTGTTGTCCTGGCGTCCTGCAGTTATTTTGCGGTTATTGCCTTTTCTTCTTATAGTTCTCTAATTTATTCTTGTTTTATTTCAATGCGACTTGATAGATGATCAAAACAAAGGTTTATGCTGGCACAGGTGTTTCGTTTCTAGCTGAATCAATAGTGGGTGAGCAGAAGCATTGCTCAGATCTCCATCCGTCATGTTTTTATTGTGATAGCAATTATATATACACTCCAGGCGCATTTCTGCTGTCGCCGTCGCCGTGAGGTTCCGTATAAAGTCCAAGGGCGATAATATTGTCGCCGCGCGCCGAATGTTGTATGTGCGACTGAAAGGGTGCGAGGGTGAGCTAGCGAACGCGGCTTCTCCAGCGGGTGCTGCTTACGGTGTGGCCGTGTGGGCGCCATATCTTGAAAGCGATCTGCGACGTGGCCAAAGTGCGTTCCCGCGTGGGCCTCATCATCAAAGCTATCCGCGATATTTGCAGAGTGCGCGTTGTGCTGGTCGCTCCCTATGCGCTGGGCCTTCGATGTTTCGTTCGCGTTCAAGCGACCGGTGCACGAAGGTTAATTCGATCACGGCTGCTGCCACGATTTCTCTCTCCAGCATTTTGACAGTGAGTTTTCGCGTTCATCGAGCGAGATGTGTACATGTTTACCTGCGCGCACGTGACACCGTGCTTCTTACATTAGCTAAAACATGTTGGCGGGCTAGCTGGTTTGGATCCATGATAGACTGTGTAAGCGCGGCTGAACGAAGACTTAGAAAGAAACAGATACACAGAGAGAGAGCACTGTCTCTGTGTGTATGTTTCTTTATACGTCTTCGTTCAGTCGCGCACACGAAATATCATTGTTAATTAGGTAATAAACGAATGTTTACATGTTTCATCATCAGCCTGGTTACGCCCACTGCAGGGCAAAGGCCTCTTCCATACTTCTCCAACTACCCCGGTCATGTAGTAATTGTGGCCATGTTGTCCCTGCAAACTTCTTAATCTCATCCGCCCACCTCACTTTCTGCCGTCCCCTGCTACACTTCCCTTCTCTTGGAATCCAATTCGCAACCCTTAATGACCATCGGTTATCTTCCCTGCTCATTACATGCGCTGCTCATGCCCATTTCTTTTTCTTGATTTCAACTAGGATGTCATTAACTCGCGTTTGTTCCCTCACTCAGTCTGCTCTTTTCTTATTCATTAACGTTACACCTATCATTCTTCGTTCCATAGCTCGTTGCGTCGTCCTCAATTTAAGTAGAACCCTCTTAGTAAGCCTCCAGGTTTCTGTCCCATACGTGAGTACTGTGACAAGTTTATACGGCCGATAAAACCAGTATCCTTATTTCGTATGGCTATGTACTAATTTACTACCGCAATCGGCGCTTCGCCTTTTGGGCGAAATTGCGACGTTTTAAAGCAGTTTAATAAAACATTCGTCCTGTGATATAACTCGCGAAACTTCAGTACAACAACGTGTGTGGGCGATCTACAGAAAACCACCTCGTGTAACCTCTAAATGTTGCACAAGTTCTTGAGGAAGGAGATGAGACAGACTTCATTTACTTTCAATTTTTAATATCTTTCTGTTTGGTTATTCATAAGATTCTACTGCGTAAGGTAAACATGCATGGCGTCAGTAATGCTCTTGGTTTGCCCCTTAAAGGGCACCTCACACAAGGTTTGGCCATTTTAAACGCGCCATCTCTACAAATGATGCACGATACGTTGTTCAATTTAATGAATGGAATGAAATTTGTTCTTCCTTTTCACACCCCGGTATGTGCTCCTGCCGTTTCAGTGGCATTCTTGTTGGACAAGCAACTGTTTTGCAGCTGCGTCGCAATACACTATTGTCTGACAGGCAGAGCACGATTTACAGGCAGCCTAAAGTATAGGAAGGTTATATGTTTTTATTGCGATAACAATTATATTAACGCTTCAAGCTAATTTCTGCCGTCACTGTCACCGTCGTCGTCGCCGTGATGTTCTGTATAAAGTCCAAACACGATAACATCGTCGCAGCGCGCAGTACACTGTATGTGCGAGTGAAAACTTGCGAGAGTCAGCTGACGATCCTGGCTCCATCTCGCAAGCGCGAGGGAAGAAGCGCAAGCACGCCGTCTTCTTTGACTCACGAGGCACGGCGGAGAATGCGCGGGAGGGGGGGGGACATTTTACTACGGCGGCTGCCGCTTTTGGCGCTGCTGCGCGTATATTGAAAGCGATCTGCGATGTGGACGAAGTGCATGCGCCGACTGCCGGTATATATATATATATATATATATATATATATATATATATATATATATATATATATATATAGCTATGAATGCGTTGTGCTTTCGACGATTAGTTCACGTTGAAGCGAGAGAGAACACTAGGGTCAATTCGTTCGTTGCTACGGCCGCGTTTGCACACTCCAGCGTTTTGAGAACGAATTTCCGCGGTCTTCGAGCGCGATATGTTCAAGTTGACCTGTGCGGGTCGGACACTGTGCTTGTTAGTTTAGTTAGTCAGCGAATAATTGCAACTTTATACGGCCGATAAATCTACTATCCTCACCAAGGTAAATATACGTGGTAGCGAAGCTTCCATAGGAGCCCATACGATCAAAACATGGCGGTCCATCGGCGGTTCATGGGGCTTAGCGCCATCTGTATGTGGTGGGAACACTTCCGGCGGAAGAAAAAATAATGTGACGTCATGTCAGTTAAAAGCAGAAGTGACGTCATTTTGTTTTCGAAGGCGCGAAATTTGTTTTGTTGTCCTTCATTTGGAGCTATATATTCAAATGCCCCGCCATTCGACTTTATGGGCGTTTCGAGCTTTCAGTGTGGAAAGCGATGCAGGAAAAGGCCAGCCGTACGGTTGTCGAAATCGCATCCCTGCACAGAACATACTTTCTTTGGAGGCCGACTAAAGCTTTAGGTGTAGAGTGCTGATCCTATTGTCGGATGCCAAGCCCGTCGGCCAGCGCAGTCGCACGAAAACAACTAAACAATTATCTGGCGGTCGTAACTCACTACTTTTGACTGAACAGATTAAGAAGCGATGAAACTACCCGCGTCACCAAATTCAGACAAACTTCGACAAGCAAGAAAGCACAAACTGTGAGGGGGGCGTATTTCAACAGGTGAACTTTACGAGTGCGTCTTTCTGCCCATTTCAAGACGTGCATTGCATTGCGAGTGATAGTGGCGTCAACGCCCCCTGTAGCGATGGGCGCTGAAGAGAAATGCATATATTAATAATAATAAATTAAACTTGTATTTTCTTAACTCGTCACGAATATATAAAATTGACTTGGAATTTTATTTTCCTTGAATGAATCTAACTGTGTCTCGTTTGAATTAAAAAACGAGTCTTTCTTTCCCAATGTTTGTTCCCTCCAGACACAGTCGCGCTTCAATCACTGCTCCCATAACCCCCCATGCTGATGTCGGTGACAATCTGTACTGAACCGCTTTTCGCCCGAAGCTTCGCGACCTATTTGAATCGACCTTGTCCTCACTTTGTGTAGGTGTCTACTAATCTGGTATTGCAATCGATGCTTCGCGTTTCGGGCGAAACTGAGATGAATAGATGGATGCAAAACTTTAATGAACGTCCTGAGGTACGCGGCTCAGCGCGCTGTGGGCCGCTCCCATGTTGGGACAGTCAGGCCATGCCCGACAGCCACATCGTGGGCCCTCTGGACAGCCCATAGTTGCGCCCCGGCATCGGGGCTCTTGATAGCGGAGAGCCACTTGTCCTCATTGATTTGTTCTGTGCCTCGTAACGAGGGGCAACGCCAGAGCATATGGTCTAGGCTAGCGATGTCATTGCAGTGCCTGCAAGAACTAGTGGCATAGGGGTCGGGATAAATTTTGTGGAATAAAGCCGGGCTGGGATATGAGCCTGTTTGCAATAATCTGAGGGTCAATGCCTGCGCTCTATTTAACTGCTTGTGTGGAAGAGGAAAGTCTCTCCTGCCGAGGTAAAAGTGCTGCGCATTTTCATTGTATGTTGGCTGTTGATCTCTGTTCTCCACCACTGTGGGCCGGCTTTGGAGTTCTCCATGGTCGCGGAAAGCGAGACCTCGCGCCTTGGAGCTTTTTCTTATTTTTCTGGTGGAGTGACACTTAGCCCTTTTTCACGGTGGTGCATCAGGGAGTGGATTAAAGTAGGCTTCAATGCATTCAGAATAGTAACCATCGTCGCCAGCCTATATTATCTCACAATTGCTTATGGTGACAGCCGACGGAATGTTGTGCCTGAAAATTTCCACCCCTCAACAAACCACCTAGTTCTCTCCCATCCGCAACAGCGTTTACGATCCTTTGGTAGCCATTCTGTTAGTTCACTAGATCAAAGATTGTCTGCTCTACGCATTAGATTACCCATGCAACTTCTGCTTACTTAATTTCAAGTGGTATATGAACTCCGCGGCCTTACACTCTAATTCAAGAAATTATTGATGCTTACATGTTACTAATGCTGTCATGCTGCCAGTTTGTGAAGCGTTACAGATAACACATGGTGCGATTTCATTCCATAAGAATTCGGTTGAGTACACTGCAAGAGAGCTTGTAAAGGTCATAAATAATAAAAACAGAACAAGCCTACAGATGATGAATAAAGAAGCAGAGAATTTATTTGTGGAACTTCTTACGTTGTTGATATATTTAAAATAAAATAGGCCTAACAATACATCAGATTTACAAGTCTTGAGCGTCCAAATATATATCATGGCATTTACGCAGCTCTAACAAGTAACAAAAGAAAGTTAGCAGACTTGCGCGACGTTGCTGCATCACAACCTAATTTCTAATGAAGAGGTTTCTTTCGAGCAGTTGCAATCATTTTAACTTCACTTGCCTGCAATTAATGATCATACTTGAAAACGATGCCGGTATATGCGTGGTACGTTTCAAGCATTCCCTGCATATAACGCTTTCAAGTACTTGTAAAATGCGTACTGACACGAAAATATTGTGTTCTGCATATTTTAGATTTTTAGTAGCTGTCAATTCCATAATTGTGGTACAAAATCTGAGTTTCTCGAGAGTGCCATAAGTCTATAATTGCAGCACCTTTCAACTACCCGTTCAAAGCGCGCGTCAAGCCCAGTGCGGCTTCCAATGTGAAAAAGAAGACTCAAGACATCACCAAAAGCACAGGTGGTGGTCACGTGGTATCATAAACAGCATAAGATCCCGCAGTCAGCCTGGTGTGGTGTTGTAAAGCCACACAATGACCGCGTCACAATGAGCTATCATATCGTACTTTCCAAATGTGGCCTTTTCTTGAAAACACAGGGGGACACGCCCTCTTCTCTTGTCTCACCCGTCGTGCAATAGACGCAACTTCACCCAGTATGACCATGGTGTTTGCATAGCCTAGTAGTACAAATATCTGACACTACTAGACAGCCACAACAGGCTTTGAGGACTTGATGAGTCGTCTTTTTCATGTCCGGAATAAAGGGGCGGGGCACTGACATACATAATAGGCATGTGCCTATAATCCAGCCTCTACAATAATTGTTTGTTTAGTAGATGAGCAATTCTCTTTGTTCTTTTGCAATAAATTCTGCCACTGTCATTATTTAAATAAGCGTATGTAAGGGGATATATACTTACCTGCTAAAATGTTGGTGCTACGTGCTAAATGTCTTTGCTAAATGCCTTACGTGCTAAATGCCTGTGAACAATGTAGACGGAGTTAGCAAATAATAAAGCTTGAGCAATATGCGAGAAGTGCTAAAGGAAGAGTTCTTGTGAACAGTTAACAATTGTGACAAAGGTACCACACCCTAACACAAGTTTAATGCATATCATGTGTGTGGCATCCGCCACGTAAGTTGTTTGCGCATTATACTCAAGAGTCCCTGCGTGTGTGAAGCCGTGAAAAGTTAAGAAATACAAAAACGCTTCATTCCCCTCTATCGATAATGAGCACTCGTATTGAGTCCACAAGCTTATCCTGAGTGAGAAGAGGCACAATATTGAACCCTAAACCTAGAAATGATAACCATCTTTCATCCCCCAATCCCGGTCCCATGTTTAGGGTAACAAACCGGTTGAGCTAAACTGGTGACCTCTTGCCTTTCCTTCTCCACTTTTCCTTTCTTTCTTCCACGTGTTGCTGTTGTCATAATTTTTAAAATGCGTAAACGTACACTATTGAAGCCTATGTTTTCATAACTTTTACAAATATATATGTAAACGCACACTATTCATCCACTTGTTTCTAGAAGATTTATCGACCCAAATCCACCAGTCACAAAGTTTAGCTTCTCTCATGTGGCGTTAAGCAGCCTTCCTGGTGTATTTTATGTTTTTCCTGCTTGCTCCACTCAATGGGTCATTGAAGGTTGGCTATTAAACCTACACTACCTGCTAAATCAACACTAAACTAGAAACATACCCTACCTAAGCAGCCTTGTGTGTGCCCAGAAAGACCCCTCAACCGATGGCTCGAACAATATGGTTGCATCATTTCAGACCTCACAAGTGAAGGATACCATATTTTTGTTATTACACCAATAGGCTACGCACATTCAACAAATAAAACAGATCGTGGTTTGTGAACAATGTGGAGTGACTATCTCGCTCCCTTTCGTGCCTAAAATGAGGTTGTAGGTGCTTGTTTTATATGCCCAAACGAAACCCACAATTTGAATGCCTCGGATTAGGGTCTCTGCTTGTAACACTCCCGATCCGTTGGATACTTACTTTACTACGAATGCCGAAATTAGTCATCCACTTTCAACTTCCTCTACATATTGCCCATGGCGTCTCCATTATTTTCGCAACTATTATTTTCAAACAAATAATCGACAATTACAAACGTTGATCTTTTTTAATTGAATACGAACCAAGAAGTAACACTATCAGAATCGTATTTGACATTAATGATATGTACCTATTCCGAATATTAAATTAACGAACTTCCGTTTGTAGCTTTCTAAGAGTGCCACAATGAGAGCGCACCTATGCTGCAAGCTTTCAGATTGTACTTCAGAAGAAACCTAAATCACCTAAAAGTTTCTATTAGGAGGTTGCGCTCACCTGTCTCCTTCCAACGAATTCGTGCCATGGTGCGATTTTAGGGCGAAAGTGGTATTTTGTTTTGAAGAATTACTGTAGTGGCACGCGACAGAAATGTATTTACGTCATGTTTCTTCGATGGAGTTGAAACGTCAGCACGAAATTTTATAGTCGGCATTTACTTATTTACCTACCGCGGTATCTCAGCGCCTCTGGCGTTGGACTGCTGGGCTTGAGGTCACGGGTTCGATCCCGGTCGCGACGTCAGCATTCCGATGGCGCGGCAAGGAGACAACACCGACCGTGTACCATGGATTTGGTGCACGTTGAAGAACCCCACGTGAAAAAAAATAAAATAAATCCGTAGCAATCCTTTCCCTCCCCCACCCTGGCTTGTGCCTCATAATCGGGTCGTTTGTTCTGGCCTGATAAATTCGAAAACGTAATTTTTAATTTATTTACTTGTTTTTTTCGCATTTCTATAGTTGCAGAGTTAGCTATAGCTTAGCACATTCAGTTACATACGGGCTTACGGTTCTGTTTTCCTAAACTATACAGAAGTAATGACACACGTTAGGAAACCTAGATGAGTTACTAAACAACGAATAAATAACGCAGTCTGTTTAGCAAGAAATGTACATCCCAGGACCCCAAGTAAAATCTGTCTTGAAATCGTATGCACATATCTGTCCCTCAGTAAACCGAACCAAAGCAGGCGCGGGCAATAAGCGGGGCTGTATAAAAATACGCGGGGCTGTCTAAAAATATCTTTATGAAGACGTGATAAATATCTACGCCGTGCCAACCACAGGGAAACCAGCCTTGTCGCCTCTAAATTCAATATATATGTAGATCGTGTCCGAGCCACGATTGGAGACGTATTCGTTGCTCGGGTGTCTTATTAAACTCAAGTGACGCATGCACCCCGACAAGACATACTCTAGTTCTCTCAATACCGGCGTCTAGCGACCAGTATATTCTTTTTTTTTTGTCAATACTGAAGAAAATGGGGGCCTCTGGCCACATTGAGATGCTTTTTTTTTTCTTCACAGGCGTCACAGGCTTCAATTTGAGTATAACATGGCGTGGGGTGGGGGGTGGGGGGAAACAAGATATGGTTACATCAGCAGCAATAATTCTTATACAAAATGAATTACCCATGGGTTGTAATTGGAACATCGGAAATATGCACAAAACAAAAGTTATACAGTGGTTAGCAAGGAATAGTTTTAAAGTAAACAAGTTTACACCAACAAAATACAAAGAATGGAAATGTAACTTAATAGCGTATGTCCTACGCGATATTTACAGGTCTCCATTTCGTGGTCCCTCAAAATTCAGGAGCTCCAATGTCGCCATGTTTTGTTCTTTCCTCCAGCATATCAATGAAGCATATGCGAAAAAAAAAACTATTGCTTAATGAGCTGAATCTCATATCTCGAACTGAGAAGGTGCTGCGAAATGAACGTTACTCAGATGCTCCCAGAAAAAGGTGATTGTCTATTGAGAGAACAGTGACACGGGAAAATGGCTTAATCATTATTTTTCAGAGTGCTGCAGCTCTATTCTTCGGCTTCCGTATTTTTGTTACTTCAGTATAAGTTACTTCAGGGCCAACATAAGCTATACTTGAACCTTCAGTCGTTGAAATGGTACACCCCCTAACAACGTCGCTTTGTTGAAGGTTTCTCCAATTTAATAACGATCGCTCACATAAAAATATCGTTCTCAATCAAACAAAAATAAATTGCAGATAAGGCATGCACGGCGAGTAGAAGTAGACGGAAGGGTGGTTCCAACGCAAAAAAAATGTTAAAATACCCTATGTATGGCAGCAACCATACATCAGCCATTACCCAGCGGCCTGCGCTAATCATAGCCTCTGGGCGACGCTTGCGTTGTGCCATCTGGAAACTCTCACATCGGAAGCTCGCATCCAGTACTTTGTTTTTGACTCGGTGCGAACCTTTCAGTGTGAGCGAAACTGTGCTCTCTCTCTCTTTTCATCCCCATGCCCCTTCCCCCAGTGCAGGGTAGCAAACCGGACGTGCGTCTGTCCTCGCGCACGCACACACGCACACACACACACACACACACACACACACACACACACACACACACACACACACACACACACACACACACACACACACACACACACACACATATATATATATATATATATATATATATATATATATATATATTGAACGAATCTATTTCACACATAATATGTCTCACGATGCGGCGGCCGAGCTCGGCCTGCCCGTCCCAACGTGAGAACGGCCCGGTGCGCGATAATTGCGTATCTGGGGGCTCACAACAAAGTTTTTCCATCCATCCATCCATCCAATAAGTGTCACGGTTCGGGACTGGGTAGGCACCGCTATTCGAAGAAACCCAGACGCCGATTTAGAGCACTGGGTATTTGGCACTCGGTCTGTGCACGGTCTTCAATGAACCTCTTTGGGTCACTCGGTACGTGCCAGTAGGTGTGTGCAGCTATTTAGTGAACTTATTTGACGCCTACTTGGGTAACCCGGCGTATGAAACTGGGAATGGGCAGCTCTACTACAACAAGAAAGATACCTTAAATTTCTATGTGTCTGAGCGGAATCAGACCCACCTCACAGGGGTTCCTCAAGGACAGCATCCCGACGCTTTTAGCTGGCTGCTCCACAAATGCAATGGGTACGTGTATGTGCCCCTGAGCTTGCCTGCAATTCTAAGCGTTTGCAGGCACCAGTGCGCTAGGTTTCTAGTCTCGGAGTCCATGCGTAGAGTGCATGCATGTCACATACATGAACCGTTGCGGCGGTTGCAATATGGTGTGCCGATGCATTGCTGCAGTGCTAATCGCACTAACGTCGACATTGATCGTGAGTTGGGTTTTGCTGGATTTCTCACTGGTCATAACCGTACCAGGCCAAAGACAATGAACCAAGGGAAAGCACAGGGGTTTGTGGTTAAAATGATGTGTCATATCCACCCCCGTGTTCGTTAGTGTCGTAAGCTAACACATTTAGGGAAGTATCTAACGTATGTTAACAAATACCGCAGACAGTCGATGGGAGGATAGCCATAGGGTAGCTCGACAAGCGAATCTGAAGAGTCTTGGGGCGTGCAAGATTTTCACCACCATCTTCATCCTCATAATAAACATCTTCTCTGTTCTTTCTTTCTACAACCTTTCTCCTTCCCCCAACGGTGAGTAGGAGGTACATTTCAAATAAACAACACAGTGAATTTCCCCTGTGCTTTACTTGGTTTCATTATCTTTTGACTTTGTGTAGTTGCCGCCTACAGGGGCTTATGTCACATTTGGGAAGTCTCTTCTCAAGCTAGTGCGATAATCTCTTTGATGATGCTTGAATTCTTGATGCAAATACCTAAAGAAAGGAATCATTCATCTTTGAATACGCATATTGAATTGAGGCAAAGCTTTCGCGAGCGGTTTATCAAATGCTATGAATCAAATTCATGTTTCATTCATGTTTCTTTTGGCGTGAAAGGAAACTGGAATGCAGGCATGGGCTCTCGGCCACTAATGCTACGCACTGGGACACCAGCGGCGTGATTATATCAAAGCGTTGTCGTAGGCACGATCTAAGTGTACGTGTGATTCTGGCTTGGTTGTTAGATCATCGGGATGTTGTATTGGATAAGTGACGTTCGAACCAACCATCGTGTATGTAAGAAATGATTTTTTTGGAAGGGCAAGCTATTCGGTAGGACATCAGCAGCCAGCTGCCACGTCAACGAAGTCCAGGAGCATTTGCAAAATAACTGTAGAAGCGCTGCCCTGTGTGTTCCTGCCTTGTGTCTTCGTTGTCTTGCGCTGCCGCTTCAAGCAGCAAAATAACTTTAACTTTTAAATAAGTTCTCATGTTCCTTTCTGTAGCACGGGCCTCTGCTGACGCCCCGGGATATTTCTGCTGTCTCTGCTGTAGTAAATGTCGTAATTACTATGTCTTTTGTTGCATTTACCGGACCTATGCTAACATTTTCTTTTCCTTCTTTTTTGGATAGTATTAACGTGCTCGACAAGGTGTTGACAGAAAAGTAATGCTGGGGCGAAGTGAATGCCTGCACAGGAGTTTTGTCGGCAGATGCTCTTTCGCACCTGCCTAACGTGCTAACCTGCACCGTGCTCGAGATCGCTGAAGTTTATAGATAGAGAATAATATCCATGGAGCCAGAAGAATAAAGTGAACAAAGCCGAATTCATCTTGGCCCTGAGCCAAAGCTTCGGCGAGACGACTCCCAGTCGCTTCGTTTTCCATTTCTTTCGCGTCTGATTATAGCACGCTGGCCAAGGCATCCCCACACAGCTGAGAGTACTTTCCTATTCCACTAGTTCTTTCAGGTTTACAGTCTGGATGTTTTTTTTGTTTACCTTAAATCTAGTGAAACTGGTTATCTTGTTGTAGGAATACCTATATGATTGTGATCGACAGACAAAAAGATTATGAATTTCGCCAAATTGGATGAGGAACCCATGTGAAAGACCCTTGTATAGCTGCCACAAAACAGATGATGTCACATAATATTTAAAACAGGTGCATACTTTAATGCATACACTTTTCGTCCAATCTGTGTAACATCCTATGAACAAGCAAATAACAATGAACTTCGTTTGTGGCGTCGAAGCTTTCAGGCGACACAAAAGCTAGCTCATTGAAGACCAGGCGCATCACGTGGTCTATCTGCACTTATTGTCCTTCCCTCTCACGGGCCACGGGAGTGCGGTGCTATGCGACAGTTCTTGCATCTGTTCTACCTAATTTTGAAAGTGATGTTTGCATAAGCCACAGGAGAATCTGACGGACATCGTGCTGATGTTTGATGTGGCGGAGATAGAGTCCCTATATTCCGTAAAGCCTCTAGATATAAGAAGCATGCCACACTAAAAATTAATAGAGAACTAGAAATTTTACAAAACCACGATACTTCACCGAAAACATGACTAACTTACCTTTGCTGAGCATTTTATAGAAAAGTTCACTTTGAAGAAACAAACCATTCGCATACGTTATTGGTACATACTACAGAAATTAACTGCGGCTTTTCATGTTTCAACGTTCCGTGAAGTGTTGTTTTCCTCACATGACTCATACTCCTTTAAAAGCCAAGTTGATTAATCACATCTGCCATGCGTCAAATGCAGTGATTTTAAATCTCATACGTCAAGCACACCTTTCAACAGACGTCTACGATCAGCATTAACTGCAATGACAAAGCATACCGTATTCACTTGCATAATGCTGGCATACCATCATAAGTGTCTTTAACAGGAGGTCCCGATACAGTCTTTCGCTATGAGACCTCCTTATGTATACTACGCACATATAATTTTCTGTATTTTTACCAATAAATAAAGGAATCATAAAATAAAATTATAACGCCCTCTTCCCGTGTATATAAAAATTTAGAATTCTTTTTCCCCCACGTAACCGTCGCACACTCGGGAATTGATGTAACGACAGCCGTCTGCTTGTTTCAAAGTCACTATCGACACTGACTCTGCATAGAATGGGCCAGGATCACTTTATTCGTCTAGTGACTCTAGGTTCAGCTGAGGTATGTAGAAAAAATGATATTGCAGTTCCTGGTTGCGTGGAATCTGTGCTCCTACTAAAAAGGTAATGCTACTTTGGAGTAGTATTTTAGTTTACAGTGGCTGGCGTTTGAACCTCAATCTATAGGCTCATTATTTTTTCTTTTTTTTCTACTTAGCACCTAGAAAGTTGTAAACGGGAAAATTTTCCCTACGTAACGATCACCCCCCCCCCTCCCCCACCCCCGCCGAGATATGCCTCGATTTTCCAGAAAACGAAAGTGCGAGTAAATAAGGTACTGGCAAAGGGCTACTTCTTTGGCATTCCAGTAGATGCATGCTGTTTTAAAGGCTTTACATTAAAGCACACTCTTTTGTCACCGAATGATATCCCCAGTCGACTTTCTCTTCTTTTAATCTTTCCGTCCCCTTTTCTCTTTTCCCAGCTAAGGGTAGCCAACCGGGCTCAGTCCTAGTTAACCTCCCTACCTTTCATTTATCATTTGCTCTCTCTCTCTTTCGGAGCAATAAATAAGTAGATATTCTATCTTCCTCTCTGTACCCTTCCTGTAAAGAAAAAGGTGCGAATAGGAGTCATGCGCAGTCGCGCATCATTTTGTACCCTAAATCACAAGCACTACCTTCCGCTACGGTTCTCCATTTGTTTTGTTGAAATGCAAGCGCTCTATTCTTCGTATTTTGAGGTGAACCTCAATAAACGTTCTTTTTTACATCGCGCCCGTTCCCGAGCGTAGCTTCACTTCCCACACAACAATGCACTTGCGACATTGCAACGAAGTCTCTCGCTGCACTTCTAACCATAAAACCACATAGTTTTTTTTTTCCCAGGAAACGCATGATGCCTTTATCAGTTATTGTCTGCAGTTATTGTGCTCGTCACCGAAAGGCACAAGCAAGTAGGCCGCAGTCATGAAAGAAAAGTTGCCGTCGTCGCAATAGCCGGAGAACAGTAAAGATTTTAAGCACCGATAGTTCTTACAAAGGCACATCTCCGAGCCTTTTCATCCAACTCAACCGACAAGGACCACGAAAAGGGCCTGTCAGGGTCGACGCTGTTGTTCGATTGCCCGTGCAAGACCGGTGAAAATGGCTGTGCGCTTAGTAGTGTTGTCTGCTCGCTGAAGTGCTCTCCAATCGCGAGGGCCCCTTTTCGCGCTGTGTCTGCAAATAGGCGAGGGAGCTAAAATTAGATTCGAAGGATACGACAACGACACCGAGAGAAACGCGGCGTGGGGCTCATTCTAATTCACTACCGTTGAATCAACAGTCCGCGCGCAATGAGTTCCTTCCTCGTGCTTGTTTTTTTTTTTCGCGAGTGGCCCTGTTTGCGTTGACTGCGATGGCGCTGTTCGAGAGACAGCGGCATTGGCGAACTGAAAGCTTACGCAGTAGTCGACGGCAGCACTTTGCTCTCCGTGCTCTCTGGCCGCGCGAGCGCGCTGCGCGTTTGTGCGCTCCGCTATACGTGCCGCGAGAGAGGCTAGAGATTGCCTTGACAGAAATGGCATCCTGATGTGACAAGTCAGGCCTTTCTGTCTGCAATTGAAAAGATTGCATCTGAACCCAGTTAGTCAGTGCAAGGACAGAGGAAGGACAGAGGACAGAGTCAGCGCAAGCACAGAGGACAGAGGCGGGGACATTACTTGCTCAAAAAATTGACATACATAATACGCCAAGCAACAAAAAATTTCTAATTAGGCTTTTAACTAATTACCCCATGGCCCACATTGCTATTTACTAATTCTAGGCATTGTGTTCTCAGGGTGGATTCACAGGGAACAAATTCGCAGGTTGACACAAGTTACGAGATATTAATTCCCGAAGTTGCAGAGAAATGCATTAGCGTTCCAGTTTTTTGTGCTGCAATGCATGAAACCAAGTTTTGTTAAGAATTGAACTGAACTGTGGGGGTTTACGTGCCAAAATCACAATTTATGAGGCACGCCATAGTGACGGACTAGTGCCTCAATGCATGGGACACAGGCTTCATCGAAATGCGGCCACCGCGGCCGGGTTGGATTCCGCGATGTCGTGGTCGTGCTTAACACTGCAGTACTATAGCCGCTAAGCCACCCCTTCGGGTGGAGTAAGTTTCCCCGGTGTTTTCAGTGAACTAAACTAAGGTTCTGGTTTATATTTGTTTTAAATTACCGTAACGCTACGGGCACTTTATAGGGGAAGTGTAAGGTTCGTCGGTAGCAAGGACATCGGCTGTAAATTTACGTATGGAAGCAATCTCAAGCGTAGATATGGGTTTTACGAACAACGAGGACTATAGCCCGGTGCCTTGCGAGAACTATGAACGCCATCGGGATAAATTTTAGCTAAAATAGAAAAAGAAAACGTTGACCGACGTTCTCGGGAAGTAAAATCTGTGTGGATGAATCACTGCCTTTGTAACGAACTCATTAGCAAGGGCTGAAAACTTTATATGCGGGCAAACTTTCTAATGAGCGAGTATTATGCGGGCAAGACATTAAACTATGAGTTTATATTAGAGATAACTGAAATTTTATTGTGAGTGCTCGAAAAAGGCACCTTGGCAGAAAGTCGGGAGGTGTTTCTGGAAAATTGCAGAAGTCTTCAGTTGTTTTTTTTTTCAGCTATGCGCTTAATTGACGACGCGAATTATAATTGTTTCACACAAACCTTGCTTTTAAGCATATCTTGTGTATTTTGGTATAGCGCGGATGTGAAGCACACAATGGTTCCGTGACGGGGCTTTCCCTTCTAGCGTGCATCACAACGAGGCCGTGATTTTGGCACGTAAAATCTCAGAATTATTTTTTTCGATTTCGAATTCAATATATTCAATGTAAAAGATGTAGCCGCTTCCAAGCCGCGCCTAGGTTTTGCTAAAATGTTATACTTTAGATGCACGGATGCACATATTTACTAAGTCAGAAGGTAGGGTAACATTGCACAGTTTCGTCGTTCAGCCTGTCCAGCCTCTGCCACCGCCAAAAGCCTATTACTCGATGTTTTAAATGTGGTTTCTGGCAAATCAAACCGTGTTTTGGACAATTGCGATAGTAAAATTTTCCGTTTCTCAATCCACCATGGGAATACTGCACCCCAACACTTACACGCGGCTCATTCCTCTTCGACGGAAAGAACCCTGGAGTAGCTGTGGTGGCATAGCGCTACAAGCCTAAGAAAGTCATGACATACCAACTCGCCCAGACTGCTACGCTGTTGGCATAGAGGCCAGGACGCGGGCTCGATACCTGACAGCAGTTTCGGTGAGGGCTAAATGCAAAAAAAGCGCGACTGTACCGTGCGATTCGTGCACGCTAAGGAACCGCCGTTGGACAGACTTATTCCGGAGTTTTTCACTACTGCGTTCCTCATAATCAAATAATGGTATTGGCACTTAGAACCACAAGATTTTACTTAAACGAGCTCAAACTTGTTTTCGGCGTGTCTGTTTCTCCGCATTAAGAGGAGAACGCACGCCAGCCACTGTCTCAATCCCCCCTGCTTTCCCCCACTTTCTCTCTCTCAATGCGCTATGCCAGCGCTTACATTCACTGCGTGTGTCAACTTACGCGTCTCAATCCGTATCTTCTCATTGCGTACGAATGCAATTGGTCTCCTTAGTGACTTATAGCCGCTTACACGGATGCGATGCGTTAGTAATCCAATGCCGGGCGCCAGGGTCGCTTTAATGTCGATGCGGTTGCAGTCAAAGAGCTTAAATTATTTCATTAAAGAGAATTAGCAGTACAATTCTGGACACGATAGCTGATCAGAGGTCACGAAACAAGAACCGGAGGAAAACAGGGGCCATCCCTTGAAATGTTCAAGCTGATACACGTTTCGCCTACAAACCGGGAACGTTATGCTCAAGAAGACCGCTTATTACGTTCCATTGCAGTCAGGTGTATTTTGTGAACGATTCATTCTTCAAGGCATTTCGTATCATTACACTTCTCTCTCTCTCTCTCTCGTTCTTCAAAATTTTGCTCAGTATTTGCTACTGTCTCTTCTTGTTGTGTGCGTGGTCCCTATATATATATATATATATATATATATATATCCTTTCTTATCTGCCCGTTTTAGGGGAGTAAACTATTCGGAAGTGGCTACCCGTTCGTGTTGTCTTGGTCACCGATGCCTTCTCTGCTTGCGCCGCATTTGTGATCTGCCAATGGGATTGCCTTCTTTCCTTCAATATTCTTATGTATATATTTTACCGAGAACTGTGCCTTCAAAAGTAAAGATCAATGATGGAACAAAGCGCATGAAGCAGTGCGTACTCCATAATTTGAAACGTTCGGTGGTCTCCGCCGAAATTGCGGTGCTTGCAGCCTTTCGCTTGCTTCGATGACGATGACTGCGCTGTATCCAACCATTCGGTTTGTTCATCTTGTCCCCGTAAAGCATAGCTTGACTGGACATTTCCCTCTGCAGAGCTGGACAATATTTCGCGGTGTGCGCGCTTTTCCTATGCTTACAACTTCATTTTACAGCGTAAGCTTTTATGGGCTCATTCGAATAGTCGTTTAGGTTGGCGATGACGTCCTCCACCGGCGCCGCCGCCGGTGTCCGTCGCAGCTATTGTATAGTGCGCGAGAAGTGACGCGATGTCACAGGCACGTCGCTTAGCGTCGATACATGTTCACTTTTCGTTGCAGTTACACACAGTGGTGGGTGTAAAGCAATATTTATCCAACTGATTCACGTTTTAATGATTCGTGCATGCACACGCTTAACTTTCACGTTGGGGCGATGCATCCTTTGAAAGGTACGAAAATGCCGCGTGTGTAGTGCGGCAAGGAGAATGACGAAAAGACGACATATCGTCATTTACAAGAAACAGAGCGAACAAAAAGAAGTCACTAGCGCACGGTATTAACCAAGAATTCTGTCTTTTGATGCCCGCCAATTTCTACTTGCATCGTATCGCGACACGTATCAAGGGAAGTGACATGCGTGTCGCGTAATCTCGGTACCTGTGCTACCTCCTCGCAGCGCGTTATGGCGTCTCCTCGCAAGGTACGAAGCACTGCTGAAGAAGCGACTCGTATAGCTACGCGCGCGGCCGCAACCAGGCAACGTCGGGCTCAGCAGACCACTGTGCAAATGGCACCAGAAGCTGCAGGTCGCCATCGACGCCAGGCGGACAGTTGAGTTCGTTCTCGAGAAAACGACGAAAAGACACTTCGCCGTGAAGGCCTTCTAGTGCGTGCTGCTGAAAATGTGGCCAGACAGGTTCGCTGCCGAGACCCTCAAGCGCGTGCTGGCGAAAATCGGGCACGACAGCTGCTACACGAGCAACCTCACGTGCACTGAGCCAAGCAGGCCACTCGACAGATTCTTCGCGAATATCCTCGTGTGCGTGCAACGAAAAATGAGGCCCGGGAACTTCACCCCACATAGCCTCACGTGCGAGCAGCCCTATATGAGGCCCGGGAGCTTCGCCGCGCACTTTCACGTGCAAGCAGACTGAAATGAGGCCCGGCATTTTCGCCGTATTTGATAATCGTCAACGTAGAAGTAATCAACGGGCTCGTCAATGACGCGGTTGGGACCCTTTCCCATACTGAGGCAGACGAGTCGGGAGTCGCAAAAATATTGTGGATCAGGTTCGACTGTGATGCTATGGGAAGACTAGCACGGCTAGGAGCGGCACCGTTGCGCAGTGTACTCGGGAGCGCAGTCCGACCCGCGTGGGTACCCATCGAACAACGCACAGTGACCACAACGTTTGACTGTAAGGTTGACATCGCATGTCGCTGCACACAGTTTTCCTTGGTGCAGGCTTGTGCAATAACTATTTATAAGTTTCAGGGTAGCACATATACTAGCATTGTTGACGAAGACAACAAGCGTCAGCCTCAGAAACTTGTGTACGGGGCACTGAGTCGAGCCGCTTTAGATAACGAACGCTCAAGACCACTTCACGTTTTACCATGCCGTCAAAAACCGACGTCGAGCACTGCGTGACGAATTCCATAGACTCAAACAACATCGGCTTGACACCATCATGTGACGTTGCTTTGCAGTGCTCAATCAGCCCCGCCAATTTGCCATCTGCTCTCTCAACGTACGTTCTGTGGCTGCACATGGAATTCACCTCATGGACGACATCTTAATGCGAGTGTCCCTACTCTGTTTCCCCGAGACCTGGGGTAGTCCACATGACAATACCGCCTACAGGTGTGTCTTGTCAGCAAATCAAACTGCGCACCGGCTCTCGGGTGTGGCAACATATGAACGATGAGATGAAAGTGTTCCATTCAAACTCGTAGGATCGAGCACCGGGCGTAGACGTTGCGGACGTGTGCCCAGTGCGTAAATCCGAGGGTATTGTGATTGCCTCCGTGTATGTGTGACCAGATGCTCAACATGGGAAGATTGTGAACTTTCTGGCACATAGCTTCGTTCCTCAACACGATGTGCCCCTAATTTTTACGGGTGGTCTCAACGTAAACACGAAGGATCCCGATAACGCCTGTTACGTACACTGCGCGCAAGGAGACATCAGCATGGAACTTGTGCCAAATGCACAATGCAGCTCTTCGCGCCCTGGTTCTTCTCTTGACTTTCTATTTACAGACATCAAAGTAACCTTACTGCCCCACTGCATGTCCTTATCGACGTACTTTTCCGACCATAAAGCGCACCTGAGTGAGTTTCAAGAAATGTATGCAAATGAAAACACCACTTTGAATATACTTACTCCTTGAAGTTACCGTGCTCAGTTAGTTAACGATGGTCTCCTATGGAGACGCTCCTCCAGCCTACGCTATGACCGTGCTGCGTGTGGCGCGCAAGCCTGTGGCTTTTGTACCGGCCGAGGTCCCTCGCAAGCCATATCTCAAACAGGCGCCTTGCTGAATGACTGCAAATCCGAATGACATGACGTTTGCAAAGTACGCAATGGGCACATGATTTGTTCGAAGCGCCGGTATAAGCGGACCGGATATGCTGCACCCTTCCACAGTACCAGTGGCCTACGCTTAGTTCAGCCCAGTGACACGCATTAATTTCGCCAGCCTGTATACTCTAAGCATTTATAACCCTCAGTTATATCGGTAGGCTCAATGAAAAGCTATTCCATTCAGTTATGCTGGCTGTAAAGATATCTTTAAAGGTTCCCACAGGTGCCATGTTAATCTTTACGCGGCAGCAGAGGTCCCCCTTTATTTACACTTTAATGCCAAGACCTTGACGTGTGAGCTGTCGTGCCGATGTTGTAGTTGTCATTCTCCACGTCTTTGTGATAAGAAAAGCAGCTGCGACTGCAGCATTGCAGATGCTACCATGGTGCTACTGCTACTGCCGACGCTGCCACCGAATAGCTCACACACAGGACAAAACTCACAACAAACCGGCTTCTATGTAGCCTCATCTGTGCTAGCCCTACATATATGTACTATAGTTGCCGATTCTTCATTCTACGAAATTATAGTATCATCGTTTACACACACACACACACACACACACACACACACACACACACACACACACACACACACACACACACACACACACACACACACACACACACACACACACACACACACACACACACACACACACACACACACACACACACACACACACACACACACACACACACACACACACGTTTTATCCCTCTTCAAAGCTACAATACACGAACAATACAAGATAGAGACGCAATTACCAATAATCTAATGTCATAGGTGGTCCGGACACCAGTCGAAATACAACATAACAGGTTTGTACGGCACCGACACACGCGTAGAGTGATCGCTGCGTGAACAGCAGGCCGAGGAGCATTAGGGGTAGGCAGACAGAAGTTGGACCCTTTGTCCGGCAGGCTGCATCCTATGCCGCTCCTTTTCCTTCGTCGTGGTGCCGCCTCCTATTTCCTATGCTCGCGCTGCTATCCGGTCTACACTTTGCACGCAAGCCTACATACCCCGTCTATTAACTTGGCGAGATTATGTGTGTCACCGCGAGGGAAGCTAGCGCCAGCGGACGAAGGCGCCTGGAGTGAATGGACAAGAGAATTTCGCGTCGGCGAAAGTACAGAGGAGCGCGCTGAGGATGGATGGATGGACGATACCAGCGTTCCCTTCCGAACGGGGCGGTGGGTTGCGCCACCAAGCTCTTGTGATTATATTGCCTAATCTCCTACCTGTGGTAAAAAAAAGAAAAACAGAAACGAAACGAAAAACTTGAACTATTCCCATCACCAATTTTTCTGAACCCCTATTGGGAACTTTTTTTTCTACGCCTGCGTTGTTTGTCGTTTGCCTACTTTTCTCCCACCAACCTTCCAATCACCTCTTACCAATATCTACTGTGGACATGTTCACTTTCCTTCTGCTCTCGCTGAACCCACGTGCTTCAAGGAGGCCATAGGTGGCCAAATGCACCGCGGGACAAATATCTTCACATTCTAACAAAACATGCTCCGTCGTTTCTCTGGTTTTACCGAAGCAAGCACATGCTTCTTTTTCCTTGTTTCCTTCTTTATATGTGCGTGATCTAAGGCATCCTGATCTCGCTTCGAAAAGAAATGAGCTTCCCGTTGAGTTCTCGTAAATTGTTTATTTGCTTATTTCGTTTTTTCCTCTCAGGTGCTTACTCATAGCATGTTTCTTTTCCATTGCCGCCACCCACGTGATTATCTCAGCCTCTCTGACTTTCCGCTTGACGTTCTTTGTTGCCATGTTGCTTACCATAGCGGTCGCATACATGCTGGTGCGCTTCGTAGTTTTTTCCTTCACTGTGAATCAATGCTTTTCTTGCGAAAATATCTGAACACTCTCCCGGCCCATTTACTTTCTTCCATATACCTCAGTAGTGTTTCATAATCAATTTTACTCTAAGCTTCCCTCACATCAAAGCTTCTCCAGCCCATATCAGCCTGGACAGCTTAATTTGCAGTCTTCCCGGGATCACCCAAGGCGATGCGTCCCACTGACTTTTGGTTGCCATCAAGTCCTGATTGTACCCCTGACTTCAAGGAAACGACAGCACTTCCAAATGTATGTCCTAGAACCATTACACCTGAGCGCGCAGCAAAGCAACGTCAACTACAGCGAAGCAGGGAAGGAAAAAGGAGGCGAAGCGTCGCGGAGGAGGAGGGTAAGCGGTGGCGCGCTAGGTTCACCTCCTTTGGCCGTTGCTATAGGTTCTGCGTGCGCTAGGGACGCACCGGCTTCGTCTCGTCATCGAGAGGACGAGCGCCGAGCGAGAAACACGAAGCAGCGACGCAAGCGACTGTAGGCCGGGAGCGAGTCGACCGACCCCGAAGTCGTCGGCAAGCGCCGGGGCCGAGCTCAACAAGTCTGTAAGATTGCGCAGGCTTGATGTGCCCAGGTGACTCCAGAAGAAGCAGAAGAAGGGGAAAATGAATAGCCTATATCATATACATTACTAAATTACATAAAATAATAAAGACTGCGCATTTCCCTATAGTGCCTTACCATCTTTTGTAATGACACTTTGCACTTTATAATATCGAAAAACGCGCATAAAAAATAAGCCTGAAGAAATCCGGCACACTTACACACAATGAAATCATGTTGAAGACATTCTACGCGCAATGCATAGAAAAGGAATAGCACCCATACGCTTGCGGGTAACCCGCGTTCACGAAGTAAAACGTCACTGTCAATTTTTGAAATACGAAGTCTTCCTAAGCGAGTTACCGCCACCCTTTCTGCATCGGGTATGTTTTTGTAGCCTCTTGCAAGCCGATCCCGGATGTCGTTCGGCCTTTAAATATATATATATATATATATATATATATATATATATATATATATATATATATATATATATATATATATATATATATATATAACGAAAAAAGGTAAGCATAAATAAACATTCCTATCGGCAGGATTCGATCACAGTAATACCAGCACGGAAGTGCGGTATTTTAAACATTGGGCCACGCACGCATGCTCTCAGCAGTCAGTATAGAACTTCCCAACAACAATATCCTTAAGGATTTCCTGCGGGTAAGCGAGCACGCGGAGGTGCTTAGCACATTTTTCGACTGCCGACGGTTTCCCGTCAGTCGCAGTCGACGTGTGACGCCTGCAGCCCTATTGTCTGCAGCCCTATCTATCTATCTATCTATCTATCTATCTATCTATCTATCTATCTATCTATCTATCTATCTATCTATCTATCTATCTATCTATCTATCTATCTATCTATCTATCTATCTATCTATCTATCTATCTATCTATCTATCTATCTATCTATCTATCTATCTATCTATCTATCTATCTATCTATCTATCTATCTATCTATCTATCTATCTATCTATCTATCTATCTATCTATCTATCTATCTATCTATCTATCTATCTATCTATCTATCTATCTATCTATCTATCTATCTATCTATCTATCTATCTATCTATCTATCTATCTATCTATCTATCTATTCTACTAGCTTGGGCCACTAGGAATGCATTCCTGGCCAGACGTGATGCCGTCAGGGTCGTTCCATCATTGTAAATTCAGCTCTGTTATCTGACTCTCTTCATACTGTCGTCGTCACTCCCTCTACGCCGACCAAGTGGGCAAAGTTGTCTCATAGCTTGGGCCACAAGGAGCAAGCTCGTGGTGGTGTTGCCATCGTGGTAGTCGCATTGTGGTCATTCCAGCTTCGTCAATCGTTCCTCGTCACGCCGTTGTCGTCATGCCACATTCGTCACACAGGCTGAATAATACGACCCTTCGTTTGCACTCATCGTCATTCAATTGTCCTTACGCCATTGTCACGCCATCTTCATCACAGTGTCGTCGTTATGCATCCGTTGCCATACCATGGTGGTGAGTCTGTGGTTTTATCATCGTCATCGTCAATACTTGAGTAACGTCATCCCATTGTCGACAATCCGTCGTCGTCGTACCGCCCTCTTCTATCCATCGATATCATTCCGTTTCCGCAATATCATCGTAACTATGTTGTCGTCATTCAATCATGATTGTCGCTTCGTTGTCACGCTATTGTCACCATCAGACAGTCGCTATCAGACATCCGTTGCGATAGCGTCGTCACCATGACGTGATTGTTTGTCGTAGCGTCGTCAGCATTCCAGCTTTGTCATCCAGTTGTCTTCATATACTGTCGTCGTCACGCCATTGTAGTTCCAGTAGTCGTTAATAAGTTGTCCTCACGTCAGCGTCACCAAGCTGCCGTTATCCAACTGTCATAATTTAGGTCTGGTTATATAATCGTCGTCGTGCCGTTGCAGTAATACCGCCTTTGTCGTTAAATCGACATCTGTGCGTCGGCGTCGTACAGTCGTCGTCATGCAGCCATGCTTACAAACTACATGGGCATGCGAGTGCCACAGCAGCCTGGGAAGGTACCGGATTAAGTTAAAGATCGCGAATGCAACGGAAGTCTTAGAATGACAACTGCAGATGTTAAATAAACAGCACTTCAGAAACACGGCGCGCCGCTCCTTTGCTCTAACGCTAAGCGCATTACCATCAACCGTCATAATGAGATGAGCTCCGCCCCAACTTTCTTTATTTCACGTCTTTTACCTGTGCCATTGCACTGTCACGCTCGTGTCTTCGACGTCGTCTTAGGCATTCGTTTGCAACGTTAGCACGTCCAATTTCTTAATATTTTTGATGTATAGGTACTCACAAAATTGGTGTTATCAGCTAATTGTCAAGTGGTTCGTTCTGAGTGTTCGCCCTTAATCCTTTCGGTGTGTTGTTGGGTGTTCGTTTCATTCTATACAACGTGGCCAATCCCCCTCGAGGGTACGAGCCATGTTTTGAGGCAAGAACAACGTCCACGCCATGACACCCAGCAAAGCTACAAACGGTGCATAACTATCGTGGCTAGCATATCATAAATATCCTCACTGGAACAAGTGCACGTCATCAAGCGCATAAATCCGCTATTAAAGATAAGCCTTTTATGTCTCCTTTCCAGTGGTTTTGCACGCCTTGCCTGTCGGCTTCTCGCCGAATTAATTGTCCAGCCCTCGAAAAAATGCAACAATAAAGCGGGCCGACCTCATAGAAAGTTTCGTTGCAAAATGGGTCCATCCCGTAGAAAATGCGCAGTCGAGTGGGTAGCCTGGTGAGGGCCTCCTCGTGTTTCCGTCACGTAATCGTGTAATCAGACACGTAATCGCAGTATTGCAAGAAGCTCCGCAGAACATAATTAGAAGAATGAAGAAGTAGTGCAGAACATAATTAGAGACAATGCTAGCTGTTTGACATCTATATTCCGCTTCATATATAGCGCACAACGCTCTGGAAGTTAGCAAGACTGCTTGCAGTAGCTGCGCTCGCACCAAGAAATATTTGAATGTTTACTACAAGCAATTATGTGAAAATCTTCACGTACGCTCAGTAATTAAAGAAAAAAGGGTTTATTCCGTAAAGGGGACAAACTATGTTATGTAGCTGTTAGTTCGACGTTTTAGATGATTTCGCATATTTTGTCTCCCTCTTCGGGTTTTTCTTTTCTTTTGTAGTTGATCGCGGCAGTTCACGCGTAGGCTCGCGTTGAGTTAGTCCCAAGATGTGCTATCACGAAAGGCGCGAAGTTATTTTGATAACCAAACTGCTTCCATAGCACCCATGCCGTCGCTCCTTAAGTATGAAATTATAACACACACTTCTCTCACAATAGCACTGGTTATAACCTCTGGAGCGAAACAAGTTACAATGTCCTATCTTTATATATATATATATATATATATATATATCCTATAGATCCTTTAGATCCTATAGATGAGATGAATATTTACAGTTATTATTAGGGTTATAATTATATTCGAGTGCTGATTGCCGTGTTATAGTTTGTTAACGAAGCTTCCCCTCAAGTCTAAATATTGTAAGGCAGTTTGTCGTGTGCGTATCATGGACACGCATGCTTATATCGCCTTTCCGTTTCTCTACCATGGTTGCGCTTTAAAACCACGGCGCTGCAAGTTTGCTTTCCTTTCCTTCCCTCTTCTCCGCCCTTAAACTGGCTCTCTTAACTACTACACGCAGAGACAAAGAGACAGCGCGCGCATGCGATCCCATAGATGAGATGAATACATATATATAGAAAAGCATCAGTCATAGCTCTCGAAGTATAGCCTTCTGAGCCGTTTCCTTTTTTTTCTTCTTTTTTTTTTCTTTGAAAGAAGTCCTATTAGCGTTATTATAATTACACGAAGGTATTTCGCCCTCGCCAGCAGCAGCACTTGAGATAGCTATTCCGGCGGCTAGCTTCCCACGCTATGCGTGCCGCCCTCGCACCTGTTAAAGCTTTTCCTAGACGCTAGAGCTATGCTACTCCTGCGCAACCTTGAGCGATCGGAAAGCGCGTTTTCCACGCTTGGCCGGCGGAGAGGGGAGGCTTCGTTCCGGCCGCGAAGCTGTCCACATCCCCGTAAGGTGCCTGGTGGTGGTCTCGTGCTGACGATGCCCTCTCGGTGAGCGCATATTTCCCCCCTCATCTTTTAAGAGATTCAATACATACAAGCATTTGTCTCGCAAACCAGATTTATTTCAAGGGAATTTTCCACGTCTCAATAATTTCTCTCGTCGTAATCGAGTGCTGATTGCCGTGTTATAGTTTGTTAACGAAGCTTCCCCTCAAGTCTAAATATTGTAAGGCAGTTTTCCTAGTCTCTAAAGCCGCTCGAGTCCACGCTGCTCCTCTGGCGGCCATTTTTCCAAGAAATTAGGCCTTCCAACCACTCAAATCGACTGTCGCGGACAACATCAGCCCCTTTCCACATAAGTATGAGGCTCGGAGCAGGAGCTATGGCGCTTGAAAGTAACCGCTGGCTTGACGAACCAACCGACTGAGCTACCTTTCCTGGCAACATTGAAGGATCACGAGTTCAAATCACAAGTTATGTCCCTTTCCCCCCCCCCCTTTTTTTTTCTTTCCTTTTAATGTCTTTTCCTTCATTTTATCACTGTACGGAAACCCTCCTAAAAAAATTATATATCCTCAATTATGTGTGGCCACACATGTGCAGGTCATAAATACCAGGGTCTCTAGCCGAGTGCCATCCATGCGGTATAAACGAGCTCAGATTGGCCCACCTTGACTGATCAAATAGGGCACCACTGTAGGTTAAATGAGGCGTACAACTCCTGCGGGACCCGCCGTGGTTGCTCAGTGGTTATGGTGCTAGACTGCTGAGCACGAGGTCGCGGGATTGGACCCCGGCCACGGCGGCCGCATTTCGATGGGGGCGAAATGCGAAAACACCCGTGTACTTAGAATTTGGTGCACGTTAAAGAACCCCAGGTGGTCGAAATTTTCGGAGTCCTCCACTACGGCGTGCATAATCAGAAAGTGGTTTTGTCACGCAAAACCCCATAATCCAATTTTTAATTTAACTCCTGCGTGGACGGTCGAGTATCCGTCTCCAGTGCAAAAGGACCGTGATTCAAATCTCGGTGCCGCGCAATTCTCCAGCGGAAAATACAAAAAAAACGTGTGTTGAGAAAATTGCACAAACAGGCCTGGAGTGCGGCCTGATCCCGGTGACCAGAACCGGTAACGCACTCTCTCACCAGAGCAGGATTGGCCACCCTGGTGCAGTACTTGGCCACAACCTCCTGTATGAATACAACAATCAAACCCCGGCCCTCAGTCCCCAGCAGCCGCGAAGCAACTGACCACGGCGGCGGTCAGATCTGTGACGCTGCAGAGGGTGCTGAGAATACCTGGCTCCGGACAGGCCGCCATTGGAATCTGAACCTGGCAACGTTTAACGTTAGAACGCTGTCTAGTGAGGCGAGTCTAGCAGTGTTATCGGAGGAATTAGGGGGTAGTAAATGGGATATAATAGGGCTCAGTGAGGTTAGGAGGACAAAAGAAGCATATACAGTGCTAAAAAGCGGGCATGTACTGTGTTACCGGGGCTTAGCAGAGAGACGAGAACTAGGAGTCGGATTCCTGATTAATAAGGAAATAGCTGGTAACATACAGGAATTCTATAGCATTAACGAGAGGGTGGCAGGTCTTGTTGTGAAGCTTAATAAGAGGTACAAATTGAAGGTGGTACAAGTCTATGCCCCTACATGCAGTCATGATAACCAGGAAGTCGAAAGCTTTTATGAAGACGTGGAATCGGCGATGGGTAAAGTCAAAACAAAATACACTATACTGATGGGCGGCTTCAATGCCAGGGTAGGCAAGAAGCAGGGTGGAGACCAGTCAGTGGGGGAATATGGCATAGGCTCTAGGAAGAGCAGAGGAGAATTATTAGTAGAGTTTGCAGAACAGAATAATATGAGGATAATGAACACCTTTTTCCGCAAGCGGGTTAGTCGAAAGTGGACGTGGAGGAGCCCGAATGGTGAGACTAGAAATGAAATCGACTTCATACTCTGCGCGAACCCTGGCATCATACAAGATGTAGACGTGCTCGGCAAGGTACGCTGCAGTGACCATAGAATGGTAAGAACTCGAATTAGCCTAGACTTGGGGAGGGAACGGAAGAAACTCGTGCACAAGAAGCCAATCAATGAGTTAGCGGTAAGAGGGAAACTAGAGGAATTCCGGATCAAGCTACAGAACAGGTACTCGGCTTTAACTCAGGAAGAGGACCTTAGTGTAGCAGCAATGAACGACAATCTCATGGGCATCATTAAGGAGTGCGCAATAGAAGTCGGTGGTAACGCTGTTATACAGGAAACCAGTAAGCTATCGCAGGAGACGAAAGATCTGATCAAGAAAAGCCAATGTATGAAAGCCTCTATCCCTACAGCTAGAATAGAACTGGCAGAACTTTCTAAGTTAATCAACAAGCGTAAGACAGCGGACATCAGAAACTATAATATGGATAGAATTGAACAGGCTCTCAGGAACGGAGGAAGCCTAAAAACAGTGAAGAAGAAACTAGGAATAGGCAAGAATCAGATGTGTGCGTTAAGAGACAAAGCCGGCAATATCGTTACTAATATGGATGAGATAGTTCAAGTGGCTGAGGAGTTATATAGAGATTTATACAGTACCAGTGGCACCCACGACGATAGTGGAAGAGAGAATAGCCTAGAGGAATTCGAAATCCCACAGGTAACGCCAGAAGAAGTAAAGAAAGCCTTAGGAGCTATGCAAAGGGGGAAGGCAGCTGGGGAGGATCAGGTAAAACAGCAGATTTGTTGAAGGATGGTGGTCAGATTGTTCTAGAGAAACTGGCCACCCTGTATACGCAATGCCTCATAACCTCGAGCGTACCGGAATCTTAGAAGAACGCTAACATAATCCTAATCCATAAGAAAGGGGACGCCAAAGACTTGAAAAATTATAGACCGATCAGCTTACTGTCCGTTGCCTACAAAGTATTTACTAAGGTAATCGCAAATAGAATCAGGAACACCTTAGACTTCTGTCAACCAAAGGACCAGGCAGGATTCCGTAAAGGCTACTCAACAATAGACCATATTCACACTGTCAATCAAGTGATAGAGAAATGTGCAGAATATAACCAACCCTTAAATATAGCTTTCATTGATTACGAGAAAGCGTTTGATTCAGTCGAAACCTCAGCCGTTATGGAGGCATTACGGAATCAGGGTGTAGATGAGCCATATTTAAAAATACTGGAAGATATCTATAGCGGCTCCACAGCCACCGTAGTCCTCCACAAAGAAAGCAACAAAATCCCTATAAAGAAAGGCGTGAGACAGGGAGATACGATATCTCCAATGCTATTCACAGCATGTTTACAGGAGGTATTCAGAGGCCTGGAGTGGGAAGAATTGGGGATAGAAGTTGATGGAGAATACCTTAGCAACTTGCGATTCGCTGATGATATTGCCTTGCTTAGTAACTCAGGAGACCAATTGCAATGCATGCTCACTGACCTGGAGAGGCAAAGCAGAAGGGTGGGTCTGAAAATTAATCTGCAGAAAACTAAAGTATTGTTTAACAGTCTCGGAAGAGAACAGCAGTTTACGATAGGTAGCGAAGCACTGGAAGTGGTAAGGGAATACATCTACTTAGGGCAGGTAGTGACCACGAATCCGGATCATGAGACTGAAATAACCAGAAGAATAAGAATGGGCTGGGGTGCGTTTGGCAGGCATTCTCAAATCATGAACAGCAGGTTGCCACTATCCCTCAAAAGGAAAGTGTATAACAGCTGTGTGTTACCAGTACTCACATATGGGGCAGAAACCTGGAGGCTTACGAAAAGGGTTCTGCTGAAATTGAGGACGACGGAACGAGCTATGGAAACAAGAATGATGGGTGTAACGTTAAGGGATAAGAAAAGAGGAAATTGGGTGAGGCAACAAACGCGGGTAAACGACATCTTAGTTGAAATCAAGAAAAAGAAATGGGCATGGGCAGGACATGTAATGAGGAGGGAAGATAACCGATGGTCATTAAGGGTTACGGACTGGATTCCAAGGGAAGGAAGCGTAGCAGGGGGCGGCAGAAAGTTAGGTGGGCGGATGAAATTAAGACGTTTGCAGGGACAACATGGCCACAATTAGTACATGACCGGGGTAGTTGGAGAAGTATGGGAGAGGCCTTTGCCCTGCAGTGGGCGTAACTAGGCTGATGATGATATATATATATATATATATATATATATATATATATATATATATATATATAACAGGGTTGGTCATGTGACTCCAGTTTCGTTTTAAAGGTACGACGTTGGACAAGTAAAGATTACTGCTAAGTACAACAGACAAGCTACATATATGACGTGTACGGAAAGGGCGCATTCTTTAAATTTGAACACTATAATAACACCAAGCTATAATAAGATATAGGAGAAAGTAACTAATTTTTTTTGCCAATGTGGCTGTCAAAAATGCATGACCGGAAGTTTTCTGAAGTCATGAAGAACGGTGGGCAGTCAGTCCGATTGGTCTGCAGATTTTGTCTGCATGTGTAATGAATGCAGTGTAAATATGTGCCTCAGACTGTGCTCTTCAAGTGTTTGCAAATAATAGATACCGAAGGAACACGGGTGTGTGGTCTAGTTGGAATTTGTTTTTTTTTGTCACACTATGGTAAAGGTGACGCCGAGGATACGGTGATATGATGACGACAGATTAAGGGCGACGACTTGACGGTGACTACAATGGCTGCCGTCGGCAGCAGCGTAATGGAAAGGATGGGTGGCAGACAAGTTTCAGTGTATCTGCTGTCGCAGAAAAAAAGGATTTTGTTAAAATAATCAAAATTGCTTTTAAATTAGGCGAGTAGCCTATGGGAACCGAACCCGCCGTGGTTGCTCAGTGGCTATGGTGTTAGGCTGCTGAGCACGAGGTCGCGGGATCGAATCCCGGCCACGGCGGCCGCATTTCGATGGGGGCGAAATGCGAAAACACTCGTGTACTTAGATTTAGGTGCGCGTTAAAGAACCCCAGGTGGTTGAAGTTTCCTGAGTCCTCCACTACGGCGTGCCTCATAATCAGAAAGTGGTTTTGGCACGTAAAACCCGATAATTCAATTCAAATTAAATTATGGGAACCGAAGAAATCAATTTGAAGCACAAGCCATAGCAGCTCCTAAGTATAGATACGACAACCTCTGCCAGGCGGTGCTGGCGGTACGGCTGCCGCTGATAATGACGATGAGGCCTACCTTTCGTAATGGGTGAACGTACTTATCACGAAAGGTCTTAACACGTCCTAGTCAAGTATAATCGCGACCTAAGGAACAAAAATACCACTCACGATAGCGAAATTTAAGCTTTCATAGGGAAAGTTTTGGAGGGCAGATGGCCTACTTCTAGAGACGTTATCTTTTAAGAATTCCTGCTCTCCAACGCACTATAGGTGCGCTTTCCGTTCTCGTGAGCAGGGTTCTGCAGGCAACATAATCGCTGTCACTCGCTTGGTGGGCATTTCCAAAGCCGACAGCGGTTGCAAGGGTTAAATGCTCAGCAGCGAGTGCGCTGATCGCATCACTGCGCATGAGTGTATGTTCGATTGTCTCTTCATAATGGCCACAATCCTGGCACACTACACACGGCATTTCACAGCTTAATTTTGCTTTTCGCACGATTGTGCGCAGGGCTCCAGGCGGTGCCTCAATGAGCAACTTGCTCCGTATTAGCGCAAGCTCTTCGGCCAGTTGGCGCATGATGAACTTGAAATAGGGGGTACCAACGACACACAAAAGGACGCGCCCACAAGGAAAAAGCATTAGACACGGACGGACGCTGGAGCGTCCGTCTGTGTCTAACACCTTTTTCTTGTGTGCGCGTCCTCTTGTGTTTAACTAGTACCCCCTTTTTAAAGTTTGCTTCGTATGTCGCTATCGTAGAGGTTGCTGTTGCGATGGCATTCTTGACCTGTAGATAAACGAGCGACATCAACTTCTGCTTCATCGCCCACTGCCGCTGAGCTTCCTTGTCGAAAATTCGCTGCCGTTCATGTTGGAACTATGCCACTGCCGAGTCTGCGCTGATTGGACAGTGAAAGTGGTCGTATTTGCTCTGGCTGATTGACCCTATATGTGTCTCACCCAAGGCTTGCGTGCGTATCTCGTTACCAGGTAGTCGAACACACGCTCGCCCATCGCTCACGAGGCATACACGGTAGCCGGCAGTGGCAAGCAGTCTTGAAAGTTGCTTCACGTGCTTCACAACTCCACCACCCTAGGTCACCCTGTATTGCCTGCTTGGTGACCACGCAAAACATATGAGTGATATCAGGCCATCTTTACGCTATCATCGTTCAAGTCGTTCCCACTTGGGCACTGAGAGGCAACCATGGCACGTGTGAGAGAGAAACACACAAAACTATATTAAATGTCTTTGGTGGGCTCAAGGGAGGCGGGGGCCAGGAGACTAGACCCATCGGAGCCTCCTTCCTCAGGCGGCGGCCAGTCCCTGAGCCTCGGCGGCATTGTCGGCCGTCCAGACTGCCTAGAGTTTGTCCTCTGTACATGCGGTGAGCAGCACAGCCTCCCATTGCTCAAGCGTGGTGATTTTAATGTAGGGTTGGTGTTGTGTTGTGATAATGAATACCTTCTTCCGCAAGCGAGATAGCCGAAAGTGGACGTGGAGGAGCCCGAATGACAAGACTAGAAATGAAATGGACTTTATACTCTGCGCTAACCCTGGCATCATACAAGATGTGGACGTGCTCGGCAAGGTGCACTGCAGTGACCATAGGATGGTAAGAACTCGAATTAGCCTAGACTTGAGGAGGGAACGGAAGAAACTGTTACATAAAAAGCCGATCAATGAGTTAGGGTTAAGAGGGAAAATAGACGAATTCTGCATCTAGCTACAGAACCGATATTCGTCTTTAACTCAGGAAGAGGACCGTGGTGTTCAAGCAATGAACGACAATATTAATCGCATCATTAAGGAGCGTGCAATAGAAGGGGGTGGTAGTTCCGTTAGATAGGATACCAGTAAACTATCGCAGGAGACGAAAGATATGTCCTTTCTTTTTTTTTTAAATAAATGTTTCTCCTCCTCCTCCTCCTCATCAAGAAACGCCAATGTATGAAAGCTTCTAACCCTACAGCTAGAATAGAACTGGCAGAACTTTCGAAGTTAATCAACAATCGTAAGACAGCTGACATAAGGAAGTATACTATTGATAGAATTGAACATGCGCTCAGGAATGGAGGAAGCCTAAAAGCAGTGAAGAAGAAACTAGGAATTGGCAAGAATCAGATATATGCGTTAAGAGACAAAGCCGGCAATATCATTACTAATATGGATGAGATAGTTCATGTGGCTGAGGAGTTCTATAGAGATTTATACCGTACCAGTGGCACGAACGCCGATTATGGAAGAATAGTCTAGAGGAATTTGAAATCCCACAAGTAACGCCGGCAGAAGTGAAGAAAGCCTTGGGAGCTATGCAAAGGGGGAAGGCAGCTGGGGAGGATCAGGTAACAGCAGATTTGTTGAAGGATGGTGGGCAGATTTTTCTAGAAAAACTGGCCACCCTGTATACGCAATGCCTCATGACCTCGAGCGCACCGAAATCTTGGAAAAACGCTAACATAATCCTAATCCATAAGAAAGGGGACGCCAAAGACTTCAAATATTATAGACCGATCAGCTTACTGTCCGTTGCCATTAAAGTATTTACTAAGGTAATCGCAAATGGAATCAGGAACGCCTTAGACTTCTGTCAACCAAAGGACCAGGCAGGATTCCGTAAAGGCTACTCAACAATAGACCATATTCGCACTATCAATCAGGTGATAGAGAAATGTGCGGAATATATCCAACCGTTATATATAGCTGTAATTCATTACGAGAAAGCGTTTGATTCAGTCGAAACCTCAGCAGTCATGAAGGCATTGCGGAATCAGGGTGTAGACAAACCGTATGCAAAAATACTGTAAAATATATATAGCGGCTCCACAGCCCCTGTAGTCCTCCATAAAGAAAGCAACAAAATCCCAATAAAGAAAGGAGTCAGGCAGGGAGATACGATCTCTCTGATGCTATTCACAGCATGTTTACAGGAGGTATTCAGAGACCTGGATTGGGAAGAATTCGGGATAAGAACTAAGGGAGAATACCTTAGTAACTTACGCTTCGCTGATGATATTGCCTTGCTTAGTAACTCAGGGGACCAATTGCAATGCATGCTCACTGATCTGGAGAGCCAAAGAAGAAGGGTGGGTCTAAATATTTATCTGCAGAAAACTAAAGTAATGTTTAATAATCTGGGTAGAGAGCAGCAGTTTACGATAGGTAGCGAGGCACTGGAAGTGGTAAGGGAATACGTCTACTTAGGGCAACACACCTTTATGTCCCCGTTCCCCCTCCCCCTGCGCAGAGTAGCAGTCTAGGGCGCCATAGCTCAGGCCGACCTCTATGCCTTCCTTCAATTAAATTATCTCTCTCTAGGGCAGGTAGTGACCGCGGATCCGGATCATGAAACTGAAATAATCAGAAGTATAAGAGTGGGCTGGCGTGCATTTGGCAGGCATTCTCAGATCATGAACAGCAGGTTGCCATTATTCCTCAAGAGAAAAGTTTATAACAGCTGTATCTTATCAGTACTCACGTATGTGGCAGAGACCTGGAGGCTTACGAAAAGGGTTATACTTAAACTGAGGACGATGCAACGAGCTATGGAAAGAAGAATGATGGGTGTAACGTTAAGGTATAAGAAGAGAGAAGATTGGGTGAGCGAGCAAACGCGAGTTAAAGACATCTTAGTTGAAATCAAGAAAAAGAAATTGGGCATGGGCAGAACATGTAATGAGGAGGGAAGATAACCGATGGTCATTAAGGGTTACGGACTGGATTCCAAGGGAAGGGAAGCGTAGCAGGGGGAGTCAGAAAGTTAGGTGGGCGGATGAGATTAAGAAGTTTGCAGGGACGACATGACCACAATTAGTACATCACCGGGTTAGTTGGAGAAGTATGGGAGAGGCCTTAGCCCTGCAGTGGGCGTAACGAGGCTTATGATTATGATGATGATGATGTCGTGTTTATTAGTGTGTGTCGCGGCGGCGCATGCCCTGAAAACAGGAAACAATCCTCCGTCAGAAATCACTTAGTGCTCAGTCTGTTCTTCGCCTCCATATTTTGTTGGGTGCCACTGATACATCATGGTGCGTGGCTTGTGGAAATCTGTGTACTCGCCGGCGTGGGCGTTCACAAGTACCTTGTTAAGAATGAAGTACCCACTTCCTTACAAGGCACTTCTGAATGTCAACGCCAGCACATACACTGATTTCTACAAGCCACGCACCAAGATGTGTCACTGGCACCACAAAAAATCTGGACAAGAAGGGCTAACTGAGCACGAAGCGTTTTGTGACGGACGATGGTCTCGTGTTTCATTTCACTGCAACCGGAAATACTTATACTCTGCGAACACTGTGGGGTTTTCGTCTTCCAAACATGGGATAACCTCGTCTGCACAGGGACCCGCCAAGTGGACGATTGCTGCTGAAGCGGAGCCCGAGGTGCATGATGTGAGGGTGACAAACACCAGTTAAAACCTAGTGGTCGTGTGGACGTCCCGCGATTAATGCAACTAAATAAATAAACTAAATAAACTCTAAACTATTACCCACCCCGTTTACACAGTACAGCAAATTCAACATGAGTTTTCGCTCAACACTTGATACGGACGTGTAATACAGTAGTGGGGATAGCGGGAACCACTGCCGCGGTCCTTTCTTAACCATGACAGGCTCTGACTTCACTGTGCGAAATGGACCAATGACTACTTTATCTCTATGTAGGCGCAGCACGGTAATAAGGCGCGGTCGTGGCAGTCCTACTGCCATTAGGCAATGCGACTGGCAGGACCGCTTCTTCCTAGAGCGGAGTGTGCGGACCATTGTCGTGTGCTCCTTCAACATCCTTAATAGGCATAGTATGGAGCTCTACTCTACTCTGGCCTTTTTCAGACACTAGCTGATAATGAACAGGTCCCGGTTCAGGCGAAAGTCGTTATGTAGCTCAGTAAGCAGGAGCTTGAACTTGACTCAGCTATTGCGAGGTATATGTAAACTGGTTTAGAAGCTCCCATAGAAGTCCACATGCCTAGAAAATGGCAGCCAGTTGCAAACGTCGCCATCTGGGCGTCGATGAGAAAACTTGAAGCAACCTTTAGCAATCGATAAAGAAAAGATGCCATGACATCACCTCTGGAAGCGGAAGTTACGTCGTCATCTTGGTGCAAATGTTCGAACTCGTTTAAGTTCTGGCATTTCGACCACTACGCAAGGAGTTATTTTTCTTTTAGCTTTCGGCTTGCCTCAAATTACGCTCTACCGTGTTCTTAAACGTGCTTCTGTACTTTCTTTTAGAATTTGAGCGAATAAAATGGGCATGAATGTCAGTGCCAGAGAGGTTTAAAAAAGCAGTTTACATATATTCGCCTAAAAGTATACGCCCAGTATGCGTGATGGTATAAAATTATTCTCTTTCAATGGGTGAAAAGTAGTATCGCCGAAGTCATGAAATGACAATTTTGTCGACATATCATGAGAAGCCAACAAACACTGACACCAAGGACAGCATAGGGGAAATTACTTGTGTTTAATAAGTGAAAGAATGAAACGATAAACTAACGGTAATTAAAGTGGATGAAAAAACCACTTGCCGCAGGTGGGAACCGAACCCACAACTTTCGCATTTCGCGTGCGATGCTAAACCAATTGAGCTACCTCGGCGCTGTTTCCCCACCCACTTTCTTGGGTATTTATGTGTCCTAGTAGAGCCCTGGGAATGTTAGCCAGCGCCATCACTGACATACCTTGGCGGCGGACGTGGAAAGTCCTTGTTGCCGCAGGCGTCACGAGAACGTGATCTCTTTTGGGTGAAGGCAACTGGTCAATAAACCCACACATGCTACCTGAAGGCACCAACGTTGCCGGATTCGAGACCCTCGTTATGTAATAAACGGTAAGAGAAGGGGTTAACCAAGGGTCCCGATTTTTATTAGTCATATCATGAGAAGCCAACAAACACTGACACCAAGGACAACATAGGGGAAATTACTTGCGTTTAATAAGTGAAATAAAGAAACGATAAACTAATGGGAATTAAAGTGGATGAAAAAACAACTTGCCGCAGGTGGGAACCGAACCCACAACCTTCGCATTTCGCGTGCGATGCTCTACCAATTGTGGGTTGTGGGGGATGAAATTTGAGCGGAATCGAATGAAGGCTCACGCACCGGCTTGAACAAACACCCAAAGAAATAACTGAACCACAGGGGGACCATACTTCCGCGCTCACGATAGCAACTCTATTCTGCACAGTACAAACGCTATAGGTAGGAGTAATCTTGCACAGGTCTGCTAAAAAAAAGTGAAGCTTTATTTGCCTCTTCTCCCGACATTTCGGGCGCTGCTGTGGTAGTCTTACCGCGCGTGCAGCTGGATTTCGCCAGATGGTGCTCACCTCCGCGCATCCCGCTCTGCTTCGCCGTGGCAGCGTTTCACAGTTTGTGCGTACGGTACGTGCTACGCTTGTTTTCGTATGCGACAAAAATACAGGTGCTGGGCTGTAGAGGTCGCGTGCTTGGCTGTGATAGTGTAAACATTACAGTCGTCCATAGCCTGAACAGAGCGCTTGAAGCGGGCCTCTCAACAGTGTCCTGGCCACGTGTGCAGAAGGAGCACGCAAACACGCGCCATCAACATGGCTCCTAAGCGTGCACTGAGCGTCGAGGACATTCAGGCCCGAAAGAAGTGTCGGGCGGAACAGAAGCTCCTTCGTTACGTAGTGAAACGGGGTGCAGACCGCTGTAGCCACGATGCAATGATAATGCTCAACCCTCTCAGTCATTATGAACAATGACGCACAACAGCGCCTCAAACAACGACGCCTCCTTTTGTGTTCTGTGGTCGACACTCTAAAAATGTTTACACCCTTTGGGGCTTATTTTGTCTTACAACAATAATCGTAGTCTTCCTTGCTTGCGTTTCCTCTCTTGAAAACTCGGCGCTCGCTACTTTCCTGTCGAGAATGCTGTGTCAGGTTGATAACGCGCAAGCTGTTCGTGACTAAGAAGTACCGGGTTCGCAGCGTTAACGAAGGGAAATACGGGCAAGACATACGACGATTATTGCTTGGGGACAAAATACAACCCGAAGGGTGTAAACTTCTTTAGTGTGTATGGAGACAAGTAGCAGTGGTGCCCACGAGGTAACGTTTAACTTCAACTCACCACTCTCGTATTGTACTAAACACTGAAGAAACTACACATTCGTCACCAATATCACCGCTAATTATTGTCAGTCAATGCAAAGAGCATACAAAGTTTCGTTTACATCGATTCCCACAGTGCGTGGGAATCGATGTCTGTGGTCTGTAGCATTCCTATAGGAACAAATTAATAGTGAATTGCACTGATCGTTTCGTTTCAGAGCAGTGGGCCACTAGAGAGTAACAAAACCCGGCACGAGGTTACCCAAACTAGATCGACCAGTAAAAGAAAAAATGCGAGGGCACCTAAGCACTTCTGAGTTGTGAATGCGAAAGCATTCACCTCCGATTGAGCGCCGGTGAGCGGTTCTTCGAGCTTTGCACTTCGAGTAATGTTTTCGAGTTTTGCAGCGGGGTACGTTATCGAGATTTACGATTTAGTTGGTGTGGTTTTTTTTTCTTAAAGTTTCTACGTTATCCTGTTGGCGCTAGACCGTAACCATCTGCGCGATGTTCTTGAGAAATCCGGGACGCCCTATACCACCGACGTGCTGCGCGACGAGAGACCGAGAAAGCAGCAGCCACCAAGGCCGGCAGGAGCGCGGAGCGGCTAAGCCCAATGGAGGTGAGAACGAGAGATACGGACCACGTGACGGGCTTCCGAGAGCGAGACGGCGGCACCCGCACGCTCGCGTCACGTGACTGTCCCGCCGACGACAACCCGTCTCGGCTCGCGGCCTCGCGTCGCCGTATCTGCTCCGTCGAGGTGCGCTGATGACGTGGCGTCGCGGTGAGGCGCGCTTCCCTGACGCAACGCCTGGCCCGCTATTGCGGCGGCAGGTATTCCGATTCGCCCGATATGCTCCGTCGAGGCGCACTCATGACGTGGTGCGGCAAGAAATGGGAATTTAGGTGCCCGCCGGTTGGCTGCTACAGACGCCGGCTTTGTCGCTCGAAGGGCCATTGGATGCTCTCGCATTAACAAGAATGCTGCCACCGCGAGGTCGCGGGATGAAATCCTGGCCGCGGCGCCCACATTTTCACGGGGACGATTTAACTACGTGCGTCTCTTTAATGAAGCTTTCAGTATTGATCTAGGGTGGCCTAGCCGTAGTGGATGCCTTATTACTGAGGTAAAGGAAGGCTTCAGAATTAGGGCTCTATAATCACGCTTCAATCATGATCCAGTCTGTGATGTCTCTGGCAATAGGTTGTGGAGCCGGTTTCTGTTCCTAATATTGCGACCGATATAAAGCGACGTTTTCTGATTTACCTAATAATTGCGCTTACGCTTAACGCCAAACATTGAGCTTACGTGTTTTCTGTCGTTGCTCGTGGCGCTCATGCTTTATATTGAGGGCATCACGTCAGTTGGTCGCGAAATGGCGATGTGCATACTTCAGATCCGTTTTGCAGAAACTGTGCGGTGCAGAATGCCTTTCTTTCTTGAAAACGTGTCACTTGCAATAGCGATCGCCATAAGGAGTGGACCCTACTTTTGTATAAATCATAAAAGAACTTGCCTAAATGCCGCCGCAGTTCAGTGGCTATTTCGCTTTGCTAATGTTCCGCGAGCTCACGGATTTCAGTCTCCGCCTCTGCTGCCGCGTTTGGATGGGAGAGAAATACAAATGCTTAGATTTCGGCGCGTATTACAATTACCCAGGTTGGCAAAATCAATCCAGAGTCCTCGTCCACGGTGTCTCTCATAACTCACTGTGCGGCTCTGGGGCGTTAAGCCTGACAACTTAAAAAAAATTTGGATGTACCCATTGACGGTAGCGGTAACTTGTAGACTAAATATTTAGCTCTACTTACGGTGCCAACTCGCATCACGCAGACGCATGATGCGCCGTAACGGCAAGGCTGCATCTTTATTCGCGACACATTTATTGCACCTCGCCTGACCTATAGCTTCATGTGCTCCCGAGGCGAGATTCTTATCATTAAAACGCACTTCCACGCCGTCCCAACTGTGTGAAAAAAAGCACTTCTTTTTCTTCTCACCATCTGTATATACTCCGCAAGAACATGTCTATTTTGCGCTAGGTGAAAAGTTGAAAGCCAGCGGAGAAAGAAATGTGGCACTCGACCACTGGGAAATCCCGAAGCGAACACAGCGACAAAAGTGCAAGCGCTGAGCTGTCACACTTTTACGCAACGGTTGCGAAGACCAAAGACCAGAAAATAAGGTCTTTGTCAGCGTATGTACCTTTTTTTTGAAAGAAAGCATGACCCCGACTCCACCTCATATCACTCGTACTTTATTGCAACTGTTTGGTTTGCTGTGCAGCGAATTGGCTGCGCTACTGTTTGAGAGACTTAGCGTACTTACATCTCTTTCACTTGATTTCTGCAACGCTCGTAAGCTCTTCCTTCTTTTTGTAGCGTTGCTTTCTTTTGCGTAGTGCCCGCTATTAAAGGCAGCCATCTTCGACTTTTTTGCCTCTCCTCTTTGTATAAAGATGTAGAGTAGCGTCAAGGGTACGTCAGCGTTCACACAGTTTATGTGTACATTTGGATCCAAATCGAAGAAAAAAAGAGACTTTTAAAGGACTGCAGTCGATCTGTATTCGTTGCGCTTGCGCCAGCACTGCTCATTTTATTTTCCGTTATCAAGGAATTTCTTTTGTGCTAAACTTGAGCAAACAGCACGTTGACTTTCTCATTCTGTCACTTTCTTTATTTTTCGCAGCAGCTCTTCTCCCTTCCCGAGGTAGTAGCTTCTTGAAGATACATAGCCCCGAGCCACTAAGGGTCGTAATTTTAAGGCAAACTGAGACCGCTGATTTTTGAAGGGAACGGCTTGTTCTTGTGCAGGCGTGATTCACAGGCCGCTATACTTAGAGTGTTAAACATAGGAAGCGGGAAGTAATGGCTGTATTGTTTAATGCAAGCATGTGCTACAATTTACACCAACTTTTCTTCCTTAGCCACACGCTGTGCAAGACGCATAAGTGTAGATCCCCGCGTATAGTGTATTTAGCATTGTCTCAGAAAATACTATTGCGTATAAACGCAAATATCTGTAAGCTACGTATACGATGTTTAGCTAATTTAGAAACAGGAAACGCGTAGCCTTAAGAACAGGTTTACACGGAAATGACGCATGCGATGTATCATATCTGTGGCTGATGCACGAGAATAAATTTAGCAGATAGGAAGTTACCCAGAACGAACAGACATGTTTTACTGCACGCAGTCGTGTCACGAAGTACGTCGTTTGTAGTTGCTCGATATACAGCCATCCTTCCTTCAAACCGGAAGAGTAATCTAGCGGCAAGGGTTAGCCCCGCGTGGCACCAAGTAGTAAGAGTGTCATGAAACGCCGACTGAGAAGGATGTTTACGCTCATTCACAGTGTCAGATATTTAGGAAGGAGGTGGGACGTAAAATGGGCTTGTTTTCCCATTATTTGACAATGTTACCACCCTAGCCCGATCATGCAGGATCTTTTATTTGTGAAATGATACAACTTCAAAGTGTCTTTGCCCAGCCGGAGTGGAACAACTCGCCCCGGCAGTTGACGTGGTGCTCCGTCGGCGGTTTATTTACATAGCGGCTGCGTGCTGCCTCTCTTGTAGCTCGTGCAGCTCGCGCTGTGTTTCGAGCCGCAATACGTCAATTGGTTGGGAACGGCAATGTGTACATTTCAGGACTATTTTGTGTGAAACTGTCCGGCACACAAGACCTCTTATTCTTGAGTCACGAAACAGCCGCCAAGCGCATGCTTTAAACTTTATTTCCATCGTTCTTTCAGACAGATGCCACACTTGAATGTCAGGTTAAAAAAACAGGCACCATCTCTTCGTTTAAGTTGAAGCCTACGGACTTCATCTCGGCGTAGACAAGTGGATATATTTTTATGGCGAGAACGATTGTACGCGGGCGATAAGAGAATGAGACCGACGCCACGAACGTACCCATGTGCGCGTGCGTGCTTCCGTGCGTGCGCGTGTGTGCGTCTCTGCATGTGTCCATGCGTGCGTGCGTGCGTGCGTGTGTCTTTGTTCCCGCAGATGCGTGTGTGTAAGTGTTTCGTACACTATTGTCCTTGTTCCTTCTGTCTCAGCCATATATAAATCATCCTGTCATCATCACTGTAGAGGGCATCGGTCGGATATTGGTAAACGAGGTCCTGCAAGCCTTGAGCCCACTAGGAAAGAGTAGAGCATGTGGAAACCTGCGCCTCTGTCAAGGTCTGGTATGGACTCTGTCGAAATCGAATAGTAATTCCCTTAAGGGAGTTCCGCGGTTTCTTGAGAGATCAGTCTTTATTTGTACAGTGGTCGGTTTATTTGTAGAGGAAAGCTGCAGAAAGTTCCATTAAACATAGATGAGTAGCGATTGTTCCACGTCAACGGTAATGAAACTATGTGAGCCGAATCGAAATAAGAAAAAGCAAGGCTGAGATGGTCTGGTGAGGCACGGTGTAACGAAAAGCTTACCCTCGTTGGTGTTTACACCAGCAACGGTTACTTAAAAAAGCGCGTAGATATTTTGTAAGCAGAATTTTTTTTATCTGAGCAGCCTCTAAAAAAGAATGAGTCCCTTCTCTAGCAATGCTGAAAAGTGCGAGCGATGCCGTTAAGCCCGCCTCGCAACTTGTGAAAGCCGCCCAGCTAGAAAATCGGCTGTGTTCTGTGATTCAAAACCGGCATTACAGTGCATGCAGTCAGTTCTCCGACACGGATGCCATGACCAACTGACATACGAAATTGCGAAACTTTACCATCATGTCCAACAAAAAGTCACGAGGTCATTTTTCAATGGGTACCGGGCCATTGTGGAATCAGTGGCAATGATTCCGCCGATAACGCTGCTCGCACAGCACATCATGAAGAGCAGAGCGTTCCAATTCCGCTTTCGAGGACTGACGTCGCTAGGCAGCTTCGACACCTGGAACGCAGTCTCACGCTGACCGAGTGGAACTCGCCAAATTTACGACTTACACGACTGCATCGACTAAACCCCTCCCTGCAACTCCGGCCTCCACTCGGACTTCCTCGACGTGAAGCTACGCTTCTCTGTCGCCTTTGGTTAGGAGTTGCCTTCACAAAGGCATACTCTACAATAATTGGAGTGACTGACAGTGGAGCATGCGAGGTCTGTGGCACGGAAGAAAACATCGACCACCTGCTGTGCCACTGTCCACGATACACCCCTGAGAGACAAGAACTTGCCAAAGCTTTTCAAAAACTGGACAATCGGCTGCTTTCTGTGCAGGTGCTGCTGGAACACCACCCCCATCCCCCGTCGGCCCATAAAGCGGTGAGGGCACTTTTGTGCTTCTTAAGGACGACGGGCTTGTGCGACCATCTGTGACTATTAATGCATTTTCTGTAAGGCCACACACGTCAGCGAACTCACTGCAATTTCCTTCTTTCCTTCTCTCCTCTCTCTCCCTGTTATCTTTGTTTTCTCCTTTCCCATTCCCCCGGTGTAGGGTAGCCAACATGACGTGATTCTGGTTAACCTCCCTGCCTTCTTCTTATCTCTTTCCCTCCCCGCCCCGCCCAGCGTTCTGCTCTCACAGGAGTGAAAGCAGCTGTGACTAACCACCTAGGTCTTGACCTCTTAAACCCCTTTCGAAAATAAGAAGATGGTAGAACAAGTTTGGATTGTTTTACCGACTGTCCTTATAACTGTACCGCGTCTTTTTCCCGAGTGCACGCCTACATCATGGCTGGCTGGCCCCCATCGTCGCTATTCGGCCGATAGACGAGCCAAGCCAACTCATCGAAATAGAACACAAAGGCAGTGCCACTTTTCTATTCGCTACAAATGAAGGCTTATCTGCACATTGTAAGTTGGAAAACAAGTAAAAGTGTACCGCAATACAATACTACTAAAAAGACCAGGAACTTCGGACACTAATAGAAAGTCATGTGAAAGGCTGCTCATGCACCTTCATGTTCCTGCCGCGTGGGCCGCGAAAGGCCTTATTTCGCGACTTTTGGTGACGAATTAAAAATATAAATTCATGTTTAATGGAAAAAAATATGGCTCGTTCTAACCAATACGATACGCAATCCCAACACCGGTGCGGTTATCTCTATTTATGTTTGGAGCGGTTGCCTGTCCCTTGAATTTTACTGCCTTGCATTCAGCGAAGCAAAAGTTCATTTTTCGAAAGAAAAAAATCAACATCAAGTCTTGTATTCATAAGTTCCATTATACATTTACTTGACTAACTTAATTGTGTACTATCCTCTGAACATACAATCTCAGATGACATAGATTGAGTTAGTGTGCTGCGTGTCGAAAGTGTAAATGAAAGATTTTGGGACATGGTCAAATAGTAATGAAGAGGAGCAAGGTAAACTGACAGTGATGGAAATATTTTGGCCTAGCGTTGGATACAGCGTTCGGTGCGTCACTCAAATACGTGCCTCGCCAACAGGGCCTGGCACAATCGTCAGATGATGAGCGACGCGCAGACAATGAAGTCCGGCCCTAAATGAAGATGGATCACACCTGTCGCCTTCCTTGAAGGAGTGCCTGCTGCTCGTGCTCAACTGGAGACTCCTAAGCACCGTGCTTCACCCTTTTCTTGCGCGCGCACACACACACACACACACACACACACACACACACACACACACACACACACACACACACACACACACACACACACACACACACACGCACACGCACACGCACACACACACACACACATACACACGAACAAACAGACATGCACGCAGCACACACACATACACGCACACACGCGCACGCACACGCCGATGTGCATGCACCTAGTAGAAAGCCCAATCACTACTTCGCTTCAGCTCTCTCAAGTTAAGTGACGCTTTATTAAAGCAGCACAGACTGTATTACTGCATTCGGTTTGGCAGTATAGTTCGCGGTACGTGCAGTGACGCTATTCTGCTGTGCTATGATACTGGTCTTTCTTTTTCCTACCTTGATTATATTTCTAATCCTCGGGCGCATTTTTTAGGTTGTTTTCGAGGCACTACGCCTTGGAGCGCAGGTGTAGATTAAGCTTTGCTCTACCCAGGGTATTTCGGAAGCTACGTCTATGCTCAGCTTAAATGTACCGTCGTATTTGCCAGGTGTCACAGCGATGCTGTGACATCTGTAGTTATATAGGAGTTCACGCCGCACGTCCACGTTGTCGCTAGGATTCTGAAAATTACTGGATCACGAAGAAGGCCATGTAACAATGCATGAAATTCACGTAAGGTGTGTAAGGTAAGATCTGTACTTAGCTAAAATTTTGCGCAGATGCTGGGCAAATTTTTGCTTCGTGTTGTTTCTCCGAACCGAATTCCAATAACATATTCTGGATAACTTACGGTATGATAGCAGTTCACGTTCAGTGAAATAATGATTAAGTAATCGTGAATTCATATGTGCGCTTCGTAGTGCTTGTGTAACGATGCGCTTTGGAACTATGTAACATTGAAATGTAATATATGGCTAAATGTGCCGGTCACTGTTATTGCTAAAAAGGATATACGGTGAGAAAGTACCACAAAAAATTGAAATATATATATATACTTTGACCTAAATAATGGCTGACGTAATAGTTCTGCGGAAGCCCGCAAGGTGGAGAGAAGTAATTAATAAAGGAAAAATCAGAACCATCGGAAATCAGGCACCTGGTGAATGCCTTATTTTCCCATTACCAATTGCTTCTCTCCACCTTGCGGGCTTCCGCAGAACTATTACGTCAAACTGTTGCCTTTGACTAGAGTTGTTGACAAATTCGACTTCGCCCTGCCATCTGCTAGGCGCCTGGTTAGCACAGATGGTGGAGCGGCTGCCCCGGAAAGGCGGTGGTTCCAGGTTCGAGTCCCGGATCAGGAAGAATTTTTCTTCACCTGTGGGCGTTTTCTTTCGGGGAACCCGTATGGATTTCCTTTGTAGCAATTGCTACGAACTGGTGGTTGTCTGGTTTTCCCTTTATTAAATAACGTCTTATCGAAAGGACATTTTTTTAGCAAGGATCACTTTTTTTCAATGATGACACATCGAATAGCTTTTTTTTCCATGCCTGACTTTCTTTGAGAAGGTTGCTTGTAACTTGCTTCGCGTAGGTCCACTGTCCACATGTCTCGTTTGCAGAAGATAAGGAGAGGAAACAGTTTGAAATCGTGTATATGAAATAAGAACGCGGGCACGTTTTTATTGGAATAAGCAGGAAGGGCTGCCAATTCATTCAAATTTGTGCTGCAACAACGTCAGAGGTAGGAGACATACGGCGGAATGAGTAGCGGTGGGCTTCAGCATATGGAGGAGAAGAGGGGGAAGAGTAGCTTCAATATGGGGATGGTCGAGGAGGTGCGACAGTGGCTGGATACTTGGCCACTTCGGTAGCAACGGAAGCAGATTGGCTTGTCATCAGGAGTTGTTCCCTCAGTAGGGTTGCGGAATCTGTCAGGAAAATGCAGGTTGTTGCAAGGTATAGCCGTCGACAGCGATAGGGGGATTCAGAAATTGAGGTTGGTACATTCTTGCTGCACGACTGCCAGAATGAGGGAGATGGCTCGCGCTGCTTAGTGAGTGGTGTGATCAAGTCGGCGTAGATTGATCGGGGCTGGACTCGCAGCCTCAAGCTCGCGGCGAGCGATACGCGTCATGTTCTCATTGAAGGGTGGTGCAGTGGTAAGGTGGACGCAGGATGACGTCCCAGCCGTTTAGGGAGACGGGAGAACTGGGGAAAGACGAGGCGGCTTTTGGCCACCTCGAACCGGCGGAATTCCTTGACAATGACGTTTATGGTGGAAACACTCTTCTAGATCGACAAATCGAATGCGTCGCCTGCGATCCCTTTGAGGATGTGGCCTACTTTACAAACCTTGGCGATTTACTCGTCCACTTTCCAGCAACGAGGGAGCACGTCTTGTATGTACGGGACATACGATTCAGGGGAGCACTGCAGTCGGGAAGCGAGCTCTTTTCTTGCTGTCAGTTGGTGACAGGACGGGTTTCCAAAGAAATCACGGAGATGTTCCACGAAGATCTGCCAGCTAGAAAGCTCGTCTTCATGTATTGAGAACAATACGCGCGGTGTTCCGCCCAAAGTAAAATGTTGCATTTGCTAGCATTATGTTAGGGTCCCAGCAGTTCTGGCAAACACACCCATAGATGCTGAGCCGGTCCTGTCAGTGAACATTATCTTGGTCAGAGAATATGCCAGGATAGCGAGGACAGGTCACCATGACTTACGTTGTAGTTGAAGTCGCAGGTATCGACAAAGACGGGGTGTCGTTACCGGATGCCACGACGTAAAGCTGGATGGCGGGGCCGCTGCGGTGCTTCATGGAGAGCACAGAGAACGCCACTCTCCACCAACAATGTTTTACGAACGAAGGTTTAATTACACTGAAGACTATTTAAAAGATATATTTTTAGAACACTATGGCGCTGCCCAGTTCAGTCGATAGCTCAAGCCCAAGGAGCAGACCGCTTTTTTCGTCGGGGTGCCTGCTCACATTACCCAAAAGAAACACGTTTTAAGCAAGTAGTAAATGTTAACCGGTTGCGTCTCATAAACGTGAAGAGCGAAACCGAAAGTGGCGATGGAGGAAATTGCAGAAAAATTGAGTCGCCCACAGTTTTCTTAACATTTAGTCATCATGAAAAACGGAATGTCAAACATAAACGTAAGATACTCCGAAGAGTCAAACAAAAGGGATGTAAAAGATGAAATGTACTTTAGTACGGCGACATTAAATGAATTCTTGATGTGAATAACGTGTAATTTTATTTTATTTACTTTTTTCTTCATAGTTATCTTTGTTTAAGTTTTACTGCAGTAAGCTAATTGCTGGAAACCTACATTATATGTGATTCGTTCTTGCTCCAAAGTATGGGGGATGGGTTACTGATTCGTAGTTAGGTTTTCTTTCTGTTCACGCCCCAATACCTCTTTTCTCCGTATGCCTATTTCCGGTCTGGTATTTACTGCTAACTTATTGTTTCGTTGTTGTATATTTCTTGGTCTTTCTAGTGCTTGAGTTTTGTTACTGCCTCAACGTAAATTCAGTAATAGACACCGCAGGAGGTAACTTTGTTTGACTACCTTATTTAATTAATATCGCTAAGGCTGCTCCCGTATATATTTTCTTTTCTTTTTTATTTTTTGACTACAACAGAGGATAGAGGGGGTTGTGATCGGCGCAAAGGCTATAACCACTAGTCGATGGTCAATTTTCGGTTCCCCGTTTGAGCCTTGGTTGGACCTCTAAGCCACTCTGAGATGAACCTCGGAAAGTTCTCTCATGTGTGCGGAAATGGTTAACGCTCAGTCATGCTTGAGTCGTAAGAAAGAAGCGTTACAGATCGAAAGCAGTAGAATGCAAACTTGGTAACAAGTAAAGGGTGTGACTCAGAATTCTGTACCACTCAAACATTATCGTGTTGCAGCATAATGCGAACAAATGACCAACACAGAATTTTGAAGGTATTTCCTAAAACACAGCAGCGGTTGACTGTTCTTACTGTCCCATTATTACTGAATGCTCTAAGTGGCTTTTCGGGTATCCACAGAAGAATTTACAGTGTGCGAAGAACAAGGAAATCGTTAATGCATGCATCTTGACCATAACACGAACTTTTAGCACGCCTACACATTTGATTTTATCGGGTTCCTTATCACCTGTCGACCTTTATTGTTTGTTTCTATTGTTTAATGTCTAAACGTCTTTTTTAACAAGTAAATTAGAGTATAAGTTAACCGGGGTCGACAGCTGGTAAAGAAAAAGATACCAAGCAGGTTTGACACTTTTCTTTTTCCTGTAACAGGAAAGAAGGCACTAAAGTACTACTAATATGAGTTGAGAAGTAAATAGCATAAGGATGGACAAGACAAAAAAGACGAAACCTTTAAGAGGTAACGAAAACTTGTCAAACTTCGGACATATCGCCGAGAGCACCACCAAGCAAGCTCAAACCAGTTGTTAACATTAAATGCAATATCAGCATTGACTCTCGAAAAAACATTGAGGAGCCATTCCACTTTGGGAAGGCGGATGACCAGCGAAGCTGTAGCGCATCCCACATGGTTAGACAAGGGTACATAAATTTATTTTCATCATTTGGTAATGGCAGTGCCGATAGCTTTGTGAGTACTGTGATATACACTGAATGGTTCGGTTACAACCTTAGACAGAATCTTCATCAAAGTTAAAAGTTGAATCAAACTTCATCAAAATTCATCAAAGTTTCTTGCACACACTGAGGGAACCGTTTCTTGTCTGGTTTAGAAATGTCCACTTTGAAGTCTCCAACGATTATCACAGAGGTAGTGTCATCACGGTTAAACCATGCGAAGTGCGTGGTCATGATCTTCTTGATATCGGCATACCCGCAACTGCGAATATATTCTTTGAAAATGTCAAAATGATCCACGTACGCCGATGTGGGTCGGTTGGGCCGGGTCGGTGTGGTATCGCAAGCGATTTTTGTGTATGCCGTCTTGCGTACTTTCCCCCAGGCATCCCCAAGCTGCATTTTGCCAGTTTTCGCCTTGGGTGACCCCAACTATTATGTTAGAAACTAAATCTTTTGATTAATTGAGTGACTGATTTATGTATTTATTTATTTATTTACTTATTTAGTTATTTATTTATATGCCGGCAACACGAAACGCGTAAAAAACAATTTTCGACATGCTGTTTTCTATGTTGTATGCGTGATTAGAAAAAATTTAGGCACCACCAGCTTCACTTTGCTGAATGCTTGTAGCCTCTGCCTTATGGCGTCATGAGCCATTGAATTTTTTGTTTGCTTACGGGGGAATGAGTGCTTACGGAGGTATGAGCCACTGATGATGATATTTTGCTTGACGTACGTGAAAAACACACGCAACCCTAGCCATATACAGCTTCGCTGTAAAAACTGAGAGGTAAAGTGAGAGGACTCGCATAACAAAGTGACAACTATGGAGCATGGTTAGCGTTGAGAACACGAGGAAACCATAAATGCGCGGTGCAAGGGAGCCTACCAAATAGAAAAATAAGAGAGGTTCCCTGGTAGGTGAGCACAAGGATCCCTTATTCGGTCTAGAATTTTTCTGACGCGGCCAGAACCCATTAGCGACGAACAAGTCCCAACGATCCCATATTTATTTCCCCCTGAAACAGCACGAATATATACGAACCGGCTTTTCAAACGCTCCAGGTTTTTTACTCATTTCCTGCTTGTATTTCTTCCTGGCACTTTTCCTTTCCCTTTCTTGGCTTTTCGATTCCTACACTTGGCTCGAGTAGACTTCCCTTTAACATGGCTATTCAGATATTGGCGAGTTCGCAACAAAGAATAAATGAGTCGTATCGACTGGTAATGCTCGGCGGCTTTCGGTTTCTGGACACAGTGCTGGCGACAGCTGCGCTACTAATCAGTTACGGAGCTCATTCCCCGAAGATTGCAGCCGTTGGCCATGAAGGCAGTTCAAGATCCAGGAAAGCTCGATAGCCGTAGTCGACTGGGGCGTAACATAACAGTAGGAAATACCTGCCTCTGTGAGCAGATTACCAGCCCTCTGAAACTCACGTAAATTGTTCATGAGCAGCGTACAACATTCGGCCGTGTACAGTTAAATTCCAAACTCACCATGTAGCTGTTTAATACGTCCGATGTTCTTGATACATAAGCACACCACCGCATTAGGTTTGCACATTTCGTATTCACAGTGCATCTAGCTCATGCAGACAATGGGTCAGCCTTCTTTTTATGAGGAGCGTTCATGTTATGTCAGGTGCACCACATTGACTTTCTTGCAGCTTTCACTGTGCTGCTGGAGGTGAGAAAATCAATATAAAGCATAGGCTTTCACCATGGAGGCTGCACAGGAATATAGTGGCCTTCAGTCATTGCGGAACCCCTAACGCCCTTTTGGGCCCTTCTTAATTTCAGCAAGTGCTACAGGATCCTAATACGAATAACGCCCGCCTTATGAGGATTGATGTTTAGGATATTTCATCTAGCTCTTGTGGCGTCTGGCACAGCTGCCGTTTTCGCATTTATTGCCGGCATATTCGTCATTAATAAAAATTGCTTGTGCACGCTAGATCTCAAAAGAAGGTTTTCATTACAGTGCCAGAAGACATTCCACTCGTCAGTAAATCACAGCGACCCTGAGTGTTATTCCTTCTGGCACCCAGTTTTGAGAACATGGTCATTCTCTAGCTGTTCATAAATAGGTGTGCATATAAATTCGATCACACAAACAGGTGCGCAGCTATAAGTTAGATAACATAAAATCACAGAAATAACAAATTCTGAGCAATAGTGAAAGTTTAATTAAGGACGATGCCTTTCCAAGCGAGTTATCCCCCTCCCCTCCCCCCCACCCTTCATCGTATCCGCTATCAGGACTTCTTTCGTTTTTCGTGGGCCGATCCCGAAGATACTGCAGTTTACAAATGTAGACCGATCTCAAATGTAGTGCAGTCTAAAAATGCGGACAGTTCCCGGGGATACCTGCAGCCTTAATATGTTGGCTGATCCTGAAGATAGCGCAGTCAAAACATTGCAGTAGTTCGATTTTCCTCTTACTCCATTTCACACGACGGCAGACGCGATATTGCACCGTGCGCTGTAACTGTGCTGAATCCTCACCTCCAACTCGCTCTGGAATACATTGTACGTGATCGACTTCTAACTCAAGGATCACTTGCCTTCCAACTTTCTCATGGTTCTCACTCGTGAAATACATACGTCAACACGATTGGTATGTGATAGTGCATTGTATTGTCGTGAACCATTGTTAAGTGACGGCGATTTTCGTTTTTGTTGTTCGAGTTCGTCGTACTTAAACACTCTGTTCTTGTCGGAATTGAAGCTTAGTCGGACGATAGTGCCGTGTTTTTATTCTCTCATGCGTATGCTTTGCGACGCTCCACTCCTTGGTGTCAGGAGCATTAACTGTACCCACGAAGCTGCTTGACAGGGTTCCTTAACGCTATTGGCTCTGTTTCAGTACTAAGCTGCCTTCATTTTCTTTTTTTTTCGTATAGACGTGTGAGGAGAGAGCGTTGGTTTAGGCTATTGTTGGTGCAAAACTTTTTCCGATAAGAACCTACTAAAAAAATACGGCCTTATTTGAAAAAAGAAAGACATCCCTAAACTGCATTCCCTAATATAGTGACCCTGCTTGTGCTAATAATTAAACTGAACTTCTCACTCAGAATACAGTCTTTCAATTTTGGAAATGTTGGTATGCTAGATATTTCAATAAATATGAAGGTGGACCATCACTTACTTGCGTCACGCCTGGCAAACCAAAAGGCGAACCCAATCTGTTCGTCAGAATCAAGGCCAATTATCGAAATCAAAACCGCTGATTCGTAATCATATTTTCGCGTGCATGAATAAGAAATTGTGAACTTCTCCCTCAGCTGGACAATAGCGTGGTTAAGAAGGTGGAGTGCCTGGAAATCGGTCGTTTCGAAGCTCTACAACTGCCGAACGGTATTACGTGAAATATGCGATGATAATTTCTTCACGAGTGCTTGTGGCTTTATACACGAGTGGACATTCATCTGCCGGTGTGTGCCAAATGACTCTTCTTCCTCATTATCTTTCATCTACTTTCCCATGTGTGGGTCGCCAATGAAGCGGGACCATGGTTAACCACTCTGCCTGTCCTTCTGTCTATAGGTGTGATCACTCTTAAGTTTGTCGCAATTTTTTAAACGTCACCGGCGGCTGTTAGAATAATTCTTGTTCTCGAGCTGGATTATTCAAGGAGACGGACATTACTAGCACGAGAAATTGAAATGCGTATCCATTTAATTTACAAAAATAAATAATGAACTTCTTCATTAATTCCTTCGCGACACGCATTGAAAGTTACGAATTGTAGCCGTCGAGTGTGCAAGACTTGTGCGTTTGAATGAATCTCCATGGTGACACCAGTGTCGAGATCAATCCCCTTCAATCATTTGAAGATCAATTCGGAATCAATGAAGACAAGATAAATTCTAATGAAGTTAGAAAAAAAATTGCATTATTTTGTTGCTAGTATCCCTGGATGCAGCATGCCTGCCGTGGAAAGGCCTGTAAAGGCAATGCTTCATCTTTTGTCGAAGACGTTCTCGTTCACTGTGATCCGGAAGGAAGCGTAACTCTCGTGCTTCGCTTTGAGCTTTTGGCAGTCAACACTGTTGCCATGAACAACTTTTTTCAGCGTAGCACAGATTTCATCGCAATCGAATATATAGTTTTCATTCTGAGACTTCTATTGCTTTGGCTATGCGATGTACAATACACTGTCTCCGATATGGCACTCGCTCGCCAATGTCGGCCATGACCATGGCGGCATGACGTCTTTGTATGACGATGACGCAGTGATAACAATGAAATGACGCTAGAACAGCGAAGCAGGTATGACAATGATAGCATGATTACATTGAGATTCTGAACTTACGACGATACTACAACGATGACAAAGAGCAATGAAGGCGAAGGAATGACCATGATGGCGTTTCGACAATGGCAAGACAACGGATGGATGGTGACGACTGTATGACGTCGACGAAATGACGACGATAGCATGATTACAGCGGCATTATCGCAACTGAATGACGACAGCGTGATTACGACGAAAAGACGAAGAAAGAATGACATTGATGGAACGACAAAGGCGGCATGAAAACCGACGTCACAAGCGAAATGACGCATTGCCACCTACGAAATGTGATAGATTACAATTTCTCTATCCATTTGCAGTCATACGTTATAGGGCACTTGGCACCTTTGAATAATGTGAGGTACTGTGTTAACTCCGTGGCGTCATCACTTGAACGTCGCTGTTGGCGTTGACGTTGTCCATGCTTTGAACATTGTATTCGTCTAACAACGTTATTCTCGGTGCATCCTTTGTTATGAATGTGTGCCAAATTGTTGTCATGTGGTGACGACGCTGTTTTCACCGGCGTGACGATGACTAATTGCACACGAACGTTATTCCATTTTTAAGAACAATTTTTATGCACTTCAAAAATGTATTGCTCGTCCACTGCAGTATTGCTTTTTATGCTGTCCGAAATGTATGCACAGATGCCGCTGCGCTCAGTTTTTCTGGAGCGCAAAAAAAGAAGAAAAGAACAGAAAAAATCCTTCCGTGATAGTTGAGTGGCTAGAGTGCTCGATTTCGAAATGTACACTGCTTCATTGGCACGGGTTCGGATCCCAGTGGAGGTGGTTGTGGAGAACTTTTATTATTCTTCACTCTGTGGCGATGGCGAAGCTGGGCATGACGAAATGTCCTGACGACGTAAGGGAGGCAGAAGAAAGGGGAAAGGCAGGCAGGCTAACCAAATGGGAAGATACCGTTAGCTAGGGTACGCTGAGGAGAGAGGGGATGGGGAGCTAAAGTGACCGAAAAATTATGGTTCTGCGTAGCGGATGCCAGCAACGGTCTTCGTCAGCTTAACAGAATAGGCTGGCGGACGGGGATAGGAGAACAAGGCAAAACTCAGTCTTGAGCACCTAAATGCTCTCGAGCTAAACATATTAATAATCGTTACTGTCAATAATAGTAATCATCGTTCCCGTCTTCATTTTCGGTCCACGCGGAGCTAGCCCCCATTTCCAAAGATAACACTGTGACCAGTTTTTGGCAAGGGAAGTATGGTATCGTCTGATCCTCTGAACTGAGAAACAGCTGCGCGTCGAGTATAACCTTAAGTTGGGGCAAAACAAATAGAGCTTACAGGCGTCGTAAATTCTATCAGAACCATCCACCGAGGCTTCACCGTATGACATATGGCAATACGCCTTGAGCTTTAAGCAGCATACAGAAAGGCCAGAGTGGAACTCTGCCATAGAAAACCTTCCTGTGAGCCAATCAGTTATCGCAGAAGGAGTTCCCCCCTCGAGCACTACGTTTCTTGTCCTGCTTGGCGAATAAAAAGAATCATCGAGGCCTCTACGCCAGAACTTCGCATGACAGAGAGAGAGAGTGTGTAAAAGAAAACGGAAATGTTTGACCGGAGACAGGCCTGCCTGCAGGTTCTGCTCATGGGCTCAAATAAGAGAACGAACTCACAGTGAAGCATCTATATACGTTTGTTTTCGTCTCAAAGGCGTAGTTGCCGACGTCAAAACGCCTTGCCCTAAGAAGAAAAATTAATACCTTATAAAAAGAATGCCACAAATTTTTTCTTCTTTTGTGGTGCTTCATGTCACAACTCTTGTCCGTAGTCTTCCGCTTCTATCCCAACTCCGCAGTTGCGTGGAGGTACCAGGAGGGGATGGGACGCCAAATCGATGAGGCTTTTCACCGAGTTTTGTTCCGAGTGAAAGCGTCGACAATGTAAATGTAGCGAAAAGGTTATTGAAAACGACTGATCGAAAGCGAGATGTAGACCAGATGTAAAAAACAAAAAACAAACAAAAAAAAGCAGAATGTTTCGTGCGCGGAAGGGCGAAAGAAAGCGTGGAGTGGGTTGAAGAGGAAGCACTGCCTCGTGTGCTTATCCCTGTCTATATTTTTCCGTTCAAAACTTTTTTGCCTGGTGTTTCATTGCCATTCCGTACAACATGACAGAACGAGTGGCAATGAAGGCCGCTTCTTGCTGCACGACCAAATAAGAAAGAAAAAGAGTGATTATTTTGTTGTACGGAGCTTGTACTGTGTGGGACTGCGTCACCCTGGTGCACAGAACGAGTGCTTCGAGATGGTTCAAGAACAGATATCACATTCGACGGTGTGTTGCAGTTCAACTACATTAGCTGCTACGACGGTGAACGCGGTTGTAAAAGCAGAGGAACAATTGAATAGTGGATGGAGCAGACAGAAGCTTTTCTTTATCTTACCTTTACGAAGCAGTTGTGTACAATGAACACAATGTGCACGAATGTGCTACTATACATCTCACAAAATTCATGTAGCTGGTAGCGTTAAGCACCTTTCGTGTCTTTATACTTTGGTTTGATATTGCACTCCCTAGCTCTTGCAACCGCCGTGATATAGTATAGGCACGATAATAATAACAGCTTCTCTGTTTGCTATAAATAATTACCATACTTTTGTCTTCCTGTCAGCGTGTGTTTTACCGAGACATCCGCTATGAAGCAGCCTGTTCAAAGTAAACTGAAACGGGATCGCTACGCATTGCGCAATTAGCTGCAGATAAATTGCACTCTAGGACGCATCTCTATGTTTGGTGGTTACAGTGATCGCAATTTTTCGCTGTTTCTGATTAGGTACCAAATGAAAAGGATTTATAAATGTTTTGAGTCATATAAGCATGGATGTCTGAGTTAGGAGACATTACCGGCGATTGAAAATAATCTGGCTCGAGGGGTAATATGTTCGATGGGTACGCTGATGCGTTAATTCAGAATTTCGTTCGGATAAAGCAGAGTTGCAGTCTGAAAAGCAGAAAGAGTGCTTAGACAACTGTTAGGTGCTGAAATGAAGAAGAATATTCCGTGCAATATTTATGGAGCACGTGGAATTGTAGGAAGAAGAATTTTGACCGAACACCAATGCACGCATGTGTGCACTGATGTAGTACAAGCCTCCGTTCTACAGCAACAGCAACATATTGTACATCTGGCACTGCCTGCATGCTTGACTAGCACATGAGTGCGACCGATATTACTTCTCCTCCCAACCGCGTATGCGACTAAAATCGTATGGGCTTCTCTTTTCCGTCCCCAGCTGCCAATTGGCATTTAAGTACTTTAAGGTATATGCTTTATTTACAGAATTCAAAATGGTTCTTTCTTTTTTGAGGAACGTCCAAATAGTAAACATCTTCACATCAGCACCAAGTTTAAAAAAGTACTGCTGAAGCTTTGTAACAAAACACGCTGGTCTTCTGCTAAATTTTAAGCTACATATTTTAGGGGCACGTTTTACTTAAGATATTATTCGAAAAGTCGTTGCATTTTTCCGCAAGCTTCAGGGGAAATATAATACTCGCAAGGATGTGCGAATGTTGAAAATTTCGAATAAGCTTCGAATAGTCCGCGCTATTTGACTCGTATTCGATTCCAGCATTCACTACTTGAAGTTGTGGGATACTCGTTTTTTTTTTAATACATAATAGACAAAGCACTTATTGGCGCTCTAGATAGTCAGAACACTGAATGTGAGGAGTGTTTCAATCATTTTCTGCAGTGGACGCTCGGGGCAAGTACCTCTTGCTCAATCATATAGTCATTCATTAGGTGTGGCCCATGTTTTCGGTAACCTATATAGAAGTTTCTTCCTGTTTATTATTTCGCTTGTCCGAACATGCTTGCATCGCTTTAAGACAATGTCCGGTGCTGCAGTATCTTCTCGTACAACAACAACGCTGCACTACCACACGGTGATGTGCTGTTCCCAAGTGTCATCGCTATCATTTCTATGGTGCCCGCGATAATTGAAACTAGGTGTTTATTATTGAAAATCTCGTCAGTTATGCAGGCGTGTAACTGTGTGCGGTACGACATGCTTGTGTCAACGTACAGTCAAGTGCCAACGTTTAAGGACAGGAGTTGCCAATAAATGTTTTTTTTTCTCAGCCGAGGTGTACAGGCTCAAATCAAGGGGTGCGCCTGTTTGACCAGAACCACGCATTATTATAATTTCACGTTGCACGACTGTGCAAGATATTTCTTTTTTTGCATATGCCATGGTCTCTTGACTTTTGCACTCGATTGTACATAAGCCAAGATTTCTTTTTCATCATACGTACCCTTTACATATTTTATATTTCAACTTGCTTCAGAAATAAAAACAGATGCAAATCCTACTCGATATTCAGTCGTCTTTTACTTAGGATATTTGTGTTCGGTTCTATTGAAAACTTTTGCTCTTGAGACATCGCTCATCACAACAAGCGAAATTGTCTCAGGAAAAGAAAGAGTAAACAAGGAATGTTATGGAGGTTAACCAGACGAGACCCCGGTTTGTTACCCTTGAAGCGCCCTCGCTTCTTTTCGGAGTCCCGGAACAGTACGTCGTCAGCCTCAAACATCCGGAATAAAATGCCTGTGGTAACAGCGAAGCTGTATTTAACGAATAAATACGAACCGCGAACATCGTTAGGGCAAATGTTCAAAGACACGGACAGCAATTCAACACCTCGGCGCTGCACACGCGCTTGCTGCACTGGGCCGCGACAGACTCTCACGTGATCGTAAGTTCACGTCAACCTATTAATCCTTGTCGACACATGCGCCAAGGCATGCACAGCGCTATCAGACCTTTTTGCCCCCGTCACTGCTTAAATATCATGTAGCGATGTTTGCTATTCGGGTTGTGGCGAAAAATTGATGGGATATCGGCGCTTCCGACACTTCCCCCTTTCCGAGAAAATGGAAGGTAGTAGAAAAGGGAAATGAGGAAGAGAGCAAACACTGTGTGCACACGCGAGTGCGCGGGAGTACCGTGACCGGTCACTGAGGATGGTGCACTTCAAAGATAGTCACAGTTTCGCCCGAAAGGTGAAGCATTAATTGCGGTAGCAAATTATTAGACAACTATACCCAGTAAGGCTCGCAGTTTTATCGGCTGTATGAACTGCTTCAAACATTCGCTTGCTAACTACATTAACACGCGTGGTGACAACGCGCGCACAGGGCAAACATGAACACGTCACACTCGATGACCGCGGACACTCACAAACATGAAAGCCTGCAAAACACGAAAAATATCCACGTGCCTATTCGTGCGGCACTTTTCACATCCTTCTGTGGATTTCTTTCGGGCATTGAAAAAAACATTTATGTAGCTCGTATAGAGTAGTAGAAAGATGGATGGGGAATTTTGCGTGATGGCCTACAATTTCCTGCTTGACAATTCTTCTTTTATTGTTGTTATATTTGAGAACTTAATTAATAATAATAGCTTAATATGCAATGAACCGAAAAAAAACATTGTCTAACTTGTTCCAAGCGACAGCAAACAGCTGTACTTTAGTTCTGTCCGGCTACGTGGTACTTCAATACTTTTAAATTTTGGCACAAGTTACGCGCACACCCTGTATATATGAATACCGATATGATCGCAGATTACAGTCCGTAACATAATTTTCTGTGGGCTATGATGCACCAAGCAAGGTAACGATACACCAGCGGTATTATTACCTTGCTTTTTGTGCCTTTCCAATTTACGCGTTAGATGAAAGTGAGAAATCCATAAGCCTGCAGAAGGGAAGGTCCATGCGGAAGCATTATGCTGAAACGCACAATTCACAATCTTGGAAAGTGCATTCACGTCCGTGTTTTCAGCAGAGAGCAACTATGCGGTATTTTGCTCGATGAAGTTACATAGTAAAAGACTGTAAGCCATTGATTCCTCGGGGCGGGAAAAGCCAGGTAAGCAGCCTTCTATAGCATCGTAACGCTGTAAAGTACTGTAGTTGTTCCGTTGCAGTTGTTATTGAAGGACCGCTCTCTCCTTTCATTTTAATTAAATGTAGGCTGGATTTTGCGGCTTAGTTTCAATAATAGATGGAGAACACGCGTTACGAATTTGGTCTCCAGGTTATTCAAAGAATGTACTTTGGAATGACACATCATCAAAAGCTCCTTATCGAACTTTTCATGCTTCTCGTGTTTTCTAAACGACTTCTTGGGAACTTCATTCCTTCCCAAGTACTAGGTGTTGGTTGGGCGCGTTACGCCACTTTCCAATATTGACCTGCCTGTAATTAGGCATAATATCTTTACAACCACAATTACTGCAACAAATAATTTTGTGCAGACATTTCTGAACTGGTTGTAGTTGGCTAAAACGATAGCCGAACACTCTGTATCATACACAAGCGGGAAAGAGCAACAGGTCAGAAGCAAGTTAACGTCGATTGGGCATCATCTTATGTGACCGTCCTTTATTTTTTGCTAGCTTAGGGCGTAGTCCTATGATTTAATTGTTCAAGTAAACAGAAAAAAGGACAGCTTAACCACTTCAAAGGAAAATGGAATATATGGACTCATTGCTATTACACACGGAACTTCCCATTTGTTTGGGAATCGATCTGAAGGTTAAAGACAGCAACCGAAGCTTAGCCCTTTCCACAGAGATAATTCTTAATCACTGAACGCGATGTAAGGTCACAAAACTACACAGTGGATTATGCATAAGGAACGCCGTATGGAAGTACTCTGATTTCTTTTGAACACCATGTATTAGTAGTCAAAATAGTAGTCACGATAGTAGTTTCTTATTCAAGACGTCTACTGCAGTGTTGCCGCAGCTACTGATTTATCCTTACGCATCATGATTTATTTTCTAAAATTAAGTGATGCAGTGATAGGGCTTCAGAACCTGCAAATCTTTGGCGTCTTGCAGATAAACAATAGCAAATGTAATTATCTTTTTCAAACGTATCACTTTTCGTTCTTATCTTTACGAAATGTACTATTCATACATAATTGCTAAAACATCATCAACTTTCAATGCGCACGAGGAACAATTGATCTGTCTTCTTTTTGATGTTTTTAGTCTCAATCAAGGTCGAAAGCAAAATGAACACTTCAGACTTCAAGTACTAGATGCACCAGATTTTCGTGGCGTCCGCCGCTCTTGGTAAAAATAACCTATGCCTAATTTCAGAAGTGAATTGTAGAAATTTACCTTAAGTACTGAACCTTTATTATTACCGTTGGTTTATGTGCATTGACATTATCGATAAAAGAGATTGCATGAAACACGTTTGAACTCAACTTGAATGTTACAAACAAGAACATTATTATATAGCAGATGTAAGTATTTTGAAGTTTCATATTTGGTTGCCCGTTCACTTGCTAACCCGATCGACTTTTTTAGCTGTGTTTTCAACGTTGCCAGTGAAGCCGCATAACCCGTTGTCTCATTTGCCGAAGTGCTATCGTATTTCCCTCGCGCCTCAAGTCACCTTCATGAGTACGATCAAACTGCTCCGCAGAGCTCATTCATCGACAGCATTAAAAAATAGAACGGCACCCGGTGGCTAATAAGAAGGAGTGCAATCACCTTTCACTGATCAATTTGTGCGGATATGCACATTTCTCATTGAAAGCAATAATTATTGAAATGCAACCGTTTCGTATCATGCGTCACACTTAATCTGTGCCTAAAGTGTAGCTTAGCAACGTTACCGAAACAGTTTTCATGTGCGTACCACTAATTTAAAACTCTTTGCTCATGATTTCCACAGAATTCGTAAGTATTCTACACCGATGATATAAGTCAGCTCCATAATGGAAGTAAGGAAAACACCCGAAACTACTGGAGTGCGTGTGACACATCTCAGTTGTGCAGTGACGGCCTAGGTTGGGAATGGCTTATGAACTTGCCGGTCACCATCTCAGCGAATGACCCCATCTACAGAAGTCATGCTTCCAGGTTGTGACAGCCTGGCCGATGACGTGAAGGTGAAGGGCAAAGGAGAAGCTGTGTTGAATGATCGGGAATTAATGCGCTGAACGAAAGAGCAGTCACAGAGATATCTTATGAACCTGGAGTGCCGACACACATGCGGCATAAATGCGAACACGGCCGCAAATGCCCACAGGTTATCCGAGTGTTCTGTCAAACACGTGCGCGCAGCGAGTAGGCGGTATTTGCTTTTTTTATTGAGAATAAGGTTAAATTGAATAAGGTTTTTATTGAGAACAAGGTGCGTCATTGACCTCCGGTACTGTATGAAGGCTGCATTTCAAATATGGGGGCTGTAACGCGCCTCCTGGAAATTTTATTTTGCAGAGGACTGGCGCAAAGTACGCCTCCGATAAGCTTTAGCGTTCCTTCCTTAGGGGCTTCTTCCGGTTTGTTAGTTTGTTATAATAATGATTTTTTCATTTTTTTTCGTGACCGCGCTTCGCATACTTTGCAGCTGATAAAAGGCAGAAACACACGTTTGACGTATTAGAAGATGCCCTTTTTTAAGAGTTCAAAACTCGCAGCATATGCAGCACGTCGAGACCGAGACACTGCTGTGCATTAGTGAAACCACATAAAAAGGAAACTAAAACCTAATGAAAAAAAAATACAGCGCTTACTGAAGCACTTGGAAGGTAGATATCCCATACTGCGGACTTTTGAATCGTCTATAGCTACCTTTACGTCCACCCGAAAAAGTCGGTCGAGTTGTCTTGTCGGGCGAAAACGAGTCGTTGGGTTCACATAAGCGCTAGCAGGTTCTAGCCGACCGAGCATCGCGATGAGTTCGGTCAACTCGTCATGAAGGACCAGGTTTACTTGCCCGTATTCGTCTGACAGGATACATAAAAACGTAGTCTGGTCGGTATGAGTCAGCTCAACGTCTCACTCGACCAGCCCGCGTCGACTACACGTAGACGAAGCTTATGTCACATGCAGGATTGACTTTATGTCGCAGGCGCAAAGCAACCGCTGTTCTATTGTTCCAGCAAGGTCTTCAATAAGAAAAAGATAGGCAGTTTCGCCCGAAGGGCAGATCACTGGCAGCAATAGTAAGGTTTAGCGTTGAGCTTGAACTCCTTGGACGGTGTCCAAACTGTACGTGGGTGAGATTTTATGCAGATGCGATTTACTCGGACGCGCCAAAATTTCTAGCCCTTCAGCAGCTTTAAGACGCCGTGCAGGACCTATAATATTGCTTTTCAGATTTTTATAGTCTCAGAAGATTTAAGACAAGAAGCATGCGCTGTGAATGAAATTATTATTATTTTTGTCTACTGCGCTGTCAGTCTAGAAGAATCTGAGAAATAAGTCATTCTAGAACGTAATATATGGTTTGAGCAACTTTGTCGGTTTATTAGTATCGCAAATACCCTTCAAATAGGCCATAGATAGACATAAGAAGCCAACACATGTCACTTATACATATGTAAATATATACGAAAGGTCACGGTGATGGTGAAAATTCGCCTGGAGTGTCCATGTAATCGTTATCACAATGAAAACTTAGATACTAGCGGAGGAATATGGGAACGCAGTGAGAAGCTGGACATTTTACATGTCAAAAGTGATGTGGTTATCCCTTTGGTAGGTGGTGGCATAAAAAAAAGGAAAGTAAAACTCTGTGCGTTGCCTTTTCCTCGGACACAAAATTGGGCATAGCATTACTGAGAAACAAACATCCTGTGAAGCAGTGACTTACTTGGTATGCAATCGCAAATGCAGCTTCAGAGTGGTAGCCGTAATCACCTGGCCCTACCTCCCTACGAGCTTCAGGATTTCACGAAGAACACTACCACCACCTTATAATGCTCTGACGGGCAGTCTTCTCTGAGAGAAGGCAGTAATACGGCGGAAACTCCAAGCAAATACATATTCACGCTTGAGTCTCTACCACGTCATACACCCTGCGGTGTATTCCTATAAATAACCATACTGTGATCAATGCGCAAGTCTTTATATCATGGTATTGGCTTGCGCGAGAACACCACACCTCACACCTATAAAACACCCCACCACACTGCAATCGGAGACAGCGCTGTCCACCTCTGATTCGACAGACCAGCTCAACCTGGTCAACCGAACGAGAAGGACAGCTAAGGCCGCTGGACGCTAAGCACGACGCCGCGGAATCAAATCCTGGGCACGGCTGCCGCATTTCGATGTGGGCTAAATGCGAAAACACCCGTGTATTTAGATTTAGGTGCATGTTAAGGAACCCAAGCTGCATCAAATTATTCCAAATCCCCCATTACGGCGTGCCTCATAATCAAGTCGTGGTTTTGGCGCGTAAAACCCTATAATTTAAGGCTGCTGGACTACTGGAGTCAGGGAACGAACTTCCGCAGAGCGGGGGAGCGTCCTACGCTCGTGTGCTCTATTTGCATCAGGCTTATTCTCTCTCTCTCCCTCTCATGCAGAGCCTCCTTCCTCGCCGAAGTATTAGCGGAAGTGCTATTGCGATAGCAATTATACGCACACTCGAGGCTTTTTTGCACCGTTGGCGTTGTCGTGCTCTCACAGTATGGATGCGTCCCCCGTTGACGGTCAGATTCCCAGAGATACATAGTGCGTGACACACGGCGAAGGCCAAGTTGATGCACAGTCATGCTGCGCTCAATCTGCCTCAGCCAGGGCAGCTTCCACTGCTGGCGTGAGCACTGTACGCGCACAAATTATTCGCTCCTTCTGGGAAGTCGTGTGTAAGCCCCACCGCCGTGCATAGGCTGGTGAGCGGAGCGGTCCTTATAAACGTCAGGCTAAATCTATCTAATCCTTTTTTTAATGAACTCAGACACAGAACTTCATTCACTTTGTTTCCAGTAGCTTCTCTTCGCTATGCCTGTCTCAACAGAAGCTCTTTCGACGTTGTTGCAAGGGCCCCGTCGTTCCTTTTATTTCTCCTCTTCAAGTAAGGCTGCTTTCAATTGCGCGGCCATAAAGTCTTTCTCACTTACACGGCACCGGCGTTAAGACGTCTACCCTATCAAAAGTAACGGGGTTTCAGGACCGTCAGATAGGCTACAGCATTTCCAATTTCACTTCGAAAGTAGTGTCCTTACGCTCGCGCGATCTCAATTTTCCGTACTTCCTCGTCGTCTTTTGTTTCTTTCCCACCAGTGCTCTCAAAGCGCACGTCGCTGTTGCTGTGTCCCCCCATTTCATTGCTCTCCTCTCCTCATTACGTCGATTTCTGCCGCAGTGCCGCTTTCTGGCCGGGTGCACGAACTCGCTTCCCCGCGATCCGCATGTAAGCCTTCCTCCTCCGCCCAACGTCATTCTCAGTCCTCTTAATGGCGACAAGAGCCGGTCATTTCCAGGAGACCTCCCCTAATCACGCGCACAGAATTCCGCTCGCGATTGCCGGCCTAGCTTCCTGCCGGTCGTCTCCTCCAGCGGTCTGATTGTATAGGCGAAGGAAAGCACTTGGGCTGAGCTGACCACGTACATTCTATTTCTGACGTCCCGTCGTTTAGCTTGTGAGAGACGGCCGCTGTCTTCGACAACGATGAGTCCGGTAACTCAGGGCGCAGAGAACTGGACACAGAATTGTGACGGTAGACAGAGGCAGCCTCTTCTAAGACTACCCCCACAGTACTCCTGCGCGCAAACGCGCCTTCTGTGTACAAAGGTGGCGCCCGCGCAAGCCCTTTGGTCCCGCTCTCGGTTTTACTTCGCTGCAGTATCACGTTCAGCGACTCCCTTTGAAAATGAATCTAGCGGATTTCTTCTCAGCGTGGAACAAAAGGCACTTGTACTCGCTGTCATTTGTTTTGCTCCAAATGAGCGCCCATACCTTCCATGCCCCTACAGAGACTGAGTGAGTAAAAACACTCTGGCGTCTCTCCGCCAGTAAATGCCGCAATTTCATTCTTTTTACTGAGGCTTCACTTTCTTTCCTATACTGACCTTGCCCTCGACATTGCCACGCAGGATCTCCAGAAACCAAAGGGCAAGTAAGACGAATCGCGAGCAATTTAGGGTATCCGCTTCTTGGCTTCTTGGAACTTCGATATCCCTTGGATACCTTTTGTTTCGAGGAATTGTTTATTATTTTAGGCTCAGGGACTTCGCGGCTGAGGCAAGGGGTCATCGACGCTTTATCCTACATTGCTGAAGAAACGATCCTCCACCAGGAAAACAAGCAGCTCATACTTGGGACCACCGATAGAAAGCACTGAAGGCGCTGCGTCGGAGCAAGGGTAAATAATGCATGCCGAATTTTCACAGCAGTGCGGGCAAGGCTTGTGCAACCTCTTTGATGTTTTATTGAGATTAAGCTATGCTGGTGGAACTCGTCTGCTTCTCTTTTAAATAATATTTCGTAGTACTTCCCTTTAGCTCGCGGGGCAATTCTGTGATCAACATATTCTAGGGGCGAAAAAATTCATTGTGCAGCGTTTGCGATGCGGTGTTATATATGTGAAACGTACAAAACGTTTTTACGCATTCGGTTAATTATCTCTAGCCAAAACGAAATGTTGGAGGCGTGTACTTTATACTGGCAGTGAAATATACAGGACCGTGCCTGTCACGTCCTGAGGCACGCATAAAATATACGTCGCGTAAACAGCAGGTGCTCCATATGTCGCAAAGAAATGACAGGGAGCAAAGCCAGAAACAACTTGGTTGAGCGAACTTGTGTCAAGTAAGCAAAGCTACATTACCTCACAATGATAGCAGCAAACGTGGTCGTTTTTGTAACGCGATTGCCATACCTTGGACACTTGATGCCTTTTCCAGTGTCTTAGTCTATCAGCCTGTCTATGTATCTATGTTTCTGACCGTTTTCTCGTTAACTTGGGTCACTGGGTCCAGGGTCTAATAGGTAGCCCGTCGGGTTGTTGTGATGAGGTAAAGGGTTGGAAACCAACCGTCAAAACAACGTGGGTCAATTGGATAGGTGGCACAGCGTATGTTCCACTGCTCAAGGGAAACACTGTGAAACGGGGTATGTGTTGAACGTAAATTAACCTCTTTCAAGTAATTTTAGGTCAATGGCTATTTGCACAGGGTATGTGCCGCTGGTGTATGTCTGTAGAGTAAAAAATAATTCTAAACCATGAACGCAAACGAAATGGATAACTATATGGGAAGCTTATTTGGGCACGTATTGATATTGTTGAAGCGACTGGTGCATGTGAACCAGCTGAGTCAAATATTCAATGAAAAATTTGAAACGCGCCGATGGGGTAATCTCTGTGAAATTTGAACGGATGTAAATATTCCAGCGTGGATAACGTTCGCACAGGCAAGCAAGTGAAAGTGCAATTTGGAACGTCGGCAGCCAAACAGGAAATAAATCGCTGTCGTGTCAGCGCGTACGCTACAGAGTGTGGCTGGCTATTACTGGTCACTCACAAGAAGTCCTTGTACGCCTGTGTCACGAAAGCAGTGCTCAATTTGATGTTACGTGCAGCGCTGCGAACACAACGACAGAACACCAGCCAGGCAACAAATCGCATCATGTGCCGTAGCCATGCCCTTAAGCAGAGGGAAACCACAATCGTGGATCAAGTAAAGCAGCTGAGGACTTCGTCCAGTGGAACGCTCAGCCATGTGAGAGACGAGTGTAGCAAAGTGCAACTAAAGCAAAGCAAAAGCCGGCGCCAGCAATCAGCGTTGGGAGACCAAGCACCAAAGAAAGGGAAACGAACGGTGAAGTGTGGAGAGAGAATAGAACAGTGGCAGCTGCATGGCCCTCCTATAACTTTACGCTAAGGTGTGGCCTAGGCGCTCGTGGCGCGACAATTTCCGGACACGCCAGGTCCGTGAGGTGAGGGGAAAATCGAAAGTGAACTAAGGAGACGCTGACCGCTAGATAAAGGGAAGGCGAAAAGTAAAAGAAGCGCTCTTTCAATTGCGAGGAAACGAGGGGAAAAGAGCAATGCAGCGGAACGCCGACTCGAAACCTGGAGGCGATATTGACGGGAACCAATGGAGGACCCGGACAGCGGAACGAATCGGTGACAACGAAGCAGTGAATCCGACAAAAAAAAAAAAAAGCACGAGGTAGAGAAAGTGCGTACGTGACAGAAACATTCCCAATAAGACAAGACAGAAAATAGAAGGAAGGAGCGACTGTCCAGCAGTCGAATAAATGTGGGTTCATCGATTGCAGCTGGCTCGGGGCGTTGCCGTGGAATGAGGGGAACAGCTAAATGAAACAACAAAGCGGAGCAACTTTAAAAAGGGGAAACAGACGGCCTAAGTCCCAGCTAGAAAACTGTTCGGCGCGCCGAATACGTCGCTGTTTTCGTGAAAAAAAGACTAAAATACTGTCGATTTCTCTTTATTTTGAATTTGCAGAGATGGAGTGGAAGGTTGCAGGCACGAAGCTTAAGACAGGAATTGAGGCGGGAAGAGTCACACAAAATCTCATGAGGTGGCTTCTGCTAAAATCAGGCAAGTGGTTTCTTTTTTTATTTTTAGGTCTGCTGAGTGCTAGGTATCTTGGTTTGGTTTTGTTAATTTCTTAAGTTTCCATTTTATTCTGCTTTTTACAGGATCCTTGGGCATTGTTAGATATCAGTAACCTCGAAGTGTGCAAATCGTTAAATTATAGACATTTTCTTAACTTTCTGAATCCGTTACGGCTTTTGCACACCGCAGGCACACGCGCACGGACACGAGACTACGCAGAGAAACACACAAGCACTCACGCAGCCTTAAGGCATGCATAGGCAAGCACGCTCAAGAAACAAACAAGTGTTTACATAGATGTTGGCGAAGAGAACACGCACGGCAAGGACACATTCACAAAAACCAAAGGCACAATAAAAATACCACAATAAAAATACCAATAAAAACCAATGCCACAATAAAAAAAAGTGGGGGGGTCGCTCCCCGTGCTCCTCCCCCTCCCCTTTCTTTTATTGTGGTATCACCTACATGGACACTCCAGAGGCATTTCAGCCGTTGCCGTCGGCGTCGCCCTGATGCTCCGTAAAACGTCCAATGGTGACAACATTGTCGCCGTGGGCGGTATGCCATATGTGCGACTCAAAGCATGCGAGGGTGAGCTGACGATGGCGGCTCGATCTCGTGAGCGCAAGGGAGGATGAAAGTAGAGAGGAAGCGCGCCGTTTTACGTCGCGCACTAGGCATCGGGCGGAGGGGACACCTTGTCCCCAGACTCCGTGTCGCCAGCTTAACGCCTTTAATATGACCTGACAAACTGTTTGATTGTTGTCTTTATATAGGAGGTTGTGGTCAAGTACTGCACCAGGGTGGCCAATCCTGCTCTGGTGAGGGAGTGCGTTATCGGTTCTGCTCACCGAGATCAGGCCGCACTCCAGGCCTGTTTTAATTCTGTTTTGAGTTAATCAACAAGCGTAAGACAGCTGACATAAGGAAGTATAATATGGATAGAATTGAGCATGCTCTCAGGAATGGAGGAAGCCAAAAGCAGTGAAGAAGAAACTAGGAATTGGCAAGAATCAGATGTATGCGTTAAGGGACAAAGCCAGCAATATCATTACTAATATGGATGAGATAAATCAAGTGGCTGAGGATTTCTATAGAGATTTATACAGTACCAGTGGCACCCACGACAATAATGGGAGAGAGAAAAGTCTAGAGGAAGTTGAAATTCCTCAAATAACGTCGGAAGAAGTAAAGAAAGCCTTGGGAGCTATGCAAAGGGGGAAGGCAGCTGGGGAAGATCAGGTAACAGCACATTTGTTGAAGGATGGTGGGCACATCGTTCTAGAAAAACTGGCCACCCTGTATACGCAAGGCCTCATGACCTCGAGCGTACCGGAATCTTGGAAGAACGCTAACATAATCCTAATCCATAAGAAAGGGGACGCCAAAGACTTGAAAATTATAGACCGATCAGCTTACTGTCCGTTGCCTACAAAGTATTTACTAAGGTAATCGAAAATAGAATCAGGAACACCTTAGACATCTGTCAACTAAAGGACCAGGCAGCATTTCGTAAATGCTACTCAACAATAGACCATATATACACTATCAATGGGTGATAGAGAAATGTGCGGAATATAAGCAACCATTATATATAGCTTTCATTAAATACGAAAAAGCGTTTGATTCAGTAGAAACCTCAGTAGTCCAGGAGGGATTACGTAATCAGGGTGTAGACGAGCCGAATGTAAAAATACTGAAAGATATTTATAGCGGCTCCACAGCCACCGTAGTCTTCCATAAAGAAAGCAACAAAATCCCAATAAAGAAAGGAGTCGGGCAGGGAGATACGAGCTCTCCACTGCTATTCACAGCGTGTTTACAGGAGGTATTCAGAGACCTGGATTGGGGAGAGTTGGGTATAAAAGTTAATGGAGAATACCTTAGTAACTTGCGAATCGCTGATGATATTGCCTTGCTTAGTAACTCAGGGGACCAATTGCAATGCATGCTCACAGGTATGGAGAGGCTAAGCAGCAGGGTTGGTCTAAAAATTAATCTGCAGAAAACTAAAGTTTAACAGTCTCGGTAGAGAACAGCAGTTTACGATAGGTAGCGAGGCACTGGAAGTGGCAAGGTAATACATCTACTTAGGGCAGGTAGTGACCGCGGATCCGGATTATGAGACTGAAATAATCAAAAGAATAAGAATGGGCTGGGGTGCGTTTGGCAAGCATTCTCAGATCATGAACAGCAGATTGCCATTATCACTCAAGAGAAAGGTTTATAACAGCTGTGTCTTACCAGTACTCACATACGGGGCAGATACCTGGAGGCTTACGAAAACGGTTGTACTTAAATTGAGGACGACGCAACGAGCTATGGAAAGAAGAATGATAGGTGTAACGTTAAGGGATAAGAAGAGGGCAGATTGGGTGAGGGAGCAAACGCGGGTTAATGAGATCTTAGTTGAAATCAAGAAAAAGAACTGGGGGCATGGGCAGTACATGTAATGAGGAGGGAAGATAACCGATGGTCATTAAAGGTTATGGACTGGATTCCAAGGGAAGGGAAGCGTAGCAGGGGGCGGCAGAAAGTTAGGTGGGCGGGTAAGATTAAGAAGTTTTCACGGACGACATGGCCACAATTACTACATGGCCGGGGTAGTTGGAGAAGTATGGGAGAGGCCTTTGTCCTGCAGTGGGCGTAACCTGGCCATTAATGATGATGATGATGATGATGATGATGATGATGATGATGACACATTGCTGTTATGCTACTCAAGTCATTCTTTGAACTCAGGCTTTTTTGTTACCCGCACACTGACCAGCTGACCGGCTCTTCAGAAACCATAAGCGCATGCCGCCTCCCTAACCTCTAGCTCCCCCAACACCGCAGCGTCCTATATCCTTCCCTTTCCTTCTTTTAAAATTTTTTTTTCTGCCACCTTCCGACTTTCCCGCTCTTGTCCTCTCTTCTTGGAAACCAGGCTCAGAGACGTCAAACGACAGCGCTCATCTTTTCTGTCTCGCCCTTTACAGCCTGCGGCCACTGACAACGACAGCACGTGACGTCACTACACTGATCCGTTAAAGCGATCCTGCCGAGGGTGACGAGGCCGCCTTTCACGAAGATAGGTCCTCCTGCCTAAACTTCGTATCGAATCGTCGTCGTATAGAATCGCCAGCGTTTTTGATGCACCTTTTGGATAACCATTATACCACGCTTAAGGGAAACGCTTTGTGAGAAATCTCCAACGTTGCTACGCACGAAACTACTGATACTTCACTGACGCACCGGTCATCCAAAAACAAAGAAAAAAAAGAAACTGTTGAACGATATCAGGTGGCGCTGCATTTAAAAATCACTTTTGACGCAATGTCGGCCAAATAGATCGTAGGGCAGAAATGGAGCCCACTGCAGAATGCGAGTCGGCTCTCCACTTGAGAGTGCTTAGAAGTGCTCATATACGCTATATCTGTGTTACTGGGTCTCCGACTGAGCGGTGCTTTACAACTGACTTGACGCTGTTCAGGACAAAAAAGAATGTCTGACGATTACTATACCACCTAATGTGAAATTTGAGCGCAGCTCGATACGTGCTTTCATTTCGCGGTATATTGAGGCAAATAATTGGAGAGCGAAATCACTGCACCGACTGGCAGTGGGCCAGTGCCGTCAGCGCCTCTGCTGAAGGAGGGGCAGTACGGCAACACTGGCATAATGAGCGGCATCGGAGGCAGCTGTTGGTTGAAGACAACGGCAAACGTGCGAGCAGCGGCGTGAATGCGTTCGCGTGGTTACACCGAGGGACGCCTTTGTTTAACCCTGGCACGAACGCCTAAAGAGCTGTGCCCTGAAACATGGTTTGCGGTCACGTTGCTGGCTAGCCGTTTATTAGGAAATTCTGACTAAAGGATTGTGAACTTTGCATTGATATAGACACCACGAAGGTAACCTGACAAAATAAAAGGGTGGGGGGGGGGGGTATTTGTGAATGTATGGTTTAGCAGGTGGCATTAAATTCTGTCGACCCATATGGCGATACGCTTCATCTCTCCAGCAAACAACATTGCGAAGTTGCCGCTGACAAGATATCGGGTAATGTGCTGTCGAATGAAAAATTTTTCCCTTCTAAATTCCAATGTAAAGTCTGAATAAGTGCTCTAGTTAACTTAATGTTTTCCTAATTACTGTCGTTTTGCCATTTATACGGTTCATGCATCACACACTCGACACCATGTTTTATTTCTCCCCCCCCCTCCCCCAATGATATCTCCATTGCCGAGACTGTGCCTCGCTGAAGAAGCTCGACGCTTGGCCCAAATATCTACTCTGGCTTCGCAAGACTAGTCAAAAGTACGGTACGACTGGCACCATCGCGATGTTACATATTCTCCATGAGATCTAGTCTGGCATGGTGTCCGGTGCGCAAATTTGACCTGTGTCAGAGCCTTCTCGCCAACTATATTGTCCCGTATGTTTTTGTTGACCAGCTCAGAGAAGTAAACTATCGATGGGCGAGTATCACTACAACTGGACGACGCTCTAACAAGATTGAGGTTGTACACGGCGCTCTTCTGAAGCAGTTCACTCCGAAAACTTTAGTGAATCGTCTAGCTTCGTCTAGCAGGGGAGAAATATTACAGTAAATGTAGCCGAATGAGTGGAAGAAGCGTGAGCGAAGGGAAGGAAGAAGAGAAGAAGGACGTTTTACCCCGTCTGAGGCTTGCTTTGAAGCCTATAAACAAACGCCGTTTCTTTCGTGTAATACATAAACACCCTTTCTTTCATGTCGTAACAATATTTATTGATAAGCTAACCATGACGGGTTATAGGGAAGTTTCACATTATTTCACACCTTTCGAATGGTCGTACAAAGTAAGCGTCATTAAAAGAATTAAGTAAAGCAGGGAAAATACGCGCCTCTCCGAAGTTGACTCCAACACTTATCAGTCGCCCTGTGAGCGATCAAAATATACAGAGATCATGTTAAACAGAAGTAACGATAAAAATGTCAAACTCGGAATAGTCAAGTTGGAGGCTTTTAAGAACTTGGAGGCTAGAACTACTGTCCCCAAAATTATATTCAGAGGCAGAAGTACTGCTGAAATCTGCTGATTCTTTTGTTCTATGAATCCATTGCCTTGTAAACACAGGGGTTTCCCTTTATTAGGGTTTAATTTCACTCTTCGGCACTTTCTTATTCCTAATGTGACGCTGGAGCCTGAACTGTGTTTTTAACCTGTAGCTCCATTTACTAACTTCCTTGGAGAAACAGGGCTTACCTTTATTGCGGCTTCCGGAAAGCTCTCGCTTTCCAGGGTGCCACAGCAGGAAAAACGCTGAGTTGAAGCACCACAAAACTATCATTATACTTACTCCTCTCGATCATTGTGTACGCTTCATCAGCCTACTTAGCATACTGTGTAATGGGAGGACGGAGCGCAACATGAGAGGGCCTGTGTCCTTCCATAATAATTCATTACACACTTACAAAACATGGATGTTTAACCTCATCAAGCGTAATTATTAGGGAAAGGACGCTTTGCAATGCGCACTGTATTTAAGTCGAGAACACCTCGAAAGGCTCGTATATTTGGTGGCTTTGTGTAGCGAATCTAACGAAGGAAGGTTTATCCAACAAATAGACGCACGCACTACAGACAATAATGCACTAAATAATTTTAACTTGCGGGGGTATGTTTTATAGAAAAGCTAGACGCACGTTCAACTATGCAAAATTCAACCTTACAAAACGTGCTAGATGTCCTTGCTACAAGCTACGTAGTCTATGTGCATGTAACAAAGTGGAGGTATATTGACCGTCATCGTGCTCTCACACAAGTTGCAGTAACTTGAAACAAACAACACGGGGGCGGGGGGCGGAAGCACTCTTCTGGCAGCTACAACCCCTCGCATGCTGTGTAACATATGGCCCATCTCCACTGCATTCCACTGGCTGCGTTTTTCCGTATATTTCTCAAGACCCTACCCCCCCCCCCCCACCACCTTCCTTGTGGACGCCACTGAATGTACTCTATTTGTATTCACAGGCTACTTACGCCTTATTTTACTTGGGTTAGTGTGCGCGTGTTAGTATTCATGACTCCCGATTCATGACACCACTCAATCAATATACGCATGTTTGTGTTTATAGACTACCCCAACTTTTTCTTTTTTCCCTATTATTGCTTGAGTAAATGTACGCGTGTTAATATTCATGATGGTACTGAATTTACGCGTGTTTGTAGTCGTAGTCTACCTACACTATTTTTTAATTTTTTGTCTTCCAGAGAAAATGTATAAAAAATTGAGCGCTGGGTACTTGCAAATGCACCCTTTAAGCAGGCCGCACCTAACCGAGGCGTCGAAAATAAATGTTGGTTTTTATGTTTGTAAGTGAACCTGAACGTCTTACACTTTATTAAACGCCAGATCCGCAGACCTACTTCCTTCACACACACACAAACACACACACACACCCACACCCCTCCCCCCCCCTTCACACACACACACACACACACACACACACACACACACACACACACACACACACACACACACACACACACACACACACACACACACACACACACACACACACACACACACACACACACACACACACACACACACACACACCCCACATACACACAAACACACACACGCTCGAAAAGAAGTTGCGCTGATGAAATTATTTCATTGAGGCAATCTTTGTTTGCGCATCACGTTATCTTCATTGATTTTGTATCTTAGCATGTCGAGGTTGTTTCTTGCTCCATGCAATTTGATTGGAACCATTCTGCAAGACAGTCATACTTTCCTGGTCACTTACTCAGTACGACAACATCCAAGCACCTATCTGCTCGTCGTGTCGGGAACCTGCTATTCGTGATGGCCTTTAAGTATGTTTCCTTACACTAGTTTTGAAATTCACTCTTTGTGTTAGTCAATGTTAAACAGCATGGAATGAGGGTGATGCTCTGTTAAAAGTCCTTTTAGTTTTCAGACTTCATGAGCCGTGTTGAAGACGCTAAAGCTATTGGCACCTACTCGCTATGGGGGATATGGGGGTTATATGGGAAATATTAGAAAGCAGTGTATGGTATAAATAAAACAAAAGAGATCCTTCATTAAAAAATAAATGAAAGTGATTAGATAAATATAATAATCTGAAGGGAGAACTTCTTATACGACTGGTATCTCGAATTAAATGATGCAGTGCCTGCTACGAGATATCAGCGAACGTTTCTTTTTTTTTCTGTACCTTTGTAATGCACTTGGCGCATTGACGGCACATGACGCCTGCGAATCCTGCATGCTACTACGTAAAAACTACGTGAGATTGCTGTTAAAAGGTTGTTGTTGTTGGCAGTGACGTCACCCTTGCTTTCGACGTTGTTCTTGCGGGTATGAGCTGTGTTCGAGGCTCATCATCATTAGTGTCGTCCACATGTATTTTGTGACGCGTCGACACTGTTTTCACGATCATGACACCGAATAATATCATGCCAACAGAATGCCTTATTTTCATCAGCTACTTCTAGTGCAACTCACATTATTGTCATCGTCGTGCACAACGGTATTGCTTGTTCTGGCCTCTGAAATACATGCTCAGTCGCCACCGCTCTCAAAGATTGTGGGAAGCACAATTCCTTGCAGTTTTTTTGTCCAGCCTTGTTGTAGCACTATAGCAAAGTTCTTAGAGGCCCCGTCTACCAAAAGGACATTGGTGCTATGAAACGAGTTCATATTCTAGTGGTGGCGGTAATGAACACAAATTTGGTGAAGATGATGGTGAAGCTGAGTATGGACGAGACGGCCTGGCTATAACAAAGTAACGTCGATCAAGGCGATGGTCCTGTTCGGAGTAACGAAAAAAGAGAACGAACGGACAAAGTGAACTCCGTTTCCGCCACTTAACTACTGTCGCAGTAAACATAAAAAAAGAACGGAAGAAATTAGTAGAGTTGCCTATCTTCTTGCCACCACTAACCATGTGGAGAAGTAATAGTCGACAACTGCGTAACTCCGCCTGTTCGAATAACGCCGACAGAACGGCTATGGGGTGTTTTCCTCGTTGCTCGCCGTTTCTCTTCCGCCATAGCTGCACTAACCTGCAGACAACTAGAAATCATCCTGGCAAGAAAGGAGAGGGAGTAGAATTGCGCCCGAAGCCTCGCTAAACCTTGTGACGTGCTCTCGCAGCGTTATTTGTCACTCCTCGTCGTGTTCTCTCCTCCGCACTGAAACTCTTGTCGCGAGATCTTCGCGTATCCCTTGGTGCCTCAGGGCTACATTTCCGCCTGCTGCACTGGCTCTGGCGGTTACGTCATTTTTCACGGCTGCAGGCTCCCGAGTGTTTGTGTTCCGAAGGACGTACTCTCGGCCGCTCGTTAAAGGAGATGGCGGCTGTTTCGGTGGTGTGACGTGCTCGCTGTACTTGGAAGAAAGCGCGACAAGACGTTGAAAAAAAGGCAAGAAAGTCCAGCACGGAGCACTTTTTCCCCCTTTTTCCTTTCATTCTTTGGCTTTCTCTTTTAAGCGTTCCCTTTATTTCATACCTTGTCGAGCTTTCTTTCCAAGCATGTAGCTATAACAACTAGTCCAACTGAGAGTATCAAGGCGATACTGTTGTCTCGTTCTCAGCAACTGCCACACTGTACACTTGTAAATCGAAAAACCTAGGCCGCGATTTAAGAAACACAAACTCATTCCAGTGTCGCAAGTTGGCTTGCGATGCAGAGAGATCCTGTTTTCTTGTTTTGCGGAGCGTTTTGTCCAAACGTTTGTACAGGATGATCAGACACCTGGCAGGAAGACACAAGGGCAAGAAAGAACAAGGGCATGCACCCAACACAAAACATAAACAGGAGAGTTGCACGAGCCAGGGCGTTAATCAAGAAAATGTATAAAAGGGACAGAGGAGCCTGTTTTGTTAATTCGGCTGCCTACAAGGATCAAACTAAGTTTGCGGCGGCGGTAGTGTACCACCAGCGCAAATGCACCGACTGCGCGAGCAACGGTCTACACGAGCAAACGAACAAGTTGCCATTGCATTGGTACTAAGAGAAGATATATACATAGAAATATATAGCTACTCGAAAACGACTATTAGAGCTTTCAATAGGGGCAAGATTGCCCCACGGGATGCGAGGGTATATAACGTAACACAAACAAATGTTACACATTACATTTATTGGTTCCCGGCGCACCTTGGTTCACTTGATGACATTCCCGTCAATCCAAAGTGAATCGGCCAACAGCGTCACCCGCGAACTTACAAAACGGGCCATTTTTCCACATGACTTTGATTCTGCTGGATTGGAGAATATACAGAGATACGCTCATGAGATACAATGAAATTACAAAACATCACTATATGGGAAGGAAGGAGTTTGCACCCCTTCACTATAGGCTAAACAGAGCACAAGCAGTTACACTTAGGCAATCACAAACACAGTGCTATTATTCACCTGCTCAAATAAAGGAATGGTATGACATTCCAGACATGAATATTATATGCAAAGCATCCAAAAAGGAGATATGCACGCTTGAACATATTCACTGGAAGCGTGGGTCGCTCGGCCCTGGCCTTTCCCAGAATCGGTTTTCGTAATGATTAAATTCCACGATCACATCCCTCAAGTCCTGCCTGTCCAGTACGCCCGTGATAGGGCTAGGAGGCTTGACCTCCCGGTCTCAACATGGGACTAGCCAGGCAGGTTGCAACACCTTGTACAGGACCTGAATATTTTTTTCCTCCTCCTCCTCCTCCGCTGCCTGTAAAATGCAGTGTATAATGACGGGACCACAAGACACACAATAAAAGAAGTAGCGAGCGGCCAAGTGAACGAAGGCATTGTGAAAATTTGCTAATAAACGGGCAGTGAACTGCACCAGTAATACCGGCTAAACGTAAAATGTTATAGTCATAACCGGTAAGGTTACAAATAATGAGATGAAATGACGGAACGTTCTTTATAGGCAATCAGAACCACGTAAGCTGCTTCGTTATTATCGTACGAAGGCGAAACTGCTTTCTATGGAAAGCATTATTTTGGCTAATCATCCTAGGCGTTTTGCGGTAAGCAGGTAGGTTGCTACCTCGTTTACACACACACACACACACACGCACACACACACACACACGCGCGCGCGCACGCTCTAACCGTTAGGTCAGGGTCACCTTCATTTCTTTATTTATTGTCTTTATTGTTAATGAAGCACAAAAATGCGATAATGATGGTGCAATACAGAATGCATGCAACCCCTAAATGTCACCTCTACATTCCAGCGTTACTGCCTAAATTGGAGCAACGCTATGATCACGACATCGTTGTATCTTTGAAAGGTGCATTGAGTACCTTATTCAGCAAGGAGCATGCCACGATGTCCATTACTTGGCAAGATTACGAAGCGACCCCAGTTGCAGTAGCTTTATGAAATTTCGAAACGATTCGGTCTTCGCGTCAGTCTACAGTCGCGCGTAGACAAAAATCGCCCACCATTCAGAAGTTCAGTAGACAGAATCGCCCGCCACATATTTGCCAATTTCTGTCCCTTGCGTCACGAGCGGAAGCGTCTATGTTTCTCCCATTCATTCCTGGTGGCAGACAACACTTTGAGACACTGTTCTAGATTGCACCATCTTCGGGATAGAACTAAGTCGTAACGGTTCTAACGTTTCTTCAAGGAGCAAAAAAGAGAAAAAGAAAGCAGTAAAAACTGTCGTGATGTTGTCGTCGTACTATATTTTAAGGCATCGTCCTCTTGCTCCTATCTTCACCCACAGGCTCGTGCAAAAGGCAGCTACTTGCTTTCCGTTAGTCAACCTCGTAACACTTGGATGAATCCCAAGTACTTCTGGATAGCCAGCTAAATGCAAAAGCTTTTCTTCGTAGCATTGATTCTCACTGTGTTTGAGATTTACATAATGTTTTGTTGCATTTAGGAGGCAATAAAAGACTGCGCTGATGACCACTAATTAGCGCTAAGCTCTTTTGATATCTTGATGATGCGAATAAAACTGAATAATCAATACATCAATTATCTGGACCGGCTACGCTATGTCAGTGACGTATTATTACCAATTCCCGCGGTTCCGGCATTCAAGATTTATGTATGCTCTCCTAGCATCAAAATTAAGGCTGAACCGGAAACAATAAAATTCAGACAGCGCGAGACGACAGGAACTGTTTGAATTTTATTGTTACCACGGAACACCAACTCGCCCAATCCGCTGCCCTTCTGCTGAACCAGAAGCTAAGCGAATTATTATTTCATCTTTTATACTTCCTTTATTTCCCATCACACGAGTGAAAAGCTTACAAAAGTAATCGTATGTACATGAAAGCATGGAATAGATTACGAAGGAGTGTTACGGCAAAGTATTTCATTTAAGTTCGATGAACGATTTTCTTGTAAACTGTTAAACGAACATTGTAGAGTTGGTAATGTATCCTGGAAAGAAGTGAAAAGATTAAGGGGATTCGATGGGCTCAATGTTAACTTTAGCTATACCCATGTGTAGAAAACCGACTTTGCACTCGGAGATATATAGGGAAAAACGAATAAATATGCATAATTGACGTTTATTGAAAATAATAAAAAAGGAAACTATAGGAAAAGCAGCTTGCCGTAAACGTAAGAATCGAACCCCCATCTTCCGCATTACGCGTGTGGTGCTTTCCAATTAAGCCTAATTTGTGAAGCTGAAGATATGGTTTCTTCTGCGACCTGCGGCAAGTTATCATTTCGTCCATTTTCCCTTTGCTTTATTCTTATTGCGCGGTGTATTTAAACATAACAAATCATTTCCCCAAGGTTTTCTCCGACCTCATTGTCTGTTTCCTTCATATGGTCGTAACTAGAAGAAATAGAAAGTCACAAACGATAGCGCATAGCATACCACAGTCGCACAACCTTCGCTGCGTCGTTGGGTATTATTGCATAGAAACGTAAAATAAACAAGAAAGCTGGTAGAAGAAATGTAAAAAAAATGAAAGGACATTTTTTTTATCCTTTATTTTCTCACAAGCGTAGTGGGCTGCTCCGGTGACTGGCAGATCGTTTGCCTATGTCCCGGGCTAGAAAGGTTCTTCTCCGGGGTGGAAATTTTGTTTCAGCTTTGTCTATTTGTACAAGTCAATTGATCGAGCGTTTCCTCCATTCACATTATTTCTCGTTCTTTCACTTTCAGATCACGTTAGAAAACACCCCGAAAACGTAAACAGCCGCTTTGAATTGTTATGACTGCGCCTGGGTACCTGAACGTCGCGCAGTGAAAACAATCTTTCAGAGAGACCCGGTTAATTTATCACGTCAGGTGGCTCGCCACATCAGAGGGGCCGCATGCAAGAGCGTGGACGGTGCGAAGCAAAGTCCCGTAGACAACCGCTCGCGACGAAACGCGTCCATGAATCAAAGTGAGAAGCGGTGCGTTCACCGTTGTTTCCATTGGGTCAGCTGGCCCCTTTCAGGAAAAGTGCGGAGAGGACCCAACAATTTGCATTCATTAGCAATGCTAATTGAGCTACGTCTGGGCGTTTCCTAAGGTCCCCTTCTCCCTCGCACCCAATTCACTTTCTTTCTGCTCCGGCTTTTATGTCTGAGACAGGGGAGGGTGAGTGTGTTCTTGGTTTGGATATTTCCTTTTCCGACAACGTGCCAGCAAAAGCGCAAAGGGAGGGCGTGGCAAGGAGGTGTGGTTCCTTAGTGTGTCAGCGTTTTGATATCATGTACGTATTTGCGTTTAGCTCTAGCCAATAAAAAAAAGCACACGTGTTCTTGTGTTTTCTTTTGCTGCTCAGTTTCTTTCGTTTTTTCCGTGTGTGAGCAGAGGAATAATGATGTGGCGGATCATTAGATATGTGGTGCATTATATGTAGCATTGACATAGCTTTGCTTCATCCGTAATTTATGGCCGTGTCACCCGGGCATTCAGGCAACGACTGACGTAGGAGTGTCACTCAAAGCATCACTCCGATACTTGCTAAGCAGTTGTGTTAAGAGTCCTTTGGCATTTTCTATATATCAGTGCGAAAATAAAGGATTTCACATGTTTCACTTCTATCGTTCCTGAATGAGATAGCTTAACCTACTATTCCCTAGGAAGGCGAAGTCCAAGACTGGTTGCATTGCCACGGAATGTTCTTGTTCCACCAACGTTCTTGACTACTTGGATTTATTGCCTAATATGTAATGCCTAAGAGAAGGGAAGCGCAATCGAGGACGGCCGAAGACTAGTTGGGGCGATGAAATTAGGAAATTCTTGGGCCCTAGTTGCAGTAGATTGGCGCAGGACAGGGCTAATTGGAGATCGCAGGGAAAGGAGGCCTTCATCCTGCAGTGGACATAAAATAGGTTGCTACTGTTACTGCTGCCGCTGATGATGATGACGTTCTTCGCCCATAATCACAAAAGAACCCTTAAACTGGAATTGTTCGTGAGGGAGAAGTTTAGCCAGTCCTGACGCTGGACATAATATTAGCGAAAGCGAATGCCCAATGGCAGAGAACACTTACGAAAGAAAGTCTTGGTGAATTCGGCTCGTGAGTAAGTGTGGCGTAAGTTACAACAATGTTGTTTCAGAAAATTTCGAATTCTAGTGCTTCACGAGCACAACTGGTCTTGTTCTTAACAGGGTGTGAACGTGAAGGAGTACTAAGCTTGTATTTGTTGCACATGTTCTTTAGCATTATTTCTGACCACGGCGCATGTTGGTAGGTTCAATATAGTCCTGTTTGTTATAGCAGAAGAAACTGCTGCTGTATCGTAAGCATTATTCTTTCCTGTCTTTTTTTTGTCTCAGCTTTGTAACTACAATTTTTGTTTCCTTACCCACCTTCCTAAATAGTAGGCGGCTGTTGTGCCCCTTTCAATGGCAGCAAAACACAGAGCTTCAATACGTCTTCTCGGCGATTTCTACGGCGAGGAGTTTCTCGGAAGACACAACTTTGTTCCAGTGCATTCTATGGATAGTACACAGCGACAGCATGTGCTTACAGCACATCCATTCGGGAATCACTCTGAAGTGCTACTGAACCACAGTTACCTCTTAAGTGGACAGACGACGCTGCCTTCTAGTTTCTACAGTTCATATGTACAGTCTAGTGAAGGCATACGTTCTATAACATCAGGCATAAATAGCGTGTTCTACAGAGAGGCGTTGTGATGATGAAGTCAGCGGTTTTTCACCAAGTAGGAGTTGCTTGCTCGACTTTAGCTCCAGCACGCAGGTAAATGTAGTGCGCGTATTGATTTCTACAATGTTCCATAAACCAACGGAATTCTTTAAAGTGGACGAATGTCAAAATATGAAGGCACAGGAAAATATGTTTCAAGTACACCTCGCAGCCTGTGCCTCGTTGCCCATAGATACCCGCTGTTGTATGACCTGGTCATTTCATAGTTTTAGTATATTGTAATTGAGCTTGAGGGGACGACGCCAGAGCAAGTAAATGAGTCATACGTAGTCTTTGCCCTGTCTGCCGTATTACTCGTCGCAGAACATTAGCGCTACCCGTGATGGCTTGTCTCACACCTGTCTCAAAGCACAGCAGTCTTGGAGACTGATTCAAGTGATGATTGTTGCATTTTCTTTGACTTGAATGAGTTCAAGCTGTCACTGCCAGAATATTTAGTAACCATACGTACAGCGAAGGGCAGAAATCTGGTCGGATTGGTACGTTTTCATAATGTAAAAAGAGTGCCAATGATACCACAGATGACAAAAAAAGGTGAGAGCATTCATCCTTGCTTCGTTTTTTGTTGTATACGCTGTTTTCATGCTTTTGCTTCGTTATGCGTGCGAATTGACGCACTGTTTCCTGGGTCGAGTGTGCGGGGCGTTAACTTTGCTTGCAACAGCGTGCATGAAGAAGGGCTGCGGGAGCACGAATGGAAACTGTGCCTAGCGGTCCATCTGCTGCTGTGGTAGGTTTTATATATATATAAGTTGCTTAAGGAACGTGTGGACGCTAAAAAAATTATGATTCGTTACAACGTCACACTGTCGTCGTCTGCAGCTCCAAGCAATAGTCTTAACGATTGGCGCGCTTCCTTAAGCGCGATACCTCTGGCGGAAAATTGCAACTGGGATGGGGTGGTTGGCGGCATCCCTCGATCCATAACGAAGTCTCTCATGGGACGGAGAAGGCTGTCAAGCGCACCGCCATTGTGATTTGAGCACAAAAGCTAGCCGCGCTGGCCTCGAACACACCCTCCCTCTACAACTTTTCCCCAGCGGCTCAAGAGAAGGGTCTAGGACAGCAGGACAGCGGACACCGAAAGCGGAGAAGGCTCCTGAAGAAAAAGCGGAAGCGGCGACCAAGGAAGTCTGATAGAGTTAATCGAACTTATCCAACGAAGAGCAGTAGCAACTTTTTTTTTTCACGGCTCCTAAATTTCTTTGTTGATTGGCTTCAGTAAAGACAGGAAGTAAAGATGACGAACCCCGCAGACTTCTTGATAATGTAAGAGATACAAGTATGTGTAGCTGGAGTTCTGCTCCGGACAGTCGTATGGTTGTAGTTTAACTTACGGTTAGGGCTGCGTGAAAGGAAGTCTGAGTGGTAGGCTCTTGGGGGATGTGATCCGTTGCAGTCAGCGAAGATGGTGCGACACTGATTCTACTCTTGCGTGGCTTCGTACCATTTCTTTCATCGTTTATGTTTCGTTTTATTGCCACGCATTCTTTGCCTCACACCAGACGCTCTGCCATAGTTCAGTGTCTGTCTGTCTCGGGTCGTTCCAACTATCCTAAATGAATATGCGTGTCCGAATGTGGGATCGAACTACGGTCCCCAGCATAAATGCCCGACGCTCTGCCATTAAGTTTCTTCCGAGCTAGTAGTTTGTGCATATCAGTGCCGAGTTGCGTACATTCATTTTTCGCTGAGCATCCTAGCTGTATTTATTATATCTGCTGCCAACCTTTAGGTAAGAATTACACCTAGAATTTTTGGACTGGAGACAGGGGGTTGCGGCGCAATAAATACAGCGTTTTCGTAAAATGTTACCATTCTACATGTTTTTCTAGTGCCTGAAGGTTGTCGCAACACGCATTGCCCGGTAGCGATTGCTATGCTTGCAGAAGCTAGAAAACGAAAGCGCTTCATCGAAACAGCCACAGGAGCTGAACACTGATGAACAACACTTCCCACAAAAGGACAGCTGAAATTCTGGATTCTATTACATATTGAATTCGGTAATCGCAGATTTATTCCGCCGCTACTTCTAAGTCATCAACAGGGCCTCTTGTGCTGTTTTGTCTTCCGCATGTGCTTTTTCTGATTTATGCTGGAAAAGCAAAAAAAAAGAAACGTGGTTGAATAGTGTGCTTATTGCACTTTTTTTGCAACCATTGAAATGGCGAGCCGGGCCAGGAATGACTTCGGAGCACTGGCTTTGCCAAGAATGAAAAATCACCGGATAGATATCTCGAGAGAAATATCCAGATGAAAGGCAGGGAGGCTTAGATTCGAGTTTCCAGATTGCTACCCTGCATTAGGGTGGGGAAAGTCGGCTTTCAAAGGAGGGTAAATAGAAACGTAGAGATAAAGACAACAAAAAATACAGGAAAGGCTTTTCCCTTTAGAGGCATTCTCACAGTCCGGTGGATCTTACGAAGCGCAGTAGCACTTGCATGACCTTCTGATGAGATGAGAAGTCTCGTCGATACTGTAGATTTTCTTCCGGCAGAGGCCGGTCGTCCAACTGTCTGAGCATGACGAAAAGCGATTGTCTGTGGACACTGTACTGTGGGCACTGGCACAGATTATGACGTGTAGTTTTCCGGACCGCCGCAGCGGTCAGAGGCAGTGGTATCGCCCATCCCTGTGCAATACGCTCAGATCTTTCTTTCTTTCTTTTTATTTTTCTTTCTTTTTTCGTTATGCGGAAGAGGTCCAACTGCAGCAGCTAGATCAAAACGTGAATAGCCGGGATATGCTTGTTTTTCGGGCCCTAACTCGGTCGAAGGCAGGCTGACTGTTATGCTTCCGAAGGCCAGCTGTGGTCACTAAGTGAAGACTAATGATAAGTCACATCCTTGTAATATTGCTCCATCTTGCGAGTGCTACATGACACGAGGCCTTAGTCGTCGTCGTCGTCGTCATCATCATCATCATCATCATCATCATCATCATCATCATCATCATCATCATCATCATCATCATCATCATCATCATCATCATCATCATCTCCTTCTTCTTCTTTTTCTTCTTCTTCTTCTTCGTCTTCTGTGTGTCACTGCAGGACGAAGGCTTTCTCCCTGTCATCTCCAATTACCCCTGTCCTGCGCCAACCGATTCCAACTAGCGTCCGGGAATTTCCTTATTTCATCGCTCCACCTAGTCTTCCGCCGTCCTCGACTGCGTTTCCCTTCTCTTGGTACCCATTCTGAAACCCTAATGGTCCAACGGTTATCTAATCTGAACATTACATGACCTGCCTAGCATCATTCTTGTCTCTTAATGTCCATTGCAATATTGGCTATACCCTTTTGCTCTCTGATCCAAACCGCTCTCTTTCTTTCTCTTGACGTTGTGCATAGTATTCTTCGATCCATCGCTCCTTGCGCGGTCCTTAACTTAGTCTCAAGCTTCTTGGTTAATATCTAAGTCTCTGCCATACATCAGAACCTGCACAATGCACTGATTGTACACCTTCCTACTCAATAATGGTAAGCTTCCAGTCAGGAGCTGACAATGTCTGTCGCATGCGATTCAATTCATTTTATTCTTCTACGAATTCCCTTCTCATGATCAGCGTTCCCTGTTATTAGTTGACCTAGATAAAAGTACTCTTCACAGACTCTAAAGGCTGACTGGCGATCCTGAATTCTTGTTTCCTTGCCAATCTATTCATCATTATCTTTGTCTTCTGCATATCAATCTTCAACCCCACTCTCACATTCTCCCTGTTAAGGTCCTCAATCATTTGTTGTAATTCGTCTGCAGTGTTGCTGAATAGAACAGTGTCATCGACAAACCGAAGGTTGCTGAGATATTCGCCGTCGATCCTCACTTCTAAGCCTTCCCACTTTAATAGCTTGAATACTTCGGCCAAGCAGGCAGTGAATAGCATTGGAGAGATTGTGTCTCCTTGTCTGACCCCTTTCAATATAGGTATGTTCCTACTTTTCTTGTTGTAGAATTAATGTAGCTGTGGAATCTCTGTAGATATTTTCCTAGGTATTTACGTAAGTGGTCTGCAATTTTTGATTACGTAATGCCTCTATGACTGCTGGTACCGCTACTGAGTCAAATGTCTTTTCGTAATCTATGAAGGCCATATAGGGAGGCTTACTGTACTCTGCAGATTTCTCGATTACTTGGTTAATGACATGGATGTGATACATTATAGAGTATCCCTTCCTGAAGCCAGCCTGTTCCCTTGGTTGACTAACGTTCAATGTTGCGCTTATTGTATTGGAGATCATTTCGATGAATATTTTATATAATACTGGGAGTGGGTTCGAGGCTGTCTGACACGCGCTGCTGCGTTCCCGCTGATATTGCTCCCGATAGTACACGTGGTGCACTAAGGATATATTCTCACTAAGGTACAGCGGGCGCGTTTCTTCCGCAGTGGCGTTCTTGTCCGGCCGTCCTCGAGAGCTGCAAGAGCGTGCACGCTCCTCTCTCGCTCGCCCCCGACAGCCGCCGCCGTCGCCGCTCCGACTATGACGGCAATGCGCAGAGGGCGCGCGCGCGCGCTTTTCTGCGCAACAACGCCATGCGCGACAACAATTACTCAACTTAAAATTCGGCAAACACTTAAGACTGCTTACGTCTGGAAATGCGAAAGCATTATACCGTTTGTGGACCCGAGAACGTCAGAATGCGCTCATGTTTTACACGCATGGCGTGGCGCCGCCTCCTCCGCACCGTCACGTGTACCAAACTCGACACGAGCACCAGAAAACTTTCTGCTTGCTTTTCTTTCGTATCCAAATCGCAGCTTAGGGCATTAGGGAATAGTTTGGTCTCCGTGAACTTTCCGTCCGGAATGTGAACCGAACAGACCGGAGATAGAAACGCCCAGAGGTCGTAAACGGCACCGTCATGCTGTTATGTTGTTATGACAGGCCCACTGCGCGGGAAGGCAACGCGCACACTGTAGCACAGTTTACTAAAAAAAAAAACACCCAAGCAAGCTTGCCGGGCACGAAGTCCTTGCTATTTAAAGCTATTACCTTATGCTGTCGTTTCCCAGGCGCCACAGGAAGCTTGTGCTTAGAATACACTCCACACAAATACAACATTCCTGTGTCTCCGTGAATGTCACTGGGCTTTCGAGCAGCGTCTTCTTGTTGGTCTTCTTCATTGTCGGTGAAGCCGACGAGGGGGCACGACGCCACCCGGACGAGTAACCTTCGTGTACTCGCTCAGAAGATATAGTAAGAGCACGTCTAAATCAAACAGCTCAGCAGATGCGGCAAGAACACGTCAGAACATGCGAACACGCACGGCGAGCTGAGTAATGGTCTCCCGTCTCTCACAGCCCTCCTCAGGATGACAGCCCCTGGTTCCGACAGTAGCGGCCGGGCTGACACTCGCGCAAGGAGGCTATCAAAAATCTGGTTCGTAACTACTAGTACAGAAGCCCAAGTTTTGCTCATGATAAAAATAAAACTTTTCAGTACAAATTTAATGGTTCTATTTGTATCCCTAGCTTTAATGTGACCTGGCAGCATTGTAAAGCGTAGCTCGACACATCTTGTGCTTCGTTTTAGATGCGCTTTGGTTATGCTTCATCATGCGTATATAGTTGCATGCCAGGAGGCATTGATTCTGATAGTAGTCCATATTATTGTACTGAGGTAGGATAGCGTAGGGTAAAAAAAAAAAAACACTGATTCGAGAAGAATGAAAGCGTGCGCGAAGCTTATCCCTCCTTCGGGCGTTTGATATAGCAAACTAACTGGTTATTTATCAGGTCAAAAACGGAAACAACAGTATGAAAACAAGCAATTACATTTGTTTTATTGATTATGCTGGTATAGGTACATAAGGTGAGTTGTGTCTCATTTTTGGCGTGCGACATGCAGGCTTTGTAGACGCAATGCCTCCATTATCATCATGGATGGCGCTAGTTTTCGATATATTCATGCTACCCTATATTCAAGCTTCCCAAACGAGAAAAGCAGGACAAAGCGCCAGATTACAACCGATGAAGACAAGTGCTTGCACTCATTGGTTGTAATTTCGTGGTCTCCGTGCTTTTCGCGCTGTGAGCCTAGTGACTCTAGTTAGTCATGGTGAGGTCAGTCAAAGAAACAGCGCCTGTTCTATGCGAGAACTCAACATCCCGAAGCGGTGGCGGCTGTTCAACGCAAGAGGACAAACATTAAATTGAATCTCGCTTCATGTTCCCCAAGGCATTCCTAGTTTCCTCGCTAGATGTCACCCATTTACTCGGTGACGTTCGGTAAGGCCGAAAGCGCAATGAAATGCAAAAGGGTCTAGAGCGGCATTTCGTACATGCAATGATCTATCTGTAAACGTGGAAAGCAGCGAACCTTTCGTATTTCTTTCGCATGGCGCGAAGAAGGCGCTTCGTTATTTTTTATTTTATTTTTGTTTGCCGCGTCCTCGAGTTCAACGTGGGATCGTTCCCAAGTCTATACAAAATAGTCTCGCGGGAGAAACCGTTGATCGCCGCGAGGGATGCCGGGACCGATTCGACTCGGAGGAGTCGATATACATGCGCAACTTTCTACGTGAGCGCACCTATCAAGTAACAGGCTGCACTTGGAGAAACGATAAACTCAACTGTGAACGACAAAACATCAATGCAGGCACACGCAAAGAAAACGGGGACTGAAGGCAATGTTAAAAAAGATATATATATGCACTTCATGCGGATTTCACCTCGAAGTATGCAGCATGGAGGAATTGAATCTCTTAGCTTTCTGGTTGTTTTGTGCAACTATGTGAGGTATTGACGTCACTTTCCCACATTTTCTCTCGTTCTTTTATGTCTCACGAAACTACGAATGAGACATGTAAAACCACATCTTTTCATACCCTATTTCACGAGCATGAAAAACGGCGCTTGACGGCAGAGATCTCTAAAACAACAGGCAGTCGTAGGCATAAAAAACGCTGAAGTAGTGGCGCAAAACTGAATCGATATAAGTGAAATGAGTGAAAAAAAAATGCCGCTGGAACATTTATATTTTTCTCTGCAGCGGGGAACGAGGAATTTAGACGCAAGCGAATTGGACTGGAGCTGCCAGCATGTTCAAAATAAAGGAGTTTTCAACGGACAGCCCTGCTTAGGAAGAAGAAAGCGTGATAACGAAAAAATAAAACGCACCTTGCAATGTTCATGAGAAATTGAAAAGAAACTTCAGCATGGCAGGAAAGTTCTGCGGCAGCGAAGATAGTTTCTCGTATAAGCCAAATAGGAGTACACAAAACGAGTTGTAGGAACTTTATTAATGAAGCCATACTCCAATTTCAACGTTTGGTGGAGGAGTGGATATACAGTATGGGAACGAAAAAGGCGGCTGCAGAAACAGGATCAACACGAACAAAACAGTGGAAAATAGAAGATATGTTGCCGCGAACGCCTCATTTAGGCCACAAACCACAGACGTGTGTTGGAGGTGGAAGGGGCGCATAACTGAGCATTGACGCTTAACAGAGACCCACCGGAAGGAGGCTACGGCAAAGAGTATACACAAAGTCAGCTGGTTGGATTTTGTGTCTGCCAGTGCTTGTTGTGTTTCCAAAAGTGAGTCATCGTCAAGGATTCGTGGTCGCAAGAGCAGTTTCATGGTCGAAGCTTAAATTGAATAGCAGAAAAAAAAAACAAGCAAAGCTTAGACTACGAAACAATTTTCCGGCTAAATGAAAGAATTCTCATCCCCCTGACAGTCGCACGAAGATAAATGTTCTTTTTTTCACCTGTCATGGATCCGCCTCTCTTTGCAGATTACGGCAGAACTTATTTGCCAATTTTCCAGCTAGCAACTGTTGCGTTGAGCTAGAGTGACGCACCAAGGATAATAAAAGCTGGAGGAAGCCCAGATTCGCGTTTGCTGAATAAGAAAAGTAGGTAACATTGTATTGCACGCGTGAAAGAAGAAAATTGTGTGTTGCATCGCCACCTTTTTAATGTCGTGGTAAACCCCCAAATAAGAAGGATAGCCGTCTTGTTGAACATCAAATGCGTACGATGGGAGAAATTACAGATGATTTCGCAGGCCCTGGTGGCCCAACTTTTACAGAAGATACTTCGCGTCACCAAGATGCAAATTATTGACGGTACTTCAATTTGCGCACCACCAATTCTACGTGGGTGCCATCAAGCTCAGCGAACATTTTTGAAAGCACAGGGTGCCCCTATACACAGGATGTCACGTGTACTTGGAACTTACCGCCCTTTCCACTTCCTTCATGTACACACTACATGTCGTCTTCAAGTGACAAACACTTGCCCGCTACAAATAGACTTGCACCGCTCATACAACCAAAACGCTCGCATCTTCTCCTGCAAGCTGACCTCGACCGCAATGCCAGTCTCGCTGTGATTGCCGAGTACTCGTCAACAGCTGCCACTAAAATACTCCTTAAATTCATGCGCAACGCACGCGTTACAGCACACACCACTTATCATTCTTTTTTTGCCACATGGCTAGCCTTTTTTTTTATTAGCATGATATAAAAAGGCGTTGGTGCACAAATGCGGCACCGACTACGTTTTGGCAGTTATATATGGGGTACCTACAACATGCCATTGCGACATACAACAAATAACAGTTAAGCACAAAGTGACAACAATGCAGCATCGGCACATACAGCTCAAGATAACAAGACGAGATTGCAAAGGCGCCCTAAAACCGATAATGCGAACAGTGGTGTCACAAAACAAATAAGCACGCAGGCAACGTTGCTAATACCATACACTTATACGTCAACATACAGGAACATATACACCATGACAGTAAAATTACATAATTCTCTTAAAGCCATTTTTTCCTGTAATAATAACGGCAACTAATTTTTAACGCTATTTAATCACACTTTTGCCTTCCTTTTGTTGGCCATGGCCCTAAGAATTTCTTCAAATTGAGAAGTGCACGGTCCAATGCGATCAATGACCACTTAAGTGGGTGTTTTGTTGTGTCATGGTGCAGGCATCCTAGAAGAAGGTGACGCGTGTTTTCGTTCGCAAACAGGCAAACACAATTTGCCACTAGTTCTGCCAGGCCACTTTATGCACTTTATCCTAAGCACCTGCACCGGGCCGGCAGGGACGGCCGCTTTCGAGAGGAGAGAAATGTCAGCAAATAGGCTGACACCTGCAGCCGCCGGCCACTCGAACAAGAACGACGAATCGCAGAGTAGCACGCGCGCTTTCCGGGAGTCAGCCATTATACTATAAACGCGATCGTTTGACAAGGTCTGGCTTGTCAACGCCGTGACAATATCTTGAATGACGTTGCTTTTGGTATGCAGGGCACTTCGCTTCCTAAAATTGGGGGGGGGATTTCATAATCTTCGCAACATGCTTGTTGACTATTGGGTTGCCTTGAATATTACAATGCGTCTGCATCCACGGAAATACTATTTCGTGCTGCGCTTGGCTTGCCTTCGTGAGCTGTTTCAGGGTCTAATAAATTATACTAGCATTACACGCTTTAATTTTCGTGTTGCAATGGAGTGTGATTGCCGCCCGAGAGTCGCTGAAAACTACCCACGTCTGGGCCTATGTTTAGGAAGTTATAAACTTTATCGCACATAGGATAACGAAAAGTTAAGCCGTCGTCCAAGATGTTCAAATAGGTACCCTAAACGGTTATTGTTTATTGAAGTGTGACAAAACTGTAGTCATTCTTTAGACATGTGGGTATCCTGAGATACCTTACTTAAGCCTTCATGAAGGGTATCATACGTCTGATTTCCAAAACAAATCTTTCGTTAGGATATAGAGATGGTCTTGAATTTCTGATGGACATAACTTTTGTCTCTTTCAAATACGTTGAAAGCTAATGGGTGGTTTTCATACTAGGTTTGAAGCCGGGAAAGGAAATGATATGCTTCTGAAGTTCTCAGAACTAAAAGCGGGTATTGGCAAGCCTCATCAATAACAACGCAGCAAGAAGTGGCGCCTGGAACTCCTTGGCTTTCCGAAGACTTCTGAGAGGTCTTCAATTATGACAGGCCTTCAGGGAAGCAATAGAAATAAAGAGCTCGTCGAAAGGAGAGAAAACAGTTCGCACAGCCTATCCTTTAGCAACCCGCCGCAAGAAGGGTAGTATGGAGACAACAGCGCGTGAAAGTGGAGCAAGAGAAGTTCTTTCATTTTGGCGATGTTCGTGGTGTTACGGTGCCTAAAATCGGCGCAGTGATAGGTAAAGCTGTTTCCGTTACTGTGGTACGTGAAGCAACAGGATAGAAACACCTGTTTTAGGTATTTTGATCCCAGGCCCTTTTTCCTTCCGTCTGGTGGCGCTGATATTAACTCCACTTACAAATTGAGCGCCATGCACTGCACTGCTTGACAGAACACACATCATGTGCCGCTCTAAGCCTTGCAGCTGGCCGGATGCCGCGCTGAGGCAACAAGTTCGGGCAATTCGTTGTAACTACCGTGGCAGTTTAATTTCTTCTGAGATCAAGGCCGCTGTCGCGAAGAACTGATCATTAAAATGCTATGCTTTCATTATGCTGTCGACATAGTCATAAGATTACTGCGGTGCTCTTCAAGCTAACAAAATATCGTACCTATCTTTTGGTTTGCCTTGACTAAGAATTATACAAGAAATTTTAAAGTCCCTTTGGTTTGCATTACTCGAACTTTAGAAGTAGTGGTCTCTAAAAAAGAATACGCAATAAGAATACGAGATCCGAGGGCCTCGAATCATTAAACTATTGTGCAATGACCACGGTACAACACTAAGAATGAGAACTTAATAACGCAGCAATCGTGTTTGTATTTTTTGTGGTTGTCTCTATCGACTACTTCGCGCTAAGTTACCGCAGCTAGGATCGCAACTCGTAGGTAGCATTCGTGGAAGACTGACATCGACAACTTGAACGCGTACGCCGCAATGCTGCAGTATCCAACTGCTTAAAAAGAAAGGAACGAATAAGTAAATATAAGAAAAAAAAGGACATATGCACAGGCGAAGAATGGCGAATGCCTCAAAGAATACGATACTCTCAGTCCGGTCTATTCTTTCTGTCTGAACAGAGATACGCGACCCCCAAGGAGAAGCGGGAGGGAAATACAGGCAGAAACAATCCTGCGCCTCGTCCAGCGCTTCCGCCGAGCGCCTACCCGTGCCAAAACATCGGCGCATCGATCTCCTGGGAGAGCTGCTTCTCCGATTACAAGTCACTGCTCCTCGACCACGCGGCCCGCGGTCTAGATATCGATAAGGTGCCGCGAGATGCTCGTCCCCATAGCGTGCTTTTCATCCCCGATCCGACGTTGTGTGGATACGACGTTGTGTTTGTTCACGACGTGCCACCTCGTCAGACCCCCGACGCAGGTTCCCTCTCTTGTCTCTTCACCCGGCTGTCCTTCGGTTCGCGCCGCCGCCTTTTGATCGGGCGCGTTCTCCCGAGGCGTAAATGCGCGGCTTTCCTCTTTCCCGCGTCGCTGCGTCCTGCAGCGATGTTTCCTTCTGTTTCCAGAGATTTATATGCGGCGTTTATGGGCCACCAACAGGGGCTTCAGTGTTCTATTCAGCGCTTTCATGCAGGTCATTCATGCTTTTTTCATGGCAAAGACTGGGCTCAATGGAAGATCTTGGAGGCCGTGACTGTAGTTACCGGAGTTACTGCCATTCCTCCAATATCTAGGTATTGCTAATACTGAAGTGGTTTAATGCCTACTGTCGCTTTATGCGACTCTATGCTTCGTTGTAGCCGTTTAGTTTCAAAGGCAACTTCCTGCACTAGGAGTTCGTAGCCTTGTACGTATGCGTAAAGATAATAATCCATTCTGAGCCACGAAAAAAGTTTTCTGTTTATACTTTTTTGTTATGTAACTCTTCTTCCTGTGCCAGTGTACAGAGATTTGATGTGTAAGGACAATGTTCTATCGTTGCGAATAGCGGGCGAACCAGGAAGGTCGCGGACGCCATTGTTTTGGAAAGGGCATTTCTCTTCGTGAAAGCAGTAGCCACCCTTGTCGAAATGTTGGTTGCTGTAGAAATTCCTTGTTCGACCACTGTTTATCACTTCTAGCCACCGTCTTCCCGTGAACTTCCATGCTGTTTGAATTTTCAATCGTCCATCACAGAAACATTACAAAATAAGAAATCTCTGTAAACACACAGTTTGCCTCAAAACGAAATTTAGGCCATATGGTAAAAGCTGAAGCTATTTACCTTTTGCGCAAAGACAAAGATCACACGTAGCGCTCCTGTGTGTCTACATTCTTTGGACTTTCTTGAGTTTTTTTCCTACGCTGCCCCTAAATGTCATCAATCAATCAATGAATGAATGAATCAATCAATCAATGAATCAATCAATCAATCAATAAATCAATCAATCAATCAATCAAACAAACAATCAATCTTTATTATTCAAGAACATCAGAAAATATATATACAAAGGATTTTTGGACCGATAGCCTAAAGTGCCTAGTGCAATGCAATATACCACAAAATATGCACACGTACGCTAGAGGGGAAGAAAGCACGCACAAAAAACCACAAGTGTGCACTTTTTCGCTCAGTGGGCGTAAAAAAGAATTTGTAATTTGAGGCATCGCAGAAGAAAACAAATTTTTGTTTCGTTTGACATAAAATGATGCTTTGATAGATAAATATGAAAACAACAATGGAACTGCTTATGCACACTAGGTTCAGAAAGCAAGCAGCATTAGTTTTCTTCCTATGGATATAACCAGCTTAAAATCAATTTCCCAAACAATACACAAGCTTCCGCTTGCCATGGATCGCACGTCTACGTAACGAAGGAATAGAAAAAAGTGCACGCCCTTTCGAAGCAACTACACAGTACTCTGTGTATAACCAATTTACAACAACCAATTTACAGAACACTCCAGACCCTGTCAGTAAAATGTTTTTGAATAAGTGACTGCGCGTATTCATGTACAGTTTTACGACGTACAATAGTATCAAGGTCGGTTATGAGTTCGCATAAGGCATCATGCTAGGTGCGCAGTATGTGTAAACGCCACAGTTTCTAGTTATTATGAAGCGCACATTGAAGAGATGTGCGTATTCTCAATATGAGCGTATAATCAAGCGCTTTATCATGTAAACGGAATCTGTTGTGGAAAGTCAGACATTTATCCAAGTGTATAATCGTTGACTGGAAAAATAGCGAAGCTGTTGTCACCTGAAAATTGTTTATTCTACGTAATTTCATTTTAAGGCTTGTTTTTTATTTCTATAAACAAGGAACTAGATATTTCATGTAGCCACGCGTAACAAAGTGCCGGTGGCAGCTTTAACAATGTGGTAAATGGTGCTACAAAGAAGAGTCCGGCTATAGTTGGTTTCGCACAAAGATATAAAAGTGTTTTATATTAAAGAAAGAAGAACTGATTGCTAAATAAGCCACATGACAACAAAACACAAGCAGCGAACTTCTTAGTACTGTGAGCCAGTTTACATATTAAACCATAATTGCGCTTAAAAACTACTTAATGTGCCTTCAGCATTACGTTGTTGAAGGCTTTTGCTTTAATACTCAATCTCCAAGACACCTGATTTTGGAAACAACCTTTAGTACACGGCCGTGTTCCTTGCTCGAGTACTGGATCGTCGTTCCTCTCTCAGGGTTCCATGCTGCGACAGACCTGTAAAAACAATAGTGGTGCTTTCTTATACATATGACAGCAGCACGATTGTACAAAGCTTATTCAGTCTAGTTCCATCTAGATTATTCAAATCTAGTTCAAGATATTTATTTGTTAAGAGCACTCATCAAAGCCATGCAGTGTGTACGGACCTAGTACCCTGTTAGAAGTGACTTAACGATAATCTTTATTAATACATACAAGCGCAAAGCTCTCCTACAAGAGATAGAACACGACAGAGAACCTGCTGCTTTTGTAGATGCTGCATGGGTCACATGAAAGAAAGTCTTTACGGCCGTAGTAGTAGATGCGCAGGGCCCTTTGTAAAGCCGCTTAACACAGCGGCTTTTTGCTGCTGTTCTAGCATTTGTACGTTTAAAGATGAATGCTCAAATAAAGGAATAAATGAATGAATGCAGATGGACTCACTCGGGATGCTTTTACAATCATGACTAAAGACACGACTGCAGCGGAACAAGTAGCGATAGCATTGGCTTTAAGGAATAATAGGTGGAAGTGAATTTACAGTCTATTAGACACTTTGCCAAAGGCTTTGTTAGCAAAAGGGTTCCCCAACTGATCGGTGAGATGGAACACCAAGGGATCGAAATCCGCTGGTTTTCTGCACACATGGGCTTTGTCGATCTATCTCAGAAGAATTGAAACGAGATGGTTAACGCAGCTGCACAAGGACTTGCTATCCGTGCACTACGCGGCCAGGACGATAATAATATACAGGAGCAGACCAGGGAGCAATTACTTACATATAATTGAACCACGAAGCATTACCACATGAACAGAAGGGAATTCCTCGTACCACACGCTAAGCTCAATGCAGCTCAAGCGGTGACTCTGAGATAGTTACAGGCAAGAACTTATTCAAGTCCAAACTTTAGTAACAAGCTATATCCAGAAACAGAAGTACCAAACAAGTGCGAGAAGTGTAATGACATCATTACTCTGTCTCGTATGCTTTGGCAGTGTCCTGTGTCTTTCCCAGACTGTGACAACGAAAAAGACTTGTGGCGACAAAACTTGGCGGCGGATGTGGAACATCCTTTCTGGAACATCCCAATAAAAATTGGGCCCCTCGGTTAACCCACTCTCTTCTCGTTCATTGCATAACGAGGGTCTCGAATCCGGCAAAATTGATGCCTTCAGGTAGAATGTGTGGGTTTATTGACCAGTTGCCTTCACCCAAAAAGATCACGTGCTCGTGACGCCTGTGGCAGAAAGGATGTTTCACATCCGCCGCTGGCTAACACTCCCAGGGTTAGTTCTACTAGTAACACATAAATATGCAGCGGGATGCAGTGGTGGCGTAGAGGTAGAGGATCCGCCTGTGCAGAGAATCCGCCTGTGTAGAGCAACCACACGTCTTGTGCTACCGGGGCGTAGTGGAGGAACGAGAACTAGGAGTCGCATTCCTGATTAATAAGTATATAGCTGGTAACATACAGGAACTCGACAGCATTAACGAGAGGTTGGCAGGTCTTGTTCTGAAACTTAATAAGAGGTACAAATTGAAGGTCGTACAGGTCTACGCCCCTACATCCTGGCATGAGGACCAGGAAGTCGAAAGCTTCTATGAAGACGTGGAATCGGCGATGGGTAAGGTCAAAACAAAATACACTGTACTGATGAGTGAATTCAATGCCAGGGTAGGCAAGAAGCAGGCTGGAGACAAGTCAGTGGGGAAATATGGCAAAGGTTCTAGGAATAGCAGGGGAGAGTTATTAGTAGAGTTTGCAGAACGGAATAATGTGCGGATAATGAATACTTTCTTCCGTAAGCGGAGTAGCCGAAAGTGGGCGTGGAGGAGCACGAATGACGAGACAAGAAATCAAATAGACTTCATACTCTGCGCTAACCCTGACATAATACAAGATGTGGACGTGCTCGGCAAGGTGCGCTGCAGTGACCATAGGATGGTAAGAACTTGAATCCGCCTAGACCTTAGGAGGGAACGAAAAAAGCTGGTACATTAGAAGCCGATCAATGAGTTAGCGGTAAGAGGGAAAATAGAGGAATTCCGGATCAAGCTACAGAATCGGCATTCGGCTTTAACTCAGGAAGAGGACCTTAGTGTTGAAGCAATGAACGACAATCTTGTGGGCATCATTAAGGAGTGTGCAATAGAAGTCGGTGGTAATCTCGTTAGACAAGCTACCAATAAGCTATCGCAGGAGAAGAAAGATCTGATCAAGAAACGCCAATGTATGAAAGCCTCTCACCATACAGCTAGAATAGAACTGGCAGAACTTTCGAAGTTAATCAACAAGCGTAAGACAGCTGACATAAGGAAGTATAATATGAATAGAATTGAACATGCTCTCAGGAACGGAGGAAGCCTAAAAGCAAGTAAGAAGAAACTAGGAATAAGCAAGAATCAGATGTATGCGTTAAGAGACAAAGCCGGCAATATCATTACTAATATGGATGAGATAGTTCATGTGGCTGAACAGTTCTATAGATATTTATACAGTACCAGTGGCACCCACGAGGCTAATGGAAGAGAGAATAGCCTAGAGGAATTTGGCATCCCACAAGTAACGCCGGAAGTAATGAAAGCCTTGGGAGCCATGCAGAGGGGGAAGGCAGCTGCGGAAGATTAGGTAACAGCAGATTTGTTGAAGGATGGTGGGCTGATTGTTCTACATAAACTGGCCACCCTGTATACGCAATGCCTCATGACCTCGAGCGTACCGGAATCTTGGAAGAACGCCAGCGGAATGTTAATCCATAAGGAAGGGGACGCCAAAGACTTGAAAAAATATAGACAGCTCAGCTTACTGTCCCTTGCCTACAAAGTATTTACTAAGGTACTCGTAAATAGAATCAGGAACACTTTAGACTTCTGGCAACTAAATGACGAGGCAGGATTTCGTAAATGCTACTCAACGATAGACCATATTCACACTATCAATGAAGTGACAGTGAAATGTGCGGTATATAACCGACCCTTATATATAGCTTTCATTGATTACGAGAAAGCGTTTGATTCAGTCGAAACCTCAGCAGTCGTCACGGAGTCAGGGTGTAGACAAGCCGTATATAGAAATACTAAAAGATATCTATAGCGCCACAACAGCCATCATAGTCCTCGATAAAGAAAGCAACAAAATCCAAATAAAGAAAGGCGTCAGGCAGGGCGATAGATCTCTCCAATGCTATTCACAGCGTGTTTACAGGAGGTATCCGGAGACCTGGATGGGGAAGAATTGGGGATAAGAGTTCATGGACAATACCTTAGTCACTTGCGATTCGCTGATAATATTGCCTTGCTTAGTAACTCAGGGTACCAATTCCAACGCATGCTCACTGACGTGGACAGGCGAAGCAGGAGGGTGGGTCTAAAAATTAGTCTGCAGAAAACTAAAGTAATCTTTAACAGTCTCGGAAGAGAACAGCAGTTTATGATAGGTAACGAGGTAGTGGAAGTAGTAAGGGAATACATCTATTTAGGGCAGGTAGTGACCGCGGATCCAGATCATGAGACTGAAATAATCAGAAGAATAAGAATGGGCTCTGGTGCGTTTATCAGGCATTCTCAGATCATGAACAGCAGGTTGCCATTATCCCTCAAAAGAAAAGTCTATAACATAGTCTCGTAGTCTATAAATAGTCTCGTAGAGTACAGCAGTTTACGATAGGTAGCGAGGCACTGGAAGTGGTAAGGGAATACATCTACTTAGTGCAGCACACCTTTATGTCCCCGTTCCCTCTCCCCCTGCGCAGAGTAGCAGGCTAGAGCGCCTTAGCTCAGGCCGACCTCTCTGCCTTCCTTCAATTAAATTATCTCTCTCTAGGGCAAGTAGTGACCGCGAATCCGGATCATGAAACTGAAATAATCAGAAGAATAAGAATGGGCTGGGGTGCGTTTGGCAAGCATTCTCTGATCATGAACAGCAGGTTGTCATTATCCCTCAAGAGGAAAGTGTATTACAGCTGTGTCTTTTCAGTACTCTCGTACGGGGCAGAAGCCTGGAGGCATATGAAAAGGGTTCTACTTAAACTTAGGACGACGCAAGGAGCTATGGAATGAAGAATGATTGGTGTAACGTTAAGGGATAAGAAAAGAGCGGTTTGGGTGAGGGAACAAACGCGAGTTAAGGACATCTTAGTTGAAATCAAGAAAAAGAAATGGGGGGGGGGGGCATGGGCAGGACATGTAATCAGGCGGGAAGATAGCGGATGGTCATTAAGGGTTACGGACTAGATTCCAAGGGAAGGGAAGCGTAGCAGGGGGTGGCAGAAAGTAAGGTGGCCGGATGAGATTAAGATGTTTGCAGGGACAACATGGCCCCAATTTGCACATGAACGGGGTAGTTGGAGAAGTATGGGAGTGGCCTTTGGCCTGCAGTGGGCGTAACCAGGCTGATGGTGGTGATGACACCTGAAAATGAATAGGAAAACGGCGCCATTGTAGCTCAATTGGTAGAGTATCGCATGCGTAATGCGACGACGTGGGATCTTTCCCCACCTACGGCAAGTTGTTCTTCCATCCACTTTCATTTGCACTAATATGTCATTTATTTAATTCAGTTAGTAAGTACAAGTAATTTCCCCTGTGTTGGCCTTGATTTCTTTGTTTCTTGGCTGCTTCTGATGTGATTGATACGAGCACTGTGTCGTAATCACGGCACAATTCCACCACGACGATAGCGTATACAAAGCACAAAGCATTGTATACATGGCAGGTTTTGAAAGAAGTGTTCGAGTCCACATTCACTGACATATAATCACATAGACTCACCGAAACGCACAGTTACACATGAACTAATTGTCACATTACATAAAATGATGTGCAATATGTACCGTGCACACAATGGCTATGTAGAATGATGATGTGACGTTACATAGAAAATCCGGTGTCGGCGTCCCACGTGCGGCGTCCAGCGTCGCTTCGCAGGCCCGCAAGCACGCAGGCCCTCCATGGGACGCAAGGTTACTGAAATAGTTGAATTTCTCAAGGTAAAATAGGCAGAAAAATCATAAAGCACGACTTACACACAACCTACAGACATGATAGCGTCGGATTGGAATTTGAATATACGAGAAAGCATATTTCTGCTACTCGGAAACTCAAATACAAATTCCTTTTAACGCGATAGCACTTTCCAGCTGCCGTGTGAGGTATTAGAAGGAGCGGCGTGGCCCCCTTGGTACCCTGCACACCATCAAAGAAAAAAAATATAGAACCACAAAGCTCGCTTTCATGCACAGTATTCACTGCCAGCGTTTCCCGGGAAACATTATGACTACATAAGGTGCAGTTTTCGGGAAGCTGAGAAGCACTCAGGGGTCATTGAATGCTGTCGTGCTGTACTCTTAAAGGGAAGCTGAAACGGTTTTCAAATTCCATGAATTGCTGGGATATGGAAGAACAGACCTATTAATTTATGGTTCTGAAATGTTTTTCTTCGTTTTGTTAATATAAGGGGCGGAAATTGCTTTCTTAAACCCCCCCGCGGACACACCCCGGTCGCTTCCCGGAGTGCCGGGTGAGGAGCCAGCCGGAGGAGAGAACCGGCGAGAGTGACGTCATTCCCGGGGAGCGTGCAGGCGGACCGGTTTGCTGGCATGTGCTGGAGTGTTTCGTTCCAGATTGCGCTTTACTAGACGACGCTACGAAAGATCTGCCGGCGCTGACGTTTGCTTTCTTTTGCGATTTGCGTAAACTGTGCTTCCTTTCTGTGCGGCGTGAGTGCCCACAGCTAAGGGCGCCCAACACGCCCTCGTTCTGTGCAGCATTCGGCTGTGCGAACACAGGCGGGCGATACGATGTGGTGTTTCACGTGTTCCCGAAGGACAAGAAGCTTGCAGCACAGTGGGTCCGTGCGGTGAGGAGAGAGAATTTCGTGTCGACGAAATCAACTGTGCTGTGCTCGAACCATTTCTACGGCAGTGATTATCATCGGAGTTTGACAATGATGCGGGCAATCGGTATTCCAATTCCAGTGTTCCGGTGCCCACATTGATGCATTCGAGAAATGCGAACGTTTGCCACCATGAACGTCTGGTAACACAGTTTTAGCGTAGCCGGATAGACTTACGACCAATGCGGAAACGTGTTGTTGCTAGCGTTGCTAGGCTTGCCTCGCGACATTCGACGTACGGTTGCAGTTACCGTAAGGTTACCCTGTTTACCACACGGCGGTGCTAAAACTTCCTAATATCTGTATGTAAGCGCTAGCATGCAGCACGCATACCGATTCTTGATCGAGCCACAATCGCAAAGTAGTCGAACCATAGTCTGAATATTACACATATAATCCCCCTGGCCATCTCGATCTCGATGTGTATGATAAGCAACTTCCATGACTGTACCTCGCATCACTGTATGTGCGCGCTTTGAAACGTGGTACTTATGTTCGCGATCGTGTATGAACACGCAAAAAACCAGCGAACTTTAGACAAGCAGCGTCAAGGTGCTTGACATCGCGAAATTGCACCCGTGTTTACAATCTAATGAGAAGTTAGTGCTTCGGCATTCTTCCAGCAGCAAGTTCTCAGTGACACTTTAGCGCGTTTTTTCTCCTGTCATTGCAACGTGCAGCTACATGAAAAAAACATACGTACCAGCTAATATTTCCAATGCGCGAGAAGGTGCGCACGTCATTCTCGCTGTTGGCACACTCAACATCGTCGTTGCCGCCATCGTTTTCTGTATAGGCTGTCGGTTCGAAGATATAAGGCGAAAATGCAAGTTGTCCGAGAATCGAGAACGTTCCATAATGGTTACAACTCATCTGTGAAGCAAGACTACAACAGCGTGCTACGCTCTGAAACGGCGGCGCCGACCGGCGATCCCCGTGAATGATGTCCCAGCGGTGCCGACCAATCACGGGCAACAGCGGCGTTCGCGCGATGCCCTGAGGCGCTGGTGTGCATTTTCTTGCAAAAAACAGCCGCTTGCGTTTGTTTCCGCCCTTTTTGAACTAGATATTCGTGTTCAATGAACTAAAAACTGTAGAATGCCGCAGGGAACTCTTGTTTTTTCGAAAAGTGTTTCAGCTTCCCTTTAAGAGGAAGCTTTCGCTCGGGCCCAACTCCGACGCGGCCTATTGAAATACATGTAAAATGCAAAAAAAAAAAACGTTTTTCTGAGATAACCCCTGGAGGGACTTTAATGAAATTTGTTGCATTTGAGAGAAAAGGTAAATTCTAGTGACTTTTGGAAGAGGATTTTTGATTTAAGGCGTGAATTTTGTTGCAAAATTTTCAAAAATACGAATGTTTGAAAATAAAATAAAAGCACGAAGTTTAGAAATAGCTCTGCATCAAGCACAGACATCGCGGTTCTGTAAACGGCATATACACTAGACCATTGAAAGCGGACAAATTTGATATGTCATTTTATATCATGTTAATATGTTAAGTTGTGAACAAGGGTTCTGCAAAAGCTTTATTTCCATACCACTATGTTTTTGAGATTCATGTGTTACATATCAATTTTGTCTGCTTCATAGGAACTTTTAGGCGCGATTGATATGATTGTGATATTGTTTTTCATTGCTGAGTTTCAGAGCTGTAAACTTGATAGTCTCGTTTTTTTCTTAAATTTCCGATTTTGGCCACTTAAAAGGAAACTTAAGGACCTAAATCGGAAATTCGTAACCAACTCACTAGATTTTAAGTTCTTCTTTTATTTGCAGCATTCCTCGTCAGATTTCGTGCACTGGTTGCCGATAAAACGAATTCCCATTTTGCATATATTTAGAAGGGAGCATCCGAGATAAAGCGTCCCCTTAAAGGCGAAGCTTAGGCGTACTCGAAATTTTTACTTCATTTTATAGGAGCCGACAGTCAATGAAGACAAAGAAAGCAAAAGATGCTATGTAGGGCTCCACCCATTTAGCCCGAAGTGTAACTACCCCCCCCCCCCCACACACACACAATCACGTCCCCCTCTCCCCCGATGCTTCCCTATCTTGCTCACGCAAGATTGAGCCAACATCGTCGGCTTAACCTCCCACGATTTCACTCTCAGATGCAGAATACATCGCGTGGCGCCGATGTTGTCGCCCTGAAGATTTATGCGCAAAATCACGGTGGCGCCGACGACTACGGCGTAAACGCGCCTGGAGTGTCCATATAGCCGCAATAAAAAAGAAGGCTAAGAGCACTTAGTTTATCCGGCGTATAAGCGCGAAGCTGGCGTTCCTGCAGCTGATATATGACAGAAATTGAAATCCGTTTACCCGTGACGCAGGCTACATGCTCGGGTAACACGTAGCAGTCGGCAAGAAGGCAGGCATGACAGGCTTCCAGGCGCCACGGCCTCTGTGCGACGCGCGGGTGCATATACACGCCCCGAGAAGTGCAGCACAGGCTAGCGTGTTCCCTAGAGGAACCTCGTACACGCTACCACAATATCGCTCACTCTCAGCGCGTTTCCTGGATCACCTCCACTGTCATCTCCGAAAATTCTGCGTTGGGTCACAGGTCATGAAAGCTAAACTACATTCATGGTGAGCTCCGTGTAATCCCAGCTCTGGTCCCTCGTATGCCCTACGTTTCGTGTATAGTGTAACGTTGAGGAGCTGAAAGGGAAGAAAAATCTGAATTTATGATTAATTACTAAGTATTTACGGAATTTAACGTATGCAACACTTGCACCACCATACTAGTGCGCCGCACGTCGCAAACAAATCACACTTCAGCTATTTTTCCAACAAAATCAAGCAAAATGTCTCAAGGTAGAAAATTGTCCTTGTAATGTAAAGCGTTGGACACATTTTCATTATTTCTAGAAAATTAGTATGGGGAAACAGCGACAAATGCTGACTTTTTATTTGATTCAGTGTTTGCTGCTGTTGGATTTATGCAAAGTTTCGTTTATTTATTTCTAATTTATGGCGGTCCGTCCTACATACATTCACTTGGTCTTCGTCAGAGTCAGGAAGTGAGGCTAGCATACGACAGGCCAGCGATTCTTTGTGGCCCCGAGCGTGATTGCAGCGAGAAGAAAACACCCGTGCGAGAAGAAAACACCCTTAAGAGTGTAAGCATTTTTGCAGTGTGACATGCTTCTGAGACCACGGCTACTCCTCGGATGCTAACAAAACAAATAAACAAACAATCAAACAGGCAAACTGGTAAACAAGAAATAATACCGTCCTAAACGTGTGTACTTTGCTACAGCTACGCTTCCCAAGCAGATCCCGGAATGCGCACTCGAAACCGAGCGCATGCTCAGTGCACACGAAGCAGTTCTTCCACCACTAGGTTGGTGCGAGCGTGTTCACTGCACACGTAACGGTAGCACGCGCCACTCTACCGCTGGAAGGATTGTTCTCCTTTTTTTCCAGGGTAGGGATGAAGGGTAACAGGAAATTGAGGGAGACAAGGACTCCCTCTTCCAGTCCGGCGAACTGGCGAGCTCACTACTCGGCGCTCAGCAGGCGCCCCCACCCGGAGAAAGCACGATGCGCGGTGAAAGGCAATCAGAGACGCGGGCTCGACTCTAATTGCGACATGCTCAGCAAGCTGCCACTCTCTCTATGCTCGTCGGGGCAGGGGAGGGGAGATGGGGTTACGTAGACTCACCCGGCCAGTGTGGGACGTGAGGTCTACGCGAGCAGTGCGGAGCCGCGAGTCCCTAATCCGGCTCAGACCGCGTTCCCCTCCTTCGTCACTCGTGTTCAGCTGACGCACTGATAGAGTTAGCCCGTCATGCTGAGAGGCCATCCGTTCGGTCTCTTTTGTCGTTGGCCTCATTGCTGTCTTAGCACAGAGCGCTGAGAGAGGAGACAATCTCTGCCAGGCGCCATTTCCTTCAAATTAGGAGCCGATAAGCGGCTTGCAAGCGTAGCCGGCTTCGAGACGCATCGGAGCTAGTGTTCTCGTAACGAGCAGCAAATTCACATAAGATAGCGTTGTTCAGGATGGAAAATACCGACACGCAATTAAATGTAATGTATTTTTCTTGCAGGAAGAAGAAAACGCTTGTAGTACTAAAAGAATGCTTTTTTTGCAATTTATAAATTTTATAATAGTGATACTATCATGTACTCTCTTGGCGTTTTGCGCCTCTGATAGGAACATATTTAGGGTGGAATAGTGGTCGTTCGCCTTTGCAGCAGGCAATGTTAGCGTAGTAAGTGAAGTCACAACATTTTAGACATGCCCACAGGCAAACTTGAAACGAATAGATAGGCGTCCTGTCTCAGTTCATGTTAGTGAGATAGCAAGGTACCGTCGTCGATCTGGAGCATTTCTTGCACGTCAACTGTCAGAGTGCGCTTGAAGAACGCGTTTTAACGATCCGTCTGACGTATATGGTCTGTCTGTCTGTCTGTCTGTCTGTCTGTCTGTCTGTCTGTCTGTCTGTCTGTCTGTCTGTCTGTCTGTCTGTCTGTCTGTCTGTCTGTCTGTCTGTCTGTCTGTCTGTCTGTCTGTCTGTCTGTCTGTCTGTCTGTCTGTCTGTCTGTCTGTCTGTCTGTCTGTCTGTCTGTCTGTCTGTCTGTCTGTCTGTCTGTCTGTCTGTCTGTCTGTCTGTCTGTCTGTCTGTCTGTCTGTCTGTCTGTCTGTCTGTCTGTCTGTCTGTCTGTCTGTCTGTCTGTCTGTCTGTCTGTCTGTCTGTCTGTCTGTCTGTCTGTCTGTCTGTCTGTCTGTCTGTCTGTCTGTCTGTCTGTCTGTCTGTCTGTCTGTCTGTCTGTCTGTCTGTCTGTCTGTCTGTCTGTCTGTCTGTCTGTCTGTCTGTCTGTCTGTCTGTCTGTCTGTCTGTCTGTCTGTCTGTCTGTCTGTCTGTCTGTCTGTCTGTCTGTCTGTCTGTCTGTCTGTCTGTCTGTCTGTCTGTCTGTCTGTCTGTCTGTCTGTCTGTCTGTCTGTCTGTCTGTCTGTCTGTCTGTCTGTCTGTCTGTCTGTCTGTCTGTCTGTCTGTCTGTCTGTCTGTCTGTCTGTCTGTCTGTCTGTCTGTCTGTCTGTCTGTCTGTCTGTCTGTCTGTCTGTCTGTCTGTCTGTCTGTCTGTCTGTCTGTCTGTCTGTCTGTCTGTCTGTCTGTCTGTCTGTCTGTCTGTCTGTCTGTCTGTCTGTCTGTCTGTCTGTCTGTCTGTCTGTCTGTCTGTCTGTCTGTCTGTCTGTCTGTCTGTCTGTCTGTCTGTCTGTCTGTCTGTCTGTCTGTCTGTCTGTCTGTCTGTCTGTCTGTCTGTCTGTCTGTCTGTCTGTCTGTCTGTCTGTCTGTCTGTCTGTCTGTCTGTCTGTCTGTCTGTCTGTCTGTCTGTCTGTCTGTCTGTCTGTCTGTCTGTCTGTCTGTCTGTCTGTCTGTCTGTCTGTCTGTCTGTCTGTCTGTCTGTCTGTCTGTCTGTCTGTCTGTCTGTCTGTCTGTCTGTCTGTCTGTCTGTCTGTCTGTCTGTCTGTCTGTCTGTCTGTCTGTCTGTCTGTCTGTCTGTCTGTCTGTCTGTCTGTCTGTCTGTCTGTCTGTCTGTCTGTCTGTCTGTCTGTCTGTCTGTCTGTCTGTCTGTCTGTCTGTGTCCTACGTGACAGGAGTTGCCCTTCAAGATTTGTACTGAGACCTCCTTCTGTACCATCCTATCCAGAGTGCGTTTGTAAGCGCAGAGCAGGCGGCTCGTAAAGACTTTCTAAACCTAGCATATATGTTATTTATTTTAATACCAATCAATCAATCAATCAATCAATCAATCAATCAATCAATGAAATTTTTACTGTAGTGCAAGGAACAGTTACAGGGCCTTCATACTGGTGCACTTAAAGATTAATGCGCAAGACAAAATGTACAACGACATTGTGATAGACCAAACAATGGGAGATGCGGAAACAAACAGGGAAACAGAAAACGATGAGGTGGACGTAAAGCGGAGTTAAACATGCAATGTGATTATCCACCTTTATACAAAACGCTGGAAATTAAGTTTGCAATACATTAATACAGGCTGAATACCTATTGCATGTTTTTAGGAGTCGAGCCATAGCACAGTCATTAATACAAGAAGGCCGGGCAGAAAGTGCGAAATGTTATCAGGTATACTTGTGCAGCACGAAAGAATGCACGTGATTAAGAAACTTTGGGCAATGTAGGATGTCATCGAGCACCTTTTAGAGGAGCAAACGTGTGAAATAACTCGTCTTTATTTTAGAGGTGTCAGTTGAGATTAATTTGAGATGGCTGGACTGTGCTCGCCGGAACGGCAAAACCAGTTCTTCAATATAATTTACAGTTGATTTTGAAGCCGTTCAATGAGGTAAGAATTAAGTTGTCACGTTCCGCCCCAGATTACAGAGGCATATTCTAGTAGTAGAAGGCACAAAATAGAATAAAACTTCGGAAAGGTGGAATTGGAGTGGAAGTAAGGCAATATTCGAAAATAAAATACAAGCAGCATGTTGTTTCGCACCTTTGGCGCGCGAAGAGAAGCTTAGCTTTTTGTCGAAATACGCGCCAAGATCTTTCATTGACCTTGGGCAGTAGAGCACCACGTAGGGTGTAAGGAAACTGCACTTGGTGTGATATCAGGGTATAATTTAACACCACAGTTATGGAAGAATTTAAGAGTAGATTATTGTTTCCACACTACTTTAACAGAGAAAAAAAAATGTCTTTTGGCGGGGTCACTGCAGGCCTGAACACTGCTGACAGTTTTTAATAGTTTTAAGTCTTCCGCATACAGAAGGAATGAACAGTAGGAAGAGGACCAAGAAGAGAGCCTTGAGGTACTCCGCTAGTGACCTCATAGCTAATTGAGCTCTTCCTATCAATGCCATCGAAGTACCATCTATTGCTTTGCTAATTTGATACCAGATAAGTGATGGAAGAAGGTATGTTCACGTGGAGAGTTTTATAATAAGGAGCTCATGGCAAACTACGTCAAATGTTTTACATCGATCAAACTAAAGATCGTCAATTGAAGCATGTCATGTATCCCACTGAAATCATGGGTCGTAAATGTGACTAAGTTCGTTGACGTAGAGTGCGCCGCTACAAGCCATGCTGTTCATCCACTAAACTGTTCTTAGCACTAATAGAAAACAGGGAATGCAATGCAGATTCAAACACTTTTACGCATCGCAGAGGATAGGTATACGCCAGTAGTTAGTAACTGCACTTCTAGCACCCAGTTTATGTGCAGGTACGGCCCTTGCTAGCTTGCAAGCGCTAGGCAACGTTCTAGACTTTGGGAACTGTTTAACATGCTTGTGAAAATAGGGGAAAGTATGCTGCAGTACGTCTTAAGCAGTGCTGAAGGGATACCATCAGCACCACAAGAAAGGGAAGGTTTGAAGCACCTAATGCACTTGAAAAAAAAAAGTCTTCATTGGGTGGTAGGGTACACACCGTACAAGGCTGAGAAGGAAGCTCGCTTGAGGTGGAAGCATCTTTTACACCATATACATAACCTAAATTGTCTGCAAAGGCATGAGCAGTGTTCGAGATAACGTCTCCGTTTTCATCAACAAGATATACAACTTTGGCGCTCTTTCAAGAGAGTGAGAGCTCACGTAGCTCCAAAAATACTTTGAATTACCTGTGACGCTACCTTTAGCCCGTTGAGTGTGGTTGCAGTGATCATTGTTATAATAAAGTTTGCAAAGACAACGGCAGCGCCTAAATTTAATTTTCCACTTATCTAGGCCTTTCTGCCCCGCTTTTTCGTGTGTATGATCTTTCAGTTTGATTGCTCTTTTTACTTCTTTAGAGAATAATCAGGGAAGTGTGAATTTTTGAGCGGTTTTGTACGTATGAATATTCGTATGCCTTCTTAGTCACTTTCGTAAACAAGTTAAGCTGTTAATAAGCATCAACTGTCCTATCTACGAATTACAAGTCGGCGTTTTCAAGACAATGGTGCAAGTCAACGTAGCCTCAAAGGAAAAAGCTGGAGCTGCGCTTGGTGTTCTTATCGGAACGGGTGCTGCGTTTCTTTGCTATCCGAGTTAGAGAACCAACTAGGGGAAGGTGGAACCTATCGGGCGCAACTAGATGAACGTTGCTACGCATGACGGAAACAGTATCAATATTCGTAAAACAGAGATGTTGAACGTTGCCACAGCAGTTCTCAATTAAGTTTAGCTGCTGCATGGAATTAAGTGATGTAAAGTCAAGCAAGGAGCGGTATTTTTGAGAGATGTAGAAGTAATTCTGGCAGACAGTATTATTAATATATTAAATTCCTGGTACACTGAGGTCACCAATAATGAACCATTTGTGGTTCTTATGTGAAATTATAATGGTTTAAATTGATGCGAGGATAGGGCCAAACGCTGCACGAGTTACTTCACGTGCTAAATAGAATTGGCCACGCTGCAGCCGTTCACCACCTGAACAACGTACGTCTATTCAAAAAGCCTCATGATCGAACTCTAGATGCAAGTGACGGGCACATTCTATCGCGCTATTAGTAGTGATAAGGAGGTCATTGGCTTTCTGCTTCCAGGAGGAATAATGTCGGTCCCTAGAAAAGACGTTATAATACGCGGGAAAATGTACCGTAGATGCTATTGAAGGTAAAAGAAAGGTGGTTATTACAGAATGATCGGAAGGAACAATATTTGAAGAAAAAAGTCTTACTCACTTTCGCGCGTAGGGCTCGAACATTCTGATAGAAGATGCATACGTCCGCTGCGTCACTTTCGCCCCGTATTTCACTGCCTCCTCTTGCTGCCCCTCGTGCAAGATCATGCTGTCGTGGAGCTTACCACGAAACAGCTTGAACAAGAAAGACCTTCACGACAGAGAAGAATCACTGAGACGGTTGAGAGGGTCGTCGGAGACCTTGATGTGGAACGACGCATAGGTATCGGGTTTCGTCTTCAGACTCTTAACGGGCAATAGTGTCTAGTCCCCCGCAGAGAAACACGGGTTTAAAACCACCAATTCAACCAACCAGGGTCGCCGGTTATGTAACTCTGGGCATGTGGTTCTTTTCAAAGAACCTTGTAGTTGCCTTCTTAGGTCCGTGGGTACGTAATGTTCTTTAGTTATCCTCTTTCGCGCAAACTTGGAGCAATGTGTATTTGTCACTGTGCACGCGCAGCTATTCACCGCTCGCTCGGTGTGTGCCACTATTCGATAAACATTTTATGCAAAATTGGATCACTGGGTATGCGCCGACTTTGTTGTCCCTCATTCACCAACACTTACGCACGAACCATAAGACGGATTGTTGATAGCAATAAAGTGGTCAGTTATTTTTAAAGGATCGATGCACCGCCAGTTTTCTTCCCTGGTATTGGATACAAAATTTGCGCGTAAAACAATTTCATTAGGAAACTATATATGTTGAGGTGCATCCGAACGGCGCATAGATTGAGGCGCTTGCGTCATCTCCAAATGGCGCGGAGTACACTTCACAGCCAACCTGAAAATGCACCTACGTGCGTGCACTTATTTGTGCAGAGGCGGCAATAAGCTTACGCCAGCCCATCTGCTTGCCCTTAGAGCAACTCAAGCTTTGCTATGGTGGTCTGTTTGGAAAGCGCGAGAGTGACAAAGACTTTGTGAAAAGCGTTACATTTTGCGTCTTTGCCTATGCGGTGAATGAGTAACGTGTGGAATAGTCAGGAGAAAATTACTATAAAAGAAACTCTGAACGCTGGTTAGCATGGTTTCAAAATGGGGTAAGTTGGTGATACTCCGTGCTGTGGCTTTAAGGCAGCTTTTAGCTTGCCTCTCATTTTGTCTGTCTGTGTTGCGCCCTCTAGTTACATATGTCCACGTCTCTCAGGGTCGCAAGAAGCTCGTTTGGCCATGTTGAGCCAGAACGCCGGTTGCGAGAAATTTTGACTTGGGAAGTTTCCGCGAGAGTTCTGACATTTGCGACCCTACACTCCGCTTAGCTATGGTTATCTAGTTATTATTCGAAATGCGTTTATGCGGGGAGAACTTCAGAAACCGTCAAAGCTAGCCGCGGCTGTTACATTATGTCGCCTTGCTTTTGGGAACTGAGTCATGACTACTGAGATATGCTTCGCTCCTGCGCAAGCAACAGAAATATAAAATGCGTCGGTTTTCTTCTCCTCCCGCCGTATTTTAGCAGCTGGCAACACTTTTTTATGCGATCCTTCTTTAGTTCTCTGAGGCCGCGCCCTGGTGAGCTTGGCAATGCAGACAACAAAGTGAAAAAAAAAATATGTGTTGCTTAGAACGGGCCAGTTGGCCCTTTCGCTTCTCACTCGCATTGAGTTGGGCTCTCTTTGTACCGCATAGCGTGAAGTACGAGGCACTCAATAACGCCTTCGGCACTTTTTTCGCCACGCCACCTTAGCGCTGAGCTATCCATCATGCTGAAATATACCCCTACCTTCGGAGTTGACTCGGAGAAAGAAACGGTATTGGCTTCCGACATTTTATGCATTTTTGGCTCGTCGACGTGAACATGTTTCGATGTTTCGAGAAAACTCTGCGCCTTGTGTGTATATATTTTGATGAGTGAGAAAGTAAGTTTTAGTCTTAGGGAAAGTTCTCTGACTTCGCACACTAGAATTTTTTTTACTTCGTTTCCACCGCTCTATTTTATGGCGAGTCTTGAACTGTCGTATTTTTTTTCGTGACGTTTGTTTTTGCTACACGCTTGTACTGTAACTGAATCATATGCGTCTTTAAGAAAAATAAACTGCGAATTTCTGCAGAAGCTTGCGAGCAATAACCATGAGTTGACCGTTCGCGACACTCGTCACATTTTTTTTTTATGCCTATGGGTTCTTGTAGGTTTTGTGATGTGAGTAAACTAAGCCAAATTTTCCTTACTATGTCTTTGTTTGAACATGTGGATAAGTAAGCATGGTCAGAGCGAAAGAAAAGTGTTTGTATTCGAAATGGCGTTAATTTTGTATGTTATTTGAAATCACCACAAATGGAGTCATATACAGCTACGACCAAGAGATTAAGGAGACTTATACGTAATGAATTTCTTTTTGTGTGGGCAACCTTTCATAGTCAAAGAACGTAATTCGCTTTTCAACAAGTTTTGCGCTTTATTATCAACGGAATCGGTGCATTAAATGCTAATAACATTATCGACGGCAATAAGATAGGTGCTAAGCTTTTCTTTAAAAGCTTTCACCTATAAAAAGTACCCAGTATCCGTCATACGCAAAAATTCAATAAGATAACTAAGAACATAGAAACCATGGAGCCTCATGCTATGTTAGCGGACCGACGGATACAAAGGTATAGATAAATGAGCGATATGCGATGCAAACGAGATATATGCGATTTTTTTCCTTTTCGACACGTGCCATTTGAACCCTGTACAATGCGTCAAGTATTTCAGCCCGATATATTCCGCTGTTATCACTAACTGGTCCATACCGGCATGTTGTTTTGCTGTAACGTACGTATGACCTCGCACGGACCGGCAAGTAATATAAGCCGCTATTCCAATGGTAACCGATATTTCGGGTCCCATGACAAATGTTCCTGTAGGTGGCGTTAGACATGCGTACAATCTGCAAGGTTAGGTGACTGTTGCTGCCCGTTTCGAAGAGAATGTCAATGGAAATCATCATCATCATCATTATCATCATCATCACCGCCTGTTTTAACTTTATGCTTGATTAGGCCGGTCTTTGGATAGGATTGGATTCTGGAATTTTACTAGCGACAACTACGATCTGATTATGGGCGACACTATAGTGAGAGACTCCGGATTAATTTTGGCTACCAAGGGGTAGCCACGGTGTCATAACGTGATTTAAACATTGCTTCCGTTATTTACATATACAGGGAGCCGCCGCCAAGGTTAGCCAAGCTGTTAAAAAAAACTGGTACAGTGTGCGTTTATGAGACTGATGGTGCTCATAGATAGGCCCTTATTGGCTATGAAATGTTTCCAGTTCTTAATTATCAAGATAATGAAATATGAGTAATAAAACACGTTTACGATTTTAAAATTCAGGGCATGACTTTTGATGGGAGAACTAATATTGCGTGCTAAAACTACCCATTCGCTTGTTTTTTCGACGCTACGTCTTGCGTAATTAATTTTGTGCCGCACTGTGCTCTCAGCACGCGAAATACGAGAAGTGCCGCGTTATTGCGCACCCCAGCGCCGCGAGGACAGCGGTGCCAAACGCCACTTGTAGGAACTAACTCTCCGCTCATTGCCCGACTCGGCAGCCACCTGGAAATGGCAAGCTGGCGGCGATGCTTCCCCTTTATCGCGGGCTGGCCGTTCCGCGGGACAATCTTGACCTATCGCAATAGACAGTGATAATGGCTTACATATTACTTTCTGTGCAACCATTTTTCATCACGGTATGTCTCCGCCCTTCCGAAAACATTTTGCATTCTTGTTCTTAAAGTAAATATTTCATGTCTGTCTTCTAACGTGGGGTTCAGAGTGTTAAAATAGATAAAGTTGCCTTCTATAATGGCTTATAAAACATTATCGAAATACGCTACACACGCCAACACTCATAACTCGTAAACGCATCTCTGGAGAGATATACGATCTTTCTAGTAAAATAACCAAGGGGAGAAATAAAGTAAGGCATCTACAGTATTATTAGTGTGAAGTGCAGAGACAAAAAATGAGAAATCTCTGGCGTTTCAAATAGCAAACATAATAAATTAGGCATCATAGCTTCTAAATGTAAAAATTTTGAGCTATTTTATAAAATTTTCGCCTAATTTAATTTAGGCTCATTAATTCAAGTCATTACAAAGTCTCCTATGTAAAGAAGGAGCGCACAATGTTTCTAGCAGAATGTATTATTTTTCATTGAACTTGTTCCCGAGAATGGCGCGCTACACGGTGACAGAATTGACAGCGCAAGCGAATGGAGAAACAGGCGACCGAGTAGAAAGCTTAAACACTGGATTAACAATCTATAACTCAGAAAGGCAGCGCCCATTGAGACTACGCCCACGAGGCTGCGTGCACGTGGGGCTTGTGCATTCATCCATTCCCCTGCTCATACATTACTACACCTAGTCTCTGGTTAACACTGCGGACCCGAGCACCGCTGTCTTTTATCCTTCTCTTTATTGTGTCTACCTGGGCGCGTTATATCGCGTTAGCTATTGCTCGTACTGATTCTGACTTTAGGCCCGAACCGCGACTTCCTTGCTTTCCTCCATTCGCAGCTTTATGTTCGTTGCCATCCAACATACTATCAGATACTGCGCGTTTCGCTCGTTGGGAGAAGTGCTGCCGGGCTAATAAAGCAGAGTCGTAGAGGTGTCGGGAGCTCTTGACGTGTTTCATCAGGGCTCCGGGACAGCGACAAGCGCTGTGTCTGCGGGTGCCAAGAAAGCGGACACAAAAAAGCTCCCTCCTTTCCGAGCCATAACTGGACGGCCGTGCTGCAGAAACCCGTCCTTCAATTAAACAAAAAGCTCAGACAGACCCCGGAAAAAAGAGAGCGGAAGTGGTAAGAAGCGTAATAGAGGGAGCGGTAAAAACGCCGGAAAGAAAGGCAGGGACGGAGCCGCTTCTCCCCTCTCTACCGCAGCCCGAGTTTTCTCCTCCGGTGGCCGCAAAGACCCCTGGCTCACTTTTACGCGGCAGTGCGCAGTACGCTCACTTACGACCCCGTGTCGCCCTCGCTGTCGGCTCGGACAACGAGCTCGCCTTCGGTCTTCACCGGCGTGTCCTTCCACTCCAGCGGAGTTAACGTCGGCGCACCTTTCTTTGTGTTTCCTCTCTGACGACCCCGAGAGTTAGCGCTGGTAATGTAACGCCGCGGACCCGGACGGACCACTCCCTGACGGCCTCAAGTGTGATAATGGCCGCGAGGATGTCCCTTCTTACTCTAGGTGCCCTTGTTCGACTCATATATTTTTTTTTCTTTGCTTGCTTCCTTCTCCCTTTGCGTACCTGTTCGCACGTGCTGGTGGACGCTCGAATTCATGTCGAGGGCGTGCGGTTAAAGGAGCACTGACATAATATTTCCTGTTTCATTTGATTTGTGCACTAATCGAAGGCCCTCAAAATTGATATCCTAAACCACACCAGCAGGCCCTCAATAACTTGCTCTGTAGCTTCTCTACGAGCCAAATTCGTTATTGTTTCCCCAGTCGGTGTATCTGTCTGGACATCATGACGTATGAGGCGGTCACGTGGCAGCAGAACATCGAGGCGTTTTCGGTCTCGTTCCGTATAGTCCGGTAATCGGTTATGCTGCTACGGCGAATGAACTGTAGCCAGTGCCGATACGTCACGATGAAAATATTATGCGTCATGACCACGGATTGCGATTAACAGGAGTGGACACTTCTATCTTGCAATGCGTTTGGCTGCGCGAAATGCAATGAAAGATAGAGGCCCGAGCTTGAGCGTTCTCTTGAGGCCTCAGTTTGTCGCTGCATTGGCACGCATATTCGCAATTCTCGTTTAATCTCTTGCATTGTCGGCTAGTACCACTATGTAGTCTGCATTCATCAGCTCAGGCATCTCCTGTTGCACACTTTGCCCATTACGGATGTAAGATAATTCAATACCTAGCACTGCTAGCGCGCTCACACACACGGTACCATGCGGGAAAGAGCTGACACGTGCGCTAAGTTCTACAAAAACCGAATTAGTCACGAAATAGAAACAAAATCTTCTTCGTCTCGCAACGCGCCATGTCTCACATGATCCGCTGGAGGCGAAGCAGCTCTGGGTAGTAGTAATAAGTTTCCCCGCCCTCTCTGATTCATTCCTCCAAATAGATGACTAACAGGAACACAAGTTGTGACATGTAACTAGTTAGTCGGCTCTCCTGCAATTTATATTCCACACCGTCATGACGCTTACATGTCACGAAAAATGAAACTGATACTGGCTCTACAAAAGCTGCATAATAAATTATTTATGACACTATAAGACCTGATACCATTTTTGTAAGGTTGTGTTGCCGAGGACCCTAATTTATTGCAAGAAATGAAAAGTCAGAAATGCCATGTCAGTACTTGGTTAAATCCGCTTCACTAATAGTGATTCTATTGGCTTCTACACCTGTATACAATGCGAGGTTACTACTGGTCAATATAGAAAGCGAGTATGTGTTGCGTTGGTTCAGGTGCTTTCGCATATATACCAACATCCTCAAGGCGTTTCAACCTAAGGCCTGAAAAGATGGCTAGTGCAAAGAAATTGAGAATAAAAACATCCTTCGCATTAAAAAAAGATCTCTCCTAATCTTGAGGGTTCTGCTCGCAGCTATCAATCTACAAACACGCAATACGTCGTGCCATTGACGGGCACTCTAATAAATTGCTTGCATTTGAGAGATGGAAGTACAATGTACCTCGGCCACTTACCTACTCTATGCGGTGGAGGAAAAAGTAAAAAGGGAATAAAATATTTGCTCAAAAAATGTAGTAAAGATCATCATCTAGAAACTGCATTGAGTACTAGTATTTGTTTTATTTTGTTTATGAAGAGAAGGAGTATCTCATTATTTATGCGCTGCAATAGCTTCAAAAATGAAGAAAGAGTAGAAAAAGGCCTGTAGTTGTCAACGTTTGCAACGTAACCTCTCTTGTAGACCTATGTATGTTTAGCTGTATATTATGTACACATTAATCAGTGATATTGCATTGATGGGATGGGTTTACTTGCAAGATGATAGACAGTTATTATAGGGCACAGGATGTTCATTTAGGGCCAAAAGGCAGCGGCCAGCTACTCACGCAATCCCCTACTTTTTCTTCCTTCGGCTTCGCCGCGCAACGTGACACCTTCTCCGTGGGCAGACAAAGTTCTCCAAGCGAGTCACATAGACCGATGATGAAATTTCTGACGGGCAACGTGCACGACTTGCGTTTTATGTGGCCGCCTTATGTGCGAGGTCACTTTTGCAATGGCGTACGTACGTCACGCCAGTCAAGCATGTGTACTGGTGCAGTCGGTGCAGCGTCCTAACAAAGCCAAAGTCGCCCAAGCTGATATCATCGTGCCTGGCGCGAAGGATCATAGACGTCGGTCTCTGGAGAACGAGTACGAGTGGAGCAGCTTCACGTACAATTATTGGTCTTATACAACAATTCATCAAAAATAATGAAATGCGAGCCCTGCGCTTATGACAGAGCGGCGTGAAGGATAGTTCTAATAGAAGGGCCATGCTGTCGCTTACGCTAGAAGGCGATGTCACTTGGAAACTCTGTGGAGGTGGCAAAGAGATATACATCTAAGTCATAACCAATATCTCGCGTGCTTGCTGATGGAAGGCGATGTAAGCAGACGGCATCAATGTGACAGCGACCCCTCTCGAATGTGATAGAGCGGCCGTATTCTTTGAGCCGTAAAGACCAGTTCATTCTAAAGACCAGTTTATCACATCGGCCAATGAGGTCGTCTAGTCCAGCCAACCAGCAAAGAGAAGGGTGCCCTGTCACTATCCCGAAGTGGTGGCCATACAAGTAGGGTAAGTTTACAAGTATGGAGAGTCGTACAAAATTATGGTACATCGGGCACCAGCATAGCTGGTGTGCAATGCGTCGTTCGCATCGCGGCTTTCAGTGCAGCACTAACTTTATTTCGCCACCTTCCGTCGTCACCGATGCCGTTGTGCTGTCGTTTATTCCAAAGTAAGGGAGTTCGCCCGATATTTTTAAAGCTTTGTGTGTGTGTGTGAGTGTGTGTCCTTACTGGTGGGAGTTCAATCCTTCAGCCGAAATGGTAATTTGTCTCAGTGACCTATGATTGGAACGCCTTTTCTGTTATATATTTCGGTTATTTTTCTTTTCTTCATTTTTTCTCTTTTTCTCTGGCCTGTTTCCAACCCCTCTTTCCCCTACTCCAGTGCAGGGTAGCAAACCAGAAACTCGCCCCTGATTAACCTCCCTGCTATTCCTCTCACTCTCTCGCTCCTTGATAACGAGACTATTGACAGAGCGATGACAAATTGCAGAAGGCACTTATGTCAGAAAACATTTGTGAATACCGGCACATTTCCTTAGAGTAGAATGAAACGTTCAGGCTTAGCAGAGCATTGAAATGTAGAGGGCATGCCTCGTATTCCTTATAACCTATTTACTTACAATAATATTGTACCACTATTTCATTTGATTGTCCTGCGGCTACATAATAAAGACACTTCTTTGGGGAAAATCTCAAAAAGATATGCTTTAGTAATTGAAAAGAAGCCCATAGAAGCTGGCATAGAAGCGAGTCTCTCCTGTTGAACTTCCGGCTAAGCGGCGCGCGTGCCTGCAAACTGCTTCTAACAAGATCAGTCGATATCACGCCGGTGATGTCGCTCGTTCATTGGCTATTGAAAACAGGCGGAACTCCTAATCGTGTTTCACAAGCAACTGTCTGACCAGGTACCCCACTTTGACACAAAAGCAAGCAGGAGACGACCAGAAAGACACGAAGGGAGTTTGGATGGAAGGGAAACATCAGGAAGTTGATGATACACTGCAATAATTTTGCACGCTCAATTTTGATTTTGTTTTTGTTCCCTTAACGTGCCGCTTTCCAGTGGAGTACAAAAGGCGTGAGTGCCAGTAAATAGGGAGCAGTAATTTGCACTCATACTCTTCTTTCCTTTATGCTCTCTCTCTGTCTCTGTGCTCCTCTTCATATCCCAGATCAAATCTTTCTCCGGACCTATTTTCATGAAGAGAATTCGCTGCACAAGCTTCCCAGTCACGCGACAAGTCCTAAGCTCGTAATTCTATTGATCGGACGGCTCTGTGGGCTGTTGCCTTCGAGATATCAATTTGGACAAGTGATTGAGAGAGAAAGAGAACGGACGGGAGAAGAATCGTTGACGAGACCTTCCGTATACTGTGAAGAATGAGCACTGAACTTGCCTAAAAGCGATCCGGCGTCACTGTTAGGGTTGTTTGTCAGAATTTGGTATATTTCCGTTGACCTAATGTTTTAATTTGAAGCTTTCTTTGCATCCCTCGTATTAAAATGCTTTCTGTGCATGTCTTCATTGTCCGTTTTTTACAGTGGAGCTGTTAGAACCTCGCTGGGTTTCTCTTGACGTCCTCAGCTTCGCCGAGCTGGGGGAGAGACAGCTGAGAGAGAGTGAAAGCAGGGTATCAAAATATCACGCAGCTTGGCGATGCGGTGAGGGCGGGTGGAGCCTAGCGGGGGAGAAGGAGCAGGGCGGTGGGGACACAAGTGGTGTGACGTCATTTCTCTGCGATAAAAATCCACTTGATCGCTTCGGCGGTCCTCTTTCTAGTAGAGCAACAAATTATAAGCGGCTCTTCTATCGTAGACACCAGAGACCAGCAGAGTTGGGGAAGCCCAGCAAACGTTAGCCTGAGGGTGCGGTTCCGCACTACTTTACTGGCCTAGCAGAGCCACGCAGAACTTCTATCACATGGCTAAAAAATCAATAAATGAATGAATGAATGAATGAATGAATGAATGAATGAATGAATGAATGAATGAATGAATGAATGAATGAATAAATATATAATACCACTGTCAGTATTACTCTCACTCATCGCAGTTGATTTCGTGGCCGCCCTGGTAGCTGATTGGTAAACCACCGCACGCGTAATGCGGACCATGTGAGTTCGGCTTCAACTTCCGGGAAATTGTAGTTTTGTCTACTTGCAGTTCCCATTTAACCTTTTCGCTGTTGCACTCCAATTCTACCCTCCAATTAATCAGAGCATAGACGTTTCTATATACTTTCTTTGGCTTTTTGTTGATTTGATTCATACGGTTGCGACTAATGCATGCATTGCACGTTGCTGAAGGATTTCAGAAACGCACGTGTGTGCATTACACGCATTTTACCATGCCTGGGATTCTACTACATGGACTTTAGGACGAGTACTATGGGTACGCAACGGTGTATATTTCAGTGAATGCACATAGAAGCTTCATACCTTTATATGTAGTCGAATTGTGCTAAGCATCACGACTGCCAAATGGCCCGCCCTGACTTCACGAGAACCGTTGCGCTTGGCTGTCGTTTATGCATTGCTTTGCATTAGTGAAAGCAACTTCTACTACTTTAGTTTCAGGAAACTTAATATCAGCTGTAGGTGGCCATAACTATGTGGCCCAATTCCATAAATAAATAGCACAATTTCGGGAAACTCTTCGCACGGTATGACTTTAAGCGATTAAGCTCAACCCGCAAACTGCGGCTTCCTTTCGTCGCGATTCTAACAAAGAGCTCTGCGAGAAACAAACTGCAAAGAGCTTGCGATGCCACGCCAGAAAAACATGTTTGTCCGGGCGCGTTGTAAGTTCCATTTCGACGTTGTTCACAGCGCACAGATACTCAGGAAATAAGCAACATGCAGACAGTGAAAGAGCGCTCTTTCACCCTGTGCTTTTTCCTTATTTTCTAACCTGCTGAGCGGAAACGCCAAAAAAAAAAGAGACGCACAGACTCCCTTTCCTGGGGGAGCGTTTCTCAGCGTGTAGTGCGTGTCAGCATGGGTTTCTTATCCCCTTGTCATGCTACTTTATAACCGTTGCTATCATAAAATTGCTTCTAACCTACGACACATCTTATTTTCTGATATTAGAGCGAAGCGCTTAGGCGTCCGTTCCTGCGTCGAGCGTCGGTGTCAGCCTCGGCGTCGGCGTAACCGAGCGGTGAGCACGACAGCGAAGGATGAAAGAGCGAACGCGGAGCGCGAGATGAAAGACGTGAGCCGTGATCGGCGGAGACCAATGAGGGCGGTCCCCTCACTGACGTGCGCGTAGGAAACTCATGTATGCGGACCCGCCTGACCACTCCATGCGTACTCGTATCCGGTCTCACCTGGACCGCTCGTTTAGAGTGTTAACGTTCACAGAAAGTTGCCAGCGAGCATAATGATCTCTGTTATAATGTTCGGTTTATGGGCGGTCGCTTTCTATTCCTTGTTTCGGCTCTCGAAAACACAGGCAGTGTGAGAAGTTCGCGTGTCCCCTTCATTCGTATTTCCACAACAAGCATATCTGACATAAACAAAAGAGATGGAATAAAACATGCAGAAAGGAAGGGCGTCCCCAGGAGCTTGCGATTCTAGGATAGAAAGATATGTTAATGTCTGGGCGCGTTTTGAGTTCCATTTCGGCGATTTTCACAGCGCACAGGTACTCAAGAAATAAGCAACATGCAGACCGTGAAGGAACGCTCTTTCACCCTGTGCTTGTTCCTTATTTCCTAACCTGATAAACGGAAAAAAAAAATAGAGACGCATACACTCCGCTTCCTAGGTGTGCTTTCTTTGCTGTGGCGCTAATTCCCCTCATCAGCTGTGCAAGACCAGCTAACCCAACAGTTATTCATTAGTTCTTAAGCCAGCGTGCGCTGTAAACGATGTGGCAATAAAATATAAACAGACCAATACCGGAAAATAAATGGCTTACACACTTGCTCGGTTAACATCTCTGCCTTTCTTTTGTCTCTCTCTCTCTCTCTGTATCTTGCTTGCGCTACTATCGGAATGCGATACATTTAAAGAATGCATAAAATCAGAGAGTTCGATCATGCTTTCAGGCATTGAATTATTCAGACTTAAACTAAAAGCAAACCATTCTCAGTTCCTTTTTATCGTCTCTCATCGCACTTGCCGTACTTCCAGTTTAAGAGACGCATTAGGCAAACATAAATAGTTCAGTATACTGTGTACTAGTTTGACCACATAAAGTCATGTGCTAGCGCATAAGAAATTCATGATAAGAGAATAATGAAGTGCGTTTTCAACAAGACAACCCGCCATGCCGCGTAACGAATACGGGCATCGCCCCCTATTTACGTCGGTGTGGCGCAGTCTTGCGTACTATTATCGCTATGTATGACCTCTTCATATTACTTTACCTTTACCTTTACCGCTTCGTGTATTACCTTTTCTGCTATGTACACAAGAAAGTAAAGACCGCTTGCAAGGATCATGTGTCCCTTCATGCCAAGTAGCTAAAGTTATGATAACGTTATTTATCATGCAAACGTTATTTAGGGCGAACGCGTATGTAAATTTTCTGTTTCTCAGCCCTAACTTTTATTTAGTGACGCTGAGGAAGGCTTTTGAAAATTGCTTTCGAACGTGAAATACTCGTGAAAGAAAACGTTTGCGTGAGAATCGCTCCTGCTTTTTCAGGTTTCTAAATTTTTGAAGAGTGTTGCTATCGCGATGGCTTCAAATTAATTCGATTATGAGCAAACAGCTGCCATTTTGACATCTGAATGACAGCACGGAGATGCAAATATGAAATGTTCTGTCGAAAGCAAGGGACGGAATGACACGTTGCAGATCACGTTTATTATACTTAATTACGTACCTCAATGATCATTAAACGTAGGCGAACTGGAACAAATTTCCGTTATATGTTAATGAGGAATAGAATACACGTTTATTCTTGATAACAAGCTGTAGTTGTCAGGGTCATAAACATCGAGACGCAAGTGCCTGATAAAGCGACAAAAATCCTTCTTTCAGGTAATACACCAATCAGAGGGTAAAAGGAAAAGAAATGAATGAATGAATGAATGAATGAATGAATGAATGAATGAACCTTTATTTGAAGCAGTGACTTGTCAGTCGAGGTGGCAGGGTTCCTTATTCCAGGAACCCTCTGGTTTGGATCATTTGGATCCGACTTGGAGATCGCAGCCTCCTACGTTTCAGCGAGGAGGCTTGGGTCTGGGTCTGCTGCTACTTGTTGTGTCACTGGGATGTTTGATCGGGTGTTCTTGAATTGCAGTAGAAGGTGCGCCAGGGTGTCTGGCACGTTGCAGTGTGAACAGGTGTAGCTTTATAGCGTCGGGTGGAAATGATGCAGTAAGCTTCCGTGGGTAACGGTATTGCTCTGGAGGCGACTGCAGTTGGTGCCTTCGTTTCTAGTTAGTTTAGGATGTGGTGGAGGGTATACCCTTCATCCAAGCCGATAGTGCTGCAGTAGCGCTTGGTAAGTTAGTGGTATCGTTTCCGTTTCCTCCGCTGATTTGGGTGGGTGGGACATGTCTAGAATCTTGTGCAGAGAGGCCCGGTTGCGTTTTTGCAATTGCTAGCACGTACAGCGTAGCGTGGCGTATTTGACGGCGCTCCACGTTTCTGCGCAGGCACGAGTAAGAGCGGGTGCGAGAGAGAAAATCTGGGGACCTTTGCTCATTGAATATGTGAGCCTGCCTAGGCACAATGGAGGAGGTTTCTTAACGCGTGTTGTATGCGTTTGTGCCCTAGGCATGCCGCCATTGTGGAGTGTGGTCCAGTTTTTTTACGCTCCGTCGTTGGCTGCGTGCGTGGTGAGGCAGTGGGCACGGGCGCCACATTTAGTGATCGCCGTGTCTAAAGGAGCAAGGTTGTGACTGGTGTTGTGTAAGTCGCGGGTCGCTTTTCTAATCGCGACTATAAATTGCATTTTTTACAAGCACTGCTCCGGGAGGGCACATGTAACCCGCAAACGGAAGCCTCAGGAGAGCACCCTAGCTTATATTAAAGCAGGCGGCGCAGGATCTCCGGGTCATCCAAGCGGTAGCGGGTTGATCAAAGCTGGAAGCAGGGCAGTCCGTGGGTTGGAGCCGCGGAGGCCGAAGCGTGCCAGGGGGTGTTCGCATAAAACATTGGCTGTCCGCGATAGCAGACAGCCAATCTTACATTCCACTCGCACGCGCAGGCCTCTGCGAGCCCCAAACCACGTACCAGTCCGGGTTCTAGCTTTGATGTCCCCGTTGCCGCTTTGGTGTCCTGGAGGCGCCGCCAATAATGCGAAATAATGACGCGTTGCTTTAATTAGTAAAAACATGATTGAATAAACATAATTGCGTCGAGCTGCCAACTTGCGATGCTAAGTTGACCACTACCGCGCCCCGCGACTTCTGCCGACACGCCTAGCGACGAGCGCATACAACGGCGCCAAGAAACTCCTCCGTAGTACCTAGGCTGAGTCCTATTTTCAAGGAGCAAAAGTCCCCACATTTCCTCTCTCGCACCCGCTCTTACTCGCGCATGCGCGCAAACGTCCGTAGTCTCCTCAAATGCCACGCCCCGCTGTACCTACTAGCAATTGGTAATACGCGGCCCGGTTGACACTTCTGCGGGCCGCGCTGTGTGCTGCTTCATGCCCCTCGAGTCCGTCGTGTCCCGGAACCCACATGATGCAGGTGTAGGGGGGAGGATTGTCGCCACGTTTCTATATGTTGATCGCTTTTATGGAGATCCTGCGCTTCATGTAGTAGCGTGCCGCTGTTTGAGAGTCGCTGAATACCACTATGGCATCCTCGCTTCTATGGGTGGCGAGTGCTATAGCGGCCTCCTCAGCTGTGTCCGCGCGTTTGGCGAGAATTGTCGCCAACGCCAGTGTTGTTTCCCTGTAGTTTCTGACGCTGATGGCAAAGGCGTTTCGGCCCGGATACTTGGCTGCGTCCACGTAGCACACCTGCGGGTCGTTACGGTGCTTGTGTCTGATGGCGTTTACCCTGGCGAGCCGTTTGCCTCGATGGTGTTCCGGATGCATGTGCCGAGGAATCTGATAAAATTGTAGGTATTCTCGGAGCTTCGACTTGATTTTTTCCTTACGTTCGCCATCGTGTTCTAGGTTGGTTACGTATCCTGTGCGTCGGAGGACTGCTCAGCCTGTGGTTGTGAGCTTGAGTCTCTCGATCTGGTTGATTAGGTGTGCTTCCGCGAGTTCTTCCCTGCAGTTGTGAACTCATACGCGAAGCAATCCGTCAGTGGAGGCGGTTGTCGGCAGTCCTAGGGGCGAGCTTCGTGACCTTTCTTATTAGAAGGTTTAGCTTTTGTTTCTCGGCTGTCTTCAGGTTGAGGTAAGGAGTTCCGTATGTAATGCGGCTGTAAAGGAGCGCTTGTACAATTCGCAATGTGTCGTGGTCTTTCAGGCCATTGCGGCGATTGGCCACCCGTCGTATCAGATGAGTAAGCTGTGCCACTGTATTGTGTAGCCTGGGGAGTGCGGCGGAACCGGACCCGTCCTTGTGTATATGGACTCCGAGCATTCGAGGTGAGTCGACCTTCGGTATCAGGACTCCCTGAAGAAGGCAAATCTGAGCTGTTAGCATTCGGGGCACGCACCCAGGGCAGGCCCCCAAGCCACGACGCACCGTACCCGCAATAAAAAGAAAGCTGCGAGAATTCAAGATAGAAAAATACGTACATCTTACAATGTGCTACGGGGTGCAAGTACTATAAATTCATTTCACACACGCGCATCGAATATAAAAGCGTGTATTCGAATAAACACAAGATAGCAAAACGTAAAGCAGTACCACTCGTACATTTAAACGCATCCGTTCAAATATATTATAAATAATGATAAAAATAAGTTTACATTAGCGGAAACGGCTCAGATGATAGTGCTGAATTAGTAAAGAACACAATACGCACAGCCACATGATTTTGAAAGATTTATGGAGCATGCATTGAGCCCACTAAATTAAAGGAATGCCTTCAAGCGCGGACAGATGAAGGCAAAATGTGAACGGCGCAAAAATTTTCTGTAGTCATCTTTAGTGCTATTGATTCCATCTGCTTGCTCCGGACCCGCAAAGGAATCCAAGGCCAGCCGGCGGCGCTGCCGTGGTTCTCTCAGTTTGCCCACGAAGCAAATGAATACAATGACGGGTAGCGACAGGAATTCATTATTGAAAATCGACGCCGCCCCGCAAAGCGAACGTTCAGGGCGTCGCCGGCTGTCTGGAACGTCGCCGCGAAACGAGCGAAGGAGCTCGCGTTGCAACTGGCGCCGCAGGCGAGACGCGAGGAATCACGCCGACTCATCAGACGGATGGCGGCTGTGTCGATCCCTCGCTCCCGGCACCAGCCTTAATGAGCCTCACGACCCTCTTACCGCCCTTCGCTTGCGGCGCTTGCCTCCTAATTTCGAGCACAATTAGTCAAGTTTGACATCTGGCCTGCCTCCCATATACCCTTCCCCCTATCTGCTGCCCCTTCGTAGTCGCTCCTAACCGAAAACTCCTGACTGCTTTCGCCAAGCTAACCATTATTGCGCTGGTACCGCTGCAGACTAACGAAGAACCTGAATTCGCGGACGTTGTTTAAAATGTGGTCGCACGAAGTTGCGGGTTGATCGTAGCATCGTAACTGTCCCCTCGCAAGCGGTTGTTGTGGCTATGAGAAAGACCTGTAACAATGAGCATGGGCGTTGTCTGCACGCGTTTGTGGGAACATTAGTACGCGTAGAAAGACCGCTAGTAAATCTGGAAAGGAATATCAGAGATAAGAAAATAGAGATTACGAGTAAAATCAGGCTGTTCTTGATTTTTGTGTACTGTAAACTGTTATGTGGTATTTGTCGACGTGAAAATAATCGGTTGTTCTGTTGCGAATTTGAAATATATGACTGGGAATTGAATGTCCGTTCTTATTTAAAAATAAAAGTGTGTAAGTGGTTTTTTGCACCTAACAGTTGTCAAAGAATGAAAAAAGTGAGAAAAACGTAACTCGAGCATTTTTGAACACCTCCAACATGTTCCGTTTTTTCAATTTTGCTACTATAAGTTAGCTTAGGTGTTAGAATTACATGAGAAATAGACAGAATAAAATCATTATTATGGTCTTGAATATACAACTGGTATTGAGTTTGATTTATCTAGAAGCTTCCGGTGTGTTGTCATATTTTGGGCATTTACTCATACAAGTACGGTAACAAGAATCTTACGACGTTTGTTTCTTTGCGGAGTCAATCAAGGATGCCACCAATAAACAAGTGGTATTGCTGCATTACCTGAACGGCAGAAATATATATATATATATATATATATATATATATATATATATATATATATATAAATATATATGATGTCAATAACAGAAATAGGTAAATAAATATCTAACTAAACAATATATAATGTTGTACTGCCGATCCTGTTCCAGTCTCCAAAACGACCTCCCATTCCCTATCCGGCATCTTCAAAAATCGTTTTCGAATCGTCAACCTGCCAAGGATACCAGAGATGAAAATGCGCGTAGACTCTGGGAGGTTGTTCTGGTTGGCTACTCCGCACGTGAGAAACGCTTAAAGGAACAGAAAGAGAAAGCAAATTTCCTGGCGCGCGGCATGGTCTCTCTCAGCTCGTCAACTGGTTAAGCCAGCGTGAAAGAACGGAGCAGTCTTGCGTTGACAGCCTGCTGCACTGAGACCGCAACATTGTGCAATGAATAAAGAAGGTACAACGAATCTCATTTTCAAGTTGACGTGGAGCTCGCCGATGCATGAACTTCGCCTCCCTTCGGCTACGCCACTCTGGCGCAATTTCTTTAAAACCACCTACTCTTCTCGACGGTAAGCTTCTGACTTCTCTATGCTGGCGTCATTCTATCATTGGAAGTTTAAAACATGAATCATGGCCTAAAATGGCGTTTTAAGGTGTTCTTGCTTCTTCTTGATGGTCTCGCACTGGAGGAATTTAGGAGTGTAATAGGAGGAGGAGCAGATTTTAATGAAGAAAAAGAAGGAAAGGTCGCCCTGGAGAGCGTGTCTCTGGCCTGCTACTCCTCACTGAGGCAGGGGGAAGTTGGAGATACAGGGAAAGTTAGGTGTCAGGTGATTACGATAGAGTTAATAAATTTTGGGGTTTTACGTGCCAAAACGACTTTATAATTATGAGGCGCGCCGTATTGGAGGACGCCACAAATTTCGGCCAGCTGGGGTTGTTTAATATGCACCTAAATCTAAGTAAACGGGCGTTCTCGTATTTCGCCCCCATCGAAATGCGGCCGCCGTGGCCGGGATTTGATCCCGTGACCTCCGTGCTCAGCAGCCCAACACCATAGCCACTGAGCAACCACGGCAGGTGATTATGATATAGTACAATGAGCTACTATATACATGTTGTCCAATACGCGGGTGCGCGCTTTAGACACGATGCACGCAGGAGTAATTTTGTCCACAGAAAATGTTACCGCGCAAATACATTTCGCACTGTCTTCGCGTCTCACATGTCCTAGAGGCGACCGTCTAAGCCGGTCTCACATGGATAGCTCAAGATTGATGTTATAGTGCGTTGAACGTGTCATCTATCCTCCACGCTCCTGAAATATTTTCTTCCGCAAAGGGGCGGGAGGCTAAGCAGTCAACACTAGACTTAAGTGTCCTTCGCTCGGCCGCACATTGAGGGCTGGAGTGTAATAGATAAACTAAACAGTAGTGACGTGATAGGCAACCAGTGGTAAAATTGAAGATGACGGCTGAAAACGAAGATCTATAGGAGGCCGCAGTATAGATTGAAGAGATAAGGCAATTAGCACGTACTTCAGTTGACATTAAAAGCAGGTGGTAGGGTTGCTATAAGGCAATAGATCACGCAGAACAATTAGCTGGTGGTTTGGTGTGAGAACAAGCGGGCACAGAAGAAGAGACAGAGAAGTCATAAGGGAAATACAGGGAGGTTAACCAGCCTGAGCCCGGTAGGCTATCCTGCACTTGGGAAGAGGGAAAGGGGTTTGAAAGAGGAAGAGGAAGGAAAGAGTTCACACTTTGAAATACTGTAGAGGTTGGCAGAGGATCCGTATGCTGTGAATGAGATTTAACAATTTTGCAGGTGTGAGACAGTATCGGAAAATGTTAGCGAGGGTCAACTGCGGACATTTGAAAGGGGCCTATAATTATAAGTTGCTTTTAGTTATCATGGTGTAGATCATCATGATTACTCACATGAAAGTGATAGTCGGGAAAAATGTACTCGTAGTACGAAAAAAATCACCGGTAATTTCCCGGCAAACTCGGCAAGGCACTCTTCAAGTTTCCCAAATCTTCTCTTCTTTTATGAAGGGAATAGTAGTCACACCTGTGAGAAGACCTAAAATAAGTAGTTTTTTTTTTCATCGATCCCCATGTGTGGGTATTTGAAGGAGCGTGCTCTCAAAATAATGGTGGACAGCTTTCTTAAAAGCAATTCACGGATACAAATGCCTGGTTACTCTCCCGTAATAAATGCGATTTGGGAAATGGAATAGCGCGCAAGCACTGTACCCGCTACGTTCTTGTCTTCAACTGATCTCCTGAGGAGAACGGCTCAGTGCATGGCTGAAATGAAAACAGTAGAGGAAAGGAAACGAGAAACATGCATTATTCGCTAAATCGGAATATTCCATGAGGGTAGCTACGTAGGCTTGTTTGTAGGGCATCTTGTATCTTTTCATAGCACATGAAGAATTACAGGCACACGGAAAGGCATATTAAGTTTGTTTAATGTGCTTTTCAGTACCCTTAGGATGGATAGTTGGGCGTGTTGGTTAAGCATGATCGGAAGTGAAGGCGCTACAACGACGGTCGACGAAGAGGGAACCCACCCACCTACACACACACACACACACACACACACACACACACACACACACACACACACACACACACACACACACACACACACACACGCATGCTGGGCGCCCTGTGTGTGTGGGTTCCCTCTTTGTTCACCGTCGTTGTCGCGCCTTCACTTCAGATCTTCCAGTATTCCTGTCACTCTGTCTACTCTACAAAAAAAGTGGAATAATCGTGTCTTGACTAGCGTTTGAGTTACCAAATCATTTTCTGATTAAAAGGAGTAGCTGAATCATCTGCAACTTCGGCGCCGAAATAAACAGATTGTAAGAAAGACTATTAGAAAAAAATGTGTCGCTTTGCGTCGTTTGCACGGCAGTGAACTGAACTGTCCGCCCGCCAAGTACGGCGACCTGCGGCTTTTGCTGCGCTCTGCAGAGCGGTCTGCTCAGCCGGAACGTTGCCTGGCTGCAGGCGCGCGCGTAGCTGTACGATTCACTTCTTCAACAGTGGTTTGCACCTTGCGAGGAGGTGCCATAACGTGTACCGAAGAGTAAACATAGGCACCGAGTCAACGCGGCGCACATGTCCCATCGCTTGACACTTGGCACGATACGATGCAACTGCTGCATGTCGTGACACCAGGTGGAATACAACGCAACTGCAATGCAAATATTGCATTTATCGACGCTACGCAGTGCGCATCTCACACCGCGTGACAAGTGGCACGATGCGATGCTTCTGCTGATGGTTTATTGGCATCTTTTTTTGAAACGTGGCGGTGGCAAATAGTCACCTAGCCTACTTGATTTATTTAGGATATGCTATACATGTTTGTAAATACAGCATTTTAAAGGCGAGAGCGTTACTCGGCTCAGTGTGCGACCCCGCCGTCATGGAAAAGCTATGCCATAAAAACGGAATACAAATTAAAAAAGAAATACTTACGAAAAAGGCTGCTACGCTACAACCGCTTCGAAGCCGAACGTGCTAACTATTGCGCCATTGCTGCATTGCGCCACTCTCGCAACAAGCGGCAGTAATGAATATTTCCAAGGCTGTGCACGTAGTTGGTCTCTGCCTGGCGGGCGATTCACTAGATAGCGCATGATAGGAGTGGCGCCACTGTCGGCGCTATGGAGTCTTCGTTGTCTCAAATTTAATTGGTTGAATCACTCGTGTCCACGTGATCAAGCGAGACAGCAAAGTATGTCCGCAAGCACCAGTTCACAGCCGACGAAGTACGAGACAATCGTAACGCACCTGCAAGCTGCTGCTGCAGCAAACAAACGTTTACCACCCAAGCCTCCGACAACTTGAAAGCGAGAGCGAGCGGCTTGCTAAAACTCCGCTGGGCTGCATCGCAATATGGCCGGCTTGTCGTCTTGTGTTGTTGCGACGTCATACGTAGCACTATTACACTCGCAAATTTAACGCAGCAGCACTAAGGTCAGCAACATTTCTCATCGACGTTCAACTCAGCGACATAACTCAGCGGCACACTGAGCGACAAATAATTCTCTTGCATTTACGATTCATAAGAATTACTCAGGGCCCCCATAGTCAAGTTTTTCTATGCATCTCGTTAATCTTCTTCCTCCTCGAAACTTCTCTATCCACTTCGTGCCACTACCTGTGCAACTGCTCCAAGCCTGTCACCTTGTGCAATAAATGCAACTGCAGTGCAAAGTGTGCACGTGTCGACTCTACGCGGCGCGCATCTTACATCGCATGACTGCTCGCGTCCTGGGACGCGGGTACAGGACATGATTCCGCGGCAGCTAGAAGGCGCTGCGGAAGTATGCTGCTGCTGCTAATGTTATGAAAATTTAGTGGCAATCTCTTTGAGGGTTGATAACCGTTAAGTAGCCTGCTTTCTTTAATCCTCTATATACCATACATGTTTTACAGCTGATCTGTTAGCCTCCAGTTGGTCGGCATTTTAGAGCGCAGCTCTTAATGATCCATTCTTGTGGCGAGCGCGGCGGCTGCGGTGTAATCTAGTGAACGAGCACAACAGCGAATGATGAAAGACAAAAGCATAGTGCCGCCCGGTGCCGCGCACCGTGGAGACGCGCGCGACGTGTTATGCGACGATCGCTACCAGATGGCACCAGAGTACCGCGCGTCCTCTGTTCACTTTTTTTACCTTTCTTTGGTCACTGCTTTTCATCGGCTAGCAAATGTTAAACTTTATCTCTCGACGCACGAGGCGCCTACATACATCAGATGTTTCTTGAATGTTATCGATAGTTCTATCCGTTGGCTGTTGTCACCAAAGCGTTGCATGTTACGTCTACTCCACACCAGTAGGCATTATCCGTGAGACGAAGCAGCGCCAATTTCACGCGGTGCGCTTAACGGTGCGTTACTTCAAGGGAGAGGGGGGGCTCGTTGTACCTGTGGCGCGACGCGGCCAGCGGTTCGTGAGATCACGGGAGAGGGCTCGCCACTTGTATATAAAAGGACGCGCGCGTTGGCTTGTCTACATTGCGTGTTGGAAAATGGATCCAGGAGCATCTATCTCAGCGTTGCCTGCGAAGCCATGTGGCGACTGCGAATGGAAGCACGGGCCCAGCTCAATGCGGCTCGGCGTGCAAAGTGGCAAGAAGACGCTGACCTTCATAAACGCGAAGCCGAAGCTAAACAGAAGAAGCGGCACCGTAACCTCGTTTGTCAATGGAGTAAATGAAGAATAAATTGTGGTGGTTCTAAATGTTTGGGTTTCTATTAAAACTTTGGGGATCTCGCAACGCTTCCGGAGGCTACTGCGAAAGCAGTCAGTGGACGACTAAATGGGGGACTGCTTTGGGAGACAACATGAAGAAACAAAAGAGAATAATAATAGTTTCCCAACGTAGTTGCCCACGTAGTCCCCTAACGTGTTTCCTTTAGCGCTTTCGCAGTAGCCCCCGGAAGTGTTGCGAGCTTCTGTTTTCTTCACATGTGAAGAAAACAAGGCTGTGAAGAAAACAAGGTTGGAATATGTTCATAATCTGTCAAGCGCGACAACAGAGAAAAAAAAGAAGAGACGGTCACAGGAGGTGTCTATCGACTGAAGCTTTATTGCAAACGCGTGGACAATACATAAAAGATAGATTGCACCAAAGCGAGGAAACGAAATCTAAAACCAACTCCTTGTACCACAGCAGTACACACATCACGTGCGATTCAATCTGATTTAAAAAGTGAAATTCACCTTGTCGCTTATCGTCGCTTCCTTTTCTTTTGTCTCTGCTGTTGCGCTGACAGATCAAGTACGTTTTGTTTCTTTGTTGGGTATCGCCATCGATGTCCATCGTGGGTCGTCTTAGGCCATTTCCCACCAGAGGAGAGCACGCGAGAAGCCATAAACAAAGATAAAGCTCAGGAAATGTGGTGAGAGTAATGATGCGAGCTCGAATTTCTCTTTGTCTTCATTTTCGCCTTTCTAGGTTTTCTGTCGCTTTTGCTGCCACGAGATCAAAGAGTCGTTCGGATGTAACGGCCGTTAGCTTTCCGTTTTCGGCATTGTTTCTCAAGCAAATGCGGAAGGAGGGAACATAAAAGGAAACAAGCACGTGACGAGAAAAGCGTAAATGTTTTCTTCGCCGTGGTTGAGCACGAGCACAAACCGCTATTTCAGGTCAACGAGATAGGCTTTGCACGGCCATCTCTTTAGGATACTTCGTATGTGGCAATGGCCCCTTTGCATAGTTGTCGTTTTTTATTGGCAAACCAATTCTTTACACTTTACCTTGTGCGAATGTGCAATGACTGATGCTCACTGTGTATGTTTACCGCAGGTGGTCGTTATAAATTAGCGTTGTCATGCTTATCTATGCTTCATATTGAAATGGAATTTATAGCCCTCTTCACGTTTACATCTAATGTGTTAAAACAGGAAGGTCGCTTTCCTGTTTCGGCTCATTATTGTTTCACCTCCCATAAGAGAAATACATAGAGGGAATTGCCTTTTTGAACAATACTCCGAGAAAGGAGACAGCGATAGTTAACAGAGTGTTTGCAAGTTGGACGCTGTTTTTCGATGTATCTTTTGAAAGATGGTAGGCGAGCCTAATTGTTGACTTAGGCGTCTCTTATAGTGGCACTCACGCCTCGGCGTTGATGTTCCTTACGGTTAAGCGAGCGAACGTCTTTCCCTTGGCGCGATGTGCGAGCGAGGAGCGAGGAGGGCGTGGAGGAAGCGCAGCGAACGCCACTTGGTTGGGCATGGCCCCCTAGAGACCGGCGCACGAAGCTCACCTTACGCGCCCTCTCCTGTGCTGACGTCAGAGCAAGTGACGAGCGCGCGCGCGCAGCTCTTGCGAGCAAGCGAGTGAGTGAGCAGGTGAGCGCCGGAAGAGGAGAAGCGACAGATGAGGGAGTGACGTCACCTCCGCTCGGCCAGGCAGATGTTCAGTCTATGCCAGGCAACTGTTTTCCATTAATTATCTGGTTAAATATCACGCGAAGTTCTTATGTGTGACGTGACTAGTGACGTTTTTACTTCCGCTTTCTACTTCCTGGTTTTCAGGAATTTCGCCAATGTCGTGTTCACATGGCGGGTCTCTAAAGTCTACAATTCTGTGCATTGGTGAGCTGTAATGAGAGACTTATAATTAATTTTTATTATTCAAGACACTTCAGTAAGTCAACTTGTAACTAAACCCATGAATTTTGTGCTGTGCTATTTTTTCCCTATTTTATTTCTTTTGAATTGCGTTGCCAGTCGTCTCAGGAGGTGAAGCGGAAGTGATGAGCAACAATCAAGAGTGTCACTCGATGTTCGTGCCATTAAAAAACATTTTCACTGATGGACAAACAATATGCTGATAACTCTCCACCTGATGTTTGGGAACACCGCTCGTTGTTCTCCTACGTATCTCTCCGTCTAATATTTGTAAACTTCAGTTTCTGAAGTGAAGTTTCTGAGATTCCTCAACCGTTAGGCCTGTTGTGTTAGGAGTTCTGCAAGGAAATCTTCTCGGTCCGTTCCTTTATATATTATATAATAATGAGATAGTAAACTTTAAAAATCTGCGAAATACGTTATACAAGCGAATGAAACCAGTCTTTTCTTTTCAGGAGTAACAGCGAAGACTTTAGCAAAGCAAGCAGTTGAGACACTGAAATCGATCAGCGATTGGACCTCGAAACACAATTTAATGCTCAATTCCTCTAAGACGAAATCCGTCATTTTTTGTTCACGCAATGAAGCCTTCAAATTTCCTCACTTTTCACCTAATGACATCGAAGTCGAAATTGCTCCACATATTAAGACACTGGGCGTTTTTTCCAGAAACATGACTTGGCAGGAGGAGGAGGAAAGAACTTTATGGTGTGCCGTGCGAGTTGGTGGGGAGGGCCAAAGGCCCCGCCCAGGTGACGGCCAGGAGTTCGTGGGTCCTGGCGGCATCCTCGGCCCGCTGGACGGCCCATAGTTGATCCTCGAGGGTGGGGCTGAGCAGCGCGGCTTCCCAGCGCGTGCGAAGGCTGCTGCTAGAGGCCGCGTTCTCTTTATTGTTATTTATCCCTCGGCATTCCCATATTATATGCTCCAGAGTGGCTCTGGATTCACATGTTTTGCATTTGTCCGTAGGATACACATTCGGATATATGACGTGCGAGAGCGCAGGATTCGGATACGTCCTAGTTTGTAACTGCCGCCATGCGACAGACTGCTTTTTGTCAATTTTGCGTGAGGTCGCGGGAATATGTAATTTTCATGCTGAAGACATTATCCGGTATCACTGGTCTATTACGCCTACACAGCTAAACTCTTGTTCGTGCGGATAATATTTTTGAAGGAAGGTTATATTTATGATAACGTATTCAGAAAGACTGGCAAGATGACATACAATCCTGAAGCCAAAGCCAAGGTCAGCACGAGCACCGCCCTGCAACCAAAGCGTTGTCGTCGTTTTTGTCGATGCGCAAAGCATGGGTCACAATGTTACTCAAACATTCATTTTTTTCTTATTCTATAATAAAATATGCTGCGCTCATATGGGTGAGAACAAAACCAGAAAATATAAGGGAATTGCTGCTGCGGCAAAAGCGAGCTGTTCGTGTGATAAGTGCCGAATATTGCACACACTGAAGCGCGTTTTAGCCAGCATAACATTGTTTGTGCGGACTATTTGTACGTATATGTACAGGCGTTATGGCTTCTGTAGAATAGCTGTGCTAAATAAAGCAAACACGTTAAGTAGTGTAGCTGGCCTGGAAAAGAATTCTCCCGTTTATTCAACACGTAAGCCTGAAATTTGGAAAATCGACAGATCTAGCAGTAATTATGTAACACGAATAACAGCGAGGTTTAGCTTGTCAGGTATTCCGGTAAAACGCAGGCGCCCAAGGCGTTGGGGCGGAGGCGTAAATGTGAGCGGTCTGCATCGTGCAGCCACATGATGGCGCAGTGCTCAAACAGACAGAAACAGCTAATATTGCATTCACCGAGCGTATTTGCATTAATATTGCACTAACCGAGCACGTGCTTGGTTAAGCTTCCTACCATTCCCTCTTCCTTTCTCTAAAATGCAGCTTTACAACCATGTTAAATTAAATTGAGCTAACTAGTGACATCGATATTGATGTATTTAACCTGAATAACTTGCGTCGATATTTCTGTCGACACCGTACACCCATGAGCAAAAGCGCACGCGGACCACGGGAGCGCGCTTAACTGCATCGACGCGCCATCTTTAGGCGCTGTCGAGACTAGCGCTCGAGCCAAGGAGCGCACGTGCGGGCCAACATATCCGCCAGCCTGTCTTTTTGCCTGTCTTAACTAGGTACAGCCGCCTGTGCCGCTTCATCTGCGCCGCTGTTTCACCAGGTGACTGCGGCGAAGCTGGCTTGCGCGTCCATCGCAGGTGTAGTTTCATCAGTTAACGTGGGGCCCAGTGCCAACCCTACCGCCTTGTGAGGGCTCGAACAGAATGCCTTCCGACTTGCCGGGGCCTTACGTTATCGGAAGCTCTTCCAATATTAGCTGCCACTTAATCAACCATAATTTTCCAATGTGTCCATTGTCGCGAAAAAGGATTGCAAAAGCTTATCCGCACTTTGTGAAAGTTGCTGCAGCAGGTCGGCAGCAGATACTGAAAGCGCTTCCGAAATGAAATTCACCGGCAATTGCTATGCGATACTCGCTAATTAAAAATTTGAGCGCAGCTTTACACGTGTTTTCATTTCGCAATATATTGGCTGGCGCGGACAATCTGTCTCGTGCGGCACGTTGAAAACGAAGGGATGGTGGGTGCGACGGCCTTGCTAATCGGGAGATATTGAGAGGCGGCGCGTGGGCGCCATTCACAGCAGCCGCCATAGACAGACTTCCGCTCAATCAGCGCTTTGACGCGCGCTACTCTGGCGCCATCTCGTAGCCATCGTCGCCGCAAAGCCCGTCTTGCGCGGCACTGCGCTTCTTTCGCTTTCGCTCTACCCTTTTCCTCCGCTTTCCGCCTCAGGATTCAACTGCCCTTTTCTTTTCCGCTTTCCTCCTCTCGCTAGCTTCGCTATAAGCGTATTCTATCTCCCGCTGCGTTCCGCTTTCACTTTGATCCTTCGCTGTTTTCGTTCAGGTTACAAGGGACAACGCCGGCGCTGGCCGCAGGAACGAGTGCCTAAGCTGCGCTCTAGAAGGAAAGGCATTTTGGCGGAGTCGTCAAAAGGGAGGAGAGTAGGCAGGAAGCTGCGCAGTAACCGAAGAAATTGCAATGCATGGAGTTCACGCGAGTGAGCTATGCCACACACCCCATGTCAAGGGCGGCGCAGGTATGACGGAGCACAGGAAGCGACACAGGCAGCTGCCCATCTAAGGTTTAGTCGCAGATCGGCGTAAGTCGTCAGGCAAAGCAACATGACCCACCTTCAGGTATGACGAGGCGGACCTGCACACTAGCGCACAGGCGACACTCTCCACGGCAGCCGCTATGCCGGAAGGTGGCCCATCAATACAGTTTGGCCCGCGTTCCCCTGGTCCGTATACTTTCGTTCTCGTGTGTGCATTAGTTTTTGTTGCTCTCGTTATCTGTATATGTCGTCTACCAAATTCTCGCAAATATTCATTTTGCCTGATTCTTTCATGTGCCCTTATTTATGTATTTTCTTCGTAATGTATTCTTTTCAGTTACTGTTAAAGAATTCACTGTGTTTATATTGCCCATTATTTTTTCTTTGCGATAGGTGGTAGGATGTAATGTTCCTATCTGTGGGCGTATATGTTCGAATTTGGCGCCCTCTTTGCACCGTTGCTACCTGTTGCCAATGGTCGCATGTATAGGAAAGCGGGACCATTAAGCTCCTCAGGTTTCTCCTTGTTTCATTGTGGGGTGTATTCCGCATTATAAAGAAAGAAACAAAAGTATTATAACGTCCTATATGGAATTTGTGCCATTCGTGAAGAAATCACCGGGTGATTGAGTGCCGATAACTATCTGTAACGCCCCGCTTGATATTCCTATAGTGTTACCTCTCATTATTATCTTTCTTTATATCTTAGCAATCGCACGGGTGCTGTTTTATTCACCTTCATTGATGCATTTGTCATCTATATATTTCGTGTGACCAGTTAGACTCAGCGTTGGCAGCTTTCCTTGCATGTTTGAGCTCTCGGCGCAGTGTGCTTCCTTGTTTGGCACTGCTGCTCTCATCAATTCGCAGATTATCCACGTCTCGGGTCCTGCAAACTTAAAGTAAAAGAAAACCCGTAGTTTCAAAACTAGTGATAGCAGGTTCTGTTCTTTAACATCTTGTTTATATTTCGAACTGTGCCGTACACATTTAAATTTGATGGTTCCAAACATTAGGCAGAATAAAGCATAGGTGACTGCAATGGGCGGTCAACGCTGCGGGAAATTCGTTACAACGTCCATCGCTATGAAGGTATGACCATTACACGCACTGACAACACTCGTGTTAAAAGAACGAGCAAAATTTACACGAGGCGTTGAAGATTGATATTTGACGCAGCCAGACGTTTTCGTAGGAGCTTTGCGAGAGGCGGGAATTGAACTGTGCTGAGATAAAAGCGTTGAAAAGGCGGAGTGCTTGCTACACTTGTTCGACGTCAGCACCTCCGTGCCTCCGAACAATAGTTAACGAGGGCGTCGGCTGAGCGACGTGGCCGCACAATGGGTGCAGGCAGCCACTCCGCTAATTCCGCAGCACAGTCGGAAACGGGCGCGCAGCGCCTCGAGAGCGCTCGTCATACTTTGTTCGTCGCTGACCCAATCGGGCTCCACTTTCGGTATTAGCTGTGCTTTGTAGAAAGTTTGTCGCACTTTGGGAACCTTCAAGTGTTTTTTTCCCTGTATTTTGTGTCTCGAGTATTTTCGAATCTTTCTTTCGTTCTTCTTTCTATTTCTGAATACTCGCCTTGCATTTGCGGAAACACCACTGTGCGCACTTTCTTTTGTTCACGCAATGAACAATGGACCTTCAACCGTTGAAGAAATGAAGTATGGGTCGAGGTAGCACTAAGAGAAGATGAATAATTGGGGCAAAATTGCTTTATTCTTGAACGCGTCATATTTTCAATGAAGACAAGATAAATCTTCCTTTCTTGCTTTGTTTGTTCAAAGCTGTTAGGGTTCCGATTAAACACGTTTGCTCAAAAATGAACAGACACTAACATGAAGGGCAAAGACCTCTTCATGGGCAAATATTTTTTTAGATATATAGGGAGCGTCGAACCCTGGAATGTATAGTCGGCCACTAAATTTTACAACCATAGGATCTAAGAAAAACGCTGGATACTTCTGCAGCATCACAGCGCAGCCTGGTACTGGCTTTTCCAGCTACTACTAATATTTGCGAACAACATTGTGATATAGAATTTTATTGAGTGCTGCTACAGGCTGCTTGGAAATTCAAAGTTTCCCTGTATTCCATGATCCGTAAACATTTGTGGTTGACTGTACACAACTTGTTCTGAAAGCACGTTCCAGTGTGCCTTATTACAATGCCGCTCTTCAGCAATGAGCATGGTGTGAAGGACCTGCATACATCCTGATGTCGGCAATATCGCAGCTGTGACTAAGCGTAGTGCATATTGCCCAGGACAGGGAACAATATCAGGAGCGACATGCTTCCAAATTCATTCGATTGATACGAGTGAAGTGCGCTCGTAAAGGGAAAGAACGAAGGTTATATGTTCTCGGGCAATTTTTAGGTTTTTTTTTTATTCTGTAGGCCATCGTAACCTGTAATTCACAGCCATTCCTTAGCAATTTTCGACTCTACATTCATTCTTTCTTTTCGTTGTTTTGCAGGAATATATATTTCGTCGTGCTCACTTGAGGCAGGGAGGTCGTTGTTCCGCGACCGCGGATCGGGAGAGACGTTGGAAATGAGGTAGTAAAAAAACAAGGCAGAAAACGTGCAACAAAGAATGCATTGTGCTCAGGAGCACCAAGAAAGGGCCCTCCCTCTGCAGTGACATCCATCGCCCGCACAGGAATTCTCATATACGTTTGTAGGCGGGTCTTGTGCACGTCTGCCTGAAAGAGTTGGAATGCAGAACGGTAAATACGCCTTTGGGAGATCGGTGGGACAGGTTATGGAGGCCACCTCCAAATGTTCGCCTCTAATACCAGAGTGCCATGCGGGGGCTGAGGGAAAGCAGAATAATAATAAAACAAAACAAAAAAACACACAATGGCACATTCGTGCAGCGGCACACTGAGGTTATGAAAAGGTTGAGGAGGAAAAGTGGGCCCTGAACCGTGGTGCAAGCCTATATATTACGACCTCTCTGCGGTCCTCGCTTGTCTGTTTGACAAAAAGAAGGAGAAAAGAAGAAAGCACACAAACTGAGAAATTCATCTTAAGGATTCTCGGAACCATTCAGCACCGCGGCGATCGCCGGATCACAGCAGGCAAGTCATAATGCAGGGTCAGTCGTTTGTCCTCGAGTTATCGTATATATGTTGCCCGTAATTCTACAACAGAATTCTGTTGTCTTTAATATGAAAGGTTGGTCAGACTTCCTCATTCGGTTTTTCCTGCCCCTCCTGCGGCTCTGACATCGCTCTTTCTATTTTCGTGTGCTTTGTGTTACTTTTAGCTATGTATAGCAGATGTTATAATTTCATCTCATTACACCTAGGTCTCCTAAAGTGTTGTTGTATGCACGAAATTCTGTGTCTGTGCCTGCGGCTCTTTTTTCTTCTCTCCTTTGCAATCATACCACGGCTGGATCGTCATGAAGAAGAGAAAAAAGAAGGGCACTTATCTGTACTACAAACTGCATTTGAGGTGAAATGGCAGCTTTTTGAAATATTGGGACGCGTACATCGCTTATGTTTTTTTGTGGTGATTCCCTTTCATTTGCTAACTACTGTTAAGGTAAGCGCCCGGGGCAAGACACGTCCGCGTGTATCAGAACAGAATGCTCGCGGCGAACGCTATCTGTGCACGAAGGCGGGCTTTGTGGTTAATTTTTCGATGGTGTTGCAAGGAACCGAGTGGGCTGAGCCACTCCTACTACTACCTCAAACGGCAGCTGGAACACGCTATCACTTTAAAAGGGGTTTGTGTTTCAGTTTCCGCGTAACACAATTATGTTTTCTCGTATATCCAAATTACAGTCCGATGCTATCATGTCTGTAGGCTGTGTGTAAGCCATAGTTTACCAATTTTTAACATATTTTACTTTGAGGAATTTAATTAGTTCAGTAACACTTGCGCGCCACGCGAAGGGCCTGCGTTGATCGGGATGCGTGGTTCGGAACGATCTATCGCTCACAAGATGGTAGACGCAGGACGCGCGACGCCGACGCCTGATTTTTTGTGACACGGGGCCCCTAATGCTAGAGCGTTAAAATAACCAATTCCCGCCGGGGTCGCAACAGGGCCCGCTGCGTGGGAGTCAGCTACTTTGCCACTGAGCCATGTCAGCGCTGTCTAGCATGCAGCGGAATGATGCCTTATAAACGCTTCCTAGCGCGCGAGAAGACACGTGATGTGACATGACGCCGTGTAGCAAATGCACAGGTAGCGGTACAAGACAGTTACAGAAGGTTTGCGGAAAATTATATATATATATATATATATATATATATATATATATATATATATATATACATATATATAAATATATATATATATATATATATAGTGTACCTGATCTATATATATATATATATATATATATATATATATATATATCTATATATATATATATATATAGTGTACCTATATATATATAGTGTACCTGATCAAATCAAGCTGGCTAGGTAACTAGGTTAGCGCTGCGTTTCAAAGGGATATCAAAAAAAAATAATTGTCATCATCATCATCATTAGCATCCTAACGCGCCATTTGCCTTGAGATATGCGATGCGCGCCGCGTATCCTCTTACGTGTGCCCATTGCATGGCAGTTGCATATCATTGCACCAGGTAGAACGCCATGTAGCAGATGCTCAGGTAACGCTACAAGGTAGATACAGGTGTCTTGTGGAAGCAAACGAAGAGTATGGAGGTGTATAAAAACTGCTATAATGAAAAACATGTACGGCATACTTTTTTAAATCAAGCCGGCAAGGTGACTGTCTCGGCCTCGTTTCAAAAGGGAGCAGTCCTCCAGGTTACGCTGTGTCTATGTTGCGTGTGCCACGCAGGCCTTTTAGATCCGCAGTGTTTCAAACGACGTCATCTGTGTGTTCGACCAAAGGCACATTGTCTCAACGATAGCGTCTCAAAACGTTAGCTGTCATGACAGAAGGATGTGAGAACGCCCTTCTTACTATCGGTATGTAGTACCGGGAGTAAGAAGAGTCGCTAGGAACATGCCGCACGTGTAGAATCGTAGTCAGTTTTTTAGGCACTTCGTGGCAACACACATGCTCCCTTTCGACCTAGTAACACATTAATACCTTGCATTTTCTTAGAGACTGTTTGGCAGCACGGCTACTTTTAAATTGATTGCATGGAGGGACCCGTGCCGCAGGAAACCCGGCGTCGCGCGTCCAGCGTCGACTGTTGTTCCGGCAAAAATCATTTCGAACCATGCATACCCAGCCACACAAGCCCTCCGTGCAGTGCAAGGAAGTTACTGAAATTGTTCGACTTTCTCAAAGTAAAGTACGTCAGAAAAATTGTAAAGTAGCACTTACGCACAATCTACAGACATGATAGCCTTGGTCTGTAATTTCTATCTACGAGAAAACGTAATTCTGCTACGCGGGAATTATAGCCACAAACCCCTCTTCCAGCGTTTAAACCCTTCATAGAGCGGCCATGGCCTCCGAGAGTTGCGCACGTCGGCGTGTGCAATTCTTAAAGGCCATAAAGCAGCGCACCCGGTTCCTTGCGATACCTCCAGATGGTGGTCGCCCCCGTCGCATCGTGGCCCACGCAAGAGGCCGCGTTTCTATCAGAAATTTCGCCTTCTTGCATAGCGTTTGCCGCCAGCGTTTGACGGTAAACATCCTGGTTACTATAGCAGCAGTTGCCGGGAAGCAGTCAGAGATCTTTGAATGCTATCGCGTTCCGCTCTTAATGGCGAAGCTTATGCCTCTTATAATTTTTTAAGCTGCCGTGGGCGCGAAGTAAATGTTATATATAGTCGGTCGTGATCTTTCCCTCTCCACAGGAAACAAAATAAACGCGGAATGTGTGGCTCGCTACCAACTTAATATTTTCACGTCTCTTACGATTATTTACAACATGATGATGGACATCTTGAAGATTACAAACTATGAAAGGGCTGAATAATTACCTTCACTCCTCTTGAATTTCTGTAGAGGGCATGCGTTACAATCCGGAATATTTCACTATATTGTTTAGGAAGAAGCAGTAAAAGTAGACATAGCATAAACCGCGACAAATAACATAGTAAAGCACTAAACACTCATAGAGAAACACCAAAAGCGATAACACCCATCTGCTCCGACATCTCGTATAATTTGGCGCGAGAAGTTCCGTACATTTCCGATGTTCATGGCGTAGCACTGGACTCTCACAGACAGACACCAAGAGTGGTGATAAAGGACATCTACTCTGCCATCTCTGCTATAATATAGCGTAAGAAGTTCCGTACATTTCGACTGTTGATGAAGGCACAACTTTATCTCAAAATTTGCACTATACCATTAAGTGCCGTCATTCTTGCTCAGACTTTATCTGCAGTTTACAACCAAATTTTTCTTTTTCTCGACGCAGCATACATTATAAAACAAAGTGACTATAAAGGAACTTTTTTATTGTTCAATTTGTTTTATTCCCACTACACGAAATGTCCTTTACTAAACGAAGTCGCGAACTTTGCGGTTAATGCTCTTAAGCTGAAGCGACGGCAAATTGCTATCGCATAAAGCAACCTGCATGCTGAGCAGTATACACTCCGACAGCATAACGCAATGCAGAGCAGGTATTCTCGGGAGCTAAACTTAAACACGCCGCTCGATCAAGACGCCTGTCGTGCTTCAAATCTTACGCGCATGCGTACCAGCCCCGTCTGTGAAATCGGCGAGATAATGGTGCCTCACGCGGGGTGGGAAGCACCTGGAGGTGTAGAAGAGAATCCTGTGTCGGGAAATGCGCTGAGCGAACTTGGATAAATTGGTGTGTGCCGCTGGAAATTCGCTGCTTTACAATGACGAAAAAGACCGCTTACATTTTCCTGATGCTGAGCGGAATCGAATCCACGTCACAAGGCTTCCTCAAGGACAGTAACCCGACGCATTAGCAAGTTGCGCCGGGAATGCACTGGGTATATCCTACTTTCAATGAACGCCTTCCACACCAGCGCTTTGGCGAACAGTGCCATAAATGCACAGGGTATGTGCTGCTCTTCAATGAACGTCTCGCCAACTTGAGTCACTGAGTATGTGTCACTGAATGTGCGGCAACTGAGGGAACTATTCTAAGCGTTTGCAGGAACCGGCGCTCTGCGCTTCTCGTCTCGGAGGTCACGTGTGCACTTCTCTGCAGTGCTACTAGATGACGCAGCGTGCCCGGAAAGAAGCGCGAGCGATGAGCCCTGTCGCCGCGTGGCGCGTTCCTCGGGGCTCTCGCGCGCATGCGCGCCACGCATTTCGGAGGCCATGGACAGGCTTCACGGTAGCGGCGCCTCATGGCGCCGATTATTCTTAGGGAAGTGGGAAAGATGAGTTCCGCTGCAGTATACGCTCCATACATAAGTCCTTTCGACTGTGCCCATACGCTGTGTCGTTATATTGATTCAGTGCTGACGCACTACCTTTGACAGTCATCGTGAAATGGGTTCCACCGTATTTTAAGCCGAGGCTTTCTTCGCCTATACTTTCGGTGGTCTTGCGTGGCTGTCTAGCCGGCCGATATCTCGACGGATATATTTGCGGATATTTATTTAAAGGTTACATGCAACTTCCCTCTAAGTGGCTTATGCAACCCTTGTAAGGTGGCCCAGTATACGTATAGTAATAGTAATTATATTAACTTGCTGCGTAAAACGTGAGCATAAAATGTCGACTTATTGGCATCTCTAAAGCGCTCCCAACTGTTAGTGGTGTGTTGAATACGATTTTACAACTTTTTATTTCTACTTGCACTTGCTGTGTGCCACTGGGAATCTTCTTGCTCTTGGCCAATCCTCCATAATGAATATGTCATACTGTGACACAAAAAGGACAGACTCCCTAATGTCGCGTGGCATGTGTCGTACTCTTCTATGCATACACCTGAGATCACCATTCTTTCCTTAACATTCATCGCACATTGCCTTCGCCCTTGTGAAATCACGGCATATAGGTATAACACTGTAGTCGCGCATCCCTTTCGCCATAGCTTGTGAACGATGCAGTGCATTAACATACAGATTGGTTGACAAGAAAGCTTCGACCTTTGCGATGGATAAACAAGAAACTTTCCGTGAAATTACTCTTTTCATAAGATGAAAGTATACAAACGTGTACGCATCACCGTTAGTTGAAAATCATTTGTTTAATTTGTCTACCCAAGGTTCTCTTCACATAGATTACAAAATGCGCTGAATCTGCATATTTTTTTAGATAACGTTGAGGCTCACCAATAAATCTTAAATCAGGTACCTGTACTTTAAAGCTAGCAACCTTGGGACATCTCTACAACTCGCACAAATTTCGGAAACTTGTCTACACAGATTGTTCGGTGTAAGCCAACAGCTCTGCTGGTGCAGTAATCATCCCGTCGAAATCGGTAGAAATCAAGTTGTACACGTCAAGTTTTACTGCACTGACGACTGAGAATATTTTGTACATTTGAAATCATCAGTCAGGTTAATAACGCCAGCTGTTAGGTTTGTTGGTCCATGGCTAGAAACGGTTGGAGGCGTAAAGTAATACACGGGCTAAGAAGAGACATAAGGGCACAAATTGACGCTTGTTTATGTCTGTTCTTAGTACGTGTCTTATTTTTGTGATTCCAAGGCAGCGCTCTAAACCCTAAAGGCCACTATTCGCCACAAACCAAAGGGGCAACTAGTCTCAGATATTCGACAGACCTATCATCGCAGCATAACAAGGCACGTAACATAATTTATCACTCACTCCGGGGACACTGCACATGAAAGCGTCATAGGTATTTTGATTCCGCTTTCGTGAAATTGCGGTTGATGTCTTGTGAATGTACATCGCCCCTGCGGGACACAAACGTTTTCTTCATGTGTCGTTCACGTTCGTTGTGTCCGAACCTAGGGCGACATCTAGCGAATGTGTTACCGCGACGCTAGCAGACCATGTTGTACCATTTGTGACTCGGCGCCGCATTTACTAGATCCTCTACGTTCTCCATTGGAATTGTTGGTAGCCCCACGTGCGACACCCATGCCTTTGAGACCAGACACTGACACGCATTATCTGTGTCTACCCACGCTATAGCACGGTGAGCGAAGTACCGTGCACGTTACCTGACCGACTGGACAGTCGTCCAGTATGAGGAAAAGTAAGTTCTAAGCCGTGTTCCGAAAGGAACTTGGCGCAGAAAGATTTATCCACGCTACTCAGGTACCTCAAGCCTGCGGGTATCCATGATAAAGTTTAAGAGCGCCACCTGCTTGCGCTGCACAGTATACATGGTTACGTTGTTCGTGCTCGTCTTTATTTCTCGCTCTGTCTCCCTCTATCCGTTCCAAAAATTCTAGGTAGCAAACCGGAACTACCTCTGGTTAACGCCCCTGCCTTTTTCTGCATTCGTTTAATCTGCCTGTGTTTTGGAACGCAGACCAAGAGTACGAGTAGGTCATAAGCGAGGAGGGGCGGCTCGTTTAATGTTTGGGATATATTTTCTCGCCTTCACAGATCCCTTGTCTTTTACGCTGTTTGCTAAATATAAAGGTAACATAATTATGGCAGAAACCATCACTGACGGTTATCTATGCAATAAGAATTATTTATTTGACGTAATACTTCTGCGGAAACCCGCAAGGTGGACAGAGGTATTCAATAAAGGAAAATTGGAACATCCACCGAATCGTAGCAAATGCTACAGAGGACACCCATACGGGTTCCTCGAAAGAATAGCCTCGCAATTGAAGAAAAATTCGCCCTGGTCCGGCACTTGAACCCGGGAACACAACCTTTTCGGGGCAGTCGCTCTACCATCTGAGCTAACGAGGCGGCAAGCAGATGGCAGGGCGGAGGTGGTCCCGGGTTCGAGTATTGGACCAGGACTAATTTTTCTTCAATTGCGAGGCTTTTTTTCGAGGAACCCGTATGTGTTTCTTTTGTAGCAATTGCTACGATTGAAGGGATGTCTCATTTTCTCCTAAATAAACGAAGCATTTATGAAGGCTGTAGACGGCGCAAATGTGCGCAAATAGTGGCGAAGATGGTATGACGACGATGGAGTGACGACGATAGATAGAGTGACGACCACGGGATGAAGCTCGTGCGAAGACTTTGGGATCGCGACGATGGCATGAAGACAAAGGGATGCTGACAGTGAAAACACGATGATGGCCTGAGGGCAATCCTACGATGAGAGTGGGTTGACGACACGGCAATCGGTACGATAAAGTGACAACGCCATGATAGCGACTTTGCGATGACGCCATACGGACAATAGCATGAGGAAAAGCAAATTGTGCCGATGGTAGGACGAAGACGACAGCTCGAAGATGGCATGACGACAAGGATATGACATTTGAGTGAGAGCAACAGAGTAAGAGCGGCGAAAAGATGACAATGAGATGACAACCAAAGAATGATGACAATGTCGTGAAGGCAATGTAATGACGACGGGATGCTGAAGAAAGCATGAGAACGATGGCGTGTTGGTACTGGAGCTCACGTCTGCACTCACGTTTGTCGCCTGCCACCGCGGGCCGCCTTAATTCGCAATGTATCCCGTGCTTGTTTGCACTATTTGCGATACCGGAAAATCGGGCTGCCTTGATTTGCTCACTTTCCGGCACTTTTTTACACTATGTCCTGGGTCTTTTCGAGCTTCCCTATCTCCGGGATCGGCCAACATTGTTTCAGAGGCCGAAGTGGCTCATCGATGCGTGTGAGCGGGCTCCGACCCTGTCTCTGAGCAGGCAAATAAATTATTCTTATTTAAAAATAGTAACAGGTAATAGCGGCACGCGCAGTATAGTCACAGGGTAAGGTGAAGGAGTGGCTCCACAGCAGCTCCATTTTCGGCAACCCGAAGCAGAGGGTATTTACGGGGAAATCTCTTTGTGTTGTTTTCACGAGAACGAACTGCACTGTTCGCCCACCGTCGACGGCGAGCTGCGGCTTGTGCTGCTCTCTGCACAGCGGTCTGCTAAGCGCAGCGCTGCCTGGTTGCAGCTGGGCACGAGGTTTTAGGATTCGCTTCTTCAGCAGGGATTCGTACTTTGCTAGGAGGTGCTATATCTTGTACGGAATAGTAAACATATGAATCAAAACTACACGGCGTACTTGTTACATCTCTTGACACGTGCCACAATACAATGCAAGTTCTACGTGTCGTGACACCTGGTAGAATACAACGCAAATGTGATGCAAAGTTTGTACGTATCCACGCTACGCGGCGCGCAACTCAGATCGCGTGACAAGTGGTAAGATGCGATCCTGCTGCTGCTGCTGATGCTCATGATAATGATGATGATTTCTTGGCATCCCTTTTGAAACGAGAAGGTGACAAATAGTCACCTAGCCTGCTTGATTTATTCAGGTGTGCTATATATGTATTTCATTCTAGCATTTTTGTACACATCTCCTTAATATTCTTTTTCTTCCTCAAAACTTCCCTATCTACCTTGTACCTCTATCTATGCAACTCTTACGTAGTGTGGCAGCTGGTACAATAATATTCAGCTGTAATGCAAAGTGGCCACGCATAGGCGCTACGCCGCGCGCATCTCGCATCGCATGAATCCTCGCGCTCTAGGACGCCTGTATAGAGCATGTTTCCCCGACAGCTATCAAGCGCTGTGGAAATATGCTACTGCTGCAGCTGCCGATCATGATGGTTTACTGGCATCCCAACTGAAACGGGGTGGTGATAAATAGTCACCTAGTCCGCTTGATTTAACGAGATATTCTATGCATGTCTTTCATTCTTGGATTTTTGTATATACGTCTCATTATTCCTCTTTGTTTCGTTCCTCAAAACATTCTTATCTGCGTTGTACCGTTATCTGTGCAGCTGCTACATGGCGTGCCACCTGGTACAGTAATATGCAACTGCAATGTACACGTATCGGCACTATTGCGCGCTCATCTCACATCGCGTCGCTCCTCGCGGGATATAGGATGCGTCTACAGGGCATGTTTCCGTGGCAGCTAGCAAGCGCTGGCATGGCGCGCTGGTAGACTAGCTTATTCACGCACGGAGTGCACAGGTTTGATCCCGGCTGCAAGTGAGTATTTTTTTTCTCATTCCTAGCGAGAGCTACGACGGACAACACCGCCAACCGGTATGGCTATTGGAATGAGCCCATAACAGCTTACGATACAGTCTACAGTCAAGAAAATAGATATTATAGACTCTTTCCTTTATTCCTTGATTGTAACTTGTGGATTATTTGGTGTGCTTCTGTATAATTGAGTGAAGGCTGGTGGCATCTACAGGTGCCGACATCTCACTGAACGCAGATAATACGAACAGTAATAATGAAAATTTTCAATTTGAGGGGTCACCATCGCCTAAGCGTATTTATGCCTCCAATCTACTTACTGAGGCGATAATTCATCGGAAGCATCTTTGATGGTCTCACCATTGCTGCGCGTTCTCACGTGATCTTCTTTTTTAGAGCTCGATCCGCTCTTTTTACTTGGGAACTTGATAAAATCAAACCGGCAACTGACGTGTTCATGGAAACAACTCGTTTGCGTGTTCCTCAACACGCTCTCCAATTGGTTTTGTTGGCGGTGTTGGTGTTTGTGAGTGGTAGCAACACGTGGGTTTAGCGTGGCGATCAAGCCCGGCAATCGGTGCACCTGAGAACCTGCTGCACTGTCACTGGGGTATGTTATCACACATCCAGCAATCGAGTGCCGCCTTTAAATGTAGCAACAAGCCTTGAAACTTCCTTGTGGAACTTTACTTGCGGAACATCCCTGAAACACAAGATGCTTTACTAACACAGCCTTGTAAAGTTCTTTTTTTGTGGTTTCTCAAGAAGAGGGTCCCTTTGATCATGGTCTCTTGGGCACGACCACATAAATGGTTCAATGTCTCCTTTCTCTCTCTGTGAAGCACATAGCGAAGACTCGGCATGTCCCATTTTCAATAAACGGTACAGTATAAATCAAAAAAGAAACATGTCCTTACTATCCCAGCAATCAGGAACCGTAAATGGTATTTCATTTATAGCGATTCCAAAGCAGCAGTTAAGAGCTTTGCCAAAGGCCATGTCGCTGGGACTGCGGCTAAAATTATCGACAAGGTCGAAACTATCAGAAGTGAAATCCGATGGTTTCCTGCACATATGGGGCAAGTGGACGAGACTCTGCTCAACCTCAGCGAGGTGACGAACGACCTGGCATGAGGACTTGCTTGCCGTGCCTGTCAGAACCGAACCGACGCCCACTACCATTCCGGGGAGCACAAAGATAATTTACTAACTTACAATGACATCACTAAATACTACTACTTGGGGCGTAGGCAATTCCCACAGCCACACGTAAAGTTGAACAGGGCTCAGGCAATCACCCTACGTTTACTGCAAACCGGGACGTACCCCACTCCGTATTTCGTAAATAAAATTCACCCCGAAAAAGAAACTAGGAAAGAATGTAAAGTGTGCGATTGCATCATTGACATCAGACACATGCTGGCGCGCTTTCCCGCGACTCTCGCCGACCCCGAAAAAAAGATGGCTTTACTAGCACAAGATGATATCAAGCTCTTCATATCAAGATCGACTACGGGCTGTCAAGAGGGTCCACGATGGCGCCATAAAGCTCGGACTGACGGTGCCGACGTGGACGCGGCTCGCCTCAGTCTGAAAAGCCCGGGCTGCAGGACTCTAATAAAGTTTTGTGAATGAATGAATGAATTCTAGTAGGGTTTGTACCTCTCCATGAAACCACCTGGTTATTCAGGATGTTAGTTGCCGAACACAAAACGACTGGAAGCGATTACGAATGTCTGATTTCGTCACTTGATTTGCTTTTTTGAAACGTTGACTATATAAGAATATAAGAGCGCAGCTTAGCCAAGAGCATCAGCTCCTGCATTTCCAGCTGTACCATTGAGGAAAGAAGTCCTCAAAAACGTAAGCGTGAAGCCTTTGTTGCTGAGGTATTTTACTAGTACTAGTCATTCCCACTGGAATTAGATGAACGATACCACATGCCATGGAATGTCTAATGCAGGCCTGTGAGGAATACTAGTTTCTTTGGAGGCACTGCACTCATTTTGCGCACAGCTGCATCCATTGTTGACAATCCGTGCATCTGGTCTGACCAAGTAACTTTCAGATAGTGTATTGAGAACGCAGATGCACAACGGTCATCGCTTTCACCGACCCATTTGTATATAATAGTAGGTCCTTCGTGTAAGACGTCATCAAATTGTTCAAAACAAATGACTTTGCTTCTGCCCTCGTATAGAAAATAAAAAGGAAAATCAGAGAATAAATAAAAGTTTGCGTGTGAGTCGAAAGGCCAGACAGATGACTTACTTTTGCAATTGGTTAGAGCAGGCTCACCGATAACGCCTAACTTGTTAGCAGGGGAAGCAAATAACTTAGTGTGGTTTCTGTTTCAATAGTACAAGTCTAGTTATTGAACACTCGGCACAAGCTGTCGCATAAACCGTGCATACCACAACAGAGGATTGTCTGGAACACATGGAGCGTTGTTACAAGCGCACTTGTTACAAAATGACGCTTTTAATTAGCTGCGGGTACACCAAATTTACCACGTCGCGACGGAAAGTTCGTCAGCGTTGCGGGCAATATTTATTTTAGCTATCGGGCAAGTTGCTGCAGGTAATTGCAATATGATGCTTCGAAAATAGTTTTGGGTGAGTAAGTTGTCCGAGATAAGCACAGTAGCCAAAAGCGCACACCCTGTCCACTTGTTCTCTTGGGTGCACGTTTTCTTCACTAGTTTCTTGCTTATTGGCATGTACCAACTCGCCCAGCAAGAAACAGTAAGGAACCAGAATAAAATCGTCAAGGTACTTCACAGTACCTTTATTGGAAGTACTGCAAGTCAAGGTGGTCGTCCGCACTCCAAGAAACTTTACACACTTGTGCAGCTTGGCTACGCCATTTAAGCCACACCACCACCGAGCAGCTGCTGTGTTTGACTCCCTTCGGTCCATTCGGTTCCCAAGAGGGGTCCTGAAAGAGAGTAAGAAAGGAGAGAGGCAGGTTTCCAGTCTTCTCTGTAAATTTCTTCTTTTCGCACGTTTTCAGCACGCTCGCTAACGGCGTTCCTCTTTATCGCCACAGTGTTTAGCACCCCTCCTTACCAACCTATAGGGTTACGATATTTGTGTATTCCTTCTAAAGTTTCCCGTCCTGCGGGCACGTGACCTCTGTCTTACGCACGTGACTACCAAGCACTTTGTTTGAGGGCACCGAGTCCTCGACTAGCGAGGTGCGGGCTCATCGGGCCTCTCCCAACGCTCCCCGCTTTATTGACTCCCCACCTTTCCTCCCCCCTCCCAACCTATCTAGTCCCTTATCGACGCGGTGCTCTTTCGATGTGCTTCAGCGACGGTGGGGTGGCGGCGTTAATTTTAAAAGTGCGTGGCTCGGCGCGTGCTGAGGTCCCCACTCCCCACGCACGGCGGAGGAACGGGGACGTGCTCTGGAGAGATAACACGTCCGGTAGATAGGGAACACCTTCTGCCACTCGTGCGGGAGGTCTGGATGAGAAGATACGGCCACGCAGGAACCTTGTGCAAGCGAAGAGGGCCCCGCACGCGTCAAAGGCAAGCGATCGCTTTAGCCACTAGGGTGCGCTACACTCCAGTGGTCGCGCTCTTGTTCCTCTTAGGCCCGAGGGTGGGATAGCAGCGAAGCTAAGTGAACTCGAATGTGAGCACTATGAAAAAAAAATTATGTTGACATATAAAGACAAAATGGATGCCGTTGAAAACAGCAACAAGTAAAGCCGTTTATTTCTCTTGAAAGGGACCCTAAAGAGGAGTACTACGTCAGTTTAGACTGATAAAGAATGATTGCAGAACTAAATCGTTCACTTTCCGTTAATATATTGATTGTCAGAAGAAAAATTACGTCTAACGTTCTATTTTCTGAACTTGGTGCCGAAACTTCAGCTCCTGTAAGGTCCGTGCGATGCCACATATGTAAAATGTTTTATTGGTATGTGGCTCAGCAAAAGCTCTCGGACCTTGCTAAGTTCAATCTATGGCTCTTTTAGAATGCTATGTAGTCCACCTTTGCCGCCACAAATTTAGTGAGATTGAGAAGAGGCAGTCGAAATCCATTGTGTCACGGCATGCAAGGGGGGGGGGGACATCAAGACGGCATAGCCTCCTGTCTGTCTTGTTTGCTGCTTTGACGGCTTTGAAACACCTCCTCTTTTTCGAGTACTTTTGGTGTCGTAGAAACGCACTTTACTAATAGAGCTCAAAATAGGTTTCTCCTTAATGCCCATTTGAATGTCATGTGCCTTGCCTAATTAGAAGCGTTCGAAACACTTGCTGGACCCAGATATTTTTTGTGTGCCTATCTTCATGTGGTATACGAGACTACTGGTTATTTTCTCTGGTGTCCTTGATGACCTAAACAAGGCACTTTTTCATATTTGGTGAAGACGAGAAGCTTGCTTTGGGTAGTTTTTAGGCAAATTGAGAAGTCTGTGAGTTATTTGCTGTTTTTACACTAAATTACGTATATAAGTGATCCGGAACGTTATAAGCGTGTTTTACGAACAACACAGAATTTATCCCCCTGCCCTTGTAAAACTATGAGCGCAACCGCGATAAAATTTATGAAAGAAGTGGTGCAGCGACACTATGGCCAATATTCTGGCGAATTAAAATGTGTGTGGATGAATTATTCTACTTGTAATTATTTTTATTAAATGCTAGAAACCGTTACACGTTGGCAAGATTACAAATGAATCTGTCATGCGGAAAGCTTTTTAATGTATATCATTTGATTACAGTCTGCTGAATATCTAGTTGCATCTGCTTAAAAGAAACAGCTTTGCAGGAAATGTGGATGTGATTGAATAAGTTCGAGCAAGCCTGCTGTCTTCTTTTTTCAATTAGAGGTCTGGAATGAATTGCGTGTCGCATAATCTTTTACGTAGTATATTATAATGGATAGCAGCACCCTCGAAAGCGAGCCTTATCTCTTTTATATAGCGCTGCGCCAAGATAAAGGGATCTGAACGTGCAAATTTTACATTTTGAGAGAAGCATAAAAAGAACGCAAGCCTTCTACGTCGAAAAGCACATCGAAACAAATGTTTAGCGAGTGAAGGAATAGTCTTGAATTGATGGGCAAATTCATAGGGATCGACGCTAGACAGAGCCAGCTGTGGGGGGCATAAAATGAAATACGTTCCTCACTTTTAATAATAAGAAAAATCAGAAAATATAAAGGGTGGAGCGGGAAAACTTTTTTTCTGATTTACTTCGGCCTCCGACTTGCAATCCGCGTTCTGCGCGGGCCTCGCGAGTGTCGCATCTGGGAAACGTTTGTCGTCTTCGCCCGTAAATGCCATTGTTGTTTTCACGGGGAACGATGCCGTTGAAGACGCCGTAGAAAATTCCAACGAAACGACATCAAATCCCTCAATTCAGCTTGTAAAGTTCCTGCGCCATTGTATGCATTGTTTGCTTCCTACAGAATCCGTCTTCATTTAGGTGTTCGCGCGAGCTTAAGCCCACGAGCAGGTACCGTATAGTAGGCGCGCGAGCGCGATGAAGCGAACCGTCTGTCCCGATTTTGTTTTTAGTTTATCGTTCTTTGTGGCTTTCTTTCCCTTTTCACTGTGACTGTTCTGTAAACATGTTTGTTCATTTCTCTGCATCGTCTGCTAAACATAAGCATCGTTAGAGTGTACATATAGCTCCATTGTGATGAGGGACCGATCGCTTCTCGTACTTTTTGTCGATCTTAGGATACGTTCGCAGAATACACCAGATTTTGTCCCATTCTGCTGTTTACTGATGTAATGAGTACGTTTCTGTTTGTTTTGAACGCTGCTTTGAAATGTCTTTCGAAGCTATGTGCGCTGTTTTGAATTGCTGCTTCGGTATATTCAATGATAACATTGCTTACCTGATTCCGAGCTTTACCTTTTTATCATGAGGATACGTCGCTTAGCGATGTTTATTATGAAATGAGCTTATCTGGAATCGCATGAATTCATAATAACCAAGGTTAAGGTAACCATCAATGCGAATTGCTTCTGAATATGTGTTCATGGTAGAAGCAAAAACTGTATTTCGATAAATTGCAACGTAATTGCAAGGCCAGCAAAGCTGACCACTCCAGCTTTTCCCTAGGGCTCGTTCACTTCTTGCGCTCTTGCAAAGTGTTCGGTTTCATTAGACTTCGAACTATGAACCATGTACGCTTGGTTATTATTGTGCCTTGAACGTTGGGACGGTACCGACGTGCCGGTGCACCAAAAACGATGAAGTGTGCCAGACAGCTGAAGCAGGTAGAAGAAGGTTAGTTGGTATTTGTACCTCGACGTGATAGCATCTCATCCACAAAAGTGGTGACACCAGATCATGGAGCAGCGCGTTCCAGAATGTTTCATTGGGCACTCACCAAGCACCGAGCCAACCGAGTCTTTGGTGCTGTCTATCAGTGAGGCGCTCAAAAAAAGTTTTAACGCGACAGCGTTAGGGGCCTTCTGTCGAAGAAAATCCGGTGTCGGCGTCAGCGTCCGGCGCCGATTACCCGTGAGCTATAATTCCCGCATAAATGACATAATAGTTCTGCGGAAATCAGCAACGCGGAGAGAAGTTATTAATTAAGGAAAATGAGACATCCACCTGATCGTGACAATTGTTACAAATGAACCCCGTAGCGGTTTCTCGAAAGAAAAGCCTCGCAGTTGAAGAAAAATTCGTCCTGGTCCGGGACTAGGACGAATATTTCTCCGCAAATTTGGATCATGTGTGATTTTTTAACGTGCACGAAAGCTAAGTTGACGGTTGTATCGCATTTCGCCCCCATCGAAATGCTGCCGCCGTGGCCGGGATTCGATCCCGCGACCTCGCGCTTTGCAGCCGCTAAGCAACCACGGTGGGGGTGAAGGAACCTTGATGCATTGCATCTTAGAACCACCACAGTAGCCCCGAGTTCTGGCCTGGAAGCACTATCATCAAGCTTATCAAGCTGGAGGCGTGTTTCTACCTCAATGGTAACACTTCACAAAAGGACAAATACCTCATCATGGTAGCCGTGCAACATCTTGCTCTGCGCCTTGATGTCTCTTCTCTGCGAACGCAAGCATACGACGCGCTTCGCACGTTCGTGTTTGGCCTACCTGAACCGAAACCCCTACCTACCGAAAAGCTACTATCTCCACCAAGTCCACCAGGTTTTAGCCCTATGGAACCACTACAAACATCGCTGACTACACTACCGCACTATGTAACCTTCACCACCGCACGCAGTTTGAAGCTGTGTGCGTCAGATTCCGTAATTCTGTACCACCCCGCCTCAGCAGCACTGCCACAAAGGCCTGCTGTTGCCGAGGCAAACCATTTGTTCACTTCCTAGCGTTCGCGGTCAACTAGTTCCTGCTCCGGCACTCCGGGATGCACACACGGCCCAGCCATTCTATGCACACCGTGACTGCAGACCCTTTGCCGTCTAGTGGACGCGCAGCCCTGTCCTCCACAGCTAATCGCGGCTCGTGCCTTCTTGCTGTCTACCACTTGCGCGCTCTTATACTAGTTCCAGCCAACGTGTGTCAACCCCGGAATCGCTTATTTCGCGCCGACTACCTGCTTACCCGTCCTTCCGGCGTCTCTGCAGCACTCCAAAGATCCTGCTTTCCTCTCGACGACGTCACCGAAGCCGTCGATTTTTTGGGTCTTCATTCCTAGGTCAGCTGCTCGTGCTCGATGCGCAGGTAATGTGCAACGTAGACGAATATGTCGACAGAGTGTTTCTTTAGTGCGCGCCGCCAGCAAGTTGCCCCCGAAACTGCGGTACACTTTCACGCCAACCATTACTGGCTGATCCTTTCACCCAGCGCTGTCCTCATCATGCCAAATTGAGCATATACTTTCTGCGTGCGTGGGTACCTGTACGTTGCAATGCTTGGCCTTTCTCAACACTTGGCCTGTGAATTAGCTGTCGACCACTACCACGCTCCTATTTCCCCGAATTGCTGCATGGCCCGATTAATTCGGTATCCCACCCTCATCATGCCGTCTCGACACATTACTTCCGAGCACCTCACGACGTCAGATACTTGGCCCGTTACGCAGAGCCGCCCTCCAGAATTCCCGTCGATTCCACCGGCGCCTGCATGCTGACGACTTATACTTACCGTGGATCGTTACTTGCTACACCTCCCCTCCAATCCCTAACCCAACATCTCCATCCTGCACTCCTCAGACTGTGAAAGCCTACGTCAAAACGCAAAAAAAAGAAAACGTGCGCTGAGCTTGTGACTGCTGGGCTTCTACGGTGGGCAACTCTGTGGCAGCGCCGATGTGAGGATGTGCCGATGTGCTGTTGTGCCGTTGTGGCGGTGAGCCGGTGTGCTGATGCACCTACGACGGCAAAGAGTTCCAATACAGCGGGAGCGGAGCGAGCGCGCGAGCAGGTAGAATAAGGCTAGCTGATTTTTTGTATCTTGACGTGCTAACACCTTCCTTCGCCACCCCAACATAATGGTGATGATCATCAGCGGCAGCTTATCTTTATGTCCACTGCCTAGGATGAAGTCCTTTTTCCTGTGATCTGCAATTGCCGCTGTCTTGCGCTAGCGGATCCCTACCTTGCGTCTGCCGATTTACTAATTTTACCATCCCACCTAGTTATTTGCCGTCCTCGACTGTGCTTCCATTCCTTTTGTACCCATTGTGTAACTCTAATGGCCTCCCGGTTATCTACCTTACGAATTATATGGCCTGCTCCGCCCCATTTTCTTTTCTTAATGTCAACTAGAATACCGATTATACCCTTTCGCTCTCTGATCCACACCACTATCTGCCCGACTCCACGTTACAGCTAAAGTTATTGGTTCCATCGCTGTTTGCGCTGTCCTTAACTTGTTATGATTCTACATTGATCTAAATATTGTTACAACTGTATTCGAGAAGCTATTACAGGCCACAACTTTACAGACATGGAAATTCTTTGAGAAGCGCTGATCGCAGCTCATTGTCCATTGCTTTTATCTAGGTCAGACGTGTTTACCTTTCAAAGTTCAAAATAGGCGAAGGCGAAGCATAACAACTGTGGTGACCTCATGACAGTGGTGCTATTTCTGCGCTCGATCACATTACAAGTAGGTTCTGGGTGCTGATCAATGACTACATTTCATAGCAAAATGCTAATTGTGTACATTGCATGCTTCGCTTTAGCTATACTCTGCTTTACATTTGGAATTGCGCCAGATGCGCTGCCCTCCCGCTGCGCTCTTCTCAGCTGTACCAAGGCCTTAGTGTCACGCGTCATGACATTGGAAGAAACACCGTGTGACGTTGGCGCCTTGAGAAAGCCGTGATGAAGCGTGGTAGATTCTGGATGATTTCTCATTTGTGCGACAAAGCATGGTCGATATTGCCGTCACCTTGTTACCATGTTATGTGTTAGATTTTTTTTTGTTATGAGTTCCTACATAGCCAGAAAGATCTAAAGGATTGTCTGTAGTCTCCAGGGATGCCATTTTTGCTCTATTACAATAATGTGGGAATAATTTCCTGAACATTACTATTCATTGATTACATAAGCGATGCGTGTAATAAAATGGTCTACCCTAAGAGACGCCGTAAGACTTATTGGGAAATATCATACTGTGTGGGTGAAGCAGCACACTGAATGTGAATATTTATATCTAGTTTCGCACTAACGTTATGCCACGTGGAAAACCAAACGAAAAAAAAAAGAATGCTTAAAATATGCAAAACCGCGGGCAGTTAGAAAGCCCATGTGGGAGGACAATAAATATTGAAGTGACTCGTGTGAAAATATTTCAAGGGCAAAATATGTAGAAGTGCCAAAATTTTCCAATTGGTGTCATTGATAATGCAACCTGAGGCGCGTGTTATATTTGAATAAAGGCACAGACACAAAATAATGCACGTGCCTGAAGCACATTGGTTAAGCGCGGCTTTCGACCTATGCTAATTCGACCATCGTTTTTTATTATACATGTGTGTGTAGGAGAATTTGCATCATGCGTGATACCGTTTACTGTTTTTCGGTTACTAAAACAGTAACTATGAAGCTTAAGCGAGCTCTAAATAACAAATAAAAAAACAAGCAAACAAATAATATCAAAATTAAAAGCAAATAAAAGTTGGATGCCCGTTCACGCGCTGTATTACAATGTTTAGGCGCAGTGTGCGCTACATCAAACATAAATGCTTTAGAAAGTCATGACAGTTGTACGAACGCTATTTAAGCTAAAAAAAAACAAATTGGAACACAATAACTAACAGTTTACATTTACTTCGAATGGGCACCATTGCAGCACAGGAGTGCGCACGTATAAAAGCATTTTTTTACAAGAAAACAAACGCTTCACACGTGTGCACGTCCTTTTTTAGAGCTTAAAGCGTCGTCTATTTAGAAAGTGGATCGAAATAAGAGAAATTAAGGTTAATAGGATTTGACTGCAGTTTAAGCTAGTCGCGGAAACCATGGGGAAATACAGCCCATTACTAGAGGTGATCAATGGTTATAAGCTCAAGAGGTTGCCTGAAGATAAGCTTCCTGCGATAGTACGAATATAAACGTATAGGGTATTCCAGCTATTCTTAGCCAAGCTGTTCAACAAAAAAATGATTAAAACATGCGGTGCCAGATATTATTTTAGAACCTACGGTGGCTCGACTGGGCGAACGCTGATGAGCGAATGCCATATGTCTTATGTTACCTTACAGCGTGTTTTTGAAAGCTTTTTTTCTTTTTTCATTGAACAGCTTGGCTAACGTTAGCTGGTGCATACGGTATACAATTTTGTATTGATACGCAACCGTATTTTCCCGACCATTACAACCGAATTTCGGTGAATGCGAAGTGCGAAAACGCTTGTGTTCTTAGCTTATGGTGCACGTCGAAGAGCTCCAGGTTGGAAAAAAGGTAATGTGAAGTGTCTCACTACGGTGGGCCTTATCATTATGAAGAGAACTAGCGAGAGTGGGAGAGCAGAAAGCTGAGTAAATCGCTAGCACACGCACAGATTTCCGTGCGAACGCGCGCTCGCACACGCATGCAAACAGACACGCACACGTGTGCTGGGATGCGCACAGATAAATACGGCGAAGATCACGAGCTGGCAGTCTGGCGTAGCCCGGTCCTTTGTATTCCCAAGCAAAAAGACAGGCAAAGGAAGGCCTGCCTGTCCAGCAAGAAAGTGCCTCCTTAAGCGACTTACTCTGTCTTCGTCAGTCAGGCTAATACGCTTCAGTAGCTCGGCAAACAAGTGCTCCCGAGAGGTACACGTCTTCAGGAAACAAGGGTTTCTTTTACAGGCATGTTTTTTTGGACGGACGCACGAAATCTCAGCTCTTAATGCATAGTGTCTGTGTACACGAGTGTCATACCCATTGTGTTTGTTTATTACTAGCTTGTGAATGTTTGCGTTCGCAGTGGAGTCAGAGTAAAGCTATTCTTCGGGCAATGTGTCTCGGTGGGAATGTTTGCATTGGCTGTCTCTCCATGTTTAATCGTCGCACGCACCGCGGCTAGCTGCTCCGTTGTTCTGGCAGATAAAAAAAAAACGATGTACGCTTCCACACATGCCATATGGACGACCTTAGATTTGTGTCATTGTTTGGTGTGCTCACTTCTACGTTCTGTAGTGTGGGAGAATAAATCTAAGCTTAGCAGTGAATCACTTATCTCTTTGTGTGTTGTGTTCTAACACAGAGGAAGTGAGAAACCTTGCAGCGGTGTACAGATATATTTGAGATCAGAAAAAGAGCCCGTAATGAGATTTTCATTTTTCTGGTCTCGAGACTGTGATGGACACTTATTCCGCATCGACAACACGTTAAACACGGTTGTGTGATAACGGATGGACATTCATTCAGTCTAATAATTTTTTAGGCTCAACAGACTCAACATGGGCGCAAGAACGTACAATTACATCAAGGACTTTCTGACGGGGCGGACTGCCGAGCTCTGCGCCGGCGATCTACGGCTCCAAGAGAAGAGGCTCGGCAGTGTCGGGACCCCCCCGGGCTCGGTCATCTCGCTGTTGTTATTCAACCTCGTTATGTTCGGGGTGACCAAGCGACTCTCTCGCGTCGAGGGCGTCCGGCACACCATCTACGCCGATAACATCACGCTGTGGGTTCCGGGAGGCAGCGATGGTCACATTGAGAGCACGCTGCAAGAAGCCGTCGACGCGATCGAAGACCAGCTGAACGGTTCCAGTTTGATCTGCTCACCGAGGAAGTCAGAACTGCTGGTGTTACCACTGAAGTAAGTCAGACGTAACAAGAGCGAAGCGAGGGATTACGAGGCCATCAAGATCGTGACGAGGAACGGGCAAGTGATCCCGGAGGTCGACAAAATCCGGGTGCTCGGCATGATTATAGACAAGCGACGGGGCAACGGCGAGACCACTTCACGCCTTACAGCCAAGATTACCAACGCAATACGTCTCATCAGACGGGTCGCCAACCGCAAGGCCGGGATGAAGGAGGAAAGCTTGATTCGGCTTGTGCAGCCCTTCGTAATCAGCCACGCCACCTACGTTGCAGCCTTCCACAACTGGATGCAGTGTGAAAAGAATAAGATCAACGCCCTGATACGCCGAGCTTTCAAGGCGGCGCTCGGACTATTTGAGTTTACGAACACCAACAAGCTCCTGAGCCTGGGGGTACACAATACCCTCGAGGAAATTGCGGAAGCGCAACGGACCGCCCAGCTGGAGCGGCTCTCTATGACCGAAGCCGGCAGGTGCATACTTCAATACTTGGGCTTCACGCCCGGAGCGAAAGCGGCGAGTAGCGACGTTTCTGTCCCGGACGGAACCCGGCGCCGGATTCGGGTGGACCTCATCCCGAGAAACATGAACCCGGAGTACAACAAGGAGAGAAGAGCGGTGAGGGCCAAGGCCCTCATCGACTTTCACGCCAAGGACGAGAACTCACGGTTCGTGGATGCGGCAGAATACCAGGGAGACTGCGCGGCGTTCGTAGCTACCGTCATCGAGGCGTCGTCCGGCGCGACGAGGGCAGCGGCGAGCTTACGGGTCCGCGAGGCGTGTCAGGCGGAGGAGGTGGCCATTGCCCTGGCCATTGCCGACCCCGGGTGCCAGACGGTGTTGTGCGATTCCCAAAGTGCAGTGCGGAATTATGCAAAGGGCAAAGTGTGTGGTGAGGCTGTGCGCGTTCTGTGCTTGGCTGACCTGCAACGACAGAATCGGTGTGTTAGAATCAAGTGGTTCCCGGCGCACGCGGGCAACGATGCGTCCGAGAAGCACGATAACCACAACGAGACGGCACACGCCGTGGCGCGAGCGCTAACCAACCGCACCGCTGTAACCGACCGTCCAACGTGGTGTAGTGCCAAGGACCGCATTACGACGTTCAACGAACTTACCCAGTTCCACCGCCTGGCTCGAAGGACTTTCCCACCCCCGCACCCGGGGCTGAGCCGAGCGGAGGCGGTGCTGTTCAGACAACTGCAAACTGGTTCTTTACCCACTCCAGTATTAATGACTCATCTATACCCTAAATTATATGTGAGTGATGTGTGCCGCGTGTGCCAGCGGGAGAGGGCCACCCTGACGCACATCCTATGGGATTGCACCAAGTTCCCCAATGAGGCTTCGACAAGTACAACGATTCCTCCGCGACTCGCGGCTGCGGCGGAATGCTACGACCACGAAAGCTAAACCTGGGCCGTCCAGCAGGTCTCGGCGGCTCTTGAAAGACAAAGGCCGAGCGAAACCGACGGAACGTTGCCCCACAGGGCGACCGACTGCGGGAGTAACACGCGCTGGAGTTGAGTAGAGACCACCCACTGAGAAGACGTCAGGGCCTGCGTCACGGCGCCATTTAGTCATGGTGTCGTTCTGCAAGCGACTTCATGAAGTTGTTTCTCTCTCTCTATCTCTAGGCTAAGCATAAAAAACTCAGAGGTAGACAAAAATGGCATGGCGTTAAAATACGTCCACGTGCAAGGCAACATTCGTACCAGAAGCGTAATTATAAGATATAGAATTCACCATTTTATTGGGTGGAAACATCAGCGCCATTGCCATGCGAAATAACTTGTTGAGAAGTAAGGAGGTCAATTTGTGTAGAAGCAGTGTACAGCTACAAGTAATCTATAAAATGAGAAGGACTCTCAAATATATTATCTGACGCTGCAATAATTGCAAGCGTACCGAAACAAAATCATTGGTTAGGTTGTGTTCCCCAGTGACCCAGTAGCAATTTTTTTCCGCAGTGAATTGTTTGGTAATCCTAATTAACATAAGAGTAGCCGCACTGGACTTGCTGTGAATTAAAATTGGCATTGTTATATTCCATATAGATCACTTGGGCCTGCCCCTCCCCCCCAAAAAAAAAAGATTGTTTGGAGCAGACGATTGGGAGATATTTCTATCGCCAATAAGGGAGAATCATAATTTATGGCATAAAAAGTAATCCGCTTATTACTGGTCATGTTTTATGTAGGCATATCCCGGTTTGTGGTTTTGCAGTTATACAGTTACAAGACAGTTCTTAATTATATTAAGTATATTTGCGCACGAATAGAACACTTCCGGCTCTTCGAAGCTTCTTTAAAATCGACGTAACGAACCCACTATTATCTAAAAATTACTTACGTCTTTTTTTTATAACTGAAATCCACCTTTTCCTAGGCCCACAGTGAGAAGAGCTCAATTATTGCTATAGCCATCATATGCACACCACATATCCCGTATGTGGTATTTGCGGTATTCTGTCGTGACCATCGACTACATTTCCTCTGCATCAGCCTCCCTTTTAAAGTTGTTTCATAAGCCAGAAGCATGTTTCCTTCACCCTCTTTATCCAGCCCGCCGCGGAATGATTGAGAGCCACACAAGATTTGACTTGACTTCCTCAACGAAGGAAATGAAGATCCCGCACAAGAGACCGTACAAGACGAAGAACGTTGACACAGCTAAAATAGAAGGAAGCCAAGCCCCCTCATAAAGAAAATGGGCAATCCGGCGAAATCAATCCACCTAGGTCCTCTCGAAGAACAGCCACTTTATACCGCCGTTCCCTTGTTCTGATGGCAAACACTCTGTTTGTGTTTGACGAGGCACGAACAACAGCAGAGAGAAGCACGACAGCTTCCTTCACTTCCTGTAACTGATCACGAACCGTATACTGCGACTCCCATCAAGCCGGCCTTTCATGTTAGCACTGGAGATAGAGCGAAGAAATGCGGAAACTTGGAGTGTAGTATAGGATACATTGCCTACGGTGGCCTTCTTGTTCAGCTTTTATCTCGTGATGTCTTATATTGTGTAAGCCTGCACAGCGATATAAAAGAAGTCCCTGAGTGTACAACGGAAAATCTTTCTTTCTCACATTCCTTGCTAAGAATGCCGTCGCGTTTTTTTTTTGTGCTGCGATGTTTCTCAAGTTGTTCGCAAGGCTCTCACATTTTTTTTTAATTCTCGAGGATAGTCGAGTATGGTCGAACAAGAACAACCTCGGGAAAAATATCTGGGTTAGCGCCAATCACAAAAAAATAAGCAGCAGTCTGCGGTTATCTTACAAGAGAGCATAACGTTATTAGTCCCGTTACAAATAGACGAGAGTCTCTGATAGGAGCGGTGTCAATATGAAATGAAATCGCTGCACCGAAACAACTTCCTCTGCCCCCCAAAATACCTCCGCGACCTTTCCTCTTTTTGTTATTACAATTACACTTGCTTGCTCGCCCTTTCTGGCATTTCCCATCATTATAACCATATTGCTCTGCATTTCTCGAATGTACACATACACGAAGAAAAGGAAACGATAATCTCTTTCTTGTCTTCTTGGAATTCTGCAGACACCTTTGTTTTGACGTCCTTGTGCGCTTCGCCGTGTCCTAATTTTACTTACGTCAGAGCGTACGCATGTGTGCTCTGACGTAATCTGATGTACTCTGGCGTAGTCTGGCGTGAAAATGATAATGTCAATATCACTTTTCACTGGTCTGCGTGACCGCTCCAACACGTGCTTTGCAGAAGTACCGTGACACCGTTCCCAGCCTGCTACGTGCGTATGCGGTTTTTTGGAAGGAGAAATCATTCTTCGCAAAGAGGTCCAACTCATATTGGAGAATTTTAGTGCGGCCTAATACACTTGCGTTAGCATTGGCCAGGGACGCACCGCTAACGCTGATGTTAGTGTGGTGCACACTTTTTTTTTTCAAAAGCGCAAAACAGCGTAGCTTTATCGCAAATGCCAACAGTCGCGACGTCGCCTAGATGTAAGAATGTAAGATGGAAGATGGAATATCTAAGAGTTCACGAAATACAGGCAAACCTAATGCAGACGAAATTCCAACCGAATGCAATGCTGCTTTATTATTCGCACAACATACAGCATGGTGGCAGAAATAGTACTTTGCCTTTAATCAGATGATAATGGTTGTCGAAATTTGAGGCTGGGCCGAAATCTATCGCACAAGCGATTGTTCGTGTTTTGAAGCTTCTGATATCTGGCAGCGCGCTTGGCTTACCGCGCCTTACTTAAGATACCGGAGGTCATGTCAAGCGGACCCAGCCGCTCTTGTTAAGCCCAAAGGGACAAAAAGCCTTGAAAGAACCTCGGTCACAGGGACCACTTGTCACCAATGCTTTGCTGTCGAAGCATTATAACTCAAATATAAGGAAAATAAAAACATTTGTTGGGAATGACAGGACCAAACAATTGCAGCACGACTACTTGGTAGATCCCAACTGGATGGTTGTCGCCTAGAAGGCACCTCACTGTTTCTCACGATAATATGTATTTGCGAGCTTAGCGCCTCACGAAAAATAGCAAAGGCGTACAAGGCACGAAGCTTGCGTAGCATTCGGCACATGTGCAGTCTGAGCCCGCTATTTCTTCGTGCGTATAGCGTGTTGCAGCTTGCATGACACTAAAGCTTTTTATTCTAGCAAACACCCCCCCCCCTATGAGGCCTTGCAATTGGAGGACTTATGGTAGCGTTGAAGGCTGCGACAGTATAATTCAACTCCTGAAGTTGTTTTCGCCATTGTTCGTGCAGCAACGCCGGAATCGCCGTTAAAGACACGTTGAAGCTCTGCCCCCTTCGCGCGCCGAGCGTAGCGGTGGAAGACCGGGCTCCAGGATGACGTCATCACAGGAGTCACGTGAGTTTTGTTGAGAAACTTGCAAGGCAAGACGTCATAGTAGTGCATGCCGTGGCGTCTATGCTTCAGTATGCTCGTGACTGTCCGTTTTTTGAAGTAGTTTCAGAGGAAGTGTTTATATTTTGCAATTTAATCATTGATAAACTTGTGATCACGTTCACGTAAACTTCTACGGACATCGGAGATATCTGATAGAACTCCAGCATCAGAGAACAAATGCGCTTGCGTGCACGTTGGCCAAAGTGGTCAGCATGTGAACGCAATGGCTAAACGCTGGAATAGTTGCTTTTAGGATGACTAACTTTAATTTGTTGTCGCTCCGCCCTGCTCAGGAAGTTCGACTAACTTGATCTTTGTCAAACTTCGCTCAAATATTTTTTTTTCCCGGAAGGTATAATTTCAAGTCGATACGAGGCTCATAAAACTGTTCTATTCTTGCGACCTACGGCACTCGAGTCACGTGGGCAGCGCTCTTATTCTGTGTGTGCTGAGATATTGTTGTTGTTGTCGCCTTTCGAACATAGATATGGTTCGTACCCGCTCTGGGGGTGGGTACGAACAATATAGCCAAGAAGTGAGTGGGATATTCGGAGTTATATTGGAATATAAAAATTTAGTATTGCTATCGACTAAGTGATGTAGAAGGTGAAATGATCTGTTAAAATTACAGGTGATGTGGCTTTTTCTTTTCCTTGTTTATTTCTGTCGTCTTCAAGCCGTGGGCATAGTGTCCTTTTTTTAGGAGACTACTGTTAGCATACTTTTCTTTCTTTATTAGTGGTGTTTATGCATGTTTGCAAGATGAATACTAATAATGCAAATCTTTGCTCTTAGATATGCATCTCCTTGAGAGGCGCTTGTTTACCTCTCCCAGTGCTATTGTACCGCGTCGTTTTAGTACAGAGACTAACATTCAGCGCGTAGAAGGAAGGAAGGAAGGAAGGAAGGAAGGAAGGAAGGAAGGAAGGAAGGAAGGAAGGAAGGAAGGAAGGAAGGAAGGAAGGAAGGAAGGAGTGATAAGCTATATATAGGGTGTGAGGAGGACGACATGAGTGCCGACATTAGCACCACGACAGGTGTAAAAGTTGTGCAAGACTGCAGTATTATTTTAACTCACTACTCTATAATATGGTAGGTGTCGCCAGACTCCTTCCTTCTACTACAACTACGTTTAAATGTTAAATACGATTTTGTAGATGTTTATATATGAAACAGCTGCAAGTATACATACGTATTCACTAGAATTATCGAATGGAGATCTCGAATTTCATTCGAGGTCACATAACCTTCGGGGCGTAAAAAGCTGTATTTGGGCAAAAAAATAAGCATTGAATTAGACGGTGCTCCATTTTCATTGCATATGAGTGATGCAACCAGAAATTGAGAGAGAGAGAGAGAGAGAGAGAGAGAGAGAGAGAGAGACCTTATTTTGGTAATGACACGGGAAGGGGTAGCAGCCATGTGTAGGGGGACCACTCAGTCCACGGCGCCATTGGAAGCAACATACTTCAGCATTCGAAAGGCGAATGTTGAAGTATACCGTGGTAGGTGTATAGTGTTCGTGAAAACAGGAAGGGAAGATTAAGGCACAGTGCTTGACTTCGCTCTGTCCTATGGGCTGCGCCTATTTGCAGTCAAAATCATTTACAATCTATGGCCGCATGGCTATGGTGTTGGGCTGCTGCACACGAGGTCGCGGAATCAAATCCCGGCCACGGCGACCGCATTTCTGTGGGGGCGGAATGCGAAAGCACCCGTGTACTTAGATTTAGGTGCACGTTAAAGTACCCCAGGTGGTCGAAATTTCCCTCCACTACGGCGTGCCTCATAATCAGAAAGTGGTTTTTGCACGTAAAACCCCATAATTTTTTTTAGTGTATGGCCACATACAAAATTCGGATTTTTGGCGCATATGTACATATATAATATAAATCACCACAACGCGAAAATAAAAAAAGCCCATCAAGCAAAGATATGCGTGCTCGAAGTCGAAAACATGGCGGCAGTTGGCCAGCGAGAAAATAGGCATTGTGGCTTTGGCTGCCAACAAACGACCGGAACACTTCGGCACAAATTCCGTGCGCCTGAACGAACTGAGATGTAGAAGCCATTGAGACATAAGCTGTCAAGCATGCAATACACAAAACCAGCTAAATATTTTCGATAACGGATCAGTCTAAGCTATCGAAGCAGCGCATGTTTTCTCAAGAACGACGAAAGCGGTACGGTACTTCTCGCAACGCACAGCTGCTACCAGTTAGAATCGCAGGGCATGGGTGCGGCACGTCCAACGCTGCGCCCGACATTGCGGAGCCTGAGGCATTGCCACTTTCAAATCACCACTCTGAAACGCGCTGCAGCCAACACTGTTACGGCCGGACATCACTGTGCCATCACTGGGGCCGGTCCACGAATTATTTTGGAAACGGGCTGATCTGGATGACAGGCGAGCAAGAGAGAGAGAGAACGCTTCAGGCAGTCAAGGCAAGAGGGCGCAAACATCTTATAGCTCGCTCTATCGCTCAGAATTCCCGTCCCTCCTCAAAACGGTCCAATTTTTCCGTTTGACTCGAGAGCAGTGATTCTCCCAGCCTGTGATACTTGCAGCTTCTTTTGCGCATTTTGGTGTTACTCTTTATCTAAATCTTCTTGTTTTCCACCCGAAACATTGTCTTTGTCGAGGAATCTTTTAGTGCTATACGCCAAGTTAGTCGTCAGTGTTTTCCTTTTTAGGGAGAGGGAAGAGAGGGGGTAGCCCTCTTGTAGGGTCGTGAACCACAGCCTGCTCGCGAAAATTTTTTCGTGTATTTTGTATACATTCATAAAATAGTTGTGTTTACCGCTTGATCTTGTGATTGCAATTAAATTTATAGGTTTCCTTTCCGCGTCTTATTTTACTGGTTGCTTGCAACAAAATTTCTGCGGAAGTTGCACTGCACTAATTTATAACCATTTAGTGTTTGAACATATTTGCCTATACCTAGAAATAATTATTTTGCTCAGCTTCGACAGAGGACGAACACGAGGACAGAAGCGTGTTTATTTGTGCTGGTTGGTTCATCTTGTCAAACAGTAGAATTATGAACAGCACGAGACGGGATGCAGGAAACGGGCCCAGCGCTCTCAGAAACATCTCCCTGGAGCTGATGTTTCGACACAGCGACTTTTATTCGTCGGGTGCCTTGTCTTTGCCCTGAAAAAGACCGGTACCTTGAGGACAAGGAGGTACCCTGAAGAAAACAGGTTCCAAGCTGGAAGACAGGCTTCGGGCTGAGACTTCCCAATTATTCGAATACCGTTGGAACTTAAGTTGTCTTTTTCGTATGAACTATTTGTCTTGATTCGTCTTTCTTTTACTGAGCTGGCCTCGCTTTTTTGTTGTTTTTACTCTGAACTGAAAGAAGAGCACGACCTTTATTAATTGAAACTAAAGCCCTCTAATTTGTCGAACTCCGCCTCCTTCGCTTCCCTCAGCACAGATGCGCATTCCGATAGTCCTTTGCCTCCTTTCTCGTCCTATAACGGTAGCATCAGATTCAGAAGATTATAAAATGCGGCAAGCGGCCACGCAGTCTGTTTTTTTTTTCTTCTGCGTGGTGGCTACGCATCCTACGTTTACTCCACCTGACAGAACGCGAAGTTCTGAGCAGGTACAAAAGCACAACCTCCTACAACGTCAGCAGGTGCACCGCGATTGGTCTCTCGTCGCTTGACTGGCTCAGACAGCCAGGGGAGTCTACTGTATTTGGATCAATGACGGACTGTCGGCCAATCGGTAACTGCATATTTCTTACCTCTAGGCTTATCTCTCAATCCATTTTGCATCACCTAAACATCGCTGCAATAAAAAAAAAGACGTTTCCGCGCGTTCTTCGTGAATAGGCACTGTTCACTTTGTTGAAACTACGCCATTTGTATAAAAGTGACTTTTTCGCGTCCCCAGTCTGCATTTCTACGACTGCAATGCCAGGCGTGCCGAAGAAATAGTGAAAAAAAAATAGCGCCAGCCATTTGAGCCGGCCTCAGCAATGACGTCACGCCTCGCTGACAACCTCGCGTGTGACGATGCGCATCGAGAAAGGTTGGCGGCGAAGTTTTGGAGCTGCTTGAAAAGGCGCTGACTCCGCCATTAGGTCAGGTACTAACGTTTGGTAAACTCAAACTTGAAGGGTTTGTCAGTTTAGCACAGTTCGAGAAATGTAAAGTTGATGCCTACAGAGCTTTTTGTCTTTGTTGTTGCTTCTGTGTGTAGCTACAGAGTAGGAATGGAGAAAGCAGTGCATAATTCAACACCACGTCTTCTTTGCAAGGCTGCAGAATGGACTTTTCGAGGTGACAGAGTATAAACGTGCCCTTCCCGGCTAAAGAGTAGCTTGGGCCAGTGTGCCGCTAAATAACTTTGTAGTGACTGCATGAAATATGTACGCTAGGAAAACTGATGACAATGGCTTAAGAAATACAGCCTATGCTAGATAGAGCGGACGATGCACAGAACTAATAAAAAGCACTCTTTCATTCATAGTTTATCTTCCGTGTTATACATTCTAAGTCGTAAAGTTCCAAGAGCCTTAAGAAATAGGCGCCCATACAGCTTAATAATGCGGGCACTGCCTTCGTCGTGTTTGTCGTTTTTAGGGATCTACATCTACTAACAAGTCCCAATTCGGTACCCTATTATTAATGACTGTTTTAGAATGTGCGAATAAGCTTTCGAGAAAATAACGTTTGTTGCGCAGTGAGTTCCTCCAAAGTGCGACCGACATTAATGAAGCCTTGGTAAATTAAAATTCAGACGTGTGATTTGCCTATGAATCCACCATGAATCATTAAACTGATTATTTATTCCACTGAACCTGTTTTGAAGCCGGATTAACTCATTTATTTATTGCAAGCTCTTTGGCAGTTAGGCGAAAACGCCATTAATTGTTGTACATGTGGTGCTTTAGGGAACAGTCTTTTACTGAGACCACACATACGCAACGGAATCACACCCTTGCGTGACAAATAGCTGTGGAACCTGGAAATAGAATCAAGTTATGTTGCCAGTAAGTACTAGGAGATGGAATTACTCTTTTCAGCACACAAAGCTACCATTTGTATGTTCTATGCAGCGTATTCGCATATACAATCCGCCTTTTGCTCACTTGAAAAACAGCACGCGTTGCGAAAGTGGCAACGTGAACATAATTTACTTCCCGTAATTGTAGTAGCTAATTGTCCATTAGGAAAGTAAGGCTCAAATTGGCCTTCACTAAAATTAACCCTTTGTTTTTTTTGTCATGAATGAATAAAAAAGTTGCGTTTGCGATTTTGTTTTTTGTTTTGGCATTTGACCACAGCTTGCAGTTCTTACACATTATGACTCAGCGAGAACGAAGTGCTACTGACATAAGAGAACAACCAATAAGATCTTTAGCATCTTTGTTACGTTTTAATATTTTCCTTGGAGACGACACGATGTAATGATTCTTAATGACACATACAGCTATAAAAAATGAACTATATGCTGGTAACTACACCTATAGCAATAGAGTGAAACATGCTGTAGGAGAGACCGACAATGTTGCTTTGCGAAAGGCAGACTCGGCTGTCTAAAGCGTATTTCTGTTAGAGGGTGCGCAAAATGTCATTACAGTATTTCCTATGGCACTGTTGTATCATGAGAAACCAACAAACAAGGACACCAAAGACAACAAAGGGGAAGTTACTTGTACTTACTAATTGAATTAAAGAAATGATAAATTAATGACAATGAAAGTGGATGAAAAAACAACTTTCAGCAGGTGGCGAACGATCCCACGTCTTCGCATTACGCGTGCGATGCTCTAACTAACTGAGCTACCGCGGCGCCGTTTCCCCATCCACTTTCTTGGGTATTTATGTGTTACTGCTAGAACTAACCTTGGGAGTGTTAGCCAACACAACCACTCACAAAACTTGGCGGCAGATGTGGAACATCCTTTCTGCCACAGACGTCACGAGTACGTGATCTTCCGGGGTGGAGGCTAACAGGCTAAGGGGGTTAACCGAGGGGCCCGATTATTATTAATCGTATCATGAGAAGCCAACAAACAGACACCAAGGACTATGTTGTCCTTGGTGGCTTTGTTTGTTGGCTTTTCATGATGCGATCAATAACAATCCGGCACCTGGGTTAACCCCATTTCATCTTGTTCTATGGCACGGTTGGTATCATAATCACAGAAAAGTGCATCGAATGAAACACGCACGACGCCTTTTAGAAGCTATACTGCATGAAGTGGGAACATGTTACGGAAAGCCTCCACAATTTTATGCGAAGTTATATTGCATTTTTGTGGTTTCGATGCTGTAGTTACCTTAAATAACCAATGCAGCACCAAGAAAAGGCTGTATTTTATGCGCAACATATGGAATCACTCTAAATCATGCTTCGTAGGCTGTACGATGCCAAGACGGTTTGCGGAGCGTTCGCTGGTTGTCTTCAATTTGATTTCATGTTAAAAAATTTGCCTTTTCAAGCGCGACATTTTGTGAAAGCAGTTAGCCAAGCTTCTCTGCAAGCTCCAATAGCTGAATAAAAAACGGCAAGTTTCAAAGGGTGTGAAAGAAGCACTAACGCTTCATCGATAGAGAAAAGCATTATTGCTTATTGCTTGGACGTTCGAGACACGACCCTTATGAATCATCGGTGGGATGATGGCATTCCGAAATATTTGGTTGAAAGAGAGGCATTGCTATGGTGCGGTAATGTAAAGAAGACAAACCATGCACATCTAACAGATGATTGTTAATAGCGGGGAACTCGAGGCTCTGCATGTGTGGGAAAATCAAGGATACTGAAGTTGTTGCTTTACGGGGTGATCTGCGATCGTCTGGAAATACGTATGGCTATGTTCTCGCAAACCGGCGTTTTGTGAAAAAAGGCTTTTCTGAGAAAAACTTCGCTGTCTCTGGTCGTGGCAGCTTTTCACGCATTAGCTCTACATCCTGCACTTCTGCAGCTGTATATTGAATCACTTGCAGCATTCATATCTACCCTGTCGTAGTGTTTCCCTTCCGTATCTCTTCAACGGTATTAACAACACTCACGAAACAAAGGGTATGCTGGAAGCACAGCATTCTGCTTTCTTCCGCTTAACGTGCTTGTTTTCGCTAGCAAACTTGAACGCAACTAAAAAATTTCGCACTTAGGCTTTCTGTTTGTAGTGCTCAGGCTGGCCGTTCCGCGCACGAAAGTTCGATTTTCTACTTCTTACCTCTGGAGACATGGATGACCAGCGGGGCGCCGTATCTCGTAAGCAAAAGACTGTTTGCGAAAAACAGTCAACAAGCGAAAAAGTGCACAGAGCTCGCAGTAAATCGGCACACAGCTAAGGAGGAGGATCGACGTCTGGGAATGGTAGAAAAAACGACAAAAAGGGAAAGGAAGCAAGAATGCTGAAACAGTCACTGCGACATATGGGAAAGGAGGAAAAAAAGCTAAGAAAAGCTGGCGGTTCAGGTGAAAGAGTTGGGAAGAACACACACAGAGAGATAAGCATGGCGTGGATGCTACGCACACCGTCGCTGCCTGCGCTGTTCGGGGGTGCGCGTCTAAGGTTCTGTCTTCGCTTTGTTTGTAACGCTACCACCTTACCTCCTGGCCCATTTCTATTCAAGATCGATGGTTGAGTGAATCGATCGCTATTAGCACTCGTCCCACCACCGCGTACTTTGGCGCAAGACAAGCAGTGGCAGGAACAGCTCATTCTCCTCTGGGGGGCCCCTCGTTGCGTGCGCTACGATAAAACACTCGGATGCCGCTGCCGTTGCCGCCGCTGCTGAAGCCGCGAGTCCGCATGAACATCTTCCCTACGATCGCAGTTTTGGCTTCGCGTTTCATTGTTGCTGTTTTTGTGGTCGCCGTTCTTTTTGTTTTATTCTTTAGTCTCGCGTCTCTTCTGCCCCGTGCGCATCACTATTGGAGTCTTTGTCGTGATTTTCTCTTTTGCTTTCCTCATCTTCTGTTTATCGGCTCCAGCTGTGGGTAACATGGAATGCTGTACGGCGCTCGCTTGCTCGACTCATTCCAGTTTCGCTCCCCTCGGGGATTCCTTTCCCTGCCTCCCACGAGGGCACCTCCAAGCTAACGATGGTGACGTATCCTATATCCGCCACCCGTATGAGGATTTGAGCCCGGGCTAGGATAGAACGATATTCTTTTCGGCGCGGGTATACAGGAAAGCAGGAACGCTGGAAAATGTGTTTTTTTTTTCCACAGCAGGTTAGCGTTTTCTCAAGCACAAAGACAGCTGCGAAGAGAGCGAGAAGTAAAAAAAGTCCGTGTTATGTCCGTGACAATACGAAGTCACAAATTTCTACAACCATTCTGCATGCTGAAAGGAGGAGCGCCTAGTTTTTCGTCCGAAATTACGGTGATTCCTCAGGCTCCGGACAGGCACTTACACGAACCTACACATATTACATCGGATACATCCCACAGCCTACAGGGACGAATGCCCATGGTGTGGAGCCACACCAACCCTATACCACATTACGTGGGAGTGCACACTACACAACATAGAACACCCTGACACGAACATAACGAGGGAGCAATGGGAGGCACTGCTGTCCAGCTCGGCCCTCGACGACCAGCTCAAGCTGATTAAGAGAGCTGAGAAGATGGCGAGAGCCAGCGGAGCCCTGGACTAAGGGCGCCGACCATTAGCGGTTTTTCTGATTATTCTTTTAATAAAGTTTATCTATCTATCAGTGATGCATTATAAGCAATGCTGCCTGCGTCCGCTTCGCGCAGTGGCATGTCAGAATCGAGAAAGTTATGGTTGAAGAACGACTATTCCTTGTCGTGATGTGCCGCGGGTGTAGATATTAGTAGAATATCTTGTGTCTTACTGTGCGGCGAAGCTATCTGTCATTCATGACGCAGGGGCTCATGACATTCTAGGAATACAGTGCCCGTCTGACTACAACATCGCTTGTACGCCGATTACGCATCGACCGCAGAAGTATCCTATGTGTGGGCGGATATATAGATAATTAATTTTTTAAAACTGCTGAGCTCGAGCAATAATAATAATAATAATAATAATAATAATAATAATAATAATAATAATAATAATAATAATAATAATAATAATAATAATAATAATAATAATAATAATAATAATAATAATAATAATAATAATAATAATAATTTAAACATAAGTTGCAATACTCTCCTAAAAGGTATGCCATGCCAGTCACTTAGGAAAGCAAGAAAAACACGACACAGAAGCTTCGTCGCGTTTCCTAAATTGGGTCCCGAACATTCGCTTGTATAATTGGTGCTTGCTCACACTCAGGTTTTTAACACGGAACGATTAGCACCCATAGAACACAAAAAAGGACGCCTGTGCATTCATGTTCATGCCTTTCGACGGCGTTCCTCAAATGTTACAACGAAGTTGCTTGCTTTTAGGTACTTCTATCCGGAAAACATACAAATGTGCGCTTGCTGACTATACCTGCTTGCGACAGGTAGGTGGTTATCTGAGCAGTAACGTGACACATGGCATATTTGTTCTAAAATCTCAACATTCGGAAGAACCGTTCTATTCACGCGGACTATCATTTTCTTCGTTTATAGCGTCTGTTGTTGCATCATAGGCTCCTGTTCTGTAAACCGTGCAAATAAAATGGTATAATATATGGGACAATCATGCTTACTATTTTGTAATCGGTAAATAAAAGTGAGAAACGAAATAAATTAAAAGAACACGCTCTATGAAATCAGAAGTTTTACGATGCGTTTCCTCTCCCATGCTTGTCTTCCTGCCGTTCATTGTCGATTATTAAAAAAAAAATGGATGAGACCTGCAGCGACACAAGCAGATAGTGAAATAAACACTTACTTTAGCTGCCACTTTCGATGCGCGTTCTTTCAACAAAACAAAAGGAATGATACTACGCTATAACGTACGTTCTTGAAGGATCTATCGTTAAGTAATGCTTGAAGATATAGGATATATGGGGGAAATAAACATGATTGAAGCGTTCGCTTGATGAAAGCAGTACGATAGCTTTTATTCATACCTTATTACAAGGAATTCTCGATCCCTCTTCAAACGCGTACTGCAAGGAAATTTGTCAGATTCTGCGCCTTCATTATCTCCGTGATATCGCTTTGTATGGGGCGCAGGAAAATATTAGCCTCAGACCAGTAGAAAAATCAGTCCTGTGGATCTGTAGCTTTGTTGTGCTTTCAGATGAAAAACCTTTATTTTTCTTTTAGATCAGGACTACGATATACTGGGCTAGACATAGAAAAGGCCAGAAATGAATCTTTCGTAAATTCTAAAGCCATTTCTTGGCACGTTTGGGCTCGAATAAATTAATTCGGAATGCCGCAGGCACTGCTCTACGATTTACTAAGCGCCATGATCAGTACTTGCCCATGACAGGGCAGCTCACAATAACACAGAGACCTGCCAGCAGGTGATATAACACGTACTCGCTTGAGCAGTGAAAATATACGGACCATGGATTCCGCTATAAAGTCGATTTTTCTTCTACGGCTATGAATATAATTGGAAATCGAGGGCTGCGTAGTCCAACCCTTTCATTAAACATTTTCAGTGCACTCATCAGTTTCACTTCGTGCGTCTGAAGTACGAGTAAATCAGGTTGTTTTCTTTTTTTCCCAAATACTCCTGCTCGCAGGTGTACGCGTCACTGAATTAAAAAAAAAGTTTTCTTTTCCAAGAACTTCCTGGCATTCACCACAAACTTATGCGACTCACTGAAAGTGCATTCAACTGTATACGGCCCCATCCACGTCACAAGGATTTTCGCGCGCTCACATCGAGTTCCTAGGGCTGCAGCTGAGACCGCCATGATTTGGGGGCTCTACGCACTTGTTAGCTCGATCGTTACCTTCGGGTTTCCCCTCGTGCTGTCACGTCAGCGCAATAGAGAAATCGTTCTCATTACACCGTGTTCATTGAATTACGCAGCTTCCTGCAGTTCCAGCTAAGCCTGGTCTTGCGATAATCATAATTGGTTTACGAACTCGCAGCCGGTTTTTTGTCGCGTTTGCTTCTACAAATCGCTTCTTCTATAAATCGCTCTCGCTGGTTTGTTTACTTGAGCGCTCAAGCATGAAACGTGCCCGACTTTTCGATGACGATGCTGCTTTTTTTGTCCCCGGAAGCAGCAACTCAGCCCAAGGGATGAAGTTTTGCGAGACCGCTTGCGTGAATCTGGGATGTGCATTTGGATGGGACGTGGGCTGAGACGGAAGTGGAAGTGATGCGGGATATTAATGAGAAAAAAGTGCAAAAAAAAGTGGCAGCAGCTGTGAGCAGAAAGAGGAGAAATGTTTGCGGAAGGGCCGCAGGTAGCTCGAAGCGAACGTTAATAACATTTGTAGCTCGGCGCTGTCGGTAAGTTTGAGAAGGACGCGTTGCTCGATCCCTCCCGCTTAACTGGATTCAGCCTGCGACCAGCAAAACATCGAGTGAGACTTGGCGTGCACGCACGTTTGCGACGAGATATGCAGTGTGGGAACGTAATGCATATACATCACCGATCAAAACGAAAAGAAGAACCTAACGGAAAAGTGACGGAGAAGGGTAAATTGTCCGAGCGATTTGCACGTCTTCTAGCTGCGTGTAGGTGAAAGTATTCCCAGTGCGTGCGGTCCCACGCAAAATTATCATTCGTAAAAGCTTACCTTTCACCGAGTACCTTTTTTTTTTCGTGCCATCGCAGAACGCTGCAGAGTGTTGCACTGCTTTAGACTGTGTTGAGAAGGTTACTACTACTACTACTGCTACTACTACTACTACTACTACTACTACTGCTACTGCTACTGCTACTACTACTACTACTACTACTACTGCTACTGCTGCTGCTGCTGCTGCTACTACTACTACTACTACTACTACTACTACTACTACTACTACTAGTACTACTACTCCTCCTCCTCCTCCTCCTCCTCCTCTTTATCCACAAAGGAATACAGAATACAAGATACCGGCCTGTCAAAGCCCCAAGTGGCTTGAGGGACTTGGACCGGCAAATCAGCAGACGAGCGACTTACTTTACCATAGACATCTGGCAAGATAATGTTGGAGGACTAACAGTTAGGAAGAATAACACGAAGAAGAAGCAAAACATATAGCAAGAATCAATAATCGACACCAAGACGGCAAGATGTACATTTTTTGAAATGATGAACAGCATTTGTTACAAATGTTGAAGCAACCATGCTACACTGAATAAATCATGTTTTTCAATGCCTTTTTTGATGTAATGGAGAATGCCTCATTTGGCAAATCGTTCAGAATTTTCGGCACATAAACACAACGCGTAGCCTCACCATATCTTGTTGAAGATCACGGAACTATAATGTGAACAGTACTATGAAGGCTTCGGGGAGCTGTGTAACATATTTTAAAATCACTGAAGCGAAAATGCCTTAGCACCACAGTTTACGTAACAAAGTCCCGAAGCATGGAAGGCCAAGCGCTGAGAAGATGTTACCATTTGTGATTTGTGGAGTGTTGTAGGCTATATTTATTAGTATGTTTTTTAACAAAGAATCAACACGATTTTGCAATCGGGTGGGGCAGAAAGCAAAAACAGTAATCCCATATCGAAGAGTGCTGTAAACCAAGTTATGCGCTATAGTTTATTTTTACTTGAAGTGTAACGATAGGTTTAATTGAAAGAATAACCACGCAGCGCTCCTAAGCTTATCGCAAATGTGCGATAGTTGACTGTGCCACGACATATCGCTGTCGAAGAATACTCCCAGGTATTTTACCGAGTTTACGTAGTTAACCGACACGCATCGACAGGGATGACAATTCCGACTGTGCAGTAAAATCGGTGCTTCGATTACCGTTAGCTTTAAAGGCGATCTGAAGCAAACGAGCTGGGCTTTTAAGGCGTTAACCTTTAGACAGTTATCAGCGAACCAAGTCATTGTCTTGTCCACATTATTCTGAAGATTCGAGATGGCCATGTTGTATGAAAGATGCTTTGACAGCAATACAGTGTCATCAGCGTGTTGAAATATCGAACATTTTGAAACAACCGGAGATAAATCATTAGTGAATATTTTGAAAAGCTGAGGTGATAAAATGGAACCTTGAGGAACTCCGGCTTTCAGTGGAAGCTCACTACATACTTGCATTTATCTTTTTATCCAAGACAACTACTTGTGACCGTTCTGCGAGATAGTTTTTGAGGACATCGTAAAATGGACCCCTAAAACCACTGCAATATAACTTTTTGTAATATAATCCCGTGATGAACTGCATCGAAAGCTTTAGATATGTCCAAAAATAAAGCAACGCTAAACAGATTTTGATCAAAATCTGAGAACAGTTCATCCGAGAACTCCTCCAGAAGGGCTACGGTGCAACGGCCGGTAAGAAAACAAAACTGACGAGTCGACAAAATTGAAAATTTTTCAACAAAAGATGTCATGGATCTTAATACAAATTTCTCAGTAATCTGAGAAAGTATGGGTAGTACAGAAATAGACCTTTTACCTTCTTTAAAAAGCGGCTTAACGATTGCGGTCTTCAGCTCTTTTGAGATAAGCGCGGTATCAAGAAAATTGTTTAACATGAAGAGCAGTGTGTCGGATAAGGCTGAAAATTATGGGGTTTTACGCGCCAAAACCACTTTCTGATTATGAGGCATGCCGTAGTGGGGTACTCCGGTAATTCCGACCAGCTGGGGTTCTTTTACATGCACCTAAGTCTAAGTACACGGGTGTTTTCGCATTTCGCCCCCATCGAAATGCGGCCGCCGTGGCCGGGATTCGATCCCGCGACCTCGTTCTCAGCAGCCTAACACCATAGCCACTGAGCAACCACGGCTGGTAGCGGATGAGGCTGCAAAGTTCCTTTGTAGCAGATTCGCTGATAAACCGTCGATTCCAGGAGGCTTACTGCGCGTAAAGCTGAAAATAATTTGCCGGAGTTCGCTTTCCGAAATTCTAGGTAGAACTGCGGACGCTGAAAGGGATTCTTTAAGCTTATATTGGATGGGCAGACATGAACATGCGTTCTCGGAAGGCAGTGCGAACAAATGATTGACTTTATCTGCGACCTCGACTGATTCGCCTGGCAAAAAAGGAATTGGCCACACGTTTGAGGCATTTTTGCCACGAAGATAATTTATCAGTGACCATGTTTTTGCCGCATTTGTCGATGATTGCTGAAACTTTTCAAAAAAGTACTGGCGCTTTGTATATCTTATCAAAGCAACCACCCTATTTCTTGCGGCTGTGTACTTGAGACGTAGGTTTTTGTTTTTTTGAGGCATGCTTACACCGTTTCCAGAGCATGTCTCTGTAAGAAATGGCACGCATTATCTCCGTGGTCAACCAATTATAATCCCTTCTACGCTTCTGTATTACAACGCGTTTAGAAATGTTTTGAAACTCTTTTATTTGGTCGCAAAAGATACTATATACCTTCTGCGGTGAACTTGAATCAGTTATGACCACCCAATTAAACCTGTTAATGAGGTTGTCTAAGAACCTCTGGTCGGTTATAGTGATGTAAATTGAGTTATTGGTTGTGGTGGTTCGATGAGCAGTTGGCATTGGAGAAGAAGGAGACGAACGACAAGCGACGAGATAGTGATGCGCGAAACGTTGCAAAATGACACAAGAAGCAAAAGAGTAGTTAGGAGTGCGTGAAGCGATATGGTCTAAACATCACATTGCTACGTGGTCACCAACTATTTCTTCCCGGGTGGGTGCGGTTATAGTATTAGCAATACCGTACGAGGACAAGAGGGACAAGTAATCGGATACAGAGCCTACTGTGGAACATAGCGTACTTATATTTATGCCTCCCACTAAACATAATTGTCGAAGAATGTCGAAGCAGAAGACGCAAGGAATATAAACGCGAATGGTGCAGCCGCCGAGTGAACCGGCAAAATGAAAGGGCACATCGCAGCGTAGAGCCTTGTTTCGCCCTGCTCATTTAAAAAGTGGGCACCGCCCGAGTGGGAAGAAGCGCAGCGAATGAACGGCGCAGAGAACAGAGCACAAGATGGGAAGACACACTGGGTTTCCTTTTAATTCATCGCACGCGCGCTAGCAAGCACGCACACTTATCCAAGTACACGCGCCAACATGCGCTCTCGCTTTCCGCACCGATGCCAGCCGCTGCGCTGCCTCCAGCACCGCAGTCATACCAGAGTGAAGAATTGCGAGCTTGTCTTGTTCGCTGACCGGAAATATATATGACTGTACGTCATTTCGTAGCGCACGATCCTTCGTTCTCTCCTCGTTTCCTCGTCATTTTGCGCGCTTCCCCTCGCTTTTCCTTGTGCCTCCATTGGTCAGCTCTGTGGTTTTTATGTTTGTATTGACGTTTGTGCTCTTCTGCTGGTCCTGCGTGCCCACGGCCCACTTCTTTTTTTCTTTCCACCGTATTCGCTTCGTGATTTATCTTTTCTTTTTTCTCACTACGCCGCCACACTTGACTAGGAACTGAAGCGGTCGCGACATTTATTCAGGGACAGAAGACTGAAGTTCAAGGAGGCGATCCAGAATTTCACTGATTGTGTCTCGCAAGAAGTGAAGTGCACTCTGGTGGAGTCGTTCGAGTCGTACATAACTAATGCTTTCCGGGAATACATTAAAAGAAATAATAATATTAAATTCGCCGTCGCGGAGATAGACCCAGTGCGAGCGACGTTCTTCGAATCGAGAAAGCACAGACGGCAAATTACGCTGTGTTCACTCGACTCGAATGAAGCCTTTGTCCAGCGCCATGATCACGAAAGAGCCTTCGCATACAGCCGATCGCATAGCTTTTCCGTTGTGCGTTTTCAGATTTTCATTTTTCTTTTTGCGTACTGAACAGGATATGACCTGGAATACTGCTTCTTTGAAAGCAGATTATTCACCGCTACATTTCTGCCTCAGTAGACACAATGAATATAACCTTGCTACAGACGGACGTCCGAGCGTAATGTAGGATCGTGAAGTTTCAGATGCGCAGGGAAAAAAGAACAAGAAATGAGAGAAATACACAAAAGCAGATAGAATTCAACATCAAACAAGAAACTATAAAGAACCATTACAGAGCAGCCTTCCACAGCCAACAACAGTGGCTTCTTCCTGCTTTCTGTGAGTAATTTCATTGATAGTACTTTTTGTACAGACAATGAAATCTGGTTTAAAATAAGGCCCTTTTCACGTAGAAAAGTGTGATGTGTAAGTAAACCGATTCAGTCTGAGAGCTACAACTTGCTGAAGTCAAAAAAACAAACATGAATATTTTGTCTATGGTCACCATGAAACTTAAGAGAAATGTTTAGGTACTTACCAGTGATTGTATGAATTTCTTTTCATGGGTGACCGTATTTTCATCGCGTTATCACTGTTATCAAGGTATGCTCTGCGCAGGACGTGCCTACTAGAGACACATTCTTGGATGGTAACTTTCGGAGATGTGACTGTTGGCGCACACTCATTCACAGGTTAAACAAAACCGGTTGGGCTGAGTGGCTGGTTGAGCAAAAGCACTCAAATCATCCAACGTTCCGTGTACTGCGTCACGCGAAAGTGATAGTATCGCTGAAAGTGATTTTATGAGAATGGGCCCCTGTAGACTGGCTTTGTCTCATGTTTTCGCTCATTATATAGGGAGATAGTCTTGTCCTGTCATAGTGCGTGTGTTGTGAATTGTTTGGTGCATTCTCAATCATGTGCTAGCACCACTAATGACTGTGACTGTGACCAATGACTGTGACCACCCAGTGAAAAAACCGTCAGCGGTAGAAGCGTAACAGTATGCTACACTCTGGACGCATTGCAGTAGCTCCAAGTGTAACGTATTATGAGTAGAGCAACGAAGGTACTCTTTTATTGAGATATAAATGGACGAATTGAACAATTCCCTATAATGATTTAACCAGGCAGAACCACCAGGCACGAAAAATAATGTTAAATTAGATGATATTGTAGCTAGGCGCTAAGTACAATCAACTCTCACCCAGCATCGCTTCAATCTCTTCACGAGGCATCATAATTTACGATCTTGTATTGATCTGCTCATCTTATACGAAATAGGCAATATATTGACAGAGCGCCTAACTTTCATTGTTTGGCTGATCAAATATTTCGTCTTTTTTAATTAGCCTTGGCGTGTTCTCATCACCAAATGAATATGAAGTTGCGACTCACATAAAAGGAGGCATTCGATGGACCTTGACAGATAATTTGACAACCCTTTTTCTAGGCCACGGCTGCAGCTAACTGGCGCTATTGCTTGCGACGCACAGTCGCAAAGTAACAATCGTTTTTAAGATGTCACCGATATTCAACCCCTATAAAATACTGTTGTTGCTTGGCATTGTACTTTGCTTCCTCACCGTCATCGTCAGTCGCTGCAGAGTCAATTTTTGCCTTATACCCGAGAAGCAGCCATTTTACTTGAGCAGGGTTTCTTTTCTTCCTCATGATCTACTTTCGGAGGTGTCCTTGAAGGTAGGTTTATAAGCACAGTCAAGGAGCACAAGTACAAAAACATTACGATGTCTTCACTAAAGTACAACGTGTGAAATTCATTCCGTCCTGGGAGCGGTACAAGTATCGCCAGCTCGACAAGAACTTGTTCGTCTGTAATGGAGCTTAGCATCGCGGAGCAGTTCTCGAAGGAAACAAGCTCCCTTAACAGGAAATGCATTTTGCTGTTGCGCCAGAAGTAAGGACTAGCTGTTGCATACTTGCGCAATAGCGGCACCATGTTCCGAGCGCAGAACAAGCTCCATCGTAGCTACTTTATCATGCGGTATGGTCGTCAACGCCACGCACAGGAGTACCACGAGGGCTGTTTGTCAGTGTTGTCAGCGAAGAGCGGCGACACGGACTCCTAACCCTCCCTCCCCAGCTCGTAGTCTGCCTTTTCTTTAAATATGTGAGTGCTAGGTTGCAGGCTTTGCTCGCCCTTTGGGCATCTTTGCCTTTTCTTTTCATACAACATTACGCGCATTCGCTCTCGTCGTTGTTGTTATGAAACTTCTCGCGGAGACGACGGGGGCTCCAATTGTTTCCCACACTGCCTTTTGCTCTTGCACTTACTGTCACTTGCCGCGCGAAACTCGAAATATTCTGTTTAGGACGTGCAGTTGGCAAGCATCTACGCGTAAAAAAATGAAATGAAAAAATATTGTTTCTCAATTTGGCCGCGGATGAACGCTTATCGCGCCTACACTTACTTATATGCTTCATAGTAAAATTTCGCTTTGCCTTTATTATGCTTAGGTACTGAGATGCGTTCAGTTTCGAGTTAGCCGAAATTGATGGGAAATCAGTGAGAGAGACCGTTTGAGCGAATATAAAGCAACGAGAGCGAGAAGGAAAGATAGGTTCTTCATTAGAAAAACCTATATTTTTGATGGCGCGTATCCAACCGCTGCCATGCTACTCTGTATAGGGATGGGGAATGGGATTAGGAAATTCCATAGGAGAGTGAAAAAAAAAGTGAAAAAACAAATAAATATAAAATGCGCAAGTCAATCTAGTACTAATATTTACAGGTGTGATGGCGGGTAAGTTCGGGCTTTTCTATATGAAATGGTGAATATTTAAAGCTTTCCGATTAGACCAGTTTGGGACGGGTATTTGAAGAATAAATTAAAGCACACCGCTCTTTTGTAGGGCTGGGCATTGTACCTAACATGCTTTGTAATGTTAACGGATTTTGGGAAATCGTGTCCATTTGTCACCGATAAAATTGTCTCTCGACGCAGTACATGGGGCTTTGAAGTAATATATGCTCCACTATTTCTAAGCTGAAACAGTTATCACAGTAGGGATTAATGGTAAGCCCTATATGGTACAGATAATTGATTGTGTATGACACGTTCAATAGAAAACGATGATATTATGTTTAATTTATGTGAATGATTTGTCCAGTGCAGTAAGTAATTATATATATATATATATCAATATCCTGTGCAACTAATCACTCTGATGCAATCAGCTCCTTACAGAATGAGGCAACTAAAGCTATGGACGGGTTTGCAGCTAATTTAATAAGCATCAACCCTTCTAAAACGCGACTTGTCTGTTTCCATAACCCCATGAAAAAAATCCTGCCTACGACATCATTATTCTTACACTTATCGGACTGTTATGAATGTAAATGTCAACCTGTTAAAAATGCATCTTCTGTTAAGTATCTTGGATTGCTTTTTGACTGTGATCTTTTATGGAACTCGCAATTATCTCACGTCTGAAAAAAGGCTGCGCGCGGTCTCCTGTGTATTATGCAATATACGATGTCTTATGCCAATCTCCGTTTGAACAATTATTGTCCATGCTTTAGTCTACAGTGTGCTACGATATGGCTTGACTGTATATGGCCATTGTACTCTTAGGTGGAGCTCAAGAATTAATTCAATTTTACGTTCACTGCTATCAACAGTGACTGACGATTAGTGTCCAAAGCAAGATGCAGATGTCTTTAGGTTGAATTTGCCAAACTTCACTTCCCTGATTGTCGAAAGTGTTGTAATTAAACACTTCTGGAATAATGATTTTAAAACACGGTATACACCTGTCCACTTCTTAAGACCGAAGGAACCCTACGTCATCCCCAACACTGCGACAAAGTACGGAAGGAGGACGCGGCAATACTATGTTCCAGCCATATTTAATAAATTGCCAACGCCTGTGCTAGAAGCAAACACAAGACTTGGGATCAAGAAACTACTTAGAATTGTCGATGTTTAATGTAACACTTTGTATAACTGTTCCACATTTTGCTCCTACCCACTAATAGCTAACTCCGCTATTAACCCTGTGCAATTTTCTGTGATCTGACAGTCAGGCACTGCCAGTCAAGCCCTCTGAGGCTTTGGTAGGCCTGCTATATGTACTTTGTTTTCTTAATGTACAATAAAGAATATATTGTATTGTATTGTATTGTATTGTAAATGTCGAGGTAGTGGCCATGGAATTCTCGATTTCCCTTCTGGTCTGCTTTCGATAATGAAGAAAGTCACCTTGGTGAAGCGGCAGATTCCAGAATCGGTCTTCTTATTGATAAGCACATTTTTTTGCAATGTTTGAGGCGTCGGCTTTGGTAAAAATATTCTTCGGAAATTTTGATATTGAAGTCCATTTCGGGCAGCTTCATCACTTTTTGGTTTCCCGAAATACCGGCATGGCCAGGTATCCATTTGAACGTGATGCAGTGCCCAGCAATCTTAGCCTTGGGGTGAAGATAGGCAATGTGAAATACTGCAGGTTGGTTATTACATCACTTGTGCACGTTCCATATAATTTGTAGGGGTGCTTTCAAGTCAGTGATTATCACCGATGTCTTTTGGCCATTGAAGTACATACACAATGTAGTCCTTAATGCGTCGTAGATGATGACGTAAATGATGACGTAGATGATGTCGCTCGCTCAAGGCTAAACGACAATCGTTGCCCTGTAGAGGGCACAAGAAGTCCGCCCCATGAGCGACGTTGAGTTGTAGAGCCATCCGTGAAAATCTTCGGCGCTGCTGCGTATTCTTTGCGCATATATTCCAAAGATGTCTGCTGAGTCGCTGCTTGAGATAGTTTCTTTTTCACACTGTTTTCAGGGATATATGGCATGATTTCCAATGGTGACACTGTCCGGGGTGATATGTTTTGTGGCATAATAGGTGGCGCCTGAGAAGGAATCGAAATAGGTATGTTTCCCATGGCCTGCTCAAAGCTAGTTGTAGCACTGCTTCTACAAATATTCTTTAAAAAGTGGGGCTCCATAAGAATGACGTATCTGAGCTGAATCTGAAGTGTCTCCTGCGAAGATAGCATTCCTGAGACAGACATCCAGCTTCTGCTACAGTTCTTGAGCAGATTAATCCTTCGGAATGCAGAACAACAAAGCACAACTGGATTTTGCACATAGCTGTCAGCAAAACTGAACAAGCAGTATGCAGCTGTAAGGCCATAAAAATTAAATGTACCGCTGCGCATTCAACCAGCAACGTTGCGCAGTTATATTTTGCGTTTTTGAAGTATTTTGACAGATTATAGAGGTAACGAAAATAAAACACGCTGCACTTTTCTTCCTATTTATGTGTTGCGCATTTTCTACTAAACTTTCTATGATTTCATATTTGGATAAGAGCGTAATTGTAATCGAGGGGAAAATTGTAAGCTCGGCTGACGATAAAGGAAGAGGTAAGTGATCTTGCTTGAAAAATTTCAACTGAACCAAGACGATGAGCAGGACGAGAACAAGGCGAATGCAGGAGACAACGTTTCGACAAGTGGACATGTCTATTTCAAGGCCTGAAGAAAGAGTTGTTTAAAAAAAGAGGTAAAGATTTTGTAGTTCGTGTTTATCGTGGGGGCTAAATTAAGCGAAAGTGAAAGGCAACATGCCAGCCAAGGGGAGCTGGTTCCGTGGGTTGTCTCCCAATTCCGTTGATATACTAATTTCTTTCAATTTTCTTTTCATGCAATGCTGCAATTGTTCAAGTCTCTTTCTCTGCGCTTCTTGAGATACAGTTTACCCGTACTGACCAACGCTTGCCAGACAAATCTTCGTGCTCTACAGACTATTCAAGCTCGGGCCCTCAGGGTTTGTCTTGATTTGCCAAAATGCACATAGAGAGTAGCGACTATTGCTATCGCCCGGGACCAACCCATACAAACACAGATTGTGATGTAAGTGTTGAGAGTGCACATTAGGCACGCTGCCCGTGCCCGTTCCCACCATCTGGCAACACTACTGTCAGAAAGGCCGCAGGCGTCATTTTGTACTACGATTTTGGATTATTACACCTACCTTCCATCAGGCTTCACCCCCGTAACTAAGCCTTCGATTACTCCATGGTGTTTGGCTCGACCTGCAGTGCATCTCACCGTACCAGGAATCAGGAAGAAAGTTTGAGCTGTCATCACCTGCTCTTAAACAACTAACACGGCTCCTTTTGCACGAGAGGCATGCCGAAGACGCACATATTTATACTGATGGATCGGCAACTCCTCCAGTGTTCCTCTGGAGCCGTGGTTTCCCCAGCGAAAGCCACCAACATCAGTTTCAAGACATGTCACCTAACGACACAGATAGCTGCGGAACTTGCAGCTCTTCGCGCTGCACTTCGTCTAGTCAGCCACGAACAACCTCGAAGATGGTCAGTATTCAGTGACTCGAAGGCAGCCCTGCAGTCTTTACTATCAGCCCTGCGGCGTGGACCACACGAACAACCAGATTAGAGAGTTAATCCATACCTTGACTGCGAAAGGACACCAGGTGACGTTTCAGTAGCTTCCAAGTCCCTGCGGTGTCATACAGACGAATACGCCGATAACCCTGCTCGGTCGTCTCTTTAAGGCGGTAAAGAGGAGCCGGTATCATTATCAAAGACAGATGCCGCTAGAAAACTTCGAATGCTCAGCCGTGATATCACGTTCTCCTTGTGGAACGCAAGAAGTTTTCACAAGAACCGACTGCACAACCTAGACTCTACGCCTTTCGCATTCCAGCTGGACTCTGCCGCCGCTAAGCTACCCTGCTTTTTCGAATATGGCTACGGGTGGCGTTCACCAAGTCTCTTGCTTTCCGAATCGCATGGGCTGACGACGCTTTGTGTAATGACTGTGGTAACGAGGAGGCTCTTCGGTACCTTCTCTGCGACTGTCCTCGCTATAATTTACAGAGACGATCGCTCGCAATCGCGATATCTCGCTTTGACTGAAGACCTCTAACAGAGGAAAGTATTTTAAAACGCCGTCATCACAAGCCGTCGCAGCAGAGGGCGACGAGGGCACTGTTGCAGTTTTTAAGGGCAACAGAATCGGACAAGCGGCTATAGCCTGAACAGATGTTTATAGTGCTGCAAGTGTTACCGTGCTGTGCGGTGTAAGGATTGGGAGGTCAATCCCACCGTTCGTAACCAGTTGTCAAGATTGGAGTCGGGCATCAATAAGATGGTAGCTGGCCCATGCCGTCGTCCAACTTATCCACGCTAAGGACGTTGTTCAAGGGAAGGTCTGCTTTTCATCGAGAACGAGCAATATGGGTTTATTTACGGTATCTACATAAGGACGTTGCAGTTCATCAGTCTAGCATGACTGCAAGAGAAAGTACGCTGAGCAGCCGCACAACAGCGGCTTATAAACACTCGGTCCTCCCTCGATCCCTAGGCGAGAGAACCGTTCGACCAGTCATCGTAGACGAGCCGCCTTTTAGCGGAAGGGCTTACACACACACACTTCCGCACCGGTTTCACGGACCCCAACGAGGTCAGACGGTCTTCGCAGAACTCGGGGCTTACGTCAGGAACGGTGCGTGGGACGGAGCCTCCAAATACGCTCCCTCGGTATCTCCCTTGCGTGTTCAGTCACAAAGCCTGGTTCGTCGAACTCCTCTCGGCAATCCCGCGACGAAGAGTCGTGTACGCGGCATATTGTCATCCGGACGCAGTAGACTTAGTGACGCCGTTTGGCTAGAGGATGATGGTGGCTTTCCAGGAAAAGTCGACGCCGCTCTCGCACCTGGCTGGCAAAACTTGCACCTCAGCAGGCCGTTCTTAACAGCGGTGACAGTATGCGGTGACAGTGACCGACTGTGATTGTGTGTCTATGCTCCTTTCTTTCTTTATCTCAACTTTGTTATCAGTTTACCTCCCCCTCCCCTCTTTCCCCATCGTAGGGTAGCAAACCGGATCTTCTCCGCTGGTTAACCTCCCTGCCTTTCCCCTTTCCTCTCTTTCTCTCTCTTTCAATTTTCTTTAAGGTACGCATACATAAGTGATCGCTATTTTGCACTTGCCTGCAACTGTTAGTTTCGGTTATTCTTTTCTTGGCAGGATTATCTTTTGGCATATGGCTATATTGTACAGCGTCGATTTATTACGGGGCAACAGCTCGTGAAACTGTAATGTGGGCACAAAATGTCGGCTCTCATGCCACGTACCTATAAATTCGTTTGGTAATAATGAAATTGGAGTGTTTCTCTACGTTGGTCGAAAGTGATAGATGGAGGGTTACGGGGTTGAGCTAGAGGGAAAGGGACATTCCTCGGACTTTCAGTTAACATGCTTCTGTGAAAAAAAACATGACATACACATTCCGTCCTAAATTTAAGAAAGCAGCAGCAATTTTCGCGTGCCTGCTGTAGAGACGCAAGGTCGCGTATTTCGCATTTTCTCCGTGTCTTAGAAGCAAGAGAGACCAACTACTTGTTGGTGTGGTGTGTTGTCTTCCTATTTGTTCGGGAACAATGGTCCACATGTACCTCGTATTGCGTAGCAACGTGACCTGCAGGTGCAATGTTTTGTTCTTCCGATAAGAAACCGATCTGAAGACCACATAGCTTTCCGGGTCATGTACACTCCCCATTAGGTGCTTGTCATTTATAGCTAGTCTGGGAGTAATATATTGGTTGTTTATCTATTGGGAGTAGGCTAATGGGCCTATAATTCTTCACTTTTTTGACGTCTCCCTTTTTGTGGATTAGTATAATCTTTAGCATTGTTCCAGTTGTCTGGGACCCTTGAAATCGATAGTTACTTCGTATATAGAGCCGACAGTTCTTCAAGCATTATGTCGCCCCCGCCTTTGATTAAATCGACTGTTATTCCATCTTCTCCTGCCGTTTTCTCCCGTTTCATGTCTTGCAAGGCCCTTCTAACCTCATTGCTAGTTACAGAACAAGTCTCTGGAACCAGTTCATTACTGCTTCGAATGGAGGTAACGTGGATCCTCTGGGTACTGTACAGGCTTGTATACGGTTCTTTCGCTGCTTTTACTATATCTTCGGAATTGCTGATGACATTACCTTGCTCATCTTTCAGTGCATACATCTTGGCTTGTGCTATGCCAAGTTTTTTACTCACTCATTTCATGCTGCGTCAATTTTTTTACTGCTTCTTCAGTCTTTATCACGTTATAATTTCGGATATGCCTTACTTTCTTCCTGTTGATCAGTTTTGATAGTTACGCTAGTTCTATCTGATTTCTTTTGTTAAACAGTATCATTCTTTGCAGCTTCTTTATTAGGTCCTTTGTTACTTGGGAGAGCTTGCCTTCTTATTGCCTTAGTGCCTTACCTCCCACTTCAATTACTGCCTCTGAAGCCAGCCTATAGTTATGGTTTCATTCGTAACTTCTATGTCATCTCCATTTCGCTGTTTTAAGAGTTCATATTTGTTTGTAAGTACCAGCCTGAATTGGTCTGCTTTTATCCTTACTGTGTCAAAGTTTGCCTGTTTTTTTTATGACAAATTTTACTCTTTCTCTCTTCAAATTGAGATGAATCCTAGACCTCAATAACGTATGATCACTCCACTTTACTCTACCTAACACTTCAACATCCTTCACTAGGCTGGGATCGGCAGAAAGTATGAAATCTATTTAATTTGTTGTTTCACCATTAGAGTTTTTCCAGGTCCACATTCTATTGCTACGCTTCAGAAGAAGGTATTCATTATTCGCAGCTTATTCCTTTCCGAAAATTCTACCACCACCTCTCCTCTAGCGTTCCTAGAGTGACCGTGAACGCAGCTGCAAAGCTTACAGAGTAGACAACGTACCATGCAGCAGTAAGCACAGAATGAAATCTGCTTCATCTGTAGCTTCCGCGTGATTATTGTAGATAGAGCTGATCATTTTTGGACAAATTATGAAAATTATGCTTATGCTAGGTCTTCAGGAGAATAACGAAATTTCTTATATGGGCTGCCTCTTGTTGAAGCCCACATGATATAGGATCCACAGGGTTAATACGGTTTTCGCACGAGGTGTGCATATATAGGTACCTGAAGCAACAGCCGTGAAATGACAATTGGACATTTTTGGAACTTAACAACGCCAACTCTTTTTTTTTTTCATGCGCTGTTTCCGAAAACTTCACCGCCTGCTGAACCACCGACGTTCTTAAATGACTAAGCGAAACGCTCAGTAAAAATCCCGCTCTGTTGCACGGTTAGTCTTCCAATCTGTCACCTGTCTTTCTGACAGGCAAATGTTCAAGGGAAGCGTAGCAACAGAAAGTGTGTGTGCGCTTTAGGCTTCGATATGGAATCATCGGAATGACTGGGAGTCACACAGATGACCCTATGTTCGTTTGTGCCACGAGCATCATTCTTTTAAAAGGTGATTCTCTGAATCACTGGACTGCTTCTTACTTCTTCACGTGCATTCTAATATTGTCGTCTCTGTAATAGTATACAGAAACGACAATCTCAGTGCTATATAACTACTGGGTGCGCGTTTCAAGCAAACTATACGTCTACGAAGTACCCAGTGTCATTCCTTCGTCATATTTGTGATTACGTTTCTGAACATACATGCGGGTTCCAGAAATCTCAGTCTCGCTGTTCGCATCGTTTTCCGTGTGCAAGGCACAGTAGTCGACACAGCGCAAAGGCATCAGCGTATTTTTCAAATGCATAGAATGCACGCGCTGGGACGATTGGGTAGAAGTAGCGCGCCTTCTTTCTAAGGTATCGCGTCAAACAAGAGAACAGCAGAAATGTAGGACGCAGGTCACCTGAGGCAGAAGATGAATAACGGGGCGGGCGAAACGCTCACGCCTCTGCATCATAAGCACGAAGACGCCGGCGTACTCACGAGTTGAGATACGGACCATCTGTCTCCATTTGGCGGCAACCTTTGTTCCCCAAGCGTCGTTTATCTTTTGCCGGTTCTTCCGGCGATGGTGCCGTGCCACGTATAAGGCAGAGGATTTTTCTTATGCGAAGCGATATCAAATTACGAAAAAAAAATATTCGTTAATTCTTTTTGGCACGATTAGTCAACACAGAGCAAAGATAGTCTCTCCGTTTTCGCATCTATGTAGCGCTTCATACCTCCTTGCCGCCTGTTGATAAATGATAAACCGTGTCGTGTGATGCAACTGGTTACATCATATATACAATTCAGCGCTGACTAAATGGGAAGGATTGAGTCCGGAGAAAAGAAAAGCGATCTATTTAGCGTCCTGCCACCTGAGTCCTGCGCTTGCTCAGGACATACATAAATTATTTGCACTAGAAACGTACAAAGCTGTGCCTGTGCCGCCAAAATATACAAGAGGAACACATTGGTAGCGATATCTTGTGTCACAGAGTGCCTCTTTTTATTCAGATGTCCGCGACCGAAACTTCAACGCTGTAATTATACAATGTCGTACGCGTGGACACTAAATTGACGTCAATACGACGCTTTGATGTTCGATGCTTCGCTGCAATGAAATAAGAATGTTTAACTGCCAATAATACGAGTCACTTTACTTGGTTGAAACTTCGTACCTCGATATTGTGTCGTTGGCGCTGTCAGTGATTGCGCTCAGAAGCGCGTTTCTCTCTCATTGCCATGGGAATAAGCAAAAGCTTACCACAATGAACTAACGCATAAGCTGAGATTGTGTTATAGGTATTGCCTAACAATTTGACCGGGAGATGAAGGGAACTGACATGTATACGTGCATTCTAGCCAATGATTTAGCTCCAAATACAGTGTACGTGCGTGTCACGTAGCTTGAAAAAAAAAACATCCAATGCGTCAGTTACATAAACTATAGCGTCACAAGTAGCTAAACCAAAACAAACTGTGCATATCATATCGAAGTGGCAATGTTAAAATATCTGTATTTTCCTCCAGGATATGCAAATATCTTGCACATTTTCCACAATCTCCAGTAAATTATTGCTCTCGCACCGCTTCGTGGCCTTCATTTATTTGCAGAAGAAACTCTATCTTTTATTAGGCGCGTGTAAATTGTCTTGTTCTGAATGTATTTTTGTGAAAAACATTGCGAAAGCACTGCACTCCAAGAAAAGCTAAAAAAAATTAAATTATCCGTGCCGAAACCACTTTCTGAATATGAGGCGCGCCGTAGTGGGGGACTCCGGAAATTTCGACCACCTGGGGTTCTTTAACGTGCACCTAAATCTTAGCACACGGGTGTTTTCGCATTTCGCCCCCATCGAAATGCGGTCGCGGTGGCCAGGATTCGATCCCGCGACCTCGTGCTCAGCAGCCTAACACCATAGCCACTGAGCAACCTCGGCGGGGTCCAAGAAAAGTTAACGCCCTTGAAGCTTATCTTATTTTCAAAGAATAACTGTCGCGTCTTTTTCGTGAATTTCTGCTCCTAAATGTTGCGCACTACAGAATAGCACGCGACGAACGGCACGCGTTTATCAGGCTAACATCGCGTCGCTAATAAAAAAAGCTGCTACAGCGCGAGGCACGGTGTCGCAGTGTGCTCATTGGTCACCACTCGGTGACGTCAGCAGCGCGTCGCCTCGAGTTGCGCGGCGTTGCGTTCGCTGCAGCCTCTCAGTTTGTGCTCTCGCGCGCTTTGGTAGCCGAAATTCGTCGTGCCACAGTTCCACCCGTATTCGCGTTTTTATAAAGCCATAAGTTGATGTGGATGGTACGGAGAACTCGCTTCAATATCCCAATTACGGTGAGCCAGCTGGAATTAGAACTTCAAAAGTCAGTTGATTAATTTTTGTTAATTTAGCGGCCAATTATGACGTATAACTCGTCACGTCGCGGTCTGCACCGCTGACGGCATGTCTCCGAAAAAACCGTACTTTTATTTCAGAACGGCTAGCTGTCTTTAAGTACCACTTAAAATCTTCGTAGAAGTAGCCGATATGTACGTAATTACCGAGAGCTTTATTTCAAGCATCTCACAAACTAATACGCATTTTGTGCCCGCATAAGCGCAGGTCGCTCTTGAGTGCGCCATGAAAGACCTGAGGTGCTAGCTCGTTGCTTACAAGACAGGAGTACAATATATATTATAGATACACCAACAGTTTCAAAATATATTATCTGGTAAGAAATACTATCTTGCTCAATATTTATGCCTGTGTAGTCGTTACATTCGTTAGGTAGATTTTTGCACACAGACTACCTCTAAAACAGCAATAGGAATAAGCACCTATAACATTACATTTATCGCACAAGGATATCATGGAAATGCAAATACATTCGATTTTATGGGTTGTCACATTCATTATTGCATTTGGTCTACGATTATTTCACTTAGTATACTACTTAACTTATAAAGTGGCCTAATTAGAGATATATTTAGGCACAGCTGGATTACGCTTTTTTGAAACATTTTTTCAAGATAAACACGAGGCGATATTGCACATTTAGAAAATTCTGCTGCATTTCGCGCGCTCTTATTCTGTCATAACCTGCCGATTTGATTAAAGGAATGTCGTTAATCGACTTCCACAGCTCAAATGCAATATTGGATGCTAAAATAGCTGTGTTTGAAATGTATGCTCGGCGTCGCTGAAGACTGTTGTTTTAGTTTTGTTTGCGGTAGCTCAAGGTCATCTTTAAAGGAGCTAGCAGTGTCGATTGACCCTGCAGGCGAGAATGTTTTCAGCAAGCTGTCATTTGGGCTTTAACGTTCAAGTTTTCCAGCCAACTGACTCAGCCAACCCCAGGTTTTTCTTGTGTTACTGCGACACTGTGCAAACTTTCAGCGTATACATAGTATTGTCGTTTACTTATTTGCAACTCCACAATTACCTTGTTACGTACGCCTCTATATTTTTATTGTAAATTTGTCTGGGAACCTTTTTCAAAGTCTCCATAACCTATCATATTGATAAGATAGTTCTACAACGGATGCTGTTATCCATTTTTTTTCCTTCTGGCGTCTACGTTTAAATTTATCTTTCTTCGTGGCTAGTAAAAACAACGTACAAAACAGATTTACCCATTGATTATATGTAAGCTCCTTCGTTTTATGGCTTTTTTTAAATTTCGGGGGTGAGTATCGGATGTTCTTTTTATGCAGAAAAACAGGCAGGAAACTGCGGATGTTGTTAAGGTGAAAGACCTGGGAGAATGCGTCTGTTTTTTCTCTGGCAGCCCAAAGTGCGGGATCTTTCTAGTGTTTTTCTCAAACGCTCAACACAAGCAATGGTCTCCTTTCGGTTACAAATGTTTCATTTAAACAAGTGAGATTACTGACAGCAACCTGGATTGGCAAAAAGAGCTGATTCGAAACAAATTGAACTCATTTTTACAAAACCTTTTTGTCAGGTATTCTTCAAAATTAACAGCAACCGGCCAACCAAAAGCACACACAAATATAACAGAGACGGGTTTAGCGACTTGTTGTATATTATGTTCTCCAATTTTTTTTTCTTTTTATATTGAAGAACGTATGAAAAGCACAGCGCACAAGCATGCTTCGCAGGAGGTATAATGCTTTTCTTACAAGCCCTTGCCGACGTATGTAGACCCGTGAGCAAAAGTGCTCTGGCCCCTTACAAGGTTGCCGAAAAAGAAAAAAAAAATTAAACTTCCTCATAATAAACATGTATAAACTGAAATGAACGCGCGTACAGGAAAGTTCGAAATGGCAAGTTTGGATGGCAGTCCTCGATTTCATGGTACATTCACAGGCAGAGAAGAAAATGCAGCTTCATTGTGCAATACCTGGTCCACATGCTTTTGCTCACGGTTGTATGTCATCATATGCATAGAAAGCGTTTTCGTGTCCACCCTGGACCTGTTGTCACCTTTGCGTTTTGTCTTCCCGTTTTCGTGGTTCCCATTATGAACTCTTGCAACAAAATATTTCAATAGCAACTACCAACTGGACGAATCAGTGAATATTTTGTTTAGCGCGAAACATCAGACACAAGAAAGGCGACAGGACAAGGTGCTTTCTTGTGTCTGTTGTTTTGTGCTAAACAAAGTATTCATGGATTCGCACCCACTAGCCCGCCAACGCAGTGTGCTGGACGAATCAGCCGCTCTTCTTATAACAAAACACAATTGGGGAACAGTCTCTCGCCAGAGCTTCCATTCGCAATGTGCAGCAACGTCAGCGCTGATAATTCGCTTCCGAGCACATTACCGCCGTTTAGGTTTATGTGCCGTGTAGGAAATGCCATTGTCGTATTCATGTGAACATGGCCAGCTGCTAAGAAAGGAAAGCACACTTCAGGAAGAAATAGCGTCTAACGCGATTTTCATAAATTTTCTGCGGGATGCAAAAATCGGGAATTATCATGTTTTACCAAAAAACGAAGGGCTATAATTATGTGTTATCACATGGGCGGTAGTATCTAATATCATCCAGCCAAATATTTTGATTAACTTATCTGTTTTTTAGTCGTCTATAACGGTCCCACGTGATTCAGATCACCTTCAGTAGACGTAGTATCTATGACACACAAATACGTAAAATAACACTGTGCCACCTTTTTAAGCGTCACTGCAGAATTGGTTTTAAAACGTGGACATCTCGAAGATATATGATCAATACAAGGCCTTGTGAGCCGTGAAGTAAAGTTTTCCTAGGTAGTTTTGAGTGATGACGTTTGCTGTGCGTAGCTCCCTCGAGGTAAAAAAGAATCGTTACAGTGCGACTCAGCGCACTCTAAGACTGTGAAGCGTGGAATCGCCTTACTTTGCCTGGTATCGGCTCTGCGCTAGTCACGTGTGCATATGATGCAGGCGAGTTTTTGCAATCAACTCGAGATACTTTCAAGAGCAGGCTACCCTCAGTCTGCCGTAAATTCCGTGATTGAGTCCTTGCTTCGGAAGCTGAAAACTAGCGCTGTGTGTGCGAAAACGCAATCCAAGGTAAGGAGCGTGTTAAGCACGGTGTAGTCCGTGTGAGCCGTGTGAGCAGTGCAGTCCGTGTGAGTGTACGTGCTCCGTGTGAGTCATAACCTCGAGAAAGTGGCTACCAAGGTATAATGTAGAACTATTCCAATATGTTTTTATTCCAATCTCCTGACGTCAAATTTGCGTAACCGCCGACACAAGCATCAGGCGGTCACCCGCAGGGTTGTCTGAAAAGGCCAATCAAATGCTTCCCTCGTTCATAGGAGGTCACTTTTGTTTGCTTGAAAAACGAATAACATTGCCTGCACTATGCGGCTTGTCTTATCTAATTGGCTCACAAGAGGCGAGGATCATGCTGAAGTGGCGAGGGACTCGATGGGGCAGAGCCACTGCACTGAATATCGATAACCGGATGAAGAAGGTGGTGCCGGCGTCTGCGATTGGTTCGCTTTCTCTTACTTAGCTTGCGGTGGCTCGTCGACAATCGCGGTGGCATGCAACGGAAGCTTAAGAATGACACTAAAACGGATCCTCAGCAAAGAAGAGTTGGCAGAATGAGGTCGTGAACGTGCCGAAAGTCTTCAAAAACGTTACACGGCCACGCAAAAAGTTTTATTACACGCAAATAAACCCATGTTCTCCGGCAGGGGTGAGTAGCCAGTGTCGGAGCAATCGGCGGCAGCCATTTTTTATTCCTTTCGGAACGGGGCAGCCTGCGGCTATTCAGAAGAAAATTCAGTTTTGTTCGGCGTATTAATGCGTCTTTAACGCGTACGCGTCACTTTGACGCGGTAAGTTTTTACAGTGTTGTGACGTCGCGTGAGAGGTAGGTGAAGTGGGTGGAATCCGAAAACTTTTGACCAATAGCCGAGGGCTAATGGCAAAAAGGCGTCGAATAAGAATAGCTTTCTATGTTTTGTTCGGTCAAATTATGCATAATCGGTGTGCACACGTCATATCAGATGGGGAGCCATCGCGGTTTTCGTGACGTCGCGTGACAGACAGGTGCAGTGGCGGTGGTCTAAAAAAGTTTCTGACCAATCGCGGTGGGCTGATTGCAGACTTGGAATAGAAAGGTTTGGAATAGTTTTACGTTACAGCGCCCAAGATAGGGCATTCAGGTTGTCTTTTCGGCTCCCAACAAGTTGGCTGAATTGTGCCCCGGATCACACGCGATCCTTTGTTGAAGGGGTGGTCTACGAGATACCCCTAGATAGCGGCAAGTTCTACGTTGGACAAGCGGGACGTTCTATCGATGACAGACTGAGGGAGCATGCTAATAGTATTGGTAAGTGTGACAATGCGCATCTTTCTGCCCACTGTAAAGCTTGTCGTTGTACGCCATGCTTTGAGCAAGTATCTTCTTGGCAAAAGTTGGGACCGAACTGCAAGGGAGTTGCTGGAAGCGTTTTATATTAAAAATTGGTCTGATTTCATCAGCGATACATCTACCCTATTGTGTTCTTCAGAAATGTGCTTTCTTCTAAGTATGTTATAATGACCATATTGTTCTACATTACACCTTGGCTCTCTGTGCATCCGCCGAAGTACTTTTTTCTTTACGTCTTTGAGGCTGTCATTAAACAGTTGGCAGTTTCGCGCTTCACTGTGTTCTCTTTTCTGTTCCTTTTTACGAAATGTATTTCGCGCCACAATCAAGTATACCTAGGCAATCTAAGCACCAACTTGCCAAAGAAGAAGCCCTTTTGAAAGTGACAAGTAATTCGCTGGTGAAACCATGTAATAGAAGTAATATTCCAGTGGCTGAAAGTAAATCAACATAATGATCGACTCCGTTTTCTTCGTTGAGCGATATCAATGTTTAAGTATCCCGCTATAATTATGTTATGACGAGCACATTTGGGAAGGAATATAGAAAACTCATAAAAATGTTCAGCTTGTCTGAGACACATTTATCGTCAATTCTTTTTCACTGCTGAGTATTGTTTCCTAAGTCAAAATTCTGTACGGTATCAGAATATTTTGCATTTTTAAAGATACATGGGACCACACCACATATTCTTAAAACGAGAAGCCAGAATAGGTGTGTTTCATTAGTTATTCGATGCGGAGTAGCATACGTCATTTTATCCTGCTCTGTTTCGCTGTATGTGGTATATTCCTTGGCGGTTCCCCAAAGCTGAGAAATTACCGACTGAACTGAATGCTGGAATACATACGCATATGCTCGCTTATGAACCATGTGAACAGATGCCTGCGTAATACTGTAATAATTCATAATACCCGCGATGTAGTACTCCATAACGAGGTCATTGAAATGATGAAGTGCAGGAAAGAGAGGAGTCAAGGAGACGCACCGAAAAGCTAAGAAGAAAATAGAAATAGCGGTCAGAACGTTGACATTACAGTGAAAGTACAAATGCAACATGACCCAGTCAAATGCAATAGGAGACCACTTCATAGAGAAATGAGTTTACAGGGAACAGGAGATAATGGAGGTGCCGAAAAGGAGCCCCATAACGGAGGCATCACCACTTTCCCCCTGGAATAGCAAAATAAATAAAAGGAGCAAATCTGAGTTTCACATGGTAACGCGAGAAAAAAGAAATTCGGCAGAGACACCTAAGACTGCTTACGTGAGGGAATGCGAAAGCATTATACCGTTTGTAGACGGAACGTCACGAACGCGCTCATGTTATATACCCATGACGTGGCGCCACCTGCTCTCCATTGGCTGCGCCGTCACATGTCCAATGACGCACGCCCAAGGCCACACCTTTAGTCACCCAGAACCGTGAGCAACAATGGTGCTGCCATGGCGTCGGCGAAGCGTGCCGGGCTCCAATTCCTACCCAGACCAAGATTCGCCAAACATTTATTTTCAAAGCCATTAATTCAGAAGAACGTCCCTGAGAAATTTGACGTCAATCCAAGCATTTCTTGGCGTGTTTTTACTGTGTGAGCCATCGGCCAATTTGGGTACCATCTTTTAGTGACGCCAGCGGCGAGGGATCTTCCCATAATGGCGCATAAAACGCTGTCGCATTAAAAAAAAACTTAGTGCCCTTATACCCTGTGACGAAGGATGACCAGCTGAGCTGTGTATTTGGGCCCCTTAATGACCTATTGTACTTCCGCCGCGGGTCGGCCCGGTATTGCACTATTTCCGGACTCTGAGGGCGACGACGACGCAAAAGTGCCCGGAATTTTGGCGGCCGCTGCTTGGCACGCCAAACTGTAGTGCTGTAGAGGTACAAAATGAAGGTTGTACAGGTCTACGCCCCTACATCCAGTCATGATGACCAGGAAGTTGAAAGCTTCTATTAAGACGTGGAATCGGCGATGGGTAGACTAAAACAAAATACACTTTACTGATGGGCGACTTAAATGCCAAGGTAGGCAAGAAGCAGGCTGGAGACAAGGCAGTGGGGGAATATGGCATATGCATTAGGAATAGCAGGGGAGAGTTATTAGTAGAGTTTGCGGAACAGAATAATATGCGGATAATGAATACCTTCTTCCGCAAGCGGGATAGCCGCAAGTGGACGTGGAGGAGCCTGAACGGCGAGACTAGAAATGAAATAGACTTCATACTCTGCGCTAACCCTGACATCATACAAGATGTGGACGTGCTCAGCAAGGTGTGCTGCAGTGACCATAGCATGGTAAGAACTCGAATTGGCCTAGACCTGAGGAGGGAAAGGAAAGAAAACTGGTACATAAGAATCCGATCAATGAGTTAGCGGTAAGAGGGAAAATAGAGGAATTCCAGATCAAGCTACAGAACAGGTATTCGGCTTTAACTCAGGAAGAGGACCTTAGTGTTGATGCAATGAACGACAATCTTGTGGGCATCACTAATGAGTGGGCAATAGAAGTCGGTGGTAACTCCGTTAGACAGGATACCAGTAAGCTATCGCAGGAGACGAAAGATCTGATCAAGAAATGCCAAGGCATGAAAGTCTCTAATCCTACAGCTAGAATAGAACTGGCACAACTTACCAAGTTAATCAACAAGCTTAAGACAGCTGACATAAGGAAGTATATTATGGATAGAATTGAACATGCTCTCAGGAACGGAGCAAGCCTAACAGCAGTGAAGAATAAACTAGGAATTGGCAAGAATCAGATGTATGCGTTAAGAGACAAAGCCGGAAATATCATTACTAATATGGATGAGATAGTTCAAGTGGCTGAGGAGTTCTATAGAGATTCACACAGTAGCAGTGGCACCCATGACGATAATGGAAGAGAGAATAGTCTAGAGGAATTCGAAATCCCACAGGTAACGCCGGAAGAAGTAAAGAAAGCCTTGGGAGCTATGCAAAGGGGGAAGGCAGCTGGGGAGGATCAGGTAACAGCAGATTTGCTGAAGCATGGTGGAAAGATTCTTCTAGAGAAACTGGCCACCCTGTATAGACCTTTTCATCGGGCGAGGAGGATAGGGCGCGCGGAGAGGCTTTCCTCCTCTCTGGCTTGGGCGAGCCGGCGCGGCGCTGCTTGAAAGTATTGCTGTCGCGTGCTGCAGAACGATTTCGAGATGTTTTAGATGGTACTTTGTGAAATTTACGCCATGTCCGTTCATATAAGGTCTTCAGGGAAGCTTTTCAATGCATCGGTAACTACAGTAGGCGGAAATATCTCTTGGGGGCGCAAAAATCTGACACGCTTTATCAGCCGCGGTATACGCACATTATCAGTCGCGGTGTGTGTATGTGTTGTGAACTATGTTGCTTATATCGGTTCTAATTCAACAAAGAAAACCGGTGTCTCTGTATTAGCAGCATGAAATGGTAAATCTGCTGACTATCTGATCACTTGGTGTAGGGAGTAAAACATAAAGCATAAGAGCGCATGCTCGTGCACGGCCAACCTAAGGCAACCACGAAACATCTAATGTTGAATTCCAATGGCAGATCGCGAGCGCTCGGCCGGATCACGAACAGAGCGCGTCGCTCTGACTGAGATCGCTCTCATCTGCTCGCACCATATCTGCGAAGGGAATGCGTGCGCTCCCGCTGGGGCACTTAGTACAGGAAAATCAAGTGAGAGGGCGCTAGACTAGAGAGAGGAACAAGCGCTTGGAAGCGCAACCCACCACCCCATTTCACTGTCCGTGTTAGAAGAATCATCACTCGACTTGGAAATCGTACTGTCCGAGTCGGAGCTGTCTAGGAGCGTGAACAAAATCGCACGGCGCGAAGCGGCGTCCACGTTTCCCATGTCGTACATAGCTGCCCGCGACCGGAAACAGGTGACCATGACAGCAAGCAGAGGCGAGTGAAGGAAATACGTCACGAGGACTTCCGGTCAAATCTGCCGATTTCGGCGGAGCAAATATTTTTGCTCCACGGAGCAATCCGGGATCAGCGGCTGGTCCCAATCTGCCATTGGAACACACAGCTCACGCTCCCATTCTGCCATTGGAATAGGATTGCTCCATACAGAGCAGAAAGACTTGATCTGGATCTGCCATTGGAATTCAACATAAGCGGCAGGCGCTCTCAAATATTTGTGATGCACCGGCATCGTTCTCGCACATTTCAAGTCTAGTAGGCTTCAAATTACCATATGTCTACGCTAGCCTTACTGCATGAGGCTGATGGCGCTGCTTAACACAGCGATCTCTGCGGTTGGTGAACCAACACGATACATATGTAAGCTGTGCGCTTCGGCATTGCCTTTTTGGCCTGCATACAGCCATAATATATGAGAGGGATGGCATAAAAAGAATGCGATGCTATTTTTGAGGACAAAATTTTCGCAATACGTGTGAGTGCGTCGTAGAGAACGAACACAACCGAAAAAAAATTCGGTTATCATCCTCTTTCTCGAAAAAGCAAGAGAAAACGGACTAACCACGCAATACGACCTCGCATAGTCCCGCCGCACAACGTTTATACATACATAACCGCTGGACCATGCGGTATATAGAACAAAGATATCTGTAATCCAGCACATGGAATGAGGAGGGAAGATCACCGATGGTCATTAAGGGTTACGGACAGGATTCCAAGGGAAGGGAAGCTTAGCTGGGGGCGGCAGAAAGTTAGGTGGGCGGATGAGATTAAGAAGTTTGCAGGGACGACATGGCCACAATTAGTACATGAACGGGGTTGTTGGAGAAGTTTGGGAGAGGCCTTTGCTCTCCAGTGGGCGTAACCAGGCTGATGATGATGATGATGACCAGCAATAGCGTGAAATAGAATGCTAGAGAAGCTAGCGTCCACAGAGCGCCCACCACGATTGAGGTAGAATGCTGACTCTGTTGAGAAACACGATAGTGCTACCGCACACCGCCTATACAGGAATGGCACAGAACTGCAAGAAGCCCAGGATAATGGTTTAATGGCGTTTTCGGAGCAAGTGTTTCATAAAGTAAATTTTTGACTCCGTAGATGCATAGCTACCGCGGATTCAATATGCATCACTCGGACTGAGCTACAGCGTGAAAGCTTGCATGGTGTTGTCAAAAATTCAGATTATATAGCGCTCGTGACTAAACTTGTCCAGTTTCAACCTGTCACGAAGTCGGTGCCTAGAAAATGCGCTTATCTTGTGCTCAATGTTGGGCTTCGAAATATCTTAAATTTGGCATTTGCCCCGTTCCTTGCATAGCATGAGGCGATTCCATCACATTTATTATTTATCATATTGTTCTAGGTTTTCCGGGGAGTGGCGTGCTTTTGACTTTAGCGACACATAACACGCATAACATGTGAACAAGCTGAACGATGGTACAGACTGTAGAACGAGCGCAAATGAACAGAGATAAATATTATTGCCGCTACAAAAAGTCCAGTAGACCAAACGATGGGTTAATGGCCGGTTAATGCATATATATATATATATATATATATATATATATATATATATATATATATATATATATATATATATATATATATATGTGCGTACATACCACGCCGCGGCAGGAGGTTGCGGACGGAGACAAACATGGTCGCCCGAACACTGCGTTTAATCTTCGTCTTCCTTCGCTTCCTGCTTCGGTCATCTGTATATGGTTACACTTTCCCCCTCACCCTGAGAGAGCACCCGCATCAAGTGATATGAGAGGGAGCAAGGAGAGGAGAAATAAAAAATTTGGAGGGCATTTAAGCTTCGCCTTTAAGAGTGCGAGGCTACGTGCCCTTCCTGGCCAGAACTACGATGTTCTGGCTTTAAACTCCTTACCGCATGCGAAAAATGTGCGACGAAATATGTGACCTCCAACATTTGTCAGGTCACCGAGTTAGGCTGTTGCACTCGGGACGACATATGCATGCCCCGAGGAAGGAAGGTTCGAGGACATTGCAGCAGTGGGAACGGTGATGTAGCAGGTGTCGGCTTACTCGTCGCGACTTGTGGACATGCGGAGTCTCCTGCTCGAACGTTCGGTGAATTGAGTATTTGAGGCGACGCCTCTGCCGGCGGCACATGCCTGTGTTCTTTTCGTCGTTGTGCACATCGTGGTCGCAGGAATCCTTGAAGTGGGAGTAGTCCTGACAGGTGGGGCTGAAGGTGTGCTCGGCGACGTTTCTTTTTTGCAAAACGTCGCGTTCGTTGAGTCCGCCTTGGCTTTAGTTGACTTGCGCGCTGACGTTTTCCTTGCTGCAACCGTTGTTTCTGCAAAGCTCTCCATTGTCGTTTGTGTCGAAGCCGTTGTCGTGGTCGCTGAAGCTGTTGATGGAGTTGATGTTGATCTTTTTGATGTTCCTGCGGGAGTTATTGAGTTAGCGTGTCGATCAGAATTGATTTTTGGTTTATCTTGCTGAGTGACATGGTGATCAGTGGGTATTCGGTACACTGCTCGCTTCTGAGAGACTTGGCTGACGTCAAAAGCATTGTTCCAGGCTTCTCAGAAGGTGTTTCTGAGGCTGCTGCATTGCCATAATGAATGTGGGTTACTGTCATATGGAAGGGTGCGACGCTTGGTGCCTGCGACGCTTCAGCAGAGGCAAACGTTCATTCAGGTGTGTTACGCGGAAGAAAGTTTACACGTTGCGCATTGGTTTGGCCTCCTAATAGACGTGGTTTATCCGCTCCTGTTGAAACTGCTTTGTCTTCAATGTAACAAGAACGAATGCTGTCGGTGCTTTCCTTCTGGCCTATTGTCAGATAGCAAGCCGGCTTCGTTTCATCGGAATAGTTGCGCTTGCAATGAGGCGTTGTCCGACAGCCATGGAAGTGTCACGTGACGCGAAACCAGATGGTGGGCAGCCTCTAAAATACAACGGTGGGAACATGTCACATAGTTCAGTGACATAACTCCTGCAGAGTGTCGAGAGCGTTGATGGGGAAGATCGCTCCGTGGCAATCATCATCATGCTAGGCTTGCATTTTGCGGCAAACTCATCTTCGATTTTCTCATACGAGGCCTTGTTCGGCATTGATAATGATCGTTATGTGGAGTCTGCACGTGACTACATAGACCGAGTTGAAATGTTTCCAGCTGGTGCACCATAGAGGGATCTGCAAGGTATGCTTGAAATTGACTGATCATCTTTGATTTGCTCACATGATTCATTGTTTTCAAAGATGTGCGTAAAGTAGAAGCGAAATGCCTGACCGGTCACGAATTGATTGAAGCTGCCGACCATCTCCTGTTCCGACCATGATGATGCAGCGGTTGCGTAGTGCTCGAAGAGCCGCAACTAGTCTTCCACGGACCCATCGTCCACTCAGCCAATGTACTTGGGTGCGCCAGAGACTTCCACTGATGCGGTCATGATGTTGGTGGGTATGTTCATGTCCGGCTGGTGAGCTGGCTGCCAGTGTGTTCGCAACTCCATATATGTGCTTGCATCACACACGCACACACACACACACACACACACACACACACACACACACACACACACACACACACACACACACACACACACACACACACACACACACACACACACACACACACACACACACACACACACACACACACAGGCGCGCGCGCGCGCGCGCGTGCATGTACGAACGCAGAGTGTCCCAGCTAAATTTAGACAGAGCTTAGAAATATGCCGATGCACTCTAACACGACGCGACGAAATACATGTTGCTGATTATTGTATGGAATAAATCGCAACTATTTGTATTTGGCTTAATTGCATAATTAGTCAAGATTAATTAACCAACTTCGAAGCAACGAAGTTAGACAAAAGAATTCCAGTTAGAAATTTGTAGAGCGCTTTGCAAAACGTTCGATTTGACAGGTTCTAACTTTCTATCTATTAGGCGTGTATTAGACATGTCCATGTGAAATATCCGCTTCCGCGCCGTTATTTCAGCGCTAGCAAACGCTCCGCGTACAAACGAATATAGCATTTAGCCGGGTGTGCATTTAGCCGGGCCGCTGCGTCTACCTATTGCTATCATGTACCGCCGCGGGGAAGCATATCGGTGGCGTAAATCGCACAGCCAAGGCCTGCGTCGCTACCCCGTCGCCTTTTCAGCGGCAGCATACCTTGCAAGATGCTATATCTGTTTGTACGAGAGAGGTTGGGAGCGGTGCAATCACGATACGCAAGAATGCACTTCAGCCGAATACAAAAGATGGCCTGACTTTCTCCATACAATATTCAGGAACATGCATTTGGTCACGTTGCGTTAGAGTGAATCGGCATATTTTTAAACTCTGGCAAAGGTTAGCGGGCCACCATATATATATATATATATATATATATATATATATATATATATATATATATATATATATATATATATATATATATATATATATATATATATATATATATATATACGTAACACATATTTGCATATGTATACTTGTTTATTTTTCACACTAGCTTTCCATAAATGTCAATGCCGTCATTCCTGTCTGCTGTATGGCATTTGATGGAAATCTAACACACATGTTAAGAATCAATGTTAAGCGAAGCTTGCTTTTTTGTCGTGCCTAATCGATGCTATATAAAGGCTGGTTCGGTTTGATATGAGCAGTTTCCTGTAGGAATTGTAGTGGGACACACCCGCCGACAAATACGGAGGGGCTAAAACAAAGAAAATAAAGTAAGTCAAGGAATGCGTTAAATATATTTCGCCATTCCATTAACAGAACGATGTGCTTTAGAGATGCCTGTGAGCCCCCAATATGTATGTTCATGTTTTATGCAGAAAGGCATTCTTTTGTTACGCAGAACAAAGCGGGAGCATGCTGAGTCAGTATACACGGGTTCAGTTCGGTTCACTTTATTTCTGTTTATGATTACAAACGTTGCTGTGAATTACCTGGGTCCTAATCAAAACTGCTAGTTGTTGCAAATTGCAAATTGCAATTGCAAATCAATTGCAAAGGAATGCAAAACATCATTGCAACTCAGGTTATGCAGGGTGTCCCAGCTAACGTTAGCGAAGCTGTTCAATGAAGAAAACAAAATTTTGCAAAAGCATAGTGCAAGATACGATCTTAAGATCTAGGTTGATCGGTCGTCATGCCTGTGATCACTGAGCACCCAAGTTCTATAATTTTATCTTGTGCCGTGTATTATTTATCTTTTTTCTTTTGAGGAACAGCTTGGCTAACTATTCTTGGGGCACAGTGTAAGCTCATTTGCTGCTACTTTCATACGGCGCCTAGTACGCACCTAGTGACACACAGTATCTCAAAGCGGCAGTAAACGGCCAGAACCTGACAAACCACGAAGTGGACCGAAAGGTCAAAGGAAGCTATCGCTTTCAAACTGAGAATCAGGAAGTGCAGCACCCCCTGATCAGGCAAGCACTGCTGCCGGAAAGTTGGGTAAAAGTTTTGAAGTGTGGAGGGGGAGGGGGGGGGGGCGAGATTCACCTCAGCTTCCAAATTCGGGGCAAACATACGATCCTGACGAGCGTTTAGTCTGCGAGAAGGCTGTGTTTAACAAAGAGGGTTCAGGGCACGCGCCGTGACGGAACCCGCACACACTGTTCGCGATGCGAAACGGAAACCTTTAATGCTTGGATTCGCCTCTGAATTTTTTCTCTTTGGACGCGGGTCACGTACGTGTTCTGAACCTACAGGGAGCCTCGTAGACAGCACATTCTCTATGTCTGCGTTTGTACCACTGACACTCAAAGTTCTTTTTTTATTATTCTATCATGAGTATAATCACCTTGATTTCTCTCCGTTTTTTTTTTTCGTGCAGCTGGATTGCAGAAGGGAGAGCTTGTACGTGGGTCTCTCTGCGGTTTCAATCACGTAAGCAAGCCTCCAATTAAGAATAGTTGCAGTCCCAAGGAAGTGACAGCTAAATACGGGTATCCACGCGGGGCACTGCGGCAACTGGAAGTAATAAGAGCAAGTTTTCCATTACTTCCCCTTCAGCGCTCTTATGGGTCTTCAGCCTCGTAACAGGCAAACACTTCCCGCTCAACCGGGGTGCTTCCGCCTTCGGCACAAAACGAAAACAATGAACGAAAGAATGAACGGCGGAATGCAAACAAAACGGTGATAAAAATGGGATGAGGAAACCCAGGATGAGGATGAGGATGAGGATGCCCGGTTTCGGTTTTCGTTCCGTTACTGTCTTTCTTAATTTCCCCGCAGTACCGCCAGTGTCCTGCGGGTGAAAGTCAATGCAAACTGCAGTGTTTTTTGGGGACGCCAGCTGTTCCCTGTGATCATTTGCTTTGTTAAAAATTATCGGCGGTGTTTGGCCTGTGTCATCTATCCTTTCTCTCGTTTTGTAGAAACTCTTTAAAATTTGTCATCTTTCTCTTTCTTTCCTCTTTCCGCCCCTTCTTCTTATATTCTTTTTCTGTGTTTCTGTCTCCTCCTTTCTGAAGAGTAGGCAGGCGTAGTTCCCCTTCTGGTGGCAATTGCCAGCCTGCTCCTCGCTTTCTCTTTTCTGCCATGTGTATATATGTCTGGAAAATAGAACATGTGGGAAATAATATAATACGTTCAACCTCAAACCTTGCAATACCCCTTAAACTCATCGGCAATATGACTGTCACCCGTTAACTCGTCTGTTTTTTCCCTAAGTGTAGAGCTCTTCTGGGGCAAAATTGCCAACTGGAAACAAGAGTCGCAAGGAGTTGAAAAATGGGACGATCTACTAATGAAGAAACCCAAGGCAACAGCCAAACAGGAAGGAAAAGCGGAAATTAAGAAATTTAACCGATGTTTGTGAATAATTTTAGGATGCACATATTTTATTTGAAAAAGGAAGTACAACATAAAAAGGAAGTGGAGAACAGTTCCGTGTGTTCTGAATGAGGCTCCTAGAGTTATAATTCGAGCCGCATAACGTAGCCACTTCTGTGCTATGCTTATGTAGGTGTTTTTCTAACCTTCCGCGGTGGGCATAGTACCTCTAGAATAGCAGCGTCCTGTGCCCTACGCGGTTGTGCGGGACTGGCGCCCTCGCATCGTGACGCAACTTCCCAAATAACAATACGAGTTTGTTGTGGCACTTGCTAGAGCATAAACGACGGATCCAAAAGATCCTGTGATTGTTCCGCAAATATATATTTCTCTATAATTCTTTCCGAGCTAATTCAAAATACGCTACTATATTCGGATACAAATTAAGTCTGCAGTGAAGCTCCACCCACGCCCTCGTAACCTCCAGCCACTGTTCCTCCCCCCCCCCCCCCCGCGAGGCTGCAAATAATTCGCACTTCAAACTTTTCCTGTTACCCAAATAAGGCGGCAACCACAAAAATAACATTATTAGCGCGTAATTTTATGCATTTTGCCCCACCTGTTATAGTGGAATGGCCAAAGCCTAATTCTTTATTGAGCTGAATTAACATGCTTGCTTTGCTGCAACTATTTATTGTGAAGTTTCACTTCAGTTGGCAGTGAAGTTTCATGAGTAAAACGGGGTCAGCAGTGAAATGAAAGGCACTCCATACTTTTGAAGAATGAAATGCTCAGACTTCATACACTTTGTACATGTCTGTTGCACACGTCATTGCTTCAGCCGATGAAAACACTATTCAAGAACATCAGACGCTCAGAAGATATATCAAGTACGGCGCCATTTTGAAAAGGGCGAAAATACGATTTTGTTTGCTTCCGTGATTGGCTGGCGAAGTAACACAACTCCGCGCAGCTTGTGGGCCTTGGTTGCCATCTGCTGTTTCTTTTTAAGTTGTATTCTACTAAAGTAATCTTTATTTTACACTTTGGCTTCTTGTATTGGGCAGTATTCTTCCTGCGCTTCTTTCTTGCGCAAATCCATTTGACTTAGTTCCTTGTTTGCAAAGTAAAGGAGAGGTGTATTCGAGAGGCGTACCTTTAAAATACACCTTATTTCATTTCTCTTTTGTCGGTTGTACGTTATTGTGGCGAATGGCGGACGTTATTCCCATTTGTACTAATAAAGCACCCCCCCCTCATTTGCATAGAAGTTACCTTGGGTTGCCCCCCCCCCCTTCCGAAAAAAAATCCTGGGTACGTGCCTGCAGCCCAGCGACAGTATTTTATGACTCGCAGGCACCCCGTCCAGACAAGGAGGAGAGGGACATGGAGCTCCCGGAAGAACTGCGCAATGGCCCCACACAACCACCGCGAGAGCCCGAAACCCCACCACTTCCAGCACATAACCGATGTCCGACAGTTTGGACGCGGTGGGATCCTCTGTTGTTTACCAGACCAGGGCTACGTACAGGATGTGCTGAAATGCACTAACTTTGCCACGCAGCCGGTGAGTACCTTCATCCCTCCTCACTTCACTTCCTCGAAAGGCCTAGTCCGCGGTGTGGACATAAGCTTAAGTCCATCAGAAATCCTACAGATAGTTTCTGCAGCAGGTGTAGTTTCCGTGTACCGCTGTACCAGGCTTGTAGATAATAAGAGGGTCCCCATAGAAACAATAATAGCAACATTTATATGGACGGTTCGCCCATAAGAGATAAAGGCATGACCATTAATATGCAGAGTAGTGCATTTAGCTCCGCGACCACTAAGGCCTGAAGTTCTTGCGGTAGGGACACAGCACTAACAGCTGTCAATCAATTACTCGTTGCCGTTTATGTGGCGAAGGCCATCTTGCTAACGATTGCACGTCTCGGGCTCAGTCATGCTGTTTGTGCAATGCAAATCATGTGCCGACTACTCCAACTGCCCTGCAAGGTCGAAAGAGATCCAAGTAATCGAAATAATTGAGAGGAGGCGGTGCCCTCGTCGAGAATCCCTTGCAGAAGTTCATAGCAGGACCCAGGGTTATGCTGGTGTAACAGCCCGTCAGTCACTTTGCGTGGACTCGTCAATTTCCCAGACAGTTGCGACAGTGGTAGAAAAAGCGATGGAAGAAGCATTAGAAAAGGTTCTACTAAACCTATCTGACTGTTTGGCTACAGTAATTTCCACGCAATTGTCTCGTATGTCTCAGAAAATAACAAACATTGTACGAAATTCGGCCGCCTTATTTAGAAAGTCCCCTGAGTGTGAGACTGATCTTCCCTCTAATAGTGTGGATTTAGCAAGACCTTTGACTTCAAAACAGGTTGATCATGAATGGCATTCTGATTCAGATTCAGTAATCGAGATGTGGATATGAACTAGAGTTCTTAAACGCACTAGATCGTCTAACAGCAAACTACCTAATTCTCCTAACTCTAAAACAAAAAAAAAGATTGCGTAAGGATCACTTACGAGGACGAACTTTCTAAAAGACAGTATTCTGGAACAACCAGTTGCGGCTGCTTCAACCGTCAAGATAGGATGCCTAATAATCCAGTGGAACTGCCGATCAATACTGTCTGCATATTCAGATATACTACACTTAATTTCCCAAAAATCCCGAGACGCTATACTATTACAAGAAACTCGTTTGTCCCCTGAACAAAACTATCACTTAAACAACTACAAGTGGATGGAGCTTCCAGAGGTGGTGGATTAGCGTTCTTCATTTCCTCTAAATCCTGTCACAGAGCAAAAATTTCACATCGTATTCTATCATCCGACTGTGAATCTTAACATTAAAATAACCATTCCGGCTGGCGCTCCGCTCTCTATAAGTAACTACTACTTTAGTGCTGGGGTGCCATACGTACGCTCACTTGATGTCGCAGTGTTCTATTGCAAAAAGAACGTATTGTTTGCGGGAGACTTCAACTCCATCATGCGTCAAGGGGATTCCGCCCTACTCATATGGAAAACGCTTATGGGATTGGACTAATCTCGACAATTTCACATGTGTGAATGCTAAAGTTGCCACTTTCGGGCGCTCCCAGACGCGATCTGTGCCATACATGACATTTGCTACCACAGGCGTTTCCATCTCTTCTTGGGCTGTGGTCGATGCCGCCACTATAAGTGACCACCGCACAATTGTCAGTGATATTAACAGCCCCCTGATTTTTTTTAAAAGAACACATGCGCAGACTTTTGGGTACTATTAAAAATTGTAAGATAATTTACAGCCAACTTTGTCTTATATGCCAACTATGGAAAAAGATATTAAAGCGATGAGCTTTCGTGCAATATTGAAAGGTACCATTGAAGAAATCTGAATTGTAGTCTCATCAACAAAAGGGAGTACTGAATTTCCATGGTGGAATATTGATTGAGTGCGTGATAATAGACGCCGAAAAGCTGCGTGGAAGATACTTAGTTTTATCAGTGCCCTACTAATTGGAGTAATTCTAAATATGCTGCTGCTATTTTTGAAAGAAAATTTTCATTAGCAAGCATAAATATAATGAAGAACGGTATGGTTTCTTTATCGAAAAGCTGTAATAAGAAGCACTATTTAGGTTTCTCCGCTCTTGCAAGGCCGTTCGAGAGCCAATAAATATTGACTCAGTTGTTCTGTCACCAAAAGAATTCTTAGAATCGCTAGATAAAATTGCTGAAAGTTAAGAACAGCGCTTTACAACTCAGCTGCAGGTAAACTTCGTTAGGGCTCTGGCAGGAGACGGTTTCTTAGAGGTAACAATGGAAGAGCTTCAGCAGGTTGTTCAACTGCTCCCTGGCACAGCTTCGGGTCCAGATCGCATTACATCAGGCAGGTTGGAAATATTGTTTGACCTTTCCCCGCAAGACCTCTGCTGTATAGTTCATTACTGCCTCATGAAAGCATGGATACCTCCCGTCTAGAAACTCGCTAAACTAATCCCCCTGCTTAAAAAGCAAGGAGCGGGAATGAATATACAAAATATAAGGCCAATCACACTCACTTCGAATGTTATAAAATTAACAGAAAGGATATTGCACATTCGTATCATGAAATTTTTGAATGATAATACACTATTAGAATAGAATAAGAATGGGCTGGTGTGCGTTTGGCAGGCATTCTCAGATCATGAACAGCAGGTTGTCATTATCCGTCAAGAGAAAAGTGTGTTAACAGCTTTGTCTTACCAGTACTCCCGTACGGGGCAGACACCTGGAGGCTTACGAAATGGGTTCTACTTAAATTGAGGACGACGCAACGAGCTGTGGAATGAAGAATGATGGGTGTAACGTTAAGGGATAAGAAAAGAGAGGAGATTGGGTGAGGGAACAAACGCGAGTTAATGACATCTTAGTTGAAATCAAGAAAAATAAATGGGCATGGGCAGGACATGTAATGAGGAGGGAAGATAACCGATGGTCATTAAGGGTTACGGACTGGATCCCAAGGGAAGGGAAGCGTAGCAGGGGGCGGCAGAAAGTTAGGTGGGTGGATGATAATAAGAAGTTTGCAGGGACGGCATGGCCACAATTAGTACATGACCGGGGTTGTTGGAGAAGTATGGGAGAGGCCTTTGCCCTGCAGTGGGCGTAACCAGGCTTATGATGATGATGATGATAAGGTCACTATAGAAAAAGTTCAGGAAAGGACATATAAACGTGGCATTTTAACTCTTTGTGTGTGCGAAGCTATGAAAAAGACAGAGTATATGGCTCACTTAAGGCGCAAAGGAAAGCGTGACTATGCTATCTTGTGTGCAGACAATCTTTCCGTCGAGTTTCCAAACTTCCCGATAAGCTGCCATCTTGTATAGAGAGCAAATCAGCGTGCATCGTTTTTTACTTCTATGCTGCATTCGCGAAGCTGTCTTCTTTGACCGCCTCCTCAGAATTGAAACGACACTTGCGATGGCCGCTATCCGCCTAGGTGTCTACTTTACCGTCCACGGCGAGTATTCGAACCTACCCAATGCCTTCCCTTACCATTTACTGCCACTTCTCCGTATCCTGCCTGTTGTTTCTATCGAGTGTTTCTAGCCTCCTTCGTGGGCCGATGCCGGGGATATTGAAGTTCAAGCATAAGTGCCACTGGGGATACTGGTCATTTTCCTTTGGGTATGTTTTACTGGGTATACGCCACTCTTGAATGAACATCTCTGACGTTAACTCTGGTGCGTGCTAATGCGGGGTAATTAATTGGTACTGCGAATTTGCAACTAGGGCCACTTGCATCACTATGATGATGATGATGAATATTATGATTATCATGAAGAGGATGATGATAACTGGCGACAATGGGATGACTATGAATGTTGGAAGGCAACTGAACCTCTATGAGGTCGATAAAACATTGTCGCTCCCGCGTGGCTCTCACAACAAATTACACGGTTCACACATCACGTTCGTAGCCCCCCCTTTCCCAGGAAAACATTATCTTTCATCGACTTCAAGCACGCCTTAAATCGCTTCCCAACTTTTGAAGAGTACTTCGTCAGATTTCTTTTACACACTGGAAAATAAGAAGAATCACGCGAGAGGTAGCGCGCCGCAAACAGTTCTGATTTAGGTTTCAGAATGCGTCCTGGACTACTGCATCGAAATGTCTGCAGAAATTATAACAAATGAAAAGTTAGGTAAATAGTCGTCGAAACGAATAGATAGGATAAAAACAAAAATACTGGACGATCCTTGAGGTTGCTACAAACGACTAATTTCATCCGCCCGAATAGGAACATTCGCTTAAAAAATACTATTTAGCTATTCGAGCGGCTAGCCCCCGCCTAGCCGGCCTTTCGCAATTTCCCATTATCTGTCAACGAAAATGCTTTCATGATTATCCAGGGTGGTTAGCGCAATTTACTCGTTCACATACACACCGAAAATACGCGCCAAACCCCAGGAAGGAAGGCATGTCAGCAGCTTATTTTCCCGGGAGTTGCTCAGCGTTCGTTTGTCGTCCCCGGAGCAGACTTCCGAAGTGTCGGATCGGTGCCTTTTTATAAAACTGTCGAGGCGTCGGCCTTCCCCTCTTGGCGGCCAGTCATGGTTCATACACGTGCACACTGGATCTCGCCGTAGTTCAGACTCCACTGGCGGTCACCTTCACCGGCAGTTGATTTGATCACACACAAAACAATAGCTGCGGACGAAGACGGCTTCACGTAGGCCGTGCGTGCTTCCACCGTGGTTCAGATTCTGCTAGCGGTCACCTTCACTGGCACGCAATTTAATAGCACACAAATTAACATCTGCGGACGCAGCCAACTTCACGTAGCTCGGGTGTTTAGCCACCATGGTTTCTACCCTACCAGTGGTCACCTTCTCCGTCGAACAATTTAATCACCCATGAAACAGCAGTCACGAACGCACAAAGCTCACGTGCTCTGGATGTACCCAAGATCACGTTCCCTACCGTTTGCGAAACGGTGCAGCACGTAGGCTTGCGGTCCATTCTTAAAGATGCGATGCTTAATAGCTGTGGGGGTGGAGAATTCAAGAAATAATGCGGCTTTTGTGACACCCTCCCACATGGCTCACTCAATTACCCAATGGCCCTCAGTCCCCAGCAGCAGCGGAGCATCTGACGAAGGCGGCGGTCAGACATGTAAGGAAGCAGAGGGTGCTAAGAATCTGTGGACCCGGACAGGCCACCAATAGAAACTGACCCTAGCAACGTTTGACACCCGAACCCTCTCGTGTAAGTCTAGCTTAGCAGGAATCTTTAAGGAAGGATCAGACAGTGTTTGGGATATTATCTGCCTTAGTGAGATTAGAACTGATGAGGCTTACAAATTGCTAATTAACGTCATGTCCTCTGCTATAGATGTCTTCCTGATAAGCAATACGGGGTAGAATTCTTAATCCTTAAGGACATAGCGGGCAACATTGGCGAATTCTACAGCATTAACGAGAGGGTAGCAGTAGTAGTAATCAAACAAGGTAGTACAAGCCTACGCTCCAACATCCAGTCACGACGATGAGGAAGTGGATCAGTTTTATGAAGATGTTGAAATAGCGATGAGAAAAGCGCAAACCATACAGTAGTAATGGGTGACTTCAATGCATAAGATGGGAAAAATTAGGCAGGTGAGCAGGCAATGGGCAGCTCCGGCGTCGATTCTAGGAACGCTAGAGTAGAGATGCTGGTAGAATCCGTAGAAAGGAATAAGCTTCAAATAATGAACACCTTTTTCAAGAAGCGTAGCAACAGAAAGTGGACTTGGAAAAGCGCTAATGTTCAAACAGGAAATGAAATTGACTTCATACTTTCTGCTGATGCCAGCATAGTGCAGGATGTAGAAGTGATAGGTAGGGTAAAGTGCAGTGATCAGGCACGTACCCAGGGGCGTACGTGCTCATATATTTTTTTCATTCACTCCTAAGGCAAGTAACGATTGGAGCCGCCTGCCCACCTAAATTGCAGCAATTACCGACACCGTCATTTGTTTAAGTCTCCTATTGAGGTTATTGTTTAATTTCAATAATCTGCATTTTGCTGCAACATAGTTACCTGTTGTTTATGTTTTTTTCTGTATTGCCGCATTTCTGTGTTAATGCATTTGTTTTTCATGCATTACCCTACCTTCTGTAATGCCCACGGGCCCTGAAGGTACTTAAATAAATAAATAAATAAATAAATAAATAAATAAATAAATAAATAAATAAATAAACTTTTTCCTTTTGCTTCACTATTTTCTCCAGTGACGGCTTGCCAAGACCCTGGCATATCCTCGGAACCATGTACGCGCGATAAAGGTTAGATAAGGCGTAAAATAAAGTCACCCGAAACAGCGTCGATGATCAAACCCTGCAAGAACCGTTAAACCCATAAGGAATGTGAATATCACCCGTTACCTCGTCTGGTTTTTCCCTAATTGTACAGCGCTTTTCACGCAAAGTTGGCAACTCGAAACAAGAGTCGCAAGGAGTTGAGAAATTAAGCCATCTACTAAGGGAGAGAGCCGAAGCAGCAGACAAACAGGAAGGAAAAACGAGAATTAAGAAATTTATCTTTTGCTTGTGAAACTATTTATGGATCAACATATCTTTATTTAACAAGGAAGTAGAGAAAACACCACCAAAAGTGGAGAAGGATTCCATGTATTTTGAATGACGCTTCTACCGTTATCAGTCTAACCGCCTGACGTGGCCACTTCCCTGCTTTGTTTATATGTGTGTTTTTCTAACATTTCGCGGTGGGCGCAGTACGTCTAGAACCGCAGCGTACTGCAATCTACGTGGTTGTGCGGGACTGGCAGCCACGAATCGTTACGCAACTTCCAAAAAAAACAATACGAGTCGGTTTTGGCATTTAACTTTGCAGAGCAATAAACCATGGATCCAAACGAAGTGTGATTGTTACGCACATGTATATTTCTCTGTATTTCTCAGGAGTTAAATAAAAAGAAAACGCTACTAGAGATCTTTATTTTGCACTTTCGCTTGTTTGCGTGTTCTTGGCAGTGTTCTTTCTGCGCTTCTTTTCTGCGCGAGTCCATTTGATGTACTTCCTTGTTTGCCAAGCAAAGGAGAGTTCTATCCCATAGGCGTGTACCTGTGAAATACACCTTATTTCATTTGTCTTTTGCGGGTTTACGCGCTTTTATGGCGAACTGTGGGCATGATTTACATTTACACTAGTAAAGGTACCCCCCTCCTCATTTGCACAGAAATGTTACCTCGGGATGCCCCCCTCCCCCCGAAAAAAAATTCTTGGTACTTGCCTGACTCAAAGTTAAACAGCATTTCCTTATTTCAGTATTGAGATTTTGTGAGAGATGTTGGGATAACACATGCTTTAAGCTACCTATCCATAGAAACATGACAAAATTATTGCAGTGAGATACAGCCTTTCCGCTGTCAACAGGGAGCGAACACCTTAAGCCTGTCCCCCACCAACGTTTCGACAAGGAGTCACGTTCGTGTTTAATTGATAATAATTCCTTTTTTCTAAACGTTCGCCTCCGGCTTGCACTTTCCTTATTTTTCACCTAGTTCAGTCACGAAGTTGGGTAACGTCTTGAAGTGTCACAGGCCTGCCACTTATTTAAGAATTATCACTAAATAAACATACAGATACGAAAGTATGGTATGCGCACACTATAGTGCTGAGAGACCACGTGCATTACCGCTTGTGCTCCACGACATGTCGCTGCTCACACAAAGGATGGCAATGATGCCGAGCATTATAATGTTTTGTCGTCATTGTGATTTCGTCCACATTCGCTCACTCTTTATTGAGCTAGGAACCTTGAGACTTTCACGACTGGTTGCAAAGCCGCGCGCTTTTGAGGGGTGACAGAACTGTTAGCATATGTTACTTATGATTCAAGGCACTCAACAGTGCAGAAATGGCTTTCTTGCCCCCTCCCACGCCTTCTGTACGCTTTATGGTGTGTACTAAAGCACGACATTAACTTTTTAGAGTTATGGGCCACCACCCACGAGGAATAAAATACATCTCAGCTTCAAACAGAACACATTTAACGCACGGATGTTCTCGTTATTGTTGGCGTGTTGAAGTTGACCAGTCAGCATGAAAGCGAGACTTCATGTGCGTGAAAATATTTTTTGGCTATTTCTGCTAGGACAATCTACATTGCTACGCCATGACTGAAACTGTAAATCTTTGAAGCTGATTGTAATCAGTATTACTGGGCGTACGTCCCTATACAAACTTCTTCAAGGCAAACCTGATAAGATGTGTCTGATAAAACTAAGAATGTATAATTGCGTCTCACCTATTCAAAACAACAATGAACACGATATAGTAGGAAACAGAAAATGTTGAATTGTTCTTATTATTATAATTTTTTTATTTCTATGTATGCGTGCGCCAGCAATAAGACATGAGGGGTTTACTGGGCCTGTTAAATAAACATGATGGACTGATGATAATAATAATAATAATAATAATAATAATAATAATAATAATAATAATAATAATAATAATAATAATAATAATAATAATAATAATAATAATAATAATAATAATAATAATAATAATAACGAAACGTTTCGGCTTCGGTGCGGAAGTCCTTGTTCACAATGGTTTGAAGGAAAGTTCATGGAAGCTTATGTATTCTTCAGCACGTGACGTAAGCAGCCCGTGCACGACGGGGAAGGGCTCCCTCACTTCGATTGAGCGTGCGACGTGTTTTCTGTATCTCCAACAATTACAGATACAGCCGCGATTTCAAATATATTTTCTTGGTCGATAATCCTTGAGCTTTCCCAGTCTATCTTGTGGCCCGTTGCATCCGGGTGCATGGCAAGGACATTGGAAACTGTTCGTTTCTTTTTGACATCATTCTGATGCTGCCTCAGCCTCTGTGTGAAGTTGCCCGATTCACCGACATATGCGCAGTCGCACTCTGCGCGGAGTATCTTGTAGACTACGCCAGGAAACGACTCTCTCGAAAGCCTATCCTTACCGGCTACGAGTGCGTGCCTCAGCTCACCCACAGGCACGCGTGCCACCTCAACGTCATAACTGCGCAAAACGCGAGACAAGGTTTCGCTTATCTCAGGAACGTAGGGCATGGCAGCACGCTTTGTTGGTCGAGGACTAGCCGGTCGGAGGCCTTGGACAGGCGGCGCTCCACAGCACTCAAGAACGACCTGGGATAGCCGCTTGTCGAGAGATCGTCTCGCGCGCGGTCCAAGTCGGTGAGCCGACTTTCCTCTGTGGGGCAAATGTGGTTCGCATGGTTGAACAGGGAGGTAGCAAGCGACCTTTCGTGAGCGTCAGGTTGAACGGATTGAAAGTTCAGGCGGCGGCCAGTGCGAGTGCCCTTACGGTATACGCTAAACGAAAGCGATCCATCGCATCTGTTGACAAGCACGTCCAAAAATGGGAGTCTGCTGTCGACCTCCGTCTCAACTGTGAATTGGATGGCCCTTTCCTGACTGTTTAGATGCGCAGTGAACGAAGCCAAAGCACTGCACCGAATCACGCAGGAACAGTCGTCCACATAGCGCGGAAAAACTTTTGGCCTAGGACTGAAGGACGGGAGAGCACGACTTTCCCGCCGTTCCATCGTAAGATTCCCGGCAGTAACAGACACGGAGACACCCATTGCCGTACCGTGAACTTGGCTGTGGGGGCATTCCGTAAGAGTCCACCTAGTGGACTGTCTATTTCGGGCGCTGCTGATTGGATGAAGGTGTACGAAAGAGGAGGAGACGAGCGGCCCTAGCGAGTCAGCAGCGGCCGAAATGGACAGTCCTCTAGGTGGACTATTACAGAACACCCCCCCCCCCCCGCCCCCTGTAGAAGATTTTGTCGAAGCAGAAGTACGTGTTTCCAAGGCTAAAGCAGAGGAGCCTCTTGAGGTCGGTATCGTCAATGGGCGACCTGTCTGGCAAAGTCCTGTCGGACTGTAGAGCAGAAGTGCATGCTTCCACAGCCATCTTAGTAGGAATTGAGTTAAACTAAGACAGCACGCCGAAAGAAACCGTCACCTTGTCGTCGTCTCGAGTCACGTGACGAACGTGACGAATAAAGTCGGAGTAGTTGCTCACACGCGCGGAGTCCTTCCCGATGAGTAGAGACAGAACTTGGTACAGGTATCCGGTCAATTTAAGTTGTCCGCATACTGAAAAATGGCGAACAAACAAATGACGAGTGGACTCGGATATATCTATGCAGGCATATTCTAGAAAGAAGGAGTGGGGGGCTATTCTGTAGATGTTCACTAAGTGGATTACTCATTTCAACGCACACTGATTTGATAGAACTCAAAGCCGGTAAAGCTAGCACCAGTGGTCTTAACCGGCTCTCGAGCTCTGTGCATCCAGCGAGTGCTGAAACGGACGGTCCAGTTAGTAGATACCTACGTAACCCTCTCCCCCTTAAATAGTCATTGTTTAAGTACGCACGTATTCAGTCGCATTCTTAGCCACATCCTGACTACACAAACGCATGGGTAGACAGAAATACTCACCGGAGGTTCCGTAGCATTTGATAAATGGGTCGTTGAAGAAATGAAAACAAGCAACAACGACAACTAATAAAGCTCGACGTTCAAGAGGTCTCGGAGTCATTGACTGTCGCTTCGTTAGTAAACATTCGTGGGCCGCTTGAAAACGACCACGTGAACTGTTAATTCTGTAAACCTGTATAATAAAAAGGTAACCAAACAAACTTGCGTCCACGTGCTGTCAAATTTTCTATCACAGCTTGTTGGCATATTTGCTGATAATGAAATTATCCTACCTCAGACAGGAACCCCACAAAGAACGCGGCTATTCTGGCACGTGTAAACAATATTTCACAAAGAACTAAATGTTCAGTATTGTTATCACCCCTCACGAATAAGCTACCTAATATATCATCACTTCACAGATCGAAAACGGCAATGTTACTGAATATTTATAATGGCTAGTAATATTTGCACAATTTCTTTTGCTCTAACCAGGGCCCTTCAATACTTTTTATCAGGTCATGAAACTTCCCCGAAAGTTTCGTATAGGGACAGAATGTGGCACCAGAGGCGCTGGCTTAAGTAGAAGGTGGAGTGAACATGCAAATGCATCTTGTGGAAATTTAGTGTGCGATGCGTTTATATTTAAATTCTACACGGCACCGTCTCTGAACACTGCACAGAAATTGGTCGGCCATTTGCTCACTGTGTCGACGATATTCACACGTCGATACAGACAGTAGACCATTGTGCAATAGGGAGCATGCGTACAGAAGGCCTGCGGCGTCCGTTCGGCGCCTGCCTTAGTCCACCTTCTACTTGCGCTAGCGCCGTGGTGCGTCCATTGTGGGTGCCCCGCACTCTCCCATAGCGCTCCCGAAACGTTACGCGGAGGCTTCGTTACAAGGTGAAAAGTGTTGAAGGATCCTCCTGTAACAAAGAATTTGCGCGCAGGTTTGATGGAAGCAGAACGCGGGAAGCTGGTCCCTCCGCGCCACTGTTGACATAACCATCCGTGAGAGGCGCTGATTGTTTCTGCTCCGACGCGCCGGCTACAAAGTGTCAGGATCCTATGCGCGGAAATTACGAGGTGCGATGATGCATGCGAGACCATTTTTCTTGCACAGCAGGGACGACACCGTACAAGAAACCAGATTCGTCACAAGGTTGGCGTGACGTAGAACGCCGGCAGTGGCATCACCAGCGTCGCACATGGGCGGGGCACGACGTGAGAACGACAGAAAACTGTCGGCGATTGCTGGCGCCAAATAAAAATATTCAATAGACTTAGATTTAAGGAATTGGAATATAGACTTAGAATGTAGGCTTAGAGTATAGACTTAGAATATTAAAAAGACTTAGATCTATATAAAACAAACATATCTAAACCAGAGCCTCTATACCACTGCTTCGGACGCTCGAGCTGTCGGCTCACTGTACGGAATGCTGTTATTACAACCAAAACTATTTTATTCGTAGGCGGAAACTTCGTCCAGCAAACGCGATAGTCGCGCAATGTATTTGCAGGTAACAGTTTGAACGCTTGTAAAAGTAAGCAGCACAACTTATTCCGCAGCAGAATGGTGCCAATGCTGTTAGGATCGTCATGTTTCGTAACTACTCATTGCTGTTAATTCACAGCTTAGAATTACAATAACAATGCTGAAGTATAAAGGTCACATTCACGAAACAAATCTTCAGACTTGCACAACTAGGGCGCTGTAACGCAAAGCTATACCAAACTTTTTTATTCGGATTCCGCAATGAGCCCTCCGCGATTGCTCAAAAGCTTTTTTGGGTCACCCCCACTACGTCTGTCTGTCGCGCAGCATCAGAAAACCGCGGTAGCTCGCCATTTGATATGAGCTGTACACACTGATTATGCATGATTAGACGGAACAAAAAAAGAAAGTTAATTATTTCTGATTCAACGTCTCTTCGCCATTATCCCTCTGCTATAGGTCAAAAGATTTCAGGCTGCGCACACTACGCCTGTCTGTGATGCGACGTCACACAACCGCAAAAAGTCACCGCGTCAAAGTGACGTGTATGCGTAAAAGATGCATTATTATGCCGAACAAAACGGAACTTTTTTGTGGATGGCCGGAGACTGCCCCTTTCCGAAAAGAATAGAAGGTAACTGGCCGCCAATCGCTCACGCACTGGCTACTCGCGCGTGCCGGGGAGCATTTTTTATTTGCGCATAATAAAACTTTCGCGTGGCCGTTTATCCAGCTCTTCCTTCCCGTTTACGACATGGCTCTGCCAATTATTCCTTGCTGAGGATCCGTTTTAGCGTCATTCTCAACTTTCCGTTGCACTCCGCCGCGTTTTTCGACCAGCCACAAGAAGCTAAGTTAGGATAAACGGACCAATCGCTGACGCCGGCACTGCCCTCTTCATCCGGTTATATATTTCCACAGCGCTGGTTCGGCCTCATCGAAACCCTCTCCACTTGAGCGTGCTCTTCGGCTTTTCTAAGCCAATCAGATAAGAAAAACCGGTCAATGTAAGCAATCTTATTGGTTTTGCAAGCAAACAAAATTGACCTCCTATAGAAGAGTAGAGTCTTTGATTGGGATGTTTAGACAACTCTGCGCGTCACCACCCGATGCTTGCGTCAGTGGCTACGTAAAGTTGACGGCAGGAGATTGGAATAAAATCATACAATCATACAGTTTTACGTTATAGGGCACCTGATCTCCCAGACTGGTTGTAAGCTCAAGTTAGTTAACACGTGTGCATACATCGCGCTGGGTGTTCGGTCCACCTAAACGCCAGCAGCAACTCTGACCAAGCCGAGTTAAAACTACTTTAGTTGGCGTCACAAAAGCGCTTCGTACGAAGAACGCCATATCGTAATAAATAGACCGTGCGAGCGCGAAACCACCGGCCAAAATCTTTCGCCGAGCGTATACCTTGCGTATACAACACGGAGCGCTCACCCAAACCAGCCTGCAGACTGCCCGAAGTGCCACTGCCTACGCAATATGGCGGCGCCCATGAAAGAAAAGTCTCTACGCCCAGTGCACCGCCAATATAGGTGCCACTGATGACCATCTAGCGGGCGCTTTCGAAAATATTTTCGGGAGGCAATAGCAGACGACAACACTTAGCAGCATGGATGGCTGAAGATTGCCGCGGCACTTCTCCGTTTCTCTGGATGTCAGACTGCTACTTCAGCGGTGACAGCTGCAGGAAAAGCGCGGGCCTTTCTGAGAACCGATAGGAACTCGATGTGACAGCAGTTTGGGGCAACCCAGTCCACAAACGTGCCGGTTGCGTGCCACATAGAAGCGCAACAAATGCCAGTTATACAAAGTGAAGCTCATGTTAAGTAGCCGTTTTGTTTTATAGACTAATGGGAAGTCTGAATTATTTTTTTATTGTACCATTGTCATAATATTGTTTCTGTGCTCAATAATAGGCACACCTCGTTGGTGCACACTTATATCTCAAGCGTTATTGCAGACTCATATCTCAAGCCGGCACACATTCTGTTATCTTGCCACTGATGAATATACATTACCGCGCTGTATAAGTACCGCCAAAGTTACCACAAGAAGTGTGACTACGAATTCGTTAAGGGAAATATGAACAGTTGTCCACCAAGTCACAAAACGTACGGGTAAATAAAAATGCGAGTTAGCGCTACACCACCTATGCGATTCCGTTGTGTACATCGACAAACTATTTCTTGCTGCAGGAAGAAGCCACACCAATCAACGTAGATGAGCGCTGGTGGCAAGGCTGGATTGAGATACTTACGGCGTAGGCATTTCACTCCTACGCCGCAAAAAATAATAAACAATTAAAATAAATAGAGAATGCACACGCATAATACTATTCTGCATGGTAAATCTGCTCAGAGACTATAAGGGTGTCATGACTTCACAATCGTGAGGCGAATTTTTTCAGGTTGCATCTAACAGCAATACCATGAGCAGCCAACTGCAATCTTCGACCTGAGCTACCTCTTTTCTAACATATTTTCCCAAACAACTACAATATCCAAGATGCCCTCGGCTACTAAAGCTGTTAAAGAAGCACTTGCATGTAATCATGCAAGTGCCCCAAAAAAAGTGTGATTTAAGCCGCTTTCAAACGAGACAAGGCAAAAACTTCGTTCCCTAAAAGGAAGATCAACAACAACTCTGCATCAAGCAAGTAGTAACAGTTCTACATGCGCGAAGCCATGCATAAAATAGATCCAAGGACAAGACCTGCCTGATAGCTTGTGCGACAAACTAAAGGGCCACATAAAGGCAACAAACGTTGCACCTTAGCGAGAGCAGCACATTAAAAAAGTGGCAAACGATAGATGTTGCAAGTGGTATTCAGAGCCTAACCGAAATGCATTTAACCCACGTGCTGTACTGCGGGCAAACTGAGCCAAAACATGGGTAGGCCGTGATCAACTTCGTCGCTTATCCGCGTAAACATGATCAACTGCAATAAACACCATTGAAGTGTTGAGGCATTTGTACAGGAAAAAACATTGATTCACAGTGGAGGAAAAGAACTAGGAAGCTTACCAGCAAGTATGCGGTCTCCAGGGCGAGCAACACAGCAACAAAGAACGTCCATCGGAAAGTCTCAAAGGCTGAAGTAATCTCACGGGTGGCAGCAATAGAAAAGAAACCTGCCATGAGGAACTACTTAGGAGGAAAAAAGCGAAATCAGGAAAGAAACAATTTTCGAAAACTCAAAGGGAAGCTCATTACTTTTCGATGCGAGATCAGGATGCCGTAGAACACGCACCTGTAAAGCGAGATATATGAAGGAAAAAGAAGCATGTTTTATTAGAATGTGAAGATATCTGCCCAGCGGTCGATTTAGGCACCACTGGACTCCTTGAAGCCCTTGGGTTCAGCGAGAGCACAAGGAAAGTAAACATGGCCGCAGTAGAGATTAGTAAGAGGCTATGGGGAGATTGGTGGAAGAAAAGTAGGGAAATGACAAAAAGTGGTGACGTACAAAAACAAAGTTTACAGTAGCGAGTCAGAAAATTTAGTTATAGGGAAATCATCCTGCGGTTTCTTTCTTTTTCTTTTGTTTTCTTTTTGAACCTAGGTAGGACATTAGACAGTATAATAACAAGAGCTTGGTGGCGCAACCCACCGCCCCGTTCAAAAGGGGACGCTCATAACATCCATCCATCCATTCATCCATCCACCTCGCGTATAGTGAACTCGAATTCTAGGCTAGTGGTGCAACCAGGAAAGAAAACACGTGCTCTTATGCGCTGAAAGAACCAGATGGCGCCACTACAACGTCTGCCAGCAGTTTCACCGCTGTAATTACTGCCGATTCATGCAGTCATCAGCATATCCTTGTAAGTTGTTCTGTTATTTGCAGTAAGAATTGTATTTTATGAAACAATATGCCAATTGAATTAACGTAACCAACCAGATGATTTTTGTTTTGTTTCTGCTTCTTTAGGCAGTTTCAGCAGTTCAAAATTTAATTAAAATTGCGAGCTTGGACGCCGCGTGCTAAAGCTAAACGATTGTTAGCTTGTGCGGTACTTTTATGGATAAGCCTTGTTGCTCGTAAGCATTCTTTTACTGACTTTTCCTTTTACTGCGACTGCAGTTAGAAGCGTAAAAATGTTTTTTTTGTTGCTGTTTTTGTCTTAAATAATTTGGGTGCATACTCACAACGGGGGATTGGGATCGAATCGGATGTTCACGAGACACGGAGAAGGCAGGTAATTATAATTATAATAAAACATTGAAAATTGTCAAAAACAGAGTGTTCTCCGTTTTCGCGGTGTGCGTCGTTTTGATTATGTCGTCTTCATCACCGCCGCTGCATACAGTGAAGAGGCTTGAAAAGCATTGCAGAAGTCTTGCGCTCAGCTGAGAGCACTGGGGCAGTATAGGCTGTGGATTTAAATCAGTTAAAAGCAGAATGAATCGCTGAAATGTTATCTTTCTTTTTTACTCATGATTAGATCAATGCACGCTCAGTTGCTTTCCTTCTATGCAAATTTGTTCCGACTTTTACCCTCCATAGTTTTCGGAGTGGTGGTTACATTTCAGTGGATGTATTTCTAAGACCGTAGAGTATTTCAGACGCATGCCTTAATTTGTTAACGACCCAAAACATTAACGACTATCCGTTCGTTTTCTGCCTAATTTACTGGCATTGCCACATAGTTAGTATCCCTACCTAGATGACGCGAAAGTTAAAACATGTGACCTCTTTCCCCCCTATTAGTACTATACTTTGTAGTTGTTAGCACTTCTGAGAGGGAGAAAGACAAAAATAAACGTTTATTTGGGAACTGGCGAGAGAAAGACACACACACACACACACACACATATATATATATATATATATATATATATATATATATATATATATATATATATATATATATATATATATATATATATATATATATATCATAAGAAGCCAATAAACACTGACGCCAAGGAGAACATAGGGGAAATTACTTGTGCTTCATAAATGAAATAAAGACACGATAAATTAATGGAAATTAAAGTGGATGAAAAAAGAACTTGCCGGAGGTGGGAACCCAACCCACAATCTACACATTTCGCGTGCGATGCTCTACCAATTGAGCTACCGTGGCGCCGCGGTAGCTCAATTGGTAGAGCATCGCACGCGATCTGCGAAGATTGTGGGTTCGGTTCCCACCTGCGGCAAGTTCTTTTTTCATCCACTTTAATTTCCATTAATTTATCGTTTCTTTATTTCATTTATGAAGCCCAAGTAATTTCCCCTATGTTGTCCTTGGCGTCAGTGTTTGTTGGCTTCTTATGATATGACTAATAAAAATCGGGTCCCTCGGTTAACCCCCTTTCTTTTCGTTTATATATATATATATATATATATATATATATATATATATATATATATATATATATATATATATATATATATATCTTCTTCACCCTTAGGTGGGTGGCTTCCTCAACCAAGACTAGATAACTTAAATTTATGGCGAATATCTTCTTCCATGTTTTTTTGTCTATGCAAGGTGAACCAGTACACAGTACAAAGTAATTATCTGAATAGATTCTAGAGTAAAGTCACTATATTATTATTTCGCATATTACATATAACAAAGCATCCTGATCTCGCTTCGAAAAGTAGTGAGCTTCCCTTTGAGTTATCACAAATTGTTTCTTCCCTGATTTAATTTTTCTTCATCTTAAAACGTTACTCATGGCAGGTTTTTTCTCCATTGCCGCCCCTCATGAGATTATCTCAGCTTCTCTGATTTTCCGTTTGACGTTCTTTGTTGCTGTGATGCTCACAACACAGGCCGCATACTTGCTGGTAAGCTTCCTAGTTCTTTTCCTCCACTGTGAATCAATGGTATTGCTGCACAAATACCTGAACATTCTCCCAGCCCATTTACTTTGTTCCATATTTCTCTGTCACTCTTCATAATTAATTTTACTGTCACCTTCACTCACTTCAAAACTTGTCCGACCCATACCATCCTGCACAGCTTCATTTGTAGTCTTCCCATGAGCGCCCAATGCGAGGCGTCCCACTGACCTTTGGTTGCCATCGAGTCCTGATTGCACCCCTGATTCCAAGCAAACAACTACATTTCCAGATGTAAGTGCTCGAACCACTACCCCTTTCCACATACCCAGGAGCACCTCGTGCCTATTGTTTCCCCACAGCGCTCTGTGTTTCATTATAGCAGCTTTTCTCTTCCCCTTTACTGTTATTGTTTTTTCCTGTGCTTCCATATATACATTACTTTTGTTTATCCATGTACCAAGGTATTTATATTATTGTACACGAGGCATTTCCTGGCTCTGTATTGTCACTGTCTGTTCGCTGTTTTCATTGAATACCATGTCACCTGATTGTTTAACGCTAATTTTGAGACCTAACTTATCGCCTTCCATCCTGTCCGCTGATATTAGCCAGACGTTACATATGGCTTTGCTTGTTACCTAGCAACAGAGTGTCATCTGCATGAAACAAACCTGGAAGCTGCTACTCTACTACTGTACCGCCTGTTTGTATGAGAACATAAACGGGCTATTACTTCGTTCTAGCGCCATTTTCTTCCTCGCCATGTGCATCATAAACAGCAGTGGGGTTAAAGGGCACTCCTGCCTCAATCCCTGGTTGATATCAATTTTCCACTCGCTCCTCATGCCTTCCAATTCAACGCAAACGGTATTTTCTACGTAAATTTCTATCAAAAGCTATAGACGATCATCGCCTAAGCCTTCCCTTTTCAGAATATCTCCCTAGATGTTGCGGTCTGCGTTGTCACGCTCCTGTAATCTCTAAACAGGCCGCATATAAAGGTCTCTTTTCTACTCTTGATATTTCAATATACTGAGTCACAACAAATATGTTATCTTCCAAGCGCCTACCTATTGTGAAAAAAATTCTGAAGTTCTCCCAAAACGCTGAAGTTAAATAACAAAAAAAAGCTGCAGCAGCGCCACCTGATGGCGGCTACCGGATTTCGCCTCAACTGATGCGCTGGCGTACACTCCCTCTAATGCTACTAGAGCAATGTTTTAGTTCACTTACTTGGGACCGTCTAACAGTTTTCGTGTGAGAATGCCGAAGATAGTGCAGTCTAACACAGTGGTAAAAAGTGTACGGCGGTACCGAACCCCCGGTATCAATCGAATCGGTGGCAAGAAGAGCGTTCTCGCATGTATTGCCTCGTGAGAGCTATAGCGTTTCAAGACGGTGTCGTTGACACGATGCACCCCCGGGCGTTGATGCAGACGCGGTCGTTTGAGGCGCTGCACTTTCGGTCACAGCGTCTGCAAGCAGAGCAGCTCGCTGACGCTTCACGGATTTCCTAATTCATCCTCGAGGAAATTACGCTTCAAGTTTAGGTTGGCTCGTGCGTACAGGTGATGAATGGTGGTAAAGGGAGCGCCACACATAAGAAATGGTGCAACATAGTGCCAGAGATAACCTTCCAAATCATGCTAAACGTATTCTGGGATTGCAACCAGGATTCGTTTTTAATTTCTTTTACACTGTCAGCAGAAACATTAGTATTATATCAGGGAACAGACTGAATCAACACTCTGGCGAGCTCTTTTACAGGGACGTGCCTGATTCCCTTAAAGTTGTAAACAAATCACAGACGATTAGGATACTCTCAAGAGAAAGTTGAGCGCAGCTCTATGCGTGTTTTCATTTCGCGATATAATGGCTGGCGCGGACAATCTGTCTCGTGCAGCCACGTGGCAAACGGAGCGAAGTGTGGCGCGACTACGTCGCTAATCTGGGAATCTGGGGTGACGCATGGGTGCGTTTTACAGCTGACCGCCGTAGACAGACCTATCAGACGCGCACTACTCTTGCGCCATCTCGAAGTGATCGTCGCCGTAGTAAGCCTTTCTTCTCACGCTTTCGCGATACCCTCCTCCGCTTTCCGCCTCATGGTTTCCGCTGCACCATCATCTCCGCTTTCTTCCTCGCGTCTTTTAGCCATCGCTGCGCTACACGTTCGCTTTCATTCTACGCGGCGCTCGGTCGCCCGGTTACGCCGACGCGCAACGCCGACGCTTGCCGCAGGAGCAGACGCCTAGGAGCTGCGCTCTGAAACATATTGCGCTTACCGCTGCACTGATCTTTGGCAAAATTGAGTAGAAAGATCGCATTTTTGAGTCGACAGCGTTCTGTGCAACAATTTGCACAGTTACTTGCCTGTTTTTTGAAGAAAGGAATGATAAACGGATTTTATCTCTGAGAAAATGATTGCTGCGAAGACGTCGCTGGCGCGGACTTCTGTCGCTGGCTGCCGGCAGCTGCAGAAAGTAGCTGTTCAGTGAGAGTTGCCGGATGTTCCAGGGTAGCGGGCAAGACACGGTAGCCCTCCCTAACCATCTGCTTCCTACAGCTTCCGGCAGGCGTCGACTCAAGTTTATGCTTGTGTTGTCGCGACAGCAGCTTGCATCCTCATATACGAAGACAATTTCGCATTTTTTTCATAAAAACAACACAATTAGCTTTGCAACATGCTAAACTGAACGACATAAACTCAAAAATGCGGTTTTATTGCAAAATTTGGGAAAGAGTGCAGTAGTAAGCGCAAAAACTTTTCGAACACTTTAAGCGATATGCACGTCCTTGTACATTGTAGGAATTGTGATCTATTCGATTAGTGCCACGGTACACGTTTTGATCTTTCGACTTTAGGGCGTGAGGAATCACCTGCCGTACGAAATCAAGGTACTGCAAGAATAGCAATTTTTATCACGGACGATAAAAGAAGAGGGGTCTTACAGATGAAAATAAACAGAAAGCAATTCTATTTGAACTGATCCCGAAGGCAGCATAGGGCACGTAGCTTCTTTGAGTCGTGATCAAGGAGGCGTGAGGTACATCACAGTTTTATAAGGACCTGTAGAAAACGAGTAAAAATAAGAGACCTGTAGACAAGAGCAAGTAAGGAAGATAATACAGAGAAGTGTATGCACTTCAAAACGCTCATAGCGGTAGTTGGAAATTGGTGTGCGAATCACAAGAAGTAGAGGTGGCGAAAACGCGCGAATCAATAAAGTAAACGACACAAATGAGAAAGAACTAGTGGCTGGAGTGGTCGGGGATTCTAAGTCTTGCGGCTAAAGGTAGGCAGATCAAGGAGTGATGACGATGCGGCAGCATATCTGAAAACTATGGTAATAAGAAGAAAGTCGCTATCGCTCGCCCCTCTGAACTTTTTCGACACTGCGAAGATGAAGGCCGCTGCAGTAAAAAGAAAAATACGCGTTTATTAATATAAAAGTCAGAGCACGAGTGCATGAATCTACCCTAACAAGAAAAAGAAAAGGATGAAGAAAGCAAAAGCAGTAGTTGTCATTAAAAAGAAAGGCGGAGCAGAAAAAGAAAAGAGGGAAAACTTGCGGAGTAAACCATGGCCGTGTGCGCCATTCTCAAAGGGCTCAGAAATAAATGCCTCTCGCGAGAACGGTGCTTCACCCATGTCATACACGTGTACTATAGACCTTGCGTTTTTTTCTTCCAGTGACGCGTGCCCCTCCCCCTCCTGTCTCCATCCCCTCGCCCTGCTCCATACGTTTGCTTGGCCGAGCGTTCCCTTTTAAAATATTAGTGGCGAAAAGAAAAAGCTTTCATGCTTTCTCTTTTACGATACTGACCTATCGAGTTGTGTGACAGGTAGTGTGCGAAGTTACTGTTGCTGGGGTACGAGTATCGGTGAAATATGGCTCGGCAAGGATCTTCACATTACTCTGTCCATACTTGTTTTTCCTTAGAGTTCTCCTTGTTTATGACTACGATGCAAGAGAGATCGCACTGAGTAACTGGAACGTGCAGCTGTGGTCAATGGGAAGAAGAATGGGCCGCGGCATTGCCTTTTGTCCCACATGGCCTTTGGCCTACGGAGATAGTTCAAGATATTAGCTAGGAACAGCTTTGGCAAGCTCTCTTTAGCGATCAAAATGGGCCACCTAAAAAGCGAGTTTCTCTATAGGATATCCAAAGGCTGTAAAACATTTAGTAATGTCACCAGATTCTCTGAACTGAATTTAGAAGAAACGGTGTCTGACGTTCCAGATGTTCCACGGAACATAGCACTTTACTCACATCATAAGAGATGCTCCAGCATCTCTTATGATGTGAATGTGAATTATTGTCCTGTGCTCTGCCTCGCTTTCGTTTTCTTGTAAACTCGGCTTTCGCTACGTTCCTGCCTAAAATGCGATTTCATGCTGATAACGCGGAAGCCGATCAGCACTTGAAAGTACCGGGTTCACAGCGTCAAAGAAAGGAAATGCAGACAAGACAGACAACGATTATTGTTGTGGTACATGTAAGACCCAGAGGGCGTATATTTTTTTAAGAGTGTATGTGTTCCGAAAGCCAGGTTACATACCACAGCTAAGAAAAACTAGGCTGATTTCGTTTTAGGGTTTTCCAAGTGTCTTATGCACACAGTAACCTGTGACTATAAAGGCAATGCTTTATATATTGACACCTGTACTTGTCTTTCATCGGGCGAAACCTTTCACCGCCTAACCAATGTTATCGCACAGCGCAGGACGTGCTTGCATATGTCGGAAGTTTCTGGGATGCTATCGATAGTTCCATTCACTGTCTGTGACCCAACCTTGTGTAATCTGAATGCATGTGTGCGTGACGCGAATAATGTATAACTTTGTGGAAGGCGCGCGGGTCCCAGCGATTAGTCTGGAACATTCGTCGATTGATGTATAAAAGTCGACGCGCTTGACCAGTTGATCAGATTTCGACGACCGCCGATCGTGTTCGCTGCTACCGTTGTTCTTTGAGTGTAGCCTGTTTTTGGGGGCACAAGTTCGCCCAATAAAACGCTCCTTTCGTTAATCACAGTTTTGCTGCCTTCTTAACCGTCAATACCACGTGACAATATCCAGTAATATTACTGATTAGCGCCCGCTGTATTGGAACTAGTGCATTTGGTTTCGCATCCCCGTCTCTTGAACAGCTGTATATTTCCGTTCAGCTATTGCCATTTCCTGAAACCAGAGGGCACACGCACAAACCATAACACAATTTAAGATCTACTGTTTCATTCATACCTAAAAATATTTCGCGGCAATATTAGGAAAACTGCGCACTCGCGGTAAATTTAGGTGAGCACTCGGTAATTAATTATTTATACTCGCCTGCCATGGATTTTGGCGTTATGCTGTTTATGATGCTTAGGACTTATGTTGAGCATGAGCCTTCTAACGTAAAACTATTCCAATCTGTTTTTATTCCAATCTCCTGACGTCAAACTTACGTAACCGCCGAAGCCAGTTGCGGGGGTGACCTGCGGCGTTGCCTGAACAGCGCAATCAATCGCTCTCCTCGTTTATAAGACGTAACTTTTGATTGCTTTCAAAACGAGAAACATTGCCTACATTGAGCGGTGTTTCTTATCTAATTGGCCAATAAGAAGCGAGGAGCAGGCTCAACAGGAGAGGGATTTGATGGGGCCGAGCCAGCGCAACGAAAATAGAAAACCGGATGAAGAGGGTGGTGCCAGCATCTTCAACTGGTCCGCATTTCCTTATTTACCTTGCGGTGGCTGGTACAAAGTCGCGGTGCGGTAAACAAAAGCTTAAGGATGCAGCTAAAACTGATCCTCAGCAACTAAGAGTTGGCAGAGTAATGTTGAAAACGAGCCGAAAGGGCTCGATAACGGTTTACTGCCATGCAACAAGTTTTATTATACGCAAATAAATTCATGCTCTCCGGCCAGTGCGAGTAGCCAGTGCCTCAGTTATCGGTGGGCAGTCATCTTCTATTCCTTTCGAAACGGGGCAGTCTCTGGCTAGTCGGAAATGAAATCAGCTTTATTCGCCATATTAATGCATTATTAACGCGCACACATCCTTTGACGCGGGGAGTTCTCGCGGTTTTGTGACGTCGCTTACAACAGACAAGCAAAGTGGGCGCAACCCGAAAACTTTTGACCAATAGCAGAGGACTAATGGCGAAAAGGCGTCGAATCAGAAATTGTTGTTGTTCTTTTGTCCTCTCTAATCACGCATAATCAGTGTGTACACGTCATACCAGATGGCTATACCTATCGCAGTTTTCGTGAAGGCGTGTGACGGGTAGGCGAAGTGGGTTGTGGCCCGAACATTTCTTCACGAATCATGGAGCACTGATTGCAGAATTGTAATATGAGTGATTGGAATAGCTTTACATTACTGCGCCCCATGTTCGAAACAAATTGGCGAATGAGAGGCTTTATTACAAAGGACGGAACAGCATTGAAAACTTGGGGCTCTTGATATAGAACACTGGGCGTTAGCAGTTACAAATCGCGTTTTTATTTCAGTTGTGCCCTAGCATCGATACAGAGTTTTTCTTCGGAAGGAAGCCGTTTTGTCGCCTACACTATGCAGTTCAAAGTGCAGAAAACATAGAAGAGGACATTGATTTCGTGATTGTGTCACGAGATCCAGGGGAAGATAAGGATGAGCATGGAAGGTGACGGCGGCGACACCGATGCTTTCGCCGAGAACGATGTCTGGGGTTATTGTAGGTTAGCAAAGCCTGCAACGATATGCCTAGAAAATGGTTTCATTTCAATAGCATTACTGAAGGCGCCTTAACTTCGTTAACGAAGTCGGCTTTACCGGAGCCGTGCTTGCTGTGTTTCACTATATGTGTTTGATGCTCATGCCGCATGCTGTTAGTCACTACCCCGAAAAAAATTGAAAGGCAGCGGCGATGTCGATTTTGTCACTTACGTGCTTCGCGGAAATATGAGAAGTGGACGTTCGTTTTGTGCCTACAGAAAAGGATGCTTAAAAAAATTAATAGGAAGAAGTAGGAGAGCGATGATAAGTGCCTTGGCCGTCGAAACCACAAGCGACGAGTAGTGTACTAGATGTAGTATGCGATTCTAACTTGAGACCCAATACTTATTTCTCGATAATTTTATTGTGATAGCAATTATATGGAACCTGCCAGCGGACTTATGCCGTCGCCGTCACCGTGACGCTGCTTTTAAAGTCCAATGGCGATAACCGCGTCGCCGCGCGCCCTCCATTGTATGTGCGACGGGAGCCGATGATCGCGGCTCAAACTCGCCCGCGCGATAGAGACGAAAGCGGGGACGAATCGCGCCGTCTTCCGTCGTGCGCGAGGCACCCAACGTTGCGAGGCGCCGGCAGAAGGGGAGAGAAGAGGGGAACGGAGTTCTACTCCGGCTGCAACTGCGCATGTGGCGGCTGCGTGCGGTCGCGCGGCCGTATCTCGAGAGCAATCTCCGTTGGGACGGGGTCTAGGTGCGCCAGCGGCTTGTATCTTTGTGCATGCTGTGTGTTCTCAGCGCTCATTTTGCCTTCAAGCGTTCATGTCTGGGAGCCCTGTATGTGCTTCCCTTGCAGATTCGTGCTACAATCCTGGTGGATGCCAATTTTTCTTTTTTATGTACTTTCCTCCACTTCTCGGGCTTCCGCAGAATTGATTTGCTGTTTTCAAGGCGTGATACATGGGGCATCGTTTCATTATCCACAACACTTTGATGAATGGGTCAGAATAGGTGAACAAAGGCTAGCGGGAAGTTTCTCAGTGGGGAACGGACACACACACACAAACACACACACACACACACACACAAACACACACACACACACACACACACACACACACACACACACACACGCACACACACACACACACACACACACACACACACACACACACACACACACACACACACACACACACACACACACACACACACACACACACACATACACACACACACACACACACACACACACACACGCACGCACGCACGCACGCGCACTTTTACAGCTGCACTTTAGCATCACTGGAGTCAGAACCGAGTAACGTGCAAGCATACCATCATATACGCACATCGCCTCGTCTTCGTCTTATGGCATATATTTGGTTCGTTCCTAGTGTATGCAATGTTCACCGAAAACAGTCTCACACCACTCGTGAAGAAGCACGCCTACCATTTTTTTTTAATTATTGGAATGTGGCTATGTAAAACACGCTAATGTCCCCATGATCAGTAAGCATGGAAAGCCATTAGCCATACAGAACTCGAGGCCGATTGGAATTTGGCCGCGCCTTTCAACACAGGATATCCTCCTGATCAAGGAGGAGCTAATAGATAAGTTAAGCACAAGCACAAAGGGAGCCATCTTAACGTTAGACGTAAAGTGGGCTTTCGACAACGTCTCACATAAACCGATACTTGTGCGCCTTAGCCGCTTCAATTGCGGGGAGAGAGTTCACAATTACATCAAGGACTTCCTATTCTTCCTAGTAGGTATAGGAAATATGAGATCTGAAAAAATCAAAGTCTCTGCCAAAGGCATGCCTCAGGGCTCGGTAATTTCCCCTCTGTTCTTCAACCTGGCATTGAGCACCCTACCGAACATTCTCGGTGAAGTGGAGGGAATTCGACATGCCCAATATGCGGATGACTTACCCAATTGGACGTTTGGGGAAAGACGGGAAGACTGCAAGAAGCGTTAAAGGAGGCCGTAGAGAGAACTGAAAAAATACCTTGGAGCTTGCGCACTATCATGTGCCCGTGAGAAATCAGAACTCCTGATTCTGAGAAAGAGAACAAGAGGGCGCCCACATAGGAGACACCAGATCCTGAAGTAACGCTAAACGGAATACACATCCAAAAGGTTAATACATTTCGTAGCCTGGGATAAGTCTTCCAGAAGGATGACACGGGACTTGCCACAGTACACCAGCTTCAAGAAACGATCATGCAGGTTAGACACCTAGTGAAGAGGGTCACAAATAAAAGGCATGACTTAAAGGAACAAGACAGCCTAAAACTCATACAAGCATTGATCATTAGCAGAATAACCTACGGTACAACGTACTTTGAATAAAATATAGTAAAAGAGACAAGCTGAACATACTGACAAGAAAGACATGCAAATTGTAAATAGGACTACCACCCACCACGTCAACAAAAAAAAAACTGCTGAAACTGGGAGCACATAATATCTTGGAAGAATTGCCCGAGGCTCACAAGACCAACCAAATTGAAAGATTAAGACTTAGCACTGCCGGCAGAGCTCTCCTCAGAAGACTTTCTTACCCTGCTGAAGAAGAACACAATAGTGCACAACTTGTAGCCCGGACCCTGGTAGCAATTATATATGTAGCACACATACCAAGAAACATGCACCCAGGATACAACTAAGAGAGAAGACAAGTGAGAGCCAACGCGCTACCAAACAAGCTAAACAACGAAAGCCACAAAGCATAAGTAAGGTACACGCACGCCGCCAGATACAAGGCAGGGAGGTATGTTGCCTGCGTAACCGACATGCAGTACGAAGAGACAGCAGCTGCATTAGTAGTTGCTAGGGACATTGAGGTAGCCCAACAGGTCGCCATAGCAATGTCCATAGGACCTGCCGATGTGACGTGCCGGTCATCGTCGTCACAGTCTCGCAGGCAACCTGTCGGCATTTCGGGCAGGAAGAATTAGCAAGAACGCACTCCGCATCATCAAGAACCAAAACATCTTTGAAACGTACATTGTCTGGACCCCGCGACTCGAATCCTTGGTGGAAAACCAAGCGGCTCACGGCACCGCCCGAGAAAATGTACGTCGGTGAACACCATCAGGACATCGTCTACCGTCAGACCAATACGAAACGATGAAATGATTCAAAGAACATACTACAGCATTCCAGAACATTGCAATAACGGGAGGGAATATGCGCCGCCACACATGAAGCTTAACAGAAAAGAAGCCGTCATACTACTCCGACTTCAGAACGGCAGTGACCTCTACGGTACTCTGCTAGAAGTAATGTAGCCCTCAACATTTAGAAGAGATTGCTAGTTCTGCAGTACACCAAACACGCTTTACCACATGGTCTGAGAATGCAAAAAGAACCTGCGGACAACTGCTATCCAAGCAGATACAGAAGGCCAGCGCGAGGCACAGCTGACAAGCCCAAAAGCTGAGGACCAATTTCGGTTTGTGGACAGGCCCAGGTTATCAGCACAGGGCCAGCGCCACCTGGAATAGGGTGTCCGCCCGCCTTCGGAAATCAACAGCTTCGTCTCCGAAATAAAGTTCATTCACCCACATCGGAATGTGTGCTGTAATTCGTGTTAATACAAGAAGACGGGCATTGACTGGGCTGAAAGGGGCAACAGAATCCTTTTCATTTATGCCTTTCAATTCTTTCATGGCGACACGGGCTAGTACGGCAGAGGCAATCAGCGTCAAAGCGTCCATTTTATCGGCACGCGGTCCCCATTTGGCGAAGAGCACTCACGCCACACATGTCCCGGACCTGTCTTCGCGGCTCTGGACACGCCGTCTCGGGAGACAAGCGGGAAGAACGGCGCAATGTCTGCGGCAAAACTGAAGCGGCTCTGAAAGGCACCTGCAGGGCACGCATAAGGAGATAGGCCTGTACCGGAAAGTGGCGCGGAGCTAAGGAAGATCAACGGCTCAGCATGGCGAGAGAAAGAAAAGATGCAAGGAGAGGGATTGGGGAAACGATGGGACAACCGAAGACGGCGAGCGTCTCTAACAAAGAAGCAATAGAAGAAGGTTGCGAGGAGTGGTGGAGTTGAGATGAGGCCGAAGAGACAAGAAACAAAGAAAGAAAGAAAGAAAAGAAAAGAAAAAGAAAGCATGCGGCCGCTGCACAAACAGACACCACTCCGGCGGCGTTGGCTGACGAGTGCGGGCTTCGGATTCTCGTCTAATTTTGCCCGCATCCCAGCCGCACTCTTGGTCTGTACTCTTTCTCTCTTCCTGATCAATGGTTGAGCGCATCGATCGCTATTAGCACTCGCGATGCAGCCGCGTAATCTGGAGCGATGCAGTAGAGGCAGCACGAGCTTCCACTCGGTTCAGGACCGTTGCGTGTGGCCCCTGTAGCACGCACTCCCCCGCAGCCGCGTCTCTTACTTTGTACTGCGGCGTTTTCTTTTATCTTTTGTTTTTTCCTACTTGGTCGTTGTTTCCCTTGTATATACCTCTTGCTGTGCGCAACACAGCACATTGTTTGTAGCTGCCGTTTTTCTCGTGTGTTCTTTATCGACGCAGATGTAAGAGAGAGTGTCTGGAATATGGCATTGGATCTGTTGCTCATTCTGTGCTCACTGATTTAGTCTTTGGTTTTCTTTGCTGCCGAGAGAAACAGGATTCGCCTTTCACGCAGCCTGTCAGCGCTAATGGTCCGAAAGCATTGCGGCACACGTGGGCTTTATGAGGAGCTTTATTTAGGAGCTTTGTGGCACAACCATAGTACCGCGCGTGCATTGTGGTAATAGGCTGGCTATGTCAGAAATTATCAAGATGCAACCGCAACACCTCAATTTCTCCATATGTGGAAATAATACAGTGTTAGAAGAACATTTCGTGTCACGCTACTCTCAAATTGTATAGAACATGTAATTCAAATTCCTATGGAACGTCCGAACAGACTGCGGGGCAATTCGGCCGACCCCTTGTCACCTTATCTTGCGGGCTATCGGTAGCTGATGACGGGAAGCAAGAGAAGATCGCTTAATTTCTGTATTATGAACACGTTTTTCTCCGCGTACTTGCGTAGTTTTGCGAGGAATAGAGTAGCATAGCTACTTTCCAAATGTGCACCGCACTTCGTGTAGCAGTGATCATTCAATAAGCACTGAACGGAGGAGTGTGGGCCCCACGCTTTATATTTAGAGGGAGCATCTCTGGCTGCGTCGAATGGCCTACAACTCAATATCTTTTAAGAGTTAGGGATACTTCAGAAATAGATACTTGTTGTGGACATATTACCTACGGTCCTATCTCTTCAACAACATGCGTTGAAGATGTCCAGAGAAAAATCTCATCCAGTGGGGAAGTATCGCGTAGAAAACACACACGCCGAGCAAATTAAAAAAACGAAGAAAGAAAATGGCGCTTCCTTTTACGAACGGGAGCCTTCTTCACAATCTTCAAGAAGGCTGTGGCCTTTGATAGTTCAGATTTCTCATAATTTCTTCATCTTCATTGCCGCGCCAACATCCTCCAGTTCGCACTTGCTTGATTTGTTTTTCGCATTTCGTCAAAACTTGTTAATTATTTGATGCATCAGGAGAAGCATTACATGTGGGTGAAGTGCATGCACAACAGATACTGCATGAGGTTACACGTTGCGTGGTACAGAACGAACCATAGCTTTACGCTTGCAATTCGGTTTTATAGAATTTGATTATACGTTTCACTATAGAGCACCGTCTCAAATATTTTCGAGCATGTGCGTTGGATCTGCATCAGTTTAGTTTTGTAATACTTTAACGGCCACGCTGTGTCGACATGGCCTGACCCATCCGTTGTCAACTCGATAAGCGTGAGTTCACGCGGTAAAACACGTCGCTAAAGAAAAACTCGTGAGCCGCGTGTTTGCATGAAACATAACGTTGCCACAGCACGGAAGTCATTAGGCAAAAGAAAACGCGCTTAGTGGCCCAAATCACCGCCCCATTTCAACGCGGCAAGAAAGAAATTAGAAGGGAATATCTGTAGAATAGCACAAAAGGCAGTGCCTTGCTATTTGATGCTCGAGCTGGTTGCCGAAGGTCAAGGACTTAACCGGATCAAATATTCGCAAGAAGATCAGGCATGTGTCCGCTGCAGGAAAAAAATCTTAGGACCACTCAGCACATTCTACTAGAATGCGAATGTATTCATCTCGCGGAACCCATGGCTAACGTACACTTTCCAGTAGCACTTATATTTAAAGTGCATGGTGGCTTCAACCAGTCAGAAGTCGAGATAGGCAAGCGATATCTAGCGTATTGGTGAAAAACAAAACAAAACAGAGAAGACATTGATGGGATCGGATCTGTCACAGGCATAAGTAGCGGTACAATATAGATGTAGAAGTTCTAAGTAATAAAAAAAAACATTAAGGAGATGTATACAAAATTCTAGAATGAAAGACGCAGGCGAATATGATATTAATGAATTAACTTATGAAATTAATACACAATATACAATTAACTCGAGCAGGCGAGGTGACTTTATGTAGCCGCGTCGTTTCAAAGCGGATGCCAAATAATAATAATAATAATAATAATAATAATAATAATAATAATAATAATAATAATAATAATAATAATAATAATAATAATAATAATAATAATAATAATAATAATAATAATAATAATAATAATAAGTGTCGTTTGGAGGGCCTGTAGTCTCCCTATATACATTGCAGCCTCCGCTCACATGTGCTACTCGTGCACTCCTACTGAGGTAACGTATAGCTTGAACAAACGGGTTAGTTGGTGCTACATACCGAAGAAGCACAGCTTCTAGGGGTGATGGGATGTAAAGAGCACAGACACGCGATTCCTGTGCTTAATAAGCACATTGATTTCCTGTGGGGTGTCAATTTATTGTCATCGTGCAATGTGAGTAGGCAAACCGCGATACGCTCGTCGGAGGGTAACCTCCACCACCTTGCGCATAATCAGAATTTTTTTTTTGTCATTGCAAACGCATTCCACAGACCTACCATAAGCGGACCTATCACGCTTCTTACATCGCACATAAGTGATCTTTTGAACATCACAAATGTCGTTCTACAAGAGAACGTCACATTATAAGGAGGTGATGGGAACCAAAATTCAGGTAACAGTTAGAAAAACAGCAATGAATATGACAAAGTACCAATAAATATTTCAGTTACACTACTTGTGGAATTTCTGATTTCTGATAGACACTCATTTTTTTCTCGCTCAACTTTGTAAGTACTAATATTATTCATTGTACGCTTTGAAGTTGAAGTTGAAGTTGAAGTTTATTCATATGCCAAACATAGGTACATAAATGTAATATACAGACGAGAGTCCCAAAGTAATGATACTGAAAACGTGACCCTCGGTTAGTAACTATACCAGAATTGTAAAATTGTTGGCAGCATAACAGTGGATAGCATAATAATATATTAGTTGCAAGAAAAACAAATGATAACGAAAGAAAACAGAAGACTTAAACTACCAGTGCTGTAACCTAAGGAAATCTCTTTCGAAAGCCCCGCACAAATAAAGACGATGCGTTACGTTCTCTTTTAGCACCCACATGGTGCAAGAATTAAAGCCTAGGGGCGGCTCGGTCTAAGTGGAACCACCATCGGTGACGCTTAGCGGCAGCTTCAGCAAAATAACAAAAAAAAAACGTGGCCCGGCTTTTTCTTGAGCGAATGTGGAAACACTCGATCTCGGCGCCGAGCCCGCGCAGTTACTTCGCCCCTGACGCACCTCATTACTGTCAACACAGGCGCATTTCCAATCCACTCGAGTCGCGCTACGGTGAAACGTCGGAGTGCCCGAGGCAGTGATCTCAGGAAAGAGTGGGCACTTGCGAGTTTGGTCACTGGCTGCCATAAATCACGCTGGGAACGAGAGGCGCGTTCCTTCTTCAGCAGCCAACAGCGATGCCGACTACATCAAAGCCTACATCCTGACGGGTTCGTTTACACAACTTCGCAGCCAGTAATTTTGATCAGTGCGTTTGTTGGATTCTCCGTGCCTAGGCTGCTTAGTTCCACCTCTTCTGTGCGGGTGATGAGCTTGTGGTTTGGTTTGATACGTAAAACGAGAACTCTTTTCCGAGCCACGAAGACCCCGGTGCTATACTCACGTCTGGTCGGGACTTATATACATCTTTGCCCTTTCTTTACAATCTAGACTTAACTTATTTTCTAATTGCTACCTTTTAATTCCCTTTTATTTATTTTTCTCCTTGTATGTATGTATATTCAAACGCCTCATGCAAAGTAGCTACTTCTCCATACAGGTAGGCAGACATCATCAGCTTCTACTGATCTGTTGAACTTTCTCTACCTTGTTTTTGTTGCGGTGAATACAAGATAACAACCAATAGGCAACACAATATTTGACGGACCGAAAGCTGCAAGGCTGAAGAATGTTACTTCCAATGGCTGGGGTATTTAATGCAATTTTTGAGCTGGTTTAGACTCGGCGGCGCGGCCTGGATGTATAGTTAACCTCATTGAAGTCGCCTCGTCATGGTGTTAGCGGGACACGCAAGGCTCAGCTGGTTGTGTCCTCCTCAACACTCCTGGCGTCTCGAGAATTCCTGCCACGGGTCAAGGAGCGGCCTACTTTTAGAAAAAAAAGACGAGCGCAGGCAGGACATTTCCCAAAATTTAGTGTGCTTTTGTTGGTTTTTATTTCTATCCAAAAAGTCGTCTTTTTATGTCCGAAAAACATACAACTTACGTAAGCTTTCACCGGCTGTTTCCCGTGCATAAACTTTCGCGTCAGATTTACGGGATCTATATTATCGGGGAATACGGGTTTACAAATCGTGTTGAAGCTTAAACGTGATGTATCACTGCGGATGCTGTTCGAGAACGCCGGGTTGCATTCAGTACGCCGAATAAAGTTCTCGAAAGGCACTCTAGCAAGGCCACAATGCCGCACGTTGACATGAGTGGGCATTGATATCCGCCTACAGCCCTCAAGCGAACAAGAAAAAAAAATGACTGGGCAGAGGCTACCCTACGTTACCTCAAATGAATTTGTCAAGTTCATCCACCGCACTGGGCGCAGTGCGAAAACTGCAATTACTCGAATAAGGAACCTCCCCCTCCCTTTCCCCTCTCTAGACCCATCTGTGTATCACCCTCCCCCTTCCTTTTCTTGTCTTTTTTTGTCGTACCAGCGCCCAAAACGTACACAAATAAGAAAAATGAAAGATTACCTGGGTAGCAAGTAGATGTGTAGCCTCGCCTTACCAGGCTCCTTGCATCTTAAGGCACGTAGCCTCACAGGTGTGCGACGATTGCGTCTTAGCAGTCTCGTCAATTTCTTTTCATAGTCGTTTTTTGATTGCAACCGAATTACCCCCAAAAATATCGGCTTACGTTTATTGTTTTCCTTTTCGCTTTAAACCATAAATGCTGATAGGGAGCCAGTACATATGACTGCTAAGAAAGCTGTCCGAAGTTGATAGACTGCCAGATTTGTAAATTCTTTAGCTGAAGAAGACAACAGAACGACGGCGGTAGCACAGGGTGTTTCAAGAAGCTTGCCGCAACATCTTGCTCTTGTGATTTGCTGGAAAAAGAGAGAGAAAAAGAGGAGGCCAAATGCAATTGTGTTCACGTAGGTCGCCTTGCTCCCTTCAGCATACGTGGCTGACCGACATAAAATTGGTAAATGGCATAAAGAGGTGTTAGCGGAGTGTCTGTGCGGAGAAGAGTGGCACCTGATTGGACAAGGAAACATTATTACAAAACTCAGAAATATGGGAAACGCGAAAGTTTTAAAAACGCTATCCCGGGATAAGATAAGTGGGATTCATTCTCTACTGACTTGTGGTCTCATTCAACGTTGTAAATAAACCGGGTCTGTAGGTATTTCACACGGAGCTCTCTGCTTGTCTACCGCAAGGCACCGAGGTCCGGCCTTCCTATTTATCCATTAATTATTTAATCGAGGTATTTCAGTGTTCCTGCATGTAGCACCTTAAATAGGGAAGAAATTAAAAGTAAGAAACGTACCGCTGCTGTTCTGAATTTGCTGAAGGCTTCCTGAAGAATCAATCAATCAATCAATCAATCAATCAATCAATCAATCAATCAATCAATCAATCAATCAATCAATCAATCAATCAATCATTACACAGGAGATCTGGATATTTTTAAGAGCTAAAAGCCGCTCTAGGCAGCTTGACTGGGTCCCTGAAGACCGTTACATTGCCAGCATGCGACGTTCCTTCTACAGTTATGCAGCCTGATGAATGAAAGCAAACATGTTGCAATTGCAACGGATGTTGGTAGTTACTAAGATAACCGATTTACAATATGAAGCCCAGCAAATGTTAACATAGCATAAATAAATTCATCATTGTAATATACGTATTCTAAATACGCAAGCAGTCTTTGTAGCTGAAAATAAGCAGGTAAAACAATTATGAAGAATACAAGGATAGAAATTCAAGAGAAATGTCGCGAAACACGTACTAAAGCAATCAAGGTAAGAAAAGTATATAAATAAAGCATAAATGTGTCATTCCAATAATCGCAACGTGAAAGGAATTGTTCACGACATAGATACAAACTGTCGGCAGAATTCTCGGTGAGTAGCACTCATTCTTTCTGAAAATTCGTTCAAAATGGTTGGTAAGTTGAAATGAAGCGCTTGTAAATTAGTGAGGAAACGAGATACGAACAATGAGGCAGTTTGTAGCGTACGTGTATTTGTGTTATCGGCGTTTAGGCATGCTATGGTCGCAAGGAATTCTTTATAAGTGTCTAAAAAGTAAAAAAAAGATCGGAAAACCCAAAATTTGTACAAGTGCTGAATTTTTATGATATTGTAATCTTGAAAGACCGTCTTAGTTGAAGCCAGGCAAGGAATGTTTGCTGCATGTCGATGAATCTTCTTTTGCAAAAACGAAAGTTTATTTAGGTTCTGTTTAGTTATAGCGGCCCATACCGAGCTGCAGTAATCAAGATGCGATCGAAATAGCGTGTATTACACCTGGAGTTTTACCTTTTACCTACACGTACACACCTCTTGTTCTTGTTGATATCGGCTGTTATTATCTAAAACTGAGGAACGCGTCGTTCTACGAATACCAAGGTGTACTGACAGTTGCTTGCGATGACGCTAAGTTTGCACGCGAGCATAAAGAGCTCTAGGCAATATATTTGGTGCTACAATGAACAGCATATGACCATGAGTGGGTGAATAGAAAAGGTCTTTTCGTGCATAGGCGTGCAAACCCCCGCAATATTTGCTTTGTCAAATGTGCGCCGTAATGTAGTGCCCGACAGGAACCACTAGTAGTGTGGCTAAATGAATTTAATGAGAAAAAAAAGATAGGTTGTGCCCATTTTAATTAGAAGGAGTCATGCGAAGTTCCGTTGGCTGAATGGTGGGCGGCTTCCGCTGTAGATGAAAGAAAAATGCTACCTGTTCACAGTCTACTGAAATGTCCCATGTTTTAAGTATACACTAGGCCTTTTACGGCCAGTAACCATTAAGGCGCCGTGGCCTAGTGGCCACGCTCATCAGGCTAAAACATATTGCTACAGAAATATACTTTTTTATCGTTACATGAAAAGCATGATATAGCTCACATTTAGGCCATGTGCTTTTGCAGTACTTAAACTTAACATAGGAAAATAGTCAGCGCAGTGTATGTTGTTAGTTTGCCTTCTGTAGTGCTAACTTGTGCGGTGGTCCACAGCTCTCTCTCTTGAAAATCAAAAAGCATGGTAGACAAGCGTGTCCCTGCAAATATACAAACAAATTTGCAGCGAAAATTTTAATGGGAATAGTGTCTTCCCGCTGATTTTGAACCAATTGAACCCACTAATAATTTCACACAGCGCATCCCCCAGTTGTAACATTGCTCATTGCTTATCCCGTTCTCTTTTATTTATTTATTTATTTATTTATTTATTTATTTATTTATAGTACCCTCAGAGTAAATATACATTATAGAGGGGAGAGGCAACATAATGGAGGTAAAAAATGATATACAGGAAAAGCACAGTAGAAATAAAAATAGAAAATTATACTAGCTCACTAATTTACACAAAAAAAATAGTAGTAGTTCACCATAGAAATCTCACCATACACTTCAATATACAAGTTGGGAATAATAGGTAAATACATACATAGTTAATTTGCAAAAATAGTACTTATACAATGACTAGTCACATGATATATTGAACGCAATTTTTATTATTTAAATGTAGGTAAATAAGCATTTCTAAATTGAACAGGATTACTTATACTAACAATAGATGCTGGCAGACCGTTCCATTCGTTGCATGTTTTAGGCAAAAATGATTGCGAATGTGTTAGTCCATCCATCTCTTCCCTACTTTTCCATTTTCAAGCCATATGACTTTTGTTGATGTCCATAAATATGACGCGTATTTGCGGACATCATAAAATTTTATTTTGTACATGCATACTTTTATTTTAAATCAACACTTACGTTTTTTTTGGACCACACATGTCACCTTATGAAGACATGTATGCTTCATTGTAAGAGCTTCGTTGTAAGAAAAAAAAAAGGACAGAGAAAAGCAGTTTTCTGGCGTTATATTCTGCTGACTCATCTTCCTGAAGAAAATCTGAATTCCTTTCGAATCTACATGAAGTTACACGACCAAAGGTGAACGAGCCCACTTGTACCAGTACTAAGCCAAACATATAGTACGCGCAGTCGTCAAAAAATTATAAATTCTATACATGCTACGAGTGTTCGATAGCGGCAAAAAAAAAATAGCGAAGCTGTTGTTGGGCACAGCGACAATGAGTACGACGAAGAGGATGGTAATGCAGCTGTGAGGGTTAATTGGTTGAGCTACATCGTTAGCTGGAAACTGTGCTGTTGGAAGGTACAAAGGAAGCGGAATTCTATGTAATCGATGTAGTCGATTAAATCGATGTAATCGATTTAAATAATAGCCCGGCATTAGAAAAGCCTACTCTTGGGACACGTAGCTCACTGGATTTTTTCAGGACTTGTATTAATCTTCTCACGCCGGATTCCAGTTTGGCGCCGCATCCCAAGATTTCTACAAAGCTTTCGATCGTGTGCCTTAGTGCAATCTCCTTGCTAAACTGTCGGCGTTTAATATTCATCCCTATGCTGTAAAGTGGATAAATGATTTCTGAACACCTAGACTACAGTACACCCCTGCTTCCAACTCTTACTGAACCATCGTGCCCTCGTTGCACCAACTTATTTACAGTGTCAAAACCCAGGTTCGAGTGCAACATATGTGTGTCAGTATTCGCAACTTGTACACTCCATACTTATAACGACATTCACTTTTCACTTTAGCAGCAATGAAGAGTGACGAAAAATAGGTACTGTGTGGTACAGTGTTAAAGGGAACACTTTTGCGTGGCTCACAGGTTTTTGGTGCTTTATAGCTGTAAGTGTCGACTGATTATATGCATGTTCACAGGACAGGCGTGTAAAACGTGTGAGCACCACAAATCACAACCTACCTGTTACAAAGGCAGGCGATTGTGCACGTGCCAGAAGGGAAATTTTACATGTGATCTACACTCACGCGCTTGCCTTACCAGTGGACAGCTCTGTAGCAGCATCAAACTTTAGCGCCGAAAATGTTGCTTCTTCAGAAGCTATTTAGCGAAACTAGGTTAGTTCTGCAGCACTGGAACACTTGTGATCAAGACAAAGCAATATGGCTGCGCCTCGGAAACACCATTCGCTTTATTTCGGGAGAAGTATGTGTTGCACGAGTTAAAATAGCTTTCACTGCAGCAAAATTTCTGCTCAGAGCGCATTTTGTTGACAGAGCTATTTTTATTTCATGTTAGCGTAGTCCCGTGCAATGAGTGACAACATCAGAACAAGATAGGCTAGCTATGATGCAGTAGTCCACACTACACATACTACATGTTTCACTCTAGTTAAACTGTAAAGCGACACCTTCGGAGTCCTCATCCCCCCCCCTCCCATTTTGCGGTTTGTACGGTTCAGTCTGGCCGTTCATGGGACCTTGGCACGTGCATATATATATATATATATATATATATATATATATATATATATATATTGCTTAGTTTCCAGCGCGGTTCCTTCAGTATCCGGTGCTCACGTCATTAGGCCATGGTCGTAAGTAACGAAAGGTGCAATGAGCCATCTTCACAAATTTCCCTCATGCAAGCCGACGCTTTCAGACGATTGACGGGCTTAGCCGCGTCGCATAGCCACAGTTACAAAACGTGAGCGGGCTCAACTTAAACCATTCAAATACATCCTTATATAGGTTTCACTTGCAAAAAGCAAACTTTTTGTTATGAGGCACATAGTGGTGGGAAATGCAGGATTTATTTTGACCACCTGTGGTTCTTTAACGTGCAGCTAAATCAAAGTATTGGAACGCTTTCATATTTTGGGCCCATCAAAATGGAGTCGCCGAGGCCGAGATCAGTGCCCGCATCTTCTAGCTGACGATGAAGATGCAAGTTACGGGGCGCATTCGCCTCAGAACTTTAATCATAATGATCTTTAATATTTAAGATAAATTATTTAATTGCAATGCGAGGACGTGACGAGTTCTTACACAGTCGAGTACATCGCGCTTGCGATTGAACAAGTTTGAATGCTGAATAAAAATTTCACTTTCTCTGCAAGGTTCCCCATTGGGGCTTAGGGACAAGTTCATTACTGATACCCGCCGTCGTTGCTTAGTGGCTATGGTGTTGGGCTGCTAAGCACGAGGTTGCGGGATCGAATCCCGGCCATGGCGGCTGAATTTCGATGGGGGAGAAATGCGAAAACACCCGTGTACTTAGGTTTAGGTGCACGTTGAAGAACCCCAGGTGGTCCCGATTTCCGGAGTCCCCCACTACGGCGTGCCTCTTAATCAGAAAGTGGTTTTGACACGTAAAACTCCATAATTTAAGTTCATCACTGAAATATTCGCGTACACCGATACTCAAAGTGCCTGGGATCTGCATTTTTTTTTTATTCTCAGCAACTTACCTGTGTGATTTGCGTGATTGGCGATTTTTGATTAGGCAGAAAGCTGCGCTAGTTGGACTGAGTGGTTTGAGACTCTTATAGCGCTGACAACACGAAACCACAAAACAAACATGAAGTATGTAGACAGGACGCAGCTTCATTTTTTAGTATTCGTCATGTGATAAATTACGTTAAATTTTTTTGAGCGCTGAAAACACATGGCCACATGGCCATTTAACCACGCAGGTTGGAGAGTCATTTCATAGCATTATTACCTTCAGACAGAATCTCTTCGAATGTTCATCAAAATTATTGTTTCTTAATATGTCATAATGCCATCGTATTAGCCACGTGCATGCAGAAGTGTTTGATCTAAGGAGGGTTCATCTGCACTTATTAGGAAATAACAAAGCAAGCCTCTCAGACGGGTGGGCTGTTGGAATCTTTTTCATAATATGTGACACCATAATATTAATGTGTAAGGTATTTCATATACAATATGGTACCTCAGTTAAAATTAGCAGCCTAAGGGCTTGTCCTGCTTCCAATGACACCATCACAATGAGACATGCATCACGCATTCCATACGCGCCCCTTAAAGGGAAGCTGAAACACTTTTCGAAAAAAATGAGTTCTCTGCGGCATTCTACAGTTTTTAGTCCCCTGAACACGAATATCTGGTTCAAAAAGGGCGGAAACAAACGCAAGCGGCTGTTTTTTCATGAAAACGCGCACCAGCGCCTCAGGGCATCGCGCGAACGCCGCTGTTGCCCGTGATTGGTCGGGGCCGCTGTGACGTCAATCGCGGCAGTCGCCGGTTGGCGCCGCCGCATGCCGCCGTTTCAGAGCGTAGCACGCTGTTCTGTTCTGGCTTCATAGCTGAGTTGTAAGCATTATGGAACGTTCTCGCTGTCTCGGACAGCTTGTGTTTTCGCCGTACATGTTCGAACCGACAGCCGATACGGAAAACGATGGTGGCAATCGCGGTAACGGCGGCAACGACGATGTTGAGTGTGCCAAAAGCGAGAGCTATTTGCGCACCTTCTCGCGCGTTGGAAATCTTAGGTGGTACGTACGTTTATTTTCTTTCATGTAGCTGCACGTTCCAATGACGGGAGAAAAAATGCGCTATAGTGTCACTGGGAACTTGCTGCTGGAAGAATGCCGAAGCACTGACTTGTCATTAGATTGTAAACACGGGTGCAATTCCGCGATGTCAGGCACTTTGCCGCTGCTTGTCTGAAGTCCCGTGGTTTTTTGAGTGCTGATACACGATCGCGAACATAAGTGCCGCGTTTCAAACCGCGCACATGCAGTGCTGCGAGGTACAGTCACGGAAGTTGCTTATCATACACATCCAGAGATGACCAGAGGTATTATATGTGCAATATTCATACTATGGTTCGACGACTTTGGGATTGTGGCTCGATCAAGAATCGGTATGCGTGCTCCATGCTAGTGTTGACATAAAGATATTAGGCAGTTTTAGCACCGCCGTGTGGTAAACACGATAACTGCAACCGTACGTCGAATGTCACTAGGCAAGCCTATGCTCCATTTCATACCTCAGGTGCAACGCTGTGGAAGCTACGCACGAAGTCCGGTCACCGAAATTTATTACTGCGCGCGTTTCCGTCTGTGCTTCGCAGCGTGCCAGCGGCGTTTGCTCGCGCGAGCATGCACGTGAACCTGCCGCGACGGGCAGCTTCACGAAAGAACATTTTACGAAAATCGCAAAAGAACACAAACGTGAGCGGCGGCGGCGGCAGATCTCTTGTAGCGTCGTTCAGTAAAGCGCAGGACGCAAAGAGACATGCCAGCACATGCCAGCACGCCGGTTCGGCAGCTCGGTCGCCGCGAATGACGTCACTCTCGCCGGCTCTCTCCTCTGGCAACCACCTCACCCGGCGCTCCGGGAAGCGATGGGGGCGTGTCTGCGGGGGTGATTTGGAAAGCGATTTCCGCCCCTTATATTAACAAAACGAAGAGAAAAAATTCGGAACCGTAAATTATTAGGTCTGTTCTTCCCAATCCGAGCAATTCATGGAAATTGGAAACCGTTTCAGCTTCCCTTTAATGCGTATAACGATTAACGAAATTCCAGTCATACTGCCGGTCAGGTGCTGACTGCTGAATTTCAATAGGATCGTAGTCGCTAATAAATGTTTTACATAAGATTGGCGTGTACAGACATGTTTAAATTTTACATCGTTATTTGTGACTGTAAAAGTAAGCCTTCTGCTTATTCGTTCATTCCATGCACAATGGTTGCTTACATGATGGAGTCGGCAGTGCTCATGATTTACATGCACGTAAGCAGAATAGTGTGCATCGCGTTTGCTTTTCTGTTTCCCTCTACTTAGTCCTGATAAAAACACCTGATATTCTTATATCTCATCTACGCCACTTTTACTATTTTGTTTTTCTACAGCATGTGTTCTTTGCTGGTGCGTCAAGTGGAAGAGGACGTTCTTCTTTACCTAACATCTTCTGGAGGCACCACACAGCGCTTTGTGGCGTCTTCCCTCTGTCGGTGCCTGCCGATTTATTGGGTGCGGTCATCAAACAGATATGTATAACCAGGGAGACCACCAGTTCATCCGGAGCAAGTTCAAGTATATAAACGAAGAAGAATTATGAAAGAATAAAAACATGAATTTTGGTTAGTACAGGTGTACAGAAGAATATAGCAAACAACCTGTCACCTGTAAGGGATTGCAGCGGTCACTGCAGCGGCTGTCTCCAGAATTCTCATATCCTCTTCGTTCGTGCGGGCCGGGGACGTCCTGACATCTCGCCAACAAAGAACGGCGACGCAGTGAATGTGACTTTGGGGCTTCCGCTTTTCAGAATATGACAGTCGCCTACGAACGTGTCTCTCTAGCTGCCTATGTTCAAGTAGGACAAAAGGGGATAAAAATTGACTCAATGGAACGCTTCATTTCAGCCACCATGCCCTCGGGACATGAAAGCACAAACTCATAGATGCATAGGTCTTGAATCGGGCTCCTATATGTTAAATATTTTCTGACTCCTTGCCCGTGGGCATGAAAACTATCAAGGAATAAAAGCGAACTCTTCTGAGACATGCGCGAGAAAAATTTTTCACGTCGTGTCGTTGTAATGTAAGCGGCGCTTGGTAGTCCGCAGGCTATAAAACCCTCTCAGTCACCGACCCTTGAGCTATGATATTAAAGTTGGCTAGCCTATTTTCCTTGCAAGGATAAGATTGTCTCCCGAAATAGATCAACATCCATTGTACTCGTTTTTGCTTTTGCTTGATGTTGTCCATGTACCGAATGATATTTTTTTAACCAGGTGAGTTCTTTCTTGGCCTTTTTGTTCTTGTGATCTGAAGTAACGTACTTGCGCCTTTATGGTTCGATGAGCTCATTTTTGATGCGGATGTTGTTAAAAGCCCAGCATGGTTTCTTTTTATTGCGATGTAAAAAGAAGAGCTGGGAGCTTCACTCAGAGATGAAAAACTTCGATGTTCTGCCAAATATTAGCTTTGCGTCCATTTTCTGTAAACAATGCGTGACCGCAATTTCCAGAAAGCTGTTAACTTTTTAACCCGTAACTAAAAAGAACCCCACCATTTGAACTATTGAGCCAGGAAGGCTGTGGCCTATCTTGAAATGCAGTCGCGCCGTGCACCTGTTTCACGTGCTTCCTAAATAAACGTGTCCACTTAGTCCTTGTAGGCAGCCTTGCCCTGTGTCCTACGCGAGAATAGAATGAATCTACCCAGGGTTTTCTGAGCTATCTCTTTGTACTTATTCACTCCCCAAAATTTTGACACCCACAAATTTGAATTTCAATTAAGATCAGCCTGTTGCTAATATATACCAGTATATACTGTCAAACCAATGTACCCAAAATTACGTTCTTTGCAAGTATTTACTGTAACCACATATACTGCCCTGAACTTGAGTCCGTAACACCGCTAATCTATGGGATACATCGAAGTTAAAAGCTGGAGGGAAAAGGTCTTTGAGGCGCATGCGACTGAAAGACCTTAAAAAAGGACCTTTATCTTGAAAAACTGAAAAGCTACTGCGCCTGGATAGCGCTTATGGACTCGCTTTCCGCGCTTCCCGCGTTGAAATATCGATGGTTTTCATTCGTGTACTAAATAATCCATTCCTTCTCTGCCTGGGCACGAAATTGTATCGCTTGAGACGCGTCGAAGGCGCTAATTCTGATGCTGTCGGGCTCGGAACGTGCTGGCACTGCAGACATTTGCGACCGAGGCAGCAGATGCATTTGTTATAGGCACCACTTCCGTAGGCGTGATAACCTTCGTTTTCTAGTTCGTTCGTCAGGTTAGCCTGCCATTGAGTGGAGCTAATTCGGCATGAGAAGTTACATCGATCGGTATTAGATGAGCTTTCTGAAAGTGACCCGGGCAAAGAATATAGGCTGTGTTGCCATGTTACTGGTGCCCCCGTTTCCGCCACGCTCTTTCATATTGTTATGGAGCAGTGGGGCACAGTCATAGTATGACTGTGAACAAAGACGACGATCCGTCGAGCATAGCGTGCGGCATGGAGGAAGGAAACTCAGGAGAGGCCCTGAACTCGATCTTCGTGAAGCTCAAGTGAAGCCGGAAGTTGTTGTTGCTCATGGCGTTGCTCCGCCTATCGGGCCAGCTCTCCTCTCTTGTTTACATTCCTCGCAAAAACCACGCCGCGCTGCGCGTAACCGGGCTTTTCGGATGCGCGCGCTCCGCAGCAATACTAAACAATCGCGATGTTTCATTGCATTACCGCTGCCGAAGTCATGTTAAAAGAAGTTCATAATGAACTTCGCAAATTGGGCCATAAGGTCGAATCAGCTGCTTTTATTGGCTTTTAAGAAAATAAACAAGCCTTATATGGCCAGCCAACTGAACTAATAATAATAATATTTGGGGTTTTACGCGCCAAAACCACTTTCTGATTATGGCGCACGCCGTAGTGGAGGACTCCGGAAATTTGGACCACCTGGGGTTCTTTAACGTGCACCTAAATCTAAGCACACGGGTGTTTTCGCATTTCGCCCCCATCGAAATGCGGCCGCCGCGGCCGGGATTCGATCCCGCGACCTCGTGCTCAGCAGCCCAACACCCTAGCCACTGAGCAACCACGGCGGGTAGCCAACTGAACTGTTCTCATCAACCGCAGGTACCGGCCGCTGCCCAGTTCTTGTGGTTTTCTTTTTTTAAAAAAAGTTCACCTTTATCGCTGCCTTCTACTTACTTTTCTCTGCTTGGGCTTCCTGGGGCTCTCAGACGGTCTTGCGAGCTACACGTTGGTGATACGAAAGAAATGTACGCATTCTCACTGCACTGCAAGAACACACTGGATACACGTACGACACACTGACCCATTTGCATCCCATTTGGATTTTATGAGCACAAACACATTCTCGCTTGAGGAATCGTCATGCTTTATTGAACAAAATTCGGGTGGCCGTGCACGCTACAACAGAGCGCCGGCGAGGAGGCATAATGTCATTTTTGACTCCACGTTTAGATTCATTGACTGCGGCCTGAGGTGCCTGCTTTCTTACCACGGTAAGTGAAGCACCACGGAACCAAAGTTTTGCGATAGCCGGCGCACGGTGCAGAACAGTACGCGCGTAGAAGCGGCCTACATGCAACCATGGAACAGCCGTTTGATGTGTCGCAGGCATACGTTCTGTGAAGCCTTGCTGACTCTTGCAGCGCATCCGCTAACCTTCACTTCCCTGCGCTTCTCGCGCGCACAGATAAGATACGCCTGCGGTAGGGAGGATTCGTTCCAAAGCAGCCGTTTATTTCCCATCTTCCAGGATGAAGCGTCGGCTGGCAGATGCATGGTGCCGGGCGCAGCAAAATGCACATATTCTGCGTAACGCTCTATCAGCACGTGTATTGAGGTACACCTGTGCATGTGCGCATGAACCTCCAACGCGCTCTGCTTAAAAGATTTCATGCTGTCGCGAGTACTGCGAGGAACAAGCACCTGTTAAGCAACATCTGTTCTAATTTTCACAAAAGCAAGTTGTTACTGAACATGAACTATGCATTCATAATGTACGTTCTACGTGCCGCAAATGCACCATATGCGCTGTCAAAAGCAGGTATCACTGACCTGCAGGGCGTTTATTGTACAGATTCTGAAACGAATCGGTTTCTGCCTGTGATGGCACGTTAGCATGATTCCGCCAAAGAAGGCAATATTTCCCGCGGATATTCCTTCGTCCGTTGCCATTGCCGTGGCGCGGTACATTGAGTACAGCGTTGCATACGCGTTCATTTCACGAGCTGTAGTTCCTCCTCTCCCACCTGGCCACAGCAACATGCGGGAGAGCGCGTTCCAGATAACGCAACGCAACAAAACACGGACTCCAACGCAAACCTGCCCGCACGGCGCCTTTGCTACAGTGCGAAACCTACGAAGCAACACGTGTGAGCGCACATCTATAACAAAGCCACCATTGTGGCCCGAAAGGCGTGGCCGCTCCAGCAAAGAAATAAAAAAAAACAGAAAGGAAAGAGAACCTACTACGGGGGCGGGAGGGGGGGTTATTTCCTCCACACTGTTCTCCTAGCGCGCCGAGGGGTTAGGGCCTCTCCTCAGTTTCCTTCCTCCATGGCGAGCGGCTGGTTCGGGCAGCCATCTTGTGCATCAAATGTTGTTGCAACTTCTATATACTTGCAAATACACCTACGTTTCGCTAATTTGGCTCCATGACAGTATGTTAGCGTTACTTCAATTATGGACAGGTAGTATTGCTAAATCTGAACACTTCAAACAGGAGAACTAAAAAAAAGTTCCCTGGTGTTCATGCGGTCTTATTGACCCTTTAAGGACGGGACATATAAATACTCAGTAAAAATGCTTATTTTCATTTTAAATGGTCAAAACACATCAAGAATAAGCAAAGTCAACAAAAAGAAAAAAATATTTAGCGGACATTTTTTCATAAATAGGGGGAAAAGCTCCAACCAGGAAACTGGAGGTGGGCTTCACTCCAAGCGACCTAATACTTCCATTGGAATTTGTACAGGCAGCTCTCATCATATGTGAACCATAGGTATGCATTTCATCTGCTTTACACCGCGTATGCGACACCACTGCAGCCGCAGATCTGACTCCTCTGACATTGCTTTCGAAAGTAAGCGAGTCTTGTCTTGCCTTGTCTTGTCTTGTATCCCAGACAGTGGCGCATACCCACTATGGGGGATTGGCCAAGAAGCACGTGGTTTTCCGTATGCTCAGAAGTAAAGCGAAACTAGATTTAAATTGTGGAGCGCGGGGCTATAGAGCTGTAATTTGGAAGTGTAATGAAAATATTGTTAAGAATTTTGATAGAGAAAGTTAACGTAAAGAAAGCGAGTCGTACGCGAAGCGTCTCCTTCTTCATCCCGTGTTTCTGCTCCAAACCAACTAATGACGCTTGCTGCCTGTCATTCACTGTTGGCCCAAGACATTTAGCAGGAAACTTTGTACGGGATACTGAAACTCGGCAAGAAATTTTTCCTTTCTTATGTTGCCTTTAGGCAGCACTCGTCAATAAAATGTATATTTGTATGCACATGCGCGTGTTACGGCAGTTTTTTTTTTGTCCCAAAGTTAAATTTAGTTTACATTCAGTGCCTCGAAAGTTCCGGCATATTCTTTGCCCTGTAAAAGCGAAAACTTCGTGATATGATTGATACATGTGATAAAAAAAGTTGCGAACTATCTTGAATAAAAGAGCATGTAAATTGTCCGTTCTTCATTTTCCGTTCGATGCGATTGCTTAATAGGGAAACAGGAGGATGTTTTTATCTGATTCATCCTAATTGCTGTCGCTCTTCATCCTTATACATCCGCACACCACACTCTAGATTCTTGGACCATCGTGCTTGTGTTTCCTTGGTAACAGGAAACTAGAAAATTTCACAATGGTAGAAAAAGATGTGCGCGTGAAAGTGGGAAGAAGCTTCTCAGTATACGATAGTCGGCTGACGAACTCTAGCGGAAAGGCCACGAACAGAAAAATAAAAGCGAAGCAACATGCTACAAGCTGCAACGGATAGGGAGGGGGGGGGTAGTTTCTAGAGTGACTGCAGCCATGTGTGCGATGTGGAATGATAACCGCATTTGCAACTCATTACGGTTCAAGATTGCTACATGAACGTTCCTGTATTGCTGCAGGCTTGCTTTCGTGTCGCATCGAGCGTGTCGCATTTCAGCACAAACACGGAACTCATTGAGCTGAAGAAGGGAGAAGAGTTGTTTCCTAAGTGCATTTCGCTGCCAAACAACAAGTCATATTTACCGACCGCAAAATAAAGGTTACGTGGTGAACGGAAGACGAATGGCATATCCAAATATGCATATAATGGACGCTCCATAATGTAAATTGCGTTTGGGCGAAATTTTGACGAAACAGAACGGGTACTTTTCGTTACTCTGTATGCGCTTTGATATACTGGGCTGCTCGTGGTTAGCGTTGACGACAGTCCGGTAGGAGCTCCGCCCATGCTCGCTTCAGTAGAGCGCTTTGCAAAGCCTATGGCGTTCACTTACACCTTCTCAGTGATGCATGCACAAGCACTGGTTAGTACTATATTCTTTGATTAATTGCGGTAATTGGCTCCTGAAGTTTACTGCGAAGAAAGCCTACACTTCGACGCTGACCATTGCGTTGGTGATTGCCACCACGCAAATTTTCGTGAACTGTTCGCATTATAGCGACGACGCCGGATTCGTGTCATACTACTAGAAGAAGGAACGCTTTCGTTTTTGAATAAGTGTTAAACAACTTCAGAGAGAACAAAGAGAGAGATAAATGAGATACTAAAGGCTGGGAAGGTAACTGGAATACAAATAGCCAGGCTTCTACTTTGCCCTTGGAAATAAAGAATGGGGTACAGGGAGAGAGTAATATATAATAAGTTGTAGCAGAACTCATCTCAAGATCACTCACGATGAGCAATTCAGCAACATGCAATATTCCTGAAGTCACATTTATTTTAGCATATGTAGTTGTAATTCATAGACTCTCGTGGCTTTCATTGTAAGCCAGATACAGTGACTTCGTCACACTGTGTTATACGCTTAGTGCGCGCCGATGGACGCGCCACTGGTGGCGGCCTTGCGCAGAACACACGGGAGTTGAGCCAGCCGCGCGCCGTAGTTTGTTGTGTCGTCGATAGTGCTTCTCTGTCTTACTTACGTTTTCAGAGCGAAATAGGCAACACCCTTCGCATGCGTGGGGTGGGCAAAGCTCCAAGGAATGTCCAAGAAGAATTGTTGCGGGGTGGGGGGCTCAAATACCGGCGAAAACGTGCTGGAGATACCGTTCTAATCATTCCCCGCAGAGCCTCATCAGCGGGAGCAACGGTAGCACTGAATCGCAGCTTCAGCGAGAAATTTTTTGTTCTCATCCTTTCCTTTGTCGCGTCGCTGTTTTTAACGCGGAAGCGTTAAGGAGCTCGCGTCGCAGAAAAGCTGGTGTCGGCGGCGTTGGCCTTGGCCGGGAAATCCCGGAAGGCAATTCATAAATAAAAGATAACTTGCAGGATGGGCTTGGTGGGAATCGAACCAGGGTCTCCGGAGTGTGAGACGGAGACGCTACCACTCAGTCATGAGTTCGATAGTTCAAACAGGACAAAAGCGCCTCTAGTGAATACAGTGTTGCCTTAGAAAGCGGTGTATATCGGTAATTATGAGCATGTAAATTACAGAAGTCGCAGTTAAACGAGTAGCGAAGTACGTTTCTGCTACATTTCTTCTGCGCTTGGCGCACACGCAGAGCCATCTTGCGAGAAACACAGAAGACCCCCTCCTCGCAATGTACGGCGCTGCTCCGACAAGTGGCGCGCCCCTCGCCCGCTTCTCGCCTTCGTCTCGTCAAGAGCATGTCGAGCGAATGAGTGCGTGGTGCGAACGGGGTGCGAACGGGGTGCGATAACGCTATCGCGTTCCACTCTTGAAGGCGAAGCTTAAGCGTCCTCCAATTTTTTCCAAGTCGATCATAGTTAGATGCGTAAGCGACGAAGTTCGTCTGCAGTTCCGCATGCAGTTTAAAGGCATTTCGCTAAAGTTCGGAATGTCGTTTGCCGCTTATATTGTTTTCCGTTTCTTTACCGCGTTGCACTAGCTAGGCAGCACGACTGCACTAGCGCATTGTGTTATTTGTTAAAGTTGCTGAAGTTTGCAAAAACTGATATTGTTGGATTTATGTGGCCCGGTAAATATTCGCACAAGCTGTCGCGCCCTTCGTGTTTTTGCAGTTATTTTATGAGTGGCTTTGCACACGTTTCTCTGTTGCTAGTTGCTTCATACGTAACTCTTGTTGATTCTTTTGAGCTTTGAGGTTTTCACCCTGCCTCGTTAGTAAAGGGCCTAAATCAAGCGGTCTTATCGGAATGACATACCAAGCCAGTGCTTCTTTAACAGCTTTATTCTTTTCGCCCGACCACATCTTAGATATTGTGGGTTTTGGGGAAATGTGTTTAGAATATAGATAGTTCAGGGACGAGAATTGCTAATAGTTGCTGCATATGGTATTTTTGTTCCATTTTTCGCTGAAAAGTTCGCGTCACGTTTGGGAAGTCACAGCTCGATGCTGTCTGAGCAGACTTAACACGCCGAACAATTTTTTTGTTTCACAACGTAGTCCCTTCTTGCATGTGAATGTTGTACTCAACTGAATTCTTTCTAGTTATGCTTACGCCGCAGAGGACTAAACCCGGCCTTGCCGCCAGCGCTAATCTACTTTCACTAGCGCTGATCTACCTGTAAATATATCATGTGGCACCTCTCTCTAGTAACATTAAAAATAAAGTACTGAAAGGTTAGTCATACTTTAGCTTTGTACGTTTCCAAGCAGCTCCCTTAGGGAATTTAAAAGTGCGAAAGTTGCAGCGGCAACGGGAGCTCGTCGGCGTATGCAGCAGAATTGCATCGGCGGTACAGCGCTAACACGCACTTTTATTAACCCGTGCGTTTGGTGACTTCGTTGACTAGTGTACGCGTTTCCATCAATAAATTTGCAATTACTCTTCTTGAGCCGACTTTGACTGCACCTATTTGGCGATGTCACATGTATTCATCGGCAGAAAAATCGCAACGGCATATCGCACCGCGTGAGTTTGTTTGATATAAGCCTGCACTAACGACAGGTGCTTATTACTGAGGTACAGAAGCACCATTACGGCAAGGGTGGAATTAAAAAGAACGATTGAGACATCGCATTACTCAACAAAATTTATCGGCTAATTAACATGAGCTCCACTTCGTGTAAATAGGGCTCATAGCATTTGTCTGCGGGGCGCACCTGGCGCGTATGTGGATCATGTGGCCCCAAACACTGGTAACATCGTGTTCATACCCACTCCCAGAGAGGTCAGCGTCTGCCCTACAGCTGTCACCGCAGAAAAAGCAGTATGGTGCCAGAACAAAGGAGAAATCGCAGCCGCGAATTTCAGCCATCCTTGCTGCAAAGGGTTGTCGTCTGCTACTGCTCCCAAGCGTACTGTTGGAAGCGCCCACTTGGTGGCTATCAGAATTAAAATAAAATTATGGGGTTTTACGTGCCAAAACCACTTTCTGATTATGAGGCACGCCGTAGTGGAGGACTCCGGAAATTTCGACCACCTGGGGTTCTTTATCGTGCACCTAAATCTAAGTGCACGGGTGTTTTCGCATTTCGCCCCCATCGAAATGCGGCCGCCCTGTCCGGCATTCGCTAGGTGGCTATCAGTGGCGCCTCTATGGGTGGTGCACGAAACGTATAACGCTCGTTTGCCAAGGTTGCCTTTGAGCATAGATCCATGATGACAACAGCATGACGTTGACGCAGGGACGATGGATGACGAAGGAGAAATAACATCAATGGAAGGATAAATATGTATAACAGTGACGATGGTATATGACGATTATAACGACGATGGTATAACGACGAAAGCGTCTCGTTGACGACGAAATGAACAAAGAAAGCCTGAAGTATGCAAAGAATGCTATTCGCATTCAAAGAAAAGCAGATGCCGAGACACACATGGAGAGATTAAAAAAAAGCACATACACTCGCACACACATAAAAGAACACTGGAGTGTCAGAGCCATTCAGCATGACCACTTGGCCAGATAACTTCCGTAGGCCCTTCGTCGCCGTTTGGCATGAAGAGTGTATGGCTCACCACACCTTTCCATTTTTGCATCCCCGATATGATGATGATCATGATGCTTATGATAATGATGATTTATCGGCATTCCCTTTAAACTGGGTGGTTACAAACGAACAGCCAGCCTGCATTAGATAATCAATTAGGGCAAGCATTCTTTTTCTTCTAGCGTTTTCTATACAGCGCCTTATTCTTTTTTCTCTTTTTCAAAATGATTGTATGTATCTTGCATCGCTACCAATGCCTGTGACGGATTCGGTCCTATCAAACTCTTCCCTGCTTTTTTTTCACCAATACTATTAACGACTCTTGCTTATCTCGACTGCTGACCGGCTGATTCTTCAATTCGCAGAAAATATAAACGCTTCTGGAACCTGTTGGTTACTTACGGTGTAAATACCTTCGGATCTTATTAGGATGCAGTGAGTGGTCTCTTTTCTTGCAGTAGACACATGCCTCATCTTCTTTGCGAATAATTGCTCCGGTATTTTATTATGCTTAAGCAACTAGTTTGGGCCACAAATAGCAAGCCACTGCACTTTGTGTTATCATACAAAATTTCAATCCTAGTTTCTTTCTTGTCATTCATGTAAGTCTCCTTTCTTGTTTCTGTTTCAATTCTTTGAATCCAATTTATTGTCTCTCCTTCTTCACTTTCATTTTCATGACTCCTGCTTGTCTATTTACACTTTCAATTAGCCTGTACTTGGTTACCAACTTTATTGTCCTTTTCCTCCATTCTTAGTCGATCCTTTCAGGGCCAGATACTTGTGTGCTTTAGCCGCCCATTTATTTTCATCCATGTTCCTGGGCCTTTCTTCAAAAGTAATCTTGCTCTGCGCTTCTCCGAATAAAAAAGAGACCTAAGTTATTTCCCCATGCACTGCTTCATCTGTGGTTTTACTGTGAGCTACCAATGCCAACCAGCCTACCAATCTTTGGTTCTTCTAAGCATGACAAGACCTTTGATTTCGAGCATTGAATAGCATTTGTGAACGTTAGCGCTGGCACTATGACTCATTTACAGATTCGATGCACTGCCTCATTATTATTGTATCGTCAAAGTGCTCTTTGTTTGATTATTGCTGCAGTACGCTTCTCCTTCAGTTTCAGGTGATCTTGGTGTGAGTTTAAGCAGGTCTTTCCTTCTTTTATTCATACGCCCAGATATTTATATTGCCTGTCTGTGGGTGTGACTTGCCGCTGAATTTATACCCCGTAACTATTTGTCCCTTCAATAAAGATCATATTTGCCGATTTCTCTGTGCTAACCAAACGGAAACCTCATCAGGCCACACAGCAAAATTTGGTTACACATTAGAAGTTGTACGCGCCCTCTAAAGAGTGTTCTGTAAGAGCTTTTCTAATAATTTCGATAATAGCAGAGATAGAAATACTTGAAGGGCCGCGAACCCATGATATTAGGAGGCGAGCGTCACCGTCAACATAGACACTGTCTCCACTTGCCTCCGCAAGCTAAATTCCTTCCCTGTGTTCTCCGATAACGGAGCCGGGGGATCGCATGATGAATACGTCACGGGCCCGCCTTCGCGTTTTTTTTTTCTCTTCTGGCTCCCGTTTCTGCTGAGTGGCGTACTTCTGGTGACGGTCTCGCTCGCGAGCTGTTGCGTTTGTCTCATTCGGTGCAGCGGGCGATCTTGTGTGCTTTGCACGAAGCACCGGATTAGCGGTATAAGTCAGTGACACAATCACGACCGCTGAGGCAGACGCGAGAGGATGAAAGAGCACCGATAGGGTAATGCAGAAAATGACATAGTTTCGTTTTCTGCGAGGGTGACGGCACGACGGGGGAGCAAGCAGACGAAGCGAAAGTATACCTCTCTTGTTACGAAGTAAAGGAGAAACACCCAGACATTCGGTATGCATGTTTTGTTATTTCCCGAAAGATTAATTCGTGTATTGAAGTAACAGATTAAACAAATGACTGATGTTGCCTTGAATAATTCTCGAAGCGACGTGTCACTGCGAGTGACGTCATAGCAATGCCATGTACGTACGCGCACTTGTGCGATTGACGTCGAGTCTCCGGCTGGGAGCGTGGCGCCCGCGAGGAGGACAAATGACGTTTGGTTTGAAATGTAAGTTCTTTCCGCGAAGTGTAGAAACGTAATACTTAGCAGACACGATCGTTAGCGCGCATTGTATGCACTGTGTTTGTCGGCTCAAATGACCAGCCCTGGATCAGGGCCCTTTAATTAAGGCCTAGATTTGTCACTATACGCTGCCACGCTGCCTTAGTGTTGAAGCAATGAATGACAATCTTGTGGGCATCATTAAGGAGTGTGCAATAGAAGTCGGTGGTAACTCCGCTAGACCGGATACCAGTAAGCTATCGCAGGAGACGAAAGGAGACGAAAGACGAACATGCTCTCAGGAACGGGGGAAGCCTAAAAGCAGCGAAGAAGAAACTAGGAATTGGCAAGAATCAGATGCGTGCGTTAAGAGACAAAGCCGGCAATATCATTACCAATACGGATGAGATAGTTCAAGTGGCTGAGGAGTTCTATTTCTATAGAGATTTATACAGTACCAGTGGTACCCACGACTATAATGGGAGAGAGAATAGTCTAGAGGAATTCGAAATCCCACAGGTAACGCCGGAAGAAGTAAAGAAAGCCTTGGGGCTATGCAAAGGGGGAAGGCAGCTGGGGAGGATCAGGTAACAGCAGATTTGTTGAAGGATGGTGGGCAGATTGTTCTAGAAAAACTGGCCACCCTGTATACGCAATGCCTCAAGACTTCGAGCGTACCGGAATCCTGGAAAAACGCTAACATAATCTTAATCCATAAGAAAGAGGACGCCAAAGACTTGAAAAATTACAGACCGATCAGCTTACTGTCCGTTGCCTACAAAGTATTTACTAAGGTAATTGCAAATAGAATGAGGAACACCTTAGACTTCCGTCAACCAAAGGACCAGGCAGGATTCCGTAAAGGCTACTCAACAATAGATCATATTCACACTATCAATCAGGTGATAGAGAAATGTGCGGAATATAACCAACCCTTATACATAGCTTTGATTGATTACGAGAAAGCGTTTGATTCAGTCGAAACCTCAGCAGTCATGGAGGCATTGCGGAATCAGGGTGTAGACGAGCCGTATGTAAAAATACTGAAAGATATCTATAGCGGCTCCACAGCCACCGTAGTCGTCCATAAAGAAAGCAACAAAATCCCAATAAAGGAAGGCATCAGGCAGGGAGATACGATCTCTCCAATGCTATTCACAGCGTGCTTACAGGAGGTATTCAGAGACCTGGATAGGGAAGAATTAGGGATAAGAGTTAATGGAGAATACCTTAGTAACTTGCGATTCGCTGATGATATTGGCTTGCTTAGTAACTCAGGGGACCAACTGCAATGCATGCTCACTGACCTGGAGAGGCAAAGCCGAAGGGTGAGTCTAAAAATTAATCTGCAGAAAACTAAAGTAATGTTTAACAGTCTCGGAAGAGAACAGTAGATTACGATAGGTAGCGAGGCACTGGAAGTGGTAAGGGAATACATTTACTTAGGACAGATAGTGACTGCAGATCCGGATCATGAGACTGAAATAATCAGAAGAATAAGAATGGGCTGGGGTGGGTTTGGCAGGCATTCTCAGATCATGAACAGCAGATTGCCATTATCCCTCAAGAGAAAAGTTTATAACAGCTGTCTCTTACCAGTACTCACGTACGGGGCAGAAACCTGGAGGCTTAAGAAAAGGGTTCTACTTAAATTGAGGACGACGCAACGAGCTATGGAAATAAGAATGATAGGTGTAACGTTAAGGCATAAGAAAAGAGCAGATTGGGTGAGGGAACAAACGCGAGTTAATGATATCTTAGTTGAAATCAAGAAAAAGAATGGGCATGGGCAGGACACCTAATGAGGAGGGAAGATAACCGATGGTCATTAAGAGTTACGGAATGGATTCCAAGGGAAGGGAAGCGTAGCAGAGGGCGGCAGAAAGTTAGGTGGGCGGATGATGTTAAGAAGTTTGCAGGGACAACATGGCCACAATTAGTACATGACCGGGGTAGTTGGAGAAGTATGGGAGAGGCCTCTGCCCTGCAGTGGGTGTAACGAGGGTGATGATGATGATGATGATGATGATGATGATGATGATGATGATGATGATGATGATGATGGCACATATGTTCGCAAGGCTCGGTAACTCTCGTGCATTGTCTGCTAGTAGAACAACATCGTCCACATACATCAGACCAGGGACCTTCTCTGGCACTGTTTGTCCATTACCAATGTGATAAGTCAAACCCTAATTTATTGTTTTCCACTGGCCTTTCCGTGCCCTTTACATAGAGCGTGAACAAAAGTAAAGTCAGAGGACATATTTGCTTAAGTCTTCGGTGAAGTTATGCCACTCCATTACAATTCCAACCTCCCTATAGAATTTATACGCCGTTGTCCCGGTAATCTTCCCGCTCAGCTTCACGAAATTGTGCCTCTTGTCGATTGCTTGGTAGTGAAGTAGTCGGACGTCTGCGACTAACTGTGCGTTAGGTCCGTGGATGAAAGGGGGACAGGAGACACTGTAGAGCTACCTTCGAGTTACAAAAGATAGACCAATGAACTCCAGAGCAGCACGAATTGCTTCGAGCTGTGTAGCCGCCGAGGATGTAATGTGAGATGTCTTGAACTGGGATGCTGATCGATTTCGTGGGAATTCATCTACGAGTCTGCCGTTTCCTATTTCCTTTTTTTGCTTTGATTTCCCTCTTTGCTGGTGTGTCGCGTCATTCAATACTTAATCTACCTTTCTGATTGCCTGGGGGCCTGCTTAGAGAAGCTACTACCCGTGCCTTGTGGTTAACATCCCTGCCTTCTCTCTTTAGTTCCTCCTCCTACTGACCTCGCCACGAATCGACGCCCATCCGACGTCCATTAATTGCTACGCTCGCGCTAAAATGTATCCCGCCACGCTCTAAAGCGTCTTCACAGCCTGCTCGGTGTACTTCTCCGTTAATTTCAATCATCTAAATTAATTGCCTCAGCTAGCGTCCAAATCTAACTGTTTACTGCAAGAACTACCCTTTCGATTCCACACCCATGCATTTCAAACCCTGCTATCCTGAACATTGCAATTTGCACTTACTTTGAAGTAGTGCACAGATCGTTAAGCCCTTTTGTCATTTGCTTAACAATCCCTGCCTACCCCCCCCCCCCGGGTCATGCAGTACGTCAATTAGTTCGCTTACTACCCCTGCCGCCAGCTACTAAAAGCCATACCACACTACCATATAGGCGTTTCCTGGGGCATTTTCTCCGAGATCAGGTGTTGCACGATTTATTGCACTTGGGTTGAAAATCACTGGAATATGCGTTCCTGAAGGTGCGAAAATGGTTTTTGCGCTAGAAGACGCCGACAAAAAAAAGAAAGGTATAGGTAGAGTACAGTACACTTATAGTAAAGTGTGCGTACCATACCTTGTGTTGTACACTGGCGCATGTTCAGTTTCGAAATAAATGGGTTGTATGTGGCGTTTCGGCTGTCATTTACCTTCCTTTCCTTGCGCGCGTCTTCCAGCGCAAAGACCACCTTCGCAATGCGGAACCAACTCGCTACTTTCATCACTTTCCTGAGTCTGTAATCAACGATGCGACTAAGCAGAAATTTATTATATAACTTAACTGCAGCAGCTTGCACGTCATGGTTCTTGTTTTCAGGTTAAGGACAACCGAGAGAGAGAGAGAGAGAGAGAGAGAGAGAGAGTAAAAGATAGAAATCAAAAAGAGAGAGAGAAGGCAAGGATCTAAACCAAAAAAGTATATGATTCGCTTCCCTTCGGTGGGGGAAGAAAAAATGAAAATGAAGGCGAGAGAGGAAGAAAAAAACGTGGTGAATGCGTGCACGCGTGCGCCTGGCGCCACGTAGTTCAACGGAGTTGTTAGGGGTGTTGCCGTCATAAATCATTAAAGTGCCTTCGCTGCCCTGATAACCACCGATTATTGGCGATAGTCTTCACGAAAGTATTCAAAGAGCAAAAATTTGATTGTGCATGTTTATGTGCTGAAACCACGATCTCACTATGAGGTTCGCCGCCATGGTGATCCCGCATTATTTTTGACCACGTGGTGTTGATTTACCTGCCCCCGAGTCTACGTGCACAGGTGTACTTGCATTTCGTCCCCACCGAAATGTGACCACTGCGACGGGCATCAAACCCACGACTTTGCACTCAGCAGCGCAGCGCCATAACCACTGAGATATCGCTGCACGTAATACATGGGCTAATGTTTTGCTGACTGTGGCCGTAACATCGTTGGCGTTCTTTTGCGTCATATTTGTCACATGAGAATTTATGTTCCGGCTCTAGGGCGTAGAAAGAAAAGTTTACAGATGGGTAGCAGTGATCTGCGCATTAGTGTCATATACCAGGGTATAAAGTCAAAGTAGTCCTCAATGCGGAGACATGTGCCCAATGCGAATCTACATCTAGTTTTGCTTTTAGGCACGGGGACAGGGATTTGTAAAGATTTCCTGTTTGTCATCTTTTTTACTTTTTTTTCATACCATATTGCGACTTTCCTACCAAACTTGCATCGTCCAGTGTCGGCTACAAATATTTCTTCGATATATTCCATGACCTTTACAACTCGATTTTATCGCTTCAAATGCCAAGTGGGACGTTTTCATTCTTTTGCATGTTGTGCTGCACAGCGCTCGTTTCCTCGTGCTGAATGTACGCAAGGTTACTGGAGCGTACAAATCTCAAATCTGGCCGACTTGGCCAGATTCAATTACTCCTCTTCTTCCGCGAGACGCTCAAATCTGGTCTGTGGGAGACACCGAAGTTTTCTAAACAACGCAGATATCTTAGAGACAAGAGAATCTTCTGCCGGAGGCCGCATTCGTTCGCAAGCAGCCCTTGTGCTGTTCAGTAACTGGTGTTGGGATGTTGATATATTCGTTCTTTTCCGCTTCGCTTGCATGTCATCTTACAAACACTACACGTGCCTACGGAAAGAGACAAAAAAAAAGAAGAATGTCACGCAAGAGCACATGTCGGCGTTGCTCTGGTTGCATGCAATTCGGATTGCAACGCATGAGTGAAATATACAATCTCTCTGCGATGACTTTAGACATCTCATCCCGCTATAAGAATGATGATGTATTTATAACTGTTTAGCCGGCTTCTTTTGATTGTATTTTCGGATAAAACATTCCTTGTATGTTTGCGTCTTTTTAAAGAGACGCAAATTTTTTTCGCTTATGCGTGCGCAGAGAATTCCGGTGGCTGTTTCGAGCAGCGAAAGGTTGCATCACAAACTGGCAAACTGCTGAAACTGACAACAGCAGCACTACCAGCGCTTTGTCAGTCAAAATATCTAGGACTGAATTTTTTTTTTCATATGCTCATGTATAGGGGGAATGGGGGCGTGCACTTATGAGCTGGGGATGTGAAATGTATTGCTTCACTCTGTACGCTAACGGTAATGTTAAATATTTTTACATGATTGTAACGAGAAATGAATGCGTTCTTCGTGTTGGACGCAAAGAAGCTTCGCTCAGATGCACTTGTGGACTGTCGCCACAATTAGTGCGATGTCTCTTTTTCTTGATAATCTACGCAATGACGTGCATTTTAACATCGCAGCGTGCATTGCTGCAAGCGCAAGAGGGAAGCTTCGACAAACCACTCCGTCTTGTCGCAAACTTCAGAAGTGTGTTAAACCCGACACTTCGACACTTGTTCGGTGCCGGCTAATTGGTGCGAGACGTCACGTGTGTATATTCATGTACAAATATACCTGCCGGGACACTGACCATCCAAGCAGCACCCGCTGCCAAACCTGGCAGGTTAGGCAAAGAAAGCTTCACTTTAAAGATGTTCATCTCTCAAGGACTTCGGTATCTGACTATTGACGCATACTTCCAGCGTACTAACAGCCATACAGGCACAACAAGTTATGGTCACTTTTGTTGAGATCGTGTTCACAGGATACTTTACGCCTGCCTCATTTGCATTTGGATTTGGATTATATTTACTGGTTTCCTCTCGTTTTCGTCAACCATATTCAATTATCCATATCCCATAAGTTCTGTAATGTTCTAATTGCGCAATCATTGTATGCATTGCAGGACGCGAAGCTCGAACCGAAAGTGAACTGCAGTTGGCTAAAGGAAACACATGTGACCTTTCCAGTCGATCCGTCTCCCTAGCGTAAATAATTAGCAAGTTATCCCGGTAGACTTCTTATGCCCCTGTACTTGAAAGGCAAGATTGTGACAGCGCAGTTCATTGCTTATAGGGTTATTGTATTTGTCATAATTGTAGCGCAAGCTAGGGCACCTACAGGTCTTAGACTAAAAGGCATTATTAGACGGTTCTTCCTTGGAAGTCTATCTTACCGATGATAAAATATAGCAAAAAGACAAATCGGCATATTTACTCTGAGGACAGGTTTAATCTCACAAAAATAGAGTGTACAAAATGTAACATGGCATGGATTCCACCTGGTGGCATTGACTTTGAGAGCTATCCAGGTTGCGTGAAAACAAGAGAAATAACGAAGATGGTTCTCTGCTTTCCTGTGAACGTAAGGATGAGATTAGAAGCGATTGTAGTACTTTCTTTCAGCGAAATTAACTAATTTTATAATTTATCAACTATATCTGTTTAAGTCTTAGTGCGTTGGCATACAAATACAAGTCGACGGTACCATTTCTGATGACGCCTTCAGTATAGCAAATGCGTTTGACACATACTTTCGCTCCGTTTTCACGTCACCAGCTGCAGGTACAAAATAGAAAAAATGGGAAAAAGCTTGGTTTTTCAATGGATAATGTTGTGATTACGCACGAAGAGATTTTGCCCTTCCTGCAGATGAACGTTGAAATGTACCCAGGTGCCGGGGAGATTTCAAATAAGTTCCTTAATTAGACGCTAAGCGCAGCAATTAGCACATTCTTTCGCACATGTGTGATCTTGCGAATGGCTTTAGCACGTGTCAAATAGTAAGATATGTAATATATGCGGTGCCTCCATCTTTTAACCTTGGAGTATGGTTACCTCTGAAAATGTTTTGAGTAACTGGGAAGACACGTCAAAATATAGTTAACGGAAAAGCATCAGTGATTCGTTCGGGTCCCGTAAATTCTTCATGCCATGTCCAACATAGATAAGTACTTTTATGCGAAGCATATTAACGTAGGTTCGAGCCTTCGCGCGACGCCCGGTGGTGGCCACGATTGACCCTGAAGTGGGGTCACGTGACATGACGGCACGTGATAACGTCACACAGGCTGCAGATGGGGCCTCATATCGCGCCGTCGGTCGCCTCCCGGCGGTGGCCACCATTGATCTTCAAGTGACCTTCAAGTAGGTCAGGTGACATGACGTCAAGTGATGACGTCACACCGGCTGCAGATGGGGCCTCATATCGCGCCGTCGGTCGCCTCCCGGCGGTGGCCACCATTGACCCTGAAGTGAGATCACATTATGTGACGTCACGTGATGACGTCACACCGGCTGCAGATGGGGCTTCATATCGCGCCGTCGGACGTCGCCCGGCGGAGGCCTCCACGCTTCGGTTCGCGCCGTCGCGCGCGACGCGGCGGCGGCGCCACCATCGCTGCATCACGTGATATGTGACGTCACGCCAGGGATGAAGCGGCGCGCGCCCGCCGTCACGTCAGTCTCTGTGCCCCCAACCGCGCCAGCGTCTTTGCGCCGGGCGTGTATGCGGTCAAGATGCCTCCAAACGCTAAGGATACGCTAAGGTTAAGCCCAGTGGATGCTTCGCATCCACTGGGCTTAACCTTGATAAGCCTCCAATTTTTTTATTACATTTAGCAAGGCTTGTTTCCAGCGTTATCAGTGGATTTCTCGTTTCCTTCTATAGTCTTGACGCTTTCAATGTCACCAAAGTCCAGTGAAAGGCCGTGCCGATTTTCGAGCTCGCTCTGCGTCGCCTGTTTAGAAAAGCGACGAACTTGGGCAACAAACTCGGAAAGAGTGAGCGGCTTTCCAACTTCCGGCCATGCGAAGCTTTTTTTTTTTCAAAGCAAGTTGCAGGTTTCCATGTGATGTAGTTCTGATGCGGCTTGGGTTATTTTCATGGTCATATATTTTATTTTCAGCTAACGCATCACGGGTGTAGCATCCGAGACAGCATAATCAAAGTAACACACATAGTAGCAGTTCCCTGTGAGCATGCCTTTTCAGTGCAGCCCGCAAGTAAAGCTATCCAGTCGTACAATTTCTTGGTCATCGTCCTTCGAATTCATTTTATCCCTCAGTGCTTGCCTTTCCACATTCCTAGTTTGACGTTGCAAAGAGTTTTATTATTCGTCTAGAAGGGCTGTAAACATAACATTCCAGTGGCGAAACTTTTCCGTTTTACAGCAGATTATATTGATTGAAGTACTGCTAGTAAGTAGGGCTCGTTTTCCCTTTTCTCTAGTTTATTAGTGAAAAATCAACTAATGCCTAGAAACACATGCAAAAACATAACGTAGAATTGGCGGCTGAGAGCTTAACATAGCTTCAACCGAAGCTTCACTACTTCATGCTTGTACAGCAACTCTTTCTCAGAGTGGAGGCTTGGACGAGTGGATTAAGACTTTCACTCGGAAGGAATCACCGCAGTCATGTGTGCTTGAAGCACCCTTCTATACTCAACTGGCTTTCTAGTAGGCTAGTAAATTATGAATGTGGATCTTTCCGACCTTTATATTGTGCAGCAAGAGAAGGTTTGGGCCAAAGCAAATTAGAAACGAATTCACTGTCAAGATTTAAAATCATTCCGAAAAACATTATTTTTAAGTGCGTATTATCGACTACGCAGGAACAGTGATTCTGATCTATAGAGGCAAAAAAAAAATGATTTAAGTGGAACTCAGGCCCTCATGTGAATTGCAGCACTGTCTGTCATGTTTCCTTTTCCTTTTTTGTATCTTTTTAAGTCGAAAGTTTGCCCTTGGGCGCAAAACATTTGGTACGTCCAAGTTATACAGATTTTATAAGTTTTTTTTTTAAGAACGAAGCCTGCACACCTATCAACAAAGTAGAAAGTGATGATCCACGGCGTCCATGCGTACGTCAACAACTTCGTTGCGAAGAGCGAGATGACCACGGTCCTTGAAACACACCCGTCCGCATTCCACCTGCATGTAGGCTTCGTTCTTTAAAAAGGCAATAGTTAGAGTTGCAATGTAGATGCGCAAGCGCACTCTCACGTATATTTTTTAAAATATGTCGGAGGCTTTTTTCCCAGCTGGGAGACTACCGAAAGAAATAACGCCGTGGCAACAACTCGACCAAGTGCTTCTGAGCATGTTCTAATGTTTACGAAATTCTTATGCCTTTAAGCGAGCATTGAAGCCTTTAAACAGTAAAATGTAACTATCTACTAGCCACCGGTCAAAAAAATGTTCGGTGTAACTGAGGAAATCTCAACTGTGGACGGTGTACCAAGATATGTCAATCTTTCATTCCAGTTGTGTGAGGCACAGACTCTCTCTCTCTCTATTTATCTCTATATATATATATATATATATATATATATATATATATATATATAAGTGAATCCTTCTTTAATATGAATTCTTGCATGCGTTGGTGCTGGAGAAGTGAGATCACCATTAGAATGGAAGAAATCTCGGAATATTACTTACAAACATTGTATCGGACAGGTTGCAGGCGGTCAGTCACTGTGTAGCACAAGTAATAGGTTTCTATTCATAGAGAGGCTCTGAGAGCAACCTCCCCTCCCCCCCCCCCCCCCCCCCTGAAAAGTATGAAAAGTGCTAGAGACAGACCGTGGTGTGTCTCTAGCACTTTTCCGATCCCGAAGGCGCGGGATCAAATCCTGGCCACGGCGGCTGCATTTCGATGGGCGTGAAATGCAACGGCCCTTTTACCGCGCATTGTATGCATGGTAAAGAACCCCAGATGGTCAAAATTTATCCGGAGTCCTCCTTTACGCCTTTAAGGGTGCGGTGGTCATGTTACGTAAAACGCATAAATGCAAGTTTTTAAAGCACTAGAGGGGAAAAAAAGACGGCCTGGTTAAATATTTTACCCGCCGCCGTAGCCCAGCGGTTAAGCCTTGTGCTCGAGCAGAGCCCAACAAGCCGAGTCGATTCGCTGAGCGCGAGGGTTCGATTCCAGCCGCGAAGGCCACCTTGCGATGAAGCCCAAGTGCGAAAACGCGCTTGTTCCTATAAAAAGAGATAAAGGGATTTACGTCCCAATACTACGGTCTGGCTATGAGGTGCGCTGTTGTGCAGTAGTGGAGGACTGCGGACCAATTTTTCTCCGCCTACGGTTCTCTCACTTGCACCCAATCCACACACAGTACGCGAGCGCTTTTAGAATTTCGACCCCATGAAATTGTGGCCGCCATGCCTGGGAACCGACCCGGGACTTAGTTCTGAGGCTAGGTTTCACAACTTTATTGTTTATATGCGCTTACTGGTTTTTTTGTGGTATTATTGATATACTCCGTGGGTAACCAAATAAGTTTATTTCCCCATTGAGTACACGGAGAGAACCGAAAAAATAATGACATATTCTGTAGTAATTAGTGTGCATCAATCGCATTATTTATTTATTTATTTATTTATTTATTTATTTATTTATTTATTTATTTATTTCAGTATTCTCAGAGCCAGATGCATTACAGAGAGGAGGGGCATACAAAATTGGCGGCAGTTTTCTTAAATGTGTTGACGTCGGTGATGGCAGCCATGAAGGCAGGGAGGTGGTTCGAGTCATTTCCAGTTCGAGGAATAAATGAATTTATGCAAAGACTAGTTCGGCATTGCGGTATTCCTACCTTGAAGTTGTGGTCAGTGCGTGAAGATATATAACATGGAAAGAGGAGTAACTTATCTTTGAGAATAGGGTTGGTATAATAAATTCTATGAAAAAGACATAAGCACACACCGCACACACAGGCATAAGCACATTATAAGCACACACCTGCCCTGCTGTTCTCTAAAATGGTTGAATCACTGTGCTCATTTTCTAAACAAGAAGCGTACCAGGAGATATACTAACTCTAGGTGCAGTCTACTTCGCGCACTGGTTGCTTACAACTCTCATAAATTTGTTGTTGTTCTCCGAGCCATGACTACGCTTGGCAGTTAAGGGTAATTGCCTTCTCGGTTTAGGTCTCTCTCACTCTCGTTTTTTTTTACGAGATTGCTCGGCTGTATGTCCGTAACCCAGCTCTTTGATGCCTGGGCACTTTTGTGCTGCTTACAAGGGAGGGCTATTTGGCTGAATCAGTGGCCTTAATTCCACAAGGCTGAAAAGGTAAGGGCGCCAGTAATTGAACATTGATCGCAAGCCTTAGCGTTCTGCCTTAACACAAGTTAATTGTTCATTCGCGCTTTTTAGCGCCATGAGAAGTTGTGCGAAAAGGCAAGGTTACCGATAAGAAAAATTTAGAAAAGCAGTAATCTGCGGGGCACACTTTTAACTCGATTAATGCTGATCCAGTAACGAACTTTGCACGCAAACGAGAATAGGATAGAGATCGATAGACATAAATACAGAAAGAGAGAGATAAGTCGGCCACTGAAAAGAAAGCCTAATGGAAATAGGGGGAGCTATCACCGCTTTGGTTGGCACGAAACATTTAAGGCAAATCGATAAGCCCGCTGCTTCAATTTTAAGCGAGAGCTAATTACGTGGAATACGGGCAATCAGTGGTCAAGCAAAAATAAAATAGCAAACTGAATGAAAAAAAAATGCAACAATGTATTTGATCCCCAAATTCTTATCGGCGAAGGACCATGCCTTAGTGCTTGCATATCATTGCTTTCTAGGTGTTTTATTTTGTTCTTTTCTTAATTCTTGTTGTTTCCATTACTAAAAAAAAACTTTCCCGTCCAGCTCACCACGCCTGCACGAAAAACGAAATTTAACCCGTTCACTTTATGAAAGAAATCTTTATTGTCGCTTCGCTCTTGTTTCCATTATTAGCCGGCCAGGAGAGGGTTAGCAGCACAGCTTTCCCCATGATCATGATTATTTTGTCTTAAACTGTTGTTTCTCTTGCTTTTGTAAGCGCCACATTCATAAACGAAGAAACTTCCTCTCTTTGTTGTGCATGAATACGCCTGCTTTGAAGTTCCAAGGTACTGGGAATACGGAAAGAAATGGAATCATGTGGTCCATAACTGCAAAAATAACCGGTTGAAAGATTACTGCGTTTTCAACGATTAGATCAGAAAAATATGTGCACCGATGAACGTTTTTATCTCATTTTAATATGTTTTTACTAGTGATAGATAAAGGGCTGATTAGGAGGATCGTTCTGCAGGCACCGGCCTCGTCATAAGAATAAGAGCTCGTTAGAGAGATGAAAATGACGACTCCGTTTTCATTTGGTTGCAGCCTTAATTGTTGCTAGTTCGTAATATCAAGGTGCGTGCCTCTATGGTACATCAAGCGCAATTTTGATAGTGGCGCATGGAACACGTAATCTGCTCGCATTCTTTAATGTTAGATGGTCGTCTACCACTTTCGCCTGTGGTGAATACTTTTTATAGCAGAGGGCTACAATGCTGCAGTACAACTTTCCGCCGCAATTCTGTCCGTCCCTTAATTTTCCAGATGCTACCTATCTTCAAGAATGAGGCCTGTGGACATATAAAGCGCTTTCTTCCTATTTATTGGGGAACCCCAACTTTGTCTTCAATCCATGATTCCACATGATTTCATTAAATTGTTGGTGAGCCAAGCCGAGTACAGAGAGCATCTAGATCAGTTTTTTAGATGTAGTATTTTTCCCGAGAAAGAGTTTTCATTTTAGTGTTTCTGTGCATCAGGGACTGCCCGATTATCATCTTGTTAGTGTTTCCTTGTCGCTTAGCTCTCACAATAAGCAAGCGAAACCGTTGTGCTTAGTTAAGAATTATTCTCGTGCTGATCACGCTGGCATGTTGGATAGCATGTTCGCTGGCATGTTGGAACACGTTGGCATGTTGGAACACATGGATAGTTGCCTTATTACCCGCCGTGGTTGCTCAGTGGCTATGGTGTTGGGCTGCTGAGCACGAGGTCGCGGGATCGAATCCCGGCCACGGCGGCCGCATTTCGATGGGGGCGAAATGCGAAAACACCCGTGTGCTTAGATTTAGGTGCACGTTAAAAAACACCAGGTGGTCAAAATTTCCGGAGTCCTCCACTACGGCGTGCCTCATAATCAGAAAGTGGTTTTGGCACGTAAAACACCAAATATTATAGTTGCCTTATTGATTTCAATAATAATGATGTTCCACGGATGTTCTTTGGTGTCAATTTATAGATATGCACCTTCGTTGGTTAGATACATTTGTGCCAAATAAACGGAAAAGAATAAACGGAAAAGTTTACGTGTCAATGGATGACACGTAACCTCATTCAACTGAGGCGCAACCTTAAGTAATTAAAAATGCGACATGCGCAGTAACCTTCAGTGTGTGCACTGCGCGTTCAGGTAGGGCACGCTCTACGAACATCAAAATATAATTATCTTCAAACGGTAGTGCCAAACTTAATAAAAACTGAGCCAACAAAGTTCTGGACCTTCACAAGTGAGCAAGAGAAACCTGTGACGCAGCTTAAATTTTATGGTCATAAGTTATGTGTCAAGGGTTTTAACACATATTTTAACACATATTTTTTTCACAGTGTGTTCTCGCGAGCTATCATGTGCCCATCCACGGCTTCTTCTTGAACATATGACGTATCACTTATATTTTATACCGGTGTGCTATCGCTTTTGCTAAATCTGAATGTAGAAAAGCCATCCGGTTGTGAAAATACTCCTAACACTTCTGTCAAGCGATATGCAGGAACTGTCGCTAAATTCCTTGTTATATTATTTCGTACGTCGATGGCAAATGGCAAAGTACGGGATGACTGGAAGACAGCCCGAATCGTTCCTGTATGTAAGAAAGGAGACCGTCTTGCTGTGGAAAGTTATCAACCTATCTCAATAACGTCGTCTTGCGGTAAAGTAATTGAACATATCATCGCTAAACAAATTAACCAGTTTCTCGAGAAAAGCTCCACTTTAACACGTCACCAGCATGATTTCAGAAAAGGATGCTCAACGATAAACCAGCTGATTGCGGTTATTCACTCCCTAGGCTCTTCTCTTTACATTAGCGGACAAGTAGACATAGATATTTTAGATTTTAAAGCATTCGACCGTGTACCTGATGATTCATACAGAAGAAAATAAGAAAACTCCATGCTTCCGCCTATTATTATACATTCGATTACTGATTATTTGAGCAATCGTAAACAGTATGTTGTGATCGACGGGCAACAGTCGGGCTTCTACCGGTAGCATCGGGAGTACCGCAAGGTAGTGTACTCGCACCATTACTTTTCCTTTTGTACGTTAATGATCTTGTATATGCACTTGACTTAAACATTAACATCAGACTATTCGCTGACGATTGCATTTTGTACAGAGATAGAACTTCCCACGACGATCAACTCGAACTTAACAACTTAAACAACATTTCGGATTGGTGCAACATGTGGGAATGCTTCTGAACACAGAAAAAAAAAGCGTTTTTTTTACGAATTACACGTGAAATAAACCCGCTAATGCACACTCATAAGCTATCTTCGTCAGACTTGCAGGACGTTGCTAACTACAAATACTTGGGAGTCACAATTACTGACAATCTACCATAGAACATTCATATTGACAACGTATGCGCATCAGCCTCCAGTAAACTCTGTCTACTGCGACAGAAATTAAGAAACGCTCGGACTTGTGTAAAACTTGTTTGCTACTCATACTTCATTCGGCCGATGCTTGAGTACGCATGTATAGTCTGGGATCCCTATACCGAAATTACCATTAAATAACTAGAAGGAATATGAAGGAACGCAGTTCGATTTATTTTTATCTAAATTTTCGCAGTATGTTTCTACCACGTAACTTAGAGTAACAAATGGTACGCGATTACAAGCTTTACGAAGTAAAAAAAAATTGCGCCTTGACTTTTTTCAGCACTTATTAGTAATAAGTTATTCATTGATCCATCAAGGTATATTAAACCCCTAACAACTAGACACACCAGCCACCACCAACTTCACAATATAATGCCACATTCTGCGAGTACTGAAGTGTTGAATTATTCCTTTTTTCCTCGAACAATTAACGACTGGAACTCGATGCCGTCTCCAACTGTACCTACTACTGATTGAAATATCTTACCTTTTTTTTGTGTCTATTAAAATGTGTTTGTACACATCCTGCTTGGACCTGTGAATGGTCCGCAGTATTCTATAAATAAATAAATAAATAAATAAATAAATAAATAAATAAATAAATAAATAAATAAATAACACGCCAAATGCAATAATTGGCAAATCTCACTCTAATTTGGTACGACCGCGGGATGCATGTGTCAAACGTGAAGAACACAAGCGTTACCATAACTGCGGGTACTCATTGGAGGTGGTTTGCAAATTTAATGCAAGACCTTTTCTACAAAGGATTACAATTTACGCGTTTAGCGGTCATAATAAACGTAGCTTCTGAAAGCCTACCTGTAATCTATAATGAATAAACCAATTTCAATTTTAAATTCATGTTTGACATCACCTCTAAAAAGCTGCAGATGACTAAGAATGTAGCCTAACACTTTTCCGGGCTCCCACTCGTGTATACTTTCCGTCGGCAATTCAGACAGACTGCAGATTTACTGCACATTTACTGCAGCTGTACTGCAGTCGGTCAGAATCAGAGTGCAGCAATATATACATTACAGTGTATTGTATATACAATAATTACGAAGCACCTTTGCTGGTATAACGTAGTGGTATCAATGCTTTGTTTCAGAAGCTCGTTCTTTGTTCAAATGAAATTAAGTCGTATTTGCCGGTACTTGTGTTGAATTAAGAATGTTTACTGCGGCTGTTAAAACAACGGTAAGATAAACGCAATCCATAACAAAAACTAAAACGCTAATTAAGGCGGTTTCCTATAACTTCACTTGCCTGCAATGATCCGGCGACCAGTCTAGGACATCACTTGCAGAGCCAGACTTTAGCCAGATCTATAGGCGAATTTATTCATGTGTTAAATGCGAGTTTCAAGTTCATGTTACACTTGTCGTATTTTCTTTATGAAAAATGCAGCAGATCCATTGAGTTGGAATATACATAAAGCAAAGCTTTGTGTGCGTGCCTGTAGCGCCAAAACACGAGTACACGTACGCAGGCGCGCGCACACGCGCACACACCAGCGCGGGTGCGCATTAATTATACCAAGTCTTTTGTTAAGTGGAGTTGCTGACTAGTACGGGAGACGCCTTGAACGCATCATGGTTTGAGAGACAGAATGCGCTGACGTAAGTAGCGCTATTCGAATTCATTCTTTCCGCTAGTAGAATTTATTTCCTCATTAGCGTTCAGCCGCGGAGGCGCGAAGGCGAGCTTTCTGGTTAATTGTTTTCTTTCCTTCGCAGAGCAGGCGCTGCCACTGCCGCGGATGCGCGGAGGTGAGCGCCATCTGTTGGTGGCGCAAGGAAACCGGACATGCGCACGGCACGCGTACTGCGCTGTGATTGGTTGTCCTATTCCGAAGAGAACAACCAGGCCGCAGTACCCACGGTGAGGAAACTCGGCGAGGTTCGCAAAGCTTCGTTGTTAGAAGAGCAATCTGTTATGTCGTAATAATTGTTTTAAGCGTCACATGATTAGCGCACACCTTAGGACACTTAGAAATTATGGCAAAAAAAAATCGCGTACCATTTCGGCAATCAAACCTAACGAAAACATTTCAAGAGGAATATGGTGGCGGCTAGAATATACAACTGGAGAAGCAATCGGTACCAATGCGCAGGAATAAAAAAGCGATGTTGCATCACGCTTGGCACGAGATAAAAGTAACGTAATACAGGAACCTTATGGTCAAAAAGTTTGGTGAAATTGATCGACGAGAAATTGACTACTGAATTCGCCTGGCTGGTCGCGTTACTGCTTTTTCCAAACTTCTGTGAGCATCGATATCTCAATACAACAATCGTAGATTATTGTTGCCTAACAATACATTCCCCTGTGCGTCTCCTGCACAAAAAAATGTAACCATCACTCTTACCAAGGACCCATGACTGCTCTTAGAAGGCGATTACCCCTCAATCTCGATGGTATTCCTTCGTGACCACACTTTCACGAAGGCACGTATTTCAGAGCGACATTCGCCGGTGCTCTCATTATTACCTGCAGCGCTTCCATAAACCCTCTCGCTTCCCCTCCTCCCTTCCCTCTCCCCTCCCTCTCCTAAAGACGCACATTGGAGGAGTCCTGATGTTTCTGGTAATGGCACGGTCAATCTGAAAATTTCATGATTTATCTGCGGCTCAGACTGGCGTGACCGAGACGACGCCAGCGTGAAAAACGCACAAGGGAGCCTATAAGTATAGCCAAGCCAAGGAACGGGCGTCGCGCGCTCTTCACTTGTTTCTCGTTTCCACCAGGAAGGAGGATTTTCGCTCGGGAAAAATACGAGCCTGGCTTCTGCGAGATGGGCTTCGCGTCCGAAGGCTGAGAGGTAAAAGGAAAACGGAAAAGCAGCTGCCTGAGCCGCTCTTGGGTACGGGGCTGCAGGGAGCACAATGTTGCCTTTCGCTGCCCTGTTCGGACGGCGGAAGGGGATGGTTTTGCCGCAAGAGCCAGCGCTTCACAAGGCGCCTGGAAACCTGATGACGGTAGTTGAGCAGGGTCGGGTAACATCCCGCGTCTTTTCGAGCACACTGAAGAGAGATGAGCTAGCCACGCGTATGCATATCTCGCGTCCTCAGGGTTAGGAGGCACGGGTTCTAATCGCCGTTTGGTGATCTGTCAGAGGGAAGCTGCCACGCTTCAGGTCTCCCTCATTGAGATTCACATCTTATGTTCAGGCAGTGCTGCGAATTTAGAATGCCGTCAGCGTACGACTCATTGTATGCGGCGGTAGTACGCGTCCTTGTTTTTTTCTTTGACTTTTCCAACTGCATTGAAAGCAAAGACCATGAAAATTTAGCGATTTACTCAGTGTGCTGAAGTCTGAGCAACATTTACTCTTTTACTTGCTGGATATAGGTTAGGTTAGTCATAGGTTGACCACGGGAAGATCGTTCAATTTCTCTACTATCTAATCTATCTACTAATGTCTACTAATGATACTAATCCTTCGTTGGTATCATTACCACTTTTCCTTTCGCCTCTAAGATTTTTTATTGCCTTCAGCTGCAATTTTCTTTCTTTTCTTGTCGACTTGCGAAGGGCGCTATAATTAACACCGTTCCAATATGTTTTTATTCCAATCTCCTCACGTGAAATGTACGTAACTGTCGATGCATGCAACGGGCTGCGACCCGCTGCGTTGCTTGAACCGCCCAATCAAATGCTTTCCACGTATAGAAGAGCTAGCTTTTGTTTGCTTTCAAAACGAATAGAACTTCGTACCTTGACAGGTTCTTGTTATATAATTCGCTGACAAGAGGCGAGAACAAATAAGTGCAGAGGGCTTCGCGGAGCACTGGCCGCCGCAGAGAAAATAGATAGTCGGATGAGGTCGTCTGTGATTGGACCGCTTTCGCTTCTTTTGCTTGCGGTGGCTGGACGAAAATCGCGCAAGGAAAAGGCGTGCAACACAAGGTTAAAATGCCACTAAAATGAATCCTCCGTGAAGAAAAGTAGGCAGCGTTATTTTGTATAAGTGTCGAAATGCGTCGGCAGCGTTATACTGCCGCGTAAACATTTTCTTAACGCAAAAATATTCGTTCTTCCGGGCAGCTCCGAGTCCCCAGTACCAGACTGCTCGGTGGGCAGACATTTTCTATTCCTTTAGGAAAGGGGTAGTCGCCAGCTAGTCCGAAAAAATTCACTTTTGTTATTCGTATTAACGCATGTTTAATACGCAAAAGTCAGTTTGACATGGTAAGTTTTTGCGGTTTTTTGATGTCGAGTGGTAAGAAAGAAAGGTGAAGTTGGCGCAGCCCAAAAACGCTTGTCACAGACATCTGCCGGCCAAAATAATGGCGTCAACACAAATGCTGTCATCACAACAGTAAAGTTTGTCACCTCAGGAGACGAGAGGTGTTTCCTCAAGAAAATAACGGACAGAAAACACAGCGCCGTGATATGCTGTTGTTGTCAGCGTTGTAATCATCAACAGCGGGGAGGACTGCAAGCGTCATTATTTCGGGGAAGTCATCCAAGCGTGTGGAAGTTCAAGCAATACACGGTACCCGCCTCTTCCGCTCATTACGACACGTCGATGCCATTACTAGAAAGGCACACAATAAAGGGTGGGGGGGGGGGGAGCAAAATGCTATAAAGAAGGAAGCCAGGGAAGCAACTCACGGACACCCAGGCGTGGGACGCGCTTGTTGTTTTTGCATTTTGCGCGTCGCAATCGCGTTCACCTGCTTTTCTTGTCAGGCTCGTTAAGCGGAATGTCGACTAATGGACCGGCACCAACGTCACTGCTTAATTGGCTCACGCTCGGCCGGACGCTGTACGGAGTAATATTGGCGATTATGTTTTGACTAAGCCTGTGGTACTCACGATCGTTGCAACACAGGCTGTCATAGAGCGAGAGAGGAACTCTTGTTGGGACTTCTGGTTGACGTACGATCAACGCCCCCCTGCAAAGTGAAGCCGCGCTTTCGTCGCGCCAGCTGCCTCTACGTCAACTCGGTCGTGTGCACGCCACAACATGGACGTTCTTCGGCATGCCACTGCGAGATCGTCTTACAGCGTGGACGCGACTCCTAATGCGGCCGCTCGACGCCGACAGGCGACAAGGCGGCGCTCCTGATAGTAATTGCCCTCGCCGGTCTTGCACCAAGTGCCAGCTCCTCGCAAGCGCGAAAAGCGCCGTACAAGCAGCCACTCGCGTCTTTCTTTTTCTTTGCTTGTGGCAAAAGGATCTGCTAAGGATCGCAGAAACACGCTTTAGACTGGGACAGACAAGCACGAATGAAAAGAGTATGCGAGGTAGTTGGCGGCAGACGCGCTCTTAGTACAGCATACGGAATACTTCATTTTTCCTACAAATTTGTTTGACCGCGCACTGCGGTCATTTGCCTTGCCGTCGCATTGTCTTTCGTTGATATTTTTACGTAATTTGGAAAATGTGACAGTGTGGAATAGGGAATCTCGCATATCGAGGAGGAAAGAAAGGGAGGAGGCACGGATGTTACTCAGAAGTGTAGGAGATGGGAAATGGGTAATAGGAGATGGGAGAGGGGGAATATAAAGATGAGATAGAGAGAGGACTGAGGGGGTCAAGGAGAAAACGCGGTGAGTTTGAGCACGCGCGCGCAGCACGGCTACCTCCTCCCCCCCCTTTCCCCAAGTATATCGTGTGTCCAAGCTAACTTAAGCCAAGGTGTTCAAACAAAGAAAAGATTACAAAATCATGGGAGAAGACACGTTATAACACCTACAGTTTTCCGCCGTCATATGACTGTCAGCCGTACGGCGTCAGTCCAGTAATTGTATCTTGCAACATGTCTTTTTATTCGTCTTTTTTTCTTTGAGCACCTTGGCTAACGTTGTCTGGGACCACTTATACAATAGCCGACAGTACTTATTAGGCTCATAGTTATAGTTTCTTGCAGCCAGTCTTGATGGGGTAGAAATTACATAAAATGATAAACCAAGATTACATGAAGTACAAGATAGCGTTCTGCGAAAGAAGGTCATGCGTTCAACTTGAAAGCGAGCACGTAAATTATTCATCCCAAGCATCAAGTCAGACGCATGCCGAACTCTATGAATCTTGTCAATCATATCTTTCCCGTTAGCTTTCGCAAAGACTTGGAGGAAATTTAACCTGGATCAGTGTGTTACCATACACGCAACAAGTTCACTTGAAGTATGTGTTTTGAATACCACGAAATGACAGGATGCATCATTGACATGCCGAATAAAACCCGTTTTTACATGTTCACCACGCTGTTTAAACAAACAAATATTTAGCGCAACAAACACGAGGAGATCGTCACATTGTCTATTTCTATGGAGATGGTGCTTTTGACATATATCTTCGGTTGTATTAAAATTGTGTTTTTCCTATTCCTAACATACCTGTCGGGGCAATGATTACGTCAAAGACCTATCTTCAGGTTCCAGATAGGTGCAGGCAGGGTGTCGAACGGTAAAATGTCCGGGTTCGGTTTTGGTTCAGGTTCAGACTTCTACATATTATACGACTCAGTGCAGGTTAGGATTCGGAACAAAAATAGGATTCTTCGAACCAGTTTTAACCGTTTAAGGCTATTAGCGCAGCTCAGGACGAGCGAAAAAGGAAAGAGGTAGGGGTAATCAAAGGGAGCGGAAAACAGGGTGGGCGCTCACCCTGTTTTCCGCTCCCTTTGATTACCCCTACCTCTTTCCTTTTTTGCTCGTCCTGAGCTGCGCTAATAGCCTTAAACAGTTATGACATACCAACTCGCCCAAACTGCCACGCTTTTGACCTTCAGTTTTAACCGCCTCATAACGTTCTACACCGGTTAGGAATTGAGGAGAAAGTTTGATTGAGAGAGGTTAGGAATTGAGGAGAAAGTTGAATTGAGGAGAAATATAGAGTTTGCTGCAAATCTTGTTACTCTACAACGGCTTTAATTTACGTTGATTTCTATATTAGAAAAAAAATCGTCAAGCAGGTAAGGGCATGCGAAAATTTCAGGGAAGAAGTAGGGGCGGCATGTTGAAAACTAAAATTTTATTTATATTGCTGCTTCTGCTGCCTGCTGGCTCCCACAGCGAGGCGCATTCAATTTACTCGACTGCGGAAGCGTGTGCTATGCCATTCTTTTCTAATGCCGTACGTGGAACCTTCAAGCTAGCATGGAGGAAGTGCCCCACTTCTATGAGCCAGTCAGGTCATTACAGTCAATTTGTTATCTTTGGGGGTCAAGGATCCATCATCTCCGTTGCTTACCAGTGAAGAGACCTCGGGGCACACTTTCGAGAACCATATGACTTACCAGCCTTCTCTTTGAAACAGATTCGCGCCTGCTGCGACATCACCGTCTGACTTGTGGCATATGCAGAAGCTTCACGTTCACCTCCGAATACTTGTGATCGCAAAAAAGGCCAAGATGTCATCGACAGCTTTATAGCATCTTACTTCAGCGCTTTTACCCGAAACGTATGCGCACTGTGTTCACATTTACACGGATGGTTCCGCCCCGAATGCCATCGCAACGACCACTGCTGTTGTTCGGGCACGTAAGGTCACAACTAAAATTCTGAATGTTGCATATGACTACGGCAACAGAATCAGAACTTGCCGCCCTACGTGCTGCTGTTCAATATATACAATCGGGATCATCATTTAAGTGGGCAGTGTTCTGCCATTCTCAAGCAGCTCTTCATAGCCTGCAGACGACGCTTTGCCATGAGAATTATGCGTAGCAGATTTCAAAAATGACAAATTAGCTCTGCAGAAACCTGCAACATAGAGGAAGATTCATGAAAGGAAAACATTGTCGTCCACCGGACTGTAGCAGCAAGCTACAAAAGAAACCCAGACGGGTCTCTCAGAAGGAAAGCTTCCCAGTTGAAGAAAACTTCTTGCTGGCCTAGGGATCGAACCATATATGAATGAAGATTTTCTTTTTCATGAACGCTCCTCCATCTTGTGGGCTTCAGCAGAAATGATCTGCGTATTCACTGTCTCTGGGCTTTGATTTGTCGAATAATATTCACCGTGGCGTTGCGATATGCTAGCCTGCTGATTATCTCACATCGTAGAGTGACCATTACGAAAAAAAAACGTTGGTTTCGGGTTTGATCCCCGAAAGAGGATGACTTTCTTTCAACTCCGAAGCTTCAGTTGTGAGACACCTGCATGGGTTTCCTTACCAGCTTCGTGCCGCAGTCAGGTACATGAATTTGAATGCGAAATCATTGTATCCCCCATTACGCGAAAATCTGGCGTTGTAGTCGGCGGCGTGACGAAATGATGGTACCAAAAATGGCCGACGGCAAAGAGTGAAACCACATAAAAATACTCGCATTGCGGTCAAATTTCTGCGGGAGGTTCCTGTAAACAATTAAATTAACGCCTTTGAAAAGAATGTTAGGTAAATTGTGGTCTGGTGAGAATCGAGTCCAGGGGCTCTATAACGTAAACTACTACAATATTTTTTTATTCCAGTCTTCTGACGGGAAATTTGCGTAAATGCCGACGCAAGCATCGGGTGGTGACCCGCAGGTTTGTCTGAACAGACCAATAAAACACTTGCCTCTCTTATAGGAGGTCACCTTTGTTTGCTTGAAAAACGAATACCATTGTCTATACTAAGCAGCTTGCCTTATTTAAAAGACATGTTTCTTGCCGCATGTTAACACAAAAAGGAAGACACATAAAGACAATATATTAACAATCTGGAAGCTACAGCGGTAAACATATTTTTCAGTGCAAAGACGCACAAGCCCAATGTGCAGTTTAGGAGCATCTTGAGCGAACGAGGCACGTGGCAGTTGCTACTTAGTAGGCACATTCTAAAGGTGCTGAAATTTGTTAAAGTAAATGACCCTTTCTGGACAGGCAATTCACAAGACACAGTGCAGTTTCTACGAAACAAACACTCCATAGGCAAAGCGTTTTCTGTGGATGTTGAGGATCTGTTTTATTCAATTCCACATGATGCACTTTTTGTTGCTGTAGAGATGCGCATAAAAGAAAGCGGCATCATAGCTTTCCAAAATGCAGCCGTTGTTACGATTGAGGACTTTTAACATTATTGGAAGCCTATCTTAACAGTACCTTTATTTGCCTTGGCAAACAGCTTTTCTTGCAAAAACGCGGCATTGGCATTGGTTCGTGTATTGCGCGGTTGCTGTGCAACATATTCATATCTAGTGTTGACCGCCTGCTCGACGAGGCTTATAAACGGGACAGCAATTTCAATATTTTAAATGTTTTTTAGATACGTCGACGACTTCTTAATCATTTTTAGCAGACAACGTTCATTAAAGCGCTGCGATGATATTTTAAACATTTTTATGGACAATGGCAAAGGGGTTTCGTTTACGCATGAAGTGCCACAGCGTAACACCCTGCAGTTTTGAGACTTAAGATTAACATTTCATGACGGGCAAGTTTGTTGGAAATATTTCCCACGTGCGAAGAAGGGGTTCCCACGTGCCAAGAAAGGGTTGCTGCCATATAATTCATGTCATTCGAAAATTGTCAAGCGTGGAATTGCTATGCTCTGCTTGGAGTCTGCCCTCGGAAAGTTGTGTACACACGCGATGCAGGCCTCATTCAGTAATCAGATTAAGCGACTTAAAGCAGCACGGTTCCCTGACTCGTTGGTGACCTCAGTCACCGAAAGCCTTTTACGGAAGGTTAAATGTACCAGATCCACAAGGGAGGAAGAAAGTGCCAGAACCGTAAGACATGCAGTGATCCCTTATGTGCTTAAGGTCTCCCATAACCTCAAGAAGGTGGCAGGCCGGTATGGTGTACCCATTGCCTTTTCTGCCCCCGACAAACTGGGTCGACTCTGTTCGAGAACCACTCGCGAGGAGACCGGTTCGCGAGGCTGTGTAAAGAAACAGGGCACGTCCTACGGGAGAGGCGCTACGGGCGTGGTGTATGAAATTCCCCTTGAGCGCGGCAAGTCCTACATAGCACAGACTGGACGCTGCATAAATGAACGAGCCAGGCAACACCAACTAAATCTAATGAAAGATGGCATGGCACATTTGCCAGCGCACTGCAAGGCCTGCAAGTGCAAACCAAGTTTTTTCTGAGATTAGGATTCCTGGCATAAGTAGAAAGCAAACAGCACATGAGTTAATGGAAGCTTACTATATAAAAAAGAAAGGTTCAAATTGCATTAGCGACACATCTATCGTGCTCTACGAATCGGAAACAAGATTGTTTGACCCCTGGGTAACGTAGATTTGTGAACAGCCTGCGCATGCGTGTGTGTTTATATATATTCATGGGTCACAGCCCAAATTAAACCAGTTGGAAGTAAGAAGCCGCTCGTGTTGTCTTTATGTGTCTTACTTTTGTGTGTGCTAACCTGCGGCAAAAAACATGTCTTTTAGCAAGCACCAACTAGGCCAACAAGCAGTTCTATTGTCTTATTTATTTGGCTGACAAGAAGCGAGGAGCACGCTCAAGTGGAGAGGGATTCAATGGGGCCGAGCCAGTGCACTGATAATCGATAACCGGGTGAACAGGGTGGTGCTGGTGCCTATATGGTCCGCTTCCACTTACTTAGCTTGCGGTGGCTGGTCGAAAATTGCGGCGGCATGCAACGGAAGCTTAAGAATATCTCTGAAACAGATTCTCAACAAAGAAGAGTTGGCAGAACGAGGTTGTAAAGGTGACGAAAATGCTCGAAAGCGTTACATGGCCACGCAATAAGTTTTATTATACGCAAATAAACCCATGCTCTCCGGCAAGTGCGAGTAGCACGTGCCTGAGCGATCTACGGCGGCCATCTTTTATTCCTTTCGGAACGGGGCAGCCCGTGGCGATACCGAAGAAAATTCAGTTTTATTCGACATATTAATACATCTTTGACGCGTGCACGTCACTTTGACGTGGTGAGTTTTCGCGGTTTTGTGACGTCGCGTGACAGGCAAGGGAAGTGCGTGCAGGCCGAAAAATTTTGACCAAACGCCGATGGCTAATGGCGAAAAGGCGTCGATTCCCGAATAACCAAATCCCAAATTTTTCTTTTGTTCGGTCGAGTCATGAACAATCAGTGTGCACGTCGTATGAGATGGGGAGCTATCGAGGTTTTCATGGCGCCGCGTGACAGACAGGTGAAGTTGGGGTGGTCGAATAAGTTTTTGATCAATCGCAGAAGGCTGATTGCAGTATTGGAATAGAAAAGGTTGGGATAGCTTTAAGTAATAGCGCCCCAGGCTTCCGGGGTGCGAGGCGAGCACGCTTGGCCTGTGCCATGGCGGCTCCACGGTTCTGGCTGACTAAACGTGTGGCCTAGAGCGTGCGTCTTTGGGCATGTAACGGCGTAGCCAATGGGCGCCACGGCGTGGGTGTATAAAATAAAAATAATTAATGTGCAACTGAATGCCGCTGAGTTGACCTTCGAGTTATGAGCTCCTCGCGGGCAAGTGAGCCTGCTGAGCCGCTTGGCGCGTTTTCCTTTGGCCTTATCCAGGCACAGGTAAAACGCAGGCGAGCGCTTGCGCTGACGAGGAACGTGGAGAGAAAACAAACAACACAAGAAAGAGACCATAATGCTTGCGCATTCCCACACGTAAGCGGCCTTAATTGTCTCTACGAAGTTTTTTTTAGTTATTTGTGATTTCAGACAGAAAAGCATTCTGGGATCGCGCTGTCGGAGAAAGGACATGATGGTATGTTCTAGTGGTTGCTCGGTCATTGCGGATTTTTCGTGGATCATCTTGCTGACGAAGCTGCCCGGTTAGTCCATTATAACGCACAGACGAGTCTCGTACCACTATACAGGCAGATAATGTTAACGAATCGCTTCGCTACGTCAACCTGGTTGTTTGGAAAACTTTGGAGTATTACAATCGTCGTTTGTGCATCCTTGATCTATCCCTGCAGCTTCACCATTACTAACAACGTTCTCGTGGCGTGACAGTACACTGCTGTGTAACCTGTGAATATGTGTAGCCTTTTGAAAAGTTCGTACTCTTTCCTTATTGTAATGAAAGATTCCGCTGTGTTCAAGTACTGTAACTGAAAAGAGCATCGAGCACTTTCCCTGCCATCACTTCCACTTGACTGCCAACCTATTCGGAGCGCGCTTAGCCAATTGGATTGTCGACCCTTTACAAAGACAAATATTATGGGTGTTTGGCCTCATACATCATCTAACTAGAAAGCCCCTCTACGCCTGCTATAATAATTGTTTTAAAATCGGTGGACATAACGGGAAACTTCCATAGACTCACTGCGTCTACTACTGTGCAAGGTTACTATCTCCTTTTACCTTGCTATTTTTTTAAGTCCCTCATTCCTCTTTTACCGCGCAGTAGATACAACCAGGCGTTAGGTTTCTTGGATTTCCTTATTCTTCCCTCTGTTGTCATGCTTGCTTTCCTTCAGCTTCGTCGAAATTGGGCTAGTGTGGCAATGTAAGAATATGACCACCACATCATGATAGAACCGCGCGACGTTTGTGTCCGGTTGCCTCACAATAATTTATCCGCAGTTACAGCCCCGTAGCTTAGTGCATTACGAAGCAAATATAATCCGGTTCTTTGTCTTTTCTCGTCTTACCCTGCAAAAAGGGTGTAGCAACAAAAAGCTCACCAGATCTTCATTTTCAAGTGAATTCGTTCCGAAAGCTACAATAAAGGGAACCACTAAATAATTTTCCTGAAGTCTTTTCCTGAAGTTTATGGTAAGAAGTTATTTACTAAAAGAGAAAATGAAAACCAAAGGCTGTTTTATAGAATTTCATCACCGAAACCCAGCGCCTGCACCTCAGGGTAGCGTCAGGCATATCAAAATATTTATTGATACTTCGGCCCTTGTGGCTTCGAGAAAGTTCTCCAAACTTTCAAAATTTATTCTTTGGCCTCATTAGAAAGCATTATTGTCCATCTTTACTTATAAAACTTAAGTGGGCCCGACAAGACACCGCCAATATTACCGACATCATGGCTAGGTAGTAGAAATTCAAGACACCGTCGGGTGGGAGCACCTGTCTTCAGCATTTTGAATTTTTTTGGTATTATGAACTCTATCAACTCTCTTCTCAAAGTGAACATAGGCCTCAGACTTAAAAAGAGAGTAGTTTGTTAACGACATACAACTTAATTTTTTCTTTAGCCTTCCTTCAAGCATAGGCGGCAGCACAGGACCGACCTTTTGCTGCATTGTCTTTAGGCATATGTGTTGTCATATTGCCAATATGCCGTAAGAAGCCATATTGTTAAGTAATTTGTCATATTTAGTATCGATGTGCCTCAAGTTGTCGAATAATTTTACCTTGCTCTGCAACCTTCTAGTCTTTTGATTAGCTTATCTGGCAGAGCAACTACCCAAAAAGGGAGAAATTCGTCCGAGTCCGCGGTTCAATCGCCAGGACAAGGTCTTTCTTCGTTTACGAAGCTTTCTTTCTGAGGAAATGGTATGGCGATTCCTCAGTAGCTTTAGGATGCAGTCGGGTGGGGGATAATTTTCTCTTTCCCGAAGCTCCTTCTACTGTGCAGACGTCCGCACAACTGATTTTCCAAGGACTGGTCAAACTCTGCTTTCCCTCAGGCTGTCATAGAAGATCATTCAGTGCGTCTCGGCCTCGAAACCACTCCCATTTATTCTTTTTAGCTAACACGCACACTCACTCTCTCTTTCAATCATTTGGAGTGAAAGAGTATTATCGTCTAAATTTATTTCATTTGCCATGAATAGTCTCTAATGCAATATGAAAAAAAAATCTGAATAGAGTAGCTGATGGATTAGCATAGAAAACGAACAATGGGAAGATAATATTACATTTCACCGCACCTAGTCTTTTCAAACTGCTTAGTTGTCTTATTTCTTGTGCTTTCATTGATTAATACTCCATTTTCTTTTCTATCTCGCTCACGGTTTGACTTTACTGTTATGCTCTCGCGTGATTTGATCCTCAGAATAGAATGTCATTCTGTTCACTTTTGCTTACCTGTGAATGCGGCAAGGGATTCCTTATTTAGAGCAATATCTCTATCATTTGAGAAAAAAGAAAGAAACACGTTTCACACTGCGTCCACTTAGGAAAAGAACAGGGCTAATGAAAATGTCATATCGACAAAAGATAAAGTAGAATCTGTAGCTAAATTGCTCCGAATATTGCTGAATTGACAATGTGATCGCAGAGTCGTCATGAGTGTATGTAAGCAATGTATATTTATGATGCGTGCTTGAACGTAACGTAGTGCACCGCACTGGCACACTCACTGCAACGTTTAGAGCTTGGAGAAGCTCAGTTGTGGAACTGGGGTCGAATAATCAAAGATTTTCGTTCGTAAGTACTGTTTTTCATTGGCTGATCGCCTTCGCTAGTAATACGTAACAATATGTCCAACATCACAAACGCTTTTAGCGTAAGAACGTGTTATGTACACGGGCCCAGATTTCTAGCTACTGTATTGTGAGTTCCAAAGCGCGCATGTACACAAGCATTCCCCTCTTGCCCCCCCCTCCCTAAAATACAAGGGAAACGAGAACACGTACATGTATCTGGAGCGCGAAAGACTATAATGGTTAGAATAAAAAAAAGTACCGCTACAACATTTCCCATGCAATAGTGTGATACACATCACAAATTCGAACACTGGAAGCAAAACCATTCGCTCGGAATGAAAAACTTCACTATGCTATGCTACTTCACTATACGAGGAAGCATGACTCGTGCATAAGGTTGGCAGGGAGCGGGAGATATACATTTAATAAAAGATTATGTAGCTCCACGTAAAGGGCCAAGCTGAAATTGATTTTAACAATCAGGTGCCAGATCTTCTAACTATTGTGCCATTTTCATCCACGGACATGGACGCCGCGGTTCCGTGATTCTGGCTATGATGTGGCTGCAGGCCAGTAGGCTGCTGAGCGAAGCGAATGCTACCTCAAGCGACGCCAAAGTCCATTCTGCCATTGGTGTTTTGGGCTGGTCACTGTCACTGTCACGTCAGACTCTCCAGTGTGCCTTGAATAGACTGGATGGCTGGCCATTCACAGAAGCAAAGATCCTGGGAGCCTGGCCTTACAGGTCATCAGCCCAGAAAACAGTTTGAGCGCTTCTTCACTACCTGAAGCCAAGGGACTTGAGTGCCCGACATCCTACACCTTACATACTGCATCTGAAAGTACGGCATAGACTCACGTTTTCTCTCTCTCTCTCTTTCACTCCCCATTCCCCTCCACACATGTTGGGTAGCAAACTGGAGTCTGTCTGGTCAACCTCCCTGCCTTTCCTTCTTCCCTTATCTCTCTTTCTCTCTCTCTCTCTCTCTCTCTATTGAACGCCGATATCATACTAGCGCGCAGAACAAGGCGTTCTGTTTAAAGCCGCGTCACGCACTAGTGAACGTATCCTTGAAAGTAACCGAACTGACCAAGCGGAATAAAAGGGTTGCATGGTAACGGTCGCTATCTCGAGAGATAAGGAACCACGCCGTGCTCGTCGTAACGCCATGCCATGCCCTCCAACAGCCGCCGTCGGCGCTTCATCGAAAAAGGCGGAAACTACGTCGCGGTACTTACGCAGAAACGGAGCTCGAAGTCACGCAAGTGCGAGGCCTTTAGCAGCCGCAGAGACTGCGCCTTGCCCCGTCGAATCTTTCGCAACGCTGCTACTACCTGCTGCTGTGACCCATGTCGGTGCTTGGATTTAAGCGAAACGCAAACCTCCGGAACATGGCCGTGACATACACCACCTTTAATCGCCCGTGAAAGACGAGCCTCGGTGAGCCAGCCCCAAGAATGCAACGCAAAGAGGTAATGTGAATTTATGGTCTCCGTCATTACGTGGAACTGCAGCAGACGGCTGACAGATATTCACGTTGCGTGTACGCTTGAGCTAGAGCGGTCCTTTCTTGAGCTGCCGCGGTGACTCAGTGCCGTTGGTGGCGTCCTACTCAGCACGAGGTTGTGGGTTTGTTTGCCGGCCGCGGCAAATGAATTGCGACCACTGTGCAATTTATAAACTCTTACATTGCGCCCTGGATGCGCGCAGGGAACCATTTGTGGTAGAAATTATTCTGTGGCGCGCCACCGGAACATCCCCGATATTCCGTAATGGGTCGGCAAACCTTGAAATTTTCTTTTGCAATTACTGTGGTTACTGTATTCGGTCGCGTGTTTGGTTGTGTAACTTTTTTCTCTTAAGTCCCATTGAGCCTTACATCGTGTTGTGCGTATTACATGTTGCCAAGACAATATTTTCTTATTTTACTGCACCGGCGCCATATCTTACTGCACCGGCGCCATATCTGGAATAGTATTTCAGAATTACCGTGGAGTTTGGGCGCTACCCATGCATGTGGGCCCTCCGATTGCAGCCCGCGGCTCGTCCATTTTATCGTATTGACGATTTTACGTTGGCCAAAGTAGTAACGTTGGGCCAAAATCTGCAAGAACAAAACAGAAACGTCTTTCTTTGTTACACAAGACTTCCGTTGTTCTATGTTTGTGTCCTCCTTTGTGAATAGTAGGCAGGCGTTCTGCCCCTTCCAGCGGCAGTTTACAGCCTGCTGCACACTATCTTTTTCCTCTAAGGCCTATATGGTGTTTTGAAGGCAAATAATTAGTAGTCTCTTGAGTATCTTCCGATAATATCGTTATAATACTTATAATAATAATAATTCCACCATTTGGCTCTGCGTCGTTATCTGCAGGTCATCTTGACCGCTTCGGTATAGCAAGTTGCGTTCTGGCACGTTTCGCATTAGCTACAACTCCTGTTGTGGCCGTAGCGCTGTGCGCGTCAAGCTGGTGGCGCTATATTACCTGCGTGATAATCATTATTGCGATATCTGAACAATGTGGGACGCGCTCAAGATTGGAAACCATCTTGTCTTTCCACCAGCGCGCTTGATCTGTTTTCCGCCGTTCGCTTTCGTCGGATGCGCAGCGGAGTGCCTATATGAGACTTTATCGATCGCCTTGCGATAACAAGTGCCCCGTCAAGGAGCAGCGGCGCACCGTGACGAAGCAGCCGCGCTAACCTCAGGAAGTCGTGTTAGTGGGCAAGCCAGCGTCCACGAGTTGATATGCGTTGCTGGAACGGCAAAAACATTCACTTGTTTCTCGAGCTCGTCTCGTGTTGGCGTGTGTAGTATGACCCGGATAGGGCCCTTGTGCACGGACGTACTGCTTCCCAGCGTTTGAATACATACGCGTGCTAGGCACGAACTCTGGCCACTGCTTGTGCGTTACTAAACACGATGTTGCGATAAATTCGCAGTAAAACTGGAAAGTCTGAAACGCGCTAGAGTCCTTCTGCTTCTCATATTACCTCCGAAATTCAAGGGCTTGCTACACCTCGTCGAATGCGCATGAAGTATCACTAACAATACACTTTTAACCGTGTCTAACGTCTATGTAATATATAGCTCAAGGTGAAATCACACGGGAGCAAGCACAAAATCGTAGCGCTCGCCGCGGTGGCTTACCTGCTGAGCGCGAGGTCGCAGGGTAGTTACGCGGCCGCGCAGGCTGCATTTCGAGGGTGGTGAAATGCAAGAGTCCTCGTGAACCATGCATTGGGTGCGCGGTACTAAACCACAGGTGGTGAAAATTAACCAAGAGTGTCCCACTATAACGGGCCTCATAATCATAGCTTGGTTATGGCACGGAAAGCTCCAGAATTTATTTACAAAAGTGCAGCGCCCCTCATTGCCACATTAGCAGGAGATGTTCAAACGAAACACAACCTCTTGGTTGAGATTTGTGGAAATGTATCGCTACGTTTCTTGTTCGTTCAGACAGGACGTGAATGCAAGACTCGTATGTCACGTATTGTTATAAAGCAAATGCAGGCCGATAGGTATGCGCTACGAGGCTATGCAAGCCTGCGACTTGCGCCGTTGTTTTACTTTCTTTTTTTTTGGGGGGGGGGAGGGGTGTAAGGCAGTTGTACTGTGCTGCCTGCCATGAACTAAAGCAACTATCGTGTGCCGCGATATTCGTGCGCCAGAGTCACGTCACTGGTACTACTGCAGAACAGCCAGCTATCGTTGAGAAAAGCCTACATATGGCGGCGCCCGACGCTCGAATCGCAGTATTGGAATCAACCGCGACTAAACGCGGAAAGCTCGCTATTTTGGAAGTAAGTATCATTGAGATAATTAGTTCACGAGAGATGAAGCTGCTGGAACTGATGAATATGTATCTGCACTCCCTTGCGCAAAACAGCACTTTTGGGAAAGCACTCTCCCATCCGTGCTTGCTAATGACACTAAAAAATTCTGGTGTGTCATAAACCCAAGAGACAGTAACGCTATAAGCCTTGTCAATAGCGCGGGAAACCGTACACCTTCCGAACAGTGCGCATCTATTCTTAATGATGTTTTTGTCAGTGACAAGTGTTTCGCCACCGCTTTTACAGTGCCAATATTCAACTTCAATGTGTCCGATTGCAGTAGACCCGTGTGGCGTAGAGCATCTAATTATTAAATTGAAACTTTCTTCTTCCCCTGGTTGCGACGCGATCAGCCCGAAGTGTTGGAAAAGCACGAGCGAGTATAGTTTCACTATAAAAACCAAAATTTTTCAACATTCACTAGACACATGTTCTGTCCATGCGGAATGGAAGACCGTAGAGGTGATTCCACTTCATAATATAGGTAGTAGGCACTCTCCACTTAAATATCTTCCCATTTGGCCCAGTGGTACCCCATGCAGGCTTCTTGAGCATATCTTGTTTTTAATCTTGCTTTCTCGAGTCTAATTCCTTCTTCACGCACTCGTAACATGGCTTTCGAAAAAGTTATTCATGCGAAACACAGCTACTATCGTTTACACATAAGCTGCATGCCATTCTTAATCGTTCTGTTCTTGCGGATTGTATATTTCTAGATTTCTCGACAGCGTTTGATAAAGTATGTCATAATCTACTAATGTGTAAATTGCATACGTTTAACCTTGATCCCCCATCATTTATTTGGCTTGAGTGTTTCTTGTGGAGCGATTCTCAATTCGTTTCTGCAATAAGCGTTGGTTCTCGCTCTAATCTGGTTTCCTCGGGCGTGCCGCAACGCTCGGTACTTGGACCGCTGCTATTTCTAATTTGTGTTAATCACTTACCTTCTTGTATAACATCTCATATTCATCTCTTTTCTAACGACTGCATAATATTTCGAGAAGTAACCACTAACCGTGATACAGCCACTTTTCAATGTGATCTTGATGCTATCAGTGCATGGTGCAAAACATGGCGCATGAAAAAGAAAACCATAAGCAAATGTAAGTCAATGGGAGTATCCAAATGTAGTAACACTCCAACAGCCTGTTAGATCGACAACATCCCACTGGATTGCGTTTCATCCTATAAATACGTCGGTGTTCACGTCTCATCTGACCTTACCTGGAGGACACACATTGCACACGTAATCACCAGCGCTAATAGACGATTAGGCTACCTCCAACGCAATTTTTCACGTGCGCCACAGTCTCTGGAACTGGTGCTTTATGAAACACTTATCGGGCCTAAACTCGAATACGCCCCCTCACTTTCGGATCCTAGTCAAAATAATTTAGTTCATTCAGTTGAAATGGTGCAGGACAATTCCACACTATACATATTCTCCAACTATAACAGGACAGCCAATATCACCCCATTGAAGTCTAACCTACAGTCAGAACCCTTAGCATTGCGGCGTAAACACTTGTGGCTCTCTCTCTTTCATAACATGTATCATCATCCCGTACTACGAAACGAGCTTCTTGCGGCACCACATTAACTATCACCTCGGCTTGATCATTAACACAAAGTTGGTATTCCATCTTGTAGATCCTCCTCATTATTATACTCATTTCTCCCGCCGACAGCTGACGAGTGCAATCGCCTTCCTGTAACTGTTGCCTACATAAGTGATACTAACCGTTTTAAAGAAACCTTATGCGACATTTCGTTTTAAGTATTCTTGTTTTCCCTGTGCTTATAACTATGGTTTGAATGCTCTTCTCACTTTGAATTGCATACTTTGCTTGTTAACGTCTCTTATGCACTTTCGCTTATGTAATCTAGGTACTTTAAGATATGTAGTTTGGATAATTAGAAATAATATTTATTTACTTTGGTTTGTTATCCGCTAATATTGTATAATTATACTAGTATATTTTGGTTGTTTTGCTGATGCTCTTAATAATTTAGGTTGAACTTATTCTCCACTTCCTCCTGTAATGCTATTGGCCCAGGGGGTATATTAAATAAATACATATTTTATGCCTCACCTTATTGCGAGTAGTTTCTCCGGCATGTTTTTGTCCTCAGATAATCAGCTCGAGCTTAAAATAGCAATGCACTACCCTTTATGTTATTGTGCAATCTTTCTCTTCTAATTTCTTTGTTGCCATTCTTTTAAATATCCATGGACTGTGTTGTTTCCATTCCTTGCGTCCAATTCATATAGGTACCCTGTATTTGCTTTTCGTTCTAGCATTTTTGTATACATCCGATTAGCATTTTTTTTCTCTTCCTCACACCTGTAGCTACCTTGTACCGCTATGTATGACTGTGATCGATCCGAGCGTATCAATTTCTTTCCTGCATTTTTCCCACCATCTTTATTGCATTTTGACTGCTAACGTCGTGGGTCCCTATAGTGGCGCAAAACAGAACAATCTTTTGCAGACTGGGCAGCTCGACGGTCTGATTTGGGAGGCTGGCATTATACTAAATCTGAGCGAGACGATGGGCAGAGAAACGGGGATATTGCTATTCGCTCACCCATCAGCAGAGCACTAAAACTGCAGGAAGAGAGCCAAAGACCGCCACGGCGTACCACTGGAGCGTTATTGTTTGGAAAATCGTGATATTTGAAATACTTTTATAGTCACGTCCGTGAATAATAGCTACCTTTCACGCGTTTCCCGGATACTGTAGATTCGTTTAAGGACACTATTCTTACTTCAACGCGAACGTGGAGGAGTCAACGGCGAATGATTTCTGTGGAGCCCGTGAAATATCTCCTTGTATTGCGCGCAATATTAGCGTGGGCCACGAACCAGCGCCATACAGCGGACAGTTGCGGAATCCTACAGAGTTTGCGAGGACTCTTTCGCGCAGGAGCAGGGAAACGAGTCGTCACCCGTCAAGTGTACTCGCCAGCGGAAGCCGAGGTAGGCGAAACATCGGCGTATCGATCTCGCGGGAAAGCCGCTTCTCCCATCGCAAGTCGCTGCTCCTCGGCCGCAGGACTACCGGGCCCTGACGTCGATAAGCTGAACGGCGAGTGCACGGTGTCTCTCGCGATCACCTATTTCTCGAGTGAGCTGCTCCGTCTGTTACTTCGTGGTGTACGACATCATCTGTCCAACGCTGTCTCTACCGTCACTCGTACAAGTTCCCTCTCAGTGCGCATACGGCTCCTCTTGACTCCATGTCGTCACCGCAAGGCGTAGATATCGTCTTTTTTTTTGTGAATGCTTTTCTGCCCGTTCCTTTCTCCCATTTATAGATAGGTGACGACAGCATTTGCACAGAACGTGCTACGTTCTGTGCCTATTTTGTGTAAATAAAAGCTTTATTAAGGTGCGTAAGCTAACTAGGGTTTCTCATTATATCTAGTTTCGCTGGTCCTTAATCGTCCTTCACTGTGAGCACACTCCAGAGGTCTCTCCTGTTGGGTCTAGAGGCAATATTGTCTATTTTCCTTCTTGCACATTTTTTTTTCCTGATGCAATAATCCTGGCATCATCAGTAACGAGAATGTTGCAGTGCCAGACTTTCAGCACTGCTGTTGTTTTGAAAGCAAAGTACTATTTAAATATTAACTACCCTGTAGTGTCTTATTCCTATGATTACAGCAACAAAGGGAACCAAAAGAGCGAGTAAACTACATCATCTTAATTAGAAAAGCAGGAAAAAGCGATATGTTTATTTCACTGATTTTAGCGAATAACAAACTAGGCATGGATTCGCAAAAGACATTTAATAAGTTTGAAATTTGTATGCACTTTCGTCACCACTGTAAAAGGCAAGTTGGTATTACTGCGGTCACAAACTTGCAGCTACACACGCTACACGCGAGTGGTGGTAACGAGGTGCCACTAGAGTGTCTTATCTTTTCATAATTGTTCATTAATATTCCACATTACCTTCCTCCACTACCCATGGTCATCTGTGAAAGCTTTTGACCTTACGCTATACTGATGCTACCTAAGAATGCCTTGTGACTTTGACTGTATTGACGTTCTCTACCTACATAGCCCGTCGTTATCGCGTCTGTATATTTGTCGGCTCGCTACCATAGTGATTATCATCTGCGCTGTCAGTCCTCCAGCAGTGACAACAGCACAATTGGCCCGCCGTGGCTACTTAGGGTTAGTAAGATCTTGATGAGGGCTAGTTGGTTCATACTTAGAACTGAGGTGAAACAGCGCGAAAAAGACAAGGACACAAAGAAACAAATACGACAGACAAGCGCTGACTGCCAACTGAAAGTTTATTTGAAATTCGCCGGACATTTATACCTTTTTCAGCACTAACCTAAAGAATGGCTATGGGAGTCATTTAGCTGGACAGTGTAACAAGTGTCAATGCACCCAAATATTTGAAAAGACAAAATTCATAGGGAGAGGAAAGAGCAAGAAGGAAAGGAAAATAGTAGAGGCCTTTCATATAAGAAAGGAAGGCGATAAATGTGTAAGCACTCCCTCTCTTGCCTTGTCGGGAAAAGAAATCACATTTTTGGAAGAAAGATTAATATGTTGATTTGTAGATGTTTTTGCGACTGATGTGCGCATGCCTATGCTGAAAAAGGTATATATGTCCGGTGAATTTCAAATAAACTTCCAGTTGGCAGTCAGCGCTTGTCTGTGGTATTTGTTTTCTTGTGTCCTCGTCGTTTTCGCGCTGTTTCACCTCAGTTCTACTTAGGGGCTGTATCGTCACTTTGCGATGCAAGACGTCGCGGGATCAAATGCCGGCCGCGGCAAGCGCATATAGATGGAGGCGAAATGGAAAACATGCATTTAACGTGAATTCGGTGCACGTTAAATTCCGAGTCCCCGGCTACGGCGTGCCTCGTAATCGGATCGTGGTTTTGGGCACGTAAAACCACAAAACTTATTGTTAGGAACAGCTGCAATCCGACGAGAAGTACGCGCGAATACACAGCACTGGTATACAAGGTGTCCAAGCTTTCATGCACCAAGATTTAAAGATATGCAAATGCCACATAGCTCTGCCGAACCACGGTGATATTTGCCGTCGCGCTGAGGCACTCAGATTATTTGTTTCGTTTCGCCTAATTGCACAGTTAGCCTTAATTACCTTGTCAAATATTGCAATTACATGCAAAGTGTCAATGAGAAAATTGTAGAGCAACATGAAAAACTGCCGATACATCTTCGTGTTGCTCAATACGTGATACATAAAAGTTTCTTTCCGAGCGTGAAAGTCGCCCGCGAGTACATGATAAATTGCCGCGCTACTGGCCGTTTGGTGCATAATGCAACATGATACAGGCAAAAACTTTGAGCAAGATAGGTTCTCTTATCGAAATGTTGGCTAGCCTTTCTGAGGCACCTTATCCTTGTTTATAACCTTTATACCACGTGTGCTGCTTCATCGTTTAGCCCCCTCTTTTTGATTTTGTGTATTTTTCCTGTTTCATCTAATGTACTAGTATGTAAAAATATTTAAGTCACTGCAGTCAAGTTTCCTCCTGCATGGCTTTTTAGGGTACTGCTTTAAGAGGCGGAGAAGGCTTGTGCCTCCCGCGTTTTCATTGTCGCCAAACTGTTCGTAAACAAACAAACAAACAGACAAAAAGCCGTATTCAAACGTTGTCACCATTCAGTACATAAGGGTTCTTTCGCCTGGTAGTGCGCGCCAGCTGCAGAATAAAGGTAACTTTTCCACAACCGAAAGTACGGGCCTCCGCCTGAAAACCAACAGATGCGAAAAGTATCGGCTGGCTTTTGGAGCACAGAAAAGTAGCAGACTCCTGCCGGAATCCCGGCTCCAGTGGCGCGTGCCCAGGGCTGAGTGTAATGCGATTATTCAATATCACGCTGAGCCGGGCTTTTGTCCCTCATCGGCTATTCAAAACAGGCTGCACTTCTAATCTAATTTCGGCAGCAACACCGTTCCCAGGGGCCTCACAATGGCGCTCGAGGAAGAGAAGAAAGGCTTAAACATATGGAAGCAAGAAGAAAAAAAGAAATAACAAGGCACTGGACGTTCCATGCAGCTGTAGTCATTGTAGCGTGCTCCGAGGAATTTCCCAGAAGTCTTATTTGGCGGTTTTACGTTTTCTTTTATTCTCCGGTGTAACTGTTTTCCTGCACTAACAGAAGTGAGAGAGTGTACGAGAACAGACGCAGTAAGGCTTCGATCGGATTGATTTTGTTTAGAGCAATGTTCTTGCGCGCGATTCGTGTTTCCTAGCATAATGCTTCACATGAACTTATTCACGTTCTCCACGATACACCCGACCAGTTGTAGTTTTTGGTAGCACCCTCGACGAACACCTGCCGCGGAAGTTTTTCGATAGTCTGGAACACTTTTTAAGGAAGTAATTGAATTTGGCTTACTCCATTCAGTGATGCCTTCAGGCTTCCATTCGTAAAAGAAAAGCCAGAAAAATGTAATACAAAATAACGTATTATGCACAACCATAGCATATCCGAGGATGCAGTGCCTGTGCAGATCGCGCGCCAACTCTTCGCCCTAACTTGTTCTCGTTGTTTGTTTTCTTTCGCCAGCCACACTGAAACTATCAGGACAACTTCCAGCGACACGAGGTCGACAGGAAAGTCATAGTTTCCGGAAGGCACTCATTTCCGTTTGATTCTGATTCAGTAAATCTGGCTGCGTGTCGGCCAAGGATTTAGTTATCGGAAATTGATGGCGGCCAGACACGGAGGTTCGGCAAACTTCTGGCTATCTTCCGGAACACAACGGGCCGAGCAATGAACCGTATTCGCGACAGAGTACTGCGAACAGTCGCATGCTCATCGAGACAGCTTGGCTTCCAGGATTGCGCTGTAATGAACCCACTAGGCATCCGCTTTATTTTTTTCATAGGTGCCGCTTCCTTAATTTGTAACACAATCAGTCAAGTTCCACATAGCGCAGTGGCTTCTTTAACAATTATAGCCAAGTTTCTTTCAGAATCTCTCCTTTACAACCGGGAACTGTGTTTTTGCTGCAGTATGAGTTGCTGAGTGGCCGGAGTGGGGGTCGGGGCTCAGCTTAGCTCGAACGCTCACTTGTGGACTGCGGTGGGTTGAAACTGAAAAGTTGAAAGAGGACGAAAGTTTAGGATATGAATTTTGTGTACACGCAACTGTGGCGTACTGAGGGGCAGGTGGTGCTTTGTGCACGTGATTATTACTGTACAGGAATATTTCTGCGACATATTTTCATCGAGTAAAAAAAAAATGGAAAGCAACCTCTGTGTAAAGTCAATTTTCTCCCATCTGAATGAACAGTGGGCGCGGACGCTGAAGGATTTCTTGTTTGATCACCGAAACACCGCCTAGAAACACCGTCTAGAAAAGTCTGCCCAGGTATGAACAAATTTCGAAAATGCACAAATGTTCTAAAATGCGTACCCTGTACTCCTCGGCAACGTGACTGGCGAGACCGCGCGTGTTCTAGCAAGCAAAATGTTATTTTTACGCTGAAGTACACAAAGAGAAAACATTGCACTGGATGTAAGCTGTTGCTTCTGGGTTTCGTCATTAAAAAAGACGCATTGAATTAGTGTTTCTAAATTTGGGACTATTTAATGGTTTCTACACCACTGATATGCAGAGCGAGATTGTATGCATAACTGTCTTTTCGTACACAGGGACACAACATGAGAGATACAGCTGTGAGCGGCGAAGATTCCGGCCACGTTACATAAAAGATAGAAATGTGGGTCTTTCAAGGGTATACCGCAGTGGGATATGTGCGATAGCATGGGTGCATTATCCCCGCTGCATAGCGTTTTGGCACTATCTTTATGTGTTTTAATACTGGCTGATTACCTGTTATAAACGCGACGTTAGCTTAGTCACACCGATCCCATTACCCGCCAGTGAGCACCGGTGTAGGGAAGGCGAGGCAGAGCAAGTCAACGAGGCGCATAGATAGGCCCACAATGGTTAGTGGAGGCATATAGTTGAGGAATGTGTCTCGTAGCCCCGGATCCAGATCAGTTACTTCGATGACTATGGAAGTGCTCACATTAGAGAATGTGGTGCGAATAGATCTAGAGCGACACGATGAACTCTTTGGCACTGGTACCCGGTACACACACGCTGTCTCGCTTGCTGAAGGGTTAATGCCGCCAATTTTGCACGACTAAACTGCTAGAATCTGCGTCAGCGCCAAGCAGCAGGCTTCGCTATTCAACAACTCAAGCTGGAGAGCTTAGGGAGAACGTGGAGGTATACACAGACGTCTTGATATTGCGAGAGCGCAACACCGCAAGTCGAATGGCCACGTTATAGCCGGCACATCATATGAACGTCAGCAGCGGATGACTCGACCGGTGGACATCTCCCCGACAGTAGAACTAATATGTCACTTCAGATGAGGATAGGCTCACTGCTAGATATAGAGCAGACATCGGTCTACTGTGCGGTGAAAACACATCTGTCCTGTGCCTCTTATTCATATCCCCGGTGTGTCAGAGCAAAAACAAATTCACTATGTATCCTGACATATTAGCAGAATCGCTGGCATGCTCAACAAGCTAACCATGCTCCAAGCGGGAGGCCGCCTTGGCCGTATCATTTGCTGCAACCTACAGTGATGCCGCGGCGCTCCACGTGAGTGAGAGCGTGAGAGCCTGCGTCAGCCGCAGCGATCGAGGCATTGCATAAAATGAAGAGGCCAACCACCTCGCGGTTTTGGCTCTTCTTCAAGGCCGCATCGCCGCTTAGGACTTAACCAAGACTCATTGGGTGCCACAAGCTGAAGCGGCCATAATGCTTTGTGCTGCTGCTGCGACTTTTGCGTTGGCAGTCTGCTGACCGCTTCAGCAGCCACAAACTCGGTCTCCCGGCAGCCAGTGCCTGCCTCGACTGCGCCAAACACGAAGATCTTGAAAAGCTGCTGTACTGGTGCACAGAGCACTTTGATGCTCTCTGCGTCATGTACTCCTTTAGGAATATACGACTCGCCGAGATTGGCGTCCGCTTTCTCTAATGTAGATTGGCGAGACTTTACTGCAGAGTTTGGAGAGCCTACTTCATGGTGTTTATAAACACCTCGTGTCTGGGATTAGAGGATCTCATCATCGCACTTTCGAAAATGGATATATCATAAGATTTCAGTGACTGTAGGGGCATCAACGGTCACAAACTAGCTGTCATCCTTCACTGCAGTAACGTTACACTAAGACGCCGGGAATTTATTTGCACTAGTTATATAAAAGGCAGGATAAGCAGAGGAAACACGTGCTCTGTTTTCATCTGCAAGAACTGCGACAGATATTTCAATACATGCGATGAGGCTGTGTACGAGCTTCATCCGCTTCACTTGCTTAAGTAGTGCCAGTAGTTGCAACCGGTCGTCATGCACTCCTTTCTGCAAGGGGAACACATCAAGCTCTACCAATTAATCTCGTGCTTAACGCACACATACCAGCACATGGCATGGACGGAATCACTGCAGAGTTTTTAAAAGTGACTGATATTTCTTTCTGAGTTATAGTTTTGCAGCTTTTTAGCCAGTCTTTACGATGTGCTACGATTTCCAACAATTGGAAGGCGGGGAAGGTGATAACCCTTCCTAAACCAGGTGATGCAACGGGCACATCGAACTACAGGCCGATCACTTTGACTAGCATCCCGTGTAAGCTTCTTAACGTTATCTACACCAACCTAATCACTTTTCTCAAGTTGAACAACTTTTTTTCACAACAGTGATTAATATACTAGAAAACATTACTCGTTCCAAGCCTGACTACTAACATTTACTAATGACTTGCTTTCTGCAGCTGACAGGGCCCCTATTATTGATTGCATTTTTTTTTGCTTCCAGAAAACTTTTATACTGTTTCTCATCGGCTCCTTCTAAAATTAGGCATGTTAAACATTGACCCTAATTATTTGAATTGGATTAAATGTTTAATTAATAGAACCTGGCAGGCTGCTGGTAACTTATAGCTGCTTATAACTGCTAGTAATTACCAACATTTATAACTCGCACGTCTGCTCTGTCACTTCCGGCGTAGCAAAATGCTTTTTCTTCAGACCCTTACGGTTTGTTATGTACGATTATGACCTCCACACCTACGTTTCTTCAACAATCGGGCTATTCGCCGACGATTGTGTCATTTAGCGCGAAATAACTAACTTGCATGATCGTACTCAACTTCAGTGTGGTCATGACATCATTGCTTTATGATGTTCTCTCTGGCCCATGAAATTAAATGGTTACAAATGCAACATAATGAGTGTTCCCCGAATACAACTCACGCTACTACCCCAGTTTATATGGTTACAAATTTTCAGTTCTGTTAATTCTTCTGAGTACATTGGTGTCCCTGTGGACAGTGAGTGGTTTCATGTAATGCGCATTTTCATTACGTGAAAAACAATGTTGTTGGTTATTCTAACCGCTATGGTTGCTCAGTGGCTGTGGTGTTAGGCTGCTGAGCACAAGGTCGCGGGATCGAATCCCGGCCACGGCGGCCGCATTTCGATGGGGGCGATATGGGAAAACACCCGAGTACTTAGATTTGGGTGCACGTTAAAGAACCCCAGGTTGTCAAAATTTCCGGAGTCTTCCACTACGGCGTGCCTCATAATCAGAAAGTGGTTTTGGCACGTAAAACCCCATAATTTAATTGTTAATCTGTTTGTTGGTTATTCTGTCGAAATGTTTCTTTAGCTATCGTTTCTTTCAAACTGATTGATTACAAAACGTTACTTAGTTCAGCACTCGAGCCCGCTTCATCAACAATGGTGGAGTCATTCCATCCTGTGAAGGTGATGACCCGCGAAGCTGCTACGGTGGTATAATATTGGCGTAGAGTATTGTTGGTATGTATGTATGTATGTATGTATGTATGTATGTATGTATGTATGTATGTATGTATGTATGTATGTATGTATGTATGTATGTATGTATGTATGTATGTATGTATATATATATATATATATATATATATATATATATATATATATATATATATATATATATATATATATATATATATATATATATAACTTGCGGTTGAGCATACTTAACTAGTTAATTAGCTGAATGAAACTTGGAAGGACTAGAGTTTTATTCTAGCGGACAAACATGGGGCCGTCCGTTTCACTCCTGTAGAAGCCCATGTAGTGAAAGCAGACGGGAATTCCACAATATTTACACAATTTAACTGTGAACTACTTCTTTATGAAAAGTAAATGAACCTCGGCGTAATGTTCGACTCGTCTTAGCGGCTAATTATTGTATAATTTGTTTCGGTATAGTTTCGATAAAACAAGAGCTACAACCATTTTCCATAACCGTAAATGCCTATGTATTGACAGCAGACGGGAATTCTGTAGCGTTTTCAGCTTCACTGTGATCTAACTAATTATGACAAGTAAATCTAACTTGGCGTACTGATAGAGTCGCCTAAGAAGCTAATTTGAGTGTGACATTTTCCAGATACATTAGATTCAGACCTACAGAGCATTAAGGAGAAAATTGGCTTTGCTGCAAGGCATTTTCTGTTCGCGGCCACGATATTGCCGGAGGGCAGCCATAGACAGCTTCGCCACACTTCTGCACTTTTATTCGCACTTGAAAACATTCCAAGCCATACAGCTCAGTAAAATGTTGACAACTATCCTCGGATTGTCAGCATTTCTGCAGTCTTTCCCAGACCTGCACGTACTTCCATTCGTTCCGACCGACCACGTCACCTGAATTGAATCCCTCTCCGCCTCCATCCCCAGTAACCCTGATCATACTTTATTCAAAACTGCTATTTTTAACACGCTTTGGACTGTCACGGCTGTTAACGCTGGTACTTTTAGCTTTTACCTACATTCTACCTTCTATGAGAAGAGTGGCACATTATTAGATGAGGATTTTGTTCTTTTAAGGCAGCATATTTTAGGCAATTTTCTATGCCTTGTGTCAATTGCAACACTGAGCAAAGGACAAAATTATACCTTTCCGAAGAGCTAGGCTAAGCATCTGTCCGCAGAAAAGCCAATAATTTCCTAGGCTACTTGAAGCTGTGTGTACGTCTGCGACATCACTCGACGAACAAAAATCGAAAGAGAATGATGCTGCACACAGCAGTTGCCTAGCACGTTTATTGCTCTTCGTAGCGACTAGCGTATACATTGTACCAGGTCAACAGTGGCCTCTCTGCGCCGGCGGTCCATTCTTTTGATGGAAGCGTCTTTACCGAGCTGAATCTCAGATCGGGAATCACTTCCGGAACAGCCGCGGTGAGCAGATTAGCGCGCTTGGAACAACAAACGAGGGACCTCTGCCAGGGTCGCGTCTACAACCTGCCAGATAACAATGCGCTGCTCTGATTCTCCCCTCGCTTTTCCTCTATTTCCTCGCATCGGTGTAGCACTTTCATCTCTGCCTCCGTAGCTCTGAGCCGTACTAGGCTCGTATTGTCTGCCACGAAGCTTTCCCCGCCGTCCCAGGGGCGAGCTGCTAAGGAAATGATTAATGGAGGCAACGTCAGTTTCTGAGCGGTGTCTGGGGGCGCTGTTTTTTGACCTGTGTCCGCGCCTTCGTTTCATGTGTGTACACGTGCGCCTTCTTTTCTCTCGTGTGTACACGTGCGGGTTCATGCTACAAATATTGGGCTAAGCCATAGCGCAGCTTCGGAGATCACGTGAACGACTTGGATGAATGCACCGACAGCAAAACACGACGCCATATTCTCTTCCTGCTATATACTAATGACCTCTAGTTTTCCAGCTCTTTGCTGCGTGGCACTCTTTCACCGGGTGATTTTATGGCAGCCGTCAAATATTACTCGAAAATGGAATGCCGCGAATCTTCCGTTTCAGATTCGGCTTCGACGGGTATAGTAAGCGCTAGATGGCAAACTGGTGGAAATTGTCATAAGCAAATGCGGCTCTACCATCTGCCCATTGTCTGTACGCTTTTCGTAGTCTACTTTGGCATATTGTGATTCTGTACTTTTTGCCATACGAAGTTGCTGTAATGTCTATCCACAAAGCTTGTTAACACATCTATTTCCTTGAGATAAACTTTAGTCGATAGCTTTATTTTGTTTGCAGAAAATCTGTAGATATTAGTTTTTTTTTAGCTGGTGAATATTGTAAGTCCATAAGTCCCCAGGGTATCTACGAGAAATATAGATTTCACATTAAAAAAACTCAATACTCATAAGCATGACCAGCTAAACTGTGTTTGTGGGCCCCTTAATGGCGAACTGCACTTCCGCCGCGGGTCGGCCCGGCATTTCACTATTTTCGGGATCGGCCCACGTATAAAAAATTGTTGGTCTATGCGCAGACGCGATCCGCCAGATCCTAGCCATAGACAGCTTCGCTGTAAAATATCCATGGAGATGATAGGCAGCTTAAAGAAATTTATGTTAACGTAATGTTTCTCCTCTTAGCAACGCTGGATGCTTCGACTACGTTTCGTGTTATCTGCAGAGTTTTTCTCCCTTGGTTAGAAATCAATTGCTCCTTCTCTAGCGCAAACAGCTACGGCAGTTACTTTGGCAATACCAGAATCTTAGGGCAAATAACATGCTCCTTCATCACTGTTTTAAAGTGAAGCTTTCTTGCCTACATTCCGGACTTTCCCGTGGTTGCCTGGCTGCTAGCTGTTGCGTTGGTGACTGTGTCGGCGGCTGTATTCTGTTAGGTCCATGTACAAAAGATTCATGAAAGTGCCCGCGAAGTGTATTTATATTATATAAACCTTATATGCTGACAAAATATCAGCACCTCTTTTCCGTGCGTATCAGAAAAAGGAATACCTTTATAAATAAAGCCTGGACTGATATGTCGTCTCACAGGCGTATCTTAAACGTAAATACCTGTTAATAAAACGGGGAATGATATTTAAAAGACTCTTTCATATACTTTCCCTGATCAACCATTCGGTATGTGTGACTGGGGGTGTTGCTCAGTATGTAGGCCCTTTGGTGCCCAGTATGTCGCACTGCGACAGGATCGGTACACAGACCCAAAAGTTCTGCTTGCTGCGGCCACACTGTTAATCACAATTGTTCCCTCAAGAACCATCGTACATTGCCGTCGTCCTTGTGACATCCCTGCTTTTACGTCTAGCCTGCGTGTGTGCTGTGTCTGCTGTGTTCGGATACGTGGCAGCAGAAAGGATAGGCGCACTTCCTCAGCAGATACCGAAATCCGCAGTGCTAGTTTTTGCAGTAAAGCAGAGGGTTGTTGTGGTGTCCATGTAGTACTCGTACTTCGTAGTAGTAGGAGTACTACTCGTGTCTCCTACTACTAGTGTAGCAGGGATACTATTGTCCCAGCATTAACGTAAAACGCTTGAAAATTCGTAGTAGCAGTGGTAAAGATCCGAAGTAGTAACTGTAGCAGTAGAAGTCATTTTCTCCTAATCACACAATGAAAGAAGTCGTGCTGTGCCGGATAAGTGTCGGAGACGCTTCCTTAGCACAAAAGCGTTCGCGCCGCTTGCCGGCGTGTGACAGCTTAGAAGGACAAATGAACAGACGAAGGAACCCTCGTACGATCCCTGTTTAGACATCGCGACACATAATTACGGTGCAAGTTGACGCCATTCGCGCTTGGTCGTTGCCTCTCTGAGGTGTCTCAGTTGGCGCACGCATAGGATACTTCATGCTTTCGTCCACCGAAAGTTACCACGATCCAAGATTTCTCGCCATAATAAAAAGAATCTTTCAAGGCAACACGCTTTCAGAGACCTGAATTGTCAGCGTGGCTACACTATAGTCACTCATGACATGTGAACATGAGCGACCAGCCATATACTCACAAATGCATCAAATCAAAATTCGGCACAGACACTTACGACTGCCTACGTGGGGAAATGCAAAAGCATTACGCCCTTTGCAGATGTCGAAACGTCATGAACGCGCTCATTTTATACTCATGAAGTGGCGCCTCCCCGATGGCTGCGCCCTCGCGTGCCCAATGATGCACGAACTATGCCACACCTTAAGTCAGTCTGATGGCTGTGACCTGATGTGCGCAATGACGTGCGCACTAGGCACTACTTTAGACAGCGAGAAATGTGGACCCGCCGTGGCGTCGGGGAAGCGTGCTTCTCGCGCTCCTTGGATGCTCGGGTTCGATTCGCACCCAGACCGAAATGTATCAAATTTTCTTTTCAAAGCCACTAATTTGCATTGTTTACGGGAACCTCCCTTATAACCTTGATGTCAATTCGAGTCTTCTTACGGCAAAGCTGTATACTTCTACTCCCCGATAGGTTCGTCGTGTCCGCGGTTCAAAATAAGGGCTGATCCTAGAGGTGATGCAATAGGGAACCGAACCGTGGCGGAGGTGAAGCAAGCTTCAAATACTCCACCCCTAATAATTATGAGAAGAAATATTTATAAATGAAACAAATTGAAGGACGCCTAAGCTTCGCCGTTAGGAGTGAAACGCGATGCATTGAAATATCCCTGGCTGCTTCTAGCTTTCCTGTAATCTAACCGTAATGTTTACCAAGATACGCTGGCGGCGAACGCTATGCACGAAGACGCGCTCTCTAGTAGAAAAGCCGCCTCTTGCGTGAGCCGATCTTCTGTTATTGTTTCGCACTTTTAATAATCGAGCCTGAGAAGAGTTAACATAAAAGGCATCCACTGTCAGTTTTTTTGTTTCATGACATTTGTCCGCTGTCATTCTCAAAATTCCGAAGGGTTACTTTGTAAGGAATGTAAGAGCAGACATGAGCAACTTTAGTGATATAAGAACGGCTTTAGTGTCGTATATATATATATATATTACTGACCCCAACGCTCTACAATCTAACACTCATCGAACTTGATGACATCTGCACATCTGTATTTGGACGTCGGGTGTGAAGCGACTTCAGCATCGGGCGCTGCTTCAGAAGGCAGGCACTTTACACCAGCCTACCTTCGGGAACAGGGACTTCAAATATCATCTGAAAAGCGTGCAGTGGTGGCATTTACCATGAAACTAATGTCTCGGTACGGGATATACGCCGACGGACAGCTGATCTCGCACAGCACATGTCACAGTTTTTCGGCGGTGGTTATTGACAGAAATATCTCCTGGACCACTCATGTGAATTATGTGAAAAAAAATGACCGATGGGAATTTGCAATATGTCTAGGTTCATAGCAGGAGACACCTGGGGAATGTCAATAGATTCTAAGTTGCAGACTGTACAGGGTCCTCTTTATTGGTTTCTTGTAGTACAGCCTACCGGTCATCTCCAGCACCTGCAGAACCACCCTGAATACAACGCAATGTATCCAAGCCCCGCCCTCATGTTATGCCTTGGTCTACGAAGGAAAGCGTCAATGACAGAAGTTACTGCAGTCGCTTCAGACAGATTATAAAAACGCACATTACCATTTAAACAGTGCCTGTACACGTAAGACACTTCGCCCATACCTCTACCCGCCACCTCACAAATCTCCCTGTAGAAAGGCTCCACACAAAATTCAGTGCAACGGTATTCGCGCACCTTGCCTCTCTTGCGTCAGAGTACGCACGTGCTGCAAGACCGCTTCCTCCATGGCGTGTGAACAGTACTCAACCTCACAATCTCAGTACTCCAGAAAAAGTCGGGGCTTGCCATCTTATGCACTAGATGAACTTTACTCTTCTTGTACGAGAAATACAGCGACTGCGCACACGTCTATACTGATGGCCCAACTACACCAACCAGTTCCGGTGGCGCTGTAGTTGAACCGTTGGGTTATTTCCCTTGTTGATATAAGAACTCCCATAGTGTCACTACGTCTACAGCTGCAGAGCTCGCGGCTCCCCGCGGTGCAATTCTTGTGATAAATACGGGGAGTCCTGAAAAATGGACAGTCGTCTGAGATTCAAGGCCGGCCGTACAATGTATACAGTCATTTGTTTGATATAGAACTCACGGTCAACGTACGTGCGAAATTATAGAACTCATCCATCACTTGTTGATATCGCTTTTCAATAGTACCAGGCCATTGCAGTATAATAGGAAATAATGACGCAGATAAGGCAATCGAACGTAGAACCAAGAACGCTGCACCCCCTTACTCTCTGAAAGAATGACGCTGCGAGACAGATTCGCGTCCTAGTACGCCCTCTCGTTAGCTGAGTGGAATGCAGCACATACAAGGTGCACCAGACTGAACCGACTCATCCCTTTGCTGGAACTTGGACTTACGGCGGGACTGCACCGACGCGTGGCATCTCTTCTGTGTCGGTTGTGGTTAGAAGTTGACTTCACGAAAGCTTATTCAGCCGTAATAGGAATGACTGACAGTCTTGGATGCGATGTCTGCAGCTGCGAGGAGAACATTGACCACCTATTATGCCACTGTCCTCAGTTTGAAGCAGAAGCACAACCTATGTCCAACGCATTCAGGAAACTAGATGATCGTCTTCTGATTGAACAGACAATACTAGAACACCGTCACCACTTATCATCGGCTCCGAAGGCAATGAAATCACTTCCGTGCTTTCTGAGAGCGTCTGGCTTGTGTGATCACCTTTGACTCTTTAGCAGTGTTGAGGAACGGGTTCTCGCATTCCATTCTAATTGCATCCCGGGGAATTAGAACTTGCCGCAATTCCGTTCCCTTAAGTTCCTCGGAATGAAAAAAAAATACTTAGCCCATTTACACTTCGGCAAAGGCCGCAAAGGGACTATAATGCTTTCGCATTCCCGCACGTAAGCGGTCTTAAGTGCCTCTGCCGAGTTCTTTAAGAATGTAGTTGCACCGGCTTTCAGTAACTATTTCCGTTGCTAATACGGTGCTCCCATAAGCTATGTCCCCAACACAGGGTGTCATTTTAACAACAACAAAAAAATTACGGACGATTAAGTATTCCTTTATCCGAAATGTGAGTGCAGCTCTATACATGTTTTTATTTTGCGGTATGTTGGCTGGCGTGGACACACTCGCTGGTGCGCCACGTTGCAAACGGAGCGAAGTGTGGTGCGGCTGCCTCACTAATCGGGAGATCAGGGGACGCAGCGTGTGGGTGACGCATGGCCGCGATTCACAGCAGTCCCCGTACACAGACCTCCGCATACGGAGCACTTTGTTTCCACACAGACGACGCTCGCTACTCTGGCTCCATCTCGTAGCCATCATCGCCGCATAGCCGGTCTCACGCAGCACTGCGCTTTTCTTCTAGCGCTTTCGCCGTACCCTCCTCCTCCGCTTTCTTCCTCATGGTTCCACTGCACCATCCTCCTCCGCTTTCCTCCTCGCTTTCTTGTCGCTATCGCTGTATTTAATCTCCCGCTGCTCTCCGGGTTCGCTTGAATCCTTCGCTGCGTTCCTTCACCCGGATACCAGGGACAGCGGCGACGCTTGCCACAGGAGCATGCGCTCAAGAGTTGCGCTCTAAAAAAAATAGAGTGGGGGCAAACGTGCCAGTCACTTCGCGGAAAGAGTCACCGTGCTTTCTATTTTTGGTTTTGCTAGTTTTGATAAAGCAGGCAAAAAGGAATGCTTTTAATCTTTAACATTAGCATTCGGCAAGAGATTTCGAAATACATTTTTGCGACTGTTCACCGCTAATCGGGATTCTATGTTGTAAAGTTATAGACTTAATGTGGAATTTTATTTCCACTGCAATGCCTTGGACGGCCTGAGCTGTACTATTTCACTCAGTATGAGCTACAGTGCACGACCGTTCTGCCAAGCACTCGCGCTTTGTAGCTCCTACTGAGCGCGATAGTACTTCACCATTCCCAAATAACGAAGAAGGCTCATGAAGAGTCAATGGCGTTCAAGTATATGATATTGCTGTTATAGCAGTACGTGTATAGACTTACATCCTATGTGTATTTATACCAAATGTTCTACTACGCTTACCGGCTCTATAGTTGCCGTTCTAGTTCTAGCTTAAGAGATTACAATTAACTTTAAATGGGATCATCGACGGCGACAGAAAATGAGCACATGGGCGGGTCGTTTTCCGACTCGAAACCAGCAATTGCGTGTCTCGTATATCTCCTGCACGGCACAGAACAAATGTAGGTGCTGAGAAAAAATAACTTTAGGAACCAAAGCGCAGTTTGTGTATATTGCTGGCGGATGCACATGCAAAACAAGGCTGTTCTTTTTTTCGCTTGTAGCCAGCAAGTGAAATCCCGACGATACGGAAGAACGGACACAACATCGTGTGCATCATGGCTCACATATTCATTATTTCGATAATATGCGCGTACTTCTCAATTGTTTAAATATGCCCGATTAGAAACATTTAACGGAGAAGGATGCCGTGCCGCTATGATCGATGAGGCCTTCAAGCCACAAAATCATTGGCGTTTTATTCAAGGTGCACTGAAGCTAGCATCCAAGACCTATACTGATATATATAACACCCAAAGCAGCCTGAATTTGTTATATCACCATTTATGGTGTTCACCAAATTTCCGAAATAAAAAAGCTAGTGAAATCTTGTGGGCGCAAAAAATTCTGGGAAAGAGGTGTCCTCACATGTGTACAAAAATAACGCACCCAGTGTCACATCTGTCAGTGGTTTACAATGTGTTTCATTTCTAACCTGATATTTTACGCACGATCAACCAAAACAAATGAAAATATTCTCCCGCTATTGACGGTTGTAAAGGGCTAAACAAGAACAAAGACCTGTAGGTCCCAGAATCCTAAGACAGGATAACAAGAATGCAATGACAGTAATACAATACCATAACACGCCATGGATATGAGAGCACATACATATGAGAAAGAGAAATGGTAGCTAGGCTTATCTTGCTGAAAAAAGCAGTAGTAAATCAAGGCACGAAGGATAGACGTGCGGAGCGAAATAAACCCGACACCACTCGTATAGTGCTGCAGGGCCTACGTAAACACATGGTAGAATTCGATCGTGAAATAAAAAGCCGCAAAGAAGAAAACAAACTAGAAGCCCACGGATACATCTATGTTACAAAAAGAGCGGGGTGGCCGGTCATCTGTGATTTGCAACTGGAGGAGCAGCTGTCCTAGGAGATCGATGCTGTGATGCTTGGCGTTGCCTCACGGAGCGAGAACGATAGATGGGCGATGTCTCCTTTCTCTCCCAGTCTCTTTGCTTGTGAACTCTCCGGCTACCTTCTGGAGGGTTCTTAAATACTGTTCACACTCAGAACAGATGAGGTGCAGTCTTGCAGCCATGGAAGTGCCAGCTTATCAGTAGATTGGGTCAGCGTTAGCTACTCATTCGTGTTGCCGATTTTGTCCTTACTCATTTAAAAGACAACGTAGTGAGCTGGCAGAAAGAGGGCTGATCGCCATAACTTGCATGTTAGATTGCAGAGATGTAAAAAAAAAAATAAAGTTGCAGTTTCACCCGAAAGGCGAAGCATCGATTGTGATAGCAAATTAAGGGACAGCTATACGATGTAAGGATATTGGTTTTATTGTCTGTATAAAGTTGTAAACATAAGCACGCTAACTAAATTAACAAGCATGCTGTCACGTGCGCGCAAGCCAACATGCACACTTCTCACTCGATGGCTGCGGAAACTCGCTGTCAAAACGCTGCAGTGAGGAAGCGCGGCATCAGCGAGCGAAGCGACATTCGTGCTGTCTCTCGCTCGAAAGCAAAGCGAGCGCCGAGAACACAGAGCACGCACAAAGCTACGAGCCGTCGACGTAGCGAGACTCGGCCCCCAACTCGGATCGCGCTCAAAGTACGCACGCACCCGGCACATGCGCAGTTGCAGCCGGAGTAGAACGCCACCCCCCTCTCCCCTCCCCCCGGCGCCTCGCAACGTTGAATGCCTCGAGCACGACGGAAAACTGCGCGCTTCCTCCCCGCATTTGTCACGTTCGCGTGGGCGGGACTGAGCCGCGATTGTCAGCACCCCTCGCACGCTTTAACTCGCACATACAGCATAGGGCACGGCGAAGGTGTTATCAACCTTGGATTTTATGCGGAATTTTATATAGGGAATTTTATACGGAGGTGGCGACGCCGACGCCCCCGCCGACGCCCCCGCCAAAGCCAAAGCGGAAATGCGCATGAAATGTCGATATAATTGCGACCTTAATAAGATTGTTAGAATATAATGCAATCAGATGAACGAGAAACCTTCTTTATTTGCATGAACAAAAACTTTCGGTTGCGGACAAATAATTGTCATCGTGATTTGTGCGCAATCGCTCAATGAGAAGGTGCGTAACTGTGTATATAACAGTGTTGTCAGTCACAAACTTGATAGAAATTGGTTTCTTTATTTGTCTACCTTTTGACCCCAAAACACAGCCGTGGTGATCGAGCAGCACGCTCTCTAACCATAAGTAATGTTACCATTGAAGTTATAGGGAGTCATGCTTGAAGCAGCCATATTTATGGCACTGAAAAAGTATTTGAATCGTAACCTCACCGCGGTTTAATGCTATCAGATGTCAAAAACCAACACTTTAAACTCTTTGTGTTTTAGCAGCACGATAACCTGTTCATTCGGCAGAGAGAGTTAACGAGAGACAGAAAAATCGTTCGATCACGTCAGCGTTGTCAATCGTCTGATTAACGTTTGTGAGAGCAGTGTTGCTTGGAGTCATGTGAACAATTAGACGCTCTAAAAGTTACACTGCTATAAAGACGGTTATTCACAAACACAAACACTATTGCTGTTACGCTTGAGAGGTTTACGTCATGAAGCGTATAGGAGTTTTCAACCTCTTCACATTTATAGTTTATTTATTGAATCATTCATTCAATCCTCAATTATTTTTTCTTGTTCTTAACAGCCTTTGCATATTGTGAAAGGACCAAGCAGAAAAGCGTTATTTGAGAGCCTGGGGCTCGGTCTCACTTTGGGCACCAAAAAGATAACCGTCTTCTTTGCTTAGCATAAAAGTTCTAAACTTTTTTTTTTTCACGCGTTTATACTCCGAATGTATCAAGACGTCTAGCAAGCGAATTGAATACTTCTGACCTTCTTAGTGTTCTTTCTTTTGGTTTATTATTCAGCAAAGAATTTAGTATTTCTTCTGCTTTTCGCGTTTTTCTAAGACAGAACTTCTTTCTCTGACTTGGCAGAAGTAAGAAAAATATTCGTTTTGTAGGGCACTTATGGCTAGCTGTCAAGCCTAACAGTGCGGGTGCTCTAATTGCTATAGAAAAGGTGACCACCTTACTCTCCAATCTGGCGCATTTTCAACGGAAGCGAAATTATCTCCTTCATAGCCCATCGGTCCAGCAGCACAGGTAGCAAATGGCGGCCCTCCCTCCCTAACGGCTGATTTTCCGTCGGAATAAATTGCTTTTAAGCTCTACATCCCTGTATCTTACGCAGATCGAAGACAATCTGGAACACACGCACTGAAATCTTCTTTCAGTAGCACTACCCTAAGATGCGTTATGTGCGGTATTATTGGAAAATATAAAGCCTACTAGGTTAGAGGCTCTAGCAGGCAAAATCAATCCATAAAAGCATCTAATCTAAGAAGCACATGTCGGGGAGTATGTGTCGTTCATGCGCAAAAAGGATTACCGTGTTGCATTGAGCTCACAGTGCTTGCATTTTTGAGCAAGTATTGCTTATCCCTCTGGAACGAAAATGAAACATTTATACGAGTTCTTGAGATCTTTAGCGTCGCGTTAACGATCATCTGCTGGAACTACTGGCAAGAAGAATCGGCGGCAACGATGCGGACAAGAATGGGAAAGAGGAAGCAGGTGCAGTGACTATCTTATCAACTAGTCTAAATACTTGAACAATCTGGTGAAGCTCATTATCGCAATGCATATTTCAGAACGAGCTCTTTAGGTGATTGCGTGTCACTGAAAAGGCAAGCATCTAGCTTAGCGCAAGAAATGAGTATTCACATAGAAATCACACGGTTGCGCTAGTTTAAAATTGTTAGCCGATGATCATATTGTAGCAATATTTGCTGTCGGGCTAGTTCGTAGATGGATAGGAATAGTTTTAGGCGCAAGACACGGACAAAGGTTAGACGCGCACAGGTGCACTTGAAGGTAACAATAACGGAAGCATCCGGAAGACGAGAAGGACCTCAAAAAGTAGGGCGAGTTGTACGGCTGATCGTGTGCATTCGCTGTCCCTGTCTTATTTTACGTGTAAAACCATTTCTGATCATATCCTCTCTCGGAGATACAGATTAAAACATGCGCTTTAAGGTTTCAGCATTTGAAGGCTACAATTGGAAGGCCACAATACTTTGCTTAAGATTATTCAACCTTCTTTTTCAATTTTAGGTCTAGCTTCATTAAATATGAGTACGATGCTTGACCATATCGCTCGTAATTTCTCTGCACTTCCTAATATCACTGTACTCAAGCACTAGCATATGCACTAGCCTTAATGCACAAACATCATTCGTATCTTGAATTTTTAGTCCACGCCTAATCTAGTTGCACTTATCGTATTCGGTAATTGCAAATTAGTCACAATTCATGCTTATTGCTTTCCTCATCATAGAATATTTGTGCAATCCATATTATACCGCAACGCAGCTGGCTGATGCGGCATAAATCTTGCGCTAATTTATCAATGCGCCTTATTCATGGGTTAAACAGCACGGACAGAGCCTGTGTTTTGATCTAATGAGCAGGCGCTCTCAGTTTTCCCGCGGACATCCACTTCTTTAAGGGAATCGTAATACGAAGCTGGTGCGGTACATTTTAAGCGAATTATATTCTTTGGGTCTCCAGCCCGTTTTATTTTTCTATTTTGCTGTTTTGAAGTTCCTGGTGGGTGTTAACAGCACTAACACCAACCAGAGAGACACCGATGCAGAGAGTGCATGCTTTTGCGCAATTCAGTGGCGGGGCGCTATGGTCGCCGAAAGCCAACTACTAAAGCTGCTTAGCGTGGAAGCTTGGGCTTGTCGGTGATTTATTGAAAAAAGGACACAGCGCAACAAAGACAAGGACACGAGAGAGCGACACGCACACAGCGCTGACTTACAACAGTTTTTTCACAAAGCAATGAAGGAATGAATATATGGGGTACTACCATGCGCAATACGTGAATGATCGGCAAAAAACCTGGAATATCATTTGCGATGTTGATAATGATAGACAGATACCTACAAATGCTTGCCATTCAAACCCTGCCAAGATGCGCTATTTCCCGAGATGAAAGTGCAATTGAAGGAGAGCTGACGCACGAGCTACCAAACTTCCCAATGAAATCGTTCTCAATGGTTTCATGTGTCAGTTGGGAACTATGTTTAGCCAGCACTTCACTTTCTTCAAAGTAGGGCTTGCACCCATGGTCGCGGCAAAAAATACCCAGATGGCGCCGTACCATGTTGTACACATTGTTATGGTGGTCCCTGGGACGATTATTTAGGCGCCTTCCTGTCTTTTCCACGTTATTGTTTCCACAAGAAAGAGGAATCACATACACCACGTCAGTGATGCAGGGCACTAAACCCTTCCTGTGTTTCGCAGTGCAATAGCCACGCCTGGGTTGTGAAACAAACTTGCGAAGTTTTGCTAGTTTGTTTCGAGCCGAAGAAAGCACTGCAACACCACCGCGCCGCCCTACCCTCTTCAGTTTGTCGGACAGATCATGGATACACAACTGCAAGTTTCTTTTCTTTTCCACTGGCGGACGTGGTGCTGCATAAGCTTCGCCATGCTTGATTTGCTTAAAAAGGTTTTCCGCGGCAGCTGATACTAAAGCCTTCGTGTATCCAGCAGACAACTAGCGGTCAACCTAAACAACAAAGCTTTTTTGCATGGAATGCGGACATGACCATCTGAGGGCACTTACAAGGCACGCATTAACGATTCATCTTTTGACTAATCTCTAATGTGCCGACTGGAAAGAGAGAAGCGGTTTCCTGCTCCTTGGTTTGAACGACCAGCCCAAATGTCTACTCGACATGTACAGCGTGATGTCCAAAAACCAAAAGCAAAGGTGTTTGAGCAGGCTGCAGGAAAAGTGCTCGATGTATTCATAAAAAACTTGCATTCATTAGAGCTGACGCATAAGCTGCCCGAAAGTAACTGTTCAAGATCTATCGGGGAAAACACATTTCGTACTCGTCGACAGATCTAGCAATTGGCTCTGCTTCTCTTCTGCCTCATCTGGAATGGAATATCATCAATAATCATTTTGGAAATGGCCACTTCCCTATAACTTCAAACTTAATAACGCTGCATGACAACCATCCCCATATTTCTAGATTGAAATTAGCATCAGCTGACTGGGATTATTTTAAAGAATCAACTTATCTATCAAAAAATTTTCTAAACGATTTTAGTATAAATGAGACTGTCGCATACTTTAGCGGTTTTATTATTGATATGTTATGCAAAGAAGGTGAGGCGTGCAGATAGGACACAAGAGATCTTTCCCTTCATTGCCAAGATTGTAACTGCACACCAGAGTTAGATGAATGCGCGATGTTGTACAGGCACAAGAATGAAGATACGCGACTTATGGTATAGGCATGGCATATCTATAATGGTGGAAGTGCGTAGGCGAGTCAACCTTCGATTACATTACATAATGAAAAGATTAAGTGCCTTAACAGCTATCTCTCACGTAGACCGGCACGTGTACCCGACTGACACGTGGTGATACCATTCCAAAGCTTGCTCAGATGAGTTTTGTGTCTTTTTTATTTTTTCGCCTCAGTGCTGCCTTAACTTTATAGTCGGCGTTCGTCTTGTCCACTTCTCTTGTGTCCTGTCTGCACACCTCACCTTTTTTGCATAATAAATCCTTGCTAACTAGCTCAGCTTTCTGTCGTTCTAAACCTTATTATTCATGCAGCCGAAAAGTTTATCCCACAAACGAATCGTGGTTCACTTAAAAGACGTGTTTCCTGGTGGACCGAGGACTGTAGAGAGGCGTGAAAGAGGCAGAATAAGGCGCGGGGCATATAGCGTAGATCACCAAATGTAGAAACTCTCATTGAATATAAACACATTAAAGCGCAGGAACGGTAGGCACGGCGCCAAACAAAGAGAGATAGCTGGTGAGGTTCTTCTCGGGTATAACTTCACACACACTGCAACGAAAAGTGTGGAATGGCTTGAGAAATCTAAAAGGCAATAAATTCATTCGTTGCCTTTGGTGAATGACCAAGGGTTGCAAGACCACGCAGACTCTTTTGGGGAGCACTTTGAGCATGTCTCAAGCTCAACTCATTATTCAGATTCATATATAAAGGCTAGCAAATAGATGAATGTAAGCCATCCGCACGTAGATGGCGACAGAACGAGCTGTATAACAGTCCTTTCAGTAATGCCAAGTGGAAAGCTGCCTTTACCGCTGCAAGAGCTTTGCAACAGGTCCTCACAGAGTCATGTATGACACGTTTAAGAACGTACACACTGATGCACAACTGACACTACTCGCACTTATCAACGCTATTTGGACTATCGGATACCTTCCATCTGCATGAAATGAAGCGGTTGGGGTCCCTGTATTGATGCTGCGTAAGGACCCTTCCTCGGCGGCAAGTTACTGCCTGATAGCTCTCACAAGTGGCTTTTCTAAGCAATTTGAAAAAAAAAAGTGTAATCGGTGACTCATAACTTGGATATTTGGTCCTTGAACACAACCAAATGTTTCATCCCTGTCAGTGTGGCTTCAGAGGAGGGTGGTCCACAACAGATCATCTTGTGCGCGCTGAAAGAAATATCCGCGACGCATTTCTACATGAAGTTTTCTTATCCATATTTCTTGATATGGAGAAGACGTACGATCCAACGTGGCACTACGGAATCTAGAGATACTTGTTGGGAATGGACATCCATGGCAATATGTTAAACCTAATAGAAAGCCATTCGTCAAATCGTACCTTCCGCGCCAAATCGGCAATTTATTATCACGTTCATTTATACAGGAGACCGGTGTAGGTCAGGTGGGCGTGCTTAGCTGCACACTCTTTATCGTTAAAATGAACACACTCCGTGCCTCATTACCACAGGACATTTTTATTCTGTCTGCGTGGACGACATACAAATGGGCTTCAAGCCCTGTAACCTCGCATTGTGCGAGAGACAGGTACAGCAGGGATTTATCAAGATGTCTAAGTGGGCAAACGAAAACGGGTTTATAGTTAATCACCCCAAAAGTTCTGGTGTTCCTTTTAGAAGAAAGGCCTAGTTCCCGATCCTAGTATAGAAAAATGTGAACAAAGAACACAAGTTTTTAGGCATCATACTTGATTCTAAGCTTACTTTGATTGAATACGTAAAATATCTCGAGGCGAAATGCCTAAAAACTCACACAGCATGGGGCAGCACCAGGAAGTGTTCAATCAACCTTTACAGGAGCCTCATTCGATCGTTACTGGAATATAGCACTATACTATATCACTCTGCCCCTCCAAGTACGCTAAAGATGCTCGATTCCATTCACCGTCTAGGTATCCGCCTGGCCACCGGCGCTTTCAGAACAAGCGCTATTGAAAGCTTATACGTAGAATCGAATGAGGGATCACTCCATCTGCACAGATCATAAATCAGTTTAACATATTTCCTCAAAGTGCACTATAATCATGAACACCCGCGTTTTAAAACTCTTAACTATCTGACTTGTACTACACTTTTCCATAATCGACACTCTGGGAGACAGCCTTTTTCACTGCGTGTGAGAGAGATTAACGTTTAAATCAATGTGATTGTTCTCGGAACACCGCTGAATGCCTCCAGCTAAGCTGCTACCACCTTGAGAGTGGCAGCTAATAGAATATTACATATATTTTGTAAAAGTGACAAAGTACGCACTAGTGCTAGAAATTCCAAAGCATTTCCATGAACTCGAATTGAGGCACCCATGCTCTGAACCCTATACCTATGCATAAAAGTCACATGTTCGCGTATTTTCCGCGGCTGTTGGTTCCTCTTTCTTTGTATGTAATGTACTTAATCCTCATAGAAGTATCTTTACTGAAGAAGCTTATGCAGTACTGTCTCCGGTTAAACACGTTAGAACAATAAACTAGAGAAGGCAATATAGTATTAATGGACTCACTAAGTGTCGTAAAATTGCTAATGTCCTTAATAAAACAAAAACATCCTGTTCTTATTGAGCTTTTTCTTACATTTGTGCAATATTTATTCCTCTCGTAGACTTATGACGATATGCTGGGTTCCTCGCCCCACATGCATCGAGGGTAATGCGCTAGCAGACCAAATGGCCACGTCACTCACATCGCAAGCTATTATTGCTACCACTGCCATTCCTGCCACATATCTCCATCCTTTTTTTGCAAAAGAAACTGCGAAGCCAATAGCAACGCTTGCGGGACGCCAAAAAAAAATAATATGCTTCACTTGATTAAGTCACCGTTAGGTTTCTGACCCTCCACCATAAAAGTTTGGCGAGCTGATGACCTATTCTGCCGTCCCAGAATAGGACACATATGGCACTTACTATTTTCTGTTGACTGGTAACGAGCCTCCAACCTGCGGTAGATGCGATTAGCGGCTAACCATCCTCAATGTGCTCCTGGAGTTTCTGGAGGGCGAAACAGAGAGAAAGAAACATTTTCCTTTACATACCCCTATTATGTTCCCCTCCATTACATTATGCTTCTTGGGGCAGAACTGCTTTTTAACACCAAAGGAGCTCTAAGTTTTTTGAGGGACGTTATATTACATGTTATCAGCCCAAGGAGTTCTCTCTCTCTCTTGCCAGAAGATGGGGCTGCGATAGTTGTATACGGTATAGCGCGGGCCTCCAGGCTTTTGGGCTCCAAGCGCTGTCAAGGCTATTCTGCTTGTTCCACTTTTTACCACTGATTTACTTAATATAGCTATCTTTCGCGTTCACAGTCTGCATCACCAGTCATCGCCACAATCTTATTACATATACATTTTACGCGCTTCACAGTGACCGTTTTAAGGCTATTTTACAGCCACATCACATCTACATATCACAGTTCACTACTACATTGCTAACGCATTAACACCAGCCTGGAAGTCTTTGACAATACTTGCCCTTTGCGCCATAAGACCCCACATGTCATCATCTTACCCGCTACTCCTCTGTTAGGCAAACAGCACAAATAAAATATGGCTGGGTCAAACGAACAAACGATCAAAAAAGACAGAAACAGCACATAACATATACAGACGGCCTAAACAGACAGATCAACTGGCGATATCAAATTGCAACAGAAAATGCAAATATTGGTCTGAAAGCTTTAAGGCTGAGCTCACATAAAGTTCAAATGAGCACATTGTGAGTAACAACACATATAATTTGCACACCGCGTGGTACAATTTAGAATTGCAGAGCAGTCACATCAATTTCACCTGTATTTTAAGGAAGCTCAGTATACAGCACAATATACACAAGGTTACACCACAGGTTGCAACGAAATGAAGAACACTTCACAAAAACCATTAAATTGCTGCGCGTATAACCAGAACATAATTCATGTAGAACATGTTACGACGCTCTAGTAATTATCCGCAGTTCTTGTTGCTTCCGAAAATTCCTTTGGGCATAGAATGCGAGCTTTCGCACTTCAGTTCTTGGATATGGACCTAATCTATCTATCTATCTATCTATCTATCTATCTATCTATCTATCTATCTATCTATCTATCTATCTATCTATCTATCTATCTATCTATCTATCTATCTATCTATCTATCTATCTATCTATCTATCTATCTATCTATCTATCTATCTATCTATATATATATATATATATATATATATATACCTTTCAAATAAAAGAAGTGATTTTTCCAGAGTGCACAATTTATCTCTTTTCTTTTCGTTCAATGCAGAGTGTGAACACGCCTGAGCAAGAGGGGTTCAATATCTTCTCACTCCAAGTAGTTGCAGGTCGCTACTCCTTTCTCTTCATATCATACAACAAAAAAAAAAACCACCCGAAAAGCGAAGCATTGAGTGTCATAGAAAATTATTAGATAGCTGTGTGCAATAACGTTAGATTTATAAGCTCTACAAACGGTTGTAAACACTCACTTTTTAAATTAGCAAGCATGGTATCACGCACGCACAGGCACAAGTGAAGACATCTCAAACGGTGACCGCGGACACTCGCTGTCAATACTTTGGTGTGAGGAAGGTCGGCAGTAGCGGCCAGCAAAATGCGGTCTTTTCGGCTTCAGAGAAGCTATCGAGGCTCTGTGCCCGCATTTCTTCCAGAAGTACTAAGCTTGTGTGCGAATATATGAGGTACATCTGAGCTGTGGTAGAATATATATTGGCCAATCTCGACACTTCTCAAATGACCGTTTAGAGGAACGTAGTTTAAACGTAATGCCTCGTGTTTCTGCGTGCAGCGGTTTGATAACATGCGGCTGCTAGGAAAGAGCCCTCTCTGATGCGTTGGCTTGATAATTGCTAGAAGACCTTAACACAAAGAAAAAAATGATAATTCCTGCATTAGTGCCCCGTCGGTTTCACTTCACAAAAGCGAATCCAGCTTTGGTTCGCTCATGGTTTCTCTTGCTTGTGATAGCTTGTCTTGCTACTTCTTCTATTTTCCGAGCATTCCTGCGTATGCGGCGAGTGTAATTGTTATGCACATGTATTTTCTGTGTCTATATATGAGGTGCTTCCTAGAATAAAATTTGTTGCGGGTTTGGGGCTCTTTCTGTCTCCTCTTATTTCTTCCCTTGATATTATTGTTTCCTCGCGCATTCTCATTATACTCGATACTCAATACATACTACTATATGCAATATGCGCAATACAATATACTCAATATACATACTCGTCAAACTCAATAAATACGTTTGAGAGTCCTTCAAGATAAGTCATTTGGCTGGGCGTGGATCACAGGATGTGGAAGTCGAAGCTGACAGTATACGGCATTAAAGTTCTGTTCTAGTCATGGAAGTGGCACTTTATAATTTTAACGCTCTCTGTTCTCTCGTAGAGGGTATCGAGAATGTAGGCATTGAGCTATGGATTTGACATGAGCCATCTGCGTAAACCTTAATGTAATCCCTGTTGTAATAGTCGATTTATGCCGCAGTGTTATTTGCTTTTCAGCTATTTCTGGTCGATCACGTTTAAGAAACTCCCAGCGAACTGGTGGAAACCACTGGAATTGACAGCAGTCATGGAGAATGCGAGCTTTCGCTGGCCAAAACCTAATCCTTGAGACAGTGCCTCTGCAGTGTCGTATGGTGGCGAGTACATGTGCACCATTCCTGTGATTTAATTTGTGAAGAAGCCGGCGATAGGCATACTGCGTTGATAAAGAAAAGTAACAGCGGTACGTCTCAAGAAATCCCGGTGCCGGAAAGCAAGGCTGGCGCTGCCTCTGCAATTACTAACCGGCAGCCGCTACACGTGGTACTCCAAGACACATACGCAAGAAGGTGTTAGAGCTTCATCCAAGGAGCTTCATCCGAGGACGGGTGCGAAACATGCTATTCATTGCCACATGACTGCGTGGTGCACGAGAAGCAATGATGGCGTTCAACAGCCCCATTTTGTTGCCGTAATGCACCGCACAACATTTACTACCGCGTTAACGTTCTGTTCCATGTATTTTACTTGCGGCACTCACGTACAGTCCTCTGTCAAAGGCAGCTGCTAAGATATTGGGTAGCGCAACAATAATCAGGGGCTTCTCATACACTACTATAGCTTAAACATTTTCAGTAGTTTTGTCGCGAATGGGAGAACTGCGGTCTTTTCACGTGAAAGAGCCATGCCCCGACTACCTAAATGTTCGTTGATGGCATGTAGCCCTTGTTGCAGGTCCTGCTGTTTTAATGAATATATTTCAGCTTGAAATCTATATTGCCCGGATTGTCTGCGTAAATTGAGTAGCTCAGGGAGGCAATCAACGCAATAGGGAACTGAGATATAATACTATTCTCGCACTTTTGTCTGGCTAACGCGCACAAATAGTGAGCATGTCAGTGTACTACGGCGATACTCCCTCGCGTTAGTTATGCTTAAAGCGAGTCTTCTCCCTAATTCCACTAGCGGATTCCTTGTGCAAGTAAAGACGAAATTGATCGTTTTTGGAGTAGGTTGATTCCTGAGGAAAAGGTCCACCCAATAGTAATCCTGCCTCTGCTGTCAAGATACAGAAAATCAAGAGTACAACTACCACGACGCTCGCTTTTCGAAGTCATAACGTCGAAGCGGAAACACTTTGCTGTGAATCCTCTCCCCTGATTTCTCTCACAAGAATACCGATGTCAAAAAGTAAGCGAAATGAATGGCTGCTCTTTCGGGTAACTTGTTCGCTCATGCTACGTCCCTTTATACATTACTCCTTTTCTTTTGTGAATTCAGAGCCTTCGGCCTAAGATTCTTCTGCGAACGCTAAATTCCACCAACTTTACTAACCCTACATGAACTCAGGAGCCTCTAAATCCTAAAAGTCAACCACTGGTATTTGAAAGAAAAGCTCGGAGGCATCGCGTAAACGTTGTGACAAATGAGCAAAGGCGTTCTGATGAATATCCTTGATGCTTTCCTTTCATTTCGCAATTTCAAGACACTGGGACCTTTGGATTCCTCTTGTCGCGGTGTCTTTGGTGCTTCATGAAGGAACATGCAAGTGCTCAGCACAAGAAAATAAGCGAGGCAGAAACTGTTGCGATATTTTGCTAGGCGGACGCAGTACTTGGTTAAAGAGCAGTCTTTTATTCATGATTGTTTAAAAAAGAAAATGCGTTTCACTTGTCCCTAATGGCTCGTCGGTTGTGAGCTGAGTAGCAGAGTTCGAGAAGTACGCCTTTTCATCTGTCATTATTTCGCTCAGTGTAAGAGCTGAAAATAATAAGAGAAGAAAATTTACGCTGTTTTTTGACAGCTGCATTTTCTGGTCTAGACCTTGAGCGTAGTAGGAAATCAAGCAAAATAAACACGTAAATATTTTTATTACTTCTTTGCTATAATTTTTGCCACCACAAATTATTGCTGTTTAAAGTATTCGACAGGCAATAACTGATGGCGGTGGAACATTGCGGATAGCACTGGGCTACGCACCTAATACTGAAGTGTAGAATATGCCGCGAGTCCCAGCTATTATGCATCCCGTTTTTTACAAAATATGGGTGATTCGAAGCAACCAAAACCAAGTGCATGTTGTTCACCGTACAGTAGAACAGCCGACAGTAATCTTTTACAGCGTAAGCTGTTACGGGTCTATTGCAATAGCTGTTTCCGTTGGCGATGTTGTCTGCCGCCGCCAGCGTCCGTCGCAGCTACCACTATGGATGATTGGCCAAAAAAATGGATGAATTGTCTTGAGCAAGAAAAAGAGGATTGGGGAGATGCATGTAAAACTGGTATAATGAAATAAGAAAACGTGTATGGCATGACACTTGAGAAAACCAGCGAAAAAGTTAAGACGCAAACACGACAGAAAGAAGAGAGACAACAACGTAGCCTTGTGGTGTCTCTTCTTTCGGTCATGCTTGCTTCTCATTTGTTTTCGCTGGTTTTCAAGAGTGTCAGCACGAACCAACAGACCCAGCAAGCAGCACTTCTAATGTATAGCATGCTTCGTCAAGTCAAGCAGGGCTAGGTGACTGTCACCATCCCGTTCCAAACGGAATACCGTTACATCTCTGTCAACATCATTAGCATGATATTGTGCCATTTGTCACTCGATGTGACATGCGCGCCACGTAGCCTCCAGGGTCAGTTCGCATGGTTGCGAAGGCGAGGAATAAATGTGGTTCCAAATAAATAAGCAGCCACATCAGTTATGGTCATGCGATTGAAGCGCGACTATATCTTGCGGGCAATTCGCTGGTTGAGCAAAATTATGCATCTAATAAGTCACCAATTGAAACATTTCAATATTTAGGGACTATGTCATTAGAATAGAAAAATATGGCTTTCATCCACGAACAATTATGAGTACGAAACCATGCAGACTTTCCATAGTTTGCTCGTGGAGGTGCGTTCTGAGACACGTCGAAATTGTGTACTTTCTTTAATACTCTCATGTTGCCAAAACTCGCTTGTGCGCTGGCATAAAAAGTAATGGCAATATTTATAGTAGTAAACGCATAATATTTTACCAGTAACTTCATTTTTAGCTGCGTTTTCACTAGATATGTTTTAGCTGTGTCGAGATGACCGCCCACTTGTTACCCGAGGACGACGTTGGAAAAGGGCCAAGGAAATTCAAGCCGACGCGGAAAGAAGGTTCACTTAGCATGTCTGTCGGTTGAAGGTATACCCAGCGGGGAACAAAGGACGTTTTTTGAGGCGTTGACAGAGCTCGCAAGCCGCGACGTAGCGTCGCACAGAGCGGTAAAGCCCAGAATACAAGGAACGTCTGCGAACGCGATCGTAAGTACAGGAAACACCTAAATGCTGGGGAAACATCTAAATGCTAAATGCTGGGGAAGAACGAAAAGTTCAGCCTCATCGGGTCGAAGGCTGTGCTCGTATAAGATGTTATATTATAGTAGGAGCAGGCGGAGATAACGGTCGTGCTTTTCCGAGATGAGTCGCTTGATAATGGATCGTAAAGACGGGTAGCAACACTGTCGGATGGCGACGTTGATGAATTCGCTGATCGACAAAACGCAGGCATCTGCAGCGAGTTCTTTGGCGCCGAGTGAATCTACAAGATAGTGGGAGAGACAGTCGATATCCTGATGGCAGCCGTCCCGATTTAAAGGAGATAGAAAATGTGTACTCTCGTAAAGACCAGCGTCCAAAATAGCCTGTTGGGTCTTTGAGTGAGGACAGCCAACATAAAACTTGGTGATCTATGACGACAGAAAAAGGTCGGCCGAACAGGTATGGGCAGAAAGGTAGAGTAGAAGGTAAGGTAAGGGTACGGTAATGGTAGAAAGGTAAGGGTAGAAGGTAAGGGTAGAACTTAGCAATGGCCCTAACGAGGGCAAGGCACTCGCGTTCGGTTATTAATTCCTCTTTGAGGCCGAGAAAAGGCGGCTAGCGTAGGCGATTACGCGATTTGCATCCGTTGATGTTGGAAAAACACAGCGCCGCTGCCGGAGCCACTTGCATCAATGGGAACTACCATGTACGCAGACGGATCAAAATGGCCCAAAATTGGGGGATTTATGAGGCGAGCAGTAAGCGTCGGAAATGCCTCAGCTTGTTAGCGTCGCCAATTGAAACTAATGTCCTTCTTAAGGAGCACGGTGAGAGTACGAGCGATCTCGGGAAAGTACGTAAGGAAGCGTCCAAAGTGTGAGCAGAGCCCCATGAAACTTTCGACGAACGAGAAGCTGGCAATTCGTTGAGAGCGCGTGTTTTGTCAGTGTCAGGCGGCTGTATACCAGAAGCCCGGCTCCCAAGGCTGCGTACAATCGGAGCGAATCCCTGCCTGCCTCCACTGCAGGTCTGTACACATTGTATGTAGTGTTGGTCCATTGTTATAGTCATTAAAGAAATCATGAGAATTACGTTAAAAACAGGTGACGCCCAATATAGACGTTCGTGGCGCAGAAATTGAACACATCAGAAGAAGTGACGATGTGCGGTCGCGCTCCTGATAAGTATGCTCGTGATATACTGTATTATTATTCTGACATAAGCGTGTTACATTTATTTTACGTTGTCTTCCTCGTATTTTACAACCTTTAAGTGGCGCATGTGAGCTGTACCAAGAGCCCTTTCGGAACAATTATCTTTATTTATTAAAGCATGGACAATACAAACAGATCATGTTGCATTAGAACAAAAAGAGACAAGAATACTGCAACAGTAACCGTATTGTATGAATGCCCAGAAACACTTACCCATGCAGACATAGATGGAAGCTGCTTCTGGATCACGACGCCGGGCAAATGCATTATTCTAGCCGAGTGAACGCGACAGATACTGCCGTCTGCGCTTTCTCGCAAAAAAGACCAGAGAGCACGCTCTGAAGTCGAGTCCGTCGCGCGGCGCATTTAAGTATCTCGAGGGGGCATTAGTTATGGATAAGTAGTGTGGTCCCACAGTCGTGAATTTCAATTTCGGCGGAACGCAAAGGCAAATCTTATGCTGTTTCTTGCCCGCTCAACTTCTGTTACTTTCGAAGTCTCGTGTAAGCTTTTGTTTCAGCTTGATGCTGCTGATACATAAAGAATGAAAACAAAAGAAGCCATGAAAAATTTTCGCGCCGATTAGTTAGAAGAAAACGAAATGGCAAGCACGTAAATAAAAAATTCCCATCGGCTTGCAGATTGCATGGACGAACCAAGACTGTGGGCTTGACATGCGGAAGAATTACAAAAACGATTTTCTGTGGCTGAGTAGCGGCGGGCGATAGTCTTAGGCATTTCTGGTCAGTGAATTATATACGAAGTTTAACGCGTGCGTTGCAGTGGTACGGTCTTGGTGTCGCTGAACGGATGGAAGAAAGTCTGGACGGGAAGTGGGTGAACAGGACGGTTTAGTTTTCTATGTGTATTCTTCAAAAGGGAGATTTAAAGCAATAATGCATTGTCTGCATAAATGCCTCTTGCGTACTTTATAGGCCTGTGAACGCCTATGTGGCGCGAATGAGTGAGTGCGCGCAACGCACCCACAATACTGCAAGAACCGAGGGGTCATCACGTATTTTTTTTGCATTTCGATCTGTCGTTACGCTAATGCTAGAGTTGGCGAGTATGTTTTGTTGGTGAGCGCGGGCACTGAAGTGGGCCTTGACTTAATTGCACGCCATTTTTCTACTGATCGTCAGTGATAACCTCAGATAACGCATAAAAATACTAAAAATGGCTTTGGAGATTTCTTCATTTTTCTTCTATCCTGTTTCGTCACAATAAGTCATCTTTTTACTATAATTATCAGGAGCAGCCTAATTTATCTGCACTGCAAGATAGCCTTTCCCCGCGATCATCGTTTGGCCTATAATTTTAAAATTTTAGTTCTCGTTCTCATTACTGTCTTGCCTACTAGGTTCACCAGAGACATGGGTCTTTGTGAAAGTAGGCCCTATCGAATATTTTTTTGTACTTATGTTGCCTAATGTTTTGTTCTTGAATATTGGTAATTTCAAATTTTTTATTTGCCATTGTGTGTGCACCTTCAGTGTGACCACTGCCCCTTGCGTGATGAGTTATGCTTTCAGGCACGAGCAACAGCTGCCAAGACAATGACACTGACGGCGATGTCTACGTGAAAAAGAACGCTCACCAAATATGGAAAAAGCTTTTCCAGGATGACGCTTCGCCACCCTCACAATCACCTTGTTCAAAATGAAGGAGAGAAGAGTACATTTCTGAAGTCATTTTGTTCGCCTTGGTTAGCGTCACTTCGTTTTTTTTTTTCTCCGTGACCCACCTTTATCAATACGAGACTGTCAAGCTCTTAACAACAACCACATCTGTGTGCTCAAGCACATGTATAGTTCTGACAGTTTTAAACGTGACGCTTATAGCTCAAGTGGAATGGACATCTTCAAAGAATATAGTTACCGTTTACCATAACATTTTGCAAACACAAGTCTTCGAGAATGATGATTTTGATTCCCCAGGAGATCGTCATCTGTATGCTAATGAACACGAACGCATGCGTTGAAGTGTGCGGCGGGTATGACCCTTGGCCCTCAGCATATATTTGAACAGTGTAGAAGAGGCTGAAGATTGTGCAGCGTGTGAAACGAATGTTCCCATTCTTAATTTTCGCGCTAGTGAGAACTTATTTGCGTAGCTCTCAGCGCTATAGCCCCCTCATGCTTGCTTTGGAGCTGCGTCCGCTTTACTTTATCTATTGCGATTTTCTTCGTAGTTCTTGCGCCAGAATTTTCTTGCACTATTGATGGGCACTTTCGCTCTGGAAATGCCCTGGTTGTGCTCATAATTTTCGCACACTTCATGGCATCTAGAATGGCGAACACATGCTCGTAATCAATATCTGTCCTATGCAGATATCGGTGTCCACGGGATTGGCATTGTCGTCCTAGTGTCGTGCATTATGTACTTATTTATCTTTCGCGGAATTCGCCGCAAGACATACGTAGTAAAAATTTCTCGTGGCAGATCATCGCCTGCATGACAAGGTCCTCGGACAATCCTAAATGCATCGAAAAATGTAGTGCCACGTAAATAATTGCTTTCATTATCATTCCTGTGGATTGAAGACCCGCGCTAACAACCCTCCAAGACAGTCCGTTGTTGGGCGGGGCTACCCGCACTCAAGCGCAGACACGACGCAGGAATGTTGAGCCGCGGATAGAAAGCAGGATAGAAGACGAGAATCGCGTTTTATGATAAGATATTGCAAGTGAGAGAGCTCCCTTCTGCTGCTCGACGTCGTCAGCTGCTGCAGGAATGCCGCGTGCGGGGTCCCAAGGGTGATTTATGACGGCCAACACCACCGGTCAGAATTGCCCGCTCCCCTTCTTTTTCGGTAGCCGCCGCAGTTAGAGTGACGGGTCACCGCGTCCAGACTTCCGATTCCGTTGGAAATACGCCAGAGATGACGTTAATGATGTGCGTGGTTCGTGAAGTGAGCGCACCGGGCGAGGCTATGTTGCGCTTCCGGGGAAACGAGAGCTTTGCTTTTTTTTTTTTCCTGCTCTGGTGTATTTCGGACTCAGCAGCCGGTGCTGCTTTATCGCTTCGATCTGAACGTCGCTCAAGTTTAGGCATTTGTTGTTTGCTGTATTTCACGGGAGCCGAGTGAGCAGTTATTTTCCTGAGAGTTACGGGGACTTCAGAAGGCGATGTCTCAGCATCAGTTTTATGGAAGAAGCTGACGCCATTGATGAATGGTTGTACGTGAATGACGATCCCGTAAGAAAGGAACTGTGAAAAGGGGGCATTCAAATGCACAGCAGCCTACACAGAGGGACCCCAGTGAAACTGTCAAGTATGGCTATTGATTTCATGGTGAAAACTGAAAAATATTTCTAAACAGTAAATGAATACTTCCTTGAACTTTGATCGTTCATTAGCGTGAATGTTTGCGCTTAGGACGGGTGTTCTAAACGGGCGATGCACGTGCCCCTTCCAAGTACATCTCACTCCATCTGCAACGGTTCAGTTTCTTCCGAGCAAGTTGTTTTGGAACATTTTCTTTTCGTTTCCACCCTTGTTTCGCGCGGTAGTACTAGCCTCTAGTGCTGCCTACAGTTCTTCGTTTGTCAAGAACATGTCGATTCATTTTCCTTCATTCTGTCTGTAATGCATGCAGCTACATAGGAAAATGTGGACACTGGGCTCGATTTTGCAGCAGCGTAGCGAAGGAAAATTTCTTCTAGTACATCGATGGCAGAATAAGCTAACGTGTTGGACTAGTCGCACTTAAGATACATTTCGACCCTATGCATGAAAAAGGGCAACACCGTGCGTCTTTTCTTCTTGCGCCATTTACGTTCTCTTTCGAAGTAACTGAAAAGTAATTGCCAATGGATAGCTACAGCTCTTTATAACCCTCTGCCACGCCAGTTTGGGTCACTGGGTATATGCAGCCGCGTACGTGCAGCTCTTCCAAAAAAGAAAAAAAAAAGACCTTTGAAATTAGGTGGAATTGAATCAGCCTCGCATATAATCGGACATTCCTGCCTGAATAAATATTTAGACGCGCTCCACGAGCGCACGGCAGATGGTGTAGCGCGCTGCGCCATCAGAGCTGCTGGAAGGCGAGGCATATCCAGAGGGAAGCACGAGAGAGTAGAGCACAGCTGTAGTCAAGGAGGTTTAAAAAAATTTGCCGGAGTGGAGAGGCCATCTCAAAAGTGAAGCCGAGCCACCGCCATCTTATCACAGGCAAGAAGTAACCTTAGCAAATAGCCGGAACTATTTGAAGCGATTTCTTCAGACTCCGTGCTCTTTAGCGTGCCTAATTTAGCCGTACAGATATCATTGGACGTCTTCCTTTTTGCCACTGGTTTCAGAAGGAAGCCTAAACCTTTTTTTTCTCTTAAATATTCTGGCATATCGATGCGCAGCCAAAGGTAACATTTTAGGCAATAACTTCCAGCTTTTATTTTCAAGCACCTGTAGCATTTCCTATACCTGACAAAAAGGACGTGAGCTGTGAGAAGTTTCGGCTTTCACGGCCTTCTTTCAGAGTAGAAGTGTAGGCACACTGTGGCATCACCTGGGCTGGTAAGAAACTACGGGGGCTGCCACTCCAGCTTTTGCTTTAAACCTCCTTTGCTGCAGTACATGCCTTATACATGGCGTGATGGGAGCATGGTGGTGGGAGCTACATTACTTCACTGCTAATCGCATTAATGTCGATAGTCATAGTGACATGGATTGCGTTCAGTCCTCTATTTACGTGTGTTTCGAGATGTTGCTTTAAAGGAGGCGATAGAAGCATAAACACGTTTTTGTTTATTTATTGTTCCCGACAATGCTGTTTAAATAAGCAAAATAAATCTTAAGAGCCAACCAGAACAGTTAGGGGGGTTTCACAATATAACGTGTTGCCAGTGCCTCGATATAGTTGGCTCCATGGACAGCAATGCTTCCCCGATTCAGAGCAAAAGGAGTGACATCCACAGGTGTATGCCAATGTGCAACTGATACGCTAAAGGTATCGAAGCTTCACGAGCGATTTTCGACTCTTCGAAAGTGTAAGGCATATCTAAATAAACTCTGACACCAATGCTTCTGCTTCAGCTGATGTCAGTAGTGAATTAACGCAGTGCCACCTATGAGATTTTAGCGACTTCATTTTCCTTATGCATTTCCAGTGCTGCTACGTATGTCAGTCGGTGGCGGCGAATCATGTAAGCTGTTCTGTAAACTGCTAGCCCTCTTCGCTGCGATGTCAGTATTGATCTTGTTGACCCACTCTGAGTTGCTTTCCACCAGCCACGTTATTCCGAGCCCATCCTTTTTCAGGCTTATCATCATTGTCATTGTCATGTACGCCTACGTTATGCAGCCGACGCTCTTTTTACGACCTTAATGACGACGAATAGTGTCTTGTCGAGAGTATGTTACATAATGCAATCCTAGTTTGCTGCCTTAGCCTTTAATGGTTGATTCCATCTAATTGTTTTTGGAAGCTATAATAAAGAGCAATTGTCAGTCTGACGAGTACTCAGGGCATAAAGGATGCATTAAAATTGGTACGTAGGATATTATGATTCAAGATAATATTCCGTTTGGGCATGGCTTACCTGAACAAGTTAAATTCAAGAACAAGTTCATTTCAAGGGGGAAGAAGACGACGAAGTGGCTCTTGTGAAGAACTCTGTTTTTCCACTGCTCTCATTTTACGAGTATTTTTGCGTGTTTTCGGGAGGCGCCGCTCCTGAGACCTTCAGCGATGGCAACGGAGTCAGCTAGACGTCCGGAAGAGACAAACGTTATCGCGTCAAGCGCTCCGAGGAAGCGCAATCACCTCATAAGGGACACAGGCAGCGAGGACACCCTGCTGTACTACTCTGCTTCAGAAGATTTATTTATTTATTTATTTTCAATACTGCCAGTCTCTTTATCGAGGCCATCGCAGGTGGGCATATTGTTACAATGTAAGCGTTGATACAACATTTTTTCATAGAACATGTGTATACAAAGTACAATAAACTAGATAGGCTATATGTAGCTACGCAGTACAGTCTGGAAAAATACAAAGTGCAAGACCTTTAGCGATGAGACCTTCAGCGATGGAAGCGGAGCGAAGGGAGAGAGTGAAGAGAGCGGAGAGAGCGGACAGAAGGGAGGGAGAGAGAGGAGAGAGGAAGCGCAGGGAAGATCTGTCGGATGACGGGGATTAGTTGACAGTTGTAAGGCAAAAGGGAAAGAGGAGAATCGTCACTGCTTCCTCGTCTTCAACAAGGACGACGGCCGCGGCAAAGACCAGTGACGGGGCTCATACCGTCCTCTTCTTGCCCGAGACGCCGACCGAAGACCTGAATCTGCTAAACAGGCAAGTCATATCTGTCACACTGGATGCTCTTGTTCCGAATGAGATTACGCACATGAGAATTAACATCCGTAAGAACATTCTCGCGGTTGATGTCAAAAACAGAGCAGCATTGGATATCTTGAGTACAGTAAAAATGCTGGGCAAGATAAATGTTCCGACCATAATACCACAGGACAGCGATACTACATTAGGTGTGATTTATGATGTCGATGAGTCAGTCAACGACAACGATCTGCCAATTTCGGTCAAACCCGTCACAGCCGATACAACTATTATTGAAATCCGTCGCTTAGGAGAATCACGTTGTGTCAGGATAACCTTCAAGGGAAGTAGCCTGCCGTCCCACGGGGAAGTTGGATTCTTTCGTCATCCAGTGACCGAGACCGTAACCTTTCAGTGCTGTAATTGTTTGACGATCGGGCATGTCAGCAGCATATACAAAAATTCGACCATGTGCCCAAAATGTTCTCAGAAGCACCGCACTGATGCTTGCCGTGCGACTGATTTCAAGTGTGTCGATGCTCTGGTCTTCATGAAGCATTGTCGAAAGACTGCCCGAGACACAAGCCAGAGTTGAAAGCCCTAAAAAATGGTGAGAGACCATGCCCAGAGAGGCCGCCGCAAGAGTGCGACGGCATCGTGTGTTCCATCACCGCAGGCGATCTTCGTCCGCTAGAAATACTGATACCGTCGTGAGACAGACGCTACTTCCTGCAGCTGGTGCTCCCAAGGCGCTCACCCACACTAACAACAAGGTGCCTGGTGACGCAGTGAATATGTCTACTGCAAACGACTGGTCTACACTTCCGATATTATATCCTCCAGCACAACAAAGATCGACGGTGCACTACCGACGCACCAATGACGGCACAGATGACGTGCGAGGCCCCAAGACAAGCAAGTCGTCGCCATAATCATTCGCGTGTTGATAAACGACATGTCGTCGCCATAATCAAATCTCTAATGAAGGTCATTCGCGTGTTGATAAACGACATGCCGACGCCATCCGCTCGAGGTGCACTACAGGTGCTCGACGGCCTGGATCCGGTTCTTGCGAGCGTCGAGTAGTAAGCACAATGGCTCTACCGCGTCAGCCTTTCCTCGGGCAAGTCATGGAAGCGTCTGTTATGCAGTGGAATGCCCGTGGAATGAAATCCCGTATTGCTGATTTTCGCCATTACGCTTGCACGAATCCATTACCCCATTATTATCGTCTGTGAAACGAACCTACAGAAAGCAGTCCGGATCTCAGGCTATGAACCTTATGTGTCATCGACGTGTAATGACATTAGCAAAGGTATCATATACATACGGTGTTAACTGCCTTAAGTTGTTCATCCAGTGCGACCACATAACAGTAATCAGTATGTCTGTTTGGCCGTGAAAAAGCAGAAACTTACGTTTACTTTAGTGGGCGCTTACCTCTCTCCATCAAGTCGTTTCGATAGACAGAGACTGAGTGACATTATAGAGGCGACTCCTCGTCCATGGATTGTTGTTCGGGACTTCAACGCACATCATTCACTTTGGCAAAGCAACAAGGTAAAGTCCAAAGGAAGAAACCTCGTGTCCTTTGCTTGCAAGCATGAACTTTGCTACCTAAATGCTGGTAGTCCCACCTTCCTGCATGGCAGGACGTACAGTAGTTGTTTAGACTCAGCTTTTGTTTCGCGATGCCTAGCTCACTGCGTTCATTGGTTCACAGATATAGAAGCCCATGGAAGCGATCACATTCATACCTACCTGAAGATAAAAGGCCTAACAAAACCCGCTCCATCAAATTTTTAACAAACAATAGATTGGTCCATGTTTAAATCACTTATGGGAGACGCATGCCACGAAGGCTTTTCGTCCACACTAGATTTTGAAATTGCCAAGGCTATGCAGGATGCTATGTGCTCATTTCGGCCATTGGAGAAATACACAGATTTTGATGCGGAAATACAGAGCCTCCATGTAATCCGACGGAGAGCGGAGCGACGGTGAAGACGGACGAAATTGGTCTACTGCCTTAGACGAGACGCATTGAAAAGAAAATGCAGCGGTGCCTTGCTGTACTGCAAAATGAACGCTGGAAATTCTTTTGTGAATCATTCGATCCGCGTAAACCTCTGTTAGTTGTCTGGAGAACAATCCGCGGACTTCGAACAGCTCCTCAACAGCGCCATCCATTTAACTCTTTACCCCTCTATAAAGCACGCCTAGAAGTCGACGTAGCCAAAGGTTACTGCGCAAGGATCACGAGTCCGCCGTTCACTTATTCACCTTGAGCACCTATTCCTATTGTCGCCCCCCCCCCCCCCCAATGCTCTCGAGATGCTCGCATGGACGCGCCTTTCTCCATCGAAGAATTGGAGGCAGCACTTGCTGGGTGCAGGCGATCTTCGTCACCAGGCCCCGATGGCATCCCATACTCTGAGCTTGCAAACGTTGGTCAAGAGGCCAGAGAAACACTTCTTGGCCTTTACAGCGCTTCATGGCGTGACGGCCTGGTCCCTACCACGTAGAAATTCAGTCGCCTTGTTCCACTTCGCAAGGCTAGCAAATCTCCATTAGAATTGTCGCCTTACCATCCAATAGCACTCGCCAGCTGTGTCGGCAAGGTAATGGAGAGAATGATCCTTACACGGTTGGAATGGTACTTGGAATTTTATAACCTCTATCCAGAGGTAATGGCCGGTTGTCGACGCGGACGCTCATCAGTAGATAGCGTTATGGACCTTCTAACACACGTACAACATTAGAAATATCTGAAACGAATCCCCGCGGCTTTATTCCTTGATGGTAAAGGTGCGTACGACAATGTAGATCATCATGTAATTCTGGACGCCTTAGAAAGTGTAGGGATTGATGGACACACCTTTCGCTGGATACGCAACTATTTTAATGGAAGATCTTTCTTTATTTTGACTTAGGACGGACCAACGCCATCTAGCTATACCAGTCGTGGTGTACCGAAAGGCGGAGTACTCAGCCTTACCCTTTTCAACCTGGTGCTCGTTGGTCTCGCGGATAGGCTACTGCTAACCCTTCAGCTCTCCGTATATGGAGACGAAATTTGCATATGGCTTCAGGAGTGACACGTGTACAAGTCCCCGTGCGACTTCAGAAAGCTTTAGCGGCTGTGTCAACATACCTAAGAAGGCAAGGCCTGGAGCTTCCAGCTGAGAAATGTGCACTCGTTGCTTTTACTCGCAAAGCGATGGCCCCGTGTGCCTTGCGGATTAATGACCAAACTATGCGTTAAAGACAAACACACCGATTTCTTGGCGTCATCATATATAGACTGTTCTCTTAAAGCCCTCACGCCTCGTACATGACAAAGCGTTGGGCCGCCATTGTGGAACTTGCGTTCCTCGGCAGGAAGTCCTGGGGCGCAACAGTACCATCAATGTTGCAACTGTATAAAGCACTGTTTTTGGGCTTCCTGTGTTACAGCTTACCTGCACTAGGAAATAATTGCACTACAAATATCCGCAAACTCCAGAGTGTGCAAGCACAAGCACTCAGAACTTGTCTCGGTCTCCCAAAAATTGCCTCATCCATTGTAACATTGGCCAGTGCCAGAGACGCTCATTTGACAGTCTGCATCGATACACATGTCTTGAGAGCACACATCAGACACCTGACTCGGATTCCCTCCCACCATCTTGCTTGCCTGCCAGCAAAAACGTCACATTCAACTTTTGCCAAAAGTATTGTAAGACATCAGTCCTACCTGCCACGACAATTTACGGCTGGTACACAATTATCCGACCCGTTGTGGTGTCTGCACCAGCCGCAAGTGTAGTTGACAATTCCAGGCATGAGAAACAATCAAAGGTTGCCTTTGCAATCTTTGAAACAAGCAACTTTGAACACAGTCACAACGTGCACAGATTCCGGCAACATGTCCACACAGATGGTTTTGTGAAACTCAACAGCTTTGCTGCGGCAGTCTTCATCCCCGTAAAATCTGGAGAAATCAAATTAAAAACTTCATGTATGACCACATCGACGGGTGCAGAACTCGTGGCACTCTGTGCTGCACTTGAGTTCATTAAGCAGGAACCACCGCAACAATGGACTGTCTTTAGTGACTTGAAGGCAGCCCTTCAGTGCATACAGAGCCCAATGCGCCACGGACCCAATGAACAAATGGCCTCAGAAATTCGACACTTATATCATCACATCCGTGACAAGGGACACAAAATAATCTTTCAATGACTTCCAGGACATTGTAACATTATTGGGACCGACCACGCCAACGAAGCCGCCCGATCTGCGCATTAAAGTGATCAACGAGTCTTCATTCCGCTTTCGCGAGCAGACGCTGTGGCTGGGCTGCGATTGATGTCCCGTGATTGTACTTTGCCCATGTGGGAATCGAACGTCTTCACCATGTGTCATTTGCGTTCGTTGTTTCCGGACATGCGGAGGCACCTTCCGCTTGAGTTACCACTACGTGAACAGACCATGCTGTACCATTTGTGGCTAGGCGTTGCCTTTGCGAACTCTTATGCTTTCCTTATTGGAATGGTCAACAGCCCCACGTGCGACACATGCAACAGCGAAGAGACGCTCGCACACATGATCTGTATCTTCCCGCGATATAGTGACCAGAGACAAGAGATGTGCAGCGTACTGGACCAGTTGGGCAATCTTCCACTATCAGAACTGAAGGCTTTAGGTCAGTTTTCTGAGAGGGCAACCGCGTTGAAGGCCTTACTCTCGTTATTAAAGTTCCGGCGGTCTACGGGGCTTAACGATAGACTTTAGGAACGCCGCCCCCCACCGCTCTATAGTGTAGGCGCTTTGTTAGTGCTCGTCTCGCTTTCTTTCTATCTCCCCCTTCCACTCACTTTCTCTTTTTATCCCCCTTAACCCTTTTCCCCGTACAGGGTAGCCAACGGTAACTACATCTGGTTAACCTCCCTGCCTTTCTCTGTATTGTATCTCTTCATATCAAGGTTTATACTTTCCTGAGCCTGAAGGTGCTTGAGGTAGAACACATAAGAACATGCCAAACACTTGCAACAAAAGATGCACTTGCATATCATCATCATCATCATTAGCAGCAGCAGCAGCAGCAGCCCACTTTATGTCGTCTTCAGGACGAAGGCCTCTTCTTGCGATCTTCATTTACCTCTGTCCTGCGCCAACCGATCCCAGCTAGCCCCTGCGAATTTCTTAATTTCATCATTCCACCTACTCTTCTGTAGTCCTCGACTGCGTTTCCCTGCATTTGGTAGCCATCCTGTAATAGAAATGGTCCGCCGGTTATCGATCCTACACATTAAAAAGCCTGCCCAGCTTCATTTTTTGCTCTTTATGTGAATTATAATATTGGCTACCACGTTTGCTACCTGATCCACTCCGCTCTCTTTTTCTCTCCTAAAGTTACGCCTGACATTTTCGTTCAATTGCTTTTTGCGCAGTTCTTAACTTCTACTGGAGCTTCTTTGTTAGTCTCCTAGTTTCTGCCCCATATGTTCGCACCGGTAGAAAGCAATAATTGTACGCCTTTCTTTTTAATGATAGTGTTAAGCTTCTAGTAAGGATCTGACAATGTCTGCAGTATGCGCTCTAACATATATTTAATTTTCTGTAAATTTCCTTCTCATGATTACAGTCACGTGTGAGTTATTGCCCTATGTAAGCGTACTGTTTCATAGGCTCTAAGGGCTGACTGGCGATCTCAAACTCTTGTTCCCTTACCAGGCCGCTGATCATTATATTTGTTTTCTGCATGTTAATCTTTGACCCCACTCTTACACACTCTCTGTTAACGTCCTCAGTCATTTGTTGTAACTCGTCCTCAGTGTTGCTGAACAGAACAATGTCATTTGCAAACTGAAGGTTGCTGAGACATTCGCCGTTAATCCTTACTCCTAAGCCTTCCACATTAAGTAGCTTGAATACTTCTTCCAAGCATACAGTGAATAGCATTGGAGAAATTGTCTCCTTGTGCTGGCCTTTTCCATAGAGGTATCTTACTATTTGTGGAGAATTAGGGTAGCTGTGGAATATCTGTAGATATTTTCCAAGATAGTATATACGTCTGTCTCCTGTACTCCTTGATTACGTAATTCCCCTATGAGTCGCGCCAACTATACTGAATAAACTGCCTTTTCATTATCCAGAAAGCTATATAGAGAGGCTACGGATTTCTCGATTACCTGATTTGTGACATGGATGGGTCTATTGTAGAGTATCCTTTTTCCAGCCAGCCTGTTTTCTTTGTTGACTGAAATACAGTGTTGCCCTTATTGAAGATCGTCGTGGTGAATATTTTATAGAATACTGGAAGGAAGCGAATTGGGGGGCCTATAATTGTTCAATTCTTTAACGTCTCTCTTTTTATGGATTAGTATATTGGTTGCATTCTTCCAGTTACTTGGGACCCTTGAAGTCGTGAGGCAGTTTGTATAAAGGGCCGCCAGTCTTTCAAGCATCATGAATCCTCCATCTTTCATTAAATCCACTGTTATTCCATCTTCTGCCACTTCTTTCCCTTTCATGTCTTGCAAGGCCTTTCTCACTTCATCGCTAGTTATAGAAGTAGCTTCTGTAGCCTGCTCATTACTACTTCAAATGGAGGTAACGTGGCTGTTCTAGTTGCTATACAGGTCACAACAGAATTCTTCCGCTGCTTTTACTATATGTTCACAATTGCCTATGATATTACTCAGCTTATATTTCAGTGCATACATCTTGGCTTCTCCTATGCCAAGTTTCCTTACTGATTTCATGTTGCGTCTATTTTTATAGTTTCCTAAGCCTTTCTTATTGTATAATTTCGAATATCCCTTATTTTCTCTTTGTTGATCAGTTTTGACAGTCCCGTGAATTCTATCTGATCTCTTGAGTTGGACACTTTCAATCTTTGTCGTTTCTTTATTAGGTCCTTTGTTACTTGGGAGAGCTTACCTATTGGCTGCCTCCCACTTCAGTCGCTGCTTCTGAAGCCAGCCTAGTTACAATTTCATTTCATATCTCCATGTCATCTTCGTCTCTCTGTTCTAAGGCTCCATATTTGTTTGCAAGTACCAGCCTTCGTCTGCTTTTACCCTTACTGCGTCGAGGTTGACCTGTTTCTTCTTGAACAATTTTACTCTTTCTCTCTTCAAATTCAGGTGAATCCTAGACTTAGCTAACCTATGAGCACCGCACTTCATCCTACCTAACTCTTCTACATCCCGCACTATGCTTGGATCGGCAGAAAGTATGAAATCAATTTAATTTCTTGTTTCACCATTAGGGCTTTTCCAGGTCCAGTTTCTGTTGCTACGCTACCTGCAGAATTCATTATTCCCAGATTATTCCTTTCCGGGAATTCTACAAGCACTTCTCCAATTCCTTATACACCAGCTTGCTTTTTCCCTGATTCCTTTGATTCAGGTTTATTACGACTACTGCTATCCTCTCACTAATGCTCTAGAATTCAATGTTGCCCGCTATGTCCTTATGGATTAGGAATCCTACTCCGTACTGCTTCTTATCTGGAAATCATCTATAGCAGAGGACGTGGCCATTAGTCAGCACTGTATAAGCCTCACCAGTTCTTCAAACCTCACTAAAGCAAACGATATCCCAAACAGTGACTGATAGTTCCTTAAAGAGTCCTGCTAAGCTAGCTTCACTCGAGAAAGTTTGGGTGTTAAACGTTGCCAGGGTCAGTTTCCATTTGCGGCCTGTCCGGGTCCAGAGACTCTGCTTAATTTTTTTTCCGGTGGAGCAATGATCTTCGCGCTGTGAGTGAGGTTATTTTGCTGTTTCGGCTTGTGGAACTCCATTTTCTCCCATCTCTGTCATCATCGCTCTTCTAATTGCTTTGTAGTTTGCAGCAAAGATCCTCTCAAAGCTGAACCTTTGGGAATGATAAATCACAAGGAGCTTCCGGACCCTAAAATCTGAATAAACGCTCTGGGATTTCGTCGAGCATGAATGAATTTTTGAAGTTTAGGTAGTTTTTACATTTCTTTCAAGTAAACACACAGCATTGGTGGTAACCAGGGCCATCAAATGAAGTTTTTGGTCCTGTTGCCATGATGAAGAAGCCGAATTGTGAACCACGGTTCGTGTATTTCAAGTTTCTGTAATGATGGATCTTTAGGCTGGTCGCTTTGCAATGGGTCTATGCAGGGAAGCGAAGGCAGCTTTTTATTCAAACAAAGTAAAATTTATGCAAGATTTTTAAGGGTTTACTTGTGACAGTGAAGTTTTTCTAGCCTTTCTTCTCAGCGCTGCGTAACTCAACATTAAGCTTCGCAGGCTGTGTTCTAGCAAAAAAAAAAGTAAGCAATCGCAAAGTAACACACACACACGTTTCGAAGTGGGCTCCACTGCCAAAGCAATCTTCCCTGCCGGACAGCCCCGACGAGAAGAGCCGGTGGTCAGTGCGTTCGCGTTACCACCGCTAACTTGCGTACTCACCAAAATGAAGCATAAAAAGACTAACATGTGGAGATGGGGGGTGGGGGGGCACATGAAAGGCGTGTACGGAGGTTCGCGTGTTCCTCACTGCTCCGCTGAGGTGCCAGTTACGTAAAAAGAGTTTATCTTCGCGCCTTAAAGGAGCGACGAATTTTGTGCGTAGCGACAAACGACAGGTTGGCCGGAGTCAAATATACCTAACCTTTATATACACACGAGGTGCTGAGGTGGAAGTTGCCCATGATTTTCTCGTATGCCTCTCTGTTTCATCCTTTCGATGTACCTTCTTCGTTGCTTCTACCTTTCTTAGAGACCCCGTCACATTGCGAATAATTGGAGCTCTAACTACCTCCCATCCGCAACGGCGACGACTCGAAAAGGCCAGCAGGCTTTATTTCACCGTCCTGGTTTCCTAGTACTACAACGACGAACCTGCTGGGTAGTCAACAGAGGACGTCTGAAAGACTGCGAAGCATTTACAACTTTGCCTTACGGGCTGACCTGAATCTTATTTTACGAGCGAGACGAGCGGCCCCTTGCAAAGTTGCGCTGTCAAGTACCGGAAAGGTGTGCCGAAAGAAGGAACAGATATTATATCGGCGCCAGCCGGTATTCGAACTAACTACAGTAGGCAGCTGGCGTTCATGAGCGCGCAAAAGAACCTGGGCACCAATTTCAGGCTCAGTTCCCGACAGCTTTTAACTGATTGTTCTAGTATTTGTAGTAAACAAAACATCTACCGATGAAGATGACCTTTACGTCGACGTGCGTGCCTCGTTTTCCGTGCCGGCATTTCCCCTCAAGTTAGATGGCCCCGCCTTCCTCACGTCTGAAGCGCAATGTATTGGGAAATCAAACGTCTGCATTCTTCTGCGTCCAAACGGAAGCTCACGTGTCCGTATTGCACAGCAAGATTAAGATACACTGCCTAGAAACAGATGTATCGTTAGCGCCCAAACCAACATTTGTTATTCCAGCTACGAGAACTCTGAGGCCTGTATTGTTCGGAAACGCTCACGTACGCACGCATATATAAGAAACTTCTGTAAGTGTTCGACAAGAAGACAAGGAAGCGTCCATCCATTCATGCATTTCCCCTCTTATTCTTGCGTACTGCGTCATTTTATATTTGCCTCAGTACTACTAATAAATAGGGCTGAACATTTAATAAAGGTGAGAACTTCAGTGATAGACGTGTTCCATTTGTGCCTCAGTGAGGGAAACATTAAAGTTAAAAAAAGGGGGATGTGGAAAATTACAGAGAACACATTACTAAGAATTCCGCGGTGGCATCGAAAACAATTGAAATAAAGTTAATTACATATGCGAGGGAAGTGTGATTTGGAGGAAAGCAAATAATGCGGGAAAGTGGTATAGTATAATGGAAATATTTTTTGCTATGATTTTCAGTAGCCTTCCAGTGTAATTCTATGCCCCAGCACTACAGTTAACCAGCAATGTATACGCACAGGTGAATCTAAGAAAACGTTGAGTTTTTTAGCAGCACGTGACGTAACGAGTAAAACCATAGAACGCTATACTGTTCCCATAAACAAGCACAGGGCAGCGATAGGAATGCCAGGTGCATTCCAAAGCTATAGAGATATTCGGATATTTCTGAGATTCTGCTGTCTATACACGTTCGGTATTGGGGGCCCAGCTAAAATTTTGTATGTGAGTATTGATGAAAACAGAAAAAAAGCCCCAGAAATAATCTTATTGATTCCCTACAACATATTCTTTCATCCGGGCATGGATTGAAAGCCAAGGATGTTGCATGAATGGGCAATCACAGCGCAGTTTATAAGTAAAAACTCTTCCAACAAAACCTTCCAGGAAATCAGAGAGCTTTAACCGACCCCTACGCAAGCGTTTCTATACTATTTTACCTATGATTCCTATCATGTCGCTGGCAATCACCTTTATGGTTAAAAACTTTCTCCCGGTCTCATGTAACGCGAGCACCAAGCTGGTTTTGTTGCCTGCACCTCATGTGATTCATGTGTGAATGGGCTGCTCACCCGCTTCTTATTTTCGCCTGAAAGCTTAGTGATCTACTTTTCTCATTTTTTTCTTTTGTACATTCGGCAGCCCTTTTAGGCTATTGCTTGAGTGAGTGTGAAAAGCAGAACAACGACAAAGCATAGAGGCAATAGGAACAATACAGACGAAATGAAAATAATTACTCCTTATTCCTTAGTCGCTGAAGTTAAGTTGAAAGGGGGAGAATGAGTTGGTCTAGGCAAGTAATTCCAACATTCAATAACACCGGGAAAGGACCTGTATTTAAAAGTGTCTGTACGGGCAAAGTATGGCGCAATGTTTAGGTGATGGTGACCCCTCCTATTAGATGGTTTAGGAGGAGTTAGGTTAATTATCTGATGAAATCCGGTGAGAGGTTTTATTAACGTAATGTAGAAGCTATAGTGATTCCGTCCGTCGGTGATCTGAGAGCGGTTGCGAGCCTAGGAATGAAAGAGCTGTGGAAGGTGAAAAATACCTACGGAACCTGCGGCATATGAAGCGAATGGCTTCTTTTTTTTTGGATGGCCTCGATTTTATTAAGACCTCGTTGCCTGCGCGTACTCCAGTCCGGAGAAGCATATTCTAGTAGAGGCGCGATGAGAAATTTATGCATAAGTAGTTTAGTATCCGTTGGGGATGTGGCCAATGTGCGGCGCAGATAGCCTAAATTTTTCACTGCTTTTGAGGTTCTTAAATCTATGTGTTTGGACCAAGGCCTACTGGGTGTGAAAGCATTGCGGGAGCACACGTGATACCAGACTTCTCCCTTTCGCTTATTTGTAAATTGTTGCTTCCACAAGATCGGCACCTCCCATATCTGAAGATCTTTAATTATATAAAGCACGTTTGATTCTTTTTTTCTTTTCTTCTGGGACATCAAAATCCCGAACATTACTTATCAGAGAAACAACATGTTCGTGCACTCTCACTTTTATAGAGTTTCGCTTGGCTTTGCTTTTATCAACGGGTATTCTCATTGTTTCGCTGCCTGTTTTCCTGCTATTTCGGTTCGATGCAATGAGAGAGTAGGAGAGAAACTCCCGAAAAACACGCACAAGAAGCACCATTAATTTTATTGGAATAAGCGGTGGCACGAGACCCTTGGGCCAGCGCTGGCATCGATCGCATCTGGGCGCCTGCATAAGACGTGGAACAAGCTGAAAGTGTGCACAGCGTTTTATTTATGGTGGGTCAACAAACCAGTGGTCTGGCGTTTGGGAACAGAGCCTTGCCCCTGGCTTAGCGTCGTAAGAGTTTAGTTTCCGAAGCTGAAACAGCAAGCGCTTCTAGAGTATCAATATTCCTTTCAGCTGCGTCCCATTCTCTATACTTTCGAAGTGATTAAAACGTGCGACATTTATTTTGTGCGCGGTTTTCCAAAAGTTTTACTTCGTCATGGTTATTTGGAAATGTTTTTCAGTAACCCCTTTCAAAGACGCACCACGTGTTTAGCTGAGGTACAGAAACAATAAGCTGCCCGCAAGTTCCTACTGATTCACAAACACAAAAGAAGAAAAAGAAAAACATCCCAAGCAATTTTGTTCGGCCAGTAAAGAGCCAATATTCTTTTATAATTAACCGTGTCAGTAGTGCGACGTGAGCTTGCATAGCGACAGTTCCAGTTTGGATATTACGGTTCTTTCTGGCTGCTCTTGCTAGAATACGACAAAAAAAAAAAACAAGTAAGCTACAAAGCGTGCTTTTCCTTCTACCCTGTAGGCATCCATGAAAATCCTACCGCTGCGACGAAATATACGTGTTCGAAAAACGCTTTTGCACTTACCGCTGCACAGTTTTTCCTCAAATTTTGCAGGAGGATCGCATTTTAGGTACTACGTCGTTCAGTGCAACGCTTGCCGCAGATACTTGGCCGGTTGTTCAGAGGAAAAGTCCAAATTTGCCTTCGTTCATGGGGATGCGAGCTGATGACGCGACAGCACAAACGTAAACTTATGTCGCCGCCTGCCGGCAGCTGCAGACAGCAGCGTTTCAGGGATGGCTGCCGCGTGTTCCAGAGCAGCGGATAATGCGTGGCAACCTTGTTCGACGGGCTTCTTATCAGAAGAGCAATTCTTACAAGACGCCGCGCTGACGAACTGGTTGGTTTTCCTCATTTTGTTTTCTGGAGCACAAAGTCTTTCTCGCGTTCCGTGTGTGCGGCCGTGTGGGTTTCCCTGTTTGTCTAGTTACAGTATCGAGATGGCCTAAAGCCGGAGTGGGAGCTTCGACAAAGATGGTGGTTACGCCGTACTCCTGAGACAGCGTTTTGGCGGCGAGACGCAGCTAACATGGCCGAGTTCAAAAGTACAAGCATCTCAGACGAGGTGGCCGTGTAGTTACCAGTCCGTCTTTATCGTCTATACACATTCCCGCATGTCACCCTTCTCGTGAATCGTAACAGTGTTCTCGTGAGTTGCGCCGACAGAAAAGTAGATATTTCGAATAATCACTTACAAGTTGCGCACCCGTTTGTATCATATATGCTTGAACCGTTTCGTGCCGAAAGACTAAGCATCGTTATTTTTTTTTTCATTTCGGGTTAGATTCGGGTTGAGACGTTGTAAGGATATCGGTTCCGGTTCGGGTTCACTTCCGTCTAGAATTCCGGTTCGGGTTTGGTTCGACACCCTGGACACCACAGCAATTTTCTTTGTCTTTGAGATGTAGAGCGGGTGGCAGCCATCTGGTAGGTGATATTGTGTATGATACTGATATTGTATAACACAGCTCCTTAACACAAGCGAACCAACAGACTAGCCAGTGAGGGTAAATGCCGACGTTCGTCATGTGGACAAGCGCCTCCTGTAGCTCTTAGTCTTCCAGATTTGCACACGGCCCTTATCTTTGTTTGGTGGCCGTCCAGGCTCCAGATCTTCTGTACTGGTTAATTTTGCCTTAAAGTGTAGAACTTAACGTGAACACAATGGTCTATGCAAATGCTTATCCACAGTGTCTGTAAAGCATAAGCTGCATGCTAGCTGCTGTTACAAAGTGATGCTTTCTTTACCTAACTCTCATAAGCTACTGTAATCATAAGCAGCAGTGTGTGTGCCACCACATGCTCCCGCCTATATATCGTTGAATAAAGGGCTAGGTTAGGCTGATTCGTACATGCCTGGCTGTCTCAGTCACGTCCTCTGGTCCAGCGTTGATACTCGTTTTCTTCAGACATATGATGGAATTTTGGCCGACAAATCAATGCCAATATGCATACCTCTTGTGCAAATAATGAAACAGTATATCACAACAAGAAACTAGTGTGTGCATTGCCCGCTAGTGCAGGTATCTCGAAAGCACACAGACCTCTTAATGAAACAGCGCTGTGTGCAATGGCTTCTTTCATGCTCCATGTTTCCCTCTATAAGGCCTACATTGTTCTTAAGCCGTTGAGTATGCTCCGGTGGGTATGTGCCTCTGCGCATGTGCAATTCTTATCTTGCCCTCCAAAAGGAGTAAGTCGCATAGGGGGACACAAATGGCACAGTCTTTTTAAATGTGTTCGAGCTGTGTGGATTCTCCGTGCATACACCTATTCATATACTGCAATGCCTTCGTTATCATGACATGACTACGCTGACTCCGCACAATGGGCATCAAATTCATCTGGTGTTCGAATTTCGGTACGTCTTGTGAATTGTGAAGCGTATAAACATAAAACATTGCATGAGATTTAATTTCTGAGTTCTTCATCGCATAAACCAACGTCCCTGTTTCGGGCAACCAGCGCAGTTCCTATTTATAAAATTGGTTGGTGTTGCAGCAGTAACGTGCCAGAATGCTCCAAAAATGCTGAAAAATTATATTGAATTTATTGATCGTTCCCGTAGGAATGTCACGTTCTCTGAACTTTTTGCTAAGTTTTTTGTTACTAACTCTTCTACGACGTCATTTGTTTGTATATTACGTAGCATATGCTGTGTCGCGTTGCTCATTGGGCATGTATGATCATTGTTTGAATGACACTTATTGAATTTACTGCAGGGCTAACACTTCTTGTTACACACTGTTAATCTTGACTACTGCTGGCGATTACCACGGTACCACGGTTGGTGTCATACCCTGCAGTGTCAGGACAATCAAAAAGCTAACCACCGCCTTTTGTTGTGCGTCGTGGGCAAGATCTGTGTTTGCTTAACCAACAAAGCAAAATTGAATTATTGGCAGATATTATGCGTTACGTAGGAAGAAAACAAATACAGTTGCACGCATGTAGTTAAGTATAATAACATTTGATTGGCAGCTTCAAAAAAGTATCACTTCACACAGATTACAACGAGTGCGCTGTATCTGCAGAACTTTGTTCGCCAAAAGTATTCTGCATCAGGAAGACTCATGTAGAAACCTACCCATGCCCTGACTCTGGTGGCTGCGATCTTCAACTATGGAGCACATGACAGGGAATTCAATTCAAGGGGGTGACCAACGTCTTCTTATTGACACTGAATGCGTGTCTGAAAAAAAAAACGTATTAGTTCAAGCAGTTTTCCTTGCATCGTCACTTGTCTAAGCGTCACACTGCCAAAGTTATTACCAGAATCGGGTGGCCGTGAGTGGTGGGTCACAAGAAAAGCATAGATACGAGTAAACATAAATCTTACACTTTATACCGTGACATATCCCTCGTGCGCCCAGGGTTTTGTACTCAGTGGAAAATCCGAAGCATTGAGAATTAATCCGGAGATGCTCGAGCCCTCGCCGCCTGTCATAGCACTATTGTGGGTTTTATTACGCAAGAACTCGTAAATATCTTTTAACTTACTTCAATTTATGAATATATATTAGTCCTCATTTGAATTTTTTCTAGCAATCATATTCTTGCCACAGTTATATATGGAGTGATGTTTTTTTATGTTTCCCATTTTTTTACGATCGCCTAAGGCGAACAGCATAATTCTAGTCCTTGAGCTGGATTGTTCGAAAACGGTAGACAATAATAGCACGAGAGATTGAAACACAGATAAAACTAGTAATTGAAAATTCACTGTTTAACTTATTAATTATTCAGCTTACGGCACCTATTGCAGTTTACGAACTGTGCCGTGATCTTAGAAGGTGTACCACTTGAAATAAATTTCTAGGATTGCACTCATTTCGAGATATTTCCAAATGTATGGGACGAAATACATGGGTGTTCCAGTTACTTTTGTACTTCAATGCATAAAAGAGCGGTTTGTTGAAAAGGTAACGGCACATATCTCCAAACTGGTATCATTATGTAAGTTCCCTGAAATCGCACTGTAAGGGATCGAGTATTTTGTTGCTTTCAAGGAAATAAATGAGCCGCCGGTGAATCATTTTCTCGAACAGTTAGCACATACAACTTGTCAGAGCTATAGGTTGCACGTAGAGGTTGCAGATATAATTCAAGTCCTATAGTTGGAATATTCAGAGATGCCGACATTACTGGCACGAGAAATCGAAACATATTCCAAGTACATACGCCTTCAAAACTCACCGGCTACGATTCGTAAATTACAATGTTCGCAGTAAGATAGTTATTTAGAACGTAATTACTCTTATTTTTCTGTAAATGAATGTGTTTCGATTTCTCGCGCAAGTAGTGCCCCCGTACTCTGAATATTCCAATGCAAGGACTTGAATTATATGTGCAACCTACACCTGCAACCTATAGCTCTCATCAGGTGTATATGCAAACTCTTTGAGAAAATTATTAACCGGCGCCTCATTCATTTCTATGGAAGCAAGAAAATACTTGATCTCTTACAGTGCTGTTTCAGGGTAGGTAGATCCACAACTAATCACCTTGCCCGCATCGAGGCGAATATTCGCCATGCTTGTGTGCATAAGCAGTTCTTTTCCTTAGTATTTATTGATAGGTTGATGGTATATGACACCACGTGGCATTTCATAATTCTCCGCGAGCTGGCTGAAATGGGAATCCGAGGCAATTAGTAGAATGTCATCCAAAGTTACCTGTCTAAACGCTCGTTTTGCATTAGGGGGGGGGGGAGTTAATGTGCTCTCTCTTCTTTTTACACAGGAAACGGGTGTACCACAAGCTGGTGTGCTTAGCTGCAATCTATTCGTTGTAAAAATGAACTCGCTTCATACTATCATACTACGTAAAATCTTTTATTCTGCGTATGTGGATGATGTACAAATAGGTTTTAAATCATGTAGTACTACCACGTTTGAGCGACATGTAGAGCTTGGGCTCTATTAATTGTCAGAATGGGCTGACAAGAATGCGTTTAAAGTAAACCCGCAGAAACACGTGTGTTCTCTTCTCTAACAATACAGGTATATTCCCTGACCACGCTATTTTTCATAATCCACAAGAGCTGCCTGTGGGCCATGAACATAAATCTTTGGGCCTTATTTTCGACTCTAAATTAACATTTATCCGCCACTTGAAAAATCTGAAAGCGAAGTGCATAAAGACAATTAATCTACTGAGGCTCTTGTCCCGCACATCCTAGGGAAGTGACAGAAGGTTCCTATTGAGCTTGTATGAAACTCTGATAAGGTCATGCCTTGACTATGGAGTCGTAATTTATAACCCTGCTATCCCTAGTGCCTTGAAGATGCTGGATTCAATTCATTACTTGGGTATCCGCCTTGCTACAGGTGCTTTCAGGACAAGTCCAGTAAAAAGCCTGTACGTTGAATCATGGAATCAGGGCACCTTTAACTTTCTGTTATGCCCTGAAGACTAAATCAGATGCTCAGCATCCACTGGTTTTATCATTCGCGACTTGTCCACTATCAGGCTGTTTCGCAACCACCCAGCCATCTGGCCTCGTCTGTCTCCAGTTGGAAGCAGTCGCAGAAAGAACAAGAGTCCTTCTTTAAGAAAATGTCCTAATGGCTCCTACTCGGCTTCCATCGCCTTGGCAGTTGCAGAATTGAGTGTGACATCTATTTAATTGAAATATCGAAACGGGCACCTGAGGTACATATATATAGGCATTTTCTTTCACTGAAGGAGTAGTATTCCTGTGCTGAATATTACACACAAGTCTTCTGCTGGTGTTGCTTACGCAGCTCTCAGACCCTCATTTTCAACATCTGGGTCACTAAATGCACACACCAGTAGCTCTACAGCGGATCCATGCGCTATACTCTCAGCTATTCAACACATAAGGCTCACAAATATCGCTAAGGCTATTGTCTTCACAGACTTAAATGTCGTGAGAGGCCTAATTAGTCTACGAAAGCACAAGAACTCCGTTTTGATAGAACTGTACAGCTAGTTGTGCTCTGCATATATGTGCAACCATGTGGTTGTTTTATGCTTGGTACCCAGCCATAAAGTTATAAAAGGCAACGTAGGTTCTGACGAAAATCCTACGTCAGTGAGTTTTAGCGACACATGTAGAAATGTCCCCATCCCTGCCACAGACCTAAAGTCTTTTCTACGGCATCAACTGAGGAACCATTGGCAACGATAGTGGGATACCCAAACATTGATTAGGCTTCATATGATAAAAAGCACTAGGCGACTGGATAACTGGAAAAACGGCACGATATAAGCAACGGAAGATAGGGGGTTAACCGAGGGGCACGATCATTATTAATCATGACAAGCCAAAAAAAAAACAGGGAGAGAGAGAGAGCAAATAATGCAGAGAAAGGCAGGGAGGTTAACCAGAGGTAGTGCCGGTTGGCTACCCTGCGCAGAGGAATGTTAAGGGGGATAAAAACAGAAACAGAGTGGAAGGGGGAGATAGAAAGAAAGAGACACATGCACGAACAAAGCGCGTACACTACAGAGCGGCAGGGGGCGGCATTCTTGGAGTCTGTCGTGAAGCGCCGGAGACCACAGGAAGCTTAATAACGCGATTAAGGCCTTCAACGCGGTTATTTTTACGGAGCATTGACCTAAAGTTTTTAGTTCTGATAGTGGACGATTGTCCAACTGGTCCAGTACACTCTGCACATCGCTTGTCTCTGAGCACTGTATCGCGGGCAGACACAGATAATATGTGCGAGCGTCTCGTCGATGTTGCATGTGTCACACGTGGGGCTATTGGCCATTCCAATGAGGAAAGACACCAAAGAAAATATAGGGGAAATTACTTGTACTTATTAATTGAAATAAAGAAATGATAAATGAATGGCAATGAAAGTGGATGAAAAAACAACTTGCCGCAGGTGGGCGACACTCCCGCGTCTTCGAATTACGCGTGTTTGATATAAGGAAGTACTTCTTTCCCGATTAAGAATAGGACACAATTACGGTACTCACTCTTATCTCTTGAATGGGAGGGATCATCCGACTTGTTGTAATTGAGGCAATATTCTCATGGTCTTCCATGTTCTTATTCAATGCCCTTCAGTATAAGCAGAGTTGAAAAATGATTTCCCTTCTGCATAACGCAAAAATATAGCTCTTCACCCAGCATATTTTTCCTTGCAGTGAACCGCTTTTTAACCTGAAATTAGTCTTAGAATGTTAGCTCAAACAGGCTCTCTGGAAATCAATTGGGCAGGTAATTTTTAGCACTCGATTAAGAACCCTTCTATTCAAGGGCTCTCTTGAAAGTCTAGTGTAACTGTTATGTTTTGTTACATCATGCGTTACCGAAACCCAATTGTCATAGCCCACATTACTAGTTAGTGAGTGTCATTGTTTTAGTACCTATATATTTTATGCCATTTACAGCGGCAGGTTTTATGTCCTTCTACAGCCATGTCACATCTGCTATAAGGTATTCATTATTCACACCATCGGCAATCCATCGATAACATTATCATTTGTCGCGGCACCCTTTGGCCATACCTGGCCCTTGTGCCAGAAAACACCCCACCTCATCATCATGATTTCGTAAAACTAAATTTTACACCCCGTGTGGTTCACGCTGGTTTCCCCTCGTATCAAATAAATAAATGTTCGTTCTGCGCACTTTGGGAATATTTAACTTTATGTTTTATTTTTCATTTTATCTTCGTGTTCACTTTTACGTGACGCAGTAGTGCTGAATATTCTTAATTATGTTCTGTTTAACGTTGTAGCTAACTCGAAGCCCTGCCTGCGACATTCGCGACAGATATCTCGATATTTTTTTCAACGGTAACGCTTTGTTTTCGCCTTCCGCAAATAATTAAACGAATAATCAGGTCCACGAATTATTTCACTACAACTAAATGTAACATTATTCTACTAATGCACCTCGCCCTACCGTACATTATTTCCTAGATGCATTTATTTACATTGCGCCTAATTGTGATACAATATTTTACTATTTATAAGCATTTGGTATTCTTAGTTTTAGCTTGGCTGCTGAAGCGCTAATTCCATTCAAAAGGAAATTGAGGCACAGGGACGCACACAAGCTTTAGTTTAAGTCTTCGTATAGCGTTTTTATTTGTGGTGGTACATTATCCAAGAGACACTCCGCTGACACACTACTTGGGCCTATTTTTTGTGTATTATGAAAGCAACTTTCTAGAATACAAACAAGACACCCTAAAATGCGCATAAGGCGTTAAAAACTACGTTTGTTTCTCTATTTTGCACAGAGTGTAAGGAAATTGGTGATCTAGAGAACTTAAGTCGGTGCCGCCAGATTTTAGTCTAAAAAAACAGGATCCTTTTTCGGTAACTTCCCAAGAAAATAGTTTCCGCATGCAGCAAGCAAGCAGTGTTCCCCGAGACACCGAGGCTTGAGTGCATGAACTTGTCTTGTGCCATATTCTGCTCGCATTTCTACCTTGCATTAAGCTTATGCACACACAGTAACACGTTTTTGAATATTGAAAGCGACTGAAAATGAGTAATTGCCGGCCCATCCTGCTAGCCTATCCCAGCTTCTTGCAAGTACCTTAAACAACTAGTCCTGCTGTGTAGCTTTGTTTAAACTCTCCTACGTTTGCGCCACCATGATGTCAGGTTCTCTCACGTATAACTACAATAATACGGCTGCATTGAAAATATGCAATAATGTATGCAAATGTAATTACTGGTCTTTAGGTTGCATGAATTCCTAAAGCATCTTCAGTGTCTGACAGCGAAAATTTATAGGTTATACAAATGTCATTATCTGCCATCGCACACAACTTAAGTGCAAGAAAATAATATTATATTTCGCTGAATAGCATTTATCAATATATAAAGGGCGGAAAGAGAAAAGCAGAAGGCAGGGAAGTTAACCAGAATAACATCCAGTTATTCTACACCGCAGGAACGGGAAAGGGAAAAACAAAGATGACAGGTAGAGAGAGGAAGGAAGGAAAGAAGGAAATTACGGTGAGTTCGCTGACGCGTGTGGTCTTATAGAAAATGCATTATTAGTCACAGATGGTTGCACGAGCCCGTCGTGCTCAAGAAGAACAAAAGTTATCAACATATAAAACATTAAAACAGTATTGTTCTGGAGCTAGCTTCACTGCACCAACTAGAAACAGTTCCTGTTACCTCATAAGGAAGGTGTCTAGATATTCAGAAAGGTCGCATTATGCAAGCTCAATATGCCCTGTGGTATGTAATAAATTATCAGCTTAGTTTGGCGTGACCGTTTAAAGGAAGAGTGACCGGCACTTTCGAAAGTGGCACGAAATAATTTTATTGAATGTCTACGCGAATTTGCAGTATCAACGAAGCTATTTACTTTCTTGCCAAATGGCGAAGATAGGAAGATTATGCACCATTTCTCCTCGTCACCAATGTTCGTATATATAATCTTTTCCTGCCAGTGCCGCTTAATGCACGCTGCTGTGATTACTAGCCTAGGTAAATACGTCTAATTTTGTAAAACGTTTGTCAGTGCTAACTTTCGCCGGCCGGACAATTTAGGCATTCTTGTAGACAAGTCAAAAATCCTTATTTCGCTTTTGCGAGAATAGTTTTTCACATATATTCCCTGTTTGTATAGTGCTCTAATTGAGTTCTAATGCATTGTTAACTTTTCTGGTGGTTCAGTTTCACCTTAAATTTCACATCTCCTTGTCCTTGTCTTTATGAACATTACATCTTGGTCATGCATTTAGTTTTCACATTACACTTGATTTAGTTTCTTCCGAACTTGACATGTGTACTCTAATCAATTTAGCTTTTATTATTTTTGCGAGTCACTCAATTGCCCCACATCTTTCACAACATCCGTGGAATATGCTGCAGTGTTGATGCTTGATTCTTTGAAGGCAATATTTATTTTTATCTCGTGTAAGACTATAGTGGACACACTTTTCTCAAAAATTTACGGTAGGTGCTGTCTGCAATGTTATGAAGTTTGAAAATTTCCCGCTACTTTTACAAGTAGCCAATACGTCGCTAGCGCACACTCTCTGCCGTATTGCTGCAGACGGTTATCGTAATGCGGCTATGGTTTAATTAGTATTGGTGTAAACGCCTTTTTTTTTTTTTGATCGGCAAGCGCATATTTTCTCACGCCTGTTACTGTTGAGAAACATTATTTCGCAAGTTATAACAGTTTGCTTGGAAAAGAAAGCAGGTCACGATGAAGCGACCAGCGTAGAGAGAGGGAGAGAGAGAGAGAATAACGGGTGGTAACACGCAATTAACAAAGGAACACGCGCTATATAGGCCCACAGACGCACGCAGTTGGATCAGTACCTCTGCCTGAGAGAGCTGTAAATGATAAGCGATGCTTGGAGCATAACAGTATCCGCCAAATGAAGATTATTGACAGCTGTTCGTTCCCTCGCAGGAGCGTTGGCTGGCCGAGCTTGCGTCATCATCGATAAGAGAGAGAGAAAGATAAAAGGAAAGCAAGGACAAGGAGGTTAACCAGCTTGAATGAGTAAAGAGCAAGGCGTAATAGACCAGGACTGATAAAGAACAGAAACGACAGGTTAACCAGGGTTAACTTCTCCGGTTGTTCTGTACTGGGGAAGAGGCTGAATCGATTTCAACTTTCATTCTGCTCAATAGTGAGTGCCTGAATTGAATTACGCACATCTGAACTGCTCTGACTTCTACACATCTTCTTCGTCATACCCGAAATAATATCAAGAAGGAGCATAAAACCAGTTTTTACTTTTCAAATGAATGCTATCTAAGCTGCAACTTCTGACTCGAATACCATTAACTTCTTATATGGGCACGTGAACTTGTTACGGAACTCGCATGGCTTTGAGGTAAAATGGAACAGATTGGAGTGCATTCCATATCTTCTCCTTGAGAACCAAAATAAATCAGTAGCTAAAGCTCTTAATATGTCTATCCGCGAAAATAAATATAGGCAAGCTCAATTCCTTCAGCATGCAAAACACGCGTAAGTGGATTATGAGACGCCCACGAGAAAACAGTAAAAAACAGTGACTCAAAAAATTGATGTCATCAATAGTGCGTTCGCAGCATTATTATCGCTCTCATTTTTTTTATTCCCTCCCGTCAGCGTCTTCCAATTATCTCCGTTAGATTGTTCTTAGCAAACTTACCCGTGTTCCGCGTGATTAGTGGTCGTTCCGAACCTTCCCTGACGTGCAATCAAGTTCCCCCTTTTTTTTTTAGGTTCCCTGGTGAGTTTCTTATTCACTTGTATGTTTCGCTTTATCTTTTTAGTTTGTCTGTGAGGCGAAACTTATCATCTGGCTTAAAATCTTTTTTCATATCATTGTCGATGGAAATTACTTGCTATTTACCTAAAAGTGCTGTAACCTTGTGTGATCATGCGTCCTTTATTAGGGCAGCAGTTAAACATTTTCCATAGCCTATAAGTAGTAGAAAAGAAAAGGCATGATAGCCCACATTTCAACGAAAATCAGTGAGGTAATGTAAGGCTCTTTTAATATTTTCTTTGAGAAGCTTCAGCTTAAAAAAGTGAAGCCCCATTGAATGCTACTAATACAAACATTGTATCAGCTAGATACGACCGAATATTTCTTTTCTAGTTATGGACAAGTCGACATTGTTAACTTGAAATGATTACTCTGAGCATGAAAAAAATTGTTCTAGCTAGAAGCTACAGGGAAAATAAAATCAATGACGACTTGAAAGTGGAGCTTATGCACTATAAGGAGGCGAAGTGACTAATGCTGTAAGAGGCATGACAACAATACAATTGTGTTGAGCCTGTTTTATTTCAAGTATTACATAACAGTTTGTTGAATGAAGTTGTTATTTTCACTATTTCAAAAATATATTAACATTATACCGTCAGTCAAAGAGTTCCAATGTTCCAGAAATGTTCAATAGTGACAGCAGATCAGAAACCATAGCACTACGACCACTAAAAGAACTTTTTTTGACACTTCGCGTCCCTTTTTTATCACCGGAAGATACTCTTCCTCTCAAAACATTAAAAAAACATGACTCGATTGATTGAAATATCCTTGAATGATTCTAGAAACAGGGACCGCAATCTTTGGTGAAGAACTAACCGTATGCCATTTCGCCATGGAAAAACTAAAATAAGCCATGAATGATCTCCGCTATAACACAATTCACTCCTACTTGCAACAATATTCGGGACTCATTCGGTTTGGGCATATTCGATTTAGAGATATTCGTTTTAGGCATATTTGCTAGCTACACATTTCCTTCCTGGCTTTAGCCGTTTTCGTGAGCTCACGCAACCAAACGCCTGAAGGGACAGCGAAACGGCGCCGCTCCATGGAAGCAGCTGAGCTGTCAACCTCTCGCATCGATCTCCTCGCACAACAACAACAAAAAAAATGTGTAGACAGTACTGTTACGGAGTAGGGAAAAGGACGTGCAAAATAAACGGGAAATCGTAAGCACAGCACGCATTTTTTACGCGGGCGAGAGCATTACTCGCATTAAGCCTCTTCATCACAGTCCTTCGTCACGTGCAACCCAACAAGAAAAGAACAAAAAAGATGCGGTGAGAACGCTTACAATGTCAAGAACGAAAGGGATCAAGATGAGAGCAAGGTGTTTGCTATTGGTTGAATTTTCTTACAGGCTCTATGAAAGGCATTATAATTTGCAAACCTGGCCATCTGCAAAGTAAAGCGACTTTTGAACGTCTGGTTGATGTTTCCTGCACCAATTTTCTGTTTCATTTACCAGTAATGGGCAATTTATCCACCTCGTTTGACAAATTGCACGTTACGAGAGAGAGTTTATAAAATTGACCTCTACGTAATCAAGAAAAGTCGCAGTTAAACAAGCCCGTCATTAAAACCTCGTTATTCTGAGGTAGGTAATGTATAGTGCGGAGCTACAAGTTTATTCTTAAACGACCCCTTTTTTCCTGAATCCGGTCAAGGGTGAATGTGTGGAACTTACCGTTCAAAATCTATTATACCTGTAAATTTGTTTATCCAGTGCGCCGCCATAATCCGTGCGCAGTGGGGTCGTGAGCTGGCTAATCTGACCCCTGTACGCTCTTGGGTGCATGCTATTTTTTGTATACGAGATTGGCGCATGACTGCAGTCGCTCGTGGATGCTTTCGGACCTAGGCGCTGACGTGGCGTTGTCGCCATTGGAAAACATTGTAAAACGTACTCAAGGAGCTTAACGGGACACTGCTTGAGTTTCTGTTGCCAGGCAGTTGAACGAGCCAGTTTGTGCGATGCTTACGCACGCTTTTGAGCCTTCATCAGCCTCAAAAGGTGGTTCGTGTATTTGTATCAAAGCCAATCTAGCTGACTGGAACTGCCGGCGTCTTTGGACCGTTTCATGAAGCTCCAGCTACCACACTCTTAGCTCCCACTGCGACTCCGACTGCGACGCAACGTTACTGTATTGCTTGGTGTATATATATTGTTACGGGAAGGAAGAAGCGTTCGTCTATTTACAGGTAGCTTTTAATGGCTGAGCCAACAAGCGTAGAGCATCGATCTTGCTAAAACACTTCTTCGTCATCTCCAAGACCACCATCATCGTCGTCTTCTTTCCACATTACCGACTGTGACATCACCCCCGGCGGAAAAAGCACCTGATTGGTGCGGCTCATCGGTCGAAGAAAGGTAAGGTTTGAGACGGCTGACGTGGATGATGTCAGAGAGGGGTGAAGGCACCGTGGCATTCAGCGGAGACACTTCATATGTGACAGGGGTCACCTGGCGAAGGATGCGGTAAGGGCCATAGTATCGCGAGAGCAATTTCTCGGAAAGACCAACATGCCGAGCTGGATACCATACTAGCACAAGAGCGCCTGGTTCGTAGTTCACGTCGTGATGGCGCTTGTCGTAACGGTACTTCTGGCGTGTCTGGGAAGCAGACAGACGAATGCGGGCAATCTGGCGTGCTTGGGTCGCTGTGGCTATTACATCCCGAGTGTACTCTGTCGGCGAGTCGAGCGTGGTCGAGAGGAGTGTCTCGAAAGGCAAAGTCGGCTCACGGCCGAAGAGGAGATAGAAGGGTGAATAGCCAGCTGTGTCGTGGCGCGAGGAATTGTAGGCGAACGTGACAAATGGTAGAGCAATGTCCCAGTCGCGGTGATCGGAGGAAACATACATTGCGAGCATGTCCGTTAATGTGCGGTTCAGGCGTTCGGTAAGACCGTTAGTTTGAGGATGGTAAGCGGTAGTAAGTTTATGTTTAGTAGCACATGATCGAAGTAGGTCGTCTATGACTTTGGCAAGAAAGTATCTGCCACGATCGGTGAGAAGTTGACGAGGTGCACCGTGGTGCAAGATAACGTCGTGAAGCAAGAAATCAGCGACGTCTGTAGCGCAGCTGGTCGGTAGGGCTCTAGTAATGGCATAGCGAGTTGTATAGTCCGTAGCGACGGCAATCCACCTATTTCCGTCCTCTGATATAGGGAATGGTCCAAGGAGATCAAGGCCAACGCGAAAAAAAGGGTCGGCCGGTATATCCAAAGGCTGCAGCAGTCCAGCAGGAGGCACAGCTGGTCTTTTTCGGCGTTGACACGACTCACACGCGGCAACATAGCGCCGGACGGAGCGGTTGAGACGCGGCCAGAAAAACCGTCGCCGAATTCGGTCATAGGTCCGCGTGACGCCAAGGTGTCCAGCGGTGGGAACGTCGTGTAGTTGCTGCAGGACAATCGTTTGCAGATGAGACGGAATGACGGTTAGGAGCTCGGGCCCATCGGGGTGCATGTTGCGGCGATACAGGATGCCATTTTGTAGTACGAACATGTGAAGGGATGGGTCAGACGGAGCAGAGAGCAGGCGTTCGATAATGGGGCGTAACGACTCGTCGCGTCGTTGTTCAGCGCCAATGTCTTGCAAGGCTGAGAGGGAAAGAACGCAGATCGGTGCGACATCCACTAAACCGTCCGGTACATCGACGGGATGACGAGACAGGCAGTCGGCGTCCTGATGTAGACGACCCGACTTGTAGACCACAGTGTAGGTGTATTCTTGCAGCCGTAGGGCCCAGCGACCGAGGCGGCCGGTGGGATCCTTGAGGGAGGAAAGCCAACAAAGGGCGTGGTGGTCGGTTGTAACTGTAAATGGTCGTCCATATATGTAGGGTCGGAACTTGCCCACCGCCCAAATGAGGGCGAGGCACTCGCGCTCAGTAATCGAGTAATTGCGCTCGGCGGCAGAGAGAGGAGGCGACTGGCGTAGGCGATAACGCGGTCGTGCCCACATTGGCGTTGAGCTAAAACTGCACCGATTCCGTAGCCACTGGCGTCAGTGCGGATTTCTGTCGGAGCGGAGGGGTCAAAATGGGCGAGAACAGGAGGTGTAGTAAGCAGCGTGATGAGCTGCGAGAAAGCAGACGCTTGTTCAGAGCCCCAATAGAAAGGAACGTCTTTCCTCAGGAGGTCAGTCAGGGGACGGGCAACATGGGCGAAATTTTCCACAAACCTGCGGAAGTAAGAGCAAAGGCCCATAAAGCTGCGAACATCTTTGGCACAAGTTGGTACAGGGAAATTCTGCACAGCATGAACTTTAGCGGGGACGGGGCGAATGCCTGACGAATCGACAAGGTGTCCGAGCATAGTTATTTGGCGGTGACCGAAGTGGCAATATATATATATATATATATATATATATAATGGTAATTGCAAATAGAATCAGGAACACCTTAGACTTCCGTGAACCAAAGGACCCGGCAGGATTCCGTAAAGGCTACTCAACAATAGAGCATATTCACACTATCAATCAGGTGATAGAAAAATGTGCGGAATATAACCAACCTTTATATATAGCTTTCATTTATTACAAGAAAGCGTTTGATTCAGTCGAAGCCTCAGCAGTCATGGAGTAATTGCAGAATCAGGGTGTAGACGAGCCGTATGTAAATATACTGAAATATATCTGTAGCGGCTCCACAGACACCGTAGTCCTCCATAAAGAAAGCAACGAAATCCCAATAAAGAAAGGCGTCAGGCAGGGACATACGATCTCTCCTATGCTATTCACAGCGTGTTTACAGGAGGTATTCAGAAACCTGGATTGGGGAGAATTGGGGATAAGAGTTAATGGAGAATACCTTAGTAACTTGCGATTCGCTTAGGATATTGCCTTGCTTAGTAACTCAGGGGACCAACTGCAATGCATGCTCACTGACCAGGAGAGGCAAAGCCGAAGGGTGGGTCTAAAATTAATCTGCAGAAAACTAAAGTAATGTTTAACAGTCTCGGAAGAGAACAGCAGTTTACAATAGGTAGTGATGCTCTGGAAGTGGTAAGGGAATACATCTACTTAGGACAGGTAGTGACTGCGGATACGGATCATGACACTGAAATAATCAGAAGAATAAGAATGAGCTGAGGTGCGTTTGGCAGGCATTCTCAGATCATGAACAGCAGGTTGCCATTATCCCTCAAGAGAAACGTTTATAACAGCTGTGTCTTACCAGTACTCACGTACGGGGCAGAAACCTGGAGGCCTAAGAAAAGGGTTCTACTTAAATTGAGGAAGACGCTACCAGCTATGGAAAGGAGAACGATAGGTGTAACGTTAAGGGATAAGAAAAGAGCAGATTGGGTGAGGGAACAAACGCGAGTTACTGATATCTTAGTTGAAATCAAGAAAAAGAAATGGGAATGGGCAGGACAGGTAATGAGGAGGGAAGATAACCGATGGTCATTAAGAGTTACAGAATGGATTCCAAGGGAAGGGAAGCGTAGCAGAGGGCGGCAGAAAGTTAGGTGGGAGGATAAGATTAAGAAGTTTGCAGGGACAACATGGCCACAATTAGTACATGACCGGGGTAGTTGGAGAAGTATGGGAGAGGCCTTTGCCCTGCAGTGGGCGTAACCAGGATGATGATGATGATGATGATGATGATGATGATGATGATGATGTAATAGTCCCTGGGGAGGCTCGCCTGGTGGCGTGATAGCTGAATGTGGCATTCAGAAAGCGCTGTTCGTTGTCCCGTTTCGTGAGTGAACCAGCTTCTTGCGACAACTGCGGGCGCGAGGGGTCTATTGATCACCTCCCCTGCGCATGTCCCTGCTACTTCGACTCACATTTTCTACTCCGCACTACTTTAGGTCATCTGGATACAAGATCGCTCATGCTGACAAAAATACTTTCACCATGTCCACATCCCTCAAAAGCTTACAAAGCGATGCGTACATTGCTGCAGTTACTGAAGTCGACAGACTTCAATGTGCGACTGCAGTTTTGATGTGTCCCTTCGGACAAAGCAAAAACATCAATCTTTTCTCTCCTTTCCTTTTACCTTTTGATCTCCTAACCGCCCTTCTGCTGCGTTGGATAGCAAATCAGATATGTGTCTCGTTGACCTCTCTGTGTTTCTTTGAATTTTACCTCTCTCTTTCATTAAATTTCTGTCCCAAATGTGCCCTTGTTACGAAATTCTCAGTGCGATTCACCAGGGCTGTCGTTGCACTTCAGTGAGTACGAAGCGATCGCAAGAAAGGCGGTCGCGCTCTGATTGATATATCGGCTAACGCTGAAACTGCTTTACTTGTAGGTACTTTGCGGGACTGGCTTGTCAGACGATGTTTTTGCTCGGTCAATAAGTTATTTTTTGTCTTAGTGATACCAGTCTTGCTTACAGGCCACATGGTTGACGCTAGCGCCAGTTGAGATAATGCGAAGGAGTGGCATATCCTTATCATTTCTTGACTTGACGCATTTCCTAAGTTACCTCTAATGCTTGGTCGGGACCAATCAATTTCAGGTAAGTTAACGTCACCACCTACGAATAAGATATCGGCGTCTATTGTCTCCTTGGTATCAGACAGGTCACTTAGCACTTTAACCGGGCTTCCAGGTGGGCGATAAAACGAACATAATGCAAGAGATTTCCCGTTCTGTAACCTAAGTTGAACCCATACTGACTCATTTTGGCCAACATCAACGTCCAGCTTCCGGGAGTCGACTGCCTCATGAATTAAAATAAGAACGCCTCCTCCACGACGACCGCGATCCTTCCTATAACAGACGTAGCCTTCGGGAAATACTTCGGTATCACCTATATCACCGTCCAGCCACGACTCGGTTCCAATTACTGCAGTTGGCTTCGCAATTTCCAGAAGACTGAAAAAGTCGTCGGTTTTGTTGCGAATACTTCTGCAGTTTACTACGAGTATTGTGAAAGCGGAGAGAGAGAGAGAGAGAGATAAAAAACATTTATTCGGACCATCGAGGTGGTTGCTCTTGAGGTCGAGTGGGTGGTGTCCTCATTCCAGGACTCCACTGGCCATGGCTGCTCGACGTACTTGCTGGACGAGAGCTTCTTGTCCCGCCAGGGTATCGTCGGTCAGCTGTACCTCCCACCGGTCAAATGACGTGCTAGGAGTCCTTAAGTGTTGAGGTTTGCCCTCGCACCCCCACGAGATGTGAAAGAGTGTAGGGCGTGTGTAGCCGCACCAGGGGCAGATGCCGCGATATGTATGTGGGAACATTTTACTGTATCTGTGTAGGTTTGGAAATGTGTTAGTCTGTATAAGTCGGAGAGCTACGGCATCTTCAGTGCTGAGCTTTTTGTGAGGCGGAGAATAAATCCTGCGGTTGAGTCGCTGGATCTCGAGTCGGTCGCAGTAATTGGATGGCAGGCGCATGAAGGTAAAGGGTGGGGATTGATGAGACGATTAGTCTTGCCCCGCTCGGTTGATTAGCGCTCGAGCTAGGGCGTTCGCCCTTTCGTTCCCCTCCAGACCCGCGTGGCCCGGCGTCCACATGATTTGATGGTATTCTTGCAGCAGATCAAGGCGCACCCGATACTGAAGCACATGAGTCATGAACTCCATGAAGGACGACGCAAGGCTCGCGTCGACATACAGCGCCGACAATTCAAGGGTGACCCGTACGTAACGTACGTGGACGTGGCGGCGTACCCTGTAGGGGGCCTCTTCGCGGTAGCCGCCGTGAACGGGAGAGACAACTCCTTGACCCTCGCGGCCTCCGTAAGGGCAGAGACCCCAGCTGCGGCGTACTGTGGCCGTGCCTGTCAAGCAGACCGTACAACCTGTTTGAGCACTCATCATATGCATACTTCGTCTTGTTTAAGTATAGTGTGTCGTACTTTAGGTTTACCTTATCGCCTTCTGTTCGGTGCTCCTTCGCGTACTCCCACAGCTGTTTCCTTTTTTTCCGCGCACCTTCCGAAAAGTCTTCCGATATGCTAATTTCTATTGCCTTCAACTTTTTTGCATTTGCCAGTACAGCCTGCTTGTCTTTGAACGTGGTAAATTTGACGATTATTGGTCGGTTTTTTCCGGACTGGTACCTCCCAAGGCGGTGGGCTTTTTCAATGTTTACAGCGTCACATTCCAATGTAGACCGACAGATTTCCAAAACGTGTTTTTCAGAAACTTGATACTTTTCCTTTTCTTCGTTGTCTTGGACCCCATAGAAAAGCAAGTTGTTCCTTCTGCTCCGGTTCTCGAGATCGTCTACCTTGTTAACAAGGGATTCCAGCTTGGCTTCTTGCAATTCACTTATTTCTTTGCACTCCCTGACAGTATTCTGCAGTTCCTCTAGCTTAGTTATTGGCGATTCGAGTTTAGTCATGCGCGCGGTAAGGTCACACATATTAATTTTTTTTTATATTTGGGGTTTTAGGTGCCAAAACCGCTTTCTGATTATGAGGCACGCCTTAGTGGAGGACTCCGGAAATTTTGACCACCTGGGGTTCTTTAACGTGCACCTAAATCTAAGCCCACGGGTGTTTTCGCATTTCGCCCCCATCGAAATGCGGCCGCCGTGGCCGGGATTCGATCCCGCGACCTCGTGCTCAGCAGCCCAACACCATAGCCACTGAGCAACCACGGCGGGTAAGGTCACACATTGCCTTTTTATTATCAGCTTGATACTGTTCAATAGCGTTTAGCTTACTCTTTATCTCTTTCTGTCCATTCAAAAGCTGCTTTAGAATGTCGTCTCCGGGACCCAGGTTTCTTTCAACGTCGCCGCATAATAGCAATCACAAAAGATAAAATGCGCACCGCCGTAAAAGAGAGAAGTGGTGACGCCTACGGAAAAGTTTTCTTTGCACATTCGAGTTTGAACTGACACTTGCAAAAAGTACAGTGGGTGAAACCGGCAGCGCAAGAATGAGATGAGTGCAACATACATCATCGTAACTAACCTGCACGAAGAATAAGATGTTCGTGAGCGACGCAGTCATGGCCGCGCCGGTTTCACGCCCCGAAGGCGAACTGAAGATCAGCTGCTTATATAGGCAGTAGTCGTCCTCGATGTTGGACCACGGTTGTCTAACTGGCAGCGTACAACGACCAAAAGAGGCGACGGTGCAGAATTCCTCGCCAGTGAACTCTCCGCTGCTTTCGTCGGTCCCTTCACAGCGCCAAGAACGGCACCATGAATCGATGTCCGGTGACGCAGATTCCTTTATGTCGGCTAGTTGTGTCTCGATGGGGCACTGCCACGAAAATTGTCCGATTAGCACCTGCACGAACAACAAGATGTTCGTGAGCGGCGCAGTCATGGCCGTGCCGGTTTCACGCCCCGATATGGCTATTTTTACTTCATTCACATTTCCTTTTTGTCTTGACCGAGGAAATCGGTGACGAGGTGCGCATTCAATTAAAATAGTCTGAAGCCCAGTCAGATCTCCGTTTACTCTGCATCAGTCTCACGGTGACTGCCTCTGTGAGAGAAATGCCTGCAGCTCGAAAAATACTGGTGCATCGCTCACGCCTACACGCTGGATAAAGAGGCAGTTCAAAAGCAAGGATCGTTGTCCCGGCAACACAAGGGGTCATGGGTGACGCAGCAGCAATTGATTTTGTTTAAAAAATGAAGAGACATGTCTGCAATAGGTTTTGTTAAACAAAATGGAGAGACATGTCTGTGGGCGCACTGTCTCCCCTGACGCCACTGAAAGTCATGGTAGACGGCAGATTGTTCCTTCTACAGCAGTTAGCATGGTCACATTAGCCTTCTCCCGGCTTCGGGCGTTGAGCGTTTTGACGGCTCGGGCAGCTGACTTACGCTAGTTGCCGACTCCTACAATCAATTAGACGTTAAATATACATTTCCAAAGCGCATTTTGATAAAATCTGTCATGCACGACATGTGAATCAATCCATCGCCATGATCTCACGCCAGGCTCCGCCAACTAATCCGCGTCTCGTGCTTGACTTGCTACTACGCTCTCTGGTTGCGTGCAAGATGCTGCTGCTGTTGCAGATGCATGGCGCGCACCAACGGTTAGTCTTAGGAGGAAAAAATGACAAGAAAGAGAAATGCGCATAGCCTTCCGGTGATGTATAATCATCTTCGCTTTCCTGCGAGCTCTTTTTCCCGCTAGCCTAAGCTTTGCACTGAGCAGGCTAAATCTGCGCCTGTCCAGGGGTTTTAGGAATCTTTGATCCTCAATCTTTTAGGTCACTCTAATAGTAGGGAAAATTGGGATAGTTGGCGCAAGTTCGTATTCAACAAGCAGGCCGCACTAAATAGATGGCAATGAAGAAAAGATGATCACAACATAAGCGCTGGCTTTCAACTAAAATATCTATTACAAAGACCAATGCACAAGGAAGATATTGGAAGCTTTACATATTGATTGCGGAGGGCGGAAATGCGTTAGCAAGCCGTCTGTTGACTTTAATAAGAAATAATTGCGGTCCTAAATACGGAGCTTTCCATGTTAGATGGTATTTGGCCTTCGTAGGAAACACTAGATTTCTGGCTTCTCATTGTGGTTCCTATTGTATTGTTTCGTTTTCTGACGCACGTGTTAGCGTGCGATGAATATTATAGCACCCGGCTGGCACCAGGCTGGATTTCTGCTGCGCATGTACGGTTCTTTGTCGTAGTCAGGATGATGATTGCTTGTATGGGGTGATATATAACTGTCAGGTTTTCCTGAATTTTTTTAAGAATTACCTGTTGCAGATAACACATTTCTTGTCCTGGAGCTGGGTTTTTCGAACAGGCGAACATTACTAGTACGCGAAATCAAAACACATATTCAAGTAATTAACAAAGATTCATCGATTAATTTGTTAATCAATTAATTTACGGCACTTACTGCAATTTAGGATTTTTAGCCGGTGAGCTTGCAACACGTATCCAATTTAAATAAATTCACAGGATTACACCAGCTTCGATATATTATTTTCTAAATCGTAGGACAAAATAAATGGCGTTATAGTTTTGTGCTTCAGCGCATACCAGAGCATTTTTCTCTTTAAGTAAGTGTAACAAAAGATCATTTTTATGGCGAGTGTTGTGGCGCGTATCTCCAAGTTTGTGTCATTCTAGAAATGTATTCCAAGTAGATAGGCGATTTTTAAAATTTCAATAGAACATGAAAAAATGGCTCCGCATATTCCTCTTCTTTTAGAACAAGTTGAGGCCGCGCTTGTGCTGTGATCCACTTTTCATTGCTCTCGTCTATGGAGCGATGCCTGCAAGTCAGATATAAACTTCGAGGTCGCACCAGCCTTGTCCATTCCTCAGAAGGTCCGGCGCCTTTATTTCATGTCTGTGTGCATGTACGCAAGACAGAGTTCATTTGCAAAGGTTTCAGCCCATCGCGTGCAGAAAGCAATGTCACTACGAGTCGCGCATCTGTGTACGGTGGACATTCGCCAACTCTTGTGGCTGTCTTCTTGTAGTCATTGCAGAGTAACTGCTGGGGCTTCCGGAGGGTGTTAAGGGCCAGAACTTCCTTTCCTGTCTTACCCCCCTGTTATTTGTACCTGTAAATATGGTTAAGTTAGGTCTACGTTATGTTTACACTGACCTTTCGTGTGTTGCTGGTGTTGTGCTCTGTGTAAGCAAGTGCAAGTCACCTTAATTGAGCTGTCGTACTGTTTCTTCCACGCCAACATCAAGAATTTCCCGAAAGCTGGGTCCATTTAAGCGTCTATTATGAATAGTCAGCGGACATTTTCAAATTAGTTTATTTTTTATTCTTTCTTTTCCTTCCATAACCTCCTTGCTACATTAGTTCTTCTGCCTCCTCTTGAGTCTGTGGAATCCTATGTGTGTGTGTGTATGATTGCGTCTGTCCGTGTGTGCTGTGTTTGCATGCGGCTGTGTACGTGTGTGTGGGAGAGAGAGGGAAAGAGAGAGAGCAAGCGGTGTTCAAGAGGATTAGGTGCTGCATAAAGCGTTCTTTTTCGCGGTGAAATAAGCTGGCCTCATTGACTGATTATAGGCCTGATGGACAGCCTGACGTGTTCCGCTACTGAATCCCTCCTCCCTCTTACATTCTTTTTATTCCCTAAACGCCTTTCTCACTGTGTAGTGCAGGAAAATGGACTCGCATCTGGGCTCTCGACATTGCCCACCTCCTTTCATCCTCCTATTTTTTCCATGACTAAATGAAACCACCAACACCTGAAGTGGGAATTCATTGAGTCCTTTTCTCTTTTTGGGTGGTAATTTGAATGCAATAAATTTGATGTATGGAAAGTTATGCGTTAATACTCGGTATTGTACACCATCCTGTCAGTAGAAACATTTTAAATGCTCAGCTCTTTAGAGACCATTCTTTTGTATTTTTAAAGTAGGCTCTTGCGAAGTTTAATTTTTTTGTCTTTCTCGACTATCTTATCCGTAACGCTGTTGGCCTAGTAATATTCAACAGGTTTATTTGCCAATGACTACTATAAGTACGTTAGAAAAGGTATTCCAGTTGTGAAAAGGCCAAGAACCTCCTTCTGTGCACCAACAGTCAGAATACACTTCAGTTCATCCGTTAATATACTAAGTCTGAGAAAATTATTCTAAACTAAAGTTATTTAAAGACATGATTTTCGCGAATCTAAATGCTCCGCATGATTCTAAGACGGGAAAGCCCAAAGTGCGCTCACAAGCACGAATACTCAATTATTTTGGCTCATTCTTTTCAACACAAGTTAAAAAGTAATAAAGACGGCACGACTTGAGGTGAAAGACCTATTTAATCAGCTCTTAAATTACATAACAATTAGGTGAAGCTCAAGAGCTCTATGGCTTGTACCAATTTTTTTAGTGTTATATATAGTCTACAGCGCCTACACTCTCTTCATATTAGTAAATTTCGCAGTTAGTGCAACTTATCAACATATGTTGTAAGCTCGGCACGATTCATATTAGGAAATCGGGCTACGTGACCTCATAATATTAAATATAGGGTAGCTAAGACTTGTGGCGCCTATTTTTAATTGACACCTTGTAACCTTCATTCTGCCACAAGAACATTTCCTTGCATTTCACCGCTGCACTACGACATGCGGGACTATAGCTTCGACGCCGAAGTTTATACACACCTTTTACAAATTTCTGCTCTAGACATCTGAGAGCACTATTAACATCTTGTACCGCTCTCTAAGCCAGTATGGGATAGAACTTCCGCTTGTGGTCCAGTTGGCAGCACACGTCCCCCAAAACTAACATATTTCTCCGCGAAGCATGCACCACATTAGTGGAGTTTATTGCTAAATGCTGCATGAAGGCCGCCGTGCTTGCCAAAAGGCGGAGGTCGGAAAGCCGATGTGATTGGCTGGGCGAGTTTTGTAGCAAGGCGAAAAAGTGAAAGAACCGTCGTTGTCAAGAATGCCATGTTCCAGCTTTCGTAATCGGCCCTAATTAGCCGGAGTCGGGAAAGCCGGAGGAAGCCACCCTTTCATCAGCGACGTCGTCAATTTCTTTGTTGCAGGGATGTACACACTCCAGTCTCCTTTATTAGTGTGCTGAAGACTCCGTGCCGTTTTTTCACAGAAGGAAATGATTTGCCTTTGTGTCTGGGAGCAACAAACGAAAGTGCAAGACAAGCAGAGCCATTCGTCAAGGTGTGGCAGATGTTTCTTTTTGGACACGTGGTGAAAATTGTTTATGAAGTGTTTTCGGGGTTTTGCTAGCCCTTGCTTTCGTTGCATATGCGGACTACGAAGCAGCCAAACGAGCACATGGGCGCTTCGTTAACAGCTCACTAATCTTTCTTGCATCTTAGTCTTATTATCGGACGTTGCAGTTGCTTACTCCTTGCTACATAGACGTCTTGCTTGCTAGAGACAAGAGCAATGAAAAAAGCACAGGCTCGCTCTTCACCTGGTCAATAAAATAAATTTGGGCAAAACACCGCTGCTATATGTACAGTAGTTACGTTACTATTGAATAATGTGCACTCGTTGCGAGTGTCGCAAGCGAAGGAACCCAGGAGCCACAACGGTTAGGACTGCTCGTTCTCACGATCAGCACATGAAGCTGTTCCGATGAGGGCTGTTATTAGTCTTTTATTTGTCTTCGCGTCCTTATTTATGTTGCGACATCCTTTGCTCCCTCCATTTTGCTCCATCCTTCCTTTGCTACATCCATTTTGCTCTGATCTCGCAAACTATTCTGAATCAGTTAACTAGAAGACAAGATCTGGACACCAGCACGCTCCGAACCTCCCCGGAAACAGCGCAGCCCACTCCGTGGGCCGAGGATTTAAAACCGAACACGGAAGGCCAGTCGGAGTACGGGTGAAGCCAAGCGACGCTACAATCCTACCATTAACTTACACAGCACTTTAGGCGGAATCGCAGATCCTTCCCTCCGCGATATGCATAGTTGGACAAAAGACAGGACGTAGCCTGGCGACGACTTTAGACAATTATTCAGCAAACAGTAATACAGGATGTTCCCTTGTCCCGTGCTTTCTTACTTCTACTACCCGGAGAAACACGGGGAAGGCGGGAAATGGAAACTCAAGGTGATGAGCAAAACAAGAACAAGGTAAACGCGGGAGCCAACGTTTCAACAAGTGGACTCGCCTGTTTCAAGGCGACGTATGCTTTCCTCGTCGCAGTATATATAGCTATGGTTCTTCTGAAGGGGAGAAGGGGTAAGGCGGGTGAGTGCGCCAATGACTGAAGTTGTGTTAGCGGTGAGGGTGTAGTATTGAGAATAAAGTAGTGCTGTGCACAAGGCCGGTGACGCGGCCGAGTGTCAGCAGGGGTGTCAACGGCCGTGTGCACAGCACCCCTCTATTACCTGCTTCGCTGGTGGTCGTGGGCTATGGTGTCTCTGGAAGAGATAACAAAGGGAGTGACAGAAAACGATGCTCCTGAAAAAACAAAATAAATTACTGAAATGGAATAAATAGATAAGTAAAAGTAAAAAAAAAAGAAAGGAAAGGTGGGGAAAAACACACTAAGCAACCAAACTAAGTGTTGTTGCCCACAGCTTGAAAGTTAGCATAACGAGTAGATTCTCAAGCTTCCTTTTAAACGTTCATGCCTATTGATTGCAATGTCTTGAACTTATGAATAAGGCATGATTTTCTTTGTTTCTTTTTTTCTCGTTCAAAACTGAAATTTGACGGTAAGATGTTGAGTTTAAGTTCAGACATGAACCTAAACTCTTCATTCTACAGTCAAAGCATACAACATGTGAAAAGTGAGAGCATGTAGGTACAAGTTAGGAATATATAAGATTGGCATCATGGATTATACGTTTACCTGGAACAAGCTGTGGTTTCGAGGTTTTCTTGCTTGTTCTCGTTCTCCGTCCACGTTTAATGCCTTTAATGCACCCGCCGGGCAGGAAAATGTGCTACGAGAACACGCCTATGCACTAGCTAGTTTATGCTTAGGTAGGCATATTGCTACGTGACAGTCGAAGAAGAAAAGAGCGGCCTCCTGGTGAAGGCAATGACGAGTCTTGTGTACGTGGGTACAATCCATGATATGAGGCCATCGCCATCATCATTCTTTTTGCGTATTATTATATGGAACTACCTGGTTCTTGGCCAATCCCCTGGAGTGGGTGTGCGCCACTGCTATCTAGGCTCTACATCTATGTGGACTGGCTCCGATCTTGGCCAGTGCTTCTGATTCTTATAGATATACAACATAAATAGTTTCTGTCTAACATATTCCCATGTAAAATTATGGTGGAGCCAAAAGCAATATAAAGTCTTTGCGCTAGTTGTGTTGTGCAATTGAATATGCGAGACCAACAACTGACATTTTACGGGCTTTCATGCCACGGAAGTCATTTGTGAGCCTTCTGCGGCAAGAAATTGAGCCCTCATGACCAAGTTCCAAGCTTGTTACCCCGCAGGATTGTTAGCGCATTGTTTTTCTTTTTGTTTTTGTTTTTTTACATACCTTCAAAGTACTTCTTTACAAAATACATTAAGGTACTTCCTTACATAATATGCGGCTTCTTTCCCTGGGCATCACCAGAATGAGCACTGTTTCTCTATAAAGTACCAGACATCGAAAATTACTCGAGTGGGCCCAAAACTGTCATAAGGACAGCCTGCAGAAATAGCTGTGAAAATTCATTATTGGTACAACTATACCCTGCCACACTGTTGCGTACAGTAATGCAGCCTACGTACGATTCCAAGATTGGACGATCTGACAAAAAAAAACTTATGCGTTTAAAGGGGAAAGATAAACGGTGGTATGTATTTCCGTACGAATGTTGACCTTTTTCAGATTGAAATAATTATACTTGAGAGCGAAGAACTTTAATGAAAATTGCAAAACTTTTACGGGACCATGTCTAGCATGCTACTTCAGGTGAATGCGATGATAAATGAAATGATTCACGCACGACATGCAACAATTAACACGCGCATAACATACACAAAGCATAGTGTGATATTCAGGTATCTCGACGAGCTAAGTGTCTTTGAGGATGGTCTGAGAATATACGCAGTGCGTAGAGATTATCGCTGGTCACGTATAATAGTGAGAAAATGGGTTTTACGGACACATGCGGCAGGCATACCATCACATAGAGAATAAAACATCAAAATCAGGGGCTCCCTGAAATGGAATCGGGCAATACAAATGTTTCGTTTGTTATCATGTTGAATTGTTGTTACAAGATGTACCACACCCCTCATGTAACAGCCCTGATAAAGGGGCCTTTAAGGAAATAAACTGACCTGACCTGAAACATTGCGTAGAGACGGCCGGCCATGTAATACAGCAGCAGAATTGCAGAGAAAGGACGGGACACGCCGCACTGGGTGGCAGAGGGCTTTATTATTTACATTCAACGAAAATATTATATTACGTGGCCTCTGTCTAAAGGAAGCAACCATTGTTTTGCAATCAGCGGCGCGTATTTCGGGCAAAATAATTGTAATTCACTAATGCTAGAGAAGACCATTCTCGCCACTTGCCAGTTTTACTTGTTCCAAGACCCACCAGTCAAAGGAAACATTGTTCACTGCCAAATTTTGGTAATCTTGCGTTATTTTAACTGCCGGCCCAATGAAACTTAGATTTATGTCAGCCAAAGTATATGCTCAAGAATTGACAAAGTTTGCGTTTTGAGCAAGCTCTTCTCACTAACACCGAAGTCGATGGCTTTGTGGGGCCATTTTAGTTAAGATGAAGAAGCAAAACAGTTTTCAGACAAAGACTCAAACAGCTTCTTGCAAATTTATGCAAACGAATTTGCAGCTACAATAAGTATTTCACTCGCAGTAATTTTAAGGATAACTTTAAGGACGTTAAAAAAGACAATAATTGCTGATTTTTATCAAACTTTTACAGAAGTCCTTCGCAGAACTGATAAATATAGTACTGCAAGAACATGCTGCAATATTTTATCTTAAGCGGAAAAATTTATCCTAATTTTAGAACACTATTGTTATTCCTGTGATCTATGTATTTCTAATACTCAAAAGAAAATTACACTTCTGCTGCATTCCGGGCTCGTCGTTCATGTGGTAGTAAACAAACGCGACTAGGAATGTGTCTTTCTTTCCCCCTATTGTGAACCAATAAATGAGTTCAGCTAGTTTTCAGGGCTCCTAAAGCTGTCTTTTTTTTCCCACGGCACGTTAAGGTAGCAAGCAGTTGGTCTGGGACAACTACATCTAGCACTCCTCCCTAGTTACACCGGCTATTTTAAATGCTCCCATTTTATATGACTGATGCCCCAGCATAGCGGGGAAGCGTGATGACGCCACTACAGTGGAAGACTCAGGTGGGTATGCAAGGATAAGGACAGTCGCAAAAGAAGACCCAAATATTTCTGACATGGAATTTTTTATATCAGGCAGAAAAATGCTTCCACGCAATGGAACCGAGGCATCTCTCACATACATCTTCGATTCGCAGAGACAAATATCTTAACCGAGACAAAGCGCAAGAACGTAGATATTGAGTCGTAAAGTGCGGCATCTTGAAAAGCGCGTGCTGCGGAGAATACAGTTTTCTACAGATCAAACATATTACTCTACATCTATAGAACCTCTCTTACGAAATAAAATATATCGGAGGTAGGTATTATTGCTTCATGCGTGACGCTAACAAAAATATAAAAAGAATGCTCGCCACAGTGCGAACCTAGTCAATTTCATTGATTCGTTGATGCAAGCATGAAAGGGCGAGGTATGGTTTTGTATCTGATATGGCTCTGGTGCTGTTAGATCTCTCTTTAATGTATTCCATAAATATTATCTACGACAAATTATGTGCGCCTAGGCGAAACCTATTTACGCAACCCATCGTCGGACCAACCGTTGAGCAGTAACAGGGCCAGTTAACGAGCTAGAACTTTGAAAACCAGCATCGTCTGCTAAACAGGGTCAAGCTACCGGCTCAGGGCCACGGGATCCTTCAATAAGGATGCCGCCCACCTCAAACTATACTACCGTCGGCTCAATTTTATATCTTATACAGAAACGAAAGTTAACCATAATTGTTACAGGTGTTGGGCACAACTAGCGTGTTCGGGGTCGTTGATCCTAGTGGGCACGCAATATTTTGATGAGCAAATGTTTCGTGAAGTGCATCAAATAATTTTGGAAAAGCAAATAAGTAGTCGTCGTGTTCCGACATGCATAATTTTGCAGGTCCTTAGGCGAATATTTCCATGTGTTGTAGGTGAAATTTTAATTCCCTTGAAAATATGTATTTTCACTTCTTCGGATTGAGTAGCGTTTGAACCAACTGCATATTAAACATCTTATACGCCTCATCAGCCAGTCGACCTTGAGCAAAGGTGCGTTGACTACGTGGAAAGTACAAAAAAGCTATGGATCCTCGACAGCAGGGAGTCGAATCACCACCATTTGGGGGACTCTAAACCATCACCTTTGGTGTTAAAGAAGTCAAAGTTAGGATAGTTTTAAGCCACTCGAAGCCAAGGCCTTTTGTGGGAGTCGAGCCCTCGACCATTGGTGGGAGTCGAACACATGACCTTTCGTATAAATGCTGGCGAAGGTAATGAAGCCACATGTAATTAAGAGATAGGTAATTGAGGCACTCGAACCCACGACCTTGGTGGCAGTCAAACCCTGGACCTTTGAAATTAAGAGGGCTGAACAAGCAAAGTACACCAAGCGAATTAAGGAGGACAACTAAGCGAATTAAAAGTATGAGTGAACGATTTATGAGGATGAGTAAGCGAATTAAGAAGGATGACTAAACTAAGTAGAGTAAGCGAATAAAGCGGAATGTGTACGTCATGTGTACGTCATGTGTCCGTCTTTAATGCATCGGCACTTGGGTTTTCGTCTTCGAGTCGTCTTAGGGATAACATAAGAGATCCTGTACTTCTTTTTTTGCTTTATTAACCTACAAGGTTAAAGCTTGTTATTTATGTAATTTAAGACGTGATAACTATTAGTCTTAGAAGCGGTGTGTTTCCACAAAGGTAAGGACATTATAGGAGGGTGCAATTTGCTTTATCTTATATACGAAGCCGCACTTGTTTTCTGCACGCTCGCTCACCTATGGAACCCCTTCAAACTTCAGAAAACGTATTTAAGCATGAACAGTAATTCAAATATTAAGCAACGCACTTATAGAGTCATTCATAATGAACGAACAAGAATCCATCGAGGCGCTAACAAGCACTTCGGCGGATTTCGGGCTCCTGAGCACAATTCTCGTCAAAGTTCTGCAAAGGACCGAGCCTATTCACCGAGCCAAAACCATTCAGAAATTGCGGTGCTCACAACACTTCTGCGATATCAGCATCTTCGACACAAGCAACCATAGGCAAGGTAGCCAGCGTGGCTTCAGCAGAACAATGGGACCTCGCTAATTATGTTCCAGAATAGAAAACGAAGTGAATGCCGAATAGAGGTATTCATGCGTTTGTTTCGCTTTCAATGTAGCAATTTTCTTTCTTCAAAACAAAGCAGTAATGTAGCAAATGCACCATATTACTAAGCATAGCGAATCGTTTTTCTTAATCCTGTTTTCCGAATGTTATCTTCCTTCGTTAGCCCTTGCACCTTTTATTGTTCTTCTAGCGGCTTCAGCTAGTCGGCTGCGTTAGCTTGTTGCCTAATTGGGCACGTACTGCTACTCATGGTCTATTTGCTTGAGAAAAACAATTGCTTACTTTATTGACGGTGCATGAGATTGTTATTACGACGTATTTGAAAATTTATTCGTTTTATATATTTAATGTTTTATGTGAACTTTAATGTCTTAAGCATATGGTAGGTGCGTTTCATTGTGTATGAATTGTGTACATTGTCGACTGCTGATAGACTGTGAAGAAAGTGTCATGTGAAGCCCATTCTTAACAATTGCTCGCCTGGCGCACTGTAACATGTTTTGAATAGCACAAAAAACAACTTTCTCAGTGCACTTTAGCGTGACGTTGGAATAGTTTGACCATGCAGTAAAATAAAAAAAAAAGCTCAGTGCCCTTCCACTCTGTGGAGAAGGATTACAAACGAAGCTGCGTATGTGGGCCCCTTAATGGCGAACTGCACTTCCGCCGAGGGTCGGCTCGTTATTGCACTATCTTCGGGTTCGGCCCACGTATGGGGAGTAATTAACGCCTAATTAACCTCCGCCGCGGATCGACCGCGTTACGGACTAAGATGCCCGTAGCACCTACCCCCCAAGGTAGCACGTACCCCCCAGAAGGGCAGGCGCCCGTTCGGAACCTGGAATAGGGACCTCTTTGCTCACCTTACCAAAGCCTTTGATAGGTTCGTCGAGATGCCGTCCTGGTCAATCTATAGTAGTTTTTCTAACTCTGTCAATCCACTGTCGTCACAAAGGCACCGTCATGCCATTGTCGTTATGTCGCTGTGGCCACGCTGTCCCCATTTCACCATCGTTATCACTCTATAAACGTAGTGCTGTTTTCATGATGCTGTCATCGTCATGTCTCTGTATTTCTATCTGCGTCGTTCTTCCTTCGTCATTCTATCGTAATTACGTTGTCGTCATTCAATCATGATTAAGCCACCGTTGACACGTCATCGTCGTCATTGCACCATCGTCAGGCAGTCGCTGCCATGTACCCCTTGTCATACCATCGTCATCGTAATGTCGAGATCATGCCATCGTCTTCATTCCAGTTACGTCATCTGGTTGACATGCCATTGTCGTCATGCACTCGTCGTTATCCTATTATCTTCAAATCGACGTCGTTATAGCATCAGCATAATTTCAGAATCATCATGTCATTGTTGTGATACCATCAACGTCACGCCGCCTCTGTCATTCCGTTGACGTCGTTCCTTCTTCGTCTTGGCATCGTCATCACTGCGTCATCGGCATGCTCATGCCTGGCCTTGCCAAGCGAGTGCCATAGCAAACTGGGCCAATACTGGAGACTGCGTACGTCACTTGGCATCGGAAAAGCGGAAGTCTCAATGGCCAGTACTGATTTTAAATAAGCGTGACTTTTGTGACTACTGCAATATGCTGTGTCGCTACACTGCCGCATACTGATCGCATTTTTTGGACAGTCATCTTGTGGTGGATTCAGACATTATTGTTTTCTGATTTAGGTTTGGTAAACTCTCACTACGTTCCCCTTCCAGAAATCAAATTTTCGCCACTCCCGTAATTTCTAACATAATTGATTTCTTTAAATAGATTGTGTACACGTTGAGGTAATAGCACCAAGCAGAAATAAACAAAAAAATATTAGGTCATGCAGCGTTATCCAAGAATTCAGAAAAACAGATATGCGCAAGTCCAAATCTCGACCACTTGAATAATGACCTGTGACGGTTGTCAGCTCCAAGATTGAACAGGGATCTAGGAAAATAGATCAGAGCAAGAAGTGCGTTTGCTGAACGGATTGAGATGTACCATCCCGAGACAAATACTTTTTTTAATAGCTCCTAAACACTTTGCAGCCAGAATATTTGTCGCGCGCACTTCATGGATGAACAACTTTCGCCGGCGATAGTTCTAACTCTTTCTACTGTGGCTCTAATGAACATATTGGCAGGGAATGTTTGAAATTGTTGAGCATTAATACTGTGCATCACAAGATTACAACCCCCTATATTTACATATGCTGCCATCTCATTGAGAGGTATTGTAGGGCTGCATACAGACGTTGCTTACATATGTAAGAAATCAAGCATTACTCACCACTCATTAGTATACATAAAAACATAAAACTGCGCCAGTGTGCAAGCAACAGAACAGCATGTCACATATACGCGTATGTTATAACAAAACGAAGTTGCATGTAAAAAGGCAGATATTGAAGGGTGCATGCATCGGAATAAATTCAAAGAGTACATTAACACGTCTTAATAATCAGATACACGATGAGGGATTTCCTTCGCAAATGACGCGGGAAGTAATTGCCAAAGTGAGCCGTCAAGAACATTCCAGATTTCGACTGTTGATGGAAAGGATGAAGATTTAAAACTGTTCAAACGTAATGGGAATGGAACAAGGTTAAAGTGATGAGCGCTTTTAGTTGCAACGGGAAGGGCACTTGACAAATGAAACCGGTGCCGCAATAACCGATGACTCATGTATGACCCTATGCAAGGTGCCAAAGCGTTCACACGTACGCATGTGTGGAAGTCTGTCAAGTGACAGGGCATGTGATGAAGGGGTAAGGTGGCGGTCATATCTGTTATGCATAAATCTTATCGCTTTATTTTGCGGAAATTCCAATTTGCTAGTTTCACAAAAGGAGTAGGGAGACTAGACAAGGGACGGATTCTCCAAAAGTTGGCCTGATAGGAGTTTTGATCCTCAGTACTGTTCTTTAGCAACCGTTTTAATTATCTCAGTAAGCGAAGTGCTTTCAACTGGATGAATCCTGTGTGTTTCTGCTATTTCATGGTATGAGCAGAAGCTACCCCGAGGTATTTGAACTCGTCTACATGTGCGATGTTAGTCCCACTGAAACCGCAAGAAGACGTAGAGGTGTAGTCTTTTTCATGAAGGTCACCCAGACTGTTTTCGTTTAATTAGTTTTTAGTTGCCAACAATCCCTAAAAGACTGAACTTAGAAAAAAATAGCGCTTAATAGTAACTGGTCACTTCTATTGAGGACTTCAGAATACAATAAAAAATCGTTTGCATCTGATCGTATAGTTTAACTGGCGTTTCTTGAGTGTCTTTCACGACGTCAAGAAAGGGGGTTAACCGAGGGGCCCGATTTTTTATTTATCGTATCATGAGAAGCCAACAAACAACGACACCAAGAAAAACATAGGGGAAATTAGTTGCACTTGCTAATGGAAATAAATAAATGATAAATTAATGTCAATAAAAGTGGATGAAAAAGCAACTTGCTGCAGGCCAGGAACGATCCCACGTCTTCGCATTACGCGTGCGGTGCTCTAACCAATTGAGCTACCTCGGTGCCGTTTTTCCATCTACTTTATTGGGTATTTATGTGTTATTACTAGAATTAACCTTGGGAGTGTGAGCCTGCGCCACCACTCATAAACCTTGGCGGTAGATTTAGAACATCCTTCCTGCCGCAGGCGTCACGAGTGCGTGATCTTTCCGCGTGAAGGCAACTGGTCAATGAACCCGCATATGCTACCTGAAGGCATGAATATTGCCGGATTCGAGACCCTCGTTATGTAACAACGGGAAGAAAAAGGGTTAACCGAGGGGCACGATTTTTTATTAATCATGAGAAGCCAACAAAGACACCAAGGAATACATAGGGGAAATAACTTTCACTTACTAATTGAATTGACGAAATGATAAATTAATGGCAATGAAAATAAATAAACAAAACTTGCTGCAGGTGGGGAATGATCCCACGTCTTCGCATTACGCGTGCGATGCTCTAACCATGTGAGCTACCGACACCAGTAATATAGATTACAAATTTGAACAGGCCTAAAACAGGGCCTTGAGGCACACCGACTTTAACTTCGATGGCCTTGGACTGAGTTACGGTAAATTAAATGTAGTGGCTTCTATAACGCAATAAATATGCAATCCAGGTAATTAGATCGTCACTTTTAAAGGTACACTAAAGCGTAACAATAAATCAGCTTAGACTAATGAAGCATTCTTTTAGAACCCTGCGGGCAGTCATTTCAAGAAAACAGTTTGATTATTAGATGAGAAAATGAAGGTCCAAGTAGCAGTATTCGAATTTCGCGCCGAAACCCCAGCGCCGGTACATCAGCGTGACGTCAGGGATTCCAAAGTAGGTTTTCGCATTTGGACCGCGTTGGCTGAATAAATATTCCCGTAACTTGCAATGTTTAATATTTGGTTCCTTTAGAACACAATGGAGTCAATCTGTACCGCTATATATAGTTAGTAGGCCCTAGAAGATGTCATCAAAACCCAAGACGTCACAGACCCCAGGTGCGGGAACTTAAGTAGGCGTCGCCACCCGTATTTAGTTCTTGCTCATTTTCTGGCTTACCAAACGTCTTATCGTTGTAAGAGTGGTGTTTTGGTGTTGTAGAACGGTAATTTACTGATGTAGAAGAAATAATTTTTCACTTTAGTGTCCCTTTAATACCCTCACAAAGCTTTAGCTTTCTATGGCAGGTCGAGTCGAAAGCTTTGGCGTAATCGATGCATATGGCGCCCAGTTGCCCGCGACTATTAGGTGCCATAGCAGCATCATGTGAAAACCCATTTAGTTCTGTTATTCTCGAACCTTGCTCATACGCTGAGATAAAGTTATTATTTGTTGAGTAATGAGCAGTGTGCTTGTGGATAATGTGTTCAAGTAGCTTACAAGTAGTAGATAACAAGGAACTTGGCCGGTAATTAGAACTTATTTGCTCGTTAACAGACATAAAGACTGAGACCACATTAGCAGTTTTCCAAATGTGCAGTATTAAACGTAATAGTAAAGTAACGTGCGTTCCACTCAGAGCATCGCTTAAGAAAATTGTTAGGTATATTGTCTGAACCACTGCTTAGTTGTGTTAATGTTGAGTACAGATTATGAACACCTTCGTAAGCTATCCTAATGTAGGGAAGCGCTTGAAGCGCGCCATTGTTATAAGGCTGATTAAGGCAATCCTAGGTGACAAAGACGAATTTGAAGAAATTTTTGAAATCCTCTGAGATGCTAGGAGCTTCAGAAGTAGGGATACCATCGATAATAAATGACGAAGAACTAGAAACATTCGCGTTGATTGTTTTCCAAAGCGACTAAAAAATTCTTTGACAACAGTTACTAGTGTCACGTTGTAGTAAAAGTGCTTTGCCTCATACATTGTAGCTTTTAGTGTAGTCTTCAATTTTCTAAACCTTGAAGGAATTCTAAACTAACTTCCGGCCGCCGCAAAGGAGGACCAGCAGACCCACGGGCCTGTTGGCCTGTTGGCCTTTTAGCTAACTTTGATGGAATACGCTCATTATACCGTCCTGTTTGCTGAAGCGTTTAGTTTGTATATCGTTTGTTGGTTGATATTTTATGCTGCCGCAATTGAACCTAGTTTAGCGCCGCTAGTGGCTCCGATTGAAAAAATGTTTCCTAAAATTGTAGTTTTCTTTGGTTTTCTTCCTGCTTGCGCAAAATATAAGCTCGCTCTAACTTGCAAATATGAGACTTACAAACAAACAAAGGCACGACGTGGAAGCTGCCAGCATTAGGGCTGTAATATCCAGTGTTCATAGTGTTATGCGTTTAATTTTATTTGACAAACCTGGTAGCCTTTGGTCGGACGATGTCTGTTCTAAAGTATGATTTCGATACCTTATTCAATTTTTCGGCGTGTTCTAATGTATCGTTTCAATCTGGTATTTTGTCTTTCTGCCTTTTCCGTTCTTTCATGTGACGGCCACATTTTCCTGCATGATGTATGAAACTTACTTGCGGTTTGTATTGCATGTTTAGGAATTAGAAATGCATCGAGGTACTTTAACCCTGTCAGGGACAAGATTTACGAGTAGAAGGATGGAAACTTTGAGCTTGTTGATACGTTTTGAAACTCGTTTGGGGGATCGTTAAACGACGGGACTCTGAGCAGGCGACATTGATTTGGTTCACATGCAGAGGTTTATGGAAGATTATGTTTGCAGCTGTTTCTCCAAACAGGTCGAACATTTTATTTCTTGCTTTTGATGTCGTCCAACTTATTACTGCCAATGTTAGATCCAGACAATTTTGGCGCAGCAATCTTTTTTTTAACAGCATAAACTGGTATGGGGCGGGGGGGAAATTCCAATAGCCATTTTGGTTGGCGATAGTGTATGTCGCCGCCGCCGTTGCTGCCTGTGTCCGGTGTCCGTAGCCGCAATCGCCGAAACTTATTTCACCTATCTCTGAAGCACGACGTAGTTAGAGAAGCTTTGAGAAGGAAAACGATTATTTAGAAGTATAAATATTGGTGTAATGAAAATATATGTGGTATACTTGAATATATTAAGCAGGCTAGGTGGCTCTTTCTCACCGTCCCATTTCAAATGGAATACCGTTAAATCATCATCATCATTAACATCGTATCGTGTCACTTGACAAGCGATGTGACATACGCTCCATGTAGCGTCGATACATACAAATATTGCATTGTAGTGCCGTTGTATTACACCAGGTCTCCCGACATGAAGCATTTGCACGTAGCTGTTGCATGTTGCATGTAGCTGGAAATGGTTAGATTGAGCAGGCTAGGTGGCGATTTGTCAGTGCGCCGTTTTGAAAGAGGTGCCAATAAGCCATCACCATCATCATCAACGTACCGCTCCACGGAGCAAGCGATGGGGTTTGTGTTCCACGTAGTCTGGGTGCCTGTGTTTACTCTTCGGTACACGTTATGGCGCCTTCTCGCAAAGTACGAACCACTTGCTGAGGAAGCGAATCCTAGAGCTTCGCGCGGCTGCAACAATGAGAACATCGGCCATTGCCTGGAGTTCACTATATTAAGTGACGAGATCTGTAAAACAATTACAATTTCTTTTTTTTTATTTCAGCATCCGTACGTCGAAGTACCTACCTGCAGCACCTATAAGTATGCAGGCCACATGTATCAATAAGGGGTATACGCGTGTATCGGCTGCAAAGACGCAGAGTGGGGTGCTCCATTCTATTGCCACTCCATTACACAGAGTTTAAATCTCCATTAGTTCCACTCCTTTTAGCTCCTCGGTAAGGTGACAGTTCTTACCACCCCCATTCCTGGAGTGGCTGAGCTGAACCACTCCGTTCCTCCAATTTTCGTACATGAAAAGCTTCGTCTATATCTGCTAGCTACGTGTGCATTCGTGGCTCCTAACTAAAAGCGTATTTTTCAAGTGTTAGCAGCCGTACAGATCGTGCTACGCACAATTTTGGTACAAACCTGAATTACGTACGCTTCTTAATTACATTCCTGATGGTGGAATTGAACCTCGGTTTCGGTGACCTATGTTCGACCCGCAGCAGCTCGGTGCTCGAACCACTAGACCGCGATCACACATATGCTGTTTTCATGCCGTCGCCCACTCGATTTTTGCGATGGTTGCCACCTGTGTCCCTTTGCATAGCACGAGTGCGTGAACACACATGCTCAAGTGCCAGTTTCTTTTGCACCAGAATACTCTTGCCTTTGCCGCACTCCTCGCTGTGCAGGGCCCAGGCAGTCACTCTCAGACTTCTATAGACAAGCACTTACCCGAGCCCCGCGGTACTGCGCGCAATGTACCCCGAACGCTTCCCAAGCCCGAACTGCCCCTGTTTGGTGGTTATGTGGTCTGTAACCGGGCGCGGGGTCAGTTCGGACCAATTGGACCAGTGGTGCCTTCATGCGGCGCCACAGCGAATGTAATGGCATGTAACGGCTGGGTCGTGCACAGCAGGCGCTGCCGCCAGCTGGGTTGGTTGAATATCTTCCGTCGTTTCTTCTGTTTACCGTTGCTCAAATACCATGTCAAACTAAATTCGATCAATAATGTAGAGTTTTAGGCTACAAGAACAGATTCTGAAACCTGACTGGAGCTCGTGAGGACATTCAATTCAATCGGTTTTCGTCACGGCCTCACCAGGTGGAACGGAGGAAAGCCGGAATACTCGCGGTCTGTATATAGGCAACGGTAGGCATAGGGCTTATCTATTGAAACGCGATACTTGGAGCGCATGACCGCCGGTGATTTTGAGATGATTGTGAGTGGTGGAGACAGCGTGCTGATTCATTGTGGTATATTATGAAAGAGAGAACATTTGTTGCGCATTGCGACTGCGTTTGGTCCCACAGCGATCACCCAGTGCTCAACGGTGGCGCAATAGAGCGGCGCCCTCCGAGACCGCGCTTCAATCGCTGAGCACTTTACATATCCGATGCTGTTTTGCTCTTGCCTAGTCGTTCTAACATTAACAAAACAGCACTTTATTCACTATCACTTTGTGTTCCATATGAACTGCTTGTCTTCGCCTACGCTGGTGAGACGACTCTGAAGCTTCGGCAACGAAGTCTCAGATTTGTAATCTTCAGTTCGCCGCCCTCTCAGTGGCTCATTGTTTTTTCTTTTAGGCTATACTTTCTTTCCTAGCGCTTCTGAGCTCTGGTTGCGCGCGGTACATGAATCTGTGTGCCGCGCATCGACGGTGGCTGCAAGCGCAGCGGAGTGTTGACACTCGCTTTCAAGGCCGGCCTTACATGTGCGCCAGCAGCCACCAATGGCTCTCACTGCGCTATGCTCAGTGAAAAACATCAAAACTGAGTATTGGGCTAGTTTTTAAGACATTAGGACCAGCGAAACGGGCCAAATAAAAAAGAATTACAAGGGACAGAAAACGGGCACTGACTTAGACATGTGCAGTCGGCGCTAGAGCGCAAGAAGCAAAAATAAAGAGAGATAGACGTCTCCTTTTTTTGTCAGTAAGTTTTGCATGATTTGCATAATTAAGTTCTCGACGATGTTAACATGCACAGCAAATTACCGCCTTGGAAGTAAGTGCTCGAGTTCTAAGTAATAGCTTGCCGCGGTGAGCCCTCTTTGTGGGGTGCATTTGCATAGCAATTTGCACTCATTTTCTAATTCATATGCTACTAGATATCATGAATATGACCAGCCTAGTGCAAGCGGCGACCTTCCTCAAGAGCAAGCAGATAAAGATGCGTTTTCCTGTACGTCGTGTGCGTCTTTGCCCTGTCGTCTGCTTCACATGCCAGTACTTTCAATGCTGCGGCCACTCTGTGCCTATCATATTCATAACTTCCAAAAATCTGTAATTAGTTCGAAATTCAATGGCGTAAGGCAAAGCAGAAAGTAATTTTACACGGTTGTCTGTGTGACGCACACAGCTACATAATATAGAACTTTGACGGCTAAGATAAAAGCACTACGCATTCATATGCTTTGTAGGGCAATCTTTTACAGCGAAGCTGTGTACCTCCACCGTCCAAGGAAATTTTCGTGTCGTTGTAAGTAAAAAACTCCCCATACGTGAGCCGATCCCGGAGGCAGTGAAATACCCGCCTGACCAGTGGCAGAGGTGAGGCAGGCATTCCGAATTCCCGATACGTGGGCTGATCCCGAAGATAGTCCAATGCCAGGCCGACCGGCGACGGAGGTGCAGTTCCCCATTAAGGAACCCACATACACAGCTTCGCTCGTCATCCTTCTTCAAAGGGTGAAAGGGCACTGAGATTTTTTTGGTTTCACATCTAGGCATATTAACAAGCATCGATATTTCCAGGAGCCCTCCCTGGCTCCTTATAATCGTTCCATCTGGATACTCGAAATTGTGCCAAAACTTTAAAATAATGGGGTTTTGCCTGCCAAAACCATGATCTGATCACGAGGCACGCCGTAGTGGGGGACTCCGTAAATTTGGACAACCTGGGGTTCTTTAACGGGCACCTAAATTGAAGTACACGGGTGTTTTCACATCTCACCCCCCTTGGAATGCGGCCGCCGTGGCAGGGATTCGATCTTGCAATCTTGTGCTCAGCAGCCCAGCACCCCATAGCCACTAAAAAACCACGGCGGGTGCGTGCCGAAACTTCATGTGTGTTCTAAATTAGCATGGCCTCATGCAGGGTACAACCTTTAGCAACACGGTATTTGGCCTTCATCTTTTAGTCATAGATCAAGTGTGCTCTTGCTAATGCGAATCATTATCGTCGACAAGTAGAAGTTGCTGTCTATAAAAGCACTTCATTATTGCAGCGCATGAAGGCTAATATGTCCCCAGAAGTGTAGAATGTGCATAATACAGTGTCGTTTATAATTACGGCAGCAGATGTAGTCACTTGTAGGTACACGCTGAAAGAACTGGTAAGGGAAATGCGATTTATAGGCCATGTCTAGGTAACTAAATGGCAGATTGTATGGTTTGGTGACCTCTCTCAATATCAGCATTTAGTGTTTAACGACAATGTGCCCTTCCATTCCGAGGCACTGCGGTATCTCGGGCTTCTATTCTATTCCCGATTCCATCTCTCCGACTGTTGCCCTGATTCCATTTCCAGTCAATTCGGGGTTCCCGAAAATGTGGAATGAATTTATTAAATTCAGATCTCGAATTACCACTCTTATCAGTGGAGTTTGACTACGAAACAAAGTTTTCTGATGCAGTATCTTTAAATTCATTATTTGCGTAAATGTGCGTTTGTGTCACCGGTGGTAAGAACGACCTTCCGTTTTAGGCGAGAAGAGTGGATGCAAAGCGCATTGATCCCAGAACAAAGGCGACGACCTTTAGGCAGCTGCAAGCCTACGCGCAGTCCGATAAAAGTAGCCTGGCCAAGTAACGGCTATGTGCCAGCCAGCCCACCCAAGACATCCTTACTGTTTTTTTTTTACTGCGGCAGAAGTTGTCTGCTCGAAACTGGGTTTGCCATGTACATCTGTTGCTCCTTTCGTTCCCGTCCATATTGTTACGCTGACAATGACGATTTTTGTCGTCTTCGACGACACACAACGATTTTCTTTTCTCATCATGCCAGCTCGTCATTTTCAGCTTCACCGAGGCCACAACATGAGGAAAAACAATTTATCTCCACAACTGTGTCCACTGACCTACTGTTTCAAGGCTGCTAGCTGCGGTTCTCTTGCCGATCGTAATACAACTTCGATCGCTGGGTAAATGTGAGATGCTGGTTGTTGACTCCTCGCATTTCACAGTTGCCATCCCAGATATAGTGCATAACCGTACCAGATATACTGCAAAGCAAGGCAGCCAGGGATGGCAGGTGACCTACGCAAGTGCATAAAGGAACTCCAACACAAACTAACATTGTCACGTCCTAGCTGTCGTTTTTTCATCGTTAGTTTGTCTCCTTCATTACTACCGCCATCATTCCGTTGTCGTTGGCATTCTTTGTTACCATGCAGTTGCTATCGATCTGGCATCGCCATTTCTTTAGCGTCTAGTGTTCGTCACGTGTCATCTTTGTCACGCCAAAATGAAAGGGAAAAATGTTCATCCATCCGTCTGCACCACGAAGCTCAAAGAAAAACCCATACAGGCTTCTAAGAAAGAAAGCGTCGTAAATGAAGAAAACCTTCTGCTGGCTCATGATTCGAACGTGGGACCAACGCCTTATTGGTGTGGTCGCTCTACCACCTGAGCTAACTAGTTGGCTAGCAGATCCACAAGCAAGAGTGAAGCATCCGAAAACTCGAAGCACTGGCCCACTGAATATGAGAAATGAGTGCTGCAGAAGCCCGTGAATAGAAGGAAAGCTCATGAAACAGCAAAATTGTCATCCAACCAACTGCGTCACGAAGCTAGAAAGAAAGACTATACCGTTTTCTCAGAAAGAAAGCTTCGCATTTGAAGAAAAGAAAATTTCCTTGTCCAGGCTTCGAACCCGGGACCAATGCCTTACCGGAGCTGTCGCTCTACCAGCTGAGCCAACCAGGAGGCTTACCGATTACAGAGCGATGGCGAAATAATTGACAAGCTGTAGCAGCTATGCTAACCACAACGCTTGCCAATTACAGAGCGATGGAGAAATAATCGACAACTTGTAATACCGGGACATTGAATGTCGCAATCTGGTCTGCGTAAGCCCGCAAGGTGGAGCAAAATTCACGAAAGGGATTAATTGCGCGCGAAGACACGCGGTGGCACCACCTTGTGGTTTACCGGTGCAGTGGCGAGCAGGTTCTCCAGAGTGGATGGTCATGCGAAGAGCGGTGGCGCGCACGAGGAACACAGCGACCGAGCTGAGAACGGAGCAGTCTCTCCGCAAGAGCACAGCTTCATCGCGGAAGCGCACATAACGCAGTGACGTCGAGAAGGCAGCAGTGGCACTGGCAGCAGCACAAGACGTAGAATATTTACAAAATGCAATTGGAAGCAGCCAGGCAAATCGGGGCGAGCGCCATGTGCTACCGGGCAGCGGATTGTCCAGAGATTGGCTGCAGTGTCACTGTACAACTGGCGAGCTTGCCGGCGAAGGAGCTGCTTCCGCTGATGCACCCTCCGCGCTTTCGGAAGACCGGCTTCTCTGCCGCAAGTGGGGCCGGGAGCGCGATTGATTCGGGAGCTGGGTTGAACGGGACGCCGGAGGAGAACAGGAAAGGGGGCGCGGCGGCTGTCAGGAAAGAGCACTCTAACCTCCTCTCCCTTTTTTTTTCTTTTTGCCCTTGCCGCAAATCGAACCCCTTGCTCTTCTTCCAACTCAAGCGCTGCAGCCCCTGAACAACGCGCACCTTTTCAATATTGTTTTCCTTCGTTTCTTGTCATTCCATTCATTTTAGTTTCGGCTTGCGTCGCTGTCTTTTGTGCCTCTCTTGTTCTGTTTTCTTTGGTGTATCTTTTTTTTTGCCATGAAGCTATGCGTCATTGGTTTCCCACCTTTTTTTTTTTGTGTTGACGACACGTCCTCTCAGATCTTCATATTTCGAAAACCCAAAATGACCTCCGTTTTGTTTGCCTTTTGTTTACTAATACTTTATAGATCTCATGCTGCTCTTCACTTCTAAACTTTTGTCAGCCTTCGGGTTGCATTTTATAAATGTGAATCGCTTATTTTATGCCACATTCATCAATAAATGGTTGTTTCTTGTTTGATTATTTGCATGGGCGGCTTCTCTCGGTAATACGGCCCAGAATTGGGCTTCCAAATGGCCAGGGCATCAAACTGCATTTTTATATGCATGTTCATATTAAAATATTTTGCATTAGGCATTTGCATTTTTGTCGCTGCTTACCTTTGAAAATGAACAGTATTCGCTTCCCTGTCTCCCTAACTCCCGGCTTTACCGCGTACTTCGGTTCATTTCCTCCTGGCTTCTCACTACAAGACCGCACATCAAAAAGCACAACACGAGAATGCTAGAAAACAAAAGACACTTTCTCCCTCTTGCCTCGTATCCAAGCAAAATACGTGCCGAGAAGTGAGGAAAAGAAAGGAATTCAGGGATCAGGGAGAGTTGTCCTTCCTGGCGTGTCCTCGGAGCGGCAACCCTGTGTCCGCTGCATCCACTGCGGCGATGCTTGACGAAGCGCAAAGTGTCGGGAACCTGCAACGGCACATCCCGTGTATCGCGTCATCGAACTAACCGATGGGAGCTGGCAATGTCGAACCTCGCTCGCCTGCTTGTCGCTCGGCTGGCTCGGGCGTCCAAGCAGTTGCCTGGATTGGCCGCAAGAACGAACCGTCCCGGCAACGGCGGCCGGCGGCGACAACGCAGCGAGCAAGCACGCGTGCAAAGCGACGAAAGGTGCGGAGGAAGAGGAAAAAATGAGAGAGATATAAGTCACGAAAAAGAAACAACAACACTGGAATGGGTTGCATAGCAGGAATGTTTTGCCTTTCTATAACCGAAGCGCTATCCGTGAAGTTGAGGCTTGTCAACTGCAACAGAAAGAGGGCGTCAATACAAAAGGTGACGAACCTGAAAGTGTCTCGGTCGACTGGAACAAGGAGGCGTTCGCGTGATGAGTTTTGTGGCTGGACATGTGCACTTGTGCGAGCCATTACGGTAATCGGGCTATGCGAAGTCTTCGGTAAATGGCTAAAAATGGGGGTACGGTTAAGTGGACTTGTCTCTGGGACACATTGCAGCGAAGACAGTTGAAGTGCACGGAAGCATTAGCGTCTTAGAGGGCCACTTCGTGAACCCTAGCAGTCAAAATGACTTCCTGGGCGAGATCGTACAATCTTATAAACATTGTTTTTGGGTGCAAAAAGAAACGTACAAAATAAGTAACACACACAGAAAGCCAACTGACAACTGATGCAATGATTCGAAGGACGGACACGTCATAGGGAGTTTTTTTTTTTATAGGCGTCGCACAAGACGCAGATGTCGTGAATGTTCTAGTTCACCTTTATTGAAACACATTGGCCTCAAACGAATGCAGATACACCCGAATACAAGGTGAACAATACGTCGCTGGCGCACGAACGACAATTTTATTTCTATCGCTTTGAACGGCAGGGGAGAGAGAGAATAAGCACTATACAAAAGAGCCCATAAGCGTAGGTAGCTTTTTCGCTCTACAGTGGGTGGTCCCCTGAGTCCGGCGGCCTTACCGCCCTTGTTTCTCAGTTAACCAGCTTGAGCGGACCCGTCGTGTTGGAGTTGGACAGCGCTTCCTCCCATTCCCGTGTTGTGCGGTGTGTTGTGGGTGTGATCTCTGGTGTGCTTTCGCAAACCCATACCATGTGGTAAATCATTGCGCATTGATCGCAGTGTGGACAGTTATAAGAATACAGCGCACGTTATATGGCTTGTTAGACCCAAGTTTGCATATGTGTTCGCAGTTTCCGCCATACTACTGTTTCCCGTCGCGTGAGAGCATAATGAGGCGGTGGTAGTGTTCGGGAAAGGCGACATTGCTGCAGGGTGTGCGTGTAGATCAATGGTATCGGCTCGGGGTGGAACTGCTGGACGCGTCCCTCACACGGCTTCCGGTGTTCACGCGCTCGAACGTAGGCGTGTGCCTATTGATTGCCGCGTAAGGTTTCATGCCCTAGAGTCAACGTGATTGTATGCATGGTGGCCCTGGAAAAAGTTCCACCGACCATTACGATACTCCCAACTGAGACATTTGAACGCAGCTGTATAAGTGTTTTCATTTCGCGATATATTGGCTGATGCGGACAATCTGTATCATGCGGCACGTTGCCAACGCAGCAATGCGTGGCAGGACTGCCTCACTAATCGCAAGATCGCGAGAGGAAGCACGTGGGTGACAGCGTGGGCGCGTTTCACAGCAGCAGCCACAGACAACCTCCACTCATGCAGTGCCTTGTTTCCATACAGGCAACACATGCTACACTGGCGCCATAGGTCGACGAGATGCTTGTCTTGTTCGCTACCCTGTGCAAGCGGAAAGGAGTTAGGGATAAAAAGTAAAATATAGAAATAAAAGAGAAAAAACACTGAAGACAGAAGGGCAAATCTAAACTTCGCAGTACCTCACTGAGGCCTTCTGGACTTCACAAACTACAGTTGTTGTTCTTATACTTCTTCTTGCTGTATAACATCAGTAATGTACTTATTGCTGAGTACTTTTGGGAACCGCGAATGATCTTCAATATAGACGGCGTAACGTTGGGTGGAGCAGAAAGTGCTGGTCGTCGTAGCAACGACAGGTGCAAAGGTCATGTTCGATTGGATGCTCACGCCAGCAGCTATCAAACGAAAGTGTGTCACAAATCTCAACGCGAAACGAAACGGTCTTTGTGAATAGTACGCTTAGGCACAAGCAACACAAGGCCTCGACCAGATGTGCAGTTGCGCTCAAGATGGGGGGCGCGTGATCGAAATTAGCGTAGCTCAAATATAAACCATTGCATGCACCATGAGAACGTTGTGGGTTTGACTGCTGTAATCGGGGAAAAGCTGTTTTATTTTTTCTGCATGAGTCATACTTTTTGCTTATTGATATTGTGAATAATATTGCGAAGCATAAGAACAAGGGAATCCTTCAGCTCCCTGCTCTTTTGCTTGTTAATGGGATAGTTACTTTGCATGCACGTTAAGTTGCCTAAATTTGAACAATGTCAATGTGGATGGTGCGCAATGGATATCCGTTATAATTTCGTCCCAGTAGCTTGATTGCGTTTAATATCTATCGAAAGCCCTCCGTGATATGCCTTGCCATTGCTTCGCAGATTCATTGGTGCCTGTAACGATTGAATTGACGATATGCGAGAAAGCTATTCGAATGTTTCTCAGTCTTCGTAAAAAGAAAATTCACATTCTTCGCTTTGGTTCCGAGAATGTTGCACTGACAAGTTCATTTGTTTAAGTGCTCAGCCTATGGTGGCTCTGTCGGCGGCGTGCAACCGTCCTAAAGAAGCTTCAGTGAATGCCTTGCTGTTATTGCGCTTTCCATCTCCGCAGGACGTTTCGTTTTGTCCGTTGGCTTTCAGTGACACGAAGCTTCGAGACCGGGCCGCTGCCTGAATAATAAGCGCATGTGCGCCTTTTGGTTCTCAGCCTTTCGCCAGGCCGGTGTTCATCATGAGCCCCATGCTGCCGTGGAAAGACGATGACCGCGGGCAGGCTTTAGTCTTCGTCGTAAACCTGATCGTTTTAATGTGTTAACACCAGAAGTGTCAAAGCGGGAATAAGTGTATATGTGTGAAGTGTGGGAAGCCGGTGCCGGTCACGTAGTAGGAGTATATATATGTATATAAAGGCTAATCGCTCATTTAAACTTATGAGCGTCGTGCTCTTGCAGCCTGTTTTCGAACACATCTGTGCACGCAAGCAAAGGACATTTTTTATCCATAAATTTGGAACGTACGCTAAAGAAATTAAGGAGAGTCCGGGTCGGCTGACGTGCCTCTGCGACGTGCAGTGAGAGTGGGGAGCGCGGACACATGTTCTCTACTCGAAAATTGAGATGCAAGCCACCACTTGCAGTTTCCTCCCCATGGGTCTCCAGGGGGCGAGCGGAAAACTAATAAATCCGGTTTGCTCCGCCCTGGCACTCAAGCAGTCATTCTGAGTGACTTACTGCCCCTTCTGGGAATCCACATGTGCTGACGTTGTGTCATTTGTCCGGTAAACGTTTGAAAACTGCACCGCACGGAGGCTCCCTATCCCGGCTTCCTAAAACTATATATAGATGTATATACTATACATATACCTATAAAAATATATAAGCGAGCCGCCCCTATACGTTCTCTTTCTATTTTTTTCAAACAACTCGGTTGGACCACAAAGTCGTCGGAAAGGGCCGTGCCTTGCATAAGTATATTGTGACAATTTCTACCTTCCACGACACTTTCCACACGTTGCCGCTTTTCTGTCTCCCTTCCGGGCCCCTTCTCTATTGTGCCCGCATCGCCCTATTCACCTTGCCCTCTCTCCCAATACAACGGTGACGTGCGCACTCGTGCTGCGCTGGAACATTTTCTCCCTCCTTGCCTGGTGTCAACGGGAACGGCTATGGTTACTCTCCGCCCCTCTTCCCTCCTCCGACTTATGTCTTCCTCCTCTTTCTCTCCTTTTTCTTTTCTGTTACTTTTTTTCTCACTGGCCTTCTTGTCGTACATACAAGTGACTCAGCCTTCTATTGCCCTCCATCCTTGCCAACAAGGCAGCTGTAAATCTGCCAAAACACCAAGAAAGAGTCCTTCATTGCCTTTCGGTTTGATGCATCTAAGAACGACTGGTCTGCTGTTTTCGCTATCAGTACCGAACTGCCCTTTTCTTGTAGACGCTGATGAAGATCGTTCTACCGGCCGAAACAGTTGAAATTGAATACTTGTTCCGTTTACGTTGTAGCATCGCTCAAATTCTTTACGTTTGAAAGGTAGCCTGAAAATTTCTATTCACCTACGTATACAGGGTGTCCTAGCTAATTTTAACCAGAGCTTAAAAATATCAGGATTTCATGTAGCTGGACAGAACGAAGGTTGCGTTCTTTGCCGTGGCACGGAGATACTCAAATTATCTTTTTTTCATTCCACCTAATTAGATAATCATTCAAAAATAATTAATGAATTCTCAAATATCAGCATTAAATGAAAAGTGTCAATGCGAAATCTGTAGTGCGACATGAAAAACTCCTCATAAAACTTTCTGGTGCTCGATACGCACAACGTGAAAATGTTCTTCCGCGCATGAAAGAAGCCCGCGAATAGACGCAAAGTGCCTCGAGCGGCCAGTCGCGCTATCTTCATCTTAGAACGACGGCCGCCCCAAGTGAAGTTCCATGTCAGGAACACCGGCCATCTTCCTCTGTAGGCATCGCGGGTCGATCAACTTCTTTCGCGGTCGCAGCTCCTGACCAACCATGACCTATTATCCCGCCCTCAACCTTGGACAGATGAAGTGCATGCAATGTCTCGTCGAGTTCCGATAACGGAGTTTTAACACTCCAGGACCTCACAGATATATCCATGGATCCTAAGAACGGAACATGTCTGGAGCTGTCGGATCCACGTTTCTGGACTTCATAGCAGACATTGTTCAATCGTGGAAACATTCACGTCTCGCTGAAGAAAACCAGCAATACCAACACGACTGTGATCACCATTTCTGTAGACCTGGGCGCGTACGAAATCGCCATCATTGAAGACCTGCCCATGCGGCCCATTCCTATCATATGCCTTTCGCAGTACAGATCGAGTGCCAGTCATCTCCTACAGATGGCATGGAATTTTCGTAAGTGGAAACATACACATGAAGTCTCATATATGGTCACAGACGGCAGTTCAGATCATCAAGCAGTGGTATTGTCGTTGCAATGCGCGTCTCGCAGTAAAAATGACAAGATTCCGTATTACCCGAACTTTTCTCGCGCAGATGACACGTCTGTAATTGATACACTAGCATTTCATCTTCACAGCTTCAAATATAACACTGCTAGGATGAATGATCTGTGGCTTTTATTTAAATGCCACAGATCACACAGTTGAATTTAAATTTTATTTAAATTCAACTGTATGCAACGTTTTGTTCCAAAGATTCCAAGGAAGACTACGCGTCAGAATCCCTGAATATCCCGGGAGACGTTGCGCCAGCAACGCAGGCTTAAACGTCTTAAAAATTTCGCAAAATTGAAAGCTAGTTCAAATTCTTAAGGGTCATTGAGGAAGCATCAAATAAATTAAACAAATGACCATAAATGACAAGGAGAATTACTTTATTTTACAGCTTCCTAGTTTTATGAAAACGTTTCCAAGGAGATTCTGGAGGACGATGAGTCATTCTTCTTCCGTGCCCGATATGTTTATAATGGACGGGAAGAGTGTACACGATGAGCAGGTTGTATGTTCTGCCTTTAACAATATTTCAGTAGTGTGTTCACAACGGATGACGGTTGTCTGCCTTCTTTTTACATGAATTTACTTTCCATTTCCGACATTGGTATTTCTGAGAATGGTATACGTCACTTACTGTTAAAAATTGATGAAAAAATCCCCCGGTCCAGATGGCATGCCAAATGCTTTCTTAAGGTGTTATGCTGAGTGGTGTGCGAAATACTTGAACATTTTATTTAGTAAATCGCTTCAGGATGGCATGCTTCCGTATGACTAGAAAACAGCAATAATCAAACCCTACACAAGTCGGGAAACAAGAATTGCAGAAAAAACTATCGAGCAATTTTTCTGACTTCGACAACGTGCAAAATTTTTGAACACATAATCTGTAAGCATGTAATCGGTTTCCTTGATGAGCATTGCGTATTGACAAACGCTCAACGCGGATTTTGGCGGGGCTTTTCCACAAACACTCAGTTAGTAGAAACGATTAACGATTTTCCAACACAATAAATAATAGAAAACAAACCGACGCTATATTCATGGATTTCAGTAAAGCATTCCAAAAGTAGCCCACAGCAAATTACTTTACAAATTAGGTTTTATACTAAGAAACGATAAGCTATTAAAATGGATACAAGCGTATCTAATCGATCGTTTCCAATTCGTTAGGATAAACCAGACTTCCTCCAACACATTACCTGTTGGCTGTGGCGTTCCCAAAGGATCCGTGCTGGGTCCTCTTTTATTCTTGCTTTATATAAATGACATTGGCAATAATCAATCTGTAAAAATTAAACTTTACGCAGATGACTGTATACTATATGAGGAAGCTGACTCACCCCAAGATCAAATCAGGCTAAATAGTGACTTTGGCAAACTAGTTGCATGGTGCCATCAATGGCAAATGGCTATTAACTATGAAAAAACCGTCTTTATGAGAATAACACTAAGGAAAGAGCTGCTTCTCTTCCACTATTTTAACCAGAACACTTATATCTCCGAAGTATCTCACTATAAATATATCGGTATACGCATATCTCACAATCTTTCCCGGTCAAAACATACTGGAACTGTGATCGCTAATTGCTTTCGCAAATTGTTCACCCTCAGACGTTCGCTAAAATTCGCTACACCAGCTGTCCGCCTCTTGGCATATAATACAATAGTTCGTCCTACTTTAGAATATGCAATAATCATTTGTAACCAATACACAAAAACAAATATTGAAAAATTAGAAAGAATTCAAAAGAAACCTGTCCCATATATCTAAATTTTTACGGTCCAACTTCTATAAGAGATATAAACGTAGTGGCTTCTCTTCGATTACAGAACAAAATCGTGTTTCCCGATTAAAATTATTTTTTTAGCTAATGAATGGCCATTACCATATTGATACCTCGCACATCTTAACACCTTTAACTGGTTATACTACTTGTCATAAACACTCCCTAGCAGTAACCCGGTAACACAGCACAAGTGCTTCAAATGCTCTTGTTTTACAAGAACAATAGTTGATTGTAATAAACTTTCTGATGAAGACCTTGCGCAAAATTTTTTGCCCCGTTTTCAGGCGCACCTGCATTCATGACTCAACCGCACATAGTTTATTTCCTCCTTTTTTCATGCATTCTGTCCTTTTGACATGTTGAATTCAAGAGTCGGCATGATTGCTTTAACTGTATGCTTGTATGAATGTACTTGTATGTTCCCACCCTGCTAAGATCTTGTAAAAGATCGCAGTATATATAACTAAATAAATAAATTAGTTAATAAACACTGACCCAGGCGGTGGGGCATCACACAGCGTTTTATCAAGATCTACCGCCTCATTGATAAGCCTTGTTCAGTCAATGGCAACTCTGCAAAATCGCATGTTCGGTCGCATACTAGCACGGATGCTCAACTTCTCATTAAAAATCCACGTCCTATTGGCAAAGCCGAAGTATAGCGACCAACCACGTTCATTGCTACAAACTGTAGTTCACCATCAAAAATATCCTGCCGCGTTTCCCTAAGAGCGACGGGCTAATCCACTCACAGACCAGCGACCGTAGAGCAGCACTCAGTGCCGCCCGCCAGACAACCTGGTTGCGCATTCAGTGGGCGGCTCAAGGGCAACTTAATTCTATTTCGCAGTCTTGTCGACTATGTTTTTCGCCACTCGCGCACCCCCACAGCAGCCAGAACCGTCTTCAGCAGCGTTGCAAGTCGCGGCGCGGCCGATTATTATGATTCCCATTAAGACAAAGAGGCGCACTCGGACTCAAGCGTTCGGACTGCCGGCGTGAGGAGAGAGAGGAGCGTAGGGGTGCTTCACTATATATATATATATATTGACACGTGCACTCGTTTATCTTTTACGGGTGAGCGCTTTTACCGTCTAAGAAATATTATCGCTCAGCGCAGGACGCGTCTACATGTATCGGAAGTTTCCAGAATGCTATCGATGCTTCTATCCGCTGTCTGTTGCCGCCGAACCTTGTGTAATCTGTCTGCATGTATGCGCGACGCGAATGGCGTAGAACTTTGTGGAAGGCACGCGAATCCCAGTGATTACTCTGGAACATTCGACGACTGATGTACAAAAGCCGACGCGGTTGAACCGCTGATCAGATTTTCGACGATCGCCGTTTTGGTTGAGTGTAGCCTGTTTTTTCTGGGCAGAAGTTTGCCCAATAAAGTTAGGTTCGCCATTCACAGTTTTCTTACTGTGTCCTCAACCGTCACTACGACGTGACAATATATATCCACCTTAATTTACATTAATTTATCGTTTCTTTATTTCATTATATATATATATATATATATATATATATATATATATATATATATATATATATATATATATATATATTATGGGTTCGGTTCTCAGCTGCGGCAAGTTGTTTTTTCATCTACTTTAATTTACATTAATTTATCGTTTCTTTATTTCTTTTATTTATTATTTTATTTTATTATTTTATTATTACATAAAACATTTGTCAGACCGGTACTAGAGTATGCAAACGTAGTTTGGTTTCCTTTCACTAACACGCTGATCAAAAAACTTGAAGGCGTTCAGAGAAAGGCACTCAGATACATTTTTAAGAAACATAGGCTATCAGACTCACCGACAGAACTACTCAAACAAGCCGGGATGCTAACCCTCCAAAACAGAGCAAAACTAGCGCGCCTTAAAACCATTTACCAACTCATAAATAATCAACTAAATCTGGATACCTCACGATACATAACGAAATCTCAAACGAGGAAAACACGTCATAACCCCCCACACACACTAAACGAGTATTCATTCCGCACTGACACTTTCAGGTACTCATTCTTTCCACAGACTATACGCGATTGGAACGCTTTGAACGTGGACTCTGTTAATAGTTCATCACTAACTGCTTTTATCACGCTTGTTGAAAACGATCTACTTACATCTCAGTAATTATTTTTGTTTACTGTCAGTATCACTTGGTTACTACCTTTGTTTTGCATTTTAACACATTTATCTGCCCAACCCAAATCTTGCAGCGTGAACCTGATTGTATATTTTTTTACTGCTACTGATGTATAAGTTTATTCTGTATATTAATGTGTATTTCCAAACCGTTATTATTGTCATGTTTGTATGTCAGTGTACTTTTTTGAATGCCCTTTCTGTTACGATCCCTGACGGGATTGACAGTATTGAATAAATAAAAACTATTAAGCACAAGTAATTTCCCCTATGTAGACCTTGGTGTCAGTGTTCGTTGGCTTCTCATGATATGACTAATAAAATCGGGCCCCTCGGTTAACCCCCTTTCTTCTAGTTCATTACATAACGAGGGTCTCGATTCCGGCAACATTGGTGCCTTCAGGTAGCATATGTGGGTTTATTGACCAGTTGACTTCACCCAAAAAAATCATGTTCTCGTGACGCCTGCGGCAAAAAGGGAGTTCCACGTCCGCCGCCAAGGTCTGTGAGTGGTGGCGCTGGCTAACACTCCGAGGGTTCTACTAGTACACATAAATACCTAAGAAAGTGGGTGGGGAAACGCCGCCGCGGTAGCTCAATTGGTAGAGCATCGCACGCGAAATGCGAAGGTTGTGGGTTCAGTTCCCACCTGCGGCAAGATGTTTTTTCATCCACTAATTCCATTCATTTATCTATTCTTTATTTCATTTATTAACCACAAGTAATTTCCCCTATGTCGTCCTCGGTGTCAGTGGTTGTTGGCTTCTCATGATATGACTAATAAAAATCGGGCCCCTCGGTTAACCACCTTTCTTCTCGTTCTTATATATATATATATATATATATATATATATATATATATATATATATATATATATATATATAGTTGAAGAAACGAAGGAGCACACTTACGAAAATTCCATTTTTAATGTTGTAACGTTTCGGCCGTGGCACGGCCTTCGTCAGAATACTGACGTACTGACGTACTGAATACTGACGTATTCTGACGAAGGCCGTGCCACGGCCGAAACGTTACAACATTAAAAATGGAATTTTCGTAAGTGTGCTCCTTCGTTTCTGCAACTATCTATGCACCGGACCTACAGAACTTTTCCTTGATATATATATATATATATATATATATATATATATATATATATATATATATTTAAAGTGCAACTGACAGTGAACTACTCCGACCAACAACCTATGGCACTTCGATCTTCGAAGAGGCAGTAAGTGTGTCGAGTGAGCTCCAGCAGAACTTTGCAATGAGTCGCACGGGGTCTCCATCATGGATCCGGGGGACCTCAAACAGGAACAACCTACTGCTAATGCATTTCTCCTGCATTTACCGCTAACTCGCTGCATAATTTGGTTCTTTTCGTAGAGAAAACTGTATTAAGGATCGATGCGCATACGCGGTGCTCTTCTATTCACGTACTCATCCTCGAAAGCTTCGCACACATTAGCATATCGCAGTGAAAGGTAACCGTATTTTACATGTACACATTGACTTGTTTCTTTTTCACTGCCTTCGTTGTAGACTAGACATCGTTTCTTCAAGCATTCGTGGTTTAATGTAAACAGTAAGTTTTGATCAGTTTGGGAGCCAAAATAATAATTTCTTACAGAAAGTGATAATACAAGCACATCTTTCCACATTTCCAGGTTCGTCCAGTAAATAAGCTTTGTTTTATCGTCAAATATGCCTTCTGCTACTATGTTGAGAGTTGGAATAAAACCACAAAGGTTTTAATTAGGCTCGCTGCAACATTCTGCGTAGAATGAAAAAAAAAAGAAACAAATTTCATATCTGAAAGAAAGTACAGGCCAAATCAACGCACGCCTTCTTTAAATAAAACCACGCAGGAATAATTTATTTTCCTTTTGTGCCAAGCTAAAATTGACTCATCTGGTAGCGGAATGAATGACGTGGATAATTTAGGGCACTGCGTGCATTACAAGCAAATGTTATTCGTCTGGTGCTCTAATACATCATCGGTCTTACTGAACCCTCATGTTCAGCAACGAGTCTTATTAAAGTGTAATTCGCACTAGTGAGCAACCATTCTGCGTAGTGGGAGTATATACAGGGCATGCATTGGATTATGCAAATGTGTGAATTCAATGACTGAATCTCTTGCTGCAATTTTGGACATGCTGCGAAAGTCTTTACATTCAACTGGGCCGTGCACAAATATTTCCTTTTTTGTTGCTATCTGGATCCACATCAGCTGCCATGTTATATGTTAATGTTTAATGAGAAAAAACAATTCTGCTTGTTAGCAAGTCTAGGCCGGAATGGAACGGAACAAAGGATCAATATTCAATGTCGTGCTGGAAACCATAACTGAAGCGATTCTAGTCATGGTTAAACGGATATTTTGATTCTTATAGATTAATAAAAGTGCTCGAACTAAGTTTCAATTTGCCAAAAGATGCCTAAGAGCTTGGTCAAAAACGCTTATTCGTGTATGTAAAAGAGTTTACGCCGTCACCAAAACGGCCAAAGAGGTGTCGTCCACCACTGGACTCGCCTAGTATTGCAGTGATTCTTCTTTTCATTGTTTTTTTATTTATAGAGCTTGCTAGGGTAAAGAATATAAATAAAATATAAAGCGTCGCATTAAAGCCTATATTAAGTCTGGGGGCGCAGGGAACAGCTTAGCGCGTAGCGGTCACAGACAGAGCGTATTTACTTGGTCTGTGCGACACAAACGAAAAGCGTCGGGTTTGCTCTCGTGAAAGTTTGATTCATGTTATTACAAACTGCTGAAGAATTCATGCTTCCTCGCAGATTCTGCACAGTCGCGCGTGTAACGAAACAAGGCGGGCGCTGTAGAGAGCTGTATTTTGCTTCACCCTCTCTCTCTCTCTCTCTCTCTCTCTCTCTCTCTCTCTCTCTCTCTCTCTCTCTCTCTCTCTCTCTCTCTCTCTCTTTCTTTCTTTCTTTCTTTCTTTCTTTCTTTCTTTCTTTCTTTCTGTGGGTTCAAGCGAGGGTACCGTTGCTATATAGTGCGTCGTGTGACATTACAGTAACGCTCCCTCTCTGCCCACCGCTCTCGCTTGACCAGCACGATCTGTGAGTTCACTAAACTCTAAAGGGGAAGCGCGTAAGAAGTGAAACAAGAAAAGTAATGAACGGACGTGTAATAACAGAGCGTTGCGTAGGATAAAACTGAGAAATCATCCGAGAGAGCAGCGTGTGTACGTGAGCCGGGGTAGATTCAGGCACGGCGGGGGGTTGCGCAGAGTGTCCCGTGAGAAATCAGCCTCGAACGATGAATACATAATTCAAACCACCAATAATCTTTTCTCCCTCGCCTTCCTTGCGAAGCTACAGTGACCAAAAAAAAAAGAGAAATAAAACGAATAGACGAAAAAGGAAGGAAAGATATGGATAGGGTGGTATAACAAAACACTGCGGCGTGCGCGGAAGCGAGGAACCCCCCCCCCCCCCCCCCCGGCAAAACGACGAGTGCCCTAAACATTAGTGATCAGGTATCGCATCGTGATACCTGATCTCCCTCCCACTCCGAACCGTGTTCAAAATAAAAGTGAAGAAGCACGTGTTTTGTGTGATTTCGGCGCCGTAGTTTAACAGCATTGGCGTTTTCCGTAACATAACTCACATTTAACGTTTTTATTGCTACATGTTCAGATAGACTTTCTGCAGAGTGGGCCTGTGTTGGTAACAGCGCAAAGGGACACCCTGTGGATATGCCCTCGCTCCCCGCCTCTTCCGATTCCCACTTTTTTCATTTACTTTTTAACAGTACTCGACTTTGTGATTTTGAGAATAGCACCAGTGTGGGCACATGCATGCCTGAAGTGTATCTGTCATTTGCGTGTGTGTGTGATCAGTGTGTGTGCGTCTCATTTTCACCGAATACTGGCAGTAATATGTCAGGCCGTAGACTACACAAACGTTTTCAGGTTTTGTTTTGTCGCTTTTTCTCATGTCTTGCGAGGTTTCGCATCCAGCTGCGAAAATTAATCAGCGATGTAATAAACATTTCTAAACATATGCAGAAGGTTTTAACAAACTGCTCACATTAGTGAATCCTCACTTTTGCTAACCTAATTGTGTATTGGCATCATCCTGACCTCTTATTTTCTCCCTGTCATGAGCATTAACGCGGCATTAAAATTGTGGTCACGGCGGTGCTCTGCGTCATTAGCGCTTTTTAACACGGATGCTGTGAAATCTTGGCAGGGCTGCGCGAAGGACACTCAAGCCAGAGCAGGCCTCCAAGGTATGCATTGAGGAAGAGTACAGAAAACCAGTATGAGCAAGATCTACTGTGCGGCGCCGGTAGTGAGGTCGCCGACACGTATAACAATTTACTTGGCGGTTTGCTAGCTGCGCATTCATATTCTCAATAAAAAGCTCGTCTGCGTTAAGCAGTTGGGAATTTGGGTGCGTTTTAATTAAACCCCGAAATGCTCCACTTCTACGGCTTTCTTCAGTTCCTTGCCTCTGTCGCTGATGCGTTGAAGGAACCAAGAAAATTTGTCAATTCTGCAGCTCTATCCTAGGCTCTCTGTCTCAATTGGTCAGTCGAGCGAAGCATATGTGCCAGTAGTAATTGCGCAACAAAAAAGACCAGTGGAGTAGCCCAGACCTTTCGCCAGTATCTGGTCTGTGCCAGTCGGGCAAGGTAGCATGGCGTCATGGACTGATGTGCACAGGCCTCGTGCTATCTAGGAGGTGTCGACTTGACCCACATATCAGATGTTCGACGATCGCGGACTCTGCTGCATGTCTCTCTCAATTTCTTTGCCTCGATACATAGCCAAATGAAAACACGTATAGAGCTGTGCTCAAATTTACCATTAGGGAGTATCGTAACTGTAGGTAAACCCCCGCTCGACCGCGTGTATGCTTCCAAGCGAAATAAAAAAAAATAACATGACCTTGGGTGTTCTCAGTCGACTAACACAATTTTGGAGGGTTGTCTTTAGAAAATTATCAGCTGTAGTTCCGTGGACGCATTGTCATTCGAAGAGCATCAAAGAAACAGGTTGTCATACAAGCACAGGTTTGGTTTCGAGCAGTATCGCTTACGGTGAATTTATGTTATTTTAATGGCAGCGATACCTGACGATGTAGACGCGTAAGCGCTACATCCGACTGTGTTTTGCATACTTAGTTAATAACAAGCTCTCCTGCAGCTCATGTGACTAACTACTTCATTGATATATTTGTATACTGACCTACTGCGGCGCTCTTCGAACATCGTAATCATTAGGATGGAACCTATACAGAGGCCTGCTATATGGGAATGCAGCTACTACTTGAAGCAATCATCCCCCACAGCTTTCGACTAACCGTGTGATAAATATTGCAGCATAAAGAGAACAAAGCTCCGCAGTTCTAAATCACCCCCCCCCCCCCTCCGTCTAAACATTGAATGGATTTTATGGGCGCAGCTTTAATTGACTGTAGCGGGTTTAGGTGGCATTCCAAAATGTTACTCAGGAAAAAGCGATGTGGATGTACCATAATTAGTGCAGACAATAGACAAGGGCCAGTTACATGGCTAGAGAAGGTAAAAAAGCGAGTAGAATTACGATTATCGAGCACGTGTTGTGGGAAAATGTCTAAAGTGTGGTCCTGGCCATACATTTTAAATAATATGCCTATTTTATGAATATACAGGCTAAACAAAGGCCAAATGCTTGGATCAGTAAAATGAGAAAAGAAAGTGAGAACCGTGAAGCGAATTTAATAATGCGAACTGCTCAATCTGGGAGAGGTAAAGGGAGTGTGTATGACTCCATGACGAGATGCAGGAGTTCATATGGCTGTGTATAAACGCGTAATATAGTGTTCTAAGTATATGGAGGTGGAAGTTGTATCCGGTTTTAAGAAGGGAACGTATGCCAACAGATATTTTAATTCAGACTGAAGAAATGTGCTTCTGAAACCGAAGATGAGTGTCAACAAAGTGTCCGAGAAAAGTAACATGATTAGATTAGGTAAGAGCTTGGTTGCTGATGAAAAGACAAGGAGACATATTTTTCCTCTTCGGTGAATGAAAAAGCATAAAGCACAATTTAGAAGGGTTAACTCATAGCCATTTTGTTGCACATCCGTGCCCAAGAGAATTTAAATCTGCTCATAAATCTGAAATTAAAACAATATGGTCAGGGTGGTCAGAAAAGGTGGCGGTGTCGTCTGCATGTAAAATACACTTAGAGCGAGAAAGTCAAGAAGGGAAGCCATCAATGTATGTTAAGAACAAAAGGGGTATAAAATAGATTATTGGGGAATAAATTTAATAATATATGAGGGATTAGAAAAACAAACATCAACAAGAACAAGCTGCCGTCTATTCGATAAAACGCTTTTTAGGAATGATAGCGCTCGGCCAGGAATGCCGTAATACTCAAGCTTCAAATAATTAATGTTATGGTCAATAAAACCAAAAGCCATAGAAAAATATATAAATACAGAAGCTGAAATGGCGCCATGATCAATGTAAGATTTAATATTATCCGTGAAATACGCGATGGAAGCGTCAGTAGACAACCCTGAGCGGAATCCAAGCTGAGAAGTTAGTATGTTAAATTTCGTGTATAACTTGTGTAGTCGTGTTTCAATAAATTTCTCTAGAACTTTGTCAAGGGAGGTAACAAAATCGTACAGTAATTTCCAGATAAAGATTTGACACCTTTCTTTCAGAGAGGTATGCCCTTCGCAACCTTGGGTTGGCCAGGAAGAACGCTAGAACTGAAAGTAAGGTTAAATATGCGGCTTGAAATAGGCGAGATTGTAGAACAAATAATTTTATGTGTTTTGCGAAGATGCTATCTAGACAAGGGCCAGTTGATTTTAAACCTAAAATGACGGATTAAATTTTTTCGGGGTTAGTGAGTTGAAGAAAAAAAGACTGTTTGACGGGTGAAGCAAGGACTGCCAGGGAGGGCAGTATGTGTTGAAAAGTAATCACCCAATGCATTGGCTAAATCATTCGTTGATGTTATGATCGCACCATTTATAGATGGGGATGTAATCGGGTCATGTGAATAAGAGTTAAGAATTCATTTCCCGACTGGGATTTTCTTCTAGTATTGTTACCGCATACTTGAATTTGGTCTTCATAATAGCCGCGCATTGCGTTTTTAAGAAATGGGGATAAAGTGTTAGAATAATCGAACGTGTTGAAAGGCTGGCGCTTGGTTTTTTATAGAGTTTCTCATTTTTTCTTAAACAACGTAACGGAGAATTTGATAGCCAAGTGCAAAAGGGAGCATCATTACGTCGCTTTGAGGGCAGGACATTAGTGAATAATTTCACGATAGTTATGACATGGGGGTAAGTTGGTTTAGCGCAACTTCAGGATCTAGAGCTTCAAGGCATGGCAACAAGTCAGCATCTGATATAATTTTAGTTTGTTGAATCATATTAAAATAGGCTCTGCAGGGCAATTTATTTACCTGGGATATAGATTTGACATTGAGCATAAATACGGGGCAATGGTCCGTAATATTAGTTTCGATAACGCCAAGTTGAGTGGGTATGGTCAAATTAGAGACTATTTGGTCAATTGTAGACTGTGAACCGCTGTTTGCCTAGCGTGTAGGGTCAGTTATAACACGCAGGTGAGGTACTCTTTTGTCACAGTGTGAGAATCTCTTAAGTAGTTTATGTTAATATCGCCTAGAATTGAAACATCTTTCTTTTCGCTAGACAGTTCATATAGTATGACTGAAAGTTCAATGAGAAAGCTGGAATAATCAGAAGGAGAATGATAGATGGAACCAGAGACGACTTCGCTATGTTTGTTAGTCATGGAAAGTGTATCGAATTCTACCCAAAAACGAAATTGCACTTTGGGATGCATAGATATGGATCGTGACGTCTCATATATCATAAAACATTTAACACGTACATGGCAGAGCCCTAAATGCATCACCACTGCGATGGTATCACTCGCCTGAATAATATGATAGGCCGTCTTCATCATCAGCATCTAATTACCAGCCTATTTTATGTCCATTGTAGGACGAAGTCCTCTCCCTGCGGTCTCCGAATACCCCTGTCCTGCGCCAAACGATTCCAAGTTGCGCTTGCGAATTTCTCAATTTCATCTCCAACCTAGTTTTCTCCCGCTCTCGATTTCTCCCGCCTTCTCTCGGAACCTATTCCGTAACTCTAATGGTCCGTGGGTTATCTATCCTACGCCTCAAATGGCCTGCCCAACTCCATTTTTATTCCTAATGTCAATTGAAATATCGGCGTAAATGTCTTTGTCTTCAGGTGAAAGCAATGTTTCAGATAGACCAATAATTGAGAGCGGACACTCAGAAGAGCCAAGCAAGGCCGAAATCTCGGTATAATCGTTACGCAAACTGCGGGCGTTCAAATAATTGCAGAATAACCTGCAGCATTGGATGTCATCATGCTAGCATTAGGCCGCGATATATAAAGCATCAAGAATTTGTTTAAATTGAATAAATTTTGGGGTTGTTTGTGTCAAAACCACGATGTGATCATGAGGCACGCCGTAGTGGGAGGCTCGGGAAATTTGTACCACCTGGGGTTCTTAACGCGCCCCTAAATCTAAGTACAAGGGTGTTTTCGCAATTCGCCCCCATCAAAATGCGGCCGCCATGGCCGGGATTCAATCCCATGGCCTCGTGCTTAGCAGCAGAACACTATAGTCACTAAGCAACCACGGTGGGTACCATGATGAATTTGTTGAAGAAGCCTGTACAAATGACACGACCTATACATATCAGAACACCTCTAGGTCTTTATCGCACGAAATGCGATAAACCCACGTTTCCACTGTTTTTTATGCTTTGATAGTGTCATTGTCAGTCCAGGGAAATTACCATTTATGTTGCCTTTTCAAGGCAAGAGCTTTGAAAAGTTGTTGAATCTTTACCAGCATTTCTTGCTTTGTGGTGCGTTTAGTTAGGCCGTTGCCACTATCAGCCCCCCGTGCCACATACTCTACTCTCTCTTATACTATAAACGCACTCGGCTGCTAGAAATTACTGCTTGCCTAATACTTGCAGAGGAGCTATTATCCATGTACCTTTTTTTCATATTTTGATGGCAAGATTTCGATATCGTCACGTGACACACCCTTGTCCTATTTTCTTTCCGCTCTGGTTTTTGTTACGCATTTCTTCGTCATGCAGGTTCCTGTATGCGAACAGTGGAGCATATGGCAACCTACTAGTAATTGTTTCTATACATTTTGAGTAGGCACAGAGACAATGAGTTTTCAGAGACACTCACAGAAATTGGCGATGCCACATGTGATGTTTACGTCTTCTTAGATTTAAATTTCTGCCGCGAACATGCCACCGAGATAGTTTCATCAACTATATTGCTTAAGCATGCTCAGGTGAAGATGAGTACCTCACGCTTACAGTTGCTGCTTCCATAAAAATTCATGCCTTTTTATCATCATCAGCCTGGTTACGCCCACTGCAGGGCAAAGGCCTCTCCCATACTTCTCCAACAACCCCGGTCATGTACTAATTCTGGCCATGCCGTCCCTGCAAACTTCTTAATCTCATCCGCCCACCTGACTTTCTGCCGCCCCCTGCTACGCTTCCCTTCTCTTGGGATCCAGTCCGTAACCCTTAATGACCATCGGTTATCTTCCCTCCTCATTACATGTCCTGCCCATGCCCATTTCTTTTTCTTGATTTCAACTAAGATGTCATTAACTCGCGTTTGTTCCCTCACCCAATCTGCTCTTTTCTTATCCCTTAACGTTACACCTATCATTCTTCTTTCCATAGCTCGTTGTGTCGTCCTCAATTTGAGTAGAACCCTTTTCGTAAGCCTCCAGGTTTCTGCCCCGTAGGTGAGTACTGGTAAGACACAGCTATTATATATTTTTCTCTTGAGGGATAACGGCAACCTGCTGTTCATGATTTGGGAATGCCTGCCAAACGCACTCCAGCCCATTCTTATTCTTCTGATTATTTCCGTCTCATGATCCGGATCCGCCGTCACTACCTGCCCTAAGTAGATGTATTCCCTTACGACTTCCAGTGCCTCGCTGCCTATTGTAAATTGCTGTTCTATCCCGAGACTGTTAAGCATTACTTTAGTTTTCTGCATATTAATTTTTAGACCCACTCTTCTGCTTTGCCTCTCCAGGTCAGTGAGCATGCATTGCAATTGGTCCCCTGAGTTACTAAGCAAGGCAATATCATCAGCGAATCGCAAGTTACTAAGGTATTCTCCATTAACTTTTATCCCCAATTCTTCCCAATCCAGGTCTCTGAATACCTCCTGTAAACACGCTGTGAATAGCATTGGAGATATCGTATCTCCCTGCCTGACGCCTTTCTTTATTGGGATTTTGTTGCTTGCTTTATGGAGGACTACGGTGGCTGTGGAGCCGCTATAGATATCTTCCAGTATTTTTACATATGGCTCATCTACACCCTGATTCCGTAATGCCTCCATGACTGCTGAGGTTTCGACTGAATCAAACGCTTTCTCGTAATCAATGAAAGCTATATACAACGGTTGCTTATATTCTGCACATTTCTCTATCATTTGATTGATAGTGTGAATATGGTCTATTGTTGAGTAGCCTTTACGGAATCCTGCCTGGTCCTTTGGTTGACAGAAGTCTAAGGTGTTCCTGATTCTATTTGCAATTACCTTAGTAAATACTTTGTAGGCAACGGACAGTAAGCTGATCGGTCTATAATTTTTCAACTCTTTGGCGTCCCCTTTCTTATGGATTAGGATTATGTTAGCGTTCTTCCAAGATTCCGGTACGCTCGAGGTGATGAGGCATTGCGTATACAGGGTGGCCAGTTTCTCTAGAACAATCTGTCCACCATCCTTCAACAAATCTGCTGTTACCTGATCCTCCCCAGCTGCCTTCCCCCTTTGCCTTTTTATAATTCTTGCTAAACTGGGCTTGATACGGCGACTGGCTGTTCTAGAACTACTGAAGGTGGAGGAGTATGAGAAGATTTAGTTAGGTGCAAGGGTCTGCTCAGACAAATATTATTATTGATAGGTAAGTTTTCGACAATATATTGTTTTCATCTTGGAAAATAAGAAGTGAAATTGTTATATGCTTATACTAATATAATATGGCATCGGGAGAGTTATGTGAGTGTGCCATTTTAAAAATATTGAAACATTTTTCCGTGCAATATTTCGTGCTAGGCAGAGTGCCCGGAAGCTAATAACGACTAATGACGTCTTATTAGAAACAAGGCACCGGAAGCACCCTTACTCACAGGATTGCTGCACCATCCGCCGAGAGTTACCAGTCTCAATTTTATGTAGAACTAGAGGGAACATGTCCATTTTATAGATGGCCTTTATTGCATATTTTCTCTTGGCTAACTTCTGCAAGGGACAGATCGATTTTACACACATAATGACTGGGATGGTATATAAGGCAGCTATGCCTCGCGGGGTAACAGCAATTTTCATGAGAGCTTCGGAATAGAAATTACGGCGCTACTCGGAAGAAAACAAAAGGAGGAGCACAAAATGTCATGTGGCTATGATGGCAGGGAAAGAGCGTACAGGCGCACCGAACGTCCTTAAGTCATGCTCAAGGAGGCGTGTCTGGGAGAGAACCGAAGAATGTGATTTCAAAAGTGCATTGCAAATGAAGGAAATAAGTGAATGGTGAGAAAAGGAGGAGGATCAACAAGAGGAAGAGGAGGAGTAGGAGCATGGGGAAGGGGAAGTCCTCAGGCCGAGACGCTGACAGCACTAGTTGAAAGTCATGTCGGAATGACAAGAACAAAACCGGGCCTGAAATTGAAGGAGAAGTAATAAAGGAAGCTTCTTGCAGTGGTAGTGGATTCCTGTTTCCTAATTAAAACACACGAGAACACGGTCCTCATTGGACGCCCTATATCGGGAATTTCTGTATTTTGGTGTTCTAGATAAATAAAAGGGAATAGGCATCCTTGGCAGCTACGCAGCGCCTCAGTGCCGAAGGAGAGGTGGAGACCATGAAAGGTTGAGGCATGAGTGGAGTGATAAATAGGGAAGAGTATAAAAAAGTCCACAATCGAGGGCGTAAAGAGAATAGACGGCAGTCATTCCGTGCCATGTCAGAAAAGGCGAGAAGAGAAAAGAAAGTGCCGAAAGAACACACACAAGCACACAAGCAAAGAGAGAGCAGGAAAATATGAAACGCAGTTGGGACGTCGTACCCTCAAGCGGCTGGGAAGTGACTGTGCCCCGTGGGAGAAATGCGTCGCTTTCGGTCGTATATTTTATGTGCCATCGCATTCATCCCACCGCAGGAGTGCCTAAAGTTTCCAATTAAAGAGTGGTGCCCACTCTCTCCTGGACGATATGAACGAGCTAAGAAGTAAGTCTATAGCAAGCGGCGTATCCAAATAGTCACGGCCTAGTGGCGAGTACTTGTGTGGACCGCGTTATGATGGCGATACCCGTCTTGCGTAGTTCCTGCAACATCGTGTGCGTCAATCCTGCTTGTTAGTATCATGTAGCCTCGGAGACGCGGATCGGAAACTGCGGTGTCTCGTCAAAATAAATAGGAAGACGAATGCCGTTCCAGCTTAATGCGCCTGTAGTAGCCCCAAGACTCACTAGAAGATATTGATTTCATTTCTGCCATTTAGACGCTAAAAATGATTGCGGAATGTTTGCATTATGGGAGATAGTCCGTTGGTGTCATAAAGCCAAAATGTAAGTTCCCTGAAATTATCCGAATATGTCATAGCACAACTAACAGTGGAACAAATTACAAAAATAAAGTTTGTAAATTTATCGGTCGCATAAATGGCAGCAAATATTCCCTTCCTATTTAAACTAGCAAGCGAGGTGCATTATGAAACATCGTTCCAGCGCAGAAAGGAACAAGGACGAGAAGAGAAAGACAACACGAACGCCAGTGTTGTCTTTCTCTTCTCTTCTCGTCCTTGTTCATTTGTGCGCTGGAACGATGTTTCATAATGCTCATCACAACCAACTAGCCCAGCTGTCCATACCAAGGGAGGTGCCCCGCGCGCACAGGAAAGCATGAGCAGATCTAACTTGACGACCGCGGACTCAATCTGTCACAACGCCGATGAAGAGCACAGAGGGGAGCGACTGCTTCTGCGGCCCTTTGGATTTAACGCGCCTCCTAAACTTTCGATCACGTGACTTTTGGCACTTGATGCGCTGGGGCACAGCCCACATGCAGCCCTTGCTGCAGGCGGAGATTGCCTCCAATGTAGGGCGACGGAGGCGTAATTACGACCAGGATAGCGGAGGATTAGCGGCTCCCGTTCGCCCCCTATTTCAATCTCGCCCTTGATCAACTCTCGACCAGGAAGTTTCATGTCGTTCCAAGGTGTAATGCAAGTTGTGCGGCACATCAGAAACCTAAAATATAGCAAACTAGGTGAAGCCATCACGCGCCGTTCTTGATTTTGTTGGAGTACCGAGTAAACCGAAGCGCGCGTGGCTAATCAGCAGGTAGTGCCACGGATAAACGCCGGCTTCACAATAAATTTAGGCGCGCTTATTCTTCTACGTTAGAGCACAATCATGAAATAATTAAGTGTGTGTACTTTAAAGCTTGCCCAACCGGACGGAATAACGTCCCTCGAAAATGAAGCCTATACCCAATTGTCGTAATCTGATCACCTTAAATAGTGGATACAGCTTGCTACTAAAGTTATTAGAGGGCGATTTGGCGCTCTGATTGTTTGTCTACAAAAGTAAATGATAGGTAGTCCATAGATTTGTCTAATCATAGTGCTTATTACGCATCCTTGAGGAACGCCATGTCTGATTTGATGACCACTGGTCTCCCCATAAGTCGTCGTCATAAATATAGTCTGGCCTATAAGGTAGCTTTTTAACCCGTGAAACATCCTACCTCCAATTCCTAGCTCCTCAAGTGCGTCAAAAATGGTGCAATGCCGCATATTGCCTAAAAAGAGTGATCCCAACAAGCACCGACGCTTCTTATCCTGTTTGATGGTTGACACCAAGTCAATGACGCTGTCAATGGAGGATCTCTACCTTTGCGAAAACTTGTTATCATGTATGGGTATAGGTTGTACTTTTCAAGAAACCTCTCTAGCCTCATCAGTGCCATTCACTCTATGATCTTGCCCACACAGCTTGCCAGGGCAGTAAGCCTGTATAGGAAGATATGGCATGAGGTATTTTGCCAGGCTTCAGAAGTGCTACGATACGACTGGTTTTCCATTTCTCTGGCACAGTGCCTGAGCTGTACTATGTATTATAGAGGGAGAAGAGAACACGGCATGCGCATTCCCTCCGAGAACGCAGCGCAGCTTATGTGATGTCATCTGGTTCAGCCGCTGATGATGAAGCCAATGCAGCATCCAGTTCTTGCATCGTTAATATAACGCAAGAGGGTCATATGTGGATGCTGGGTCTTGTCGGTTGATTTTTGTATGTTTATTTATTTACAGTACCTCAAAGTTCCGAGTGAAGGGTTTCTGCATGAGGAGTGGGCTATTTACAGATGCGTTAAATGTATAATTTTTCGATCGCTGTCTTGAAGTCGGTGCTACTGGAGAAGAGCGCAACATCTGAGGGAAAGTTATTCCAGTCTTGTGATGTTTTGACAAAAAGTTAAGAATGTGCACAGTGGAATGTGCGCTGTGAATGAAGGTGCGCAGTGTTTCGAGCACATGGCGGGTATACAGCTTTTTTGCGATTGGTGTGATCTGAATGACGACTGGCTGGCTTGATGGTAAGAGTACAGGGTGGCGTGTGATAAAACAGACGTGCTATTCTGCGGCGTGATGAAAGATTTCGAAGGCTTGCACGAGATTTTAGTTTGGTGACTGTGGAAGGATACGGGTATTATAGTATATAGAAGCTATAACCACAATCATTTTGCAGTAGTCCTCTACAACCTCCACCTCGCTTCTACATTGTACCCACTGCTGGATCCCGGAATGGGTACTTTTTTTGAGGGGCAAATTGTAAGCGGCTCATTACCTGTCATATTTTACAAAGTAGCTCACGAGGATCAAGGAAAGTACAAAATCCCCTCCAATGCTTAGTGCCCAGATTATCAAGGTGCCGATGGACATGTCGTTGAGCTTGGAGACAGCACGGTCGGAAGTAGATTTCGTTCTTCGGTATTTACTCTACGTGCGGCGACACACAACTCATAGTTTTTCATATTCGATGACGATGGAACTTCTAGTTACCGATACGCGTATGAAGTATGAATTTTGTGGTGTCATGAACTCTGTGGTACTAATACGTTCTAGATCAGGCGGCGAAGATTGGTTTGAGCAAGCGTTGTCCACCAATGTCTCATAATTTCGCCAGTCAGTACAGTGAATACGAGGTGGAGGAGTTCCACGGTGTCACTGCCGCCCTTTTAGCTCGCATTCATCGTTTGTGATTTATCAAAACCTCTGTTCGCGATAAGACACATGTCTGATTTGAAGTAAAATATCAAGTGTAACCTGCTTATCATAAATGAACTCAACGTCTCTATTTAGGGAACCTTAGCTCTACATGACTTATTATATCATGTAGACATCGGGTATAGTTTTCGACTGCCAATGTATGTGTAGAATATTGGTGCAGTGGAGCACCGCCTATGGCATTGCTCTTATTAATTATGCGTATATTCTATTCCTGCTTTTTCTTCCTTTCCAACTTGGCCTTGAGAGATGCTTCTGAAACATTCGTTCGTTCATTCATTCAATCATTCCTTGGATTGTGCCTTCGTCCGTTATCAAAGAAGCCAATTTTTATGCAGAGCTCTAACGAGAAATAAGCAACTATGGAAAAGGTTCATTTTACTTGGATATAGGTAAACGAGTAAGTGAAAACTTTGTTGAGCTCTAGTAACTGAGTACGTTAAGGTTAGAGTACGACCTTGTTTGTAGTTGTCTCCATACTACCGCTTCTTTCCTGCTAAGGGACTTGTGCGGCAGGGGGTACCGCTTCCTGCTACCTCTGTAACTGTCTTAAATGGGCGAGTACTCTCGGAGCACAGGCGTGAGTCCCTCGATGCTGTCGAGGTTAGACGCTCGGTAACGAGAGTACTCACGAGCTATCCTAACCGCCTCTTGGGTCGCTGCCAGCCCCGTGTGCCGGTGAAGGTTAAAGCGGTAAGTGTGGGTTAGAGCGGCAAAAATGGCCGAAAATAATTCTACGTCCCACAGTATGCCTTACGTCATTATAAGATTGCTGTTTTGACATGTAGAATTCGAGGCCTTTATTTCGGTAAAACAATCATAGATAGAGTATGCATCTGTTCGTGTTCATTGTTGCCTTTTACAGCGATCTTATAGAAAGTATGCTGCGCAGCTTTCATTACAGAATAAAGAACAACCTGTCGCAGAGCTTTAACCATTTCTTCAATCATTTGTTCGACCATTGCTAATGCGCGTTTTCTTGCCAAAAGGAAAGAAAACGAGTACCACTATAAATGCACTGCTCAAAGCCGATATAAGGTGCCCGAGTATTTGAAACTACCGAAGGTGGCTCTTATTACCAAATACCCCACAGTTTAAAGACAATCAATAAATGTAATATTACTTGGGGGTCTCCATGCAGAGTATACCTGTGAAGAACCGTGATATCGCTATTTTGCCAAGTCCCTGCGTATCACTATAAGCAATGTCTCGAGTTACAATACGGTTCCGGATTGTTCGAAGGAATGCGCCATTTATTTGCGCTTTTGCTCTGTTAGATTGAGCGAACCAAGTCTTTTTCCAGCCATGGACTGCTGTGTGTGCGAATGCAAAACGAGGCCCTATGGCAATGGATTCCGAAGAAAGCTTGCAGCCGGTGGAGGTGACGTCACCTTTCGCGCCACGCTTCGCCGAGTACCCGTGTGCACTGGAGCGGACACCGGGCAAGAGTGGCGGCGTTGCCGTTTGGAATTGTTTTAGAAATGTGCTGACACCAGCATCACGCAGAATCGAAACCACATGCCCAAGGGCCCTTCGCCAACTCACGCATGGCTAGCCCGCCATGCCTGGCACCGCTCTACAAATCTCAAATATTTTTCCATCCTTCTTGCGAAGCTCAGTTTTCCCATTGATTGCTTGTTTGCTGAAACGCCAGACAGCCGTGATGTAGCGGTGGAATCAAGTCAGAGTCAGATGGGAGGAACGCTTTAAGTTGCCCGTGATTGAGTATGGGAGCGTGCTCCTGCCTGCCCAAGAGCCTTCAGATGGCTCTCTACAATTACAACTTTTAGAATATGTAAAAAAAAAGTTTTGTTTCAGAAACACATAGTTCCAGTGCTTGGGCTGTCATTTTAATTCGTCTTCGGGTGCTTGATCGCCTCTGAGTGCAGTTCTATTCTTTTGTGTTTAAGGCCCAGTTCAGTATTATGCCTAACATTCATGAAGTTACGACAATAATAACGACAACAACAATAATAGTAATAATAATAGTAATAGTAATAACAATCGCTATTTCATCAATCAATCAGTCATTTATCCACCGTGTAACCAACCATAGGTCTGAGTGCTGGAGCATGCAATTGATTTACAATAGAAGAAAGAAAGCTGCAAGGAAACATAAGCAAAAAAACAATAAATACAAATAACAATTTCGGAAAGAAGAGTGTACATATAACAAAGCGAGAGGTAAATACAAAAGAAAAAGGAGGATAATGACAGTTGAACAGTGAGTAAAATCATGGCACAACAATGCAGAGCTAGATAAAGAACAATGACAGCAAGATATAAAAAATATCGAGGTGATGAAAATCAGCGTCTTAAATCCTGATTACGCTGTGATCGGTGAATGCAACAGGAAGAAACATGGAAATGGCAATGTTTTCTGGTGATCTTGCGCGGAATAACAAACTTATACAGCGGAGGAGTCCGCGGCAGGTGAAGATGCCGGGAAGGAGCTTGAAGAAAAAGTCAGAGTTATTACGTGGGTAGGGAAGTAAGGCTAATGACAATAATCTAACACTTCTAGAACAAGCTCCCATGTCCGGGTTAGCAATAACGGTGATGATGAATGCTTAGAAACGTTCTCTAGGCCCTATCTTTAATGTCGCTGTTGGATCTGGAAATGCCATTCCAAACGACCAACGCGTATACGGGTTGAGGGAGACATATTGTTGTGTACAAGTTACAAAATGGTGTAGGAGAAGTGGATTCCCTCGATAGTCTGCAAGCAGGGCCAGGCAGGTGTATACCCCGCGTTACAACGCGTTTAGTGTGAGCAAAAAAGCATAAGGTTGCATCAAAACTACACGGAAACCATTGATATCACAGATCTTACACAATGCCACAGAATCTACAGAACAAGAAAGAGAAATGCTTGTTGTGTTGCGTGTGGAAGTAATGACTTCAGCAGCATTCAACGTGAAGTGATGGTATTCGCGCCATTTAGAAAAATAAAATGTCAGTTTCGCCCGAAAGGCGAAAAGTCGATTGCGATAGTAAATTAGTAGACAGCTATACGAAGTAAGGGTAGTAGTTTTATCGGCGCTGTAAACGTGTAAACATTCGCGAACTAATTGAAATAATAAGCGCGGCGCGAAAAGCAAGCATGAGCACATCTCACTCGATGAGCGCGCACATTTGCTGTCGAAACGCTAGCGCGAAGAAGCGCGGCAGCAGCAGCGAGCGAATTGACCTTCGTGCTGCCTCTCGCTTCAACGCGCACTAAGCCGCGACAACACAGCGCACACGAAGCTGTCTCGTTCTAGAGATCTGTGACGGGGACGCCTGTGCGACCGCGCCACACACAACCACCGCCGGAGTAGAACGTCCCCTCCCTCTTGTGCCTTGCGTGTGATGGAAGACAGCACGCTTCCACTCCGCTTGCTTTCCTTGCGCCGTGAGATTTATCCACCATCGTCGACTCACTCTCGCACAGTTTCACTCGCACATACAGCAGTAGGTGCGTGGTTACAGTGTTATCGCACTTGAACTTTATGCGGAACATCACGGCGACGCTGACACTTACGAAGGTGGCGGAACTGCGCAGGAAGTGTCCATGTACTTGCTATTGCAATAAGAAGCAGGTTAGACTGCAGGTTGTTACAGTCAAACAGCATAGATTTTCTTTAATATCGTAATGTCATCTGCAAATAGAAGGAACCAAGAATGCCGCACAGCACAAAGAACGTCATTGTTAAAATATAAAAAGAAGGAGTGGTCCTAATACTCATCCTTGAGGGATGCCATTAGTTGCCATGTAAAAAGAAGCCGTATGACCATTCATGCTAACATAACATGATCTATCGAGAAGATGACTGCGCAAGAAATTGACAATTGACGACCCAACACTACAGTTCGTAAGTTCGATCCAGAGCAGTGTGTTGGTGACAACATCAAAAGCTTTGCTGAGGTTGCAGTTATTGGTGTCAACTTGCCCGCTTTGAAGTGCCGGCGCGGAGATCTGTGTCATGACACTTGCGAGATTTGTAGTAATGGAACTGACGGTAGGAAATTCATGCTGATTCAGAATCAATGCGTTATACACCGTAAAAGACAATATGTTGTGAAGAGCAAGCTCAAAAAACCTTAGACTCGAGACAGAGAAGATAAATCGGGCGATAATTCGACACGTAGGTTTCGTAATCAGGCTTAAAGCACGAGCAGATTTCCACGTGTGAGAGAAGTGGAAGTTTTTAAAGGGTTATAAAATATAAAGTCAATATTAGAGGAAATATGCAGCCGTAAGCTTTTAGCATTGGGAGGGCGAGCCATCAGGTCCGCAGGATACGGAAAGCTCCAAGCATTTAGCGCATACGCTTATGAACTTTTCATCAAACGCGACACTTCAAATAGGAACAGTTATGTGCTGCTGACTGACTCTAGCATTGAAACCTGAAGCTTTATATAAGGATAAGAAATTTGCAGCAAAGCATTCGTCGACTGCCGTAAGCTTTTAGCATTGGGAGGGCAAGCCATCAGGTCCGCAGGATATGGAAAGCTCCAAGCATTTAGCGCATACGCTTATGAACTTTTCATCAAACGCGGCACTTCGAATAGGAACAGTTATGTGCTGCTGACTGACCCTAGCGTTGAAATCTGAAGCTTTATATAAGGATAAGAAATTCGCAGCAAAGAATTCGTCGACTGCTTGCACTTCTACTCCGCTATAGTCGAGTAGGTGAAAGCACCCTCCACGTTCACTATAGAGCTCCTGCGGGTATATTCAAAAATTGTACCGGCCTGTTGGGGACGCTGTTTTCCAAGAATGCAATATTGGAGTCGTGATCCAGCTTATAGAGGCATTTGCAGAGACCCGAAAAAAAAGGCGGAATTCTTATCTCCGCTCATTAGGCACAGGACTTATGGATTTTTGGTGCGCGCGATCATTATACTCTAAGCCAGAGATACGTTAGGATGAGAACCAGTGGGGATAATTAGAGCGTTTAAGACTATATTGGGGAATTTATTTGCGCATACTGCTCAAAACAAGCCCCGCAAACTGATCTACTTGGTCATAAGCATTGGTTTTCTCTGTCACCAAGGACCAACGGGGGGCAGTCAAGAAATCATATACCTTTGAAAGCAACGCGAGAGGACTCATTTGTTCCACTGGAAGAGCTCTGCCTCAGAGCTGACGCTGACAAAGAGGCAGTTGTCTTTAGTGAGGGGTAACAATTATCCGGACGCACAAGGAAAATGTCTGAACGAGAGGTAAAACTTAACCATTAACACCATTAACCTTAACTTTAGCCTTAACCATTAACACTCAAGTTATGCTGCTGAAGGAAACAGAAGGACAAAAAGTCTGGCAGCTGACTGCATTTGTTTTTTATGTCATCATTGTAATGTGAATATAAAAGCGTGTTCAATACCAGGTGTGTTAAAATGACAAAGAAAGATTACTCTGTGCTTTCTTTGAGAAAATGTCACACCTTCGAGAGGTGAGAGGACCTCATCAACGAAGAGAGTGGAAATTTTCTATGGTATATAGAAGGACTCAAATGATTTTCCACAGCGTGCTAGGCTGACTTCCATCCATACGAACTCCTGTAAATTTCTGTCCTTCCGCCGAACACATCTCCGTGAACTGCCATCAGCAATCAGTACGCCACCACCTTTTTGCTTAGATCCACTGAAGATCAGGTCACTGTGGAAGAAGTTCTGGTGCAGCGGGAAAAAGGCTGGAGAGGAAATTTCAGTGCAGAGCTAAGTTTCGGAACTATAAGAATAGGAAAGGACGACGAAATGGCGTTACAGACAAATTCACGTGCTTTGGTGTGAAGTCCACGAACATTTTGCCAAAATATATCCCACTCGCTCAACACTTTGACCCTTGCGGGCTATCTCGGAAGCATGAAGCATGCCATCATGTAGCACCCCGAGGAACGGTTTCAACAGACATCCCATTCGCCACATTGACAAGTTCAGGTGTTTAGGATCTTCGTTATTGAAGTCTTCATCAGCGCAGACGTGGGACGAGGCAAAAGAATACTGTTTCGTCTTGAGGCGTTTGCAGACAATTGGCGGTGCTCCGACAGTTGAGATGTTCGCAGTCAGATTAGCAGACGGAGTTTTAGGAGACAGCTTGGACACAAAAATGGCTTTCGGTCGCGGCGCGCTTTTCAACTTAACGAGCGATATTTAATTGCTCTCGCGAGCTACAAGGCTGGCAGGCCGACTTTCACTCGGTGTTGCCATGGAGAGCTAAGCAACAGCTGGAGCCCTCGCCGAAGTAGTTCGGATGCTCGCAGCATATGTTGTCCTGGACGGGTGGACCGGCAGCGCAGCAGAATAAATAGGCGAAGGCGGCTTGTGCTCAGTGTCATGTCCATCACGCAAGGAACGCATTTCGACGAAAAGCCGGCCTATTTGCTCCTGACACTGCCCAAGCGGCGCGTCGGAGCAAGAACTGTCAGCGCCTCACGCAGCAAGTTGCGTCAACGCTGGTACAGAGGGGCCGATCTGCCCACTTTGCGTCTGCATCTACATGCATGAGCATTGTTGCTTAGATCAACAAAAATGCCACAAATCTTGCATTGCGAATTCAAGCCAATATGAAAAGTATTTGCGTCCACCGACGACAGATGTGTTTCACAGCTGGACGCGTTCTCGACGTGAAAGAATATGCTTTTTTTGTGCGTGCAGGTGTGGCGACATTAAAAGCTATGGAAACACACATAAAGAGTTTCTTAGGACATCGACATACCGTGTATGAAGGTATGCGTTCAGATATTATTTCCATTAAGTCTGACAGCACGACTCGGCTCGGCATTCGAGTAGCTCGCTCTTTCGTGGCACTGTATCGACGCTCTTGCGAGCTCTTAATTTTCGCTTACTTTTCCCGATCAAAGTGATTAGCCGCCTCTCGAGCTAATGCACAGAGGTGACGATGAAGTGGGCGTATTATATTCAGGCCACTGAAATGTCTATGCATTTCGATGGATCACCGCTACTGCGGCCACACTCTGAAAGGAGCCAAATGGAAACTAAGGATTGAAGGTCACATTAATGTAGACATAAATCCGGATTTTTGTACCACGGGCCTCCTCACGGTGGACTTCTGGCGTATTTCTATTATGCACTGCAGCGCTATCGCAAGCCGGTGACAGGCATCACACTAACGAAGGAAATTGAAGAATAGGAACAGAATGAACTCGTCTCGACTTGCAAACGATAGGTAATCGGTCCAGTTAGCCAGGCACCACAACTCCATGTTAACGGCACTTCCCATGTGCTTGCCTTTCACTGGATGCTGAAATAACAGGAGCCTTCCCTGGCCGCCAGCGTGAGAGCAGATAGGCGATGAAGCCAATGAACAGTCGGCAAAGGAATCGAGAGAGGCCTCAAATCAACGATGCTCGTAGGAATGTCAATGTACGATTACTGCAAACAGGGTCGGTGGTGATTTGTGGACTGCGGCCTAAACAACGCTCACGGCGATAAACGGACAGAGTAAGCGTCGCTTCACGTGTGTCGAAATTCCGAAATATTAATTCTGTTATTGAGCACGCCAATACCATGATGTGCTCCGACCAGATTCAAAGCCGCGAACTGCGTATCTTACAACGAGCCTATTTACCATCCGTCCAATTGTTCGGCTTCTTCGATAAGTAGCGCATTGCTGGAAAACTCGGCTGTCCCGAGCATGTAGCCTCGGCCTGCTCAGCGGATGCAAGTGTGTTTTCCATGCGCAGACGCTGGTTGTTACTCCGCAGCATCGCCACTTCATCGCTGAGGAAGGACATTCCTTCGAGCACCCGAAGAAGGCCATGGAAGGAAGCCATGTCAACTGCCGCCTCAAAGCCCGTCCCGGCGAGAGCAACGCGTTGTGGGGGGTCGCCGATGGGGAAGCCGCGTGCATGTTGGCATTGCTAAGCCTGACCAAAAGAATGTTGGCTTTCTGGCACAAATTACACGTCAACGCACCCTCACCACACTTTACAAGCTCGAGGTCCTTGTCGGGCCATGCAACACACTTCATGTGTGCACATTATTGACATGAAAAACAGTGATAAAACCGTTCGTCGTAAGAAGGCTAGGAGCACAGAATATAAACGTTAAAATACAAACATCCGTAGTACGGACTGCCTCGCGAATAAAAAATTATAAATTTTATTAATAACGTCAACATCATCAACAACAAGAGAGGGATTCAGTCAATAGATTATTCACGTTCCGCCATAAGTGAAATTGCATCAAATGCCCACTTTGTTCTTAGTAGATATTGTGTCCATGGCTTTTGTGTGCATAGAAAAGCCAGCTGTTTGCTCATCTAGAGAATTCCTGCAATACTTATTCAAATGTTTTACTTGCAATAGCCGGTAGAAAATGGTTCTGCCCCTTCTAAGGGATAAACCGCTGCTGATTTGCAATACCCGTTTTGGACAACTAAGGTGCATAAACTGGTATAAATATTGACAACAATGTGCGAGAATGATATCAAGATAGGTGTATTATATTCATAAGTATCAGCGTTTGCTTTCCCTTGTTGTAGCGACACTTTTTTCGGCAATGAAATTGATATGTTTACGAAAAATTGGTTGATTAAGCTCTTTCTAGCTTTACTGAACCCGTTAGAAACTAAGCAGTTTGTCGTATCACTGTAAACGAAAGTAACTTCCAGGTAGGAGTATAATGCTTGTCCTCTAGCGACCCCCCTGTAGGGAGTTTATTACGCTCCGTATGATCGCAGTATAATTTTTACTCCGTGCGAGCGGAATTTTTGCGTAGAACCATTGGAGCTTTTTGTCTTTTTTATTTTTTGCTTTTCTATGGACTTAGCTTTTTCGAGGTGCAACGGGAGTTTAAAAAAAGATACCGCGTTAGTTTGCACGAAGATATTTATAAGCAGAGGCTAATGCTCAAATTTCGAAATATACGCACAAGACCGCGTCAAATTGAACGAAGCAAGTCAATGAAAGCACAAAAATCACGACATACATAAACATTTCAGAAGCGCACAATGCAGAAAATTGAAATACATCTGACGTGCACGCGATACTCAAGAAGCAACGCTGCCAGTATATACAGCCACGATAATGTGTGCCTCGAAGCCGCCTAGGGAGCAGCTGTGCTGTTTTCAGAATTACGACCCACATGCTCGTTCATACAAGATCTGCCTCTCTGAAATTAACAGAATACCTTAATCAACACAATACTGGTAACTCAGAATAGTAAAAGAAAAAGCTAATGCGCTAATTTTTCAAAATTACCATGCCATTCTCTGAGCACTGAAGCGACTTCACACACTGCCAGCGTTCGCGGCCAAAAAGTAGTGCGTGAGTTACACTAAGCAAGAAAAATGAAAGTGCGTGTGCTTCATGCCAAATATAAATTTTTGCGATATAGTGGTAGTGTAGCAACAAATTATTACGTGTGAGAATGACCCGCAGTAGCCGACGTAACACCGAAAATTGCGCAGTCATACATTTTCTGGACCGCACTACTTGCTCAGCGTCCAAGCAATCTCTCTCGGTTGTGAAAAGGAGCTACGTCGCTGATCTGTCGCGTGAATCTTTAAACTCGGAGCCAGTAGGCATGCTTCTAAATTAGTGCCTGGGATAGAGCATAATGTTAATGGAACATTGGAAGCAATGCCATGACCAAAACTTAAATGCACGATATCAATTCGGTTCACATCGCTCAGTAAGAAGCTTTATTTACAGCACGCATACTTATGTCCTATCGTTTTTCTTGGGCGAGGATATCCGTACAGAGATACATAAAAACAGTTGCTTGCACTCCGGTCTTTCTCACTGGAAACACAGCACCGCAACGAACTTGGCGTACGCCATTCACGACTAGCACGGACGTCGTAGCTCGAACAGTGGCTGCTGTTGTCATTGCTACATGGTCCTTTCAAATATTACACCGGCCGTTGTCAGCATGTACCCTAAAGGACATAAAAGTCGCATTTCACAAACTGCATAGCACAAACCACGGTCACGCATCACGAAAACACAGTTAGAACCTGAGCCGACATCACGAGTCACTGAGCAGCTTCGAGGTGTTCCTAAGCCTTTTTCCACTTTTGAAAACGTTGTTCTTGCATTCATAATCGTCAGCAAACTTCCGAGGTAACGTACTGGAAGCTGATATACAGTGAACTTCAGGCACGCCTGTAATACTTTCTGCAAGGAAATAAGGGAAACAAATTAACGAAACGCTGCAACGGAACGACACTTCACAGATGTAAACAAACCATCAGCCATGAGCACTGCCGGCCCCGCCAAACGCGCCCGGTCGCTGGCGAGGCGCACAGCCCCATGGGAAGCACCACGTGACCAACGTGTTTCGGCGGAGGGAAGTTTTTGAAAACTCCCTGTAGGAGTTTTCACAGATATTGAAGCGGAGTAAAATCGCGTCATGTCGCCTTAATCCTCCCGCAACTAGCCAACGGAGCGAAACGAGGCAATGGCGCTGCATTGCTCCCATACATCGGAGTAAATCAAGGAGGGGAGGTTTTAGGGCACATCAGCTGTTAAAAACTCTCAGGTGGGTTTATTTTCGTTCACAGTGATATATAAATGATTATCAGCGCTGAGCTAGTGCCAATGGCATGCGGAATTTTCGACCTATTGTTTGAGAAGTTCTATATGTTAAAAAGATAAGAAATGAAATAGGAAAAAGTGCTGAGGAAGAGAGTTTTAAGTGGTCAACGAGTTCATGCATTCATGCATTGGTGCCGTTTTGACAAAAGATTAGTTACTTTTGGTGCGTTTTCCACACCTTGCTGGCTGACCTGTGTGATGGATACTTTTGCCTTCAGAATTTTTCGCTTGCCTCTTTATCTGGACTGAGAAGCGCAAGAGTGTTTACGTTATCGGTCCACGACGCTCCAAGCAAGTCGAGTAAACATGAAGCTGGAAATACTGAAGGAAACCACCATGGAGAACGAAGCGTAAGCGTTATAGTGAAAAAACAACAACCAAGTGGTATAAAAGCAATAATTTGGAGCTGGGATCCATGTTGAACATTTCCGTCCACGCGAACCCAGAATGCCGATTTAGCACCTTAAGTCAGTCACGTGCTCTCTTAATTTTCCGACCTTCAATCTCGGCGGTTGACCATCATTGCCTTTCTTTCTTTCACGCACCTCGGTCCTCTAATGTAGAGAGAGAGACACAAAACAGAAAAGATCGTATCGCAGACGCAAATACTCGACGAGTAAGGGGCATGCATTGAACACCCATTGGAGTGCTTTCTGTAGTGACTGCAAGGTGCGATCCCTGCTTCCGAAGTTAAGTCTACTTAGCTTGCTAAATGCTAAGCGCTGTCGGTTGGAAAGCTATCGACAATAACAAAAAATGTAACTTCTTTATTCCAAACAGAAAATGGGGCGCTTGAAGGGAACAAAAACGTACGAGATTTTTTTGATGAGCACGAGAAATGTACGCTATGGGCTACTTGTAACTTTATGTGAATGAGCCATTCGGTTTGTCCTCATGTTTGGAAGACACGTGAGCACGTGGAAAGACTTATTATTGCCAAATGTAACTGCAGTGCTTTCTAGCAACCCATATTCAAAATAAACCTTAATAAGCACAACAATATCTGTGAGGTAGGCATATTTCACAATTTAATTCGCCGATCTGATTTATACCAAGGCAGGCCGCGCCTTCTTTCAAAGTACAAATTTATAGGAATGCGATTGCTGCTTTTTTTACATCGTCCTCTGCACAAGAAAAACATCTGCCACTAATTCAACAAGGTATATATGTCAGGAGAAAAATAAATATCGTCGTTGTTACCGAAGCACTTACTGCGCCGAGCTTCTGCACACCATCCTCGGTACAAAACTTAATTGCGCTATGAGCTCGTTCAAGCACTTGCTAAGATCAAAATCGCCGGATGCATGGACACTTGCAAACATGTTGGATGTTACAAGCAGAAAGGTTATAAAGTTTACGGTCAATTGTATGCACATTTTATGCGCAGTGTAGGCCCAGTGTATGCACACTAATGTTGGCACGCTACTGCAAACGGACTCGGCCAAACATAAGCGTTTTCATCTCATCTTAGACATATAGTTGATCTCTACCATGTCGAAATATGATGCGCCGCTGACCCTTATCTTCCTGGTCATGGAATATTCGATATACAGGGTGTTTTACATAAGTTGACCCAAACTTTAAAAATAGTCAAATGCCACGTAGCTGCACAACACCAAGATAACGTTGCTTGCAGTCCCTTGGACATACTAGGATTATATTTCAGCGTTCCACCTAATTACATATTTAGCTTTGATTAATTATGCAACATCTAAAATATTATAATCATACGAAAATTGTCAATGAGAAAACTGTAGAGAAACATAAAAAAACTCTCGATAACACTTTGTGTTGCTGAATACGCGCTACGTAATTGTGTTTTCCCGACCATTGGAGGAGCCCGAGAATACGCGCAAAGCGCCACGAGCGGCCAGTAGCTCAATTTTTCGTGTATTCGAGTGCTTCTTTAGTGGTGATGAGAACCATCGACGGAGACAAGATAAGTTTTCAGTACGCCTTCATTGACACAAAACACACAATATTGCCGACAGATTAGGCCAGATACTCTTCTGTGGTCTACAATATTAATATCTTAGAGGATGTAACACGCAGAAGGATCACATAACTACAATTTACGCCCACGTACGCACCACACACGCAAACACACAGACACAGGAACACACATACAGGGCGCACAGGCTCATTTATTTTAGCGTCAAAAAAAAAAATCAACTCATTTCGGGTGGTGTGTGTGTGCTTTTTTTTTAATTTGCAGAATTTTTTCATGCAGGTGGGCAGAGTGCGCAAATAGCTGTGAATAAGCACTATGTCTCCGAACTTTCTAATATGGTTTCTTACAATAATGATATGATTTCACAGTCCGCCGAGGACGAGGAAGAAGGTTATCGAATACCTTAGTAGAAAGCCAATGTATTTTCAAAATATATTTGCCAGAAATGTTAATGTCGCAGGAAGGGCCAGGAAATCCTGTCATGCCATCCCGTTCTCTAAAGAGCTCGGCAAAAAAGACAGCAGATGGCTGCTTTTCATGCAAGCATTGCATTTTCAGGACATGCCACCGACGGGGTATTTTCCAATTTAGTGGGACTAATCGTGCCTCATGCATATTTATTCAAGCAATAATTACCTAAATGCGAGCCTATGAATATCGTGCTGCAAGCGATGGTCAGGTGCCCTGTTATTTTCCACAGATTTTTCGTCCGCTTCAGCAATTCACGCTGTTCAGCCTGCATTGAAAGCAGCCGAACAGACGAGCATGCTGCTCCGTAATTAAGCTCATTTGCATACAGACTGATGGCGTCTGGGGCATAAACATGTTCAATATCTGGTCATTTGAATTTCCAATGAAGCATGACAGTCTTGCGGAAAAGGACATAGGAAAACGGAGCGCTAGATGGTGCTAGAAGTGGGGTGTATGACGGCACAAACGCTGTTTGTTTTGCTAAGCTCATGAGGATCCCACACTTCGCGTGTTTACAGTTATTTGGAGGCGCCCCAGGTTAGCAATCACGAATGGTGAGGATGACGGGCCTACCTTCGCTTCTGATGACGACAACGAGGATTAGATGGTTGAGAGCGTACGCTCGGGTAAAAAAATAAACGTCAAATTCCCGTTCTCTCACCTCTTCATTCGCGCATCTGGTACTTCTTCTTCAAGCTGTTTTCAGCTAGTCTTCCAGAATATATGTAGAGTGATTATTTATTCTTTAAGTTTTACAGAATTATTGAAAATCCCCTCTGGCCGATAGCGTACTTCTTGTCATTGAGCCGGTTATTCGAAGAGATGCAAATTATTGGCATGAGAAATAGGAACACATATTCGACTAATTAACGCAAATTCTCTAGTTATCTTTTAATTGATTACGGCCGGTATTGCAGTTTACGAATTGTAGCCGTTGGGCTTGCTGGGCGTATCCACTTGAAGTGAACTTCCAGGATCGCACCAGTTTCGATATATTCTTTCACAAAGTGTTCGATGAAATATATGGGGCTTCCAGTTACTTTTGTCCTTCAATGCATAAAAGAGCGGTTTGTCAAAGAAATAAGTAGAGGAACAATCTATTTTCACAGCGAGTTTCATGGTGGATATCTCTAAACTGGTGTCATTGTGGAAATTAATTCCAAGTGGATATGCCTTGCAAGCCCATCGGCTACAATTGCAATATGCGCCGTAATGTAATGAGCTGAAAAATAATTGGTGGATTTTTATTAAATAGTTGAATAGGTGTTTCGAATTCTCGTGCAAGCAATGCCCGCCTCTACGAAAAATACCGCTGAAGGACTGGACTTGTGTTATCTGCAACAAGCTTATTTAAGGATTCCGTACAACTTAAACATTATCGGTCTGTATAGCTACAGAATGCCCATTTGTTTTCAATTGTTTTGCTTCAGGCGAGTTGACAAGAAGCATCTTGACTATTTCTTTTTAGCAGAACTGTTATACGATTGAGACAAACCATAATATAACGATTAATAGGATGGAGCGCAGAAACTGTATTACTTGGTGGCCCATGCATTTGTTCAGTAAGTGTTCCAGTACACAGCGGTGCAATTGAAAAAATTCTCAATGCCGCAACCAGTATATATATATATATATATATATATATATATATATATATATATATATATATATATATATATATATATATATATATATATATATATATATATATATATATATATATATATATATATATATATATGCAAGCGTTGAAGTTGAAAGAAAAAGGAAAGCTGGAAATTTCGCTGAGCGTACTGAACAAATGCACATATCCTACATGTCAGACGAAGCACAAATGTAAGTATATATTTCTGGCATTTCCTAGCGTTAGAAATACAGCTCCTGTAAAGCCAGTGCACTTTGAGACGTTCAACAAAGCCCGGAGAAAGCGTGTATTCAAGTATTGAAAGGTCTCAGAAGCCTAAGCGACTACTCTGCTGAAAGAGAAATGTTCAACCAAATGTGAATGCTAAAGTAGAGAAGGTTGAAGTACGTTGTGGGTAAATATTTTGAGGAATAAATGCTGATTATATCTGTATTCTCTCTCGATTCGTCTTCATTATTCGCTCATTACGTATCATATTCGTATCGTATTTCACACGCACTTGCGTTAAACTTGTATGAATTTTTACGTTTACAGTTGGTTGGTCACAATATTTTCCTGGAAGTAATTACAAAATATTTAAACTCACTATGCGAAAAACTCAGTGAAGGCAGCAAAGGAGGCATTGTCTCCAAAGCACACAAACACGATGCGTGCGGTGACAGCGTGGGATGTGCGGGAACAACCGTGATACCCCGCGCGTGCATGTAACTTAGCGCATACTCGGAAGATGGTGCTAGTAGAAAAAAATGACGCTCCCTATTAGCCCTGAGTTTTTATGCCCAGTTATACGTCTTTTTTGATTGCATCCTTTGTAGCTGACGAGAGGTGTTTTCAGCACGGAAAGGTACCATTGCGTGCGATGTTGAGGTTCGTACAACGTCTACATGTCAACTAACCAGCTGTTTTTTCTGGCAGCGGTTACAAGATAGCCAGGCCCCAGATAGGGTAAACCCGTGTCAACTAAAAAAGAATACCTTGTCTTTAAAATGCACTTTATTCGTCAGCAAAAAGAACCTTAGTTCGAATGTCACAGCAATACACCCAATTGAACAAATCAGTTGCCGTCATTTCTTTCTGTGACTGTGAATTTCATCTACACTCTCAACTTAAGTACGCTCCAGTCTTAACCGATTAGCGAAATTTTTTTGCAACACTCCTCTAATCGCATGCAAGCTTCCCCAACTGTATCTTTGCGCTAGAAAACGATGATAATATGATAAAGATAACGATAGCGTCATTACAACGGCGATGACCAAAACATGACGATGAGAAAATGACGATGACAAGACGACGATGACATAATGGAAATTAAGATGACGCACGCAGTTGCGTAAGGAAAGCAACAAAGAAAACGCTGTTTCGAGACGATAACTGGTTCAGTAGTGAAAAGTTACCCATAATTCTCGTGCTTGTGAATGATGTCAGAGTCATCATGGAACACACCAGGTTTCCGCCATGTACGTCTACATTGCCTTGATTCCTCTCTTAGACCTCGTCCCCTATCGGGACGATCTCGAACCAAGACAACAGTACTTTGCCGACTGTGGCTTGACGTCGCTTTCAGAAAATAATTTGCTGTACATATCGGAAGTGACGACAGGGTTGCTTGTGACGATTGCGGCACCGAGAAAACTATCAAGTATGTTTCAAGTATCAAGTAACAAATGTAAACTTCTGTTCTTCTCTTACTGCCGTAGTCCCCTGAGATTTGCTTATTCAATCGCTAATGTTCCAGTAGAATCAGGCCACTCATTCAAATACCTCGGACCTATCCTGGTGCTTGCGCTCTACTGGGATCGTTTCAGCTGCTAATAAATGATTCGGATTTATTAGTAGACATCAACGTCATATTCCGCAACGTGTAAAAGCTTTGGCTTTGAAATCCCCGGTAAGATCGAAACTTCAGTATAAGTTTTTTTTTAACTGTAGGGTTTTACGTACGAAAACCACGGCTGGATTATGAGGCACTCCGTTTGGGGGACTCCGGAAATTTGGACCACCTGGTGTTCTTTAATGTAGACCTAAATCCAAGTACACGGGTGTTCTCACATTTTGCCGAAACTTGATTATGCATCTCCCACTTGGAACCCGCATCAAACTGGTAGCATATATACACTCGAGCCGGCACAGAATTGCGCTGCTAGGTTTATTCAATCTTCGTATTGGAGCGATATCAGCATCTCATCATTGAAAGCAAAATCTCTTGTATCAACGGTTGCTTTTCGTAGACAGGTTGCCACCCTCTCTTTTTTCCGTTTATTTTTCTACAGTTCCCTTAATAATCCACAGTACATCACGCACACTTCATACATATCTCTTCGCACCGGTCATTCGCATCAAGTTGCAGGCGCACGTATCAGAACCACCTCTTTTGAAGCATTGTTTTTACTCTAGCAGAAAAAGACTGGAATGGCCTTCCGCACGCCATCACAGCCATCACAAGTCCATCGGCCTTTGCCGAAGTTATTGTCATCAATATTACAAAATCAACAGCTGTTCTTTGAGATTTATTCATTATGCGCCCTTTATGTAATGCACCTGCAATTGTGTCTTTAAAGGAATAAAGGACCGTCAGGACTGCTGGCCGCATTTGTAACACACAATCTTTGAACGCCGCCTCATAATTGTGAGAGCCGAAGTCGCTCAAGGTGCTACTGAAGTTGCTATGTTCTAGTGGCCTGTTAGAGAGACTTTGCTACTCCAAGGTATTCGCGAACCTCTCCACATCCCCCCCTCTCCGTGCGCGTTTGCTTTTTTTCTCCGCCATGCATTCTGACTTTCTTTACCCTTTTACCCTCACCCCAGTGTAAGTCCCTATTTACCCATTTCATTTATCTCTCGTTAGCGGAATGATAGAGTAAGCCATGTATCGATCTGCTGCCGAGGTAAAATTATCTGGGTGTAAATTGGCTATAGAGCTCCTTCATTAAGACGAAGCGCTAACATCCGGTATTTGAAGGGGCTCGTTTTTTGCCACGCGTTATTGTAATGTTGCAGCACGAATGGATGTGGCATTTGCTACTTCATTGCGAGACCCTGAGGTGGCACGGGCACCGGCTGAACGGCTATTGCGTGATCGCAGGTGGTGCCTTAACAGCGTGGTTTGGCATATCGCTTGTGAAAGTGGCCCTATGCTCAGCTGTTGTGTATTTCAGACTTCGTATTGTAAAGCTCATTATTTTACGCATTGCTAGAGGTGACTGTTTTCACTTCTATACAAGCTCGGTGCATTGCGCACTCTTGTAAGTTGTCAAACCATTCATGGCTGTTTAACGAACGAAAAGATTCTCCCAAATTGAGCTTGGAAATATAAATTGGTCATCAGCATTTATTAAGGGAGTGTTTAATTTTGTCATACGACATTGTGTTAAAGGCAATGACTCATTCGTGATGAAGAAGAAGAAGAAGACGGATGCAAGCGCTAGGGTTTCATCTCGGCTACTGCTTTCTTTAATGATTTCGGCAAGGTTTTCGCCTCTAATCTCCATCATGTTGTTACCAACACACGTCTAAGGGGAAGAGGATCACATCGATATCGGACTTTCTCCGGTGGGTGGTTTCTTTTTCATTTTATGAACGTTTTTTAGCTCGGACCACGCCGCCGCCTTTTTGGCCCTAACGACAAGCCTAGCCCGGCGTAGCGCCGATCGGCGCCACCAAGTGTAGCTGGAGCAACAATTCAGAGATCTCAGTGGCTACGCAGATGGCGGTTGAAGGGGAGGATCTTCCTCCTGAAGAATTTTTAGCAGAATTTCGATGACAGTCGGCAGGTTCAAAGCGTATGTCCGCCAGCGCGGACTCTGCCAACTGCCCTAGCAGTGGAATATGGGGGAATAGGCCTAACGCCGGTGCCTCATTCAGAAGTCAGGAAAATGGAGATAAGCTCAAGAGCAAAATCATCGGGGCCTCACGGATGCCTCCCATGCCCAAGGAACATGCCAAAATTATCATACGACCCCGCGGAGGGCTGAATATTGCCAAGAAAGGACCGACCGTGATCGGTAAGGCGATCGTGGAAGCGGCAGGTCTTACCCCTACGCAGATAAGGTCGGACATCATTTGTCCTAACATACAACAGAACATTCTGGTGGCCAGCACGCCCAACCGAGACAACGCTTCAGAATACAGAAGAATCAGGGCAATTCATATGGCTGGAAGAATGTTTGAAATCAGTGCATATGAGGCCGCCCCCCACACCACGTGTTAAAGGGTAAAGAGACACATCGACCTCAACGACAGTCCATCGGATCTGCAACGTAACATCGTCAACGAGAGAAACCCGCTGGCCTTGGCGGTCAAGAGAATTAAGAACACAGGCACGATCATCATTGCTTTCGACGGACTCAAGGTTCCGAACTTCGTACGCTATGGCCCAGTCCTTGTGAAATCCTTTCTTTCTCGCAAACAAGTCGGAATTTGCTACACGTGCGGCAAACTCGGCCACCGTGCCGACGTTTGCCCGGCTCCCGAAGAGTCCACCTGCAGAGGATGTGGGGCAGTCAACCGGGACGACCAACACCAGTGCACGCCAAAGTGTGGGTTGTGTGGGGGCCCACAGCCCACGGCGGACAAAACGTGCAAGGAGAGATTCCAGATCCCGTACGCCGTCAAAAGGAGACGATGGGAGAGTGGGACGGTGGAAGCTTCGACAAATGGGGCTTCGTCAACACCACATAGCAGCGACAGCAAGAATCACTTCGAGCAACCTCCACCGCAATAGCCTAGGGGGTGCTCCCGATCCAGGGGATGCTCTCGCTCCAGAGGGAGCCCCCGGAGTCGCTCTCAATCCAGAAGGCGCTCCAGAATCAGGACCAGACCACGCTCCAGGGGTCGCTCCGGATCCCGGCGCCGAGGCAGTCAAGTCTGGTTCAAGTACTGCTCGAGGTCCTGCTCCAGCGATCGCCGACCGGAGTGCTACCCGACCTGCGCCAACCGAGTTCGAGGAACGCCGGAAAAGGTAACGCGGGGCTCACCGCCAGAGCATCATAGAGGTAACAACAAACTAGCACAACTTGAGCGCGAAAACGAGAGGATGAAGAACACAATAGCTCGACTGATGACACAAATTGCCGAGATTAAGAAGGGCAGTCAACCCGTCATGGCTGACAAGTAGCCAGCCACTCCCCAGCCAATGGAAATCCCCATGGTTGAGAAGAGCAATACGGATAAGCAACCGGCCGCTCCCCAGCCAATGGAAGTCCCCATGGTTGAGAATATCGATACTGAGAAGCCCGCTAAAAAGAGGGCAATCGCTAACGAGCAAGAAAGAGTACCAGGCAGGGTCAAATCGGAAATTCGCGAGTTACTCACCGCTTTCAGTCACAGCATTAAGCAGATAAATGGAAAGTTCTCGCTCTTCCAAAGCAACATGGCTTCCATGGAGGAGCACACTAATCAACGGATAAGCAAAATTGAATGCTTCTTAGAAAACGTTGTAGCACCTGTGTTGGTACCTAAAGCTCCTACACCCCCAGCAACAGCATCGACTAGTAACAGCTAGGGGGCGACCGGCCCTCCGAAGGTTAGCACAGCAACTCAAGAGCAATACGATGGCCACACAAACTAGCTCATTCAAGATGTGGCAATAGGATTGCAGGAGTCTCCTTCTCAAGAGGGCTCCCCTGCAACAATGCATTCGCTCACATGCAGAGAAGCCAAATGTTCTCATTTTACAAGAAACATTAACGTCTAACGTCATGCTGTCTGGCTACAGGCCCGTAACAAAGTACGTAGAAGGACGGGGGATCGCCGTACTGGTTAGGAACAAGCTGACCCACATCACTCACGACCTTAAGATGACCGCAAGTAAAGTCGTAAACATGATGATAGAGATCATCCCTAGCCCAACGAACCACGAAAGTATATTCATCCTGAATGCCTGCAGTAGTCCCAAAGCTCCAAGACAACGCTTCAAAACGCTAATCACCAAGGCCACGCAACTAGCGCGTGACTTCCCTTTGATCATAGCTGGTGACTTCAACGCGCCGTACCACACCTTGGGCTACTCATATAACACTAACAAGGCGGAACACCTCTGGCGTGAGGCTATAAACCTAAACTTGATGCTAGTCACGGACCCAACGTTCCCCACCCGATGCGGAACATCGTCTAGCTGTGACACCTTTATCAGGAGCATTGCAGCGGTCAAGAGGACGAACCTCGAGGTAGACCTTGGTACCGATCATTATCTTGGCCACGCACCTCCAAGTCGAGCAGAAGAGACAGCGCCAGTACACAGACTGTTCCAGTACACAGACTGGGACAAATTTTGCAAAATTAGGGAACAGTGAACAGAGAGTGAGGACAAGCCTAGCCTCGAACATTGGGTTGTAAAGGTTAGACACGACATCAAAGCTACCAACAAAGAGGTTTGTACCGACCTCCCAGTGGAAAAGATGGACAGCCGTCTGGCTCACCTGTTGGAGGCCAAGCAGTCCCTCCTCGCCAAGTGGAAAGGACAATGGCTCAACCGCAGGCTCAGAAAAAAGATATCGGAAATCAATAGAACTATAGAGGAACACTGCAGAGTCCTCTCTAACCTGCAATGGGATGAGGTGTGTAACTCGATCGACGGGCAGATGCGCAACGGGGGCACCTGGAACCTCCTAAAGCATTTCCTCGACGAGACGAACACTAAAACTAACCAACGCAACACACTGGCGCGCACTCTACACACAGCCAAAGGAGAATATTCGAGCAAGGAAATTTTATCCAAACTCGTGAAGTACCTATCAGTCGCATCGGGCCCTACACCACCTTACCCTGACTACGAAAGCTCCGAGAACCCTGAGCTCGACGCAGAATTTGGGATTGAGGATATCAGGCAGGCGCTCCACACCCTCAACGGCAGATCCGCTCCGGGTCCGGACAAGATCACAAACAAAGCTCTACGCAACCTGGACGAGAAGTCCATCGAATCCCTAACGGACATCATTAATCAAGCATGAAGCAGTGGTAAAGTCCCGGAAATGTGGAAATCTGCCAACACCATCCTCATCCCCAAGCCAGGCAAGCCGCCCAGCCTCGATAACCTCCGCCCAATTTCGCTCACATCGTGCGTGTGGAAGTTTGCTGAGCACGCAATCCTAAACAGGCTTTCACGCTACCTGGAGGACCACGACATTTACCCACACAACATGATGTGACATCCGAATGCGACATAAAACTGCGCACTAACGACGGAGGCTATATTCCGAGGATGGATGTGATCCGAATTCTCGGCATGATGGTAGAGTCGACTGGTTCAAACAACCAGACAGTGCTGCGACTCACTAAGAAGATGGAAAATGGCCAACTGGCAGCAAGGCCTTGGAGAAGATAACCTCGCGAGATTGGTACATGCGTTCGTAATGTGTCATTTCACTTACGTCGCGGCCATGCACGACTGGTTAAGATCAGAGCGGGATAAGCTCAACGCATTAATCAGGAAGGCAATCAAGAGAGCCCTCGGCCTCTCCATATACACTCACACGGAACGCTTACTTCAACTTGGCATGCGTAACGCATTAGAGGGAATAGCTGAAGCACAGGAGAGGGCTCAGTTCGTCAGGCTATCTACCACACAAGCTGGAAGACACATCTTACAGGAGCTGGGCGTTCCTCCCACAGTCATCCAAACAAAGTTCTGCAACATCTCTCGAGAGCAGCGGGACCGCATCACTGTCGCCCCGATCCCACGAAACGTCCATCCAGAACACAACGTGGGAAAAACATCGGGCGCGCGCGAAGGCTCTCCTGGAAAAGGCTCGTGAACGGGCTTAGGAGAACAGTTTCATAGGCACAGCGCGCTACGCCGACAAACAGGCCTTCGCTGTAGTTAGCGTAGATCATGAAATGCAAATAACGAACGCAATCTCGATTCGGACGACGTCCTCTGAGATCACTGAGCAGGCTGCAATAGCGATGGCCTTATTGGACAACAAGAGGACATCAATCTACAGTGACTCGATATCAGCTCTTAGGGCATTTGCCAAAAGGAACCATATCCGAGCTGGCCCTAGGAATACTAGGCAGCAAGGAGATCAAGCCACACATATTGATCTAGTTTCCAGCCCACATGGGAGAGATCGAGGGTGCCCCGCCCAACCTCAATAAATCGGCAGAGGGAGCTGCGCTAGGGATCATCAACCGCGTAGCTACCGGGCAACGTGACGCTGGGGGTGCTGACAATCGGGACTCTCCTTCCTCGTTCACCTAAATTACTAAGCACTTTTACTTGACTCGGAGGATCTACCCCCTCCTACACTGCAAACTCAATAGACCTCAGGCTTTTACACTAAGGCTTCTACAGACGGGGGCATACCCAAACCTCCTACTTCACAAGAAATTCAGACAAGTGCGTGTGTACTATGCAATGACTTAGCGAACTTCCCTCGCATGCTCTGGCGATGTCCCGCGTTACGCGGCGACGAAAGCAACACATCTTCACTCTGGGATGCGGTCCTACACAGCCCCAATCTCGAAGAACAGTTATGGGCTGTCCAACGGGCCCGCGACGTGGCGGAGAGGCTCGGCCTCTCTGTCCGGACGTGGGAGCGGCCCGCTGCGTGCTAGTGTGCGCCCTAAAGAACCCTAATAAAGTTTTTCATCCATCCGTCTATCATTCGTGATTCACTTTTATATAACAACAGCGAAAAACAAGGCTTCCTAATCTTGCAAATTGCAATAAGAAGCTCCCACTGAATTTACGCAGGTTGACTTTGTCGTTTAGAACTTACTTGGCCCTGCAGTAGTCGGAAAGCACGCCTACACAAAACTCGCACGCGTCTTCCGTCCCATTCCGTCTGGTCAGCCGCACATTGTAGCACTTAACAGCCAAATCGCGCCGAGGCTTTTCTCACTGCAGCGCGGTCGCTGAACAAATTTGGCGCGCAGCACTTTCACGACCGGGTCCCGGACCTGTCCTTAGGTAATGTGACACATACGTGGTGATGAGAAGGAACAGTGAGGTCACTTGCCTCGGAATCGATAGCGCCATTTATAGGCAACCATGCCGCTGGTGTATCGTTAGAGCCGTGAGAAAATCGTCGCAGGCGTAAGCGAGATAAACGTCTCGGCGCAGTAAGTGAAAAAAATTGACTCACCATCCGGCCCTGCGTAAGTTTAAGACCACCACTACAACTGCTATACCTGTACCGTAATGTGCGCAACGTAGCCTGGATAGCTGTATTTGCTCTTCGATACACGTTATGGCACGTCGTCGAAAGGTACGAACCACTGAAGAAGAAGGGAAAATTAGAGCTACGCGCGGCTGCAACCAGGTAACACCTGACTGAGCAGACTGCTTTGCAGAGAGTAGGACAAGCCGCAGTTGGCCGCGGAACCCGTGTGGGCATTTCAGATTGTTAGATAAAGAAAGCCCAGACAAGCGGCCGAGATTGCCACTATGGCTGAATCATTCGATCCCATTGCAGCCTGCCTGACGTGGCAGGCGACGCCTGCTTTGCACAGCGAAGCTCTATGCCTCTACCATCTAAGGAAATTTTCATGTCGTTGTGGTAAACAAAACACCCAATACGTGTGCCTATCCCGGAGATAGTGCGATGCCGGGCCGACCCGTGGCGGAGGTGAAGCAGGCGTTAAGCACTCCCCATACGTGGTCGCATCTCGAAGATCGTGCAACGCCGGGCCGACCCGCGCCGGTGGTGAAGCAGACGTTAATCACTCTCCATACGTGGGCCGTTCCCGAAGGTAGTGCAATGCCGGGCCAAACCGCGGCGCAGGAGGAGCAGGCGTTAAAGAATCCTCATACGTGGGCCAATCCCGAAGATCGTGCAGGGCCGGACCAACCCGCGGTGGAAGTGAAGCAGGCGTTAAGCATTCCCCATCATCATCATCATCATCATCATCATCATCATCATCATCATCAACCTGGTAACGCCCACTGCAGAGCAAAGGCCTCTCCCATACTACCCCAACTATCGCGGTCATGTGCTAAATGTGGCCATGTTGTACCTGCAAACTTCTTAATCTAATCCGCCCACCTAACTTTCTGCCGCCCTCTGCTACGCTTCCCTTTCCTAGGAATTCATTCCGTAACTCTTAATGACCATCGGTTATCTTTCCTCCTCATTACGTGTCCTGCCCTTTCAGTATTTTTACATACGGCTCGTCTACACGCTGATTCCACAATGCCTCCATGACTGCTGAGGTTTCGACAGAATCAAACGCTTTCTCGTAATGAATGAAAGCTATATATAAATGTTGGTTATATTCCGCACATTTTTCTATCACCTGATTGACAGTGTGAATATGGTCTATTGTTGAGTAGCCTTTACGAAATCCTGCCTGGTCCTTTGGTTGACGGATGTCTAAGGTGTTCCTGATTCTATTTGCAATTACCTTAGTAAATACTTTGTATGCAACGGACAGTATGCTGATCGGTCTATAGCTTTCAAGTCTTTGGTGTCCCCTTTCTAATGGATTAGGATTATATTAGCGCTTTTCCAAGATTATGGTATGTTCGAAGTCATAAGGCAATGCGTATACAGGGTGGCCAGTTTCTCTTGAACAATCTGCCCACCATCCTTCAGCAAATCTGCTGTTACCTGATCCTCCTCAGCTGCCTTCCCCCTTTGCATAGCTCCCGAGGCTTTCTTTACTTCTTCCAGCGTTACCTGTGGGATTTCCAATTCCTCTAGACTATTCTCTCTTCCATTATCGTCGTGGGTGCCACTGATACTGCATAAATCTCTATAGAACTCCTCAGCCACTTGAACTATCTCATCCATATTAGTAATGGTATTGCGGTTTTCTCTCTTAACGCATACATCTGATTCTTGCCAATTCCTAACTTCTTCTTCACTGCTTTTAGGCTTCCTCCGTTCCTGAGAGCATGTTCAATTCTATCCATATTATACTTCTTTATGTCCCCATACGTGGGTCGATCCTGAAGATAGTGCGATGCCGGGCCGACTCGCGGCGGAGGTGAAACTGCGTTAAGGACTTCCCATACGTGTGCCAATCCCGTAGATAGTGCAATGACAGGCCGACCCGCGGAGGAGGTGCAGTTCGCCAGTAAGGGGCCCACATACACAGCTTCGCTGGTCATCCTTCTTCACAGAGTGGAAGGGAACTGAGATTTTTTTTAATCCAGCGGTCGTGGTTCCAGGGAAGACAACGGGAAGAGGCTTTGCCGCGAGGACACTGCAGTTCGTGGTGCCAAAAACGGAGCTCCTATGAAACTGCTCCTCCAGCTTATGATGTGACTACCTCGTGTGCCGCAGAGGCCTATAACATTTCCCTTTCCCGCTCCTCGTATTCACGCTGCTCCTCGGGAGTTCTAACCATGCGTTTCGTACCCATAGCAGTGCTACAACAACAGTGAAATTAGTTGTTAGGCTGGTTTTTCTACCCACGAAAGGCCAGAGACGTCACTCACCACGGCGCAGGCTGCCATCGCCGCGGCAGCTTGCGCAACAGTAATCTTTAACAGGAAAAGTATGAGGGGAGCGCTCCATGCTTCGCATTGTAATCAGGAGCTCCTTATCATCAATTACGTGTTTCAGATGCTTGTTTTAGGTTTCTTCATTATTGCAGAGAGTGCTTTTCGGTGTGGTGTGTGCGTGATTCTAAAGAAACTGTGCACTTTTCGTTTTAGTTTGCTGAGTGCTTCAAGCCCCTGCCTTACTGGGCTACGAGCCACTGCTCTTGCTTTGCACTGCCGCCCGGATCAGCCAACAATTTTGCTAGCGGACGCGGACAGGAGAAAATGCGGACCACAGAGAGGCTCACAGCTACACTGTAGAAACATAAGCAACATTGCCATATAATGTACAAACAGCCTGGACCACCCAAAACTAGGAAGATGGCTGAGGAAATGAAATGTGGCTGGGAATTGAGGTTGGGATGGGTGATATTGTGAGGAGGGGTATGGGGGATGAGTGCGTAGAGTGAAAGGAAAGGGCGCGAAGACGGGCGCCATAGGCGGGTGGCAAAGACGCTGGTCGAGGGAGCGCGCTTTAGCTTCCGGCCTAAGTAAGGCGTATGAGAAATGGGGGAAGAACGGGGCTTGCAACCCCGTTCTTCCCCCATTTCTCATACGCCTGTTTCAACGCTCAGATCGATGCTCGGGTGAATCGATTGCTATTAGCGCTCGCTTTGCCGTCGCTTGACTTTGAGCGAAGCCGAATCGGCGGCATCAGCTCGCTTTCCACGTTCGGGACCATTGCGTAATGCCCGATTGCGTTCTCGGATGCTGCCGCTGTTGAGGCAGCCAGCCCCGTGGCCTGTTTTCTCTCCTCAACCCATTTTCTTGTTTTATGCTCAGCCAGTTTCTTTCTTTTTAGTCCTCCTTTTCGCTGTACCCGTCTCTTCTGCCATCCTACCCCATCGCCATTGTAGCTGTCGTCAATTGCTGCTTTGCTCCTTTTTTTGTTTATCTAAGATGCTCCAGCTGGGGCTAAGCACAGCTCGGGTTGCGCGATGCTTGTGCGAGGCTCATTTCCTTCTCCTCTTTGTGTTTTTTCTTCTTTATGGCGAGATATTTTTTTCGTCACCGCCGACGTGGCCTCCGCAGACTCGTGACGGTTACATATACCGTCTCTGCCGTTGTTGCGAGACGCTTAAGACGGACGTCAATGGCATGGAACTATCGCACGTGGTGCCCCGGTATAGAACGACAATGTGAGAAATGGTTGCACTTGTACCGGAAAGCTTTCGATTCTCCTCAAGCGCGAAGAATGAAGGGAGCAGAATCATGACCTAATATGAAGACAGTAAACAGTGTTTCTAGCGGCATGATGTATCGTCGGCGCAATGGACGGTCGAAACATAGAATTTGTACGTCTGTTCGTGCGAGCACTGATTGGTAGACGCTGCTAATTTTATAGAAGAGCGGCTATGGGAGAATTCAATGCGCCTGTGACTTTGAGTACATTGAGATAGAAACCGCGTTTGATGTCATGGACTCGAAACAACGTGAGTATGCGTACATTGTGAGAGAAGAATTCGCTCGAGAAAACTAAATTTTGTGCAGCCTACTAAAACAAAAAATCTTAGTAGATATAGTTTAACAGTTACAGTTTATGCTTTGCGGAAGAAAACTCCACTCTTAGTTTCCTTTTTAGCTGTCATCATTACCCGCCTTCAGGGACGAGTCGTCGCTATAGCGCATTCTTACAAGGGAAGGAATGACCGATTGAATTTCTCAGCGCCACGCTACCTGTTTCGCCACAAGTGAACCATGCTCGAGGAGATATTGTGTTGCCTGTGCTTTCCTTTCGCTCTATATATTCTATGGAAGTGCCCCCTCTATGTGAAGACGAAAATGCACTTCAAGTGTTACAGAAAATTTTGTCTACTTCTGTGATGCAGATCTTACAGTAATGCCTACGTAAACCTATGTGGGTCAGTGCGTGTACTGCTAAGCAATTCGTAATAGCGCGGGGCATCCGGCTTCTTTCCAGCAGACAGCCGCACCCCTCTAACGAAGCATACTTTGATAGTGGCTACTACGGCGCGGTGAAGCTTGTGTGCCTCCCTACCAAGGAGATAAACATCATGTGGCAGCCTTCGTTTCGCATTGATTTGGAAAAACTGTCCCGCACTACTCCTTTGCCAGACATAGCGACCGCACGACCAAGAAAGAAGGGCGATAGGGACCACGTAAAGAGAAGCACCACAGATCAGGACAAATCGGACCCCTTAAGAAGAAACATCGCCCGATAGCTTTTCCTGTAGTCAAATCTGCAATTAAAAAAGCTTCGTGTTGTGTACCAGGTGTTTAGCGTACACGTTGAAAAAAATTGAAAGGTTGCCTGTGGCAGATAACACAATCCTAGTTATGAGCTCGTCGACCCGAAGGAGCGGACATTATTCCCACAAGAGATTGAAATGCATAATAGACTGAGTAACAAAATTTCCCTAAATAAGTTGTTTACATAATTACCGTATAGCCCCTATTGCAATTTAGAAATCATAACGGCGGAGTTCGCAAGGTAGAGTCACTTGGAACGAGTTCTCAGGATGACACCAGTTTCGAGATACTGATTTATCCCCGAGCTTTGGGGACAAATGCATGGGCGTTCCAGTTACTTTTTGCTTCAATGCATACAAGGACGTTCTGGTAAGTTATTTTTTGACACGACAAAGAAGTGACACAATTTTGTACAAAGGTGCGAACACATTTTGTTGTCTTGATCGGTGGTCATCGTGACGGAAGGCACGCAAAGACATTTATTTTTCTACAACCGCGTTCATGTGTGCTATACACTCGTGTTTTTATGTCGTCATATACTGAGACCTAGAATTTGAGACCGAAATCACCGCACCGATTGGCAGTGGGCCAGCGCCGTCATCGCGTTCGCAGACGAAGCGGCAGTTTGGGAACGCTGGCATGATGCGAGACAATGGAGCCAAACGACTACGACGAACACGCGAGCAGTGGAACGAGTACGTTAACGTGGTTCCACCGAGGTGTGCCACCGAGCCAGCTGTGGTATAAGACGACGACGAACGCGCGAGCACTGGCACAAGCCTTTGCTGATGTTGATAGTTTTTGCTCAGATATATTTGATGACGGATACGACGAAGAGGACGATGAAGAAATAAAGAGAGAAGGCACACTTCTACACACTTAAGCAAAGTCTGCCCGACTCTTGGCCAATCCCCGCGAGTGGGTAAGCGCCAAACTCATCAAGGACATCATCATCATCATCATCATGTTAACCAGAAATGCGTCTGGTTGGCTACCCGGCTCTGGGGGAGGGCGAACAGGGAATAGAAAGATGAGATAGAGAGAGGGAGGGTGAGGGGGAGGAAAGCCGCGGTGAGCTCGCCCACTCGCGCAGAGGTCCTGAGCGAGTCAAAGACGCTCGCATAGGCCTGTCGTCATCAAGAAAGACAAAAGTGCCTTAGGTTTGTGGGCCGGTAAGCGATGGGGACAGTCTTCAAGTAGCACTTGCACACAAAACGGCCGATCGTCCAGTCATCGCAACGCGATAGAAAATTTTTTTTCTTTCCGATTGAAGTCGGTGACAATGGCACAATAAATGTTCGATGTTCTCTTCCTCGCCGCAGACGTCGCATGCAGCACTGTTGGTCATTCCAATCAAAGTAGTCTACGCCGTCGTGAGAGCCACTCCGAACCACAGTTGGTATAGAGGCGATATGCCTCACGTCGGTGAAGCCCGGGTGGAGGTAGGAGTTGTAGCGAAGGTTTCAGTTCCTACAACCTCGCGCGTCTAATATTTGTGGTGTTCCACTCTGTTAAAGAGCTTGCGTGAGACGGAAACGAAAAACGCGAAGAACCCTAGCCATAAACCGCTTCGCTGCAAAACGCCCGTGTATCGACCTTTGGCTGAAATTAAGACAGCGCCAGGTATTCTCCGGTGCAACGTCACTGAATACCCGCTGTTCTGTTTAAGGATGTTAAAACTGATATAATAAAAAACAAAATAACACACGGCCCGGCGGATTTACGGTTTTAAAACACTCAAAACAATATAGTTATCGCAACATCGACGCCTAAATTATGGAAACGTGAATATGGCATATTTACAAGCCATAGTGCTATATAATAAAGACACGATTGTGTAACAGGCATGTAATTTGTGAAGTATGAGGGAGAGTTGTCAGCAGCGCAAGTTTAATGCCAAGCCAGCCACTGATTAACTACGAGACTGGACAGCCGCAGTAATCCTTGTCGTGGAAACTTAATCCTGGCTCCCGGTAAGATTTACAGAGTGGCCCGTCTCCCGTCGGAACAGGCTTAGCTAAACGAGCTTACGCCCCATGTTCGTGCTTATCAAGCTTTCTTGTACGCATTTGCTTTGGGCAGAGGTCGCTCTTGACAGGATCCACACGTTCAGCATAATGAATGGGCCCTATTGCCCCGGAGCGCAGATGTTTTGCAGTCCACAAAGGGGGGGAGGGGGCCCTTTTCTATGATATGGGGGCAGATGCATTGAGTAGCCATCTTTTAACGTAAGTGGTAATTCAGCTCCTCGTTCACGGTGCGTTTAATAGTACTGTTCTGAAAATAATAATGATTGCGATGTGAACTTACGCATAAGATGCCTAAATACAACCTTCACTTGAGACATCGGGGCACATAAAGAATTGCTACTAACTGTAAACTTTCTATATTTTTTTCCTTGATTAAAACTGCTTTTTCCGAAGCAAATGTGATATCCTTGCCATCTTAATATATATATATATATATATATATATATATATATATATATATATATATATATATATATATATAGAGAGAGAGAGAGAGAGAGAGACAGAGAGAGAGAGAGAGAGAGAGACAGAGAGAGAAGCATGCGCTCTAGTACACGAGGAAGATTTGCAGACGCCGCCCTTGACTAAGCTATTCAATCTTATAGCTTCCTACTTCCTCCTAAAGTTTGAATGCTTGGACGCAGTGTCTTCGGGCGTTACTGCGCTAAAGTAAAAGCAAAATTTTCACTTCACTGAAACAAGGTATGCACGCCTCGTTTATTGAGTCACTTAATGTACAGCAGCAAGTTCATGTTACTTGCCATAATTATTTCCTTCTTTGCTTTCATGTGTGTTTTGCCACAGCAGTAAGCACGATATTTTTGTATTCTTGTAATTTCTTTTTAGCGCTCTCCCATTGTGTCCAAAGGAGCGGAAGGCACATTCTCCAGCATTTCCACGCATAATGGAGAGATGTGACTGGTGGTGTCAGGCGCCCAGCGAATAGCTGGATCGTCCACCTCGCGCGAGCTCCAAAAACGAATCCCTTTCTGGGTGTCGCATGAGTTTATTCTACGTGTCTCCTACACTGCCCTCGCACTTAGCGAACGCGCAGTAATTTCGCGAACAACGCGTATCATTGCAGCGCTCACCCTATATCATTCTCTTTTGCGTCGCCATCGTGTTCCGCGCTGATCCACATAATGCTTCATTGCAGTCGTCTCTGGCGCATTTCCAACTCATTTCGGTAAGTCCCACCACGGTGACCCGACGATCCAAACGGCAGTGGAACAAGTGAGCAAGCGAGTGAAAGCTAAACTGCTGTCGCCGTACTAGTCACCATACATCATTCCGCGACAGTGCGTCGCCTTTGTGGAGCAGCCAACGGTGACGCCGCGCACGCCGAAGCGCGCTTGTTACCGCCCCCTATTATACAACGTGGCGGCCTTCATTATAGGGCGTGCGACTGCAATCGGACCACTGCTGGCCGCCCGGCAAGGCCAATCTTGTGTGCTCCTACACTAGACTTGTGGCAGTCCGGGAGTAGAAGGCTAGTGGAGGACTCAGCGCAAATGCATTAGGGTGGTGTCTCCTCCTCCTCTTGATGTCTAGTGGTTAAAGAGCTATGACGTTTAGTTGCTTCAGCATGAAGCTGCGGGAGCCGCGTCCGCTAGCGGCTACTGCATTCGGATGGATATGTTGTAGGGGAGCGCCAAGTAAAGTGATTTCGTTGCAGGATGGAGAAAATTTTGCTGGGGCCGTGAAGAACGTCCTCTTTGATAAACAAGATGTAGATGGTACGTCACAATTAATCATTCAAATAATTATTCAACCACCAAATGAATACATATATTTATAAACATTGATACAGCCGCTCATATAGAACGCCTATAATCTAAAAAAGTATGTAAGCGTTGCAGCAGAATGTTGCTATGGGCTGCGAGAAATTAAAGGAGAAGCGCATTGTTGGTCGCATCTGTGTATATGCTTTTATGGACTGAAGTTGAGGTTGGTGCACAGAGTCAATATGTATGAACTTTGACAGCATGCTGCATGGGAGATCCTTGAAGAAAGTAGACAAACTGAATAGTGGTCCCTGCAAATCGTGCCTTTCTTTGGGAAATACATGCTTACTCCTATAGCTACATCATTCCTACCTTTCTTGCAATGGTTTAGAGAGCAATGAATAGCTAAAGGTGCTTAGCACACGAGGTTCTTGCTTGTAAAATGGCTACAATATGAATGGAAGTATTCAGAATAAACAGACAGATTCAGGCCGACTTGCTACCATGAAATGCAAGTTTACAATGCTTGCGTGCTTCTTACAACACACATAAAAAACGAAATAGAAAAGCTCAGTTTAATCAATAAATGCCGAATTAGAGAATAAAGGTAGTTCGAAGACAGTTAAATAGGAAGGAACTTCTGTTATAGAGATAAACGGGGCTGTTGCGTCGTAATTGCCGCTTTACGTGAGCATTTTGTTCTATATATACATTAAGGATCTCGTATTTCCTTCTATGTGGAATGAATATGAGAAGCTTTAACAGCATTTCAAATAATGAGTGCGCAATTGGCAGGTTTTACATTACTAGTCAGCAGTTTTGTCCCAGTGGCGGTTTTCGCAATTCCAAACCCACTACAGATTCTGGAAAAAGCGATGCCAACACGCGAATGTCGATACCACGCTTTAGAAACTTGAGTAAATTCTACGAGCACATTCTACGGAGTGAATGAGTGATTTGTTCAAAGAGCATGATTACGAGCATCCCGTCTTGAGTGACACTACAGTAAGATGGTTGTTAAGCTATCACTTTCTTCAAGTTTCTTCCGCCTCAGAGCGGCCCATTTATTTATAATTCCACTCAGATAAATCAACTATGACAAGGGCAAATATATGAGGAAATGGTTCTGCTTACACTCTACCCGTCAGGGACGTCATCCTAAACGCAAACGAAAACATTCGTCAGCATTGTAGTGTTTCTTAGAAGAAAAGGTTTTATCTGGAAAAAGCTATATTTTCCGAAATGTCAAGGCTCATGCAATGTCAGCAAAACAGCAAGATAACGCTGGCTTTAAAGGGCTGCAATGGTTTGCAATAATCACAGGTGATTCCTTGGCTCCTGGTGAACCTTTCAACATTTTTTAAATATCATAGCCAATAGAAGACGCGTTTCTTTACCATGCGCTGTCATCAGCCTAATTTTTCTGAACGTATGGCGAAGGTTTGCTTTAACGTATTTTACAGCGAAGTTGTATATATCTAGCAGATTCTTTGGTCTATTCGTCCGTCTGTCCCGTGTACGCCCTAAACTCCTCCGTGCTACCTCGTGTGCAAGCGTGAAAAATTAAAAAACTAAAAAAGACAAAGAGGACCGTGGTTGGCTGCGTCAGTAGTGACGTCGTCGCGAGCCGAGCTCGCGCGCAGAAGTTTCTCTCAGACTCCGAAATGGCTAGGCCACGCTTCATATGTACTGCTGAGGAGCAGGCAGCTTTCTGTCACCAACGTCGCGAGCAAACCCGGTAACAAGCTCGTCTACGCCGTGCCGATGCTGCAGCCCTGGCACAAGAATAGGTTCGTGCATCGTAGCGCAATCAGCAACTGTGTACCAAAGATCAGGCAACCTACCAAGATTGTGTTTAATGAACCGTTGGTATAAGCCAGTCATAAACACCGGGACCACACGTTTCTCCTTCGATGGTTAAAGGGACACTAAAGGTTACTATTAAGTGAACGTGGACTGTTGAAATATCATCCCAGAAACCTCTAAACGCATGTTTCGTGCCAAGGAGAGGCTTATATTAAGAGAAAATGCGTTCTGAAGCGTCCGCGTACCTCTAGCGCAGTTCAAATCGCCCGCCCTCCGATCGAGGAGTACTGACATCATGGTCTCATAGTGACGTTGCGCCATCGGTGAGTAGAACGACGTCCGCAGACGGCGCTACGGCTTTTCCGCGCCAAACGCAAACGTGCGGCCAGAAACAGAGCCAAGACAGAGCCGACGGCAGAGCGAAAGCGGGAATATTGTGGCTAGCGGAAGGAGAAACACGCGACCATAAGCCGGTACTTTATTCTATGACGCAAACTTCCACGCTCGTCGCAATGGACCCTGACAACGACAGATTGGCTCGCGATGCTGGGCTCAACTTCAGCGATTTGAGCACTGACGAGCGCGACCTGCTGCTGAGGGCTCGCGCTGCCGGCGTCGTTGCGTACTACGACGGCGGCCTCGACACCGGCTCTTCGGAGCGGGAAAGCAACGAGGGCTTCCCACGACATCACAAGGACGTGGCATTCTCACTGCTTGTTCGAAATGAAAGTTTCGCGAGCCAGCAGAACCCGCACAGCACGACGCGATAACGAAACTACTGAAACTCCAAAGCGTGCGCGGCGCAGAGTCGAGCGCGCAGAGTCGAGTGAAAACGAAACCTTTCGACCACCCATACTACAGAACGGTAACGTCAAAATGTTTTTTTTTTCATAGAATCAAATAGACGTAGACAAGTAGCATTTTCTTCCGTCTTATAATCGAATGAAATGATATTTTCAATACAAGTAGTTGAGTATTAGTAACACAAATTATGAGGAGTGCTTTCGTCATCGGGCTAGTACCGGAATGTCGCTGAATGTCGCTCAAATCGTGTCATGCATTTACCTCAATTTCTCGGTTACTAAAGCTCTGTTCGCGATTATATTGACGCCTTAGACGTTCTAGAACATTGCTCTTCCACTTTAACTTGACTTTCTGGTAACCTTTAGTGTCCCTTTAACCATCTTTACGATGTGCTAGGGCGGTCATCTTTTAGTTAGTCTTTGTCTAGAGTCCAATAGGTCCACTATGTATGACGACAAATTTCTTAAATATAAAAGAGCCCTATTAAAATATTTAAAAACAGCTCTAATGTTCAGTCACCGTCCACTGCAGTACTTATCCCTTAGAAACAATTAGGCTAGTCTAACTGATCACCAATTATCTGCTCCGCGCATAACGATACCTACTCGAGAGGAGGAATGGGCGGTTGATGCCAGGTATACACATGCATCTAGCATGTCAAACACACACACACACACACACACACACACACATATATATTTATATATCGGCGGACACATGTGCTTTTCTTATGAGTAACGGACGCTGCTTAGCGGTACGGTACTTCGATTTAGGAACTCCTCGCGGGCAAGCGACCACGTTGAGACACCTGCCGCGTTTTTACTTGGCCTTTTCCAGCTGAAGTTAGAATTCAGGCGAGAGTTTGCGCAGACAAGGAACACGTGGATAGCACATCTTCCAAGAGTGAGAGCGAGGGTGACGCGGCATCGCGGCGACGCCCTCTCCCTTCACGCAAAACTTGGCGCGTTATCGCAGCAGAAGGTGTTGCCTTTCACCAGTTCTGCTCCATTAAGGCGCGGTCGTGATGTGACGTCGCAGCCGACGGGAATTTACCTGTCGCTTCACTGCTACAAAAGACAGATGTCGGCTTTTTCGCTCAATGTGCCATTTGACGCATTGGTATAAAAATTCATCCGCCGGAGGGTCTCATTACAACTTGTGCAGAGTAAATGTTCCATGTAGATACGTCTGCCATAAGCACGTCGCGTATAACTGTCACTTATAAGTAACACTTTTGAAAGAAAGCCAACTGTCCGGCATCTGGGAGCAAAAGGAGAATGTCTGTACTTCATCAAATCTCGTCTTATAAAATCAGGTGATTGATTGCTCTTACTAAATGCTGCTAAGTGTCCTCACAGGCTGGACAAATCGGTCTTTGAGAAATTCAATAGAACAGAAAGCTCCCTTCTGAAAATTTATAGCGCATGCTGGAAGGCTATCTATCTATCTAATCGGAAATTTATTATTCAAACAGTGTGCCTTATTCTATGGCTTTAATAATTAATTAATATTTGTGGTTTTACGTGCCAAAACCACTTTCTGATTATGAGGCACGCCGTAGTGGAGGACTCCGGAAATTTTGACCACCTGGGGTTCTTTAATGTGCACCTAAATCTAAGCACACGGGTGTTTTCGCATTTCGCCCCCATCGAAATGCGGCCGCCGTGGCCGGGATTCGATCCCGCGACCTCGTGCTCAGCAGCCCAACACCATAGCCACTGAGCAACCACGGCGGGTATTCTATGGCTTTAGGATAAGCCTTCAGAAACGGCGACTTGACTAGTCCTAATGGTCACTCATCATCATGGTCTTCCATGTTGGCAGATGGAGATGGAGCCGCTGTGCGTTCGAATCTTTAAAGGAGTCTTTCGCTATTTGATGAACTAGGGGCAGTCTAAGAAATACTCTTTCATTTAACCTGACCTATAATATGATTCCCCTGAGATTTCTGTATTTGCTAAGCTGCCGTCTTCCATTCTTTGAATGTTACGGCTATGATATTTCGCTTCGCTGTTCGTACTAGGAAGTGATAATTATCTTTTTTTTTATATGCTATTTGTGAATGATAGTGACTGAAGGGGGCTCATGCATCAAGAATAGCGTAATATTAGGTTCATGTTCGGGCCCCGTGAATTTCGTGCTTAGGTTTTCTTCCTAACCTTTCATTAAGTTCTATATGCGCGCATAGCACGTAACATCATGGGACCTTGTAACATCTTGACTCCTTGCAAAATCATGTGCCTTGCGCGACACGTGTCAAATATAAGATTGCACTAAGATGTGGCAGATACTACATTGGACAAACCGGTAGGTGGGTTAACGTTCGCTTGCATAAGCGTGAACGTTTCCTGGGGGCAGCTGGAGGGTCGAACTTGGCTATTCATTGCCGTAGTTGCTTGGGCTGCCCTTTGTTTTCAAAGACTGAGATTATCGGCAGAAAAATGGCCAGCTGGAAAGATTGCAGAGCCCCGTAGCCATGGCGACGCTTTAACGATGGTGATAGCGTTTGTTCGCCGTCAGTTGCGGTTTCTCAGAAAGAACTTTTTTTTTCCATGTCATACACACGTGTTCGGTGCCTCAGTAGGCTGCCAGCATTTTTTTTAGTATTTATACCGCACCCCTAGTTAAGATCACTCTGTGTTTTTATTGGTTTTTACGTTGATTTTCGGGTGCGCACGCGTGTGATCTATAAAAGCTTGGCGTTCATTTCATTAAATCATCAGTTGACAGTAGCTCTTCGTGTTGTCCCTTGGTTCAAGTCCCGTATTTTGCTTGTGGCAACTTCCCAAAATCATAAATATAGCGTTTTCTGGAACCATTGTACCGTTAGTAGAGAATTGTCAGTGTGTAATTTACGAAAAAAAATGTTTTTATACACTAAGAAATATTATTGCGGACACGTTGAAGTTGCTATGACCTGACATGTACAACAGAGAACCAAAAGCGGTGCGAAGGGCGGTGGGAAAGTTATTGGAAATGAAATCATCGTATAGCAATTTTCTGAACACTAGCTACAAAACCAAAAGAAAACAAATTGGATAGTGCGTTATGCTTCATACATCAATACCCACGAACGCGGTCATTATGAATTTGTGGATAAAAGCGCTAGCCTACGCAGAAAATTGGTGAACTTGTATGAATGATCGCAGTACTGGGCGTGAAATATGGAAAACGATGAAACGAAAAGGTATCTATCTCAGAAATAGATGCACCATACCAAGTACGCCAGCACATACGTGTGTAATGACTCATCACGCCTTAAAGCTTCAAAGGTACAGGACCACACAAACATATCAATGCTATGTAAACGCCGATTGTAAGGCCTGGCACAGAGATGGATCTGCAGTTTATTATATATTTGTGTAGCCAGGAAGACGTTAGGAGCCGCTGCTCAGCCTAATAAGGAATGACGGTGAGGAATAAAAGTACTCGTAACCACACATTGTCGGAGTGCCGGTAAAATTTTCGGCAGTAATGCCCCCTGAACTTTTATACGTACATCTAAAGGAACGATAAGGTACTTAGGTGCCACGCTTGCCCATTTCACACCAGCATAGCAAGTTGGCGTAAATCCCCATAAGCCGAATCAAGAACCTGAGCTTTCTGAACAACTATTTCGGGGGTAACTAAAAAGAAGAGGTCTGCTTTATTTGATGCCAGGCGTCTCATGATCAATATTTTACAACTGCTCAGCATTTGTTGTTGGGTGAAAGGGAAGTTACTGGCTTACTATAATAATAATATTTGGTGTTTTACGTGCCAAAACCACTTTCTGATTATGAGGCACGCCGTAGTGGAGGACTCCGGAAATTTTGACCACCTGGGGTTCTTTAACGTGCACCTAAATCTAAGCACACGGGTGTTTTCGCATTTCGCCCCCATCGAAATGCGGCCGCCATGGCCGGGATTCGATCCCGCGACCTCGTACTCAGCAGCCCAACACCATAGCCACTGAGCAACCACGGCGGGTAAGGCTTACTATCAAACGTGCAAAAATTGTTTCAAGGGGTCGCATTTATTGCGGCGACTAAGAACATCAATTTCTTTCTTTCGCGATAAAAATTAAATCTTATAAGTGCCCAAGTGCCTGCTGAACAAGTAACAATCCTATATTCATTTTCCTATACCGTAAATTAGAAAAGTGCGCTGAAGCCATCGACGATGATTGTCAATGTAAACAAATAGCTGTGCGCTTCTAGAAAGCTCATCCCTTATTAAAGGAAGGATGCAATTGAAGGCGTATATTCGTTGTTGTGGGAATATTTAGGAAGTTTTCGTTGTTTCATTACGAAATTACGTGCAGAATGGATCCATTAACTAGTACATATGCCGCGGTCGTATGCTATACGTAGAAGTCAGTTCGTGAAACATGTCTTGGTCTGCAAGGGCGCGCGCGCCAGTGTGAAAGGCGACTGCCGTCCTTCTTTTACAGAGCGACCACAACATGAAAGGGTGGTAGGAGTAGATGAGGGCTGCTCTTAATTTCCACAGTGCTCCACCAAGTGCATCTGAACCTTCGGATGCCCCAAAGCTCTCACGGGACAGCATGTGCATCTCAAACAGCTACATACCGCCGCGGAGGCTTAGCGGCTATGGTGTTGCGCTGCGAAGCACGAGGTCGCGGGATAAAATAGCGGACGCGGCGGCCGCATTCAGATGGGGGTCTAAATGCAAAAACGCCCGCGTCCCCTGTATTGGGGGCACGTTAGAAATCCCCTAGTTGTCAAAATTAATCAGGAGTCGCCCACCACGGCATGTCTCAGAATGAAATCGTCGTTTTGGCGCGTGACAACCCAAAACTCAATTTCATTTAAAGAGCTAGAATCGCGTTCGATGACGAATGCGCTGCGAATGCGGTTGCTTGAGAGGTCGCGCTCTTGCCTCGGCACCAATTAAATGACGGAGAAAGTCGGACCACCACCCACTAAAAAAAAAAAAAACAATGGACAGAAGTGCCAAGGAAAGTCATTCGCTTAAAGAGGTAATCTTAGTCCTCTCTATAAAATGCCTCGAACTGCTGACGTTAAAGGTAGCATAAGAATATGAAAGTTGTTCATTCAGGCGAAAGGCTTAAGTGGCGCATGGATCAAAACATGACAACCGTTCCACTCTGTGAAGATGGAATGGCAGCAAAAACTGACGACAGTCAAAGCTCTCAAACGAAAAGCAATGTAGTCTCGCTGCCACTCCATCTTCAAAGAGTCGAATGTTTCTGATTGTTTGCGTTGCGAGTCTGGCGTCGTTGTTCGTTCAGAGGTGCCCGGTCTCGCGATTTTGGCTTTCGTACGGCATCGCGAGAACGTTCTTCGTCGGTGGTCATTGCGCGCCGGCGCCGTTTACATTCTTGTTGCTGTTCCCTCCGGCGATCCTCGTATGCATGTTGTTCTTCAGGTGTACGAACTATACGTGTCCGCCCCATCGATAACGCAGCTGTTTTGAGCGCCGATACTTATCCTGCTTATATACTGCGATAACGTTGACGACACGCTATTGTTCACGGCCAGCGTTCTCGTCTGTTCCGCATTTTGACATCCCCGCCGCCACACTGAACCCATATGCGTTTTTTAGAAATCGTTAAATCCCTTTCTGTGGCCGGATGCCGAAAAAACATTACGGAAGGTTAGTCATATACAGATTTTTCTGTAAAAAATCTGATCTCCGACGTTTTCGAAGAACTGGCCGTCCGGCGTTAGGGCACAATAATTCAATGGCACCAAAATTGACCGGCGTCGAGCCCCCGACCATTGGTGGGAGCCAAACTCATAAGCTTTGGCATTAATTAAAGCGAATTGAATCAGAACATAGGTAATTAGGATAGAGTTAATTAAGGCAAACAAATTTTGGTGGGAGTCGAACTGTCAACCTTTGGTAAGACCAAAATTCGATGGCACCCAAAACTGATGGTGCCGCCATTGATGATCGAACCCACAGTCTTTGGTGGGACTCGTACCCACGACCATTGATGCTACATAAGGCAACAGTAATTAGGGTACGCGAACCAACGACGTTTGGCGGGAGTTGAACCCTCGGTCTTTCGTGGGACCAAAAGTCAGTGGCACCACAATTGATGGTGGCACCATTGATGGTCGAGCCCACAACCATTGATATTAAGGCTAGGTTAGTTAAGGCATAGTTAATTAGGATAACGTTAAGGCACTCGAATTCACAACCTTTTGTGGGGGAAAACAAATAATAGGAAGTAAGAACGCATTCAAAGGAGACTGGCAAGTAATTTAATGACTGTCTCGTGAGCATGCAGCGTTTCGCCTTCATCCTCTTTAGCTTAGGCTAAAGTGAATGTCAACTTTTTGTTTATAGTATACCTTTAAGTGCACGAAGCCAAAACAAACAATAAATGGTGTATCCTTCTGTCTTCCTGCGCCCAGTCATCCTTGGTTGAATATCGCGTGACTGGCAGGTCACTGAAGCTGATTTGCAGTGGCGCGAGCACCGAGTAACACTATATTTCTTGCGCAGCACTTCCGTTTCACGTTCTGAGACGGCCGGGGAAGAAATTCAAAATAAATCGGAAAAAATAGTACGGTACAGATTTCATAGGTCTCGTTGTCAGAGCATAAGTTTAGTTAGAAGTTGAGTTACTGAAGTGTCTGGAATAATAAGAATTGGTTAGAAGTCGCTGATTATCGCACACCAAACCACACAATCAAATACTTTAGTGACCCGACACGTGAGCGCGACTTTGGCGAAATTCCTGGAAACCAGGAACTAGAGAGCGGAAGTAATGACGTCATTAATGACATCACAGACAAGAAGGTGGCACGATAGTTAACCGGCTAATTAATGGAAAACAATTGCCTGGCAGAGAATGAACATCTGCCTAGCCGAGCGGATATGACTTCAATCCAACAACTCTCGCTTCTCCTCTCCTGGCCCGCAGCTGTTCGCTCGCTCGCTTGCTCGCAACAGTTGCGCGCGCGCGCTCGTTACATGCTCTGACGCCAGCATCTCAGAGGGCGCGTAAGCTTCGCTTCGTGCGCCGCTCGCTAGGGGGCTATGCCCCACCAGGTGGCGCGCGCAGCACTTCCTCTTCGCCTCCCTCGCTCCTCTCTCGCATATCGTGCCATGGGAAAGACGTTAACTCCCTCAACCTAAAAAACACCAACGCCGAGGTGCAAGTGCCACTAAGACACCTAAGTCAAAGATTCAAAGGGTCGCCTGCCATTTTTTACACCTGTAAATTTACTTGTCCAAGAATGATCTTGGCTTCTTGCAGAACATTAAGTTCCAACCGATAAATGCGCTCATATGGCAACCCAGGAGGATAAAGATATTTGCCTTCAAAACCTGATTACTTCACCCGCCAAAAAGCTAGCTCCGTGGTTTCCGAGATCTACCAGACCGCTTTGTTTATTGCCTCAATGCTCGCTTGTGAGTTCTACGTTCCTGAAGCGTGCATACATACAATATGCATCCGTTCATGCGGAAGTCCGTGGTCGCCACCATCCTACCTGCATATTGCACTGCTGAGGTGTACACCTTTAGAAGCGCCTTTCCTTTTTCATGCACCTGACGGAACGGAGAGCAACAAAATGCACCATGTCACCGATAAATCGAATCGTAGTGCACAGTGGCGCTCAAGTGAACCACAGTCTTTAGCATTGCTTGCGCAAACATTTGCTCAGTTGCATTGGTGGTATTGCTGTATAATGAGAAGGAATAGATAGCAGTGCAGCTGCTTAGCGCTGTCACTAACTTGGCGTTTTTAAGTCTGTGTGTTTTTCTTTCGTTTCTTGCTCCATAATAGCCTTAAAGCCTAGCACCAATGTCATTAATACGATAAACTTGGCATTAAGGTAGTTCCGACTGTATAAAGACGTTAACGTGTCACTTAAGGTTCAACACAAAAAGTATGACTGCTATTTCTGTCTGTTTCCGAAACTGCACAACTTCAACGAAACAACATGAAATTGTCGAAGTATTATTGCTATACGATAAAAATTTTCATTTCAAACTACTACTGCCTGCTATTTCTTTTTCAAGTAAGGTTTGGCCTAAAGTACTTGCTTTTTAAGAAATCCATTTTTCCGTGAAGACGCTGCCTGCACCAAGCGTTGTCAAATTAGAATTATGTGCAGGCGCGATGACAATGAATTCCAAGAGAAAGGGAGAAGCAGAAGTGGGGTGGGTGCAGAAAGGGGGCCCATCAGGGGTAAAAGAAAAAGCAAGCGTGGCCGCGTGTAATTCCCCCACCGAAGTTTCCGCACGGGATGCAGCTGCTGCGCAACATCTGCTGATAATCGCATCTATCACTAGGTAATGACCATGACTTTGCAATTCAAATGTTTCACCGGGATAACGAATCTCTCACCCGCGAGCTCGAAATGGTCGAGCATGTCTATAGCATGGTTGCCTGTGCTGTTAAGCATGTTTAGGGGAAAACGAAAGAAAGCATGTAGGCACCACGATTCTAATGTCCATATACTGCTAGGGGAAATGCTAATTGGTCGGAAAAGAGGACATATGAGGCAGTCGCGCGCTGATGGCAGTGAACACTATAATGCACGCAATATGACGAGACATGCCCTGCGGGATAAACGTATGTGCAGATTCGGGCCCTGTCCACGCAAAGTGCGCCGCAAGGCGCTTGTGGCCGTTCGACGCAACGTGTGTTGTCCAGGAACGCGGTGAGCGCTGAAATAGTTAATTATACGGTGGCGCTCAAATGTCCCTCTTTCAGCACGCACGCATGCACCATCGCGTTGCGTGCAGACCGTTGGTAATCTGCATAATTGTCTTTCCTCGCTGCCTGGATTAGGGGCGTAGTTTGCATCCTTCACCTTGTTTGTAGACGCTGATGAAGACAGGTGTATGAAGTGCTGGGGGTCATAGAGCCACGGCTATTGCACGGCGCTGAAAGAATTAGTAGCCAACAGCAGGGTAACCTTTCCCAAATCACACTTAGGTCGACGAACGAGAAAAAAATAAGGATTATTGACCAAGATGATTATGCACCGCTTAGACGGGTGGGCTTCAAGATTATGAGCCACCGTTATAGAATACACTGGTGCCGCCTCCACTGCTTTCTTTTCCGTCATACAACATCGAAGCACACTTTAAATGCACTTGGGTGTACCAATCCCCTACTTGCTAACGTACGATCCTTTAGTATAGATACGGCGTTTTCTCAACGCATCGTACTCGAAAGTTAAGGAATGAGTAGGCATCCAAAGGAACTCAGGGATGTGCAGGTGTATGACGGAAGTTGCCAAGGAGGTTGGTGAGTTATGTGACCACAAACTAGCAGGGAATGCTTAATTGCGCAAATCTTTAGTACAGTCATTCAAACCTAATCTGATTCTTCAGATGGTAAGTAAAACTAGGCCAACAGGTAGGTCTAGAGCACGAAAGAATTTTTTCTGAAGCATATTTGTCCGGCTCCGGACAGGCCGCCATAGGAATTTGAACCTGGCAACGTTTAACGTTAGAACGTTATCTAGTGAGGCGAGTCTAGCAGTGTTATTTCAGGAATTAGAGGGTAGTAAATGGGATATAATAGGGCTCAGTGAGGTTAGGGGGACAGAAGAAGCATATACAGTGGTAAAAGCGGGCACGCCCTGTGCTACCGGGGCTTAGCGGAGAGACGAGAACTAGGAGTGGGATTCCTGATTAATAAGGATATAGCTCGTAACATACAGGAATTCTATAGCATTAACGAGAGAGTGGCAGGTCTTGTTGTGAAACTTAACAAGAGTGTTTGTTGGCTTCTTATGATATGACTAATAAAAACTGGGCCCTTCGGTTAACCCCCTTTCTTCTCGTTTATTAGATAACGAGGGTCTCGAATGCGGCTACAAGGATGCCTTAAGGTAGCATATGTGGGTTTATTGACCAGTTGCCTTCACCCAAAAAGATCACATTCTCGTGACGCCTGCGGCAAAAAGGGCGTTCCACGTCCGCCGCCAAGGTCTGTGAGTGGCGGCGCTGGCTAACACTCCTAGGGTTTCACTTGGACACATAAATACCGAAGAAAGCGGATGGGGAAACAGCGCCGCGGTAGCCCACTTGGTAGAGCATCGCACGCGAAATGCGAAGGTTGTGGGTTCGGTTCCCACCTGAGGCAAGTTGTTCTTTCATCCACTTTAATTTCCATCAATTTATCGTTTCTTTATTTAATTTTTTTTAAGCACAAGTAATTTCCCCTATGTTGTCCTTGGTATCTGAGTTTATTGGCTTCTTATGGTAAGATTAATAAGAGGTACAAATGGAAGGTCGTACAGGTCTACGCCCCTACATCCAGTCATGATGGCCAGGAAGTCGAAAGCTTCTATGAGGACGTGGAATCGGCGATGGGTAAAGTCAAAACAAAATACACTATACTGATGGGCGACATCAACGCCAAGGTAGGCAAGAAGCAAGCTGGAGACAATTCAATGGGGGAATATGGCATAGGCTCTAGGAATGGCAGGGGAGAATTACTAGTAGAGTTTGCAGAACAGAATAATATGCGGATAATGAATACCTTCTTCCGCAAGCGTGATAGCCGAAAGTAGACCTGGAGGAGCACGAATGGCGAGACTAGAAATGAAATAGACTTCATACTCTGGGCTAACCCTGGCATCATACTAGATGTGCACGTGCTCGGCAAGGTGCACTGCAGTGACCATAGGATGGTAAGAACTCGAATTAGCATAGACTTGAGGAGGGAACGGAAGAAACTGGTGCATAAGAAGCCAATAAATGAGTTAGCGGTAAGAGGGAAACTAGAGGAATTCCGGATCAAGGTACAGAACAGGTATTCGGCTTTAACTCAGAAAGAGGACCTTAGTGCTGAAGCAATGAACGACAATTTTATGGGCATCATTAGGAGTGTGCAATAGAAGTCGGTGGTAACTCCGTTAGGCAGGATACCAGTAAGCTATCGCACGAGACGAAAGATCTGATCAAGAAACGCCAATGTATGAAAGCCTCTAACCCTACAGCTAGAATAGAACTGGCCGAACTTTCTAAGTTAATCAACAGGCTTAAGACAGCATACATAAGGAACTGTAATATGGAGAGAATTGAACATGCTCTCAGTAACGGAGGAAGCCTAAAGACAGTGAAGAAGAAACTAGGTATAAGCAAGAATCAGATGTATGCTTTAAGAGACAAAGCCGGCAATACCATTACTAATATGAATGAGATAGTTCAAGTGGCTGAGGAGTTCTATAGAGATTTATACAGTACCAGTGGCACTGACGAAGATACTGTGAGAGAGAATAGTCTAGAGGAATTTGAAATCCCACAATAATGCCGGAAGAAGTAAAGAACGCCTTGGGAGCTATGCAAAGGGGGAAGGCAGCTGGGGAGGATCATGTAACAGCAGATTTGTTGAAGGATGCTGGGCACATTGTTCTAGAAAAACTGGTCACACTGTATACACAATGCCTCATGGCCTGAAACATACCGGACCTCAAACATACCGAAAATTAATCTGCAGAAAACTAAAGTAATGTTTAACAGTCTCGGGAAGAGAACAGCAATTTACGATAGGTAGCGAGGCACTGAAAGTGGTAATGGAATACATCTACTTAGGGCAGGTAGTGACCGCGGATCCGGATCATGATACTGCAATAATCAGAAGAATGAGTATGGGCTAAGGTCCGTTCGGCAGGCATTCTCAGGTCATGAACAGCATGTTGCCATTATCCCTAAAAAAAAGTGTATAACAGCGGTGTCTTACTCGTACTCAGGTATGGGGCAGAAACCTGAAGGCTTACGAAAAGGGTTGTACTTAAATTGGGGACGACGCAACGGGATATGGAAAGAAAAATTATGGGTGTAACGTTAAGGGATAAGAAAAGAGCAGATTGGGTGAGGGAACAAACACGAGTTAATGACATCATAGTTGAAATCAAGAAAAAGAAATGGGCATGGGCAGGACAAGTAAAGAGGAGGGAAGATAACCGATGGTCATTAGGGGCTACGGACTGGATGCCAAGGGAAGGGAAGCGTAGCAGGGGGCGGCAGAAAGTTGTGTGGGCGGATGAGATTAAGAAGTTTGCAGGGACAACATGGCCACAATTAGTACATGACCGGGCTAGTTGGAGAAGTATGGGAGAGGCCTTTGCCCTGCAGTGGGCGTAACCAGGCTGATGATGATGATGATGATGATGATGATGATGATATTTGTCCGGATAATGGACAGATGTGAAGTTCATGACAATTAAGGTGGTATCTGTGTCTGCCAGGCGTTCATAATACACGGCGGTTCCTAGGTTGGGGGCGGCATTCATAATACACGCCGCAGCCTAGGTACCTCCTGATCAAATGCTTATAGCGCGGGTGCGATTTACTTGGCGAGACTCCCTTGGGATCTACCGCAGGCAGTTTGTACGAAAAAGATTATCCGAGCATGTGCTGCCAGATGAAGAGATCATGCATTCTGGTCCCTGTTACTTCACAGTTGACCTCCCTATGTCACCCTGCTACACAGCAAGGCTACGTAGCTGTGTAGCTACAGTGACATTCGCTGTTGCTAGGCAACTGCCTAGCCACATTAGCCTTCTGTAGACGAGATATAGAAAAAGATTAATTGTACAGTGAATCTTGTTTGTACCTTGATCACCACTGATCGTCATACTTTCAATTGCCTTCCCTCTTCCGTTCGCTGAGTAACACGTTAAAGCCTGAATTCTCCGGCCGACCATACAGTCCTTGCGTAAAACCATACTGCCCGGTGTACAAAAAAAGAATTATGCCGATCCAACCCACATTTCGGATATTCGTGAAACGAACCTGTCTTGAAGTGGTCACGAAATGCGATAAATTTTCAGATTTAATGTTTGCGCTTTTGGCATAAAGAAAACAAATGCACACGCATGCGCTTTCACGCTCGCTTGCTAGGCAATGTGACTACTCCTAAATTTGATAATATTTATTGATTTCTACATATTTATTTTAAATGTACCACCCATTTACTTTTTTTGGTAAATCCCTGTTGCGGGCTTGAGCCACAGCTTGAAATAATAATCATCATCAGCAGGCCGCCATAACCTGTAAGAGAGAAAGCTGGCGTTCTCACGACCGAAATAGGTGTACATGTGCGATTGTAACCTAACTGTAGGCGAAGTAGACAAAGCAAGGTCAGAAATGTTTACGATATTAAAATAATTGTGTGCTTGAGGACGTATACTTCTTGTAATGCGCATATTTACGTATCAATTGCTTTGTCATTGAGTAACTCCTTAGAAAGGTAGTGCTGTCGTGCGTGTGCGCTTACCCAGCCAGTTCAAACAGTCAGGAACGTCGGCGAAGGTTCACTTAAAGAGCTTTGCTTTAAAGAAATTATCCCTTTTGTACATATACCATACTTGCCAGGTGGTCACCATGCCAGTGGGATCATTAGGGGTGCTATGCTGTCAGGCAGAGGGCAACAACATGTTTGAAATCTGTTTAAATTAATGACGTGTTTGGACAGCACGGGCCTGACTCGCACAGCCCCGACTCGCTGTGAAGTCAAAATATTTAGGTTACGCCACGCCGAAGCTAGTATACGATACGGTTGTAAAGGTGATTATGTGAACGAGCAGAATTTCGGAAGTACACTTTCTTGAGGTTTTCGCGTCTAATTTATCCTGAAGAGGACTCACACATGAGCCAACATACAAATTATGAACGCGCATTTGACGAAATCCAAAGTACCGAAGCATACCGAGAGATAGAATAAGCCCCCTATTACCAAAGTTGAAAGGTGAAAACGAAAAGTTGATTGTAATGCATTGCACTGGCGTTAATCAAACATTTATGAGAAACTAACCATGGTTGCTCTCAAAGAATGCGCATAGCATGCTATGAAGTTGGTTACTTTAGGCTTTATGCTGCACAATGTGCTATGGATGGCGCTCCCCTTACCTCTGTAGCGCCCGCCGACGGCGCCACGCGGGGACGTTGAGGTCGGCGCTCTCGGCCGCGAAAGACGAGGAACATATAATGTAGGGCGGCGTGTGCTAGATGTGCGATCATGGCACGTGTATTGCTGTTCGAGAAGCCTGCTACGGTGGTCCTCTTGTCCTGGCGCTCCCCTGCGACACCTAGGTTCACGACACCTACATGCCTCAGCCGTACGCAGGAACCAGCAACATCATCGGTATCTAGCTTCTCAAGTACCACATAAAAACGTTATGCCTCCTCTGCGATGGCCTCAGGTATCAACGTATCCAATGACAGCGTCTGCTTTTTGGACTCGGGTCTCAGCGACATCGTTTCCGAACGATAGCTTTCATGAGGGAAGAATGCCCTTCACTCACCTCCATGCCACCCTGTGGTATCGCATTGCAACACGAGAACAACACTGCATGATTCCGCCGTATCGACGTGTAGTGTCTACAGCTATGTTGCACTGCTCTGAACAGCTGGGCACGACAAAATTGTGGTTTCTTCCTAAAGAAAGCTAAATACTATAAAAATTGTGCTCCATAGAACGCTTTTCTGTAACCAAACAGGCATGCTTCCGACGTTTCTCATAAAAACAGCTGACAAGAAAGGCAATAGTGAGCCGGAGTAGCGCGGTGATACCAGCGAAACACAGGTTACTACTGCAGGGCCGATATTTTGTAGGGATGCCTTTTCGCGATGCTCATGCCTTTCGGCGAGCTTACATTCCCCTTGTGGACAAGCGGGCGGAGCGTCTAAAGTGGCTACTCACAAACGCGAAAAGCATCGAATGGCATTGGCATCAAAAATGCGTAGGTGCATCATCCCGTCCCCGTACAACCGGGTATTATCGCAGTGTTACCACTACTGCAGCTCACTCTTGTCTTTCTCGGCAGCTCTGTTTCTATGAAGAAAGCCAGAAGCTTGCATCCTCCTGTTCGTGTCTGCGAAGTTGTCTATGGGGTACCATTTTAATGCGTTTAGCTTTCTTTAATGTAGTTGCTCAAGGTAACCCGCATATATCTTTTACATCTTTTGTGTGATCTTTTGTGTGTGATACATCTTTTTTTTTGCGTGAAGGTAAGTACAAATATACAAGTTCATTTCACCGTAGATTGCATACAAAAGTGTAAATATTTGTGTATGGGGCAATGAAAGGCACTTTATTTCTTGAGAAACGTAGAAAAGGGGAGTGTTGAACGTTGAGCCAACTTTAAAACGCACTTTTTTTGGCATCCTAGCCTCATTGGACATGTGACTTAGTGCCCACTGCTACTAAAGCATGTGCAACACCATATTAAACTCTTTGAAAGGGATGTTTTCCTTGGCCACTTGCCGCCAAATGTTACCACCACTTTTCCATATCTCATATGTCTGCTACTAATTTGTTTCTGACCTTCTTCATAGGCTGATAAGGACGATAGCACAGCCTAAATTTATGTTCCACTGGGTCCACTGGGTCTACTGGGTATGGGCTACTGTGTATTTGGCACTTTGGCCGCTGTGTACGTGATGACCATACCGATGATGATTGTGGTGGTGATGATGATGATGGCAGTGATGAAGATGACGATTGTGATGACAGCTGGTGACAAAAATTTACAAGGCGATTCAACCTCGAGTTGAAGTTTATCAGACATTGTCGCACGACAAGCAATCTTGCGGTTCATAGAACCGATTGTCACCCATAACTTGCATGGGTAGACAATGTTTGTCATAGACTTTAACTGAGCGTTGAATCGCCTTGCAGCTTCCTTTCTAACCATTGAGACATACTACGACCTAGGAGAATCACTGCCTACAATAGTGCCGAAATGAATTTCGTATACTTAGTTAAGGTGTAACATTCAAATGAATCATAACTGAGTATCTTGCGATTTAGGTGCACGTAAACGCCATTTTAATGAATGAGCTGTAGTAGTGGAAAGTCCTCGCCTTTGAAAGGAAGTTCAGGGATGGCATTTCCAAGCAATACGAGACTAAAGAATCTAAGCCTAGACTTAAAGCTCTTCTTGTGAACGGTTGAGCAATGCGTGCTCTGTAAAACGTGCTTTGCCTCATCGCATCGCAAACAACTTGCCGCAAGTGGGAACCGAACCCACAACCGCGAAATGCGAAGGCGAACCCACAACCGCGAAATGCAAAGGTTGTGGGTTCTGTTCCCACCTTCGGCAAGTTGTTTTTTCATCCACTTTAATATCCAGTAACTTATCGTCGCCTTATTTTCATTTATTAAGCGCAAGTAATTTCCCCTATGTTGTCCTTGGTGTTAGTGTTGGTTGGCTTCCTATGATGTGACAAACGAAGCGGCACACGCCGCTGCCCGAGATCATACAAGCCGGGCTTTCCTACCAGAGGGGTTCCGAAAGGCGACGAGGTCAGAGAATATTCCCCAAGAATGTTCGAATTTCTTGCAGCATTACAAATTTGGAACAAGGGTATGCCCCTCATCGCACCCCGGTCTAACCAGAGAAGAGACATTTGCTCTGTGGCGTATTCAAACAAACTCCTAGTTACACGGCATTATAATGCACAGAATGCAGCCGATCCGTTTCTCATACTTTTGCTTGCCCTGCGGAGCACCGGACAGCCTTTGTTACATGGTGATGGAGTGCCCTAATCTTGCTGAACCCAACAATCAAGAAGCTTACCCATGAACTGAAAACAAAAGCACAGAAAAAGGTCGCCAAGAATCTTGGGCGGCCATGCTCGTGGCCCTAGGCTTGGAGCAATAGCGAAACCTGGTGAACCGGGCCAGGGAAGCAGCAAGGGCCCATGGCTACCTGGACCGAGGAGGCCACCCGCCTTCGGTGAAGAGAGAACGCTTTCTCACTGATTCGCGCTATTAAATATTTGATATCTCTGTTCTACCACCATGGCCTCTGTATAGGTACCAAGTCGGCATTTTTTTCGTCAGATTTTCCTCATGAATACCGGTCCGGCAACGGCACCGAATGCCGTGCTTTTCCTTCGGACCACCGTGTGAAACGTTGTTCAATGGGAGAACCAGTACGAGTGATATACCGCTTATGAGCATGTGTAACTGCTCTCGAGTGGAGAGCACACACTGCAGAGTTCTCCATATCGGCCCTTCGATGCATTTGGCAAACTTTGCGTCAACAATGTGTTCTATACACTGCGCCACTTGGTGTCCGGTAAGAATTTCTTCTTTTCTGTCTCGGGTGATGGATTAGCCAGTGACGTCTAAGCGGTGTTATACGTAGCAACATTGAAAATTTCGCATAGCATGTTTCCCTCGAGCGTGTGTTATATAACTGACTTCACTAAACTCCTCTAGTTACCGCTTTCCTCTTCATTCCACCTACAAGTGAACAGAGATACTTGAATGGGGGCTTGAGGCGTTCGTGGCAAATGCGACGGTTTCGAGTCATGGACGTCATATTCCATGTGCGATTCCCGTATAACTGTCTAAGAATATTCGGACATTCCTGGCAATTATCAGGAGGTCTCATTATGATTATTAGGCTACTCAATTTTAAGGTATGAATATCTGTCAAAGGCAAGAAGCTCTTTCAAAATTTGCTCCTTATGCCCTTTAACATCTACCACGAGGCGGCAGATAACCTTCAATCCATTTGTTTAATGTAATGCTACAGGTGCCGGCTGCAAGTATTACATTGTTGTATTTTCTTCCATGTTCATCATTCGTCCTTTTTTTTCTTTTCTGGAAGCAGGATAATAACAACAGACGTAAACATTGCAGATTCGTTAGCCAATGCATAAGACCCTGTTGTTTTAATTCGTTTCCGTTGAAGTAAGAAAGTGGTAAAAAACTTAAGTTAAATATATGTAACCTAAACATCAATTCATAAGTTTATTTTTGAATTAATGTGTCTTTTAAAAGCGAACCCTTCGGCGACAATCTGAGACTTTAGGCCCTTGAACAAGTTATTGATATACGCAGTTATGCAGAAATGCACTGGAAGAAAAAAAAATTGCCATAAGATGCTGATATCAATGGACAGTGAACTCAATGTGTTTCGGTATTTTATGGGGAAATTAAGATCTGCAGGACACTAATGGTTACTGCAACAGCCCTTAAGTGCACGAAATTGAGTTTGCCTTGTCTTCCCGTCCCGTACGTCCATGAATTCGGTTGCGCTGACGAAAGCACGAAGCCATTTTTTTTTTACTCAGGCCACCTCATTATCCCCTGCTTCTTTATAGCCACTGCTTGAAGAAAAATATAATTTATCCACCATGGTCAGTGAAGTAGTGTGCATTTGTGAGTCGAACGGGCTAACAAATCGCGCAATACCTGTAATTGGCAATTAGTGCAAAGCTGTGTGCCTCACAAACACTCTGAAAGCCGTGACGTTTGTGCATGCATTTCGGATGCCAGAACAAGTAGTATTGTAGTGAACGAAAATTATACAATGTGCACCGCATAGATATGGTTCGTCACTAGATGGTGGTGTGTTTGTGGGCAGTTATTCGTTCTCATGTTTGTAAAACCAGCGTTGGTGGCACAAGGAATGCATACATGAGAATGATGACAATAAACCTCCAACATGGCGCATACCAACTTTAGAGCGTGCTCCGACAATAAGGTAGTTGGTTAAAAACGACGTTGAAACCATCCGAAACATAATTGATGGTTGTGACTTCAAAGTGGCAACGGCATAAATTTTTACGCAATAGCTCACAGGATACACAGCCGCCAAAAGGTTCTGTACGTATAACAGCACTGCGAGCAGCAGGAAAATCGCACCACTAAAATCTCGTAGGTCGTACTGCGTCACTTCACTAGTGACATCGGTCGTAGTAGACGTTTCCGCTAAGCAGTTCGTTAATCCCCCGGCGGACCTTCAAAATAACGATTAGCATGAGGCCTCTGCCCAACTGCTGTGAATAAAATGTTCTATAATCCTATACATTTCACTTAAGTAAATCAAGCCTAATTAGGCGCAGGAAATCTGAGGGTCCTAAAATATTGCCATGTATTATATAGTTCAAACGTAAAAGCATTCATTAATATCTCATAAAGAATGGAATTGGCATATATCACAAAGAAAAAAGTTCAACATTTTTCATTGAATTCATAATATATTTTTCCGTACTATCACGCAAATATACCTAATAAACATGACAATAAACAGTTTTTTTATATACTTCAAGTTATTACAGTTTTGTACTACCGTATTCCTTCCCTTCACAAACCGCCCAATGACTACTGGGTACTTTTCCAGTTCTCTATAGTAGGTGAAACCAGTTATTTGAGGAAGAAGCGGGCAAATAAATATAAATAGTGGTTTTCGCCGCAGGAGAATGCTGCTATCGCAATAAACGAGTTCAAAGCAGAAGGAATTGCCGAAGTGGTTATCTTTCTTTATCGTTTGCCTTGACGCAATGTTTACGCATTTCCAATAAGCGTTCTCATGAACAATCAAAGTTTAATTAAGGTTTTTTGTGTGCAGGCGATTAACAATTGAAAGCTTTCAACAACAGACGCGCACCCGATAGGAGTTGTTTGTTGAATGAAAGTGATTGCTTGAAGTTCATTTGTAGTAGGCCACAATGCAGAAATTGTTTTTCAAGGGTACATTTTATATAACTTCAACTGGAAGCCCAAGAAAGTTACATCATAATAATTCCAGTGAGCTAAGAGCGCTTGGAGCTAAGATGCTGAGCTATGGTTAGGGCATAATATCTGCAGTTTTGGGAGCTATAAAATGTCAAATAGCAACCTCGTGACTGACGAAAATTTCATGATACTTTTGTGCAAGCGATTACGGCCCTTGAAAGCTTTCAACAACAGAAGCGCACCAGAAAGAGTTGTTTGCGAATCAAAGTGATTGCTTGAAGTTCACTTGTAGTATGCCACATTGTAAAATTGTTCTTCAAGGGGACATTTGATTGAACTTCAACTGGAAGCCCAAGTAAGTAACATCGTAATAATTCCTGTGAACTAAGGTCGCTTTGAGCTAAGGCGCTGAGCTATGGATAAGGCATTATAGCTGCACTTTTGGCTGCTATAGAATGTGAAACGCAACTTCGTGGGTAACGAAAATTTCGTGATACTTTTGTGCAGGCGATTACGATCCTTGAAAGCTTTCAACAACTGAAGCGCGCATGACAGGAGTTGTTTGCGAATCAAAGTTAATGCTTGAATTTCACTTGTAGCAGGCCATATTGTAGAAATTGTTTTTCAAGGGGACATTTATTGAACTTCAACCAAAAGCCCCCAAAATAACATTGTAATGATTCCTGTGAGCTAAGATTGCTTTGAACTAAGGCGCTGAGCTATGGTTCCGGTTTTATAGGTGCACTTTTGGCACAGAACAAACAAACCACCAAACAAACAAACAGTAAAAAAAAACAAATAGTAGAGCAAGTCGGCGGTGAAGTAGAGGTAGAAGGAAAAGTCGAAGTAAATCAAAAGGGTCGCTTTCTTGCTAGGCGTATGATTATGTCGAAACGTGGCAGTCGTCGCGGGGTAGACCGGATCATGGCTGTAACGGATTTCACGGCGAAAAATTCCTTAGTGTTTGACTTCTTTCCCACCGGGCTGTCCAAGAAGTTTCTATTGCTCTTTCATTTCCTTGAAGCTTATCTCATGTTGTTTCTTCGTAGTTTGTTTACAAACAGCGATCTGACTTTGTAATCGCGAGATATATTATTGTGTTCTGAAGCGTGGCGTCGTGCTTTCACGCTTAGTTCCGAGAAACCAAAAAAGGTTGGGGAAGAGATCGGTCCAAATTAATTTGGTTTTTTGTGAGTGTGTTCTTCGGGGGTGGCGTTCAATAGTATCGTGCGCCAACGGCTATGTAAGAGCTTCTTGCTTCCTTGAGCGTACTTGCCGTATGTGCCTTGGGCCTGCGTGAGTGACCAATGTGCTTGTCTGCAGTCTTGCGTCAGTACCTGTAGGCCTGTGGCTTGCAAAGGCGACAGTAGATTCAGGAAGCAAGAAAGGTGCCACAGTTTGCACATTACGAGGTTACTTACATCTAATAACGCCGAAGGACCCAACAAAACTCTAAAGAAATTGAAGTAAACGATAAAAAAATTAATCCCTAGCATTTAGCCGAGCGAGAAAAATGAAACCACCAGCTCCATCTCAGCAAAACCCACCTCGCCAGGCTGTGCAACTCTTCCGGCCTCAGTTCATGGCTTGGTGATTGTGCCGGCAACCTTCCACGCCATCTGAGCAGTTCTTAACTACAGAGAAATTGAGGCTGTATTTTATGACATTCTTTCAGAAACCAGCGATATGTTTGGCGCACCGAGCCGTTTTCTGGTTCTCACCTATCGTGGCTGCTTCCTTCCTTCTTTAAAATACCTTCGCTTTTTATGTAGCTTTCTTTATCACACAGCTGAACCTCACATCTCACGGCGACGGCCGTAGCCAGCTTCGGTCGATGAACCATATTTATTCGGCTACTAGACATTCGCTGCACCCTTCTATTTTGTCTCCTGTCTCGTACCCAACGTATCGGCCACGTACGCACACTCTTGCTCTATTTGTTTGTTGCTTTCCTTTTCTATTTTTTCCTTTCTTCCTTCGTTCTTTACTTTTTGTCCTAGTAGTAGCCACTCCGTTGTCGTCAATTCGCTCCGTTGTCCGCGTCTTCCCTTGGTTCCCGTCAATATCTCATCCAGGTTTCCAGTCGGTGTTCCACCGCGTTGCTTTTTTTTCCTTTATTTGCTCACTACTGAAAGAGCGTTTCCTTTACTTCTTGCGACCACATTATCTAGCGGCGAGCGTCTCCTTACTTCCCTTTCGATTTTCACCTTACATCACTGCCCAGGCGTGTCCGGAAATTGTTGTGCCACATGTTCTTTGGCCACATCTTAGCTTAAAGTTATAGGAGGGCAAGCAGCCCTCACTATTCCAACCTTTCTCAACGCTTCCCCTTTCACTTCCCTTTCCTCGGCGCTTTGTCTTCCAACGCCGATTGCTGGTGCTGGCTTTTGCTGTGCTTTAGCTGTTGTACTTTGCTGCACGCAACTCTCACGCCACCGAGTGTTCCACTTCACGACGTCCGCGCTGCTTTACTTGATTCGCGAATGTGGTTTGCCTCTGCGTGAGGGCACAACGACGACCCGTAATCCGATTTGTTTCTTGCCTGACGTTTATTTTATATTCGCAGGGTTGCACGTTTGTATGGTTTTGTAGGATTTGAGTGTCGCTGTGGTAACAGGTGTACACGGAGAATTTGCGAGTCACCGGTAGTAATGAGATACAGGCTGCGACGCATGTTCCAGAGTGACCGTGGTGATCCTTTTAATTTGCTTGTAGACATTTCGAGTAAGAGTTCCTCTGGCCTCCTCATGTCCAGCCAAAACTTATCAAGAGGATCACGGAATGTTTACATGGAATGTTTCAAATAATTGTAACACGCCCTTGAGTTACTTCGACATTGTAGACTATATATTAAGATGCAGAGCCAAGAGACCTCCCTGTGGGCAACCAGGGCTGAAACTTTGCGTGCCAACAGTAGGGCTGTAATACACAGCCTAGAGAGCGGAGGAAACAGTTTTCAGAAGCACTTGCTACGATATTGTGTCAAGGAATTCACCGCTTATTTTGAGCGCATGCGTCCATCTTTTGATCAAACTAAGCAACAGCAGTATAGCATGTGGGAACGCCTGCGCTCCTCCCAACACACATTGCAATGGACAGAGAGAGAGCTTGGGCTTACGCGTAGGAATTAAATGGTCGTTTATACAGGCGTGCGCCTGCTATTATTCAAGATGTCGTCACATTTTCACGGCTGCCATGCCTGATGGTGTCGTCATATTTTACTTGTGCGATCAAGCTGCTGTTGCACCTGCTTGTCTACGCTGCCTCCCCATATCTGTGCCCATTATTTTATTTCGTACATGACTTAATGTTATCGTCTTCGGACATACCACCGCCGGCTACCAAAGCGCTAAAGTTTCGCTCCTTGTGCTATCTGTCAAGTATCAGCATATTACACTTGGATTGTGATATAGTTGAACTGGACAAATAAAGCTAGCATGACGTGGTCGCCTCCACCGGCTCTTGCTAGCAAACGTAAATCAGGCTGTGGTAGATTACGTGTTGCAGGAAGAAACCCTGAGCACGTGTAAATCTTACGCACGTTAACTTCTGAATTCAACGGTGGGAGATTAGAGCTCGAGTCTCCTCGAAAGAACACTGTGCCTCGAAAGAACACTGCAAGGTTGCGAAAATATATTTTGAATTATGGCCCGCTGTTACCATCTGCCTGTACACAATTACTTCCTCACATTACAGAAACAAAACGTGTAAAATTCGCTAGCACGAACGTTATGACATTACACATGTATCTACTGGAATAATTTATTATATAATTTCTACGCCTGCTTGTAGTTTCAAGAATAAAGAAGCTCACTTGAAGTGTGAAAATTCGTTTGTGTGCAGTAGACGAGAACCAGAAACTGATGTTCGTTGTGTTCGGAAGCTTATTGAGCCACTAAGATAAAAGTGTAATCTTGAGACGACATTTTTCATTCTCTCTCTCTTGTATTTATTGAAGAATATTGACTCCATAGCAGCATGATACGATACTTGGTGGTTGGGAATGGCCCGACTTCTTTGGAATACATGATCACAGATTTATAATTTGCTCACAGACTCTAGAATGGTCGTCCCATCCTATGACCTGTGACCATAGTTGCCGATATCATCTTCCTGTGAGTGTTGCTTCGCTTATTTGCTTAGTCGGCAGAAGTTTGCCAAATCAGGTGTTTCCGTTTGTCCTTTTAGATTTCCAGCCTCAGCACTATTATTGCCTTGTGACATCGAGAGGACGTGGTGATAATGCTAAAATTTTTTGATCGTGCCTCAAGATGTGGCTGTGCAGTTACCATAATTGTTTGAAATAGAAATTTAACTGAGTGGCCGAAATTTTAGTGGGTTTTAGTTCACAGTGTATAATAATTTAGCGTCTATGTACGAACGCTGCTGAACACTGTTGCACCCACCCCTGGATTACCTTGATCACAGAATTCGCCTTGAGAATACGTAACAGAGCCCGAAATATTGAACAACAAAATGAAAACGGGCAGTCCTTTCCACATTTAAAGCAACATGAAAGAAAACAAACCACCCTTTCCGACACGACTGTAATAATTTGGTGCATTTCCCCCCTCCCTCTTCCTCCGATGCAGGACCCTACATACCTTCTATTGGTAGTCGCAGATAATGGCAGCTTGCTATCTTCGCGCCGCATGGTATCGTCAGCACAGTAGGACCTATCGTCGACGATTGCTTGCCTCAGCTGCGAAGCCTCTGAGGAGCAAAACTGCGAAAAAGAAAAAAAAATATCGGAAGGAAATCGAACGGCCATGAAGTAAATGCACTAAATTGCCCGCAATCAATCTTGCTTGCTCATCGGCAGTTCTTCTGAAGATTCCGTGCGGTGCTTTCGAGAGAAAGGTCAGTGTGGGGAAGAGTCTTGAGCGTTAGTACAAAGCTGTGGCATTTATTGGGGGAGAGGCACAAGAATCTCTCTTTTTAGTAACTCAGCCCGTTACCTGCACGAAAGGTATGGACGTTCATTTGAAGCAAAAGGAAAGAGGTGAGTACGCATGCTTTCGGTTAGTCTAAGAAATCCGCTAGCTTCACTTAGGAAGAGTGCCGCTGAATATGGATACCAGAAAATAAAACCGAGTGTGGGACCAGTGGGCAAGCAAAGAGGCCATCTTTGCTCACAGTACTCGCCTTTGCACCCAAGAGTACTGTGTGGAGTTGCCTTCGAGCGCGCTGTCTAGGTTTACCCTCCTAACTATTTGTCCAGCTGTCTCGCCCTCGTGGCCGCGTTGAATTGCCGTAGTGATCGTTGGCAAAAAATCGCGGCTGTATCCCATAAGCTCAACGATTGCACATCAGAAATAGGATGGAGGTGGTGCGCTCACCAAAATTACTTTCCTTTGCCTGTACAATCCGACCATTTGAGCAGACGACCGATGGAAAGCGACGGAATAGAGCAAGGCAATCTTGAGCGCAATTCTGTGCGTGTGACTAGAGTATGTTTCCTGGGAATGACAGGCTCTTGTCCCTATTGAGACGACCAAGAATTACTTCGGCAGGCAGAGGAAGGCGTACACGCGGTGAGCAATGAGGTGAGTGCGGACACAGGGCTAGCGAAGAACACTGCGGCAGAAATCGACGTAATAAGGTGAGGAGGACAGTGCAGAGGGTTACACCACTAAGCAACAAATGGACATGCTTTGGGAGAATTATTGAGAAAGAAAGGAAATAGAAAAGGAAAATGGGGCAAATTGAGATGGCGAGAACATATAGCCACTACTTTCGAAGTGAAATTGAAACGGGGTAGCCGGTTGGAAGGGGGAGAGGGGGACGGTCTCTTAAGGCCGTTAGGTTTGATAGGCTAGACGTCATGGCCCCAGTGTGTGCGAGCGAGAAAACCCTTATAGTGGTGCAACCGGAAGCACCCTCCAAAAAGGGAAGCAAAAGTTAAGACATTGCCTCTGCAATGACGTCGAAAGTGCTTCTTTTGTGACAGGCTTTGCGAGGCGAAGGTACTGAACACAAAGAGAATGAAATTAGGTGTCTATTACTAGAAATATTCATATTAGTTTTGCTTTTAAAATATAAGCTATGTTTACTTCTTTTTTCAACTTTACCACTTCTGCGGCTGCTGTCTCGCCGTTTATCTCTTGCAAAATGCGCGGGTCGTCTTATAATTGCCATTCCTGCTGGCGGCTGGCTGCACAATTGGCCTGTACCGAACATATTGCAAACAAGCAGGGTATATAATGCGAGCCGAAATGGTCCGCGGCGGCAGGTGATGCATGTAAGCGCGGACATAAGCTCCATGATCAACAGGCCATTCTTGTTATGCGGTCGTCATTTTATTGCCTTCGCGCTGTTCTCATCTTTCCTTCGTTGTCACGTTATCGTCATCCTTCCGCCGTCTTCACTTTGTCCCTGTCACTGTCTTGCTATATTGCCGTCGGCACGATGCCATTTTAAGCGTTCGTCTTCATACCGTCAACGTCGTTCCATCGTCATCATTCCGTCGTTATCATTACATCGTCATCAGGGTATTATTGCCATGCTGTTATCGTCATCGCGTAGCCGCCAAAGAGTCGCCGTCATGCTGTCTTGGTCATTCGATGATCGTCGTTTTGTTGTAATTCTATTGTCGTCATCCAATGTCCTTGTCGATACGCTGTTGTCGTCATTCCGGCATCGTCATACCATTGTCGCCGGACCGTCGTCATCCTCCCATTGTAATTATTTTAGCATCGTCATACCGGCGTCGTTATGCCAGTTCCACCATTTCATTATTCACGCCATTGTTGTCACTCCAGCAGCTTGCGTGTATTCGCGGGCTTGTTCAACGCTCGGAAAAACACTTTTATGTAGCCCGTATTGCGGAACAGAAGCCCGCATCGGGAGTTTTTCATGCTGGTCTGCAATTTTCTCATTGACATTTTTCATCTACTTGTTATATTGGTGAAGTTGCCTAATTAGTTAGGAATAATTACCTAATTAGGCGGAATGAAAAAATATAATCTATCTCCAAACGACGGCAAACAACGTTATATTGATTCTGTCGAGCTACGTGGCATTCACACATTTCAAACCCTGGCTAAAATTAGCTGGGACACAGTATATGGGTTCTGGCGAAAGTGTACTTTTGAGCAAGCTCTTTGCGTTTCAGAGGTGAACTGTGCCCCGTCCGCAGAAAATCTTCAATGAACGCATCAGGAAACCTACTGAACGTAGTACCCCTTAAATCATGCTGTATTGAAATTCTTATTATCGGCGATATTTCTGAGGTCGGTGCATTTTTGTGCCTATAGGCCATAAAACCATTTGAATTGTGTGCGTGGTTTTCTTTCTTCTCTTTTTTTTTTGCTTGGAGGCGGGAGCAGAATGAGCGGCATGCTGCCATCGATGCAATTACTAATCACGGGGATATATTTTTTTGTGCAATTCATGTGTAACTGTGCCATAAGTACATATCCTATTCCAGGTCATTTTGAGCAGGTGCTTTCATAGCGAATGTCTCCGGGAAGCGGACGTACACAGGGAGAGCGTAGTGGGTTATTTATTTATAGCGAAGACAGAAGGCCGCTAGCCTCACTGTACCTGGGCTTCATCAAGACGTCTGCACTGGTCAGGAATCGTAATATTGAACAAAATGAACAATGTAGCCAGGAAATTCGCTCTTCACTTCCTTGTACATGGACTTCGTATGATACACAGCAACACCTTCATACACATTGTGCTACGCCACTCGCGGCGGTGGCTTAGTGGAGAGGGCGTTGCGCTACTTAGCACGAGGCCGAGGGGTGAAATCCCGGCTAGGGCGGCTGCGTTTCAATAGGGACGCAGTGCTTTACTGTGCGTTGGGTGAACGTAAAGCATACCGGGCGTTCAAAAGTTCTGAGAAGTTATCCCACTGGGGGTGCCGAACGATTTGATTTTGGTTTGGCTGCGTAAGACATAGATATTTATTTCTTTTAATGCGTAGCTGCTGATTTTATAGAACAACTTCGTAAAGAAAAGAGAAAAAAAATAAATTCTTCGCATCGTCCTATATCTACTTGTTTCTGTGCATTTACAATCAGCTTGGTTGTTGCTGCAGATGACGCAGTGGAACTTCAACACATCTTCAAAGACGATGTCTATTCTCTTTCAATCGCGACTCACTGGTGCTATACATGAGACTGAGAAAATCATATACAGGAGAAATTGCGTACGGCTGATACTTGCTGTTTTCCATTTTTATTTAGTCCCATGGCCAGATAAAACCTTCCCTGCCACTCCTTCTGTCACCGAGTACAAAAGCGCAATAAAACAGTCGACAGATAGTTTTCGAAAAAACAGAAGAAATGGGGACAAGTGTATGAGGCAATGCTTCCTCTCTGCCCGAGTCAATGCCTTCCTTTTGTCTTGCACGGCAAGCAAGTTCCTGTTTTCCTTACATCACAGCTACATCTTGCTTTTGGTCAGTTGTTGGCAATAAACTTTTCGTTGGGTTTCCATTTTCGACGTCTTTCACTCCGAATAAAACCCGGTGAAAACCCGCATCAATTTGGCCTTCCATCCTCTTCTACTCGTTCAATGGGAATGCGGACTGGGGATAAAAGCGGAAGAGTACGAACAGGGTTTGTGACAGGAGGAAAAGTGAGTCCAGAAAAGATAAAAAAGTTCGCTACTTCTTTCTGTATGGTACGTTTCTTTATAGCCGAGGAGTCTTGAGAGCGATCGCTACGGCTCTCTTAGTTGAGCCCATGAGCAAAACCTACTACCGTGCCGGTATCCGTTCGAACATTTCAGTTCTATTTCACTATCTCGTTCCTCGCTTTGCGAAGTTGTGGTTTAGACACCTCAAAAAATTATTTTTATTCGCCACACAGGGCAAGCCACGTAGTGCTCGAAGGGCGAACTCCTTTCGCGATAACAGATTGGCTTTCAGTTTTTTTTTATGGCAGGGCTCCACTTTGGCCTTCCCGTACTGTGCTGAAGCTCAAGGCGCAATGCCATATGTCATTTGCCGAAGCCCCGGTGGATGGGTGTGATGAAATTTACGACGTCTGTAATCTCTTTCTGTTGTGCCCCGACGTTTACGTCATATGCGACGCACGTCACTTTCTCAGTTTCAAGGTTGGAAAGAAAACAATGCTTTTGATTCCGAGAAGTGGTTCATTGCCACTTTAATGAACATGGTAATATATTCGACAATGCAAGGCTCTATATACTACAAATTTCAGTTCACCTCGCGAAAGGAAATACACGGAATTATACATCATACACAAGTTTAATTGCCTACACCCGACGGGAATTAATTTGCCACGTGGCAACTCGGTATCTTTAAAAGCGGTAACTTAAATCTGAAGTTAGCATATCGTCAACCAAGGCATAAAATACATTATGCGACCAGCTAACCTTAATTTCTTAACCTCACCTATTCCTCCATTTCGAAAATTGTTTGCCTGTCTACTAGTCACTTTAACATACTCTTTCATGTTTTTACGTTTATATCAACTGTACGAACCCCTTTTCCCAAGTACACCTGCCCCTGCCTGCTTATGCGCAGGTCACCCTCCCATTTGTTAGTCCGGTTTCGGTTCCCCCCCCCCTTTTTCCGTTACTTATTATATTTTCTGAAACACCCTCACCAAGACATTCCAAAGTCCCAGACGCGAGTATACTTTTTTCGCCGCCTCAGCAACACAGGGGATCGCCATTTCTGTATACCGCTGTAACGACACCTACGTTGAGCTACTGGGGCTAATGCCCCTTGAAGGACAATGCCGCTGCCTTCCAGTTGCCCCATGCATTGCACCCCAGACTCCTTGTCGCCATCTTAACTCCTTCAAAATTAGTCGACGCATTGCTACTACCTTAGTAAAGCCACTCTTTCAACTGATGTCGTTTTTGGTCTTCTTTTATTTGTTACTCGTGCACTGACCGCCTGACCGGCTCTTTTAAAGCCACAAAAACATGCCGACAACGACACCCCTAAATGCTCCTAACCTCTCGCTTCCCCAACATCCTCCCATGCCCCTCTTTTTTCTTGTTCTTTCATTTTTTCCCTCCTGGTGCCCTCCCTTTTCTCTCCTTTTATTTTTCTTTCCTCCCCGCATCCCCACTCTCCCGCTCTCGTCCCCTCGTCTTGGAAATAACGCTCACAGACGTAAGGCGACAGCGCTCATTCTCCTTGAAGTCTCTCCCTTTACAACCAGCCGTCACCGATAACAACCGCACATGACGTCACTGCACTAACCCTTTAAAGCTAACATGCTGAGGATGACGAGGCCGCCTTTGGTGACGATAGATCCTCTTATGGAAACATTTGCCAGCCTTTCTGAGGCACCTTATCCCTCTTTATAACCTTTATACCACAGTGTGCTATTCCATCTGTCAGCCCCTCTCATGATTTTCGATTTCCATGCCAGGTAAATTTGAAGATTTCCTCAGCTTGGAGCCCCAAATACTCCCATGTATATACTCTTATAATAAAGTATAATATTACAGTAATATAAGTATAATAATACAAGTAATAATTACTATATAAAAGTATTATATTATAAAGTATTATATTAAATACATGCATATAAGTATTATATATATTATAGTATTAAAGAGCACTTTCCTCGCCTACTCCGATCGCCTGTTTAGTATACAAATTTGTACGGTGTTTCTTTTTTTAGCGCCCCAACTTAAGAAAGAAATACCTGTGACAGACATCACAATTATATCCCGTTATTTAAATTGCTCGATGAAGCTGCCATTCCTTCTACGTGAAGTCTACATCGCTAAGTAAATAATTAACATAACTGTGCTCATTATCTTTTTATTAATTTTTTGACGGCACATATTTTAATCTACCAATTGTAGCTAGTGACTTCGCAAAGCGATTTCAATTAAAACAAATTTTCTTGACTGCAGCTGTTAAGAGATATGAATGTTCAATTTGTTGGATGAAATGCATTGGTGTTCCAGTTACATTTGCGATTCAATGTAGAAAACAGCGTTTTTGTAAAAAGTACTTGGAACTCCAGTGCCTTTAGTCGGACACTTTGAACATTCGTGTATCGAAACTGGTGCAATCGAGCGAATTAGCTTTTTAATGGATACGTATTGCAAGCTCACTACCTATACTTCTTAGGTGAAAAATGTGCCGTAATATAAGTGGTTAAAAAGGTAATTAGCCCAATTATGCTAATTATATGCTTAAGCGTTTTGACTTCTAGTAGAAGTAATAACCGCTTCATCAAGTAATTTAGATGAATGATTAGAATTGTGCTATCTGCCATGGGCAACGTTTAAACATTTGGTGAAACTAGAAAAAAACACCCTACACGTGCACACAATACAAGTGAGAGCAAATGGGCTTACAGGGACTGTTCTTTTTGCATTCTCACAAATCTTCTCATTGAGCTGCACTACTCGAAACTCGAAGAGTCCGGTATTTACATTTGAAATAAAAGTTCATAATTGAAAAATCAATATAATTGCACAAATAATGTTTTTGTTACTTTAGTGTGTGCATTGCAATATATGAATTCAAATCGCTACATACAAAAGGTACATCCACTCTGAATCAATTTTTAATTTGCACCAGCTTTAAGATACAGCCTATCAAACCTGCAATGAAAATGTTTTGTTGTTCGCTTAAATTTTTTAACAAAACGCATTTTTTTAATGATATAAATCACAAATAACAGGAACACCAATGCATTTCATCGGAAATTCCGGGAACACATACCTCGAAACAGGCGTGGTCGCCGAAACTCGGGCTAAGTGGATATGATTTTCCAACACGAACAGCTGCAATTCGTAAATTGCAATTTGGGCCGTAAAGTATTTAATTTAGGAGGTAATTGTGCAACTTTGTTAATTATTCAATCATTTAGTAATACTGATGTCTGCTTCTGTGTGTAACCTAGCTCCGACTGTGGAAATCTGCTACATGATATGGGTGATCCCAGAAATTGGGTCAACAATAAAAAAATACAGCCCTAAATATTCATGTATGAAAGGGTAAATTTTCATCCACGCTAATGTAGTAAGAAAATACAAAGTCCATAAGGACTTTGTACTTTCTGAGAAATCCACACGGGTTTCTCTGGAAGAAAACTTTGCAATTTAGGAAACATTGACATTGTTCCGAGATTCTTACGCGAGGCAAACACCTTTCCGGGGTGGTCGCTCTCCCACCTGAGTTAATCACGAAGCTAGCAGATTGCTTTGTAAGGGCGAATTAATCGACAACTCTAAGTACAGGGGCACAAATTATGACAAATAAGTTCTACGGAATCCCGCAGAACTGATTTGTTGTGTGCCTCTACGCTTACCGACAAAGTGGTACCTGTCAGCGTATTTTTTTCGTCTACTTCGTGAAGCATATTTTCACAGGTGAATCCCAATTCAGGAGACCAAAAGAAAAACGCTGTCATATCCATCTAGTCTTCCTTCTATGTAGATGTCTATGAAGGGCCTTGCGTTTTTTTCTTTAGCAATTGGTTGTTTCCTTAGTCCCAGGTGGCGATGGCTCGATGCAATCGGCGATGCGTCAGGAAACTAAAACAAACTTTGCACAACTAGTAGAAGACTTTATTATAGGGGTGATAAATGAGTTCCTTTTGGAACAGCGCTTTTTGCTTCATCTTTGTTCTTCATGTAGTGCCAGTGCGCGCATTCGTGCTCTCCGCAATATAAAACAACGCAATATATATACAACGCGAGTGTTCGCCTAGCAGCACTAGTCCTAGGTTGTAGCGGTAGGCTTAAACAGGTTGGCGCTATATCGAAAAGGGGAAGCGAGCACTTCTCGTCGTCTTCTTCTCTTTCACCAGCACCATGCGCACTGCCCAGTGCCTTCAATGCAGTTCCTACATACAACATGACCATATAGTGAGCAAAACGAGAACAAGACGAAAGCAGAAGCCAACGTTTCGACAATGTGGACTTGCCTTTGACAAGGTGACGTGTCCACTTATCGAAACGTTGGCTCTTCCTTTCATCTTGCTGTCGTTTTGCTCATTATCCTGAATTTTCATCTCCCGCATTTTCCGTGTTTTCCCATGACCATATAATGTCACCGCATAGGCCTCTCCATGCACACCGACCTCTAGTAGTAATAATGGATTAGATTCAAGGGCGTATTTGTTTCATTTGATTTCGCTCAATTTCGCCACTGGGCTTAACGTTCGGCTGATTTGCCTTTGCCACTGAATGTGTGCCCATTTTTCTGCAGTTCTTCGGTTGGTATGTTCCACTGCGACATAAAAGTTATGCAATTTTTTTACATAGCTAGCTAAGTATAGCACTTCTTTGTTCATGTACGGGTCATCACAATTGTTCGCACGAAATTCCTCATACATTGCCTTTCTCCACGTGACATCGCTGGGGAGACGGCTCACTTTGTGTATCCACCCGATTCGACGTTTGAAATTTAGATTCATACCATGTTATCGGGGCTGTGCATAACTAATAAAAAGTAATTAAGTTAAAATTGTGTTCTTAATGCGGCAAAAACATAAACATTGCATGAGGCAACACTTCGTGAGATGGAAGCAAGCTCACTTTTACTGCATCGCCGTTAGTTTATAGCAACTAATTACCGCTTCACTAAAGCTGCACTTCAGATAAATTCTAGCAGCTGCATCGAATCTCGTATTTCATTTTTCGGTGGTATGTTTTATAATGCAGCGTTTTCAAATCGCGAAACTTAAAAATGTTATATTCCTAAGAGGTTTGAGCATGCCAACGCGTTGGCCTCAATGGGGGCTAGACGTGTTCGTGATAATCGGAACATTTTTGTTTTCATTTATAACATGTATATGTACTTCAGTATAATTATTTTTTTTACGGAACCGCCATGAGCTAAGACTAGCTACTTGGACCTGAGCAAAAAAACCCGTGGGATTTTCAGATTGTAAAAACGCTAAGTATGGACTCCAACCGGCGTTCGTGTTGTCTTTCTCTTCTCGTCCTTGTTCAATGGTGCGCTGGAACGATGTTTCATAATGTAAAAACGCAAGCTTGTGTCTTTAAACTCTAAAACGCATTAAAAGGGTGCCTCCAGAACCTGGTGTGCTCTACGCTGGTGTCTTTCAGTGCACAAGGAAAGGTTTTTGAGAAAACGAAAAGTGGAATGCGAATGTAATGGGCCGCAACTTATTGCGCTTTCTTGATTTACTGCTTGTCTGAGGAAACATAATGAATAGGCATGCATGCCCTGAGAAATTATTCTAGTTAGTTGCAGAGCTGCAACACACTTCCTAATAGAATATTCAAAGAGCTGTTACTCACCATAGAATAAAAGACCTGTTACAATGCCTCAATCTGGTATCGTTCCCGCCTTCACAAATATTGTGTCGCAGCATACAACAAATGCTATATTGCAATGTCATTAGCAATCCTACAGTTATTAACGTTGTAGTTTATTCTAGGAAATATAGTTATTAAAAGCAGTAAAATTTCAAATTTGACTGAGGATTGCGATAATACCACACAGGCATGGACTGCGTACTCGACATCATTCAGTGAGGGTGTCGATTCAGAACACCGAAGGCTAAGCGTGCTGAAGCAATTTGTTGCTTAAAAACTATGACTTTAGCTCAATGACACGGTCATAATTCTGGCGTATTAACTGATTTGGTAATACTTTGCATCTTTAGTTTCATAGGATAAAGACGGTAAAACACTGGGAAGCGCATCGAAACTCAGGAAAATACGCCCTACGTACGTGGCTAACGTATAGTAGCCGTCGCCGTATTGTAAACGTCGCAGAAAATACATAATTTGTAATATTTGTGTACAATAGGCGCAAAAGCTAATATTCGAGGACACACTGGTATCCCGATGCGTAAAAGAGGCAGCAACACTATTAAGAAGCTTCCAAATATTTATTCACAATCATAAGTAAATAACGTTGGCAGCCGGCAGCAGCAACTTGCCTCTCCTACTGGGAACTCTATGGTATTGTTTAGCGCTCCTACGAAATGTCTTTCTTTCTAATTTCTTAACAAATACTTTAACAGATACGTTTTGGTCACATTCCCGGCATTGATTCTATAGTTCCCGCCGAATTTTCAAGAGTACTGCTGCGCACCTTTATTTCCATTTATTCTGCAAGAACAATTTTCAAACTCGGTCATACTGTTGTTTTGTCACATCCGAAAACAAGAAAGAAAGAAAAGCTGGTGATCTGGTGATCGGGTGACAGCTGATCTGGAGCTGCTCAAAATTTTCACGCCCCGTCTTTGACTAATGGAGCATGCAGCAAAATTGTGCAAGCCAAATATTATTGCTATAAAATAAGCAAAATATGGGGCAGGAAGGATGAATGCCAAATGAGAAGAAGTTCAATAAAAGTAATATGAAAGATTTATTAGAAAAAAAAGAAACGTCTAGTGAAGAAGTGAAGTCTAGTGATAAATGGCACGCGTGGAACTCATATTGTTACTCTTTTTATGAGGACCACGGTAAACGTGATCGCACCGACATTCTACATAGTCAACAAAATACTAGGATTTCAATTATTCACATATGTGTGTTGCCCATAACGAACAGTTCTTTTTTACGTTAAAACCAAGACAGTCGCCAATTGTTCTGTCCAAGTCCGCGTTTTGCGTAAATGCTTCGAAATTCGCAAGCAAGGTAAAACAGCCGCCTATGCTATGATGTCTGCAACGTGCAGCAAAACCTGAATAATTAAAACTACGCCATCAGTTTTTTTATGCTTTGACAACCTACAAACCATGCAGTGCATTCAAATTTCAAACGTGTCAAAAAGTGCGCGCGAAGTGTTTTCTAGCTATTTATATGCCAATGCCCTCTCACCACTACGCTGGCTCTAGTCAATAATTATGTGCTACAGAAAAACGCAACTTTTCTTTATTCCCATAAGGGTTCTCATTTGCCTTTCCCTTCAAAGCAAGGAGTTCGTCCCGCGCGCTTAGCTTTACCCATTGCAAACATTAGGACAACTTTATTCTTGCATTTGCCTAAGCGCAATAGAAGGCAGAAATGTTATTCGAGGTGAGTCTTTGAAACTGAAAGCAATAAAACAAGCAAAACTTACCTTTTTAACGAGAGCTGTGCAAGCATGCTGCTGAATCCGCATTCTTCTAGCGCTTGGGAGGTTAGCGTATGAATGAGGGAACGTCTCGAGTTTTTTCCACACCCTGAAGAGTTGGTAATGTTTGCGCCACCATCACTGAAATAGCAAAGCACTGATTGCGCGTTGGCTGTATGTTTCAAATTGGCGCTTGCCATTAGTGCATGCTAATTATCTCGCGTTGAGAGGATTGAATCTCTTAGCGCAGCTTGCAGTTTTCATAAGTCAATACGCTGGTTTTTCCTAGGCGCTTTAATGAAGAGGAGACCCTCTTGCACAAATATACCACAATTTGCTGGTTCTGTGCTGAAGAATGTGCAATATCACCCTTAAGGCTAAAGTGTGACGATGACATTGCTAGCAAATAAAGAATGTCGTGAAGCTATTTCTACTGCTGTGTTGAGATGACAAATCAGCAGGCATGAAAACATGTCATGGAATAGGGTACATCCATTTAAGGTCTCGAAATGGACACAAAGTTCCCGCTATAAATAGCCACATCATGGATAATGGGCTTAGGAAAAGTAATGCAGAAACTATTTACAAGGAAAAAAGAAATAAGGAAACTCTAGTACTGGTTCTTCGACACCGCAAAGGAAGGGAGGTTGTTAGGATACAGAATGTAAAACAAGCACATGGGTAAAAAGGCATCAAAAGAAACATCATTTTTAGCACAGTTTGAAAAGCCCCATGTTAGCGTAGCAATTTTTTGTTGTGTAGTGGAAAAGGCGTTGAGAAACTCTGAAGCGCACACCACGATTTGAGAGGCATCTATCAGCAATTCAAGGAGCAGCCAAAGTAACGATGAAATAAGTTTGTCACAAGCGCATTATACTTATTGTAAATTAACTCGTATTAGGTACTCTAATCGGCATATTCGAATGCTTGCTTTCGCTGAAAACGAATATTTCTAAAGTTATTTATACGCTGCGTAAAAATCAATAGTCGACATACAGCTTCGTAAACAGAAACAGTGAGCAGGATTTGCCATCTTCTCGGCAGAATGTAGCCAGTGCAACATTGAAAAATAATTGGCAGAACCCATCTCACGATGACTGACGACGGTAATGCCTTTAGCATTGGATATATATAACTATACAACGTATTGCAACCGTCAAAACGAGTTATGCATGAGCCTTCCTGCAGCGAGACTACTCTCTCGCACTTCCCTAAGAACACTCCGCGTCATCTAGCGACACCGTCGTGAAGCCTGCGCGTAGCCTTCGAAATGCATGGTGCACCGTTTTTGAGCGTACAAATGCCGCGTCATGCGGCAACCTAGCTTTTATCTTATGTTCCTTTCTGGATACGCTGCGCCATCTAGCGGCGCTGCCAAAAAGTCCGTGCGTGGCCTCCGAGACGACAAGCTTAGATCGCCAGTGCCTGTGAACGCTGAGAATTGTTCCCTCGCTTTCCGCCCACCCAGTGGCACATGCTTAGTGGCCCAAGTTGTCGAGAGGTTTATTGAAAAGCAGCACATACGCATTGCATTTGTGGGGCAACCTGCTAAAGCTTTGTCTTGCTGTCTTCGAGGAAAGCTTCGGACGTGCGTTTGATTCCACCCAGCAAGGGGGAAACATAAAGCAACTTTTTCGCGATTTTCGCGCAGCACATTCTCAGTGGCACATGCCTAGTTACACAAGTTGACGTCAAGGACTTTCATTGAAGAGCAGCCCACACCTACTGGCACATACTCGGTGACCAGTTTGGCCAGTTTTATTGAAGAGTTATGCATACGCAATCCCGCATTTAGAGTCACCCATGTAGGCGGAAAATAGCTTCGTTGAAGAGCGGCATATATGTGCACATTGCCGCACACTCAGTGGTCCAATGGTTGGTTTCGAACCGTGTTACATCAGCACAGCAGCCCGATGTGCTACACATTCAGTCATGGATTACATAGTGATCCAGGTGATAGAATAATGCCTACATACATACATACATACATACATACATACATACATACATACATACATACACACATACATACACACATACACACATACATACATACATACATACATACATACATACATACATACATACATACATACATACATACATACATACATACATACATACATACATACATACATACATACATACATGCGTAGATCCCGGGAAGTGCTTGACGTACCCTAAGGATGCTACGACATTAAAAAGGTTCTGACGTCATCATCATCATCATCAGCCTAGTTACGCCCACTGCAGGGCAAAGGCCTCTCCCATGCTTCTCCAACTACCCCGGTCATGTACTAATTGTGGCCATGTTGTCCCTGCAAACGTCTTAATGTCATCCGCCCACCTAACTTTCTGCCGCCCCCTGCTACGCATCCCTTCCCTTGGAATCCAGTCCGTAACCCTTAGTGACCATCGGTTATCTTCCCTCCTCATTACATGTCCGGCCCATGCCCATTTCTTTTTCTTGATTTCAACTAAGATGTCGTTTACCCGCGTTTGTTGCCTCACCCAATCTGCTCTTTTCTTATCCCTTAACGTCACACCCATCATTCTTCTTTCCATAGCTCGTTGCGTCTTCCTCAATTTCAGCAGAACCCTTTTCGTAAGTCTCCAGGTTTCTGCCCCATATGTGAGTACTGGTAACACACAGCTGTTATACACTTTCCTTTTGAGGGATAGTGGCAACCTGCTGTTCATGATTTGAGAATGCCTCCCAAACGCACCCCAGCCCATTCTTATTCTTCTGGTTATTTCAGTCTCATGATCCGGATCCGTGGTCACTACCTGCCCTAAGTAGATGTAGTCCCTTACTCCTTCCAGTGCTTCGCTACCTATCGTAAACTGCTGTTCTCTTCCGAGCCTGTTAAACATTACTTTAGTTTTCTGCAGATTAATTTTCAGACCCACCCTTCTGCTTTGCCTCTCCAGGTCAGTGAGCATGCATTGCAATTGGTCTCCTGAGTTACTAAGCAAGGCAATATCATCAGCGAATCGCAAGTTGCTAAGGTATTCTCCATCAACTTTTATCCCCAATTCTTCCCACTCCAGGCCTCTGAATACCTCCTGTAAACATGCTGTGAATAGCATTGGATATATCGTATCTCCCTGTCTGACGCCTTTCTTTATAGGGATTTTGTTGCTTTCTTTGTGGAGGACTACGGTGGCTGTGGAGCCGCTATAGATATCTTCCAGTATCTTTACATATGGCTCATCTACACCCTGATTCCGTAATGCCTCCATGACTGCTGAGGTTTCGACTGAATCAAACGCTTTCTCGTAATCAATGAAAGCTATATATAAGGGTTGGTTATATTCTGCACATTTCTCTATCACTTGATTGATAGTGTGAATATGGTCTATTGTTGAGTAGCCTTTACGGAATCCTGCCTGGTCCTTTGGTTGACAGAAGTCTAAGGTGTTCCTGATTCTATTTGCGATTACCTTAGTAAATACTTTGTAGGCAACGGACAGTAAGCTGATCGGTCTATAATTTTTCAAGTCTTTGGCGTCCCCTTTCTTATGGATTAGGATTATGTTAGCGTTCTTCCAAGATTTCGGTACGCTCGAGGTTATGAGGCATTGCGTATGCAGGGTGGCCAGTTTCTCTTGAACAATCTGACCACCATCCTTCAACAAATCTGCTGTTACCTGATCCTCCCCGGCTGCCTTCCCCCTTTGCATAGCTCCTAAGGCTTTCTTTACTTCTTCTGGCGTTACCTGTGGGATTTCGAATTCCTCTAGGCTATTCTCTCTTCCACTATCGTCGTGGGTGCCACTGGTACTGTATAAATCTCTATAGAACTCCTCAGCCACTTGAACTATCTCATCCATATTAGTAACGATATTGCCGGCTTTGTCTCTTAACGCACACATCTGATTCTTGCCTATTCCTAGTTTCTTCTTCACTGTTTTTAGGCTTCCTCCGTCCCTGAGAGCCTGTTCAATTCTATCCATATTATAGTTCCTGATGTCCGCTGTCTTACGCTTGTTGATTAACTTAGAAAGTTCTGCCAGTTCTATTCTAGCTGTAGGGTTAGAGGCTTTCATACATTGGCGTTTCTTGATCAGATCTTTCGTCTCCTGCGATAGCTTACTGGTTTCCTGTCTAACGGAGTTACCACCGACTTCTATTGCGCACTCCTTAATGGTTCCCATGAGATAGTCGTTCATTGCTTCAACACTAAGGTCCTCTTCCTGAGTTAAAGCCGAATACCTGTTCTGTAGCTTGATCCGGAATTCCTCTAGTTTCCCTCTTACCGCGAATTCATTGATTGGCTTCTTGTGTACCAGTTTCTTCCGTTCCTTCCTCAAGTCTAGGCTAATTCGAGTTCTTACCATCCTATGGTCACTGCAGCGTACCTTGCCGAGTACGTCTACATCTTGTATGATGCCAGGGTTCGCGCAGAGTATGAAGTCGATTTCATTTCTAGTCTCACCATTCGGGCTCCTCCACGTCCATTTTCGACTAACCCGCTTGCGGAAAAAGGTGTTCATTATCCGCATATTATTCTGTTCTGCAAACTCTACTAATAATTCTCCTCTGCTATTCCTAGAGCCTATGCCATATTCCCCCACTGACTTGTCTCCAGCCTGCTTCTTGCCTACCCTGGCATTGAAGTCGCCCATCAGTATAGTGTATTTTGTTTTGACTTTACCCATCGCCGATTCCACGTCTTCATAAAAGCTTTCGACTTCCTGGTCATCATGACTGCATGTAGGGGCATAGACTTGTACCACCTTCAATTTGTACCTCTTATTAAGTTTCACAACAAGACCTGCCACCCTCTCGTTAATGCTATAGAATTCCTGTATGTTACCAGGTATTTCCTTATTAATCAGGAATCCGACTCCTAGTTCTCGCCTCTCCGCTAAGCCCCGGTAACACAGTACATGCCCGCTTTTTAGCACTGTATATGCTTCTTTTGTCCTCCTAACCTCACTGAGCCCTATTATATCCCATTTACTACCCTCTAATTCCTCCAATAATACTGCTAGACTCGCCTCACTAGATAGCGTTCTAACGTTAAACGTTGCCAGGTTCAGATTCCAATGGCGGCCTGTCCGGAGCCAGGTATTCTTAGCACCCTCTGCAGCGTTACAGATCTGACCGCCGCCGTGGTCAGTTGCTTCGCGGCTGCTGGGGACTGAGGGCCGGGGTTTGATTGTTGTATTCATATAGGAGGTTCTGGCCAAGTACTGCACCAGGGTGGCCAATCCTGCTCTGGTGAGAGAGTGCGTTACCGGTTCTGGTCACCGGCATCAGGCCGCACTCCAGGCCTGTTTGTGCAATTTCTCAACACACGGTTTCTTTTTTCTTTTTTTTTTGTATTTCCCGGAGGAGAATTGCGCGGCACCGGGATTTGAATCAAGGTCCCCTTGCACTGGAGACGGATACTCTACCGTCCCCGCAGGAGTTAAAGTAAAATTTGAATTATGGTGTTTTGCGTGACAAAAACCACTTTCTGATTATGCACGCCGTAGTGGAGGACTCCGAAAATTTCGACCACCTGGGGTTCTTTAACGTGCACCTAATTCTAAGTACACGGGTGTTTTCGCATTTCGCCCCCATCGAAATGCGGCCGCCGTGGCCGGGGTCCGATCCCGCGACCTCGTGCTCAGCAGTCTAACACCATGACCACTGAGCAACCACGGCGGGTCCCGCAGGAGTTGTACGCCTCATTAAACCTACAGTGGCGCCCTATTTGATCAGTCAAGGTGGACCAATCTGAGCTCGGTTATACCGCATGGATGGCACTCGGCTAGAGAACCTGGTATTTATGACCTGCACATGTGTGGCCACACATAATTGAGGATATAGATTTTTTTTTTTAGGAGGGTTTCCATACTGTCATAAAAGGAAGGAAAATACCTTTAAAAAAAACAAGAAAAAAAAACATTGAAGCCCAGTGGCAAAACGTAAAGCTCGAATGCCGGACGTGTGAAATTGTAATCCTGCTTCCCCTTCCTGACGCTCAGTCATAACTTCGAACGTTAGAAAGGAAATATCCCCGAAACCGTACACTTACCTACCAAATGGAGATAGGGAAATGTCACATAGGTAGGCGTATGCTGTTCTATTATTGTACAGGGTGACTGGCTTCTGCCAATGTTACGACTGCCTCTACGGCGAGGTGTCAGAAGTGCGTTGCTTAACCTATCACAATGATTAGTGCTGAAGCGGCTGTGATATACACTGACTTTAAATTGGTGTGCGTTCGTGTGCAGAATGAAGGGCCCGCGGCATAGCATGCTCAAAATAGGACCAGGTAGGCGGCATAAAATTATGTTAAGATATATCATTTAATAAATGTAAAGTCGCATTAACCCTTGGAAACACTCTGCTTCCAGGCTCTCCGCCGTCTTGAATGTATTATCGCTCAGCAAAGGAAAGTCAGTATTTTTTTTATCACGCACGCATGCGACAGAATGACTTACTGGAATGACCTCGATTGAGGCAAATTGTATGGCTCCGTTTCTTGGTTTACTGAGCGAGATGTGTTGTTTGATGTATGTTTCAGGTTTATCGACATTGAGAGACTATTCGGAAGGCTCATTTTCTTTCTATCGTTCAAATTAATCGCTACTTCACCAACACAAGAGCACACACTGGACCAGTCATTGCATATTCACGGATAACATGATTTTATACAAAATAATGGCTACACGAGGACTTCGTGCTCGCTAACCAACTATTACGATACCCACAAATTATTTTTGGTATTTGTATTTCTTGCCAAGATTGCATTTTTATGTTATTGTTTAAAACCGCTCTTCACTTATGTTTAATTGGCGTACGATTATTATTGCAGTAAGTAGGTGCTGACATATGCGCATATTCATTTATGTTAATTTCGAAACAGTACACTGGTAGCAAGAGTTTCAAGAGGGACGACATGTGTACAGGTGCAGGTGGAAGTGAAACGTCTCTTCGCAGAAGCTGTTGCATGTTTGCTTCGGGAACTCACGGTCCCCTGCAGCGAAAGACGCACGATTGCGGGTCGGCGACAGTGGTGCAGATTTGCTTGGCATGCAGCGTCCTGCTGTCGAGCTGCTTCGGCGAGAGTACGAGCACCTCTCTCCGGCTCCGTAGTTTCTTGGGCAGCTAGTTGTGACGCTCTCAGCTTCAGGAATGCAAGTGGCAGAGTTCGCAGCGTGCGCCGCCAATGCGCACAGGCATTCTTCTTCACGCTGGCGTGAGTCTCGCCGGAACAAAGCGAGATTCGCCCGTCTACGTCGTTGCCGTTATGTGCTGCTTAGTGCAGCAGTTTGTGCCATCGCAAGCAAAGCAATAGGCGGCCTGTAATCGCTGCTGAAGCGTGTTGAAGCTGCACTCCATAGGCGACGTCGCCTCCCAGACTAATCAGACGCCATAGACAGACCATGTGCGGAAACTGTGTTGTCACCTCAGCAGAAGGCCTACATCACCTACACCAGGCTACATCGCGTTGGCGCCTCCGCTGCGCTGAAGCCACCGAAGCGCTCACTGTCGCCGCCTGTTATAGTCAGGATGCACTACTTCGCTTCAATGCTCGTAGATAGTAGCGCCATGCCTGTCAAGAGAGAGCATATTTTACGCGTTCACGCCGACGTCACATTCGTTACAGTAGGTTGATGGCGGACCCAGGCATACAACACATTCGTGTTAATATAGCAGTGCGTGAGAAAGGGAAAGGAAACAGCGCTGTTGTCTGTCCCTTTCTCACGTACTGCTATATTGAGCTGTTGTCGTTCAAGTCATGGAAAAACCAATTCAAATGCATACGTTCCTGCCGCGTACAAAAATTGAAAAGTATAGAGAAATTGCATTTTGAGTTACAAGTTCACCTTAATTAGGAGTACCGGCAGCATAAGATCAGGAAGATGTCATCGAGTGCTATTTTCTCGTAAGGTTGTCCTTCTTCGCCCGTTATTATCAATAGAATCAACGAACCAGCAATAAACGCAACCACTTCGGCAAGTCCTTGTACCTACACCTGTAAACACAAAGAAAACTATGGCAGCTCGATATCGAAACAGCGCCAATGCAGTAATTGACCCTGCAACGTTTAATTTCGTGGGCAGACTTATTGGTGTTTCACAGCGAATAATGTTGAACGTCTGAGAGCCAAAAAATGAGAACAAGACAAACACGGCGCTCATACCCAACCGAGCTTCAGTGCCCATGAGAAAACGCTTAACGCGCGAGAAATGCAATAAAATTTAAAACAAAGTAATTCACTACAACATACCAACGGCTCAGAGCAGCGTAATTCACTCTCACGTGATGCGAAATGTACTTCTATGTTGTGAAGCATGTCTCAGTAAAAAATTGTAGCTCGCTGTAATGACTGACTGCATTGACTGACTGCATTATACCAGACTGACACCTGTAACTATATCCACAGCTAGTCCTGACCATCAAGAAACGACGGTCACACAGTTTGCGCTAGATAGGAACAACACTCAGGGCCACTGTGATTTACTGACGAGTAGAACGTTTTTTGGTGCTGTAAATTAAATAATATTTTCGGATCTAGAGCGGTCGAGTTATTTTTTATAGTGACGAGCACTACTGACAAACCAACACGAAAATGACAGCAGTGTCGGATGCCGCGAAAGCTAGATAAGGTATGCTAAACGCGAATCGTCACACAATTGAAATCATTGATATTATGGCACTGTATTGAATACTGCAATGTAGCAATGCCCCAGTACCTAGATGGCTAACCGATTGTCTGCATGAGGCCGACGCTTGGAGGATACGAAATCTGTGCACGTAGCGGGGCGGTGTATTTGTGCGTCAAGAAGATTGGGCAGATTAAATAACTAACTGATCACTCTGCAAATAAAACCTACCCAACGGAATATCATCTCGCCGGTAATAAAATATGCACGCGCATAGGGGACTGTTATTCTGCTCACAGCGGCAATGAGTTCGTGCTGTAATGTTACGTCTCACTCAATTCCGGCTCCCCGAACTTCCCTCGATTCTCAGCTGCCTCCGTGATTCATGGCTGCAATCGTCGGGGAACGAGCAGCGTGACTGATTTGTACCACAGCACTCACCACGGCGGTGCGTGGAGACCGAAAGCCGCCGAGCATTACGTCTCGATACGGTTCATTGCTGCTTTGCTACGATCTCCAAATATCTCAATGCCGATGTTCAAGGGCCACATACGTGAGCCGATTGGAGAAAGAAGACAGCAAGGAACGGAATGAGAAAGAGCCAGAAAAAGAAGAGTCCTAAACGGGTGCCTTTGAAAAGCCGGCTGGGACGAATTCGTATCGCGTGAGAAGGGAAGAAATGTCGAATTGTTGCAGCTAGTTTGTCGCGGATGGGCCCTTGCCACGTGAGGCGATTGGAAACCGAAACATACCTTCTCGGGCCGGCATCCAATTTTATTTCTCTATTCGGAGGAGTCGCTTGCATTGCCCGGCAACGGTTCCCTTATGTTCGCAGCCCTAAACATGCCCCAAGGTTGCCACCACAGGTCAGCAAATTCACTTATGAGTCAACTCGTTCACACACAGACCCACCGGCGGGTCTCAATTCAAATGAACTTGGCTGAATGGAAATTTTGGTGAGTCTGAGTACAAGTGAACCCCCCTAACTGTGATTTCGAGTGAGCCCCACTGAGTACAATTTTTCTGTGTCTTAGTCCCGAGTTAGGGCGCTACGCAAAGTATATCAACTGTGCATGCGTGTGAGTAAGTTTTGCTTCTATGTGTGACCTAAAAAAAAACATCGTTGGAGACACGTCGCCAGCGGTAACGCTATGCAGCTCACCAGGACATTAAAAAAAGCAAAACGTAAAGGAAAGGTGATAGAGCATTGAAATACGCGGCCATCATCAGAGTTTCGTCCGCTCTATGCAGCGCCGGCAGTGCCACTGCTGAAATTGTGCGTCTGCATTTAGGGCATTTCATTTGAAAATTATAATAGCGCTAACACTTAATTGCAACCACAAAAAAAAAACAAGGACGAGACACAAGCGCTGACTTCAACTAAATTTTATTGATGAAAGATGGACACCTTATATGAGGCGAAGGGCCGAGATAAAGTGGAAGGGAGAGACACAATCGGGAAATAAATGACATTGAGCATCGAGGAATGTACGTGCCTGCAATCAACAGAAAAAGAACCAGAAAGAAAAACTAGAAAAAGGCAGGAGATACTAACAGACAATCAATTAAGTAAGCGGTCGCATCTAAACATTCGAACTCTGCAGCAAATAGGAATACTTACGGGGTGCTTACGCACTTGCTGCCATATTTATTTACGTGGAATGCTTCCAAACTGACGCGCGCCGTCGTGTCCATACTATTACCGAGAATGTTTGTGTCTCCCAACCGAGCATCGACACCTCTGCATTTAATTATGTGCGCGACCAAATGCGCGTACTGGTCCTTAAATTTCGGGTACGGTCCCCCAAGCGGTCAGTGATGCAGCGGCCAGTTTGGCCGACATAAAGCCTTCCACACTTCAAAGGAATAGCATACACCACTCCTGGGGAACACTTGACGAACGGCTTGTCATGTTTTACTGGACAACCTCTTTTATTAGAGTTGCAGATGCGTGGGCATAACTGTGCCAGCTTGCTGGGTGCCGCAAAAACAATGGACACTCCGTGCCTGTTGGTCACCTTGAGATTGTGCGAAAAAATTTAGTTGACAGTCAGCGCTTGTGTCTCGTCCTTGTTCCTTGGTAGTTGCTTTTGTGAGCGCTGTTATAACTTTCAAATCAAGTATGCACCAACTTGCCCAAAAAGAAGTTTTATTCAGTTTAGGACACGTTGTGACGTAGAAAGAAATAAGCGTGATATTGTGGAGTGACTAAGATCTACAAAATTCTCGGTGCCTATTGCGAGTTGCGACAACTCAAAAATTTGGCAGCATGTTACACTCCTGTAATACTTGAAAGCGTGGTAATGCATTAAGTTATGCGATTGGAGGGGTTAGACTTCTCGCAAGACGCAACGAGCCGCAGTGTGAAGTAAACGTATGGCGCAGTAGGTCGACCTCCTCAACGATACATGCGAGCACCTAATGCTCTACCTAAATTGTTACTAACAATTTATCATAGAATTTACACATTGATAATATGTGTTCTTCAGCCTTGCGTTAATTATATATTTTGCGACATAAACTTAGAAATTCCCCACCTAGCGTGAAACTGCTTGCTTATTGTTCATTAATTAGACCGAAACATGAATATGCGTATGTTGTTTGGGACCCATTTGCTAAACAAAATATTAAATGTCTGGAAAGGGTACAGAAAAAGCCGTGCGATTCATATATTCAAAATTCTCTCTATATGATTCTCCCTCACAAATAATGCGTGATAATGGCATCGAAGTCCTTGAGCAGTGAAGGCAACACTTAAGAATTCAAATTCTTTCCATGCTTTTCAATGGAGCATTATCAATTAATCCTGCATTGTATCTGTTTAGTACAAAGTCTCGGCTTACTTGACACCATCATCCGAATTCACTAACACCTTATTTTGCACGGACTGAAGTATTCAAGTATTCTTTTTTCCCCCAACTATAACAGATTGTAATAACTCGTTCTTGCCTGTTTCAATTGCTTGATTCATTGTACTACTGTTGTGTCTTAACAATCTACTTTATTGAATAATGCATTGTATTATTGTTGTGTTTAACCACCCTGCTTGGACCTGATCTAGGTCTGCAGTATGAAATCAATAAAGAATCAATAAAGATTATTTCGTTCTTTATTTCTTTCTTTTTTCATTCCGTCTCTTTCTCTTTCTTTCTTTCTTCCTTTCTTTCTTTCTTTCTTTCTTTCTTTGTTCTTTTTCCTTTGTTCTTTCGTTCGTTGTTTCTTTCATTTCTTTTTCGTTCCTTCTTTCATTCTTTCTTTCTTTCCTTTGTTCTTTCTTTCGTTTTTTCATTCATATTCAGCAATTCCATCTTTGCTTTCTTCGGGTATGAGCCATTGCAATGAGTCGCTTAAGGCTTTCGCCTTAAAAAGCAAAACAGCAAGCAGAGCTATCTGCGGTGCTATCGAGAGTCGTAGATACACAGTGGCATTACGCACTGCGACTTTCTTTTTGCGCGCAATATTAGCAGCTTTGAGTTTTGTTTACGAGGCGGGCCAGCATACCACACAGTACCAGAAAGAAAAGGCCGGGTTCTGTCATGAGGTGCCGAACGCCTCTCAAACAAGAGTGCGTGCACGCCACATGCATGCGCCGCACCCATGCACAAAAGGACAAATAAAAATGCTTCCATATTCATTAACGATCGCTTTAGCGGATTTACCCTTACGTGTATAGTTCCAGAATTGCCAAGATCGCGCTTCATAGCTGACTTCAGATGCATTTGGTATATCTGGGATCTCGCAATCTGGTAACCACTTCTGAAAAAAAAACGCTTGGTTAGGTGATTTGTAGATGCCCTATAGACATAAACTTTGCGAATCATTATAGTTTGTGAAGCCGGAAACACCCAGGAATAGTTAGCAGCTAAGCGTATAGTGAAAAAAAGAAATCGCGCGCAATTTGCTGAAAAAGCGGGGTGGGATGCGAGCATCTGTGTCGCTGTTGCCCTCTGCCGTGCCGCCACCAAGTGCACGCCACGCCTCCCGCCATCTAGCGGAGGGTGGGCTCGCGTAACTGAGGATCTTATATAAATCTTCTGGAGTGGCAGTCCCTGCAGCTGCCTACGGGAGCGAGTGAATCTGCGGTGACCATAATGCTAGAAGCAAAAGAGGTCTCATGCCCAGCATAGTCAGACGCGGAAAACGTGCATGATTCGGTTGCATTTGTAGTTCCGCAATAAAGACATGAGAAGAAACGTCTTGAAAATGTGTATCAATTCACAATTTTGTGCTGTCAAAAAAATGCTGCTGCAGTTATCTTTTGCCGCAGGTTTCGAAAGAAGCGACCGCTGGGATCCTTCGCTAATCACAGTTCTCCGCTTCGTTACATGCGAACGGTCTCTTGTGCGATGGCACTGCGTAATATTCACCGCTGATTACCTACTGGATAGCGAGGAACATTTTCAGCCCCCTTTAGACCAAATACACTTTGCATCAGCAGCTTTTTACTATATGGCGCGACCACCATCTTCATTTATTGGTTTGTTGTATCTGTCATGAGCGCTATACGTGGCTGTGGACATGTGGAGAAAGTGGACTTCTTTTTTACCTGTTCCCGGTAGCTCCAAAAACGCCCTCAGGACATTGGATACCTTAGTTTATTTGCAGTGCTCTATTACGAACTCTTTAATTTTGTTACCAAGCTGTTGAGCTTGTTTTCTCGAAAAAGGCACTGCAAATCACGCATTTAGTATGATGAAATTCTTGATACTCCGTGATTACGTTACACCGAGTTTTACACTGGCAAAAAAAAAAATACAAGAAATGGAAGAAGGACGGAGATGGACGATATATTGAGATTTCGACCATTTGATATTTGTATACTCAGTTTAGAGGTAGCGTATAAAACTTTACTGTGGTCATTCTCTTATAAATTTTTTATGCCGGTCATCCATCGCCTCGAGAACATTTGTTAATGTAACGTACGTATTGCACTGCCCCAGTTGGAAGCATTCAAACTACATAGACAAACCAGTCACCAATGCTACATAAACATAAAAACAACAGAAAACACTTTTAATGGCACTGGAGCTTTTCAATATGCATATTAGTATATTAGTAATTTAAATCTAGCTTCTAGCGTAGCTCACTATGAAGCTTACTTTCTTTGTGAATTGAGTTTTAAATAGGTCTTGAAAGCAGTGTCACTGCTCCTCACAATGCATTCGATTACATTTACAAGTGATCAGGTGTACCCGAAACGTTGTAAAGCACTCTACAATCTTGTAATTGAAGTTGAGCGCAAGCGCTCTTTTGCCCGAGCCATAATACAGGGGCGATATAACGTAAAACTATTCCAAACTTTTCTATTCCAATTCTGCTATCAGCCCTCCACGATTGGCGAAAAACTTTTTCGACCACCCCCACTTCACCTGCCTGTCACGCAACGTCATGAAACCCGCGATACGACCCCATCTGATATGATGTGTACACACTGATTATAATGATTTGACAGAAAAAATAAAAAAAAACAGTTATTTCTGATTCGACCCCTTTTAACCATTAGCCCCCGGCTATTGGTGAGTGAATGAGTGAGTGAAGAAACTTTGTTATGGATGCCTGCAGAACGGTTAGCCTTCCCCTGTTAAGGAGGCGTCACCGTGACGCGGCCATGACGTCTTCGCGGCGTGTGGCACCTCTACTTCGCCCGCGGCCGCACTACTTCATTTGGTCGACCGCGCCTGCCCCTCTTTTGGGGTGGCAGCCTCCCTCCTGTTTCGCTCGGTCGTTGCCTTTCGAGGGCCGCCGAGATCTGCTGGACGGCCTGGGCTTGGACATTGGTAAAATGTTTTCGGCCTGCACCCACTTCACCTGCCTGTCACGCGACGTCACAAAACCGCAAGAACTCACCGCGTCAAAGTGACGTGTACGCGATATAGATGCATTAATATGCCGAACAAAACTGAATTTTCTTCGGAATAGTCGCAGGCTGCCCCGTTCCGAAAGGAATAGAAGATGGCTGCCGCCGATCACTCAGACCCTGGCTACTCGCACCTGCCGGAGAGCATGGGTGTATTTGCGTATAATAAAGCTTCTTGCGTGGCCGTGTAACGTTTTCGACCACTTACGGCACGTTTACCCCCTCATTCTGCCAACTCTTCTTTGCTGAGGGCCCGTTTTAGCGTCATTCTTGAGCTTCCGTTGCATGCCGCCGCGATTTTCGACCAGCCACCGCAAGCTAAGGAAGGGAAAGCCGACCAATCGTAGACGCCGGCACCACCCTCTTCATCCCGTTGTCGACTTTCAGTGCAGTGGCTCGGCCCAATCTAATCCCTTTCCACTTGAGCGTTATCCTCGCCTCTTGTCAGCCAATTAGATATGACAAGCCGCTCAGTGTAGGCAATGTTATTCCTTTTTCAAGCAAACAAAAGTGACCTCCTATGAACGAGGAGAGCGTTTGATTGGTCTGTTCAGACAACCCTGCGGGTGACCGCCCGCTGCTTCCGTTGGTGGTTACGCAAATTTGACGTCAGGAGATTGGAATAGAAATATATTGGAATAGTTTTACGTTATAGGGCCCCAGTAATATGGTTTGGCGGGTTTGTTGGTACGTAATTGTGAATAAACTAGAAGCCTTCTAGCCTTCTAGCCATGCAGACTCGTACACAAGGGAAGAACTGGACTAGAATTCAATTTATATTGACTTTATTTACCATATAGTTTTGGCTGGATCAGCGATGCACTTTCATACCTCCCTTTCTTTTTTGTCATAAACTGAGCTCTAATCTTTCTTGTGTACGCTTCTCACTGGTTTCTCTATTAAAAAGGTGCATTGCGCGATACGTGGAAACCAAATTTGGAAGGTTTTTGGATATGGCGCACTGAACGTGACAACCCGAGCCAGCTGCGCTACCTAATACAACACGCAGTGACGTGCCAGCGACCACATGACGCGTAAATTTTTACGTGTATGTATGAGTGCCTTCCTAACCTTCCACATTGAAACAAACTTATGCACGAGATCCGGTCGTGAGCAAACAGCGAGAGCTTATGTTACAGCCTGAATGTTATACCAGGGCCGCCTACTTGATTAGCCCATGCCGTGGCCTACTAATATGTGGTAATACTCTCGCTAAGCATGCCACAATCAGTTAAACACTGTTTTTACTGCATACGATGAAAAGGCACGACGCACGCCCTCCACGCTCTGCTACGGAGGATAGGCCTGCTCGGGCTTCTTACCTCTTTCAAAATGGCGGCAACTGGCTTTTCTTCGGGAGCGCCACCTCCACTCTAAAAGTTCAAGTGTATAACCTCCTTGGGCGCAACCCACCGCCGCGTTTCAAAGCGGACGATCGTAGCATTCATCCATCCATCTATCCAGAAGTGTAAGCGTAATTAGTTTTGAAGAAAGAGTCAGGAACATCAAGTCAGTCAGTCAAGCGCACAGATATCTGTACCTCAAACCGTGGACGTAAAAGAATGTCCTTTTGATAAGTGATAAAGCCGCTGTTTAAACCAGCTTGTAATAATTTAAAGCTTTTTGTGTACTGATTTCTCAGCAAATGTTTTTTTTCATTATCGATAACAGTGACCAACAACATTAGGGATTTATCGCATTGAAATTTTACATACTAGGAAAAGTGCCTGAAAATACGTCTTCGCAAGGACAACATGAAGTGCGCAAACTGGTACAATGTAAATTAAGGATTTATTTACGGGACATGAACTGCTTTCATGCCTTAAGTTATCCAGAAGATGGGGGCAATTTTTAGCGAAACAAATTAAGAAAGGAATTTGCCCTGGTCTGCACAAAATTTTAGTGAAGCGCGCGTCTAACGCTTCTTATCATACGCGCATTTCATACATTGTTCCGTAGCTTCCTGCTGATTAACTAAAATTTTAAAATTCTAGCCTAAACGTGGACGTGCATCTTGTGTGCTTCTACATTTGACCGCCTGGCGAGCCTCACTGCAGTGACACCAAGCAAGCGCGACGAGACTTATAAGCTGAGTGCAGACATAGCTTCTGAGCTATCCTGTGTCGAATGAAGTTGATTTACGCCTGCGCTCCAAGCTGCAATGCTTTAAACCTAAGAATGCAAAAAAATTTTGCGGTTACTGAAATTATAGTTAAGCTGGGAAAAAAAAGACAGAACTATAGAAGTGCAGAGTACTGTTACTGCCCGTACCGCCAACTATGCAGCGAAACAGAATAAGGTTTGCGCTGTTTTAATAAGGCGTCGCTTTGCTTGAGATAGGTAAGAGGCAGTTGGGATTGGGGTTTCCCCTGTGACCATGTACATCACGTGCGTGCGTGCGTGCGTGCGTGTGCGTGCGTGTGCGTGCGCGCGCGTGTGTGTTTGTGTGTGTGCGTGTGCGTGTGCGTGTGCGTGTGCGTGTGTGTGTGTGTGTGTGTGTGTGTGTGTGTGTGTGTGTGCGTGTGCGTGTGCGTGTGTGTTTAAAGAGAAGGATGAAGAAGGGTGCTGAGTAGTCTCCACTTCAGCGGGAGCAGGCACTCCTTCAAGAAAGGCGACAGCTGTGATCCATCTTCATTTAAGGCCAGACTTCATTGTCTGCGCGTCGCTTATCGTTCGACAATCGCGCCGGTCCATGTTGGTGAGGCACGTGTTGGATTGACGCACTGAATGGTTTATCCCAGCGCTAAGTAAATAAATTTCCATCACTGTCACTTTACCTTCCTCCTGTTACTTTGTAGTTGATGATGTCTCGAGATTTTTCTTTTACTCTTTCGAAACCCACCACGCTAACTCAATCTATGTCACCTGAGATTCCAAGTTACGAGGATATGACACAACTCAGCGGGACGAGCGAATTCCCGCACTTATATATACAAAAGTGGATAGTGATACTTTTTATTTTTTGAAAAGGTGATTTTCTGCATCCCTGAGATCAAGGCTGTAACGACAAAACGAGGAAACGACAAAAATGAAAACTGCGCGATCTTTTGAGCCAACAGGTGTGCCTGACGTAGTACTCTTCAGCTTAATTGGGTATATATATATTATAATGGATAAGTATTTTAATAGAATGGCTTGTCCTCGTTTATTGACTGCATTTATTAAACTGACACTATTCTAGTGCGCGAGGAACCCGAAATCCGAAGATGACCAGAGCGTAAACACGTCCGAAACCGCATGCTGCTAGCGAAGTGTAGATAAAAAATGACGTTGTTGTGTGAGAAAAATAATTACTGTATCCCGTTGTTATTTTGAAAAAAAAATTATGTGAGCATGTAATGAAAGTGTATTCACCCATGCGCAAGTAAAATTAGTTGGTTGGCATGGTACTTGACTAGACAAATGTCTTGGTAGATTAGCTGCAAAATAACTTGTGATAAGGCAGGCCATTAAACAGTTTTACTATAGCGTATAGCAGCAAACGCAAGGAGTTAGCGTTACTGTTGCGTGCTCTATACTGCGCATGCGTTTTACGTAAACGGTGCTGGATCTTTTACGTATACATGCGCTATTTTAAGGATTAGCGTAGAACGCTGAAGCACGCGATGGGAGCCTTACTTATGGCAACATGACGGCACCAGCCAAAGTGATAACTGCCCGATTCGGATCTATCGAGCCGTCGGCCTGCGCTGTTCGGCTGTTTCGTTCCCCGCTAATCCTCATATTTGTTTAGATTCGTGTGATGCTACTTCGACAACGTCGTACAGGTTACAAATGCGCGTTGTGTTCGACATACACTCTCGATTAGCTACGTATTAGGCCTAACGAGAGAGGTTGCTCATGTTTGCTCGTTTTTGCTGTAGCCCCGTCCAGATGGCGCCAACCCTATACTACATTTTTGTGTCTTATATGGTGCCGTATCTGTTTGTGTTAGCGTTAGCTTGTTGCTCCTTTCAACTATTCTAAAGACAACATTTTTCCGCGTAGTGCAGCCCTTCCTAGTGTTAGCGCTGTGTCGCACGCTAACGATAACGCAAGAGCTTTACGTTATACAAACTGTCTATAGGTTCGCTATTTCCAGTAAAACAAAATGTGGTTAAATATACCATACAGTTGTTTGACCGTAAAAGCAAGCACTAAGGTAATTTGCAGCAGTCAAGCAGACGAACGTCAACGCCTTCTGCAGATATCGATTCAAGCCCAGAAAGTTATATATATATATATATATATATATATATATATATATATATATATATATATATATATATATATATATATAATATGATGTGTGCGCGTGTGTGTGTGCAATTTGTTTAAAAATGGCGCACAATAGATTACGCTTGTATGTTGTGGTGAAGTTAAGCAGATTCCTGAAGGGGAACAGATCAATATATCTGGCCATATGCCTTCTGTAAGCGATAGCACCCGCAGAAAACATTCGGCAGCTAGTGAAACGAAACCATTAATCATAGGATCATGCACATGAATCATGCACAGCGTGTTTCCATTACAACATGTGTAAATTTACCATCAAGGTTTTTGCTACGTGCTGCACAGTTCTGCATGAAACGCCTCGCAAGCTGTACGATTTCCAAAAACGCATGAATGCAAGCGAAGTAAAACAAATGTTCGACACCCGTGAGAAAAATTAGGGACGTGAAAGAAAGTTCCTCGCAACGCTGAGAACATCAACATATCACATGTCTGGCCTCATGTTCTTAGTCTTGCTACTCCTTATTTCGATTCGGCCATGCATAGTTCCATTACCATTGACGTGGGGCAGTCGCTACTCATTTATACTTAGTAGAAATTTCATAATGCAGCTTTCCTGCACAAATAAAAATCGAGCACCCACGGATGTAAACATAAACTACGGAACTCCCTTTAAGTAATTACTGTTCGATTTTGACAGAGCCCGTAAGCGACATTTATGGAAGCGCTAGTTCCACCAAATACTCTGACTTTTTGCTTGGCTCAAGGTTTGTAGAGACCTGCTTGCGGAAATCACGACTGAGGCCCTGGGCCGAGGTGGAGACCCGATGATTTATATAAAACGAACACATGAGAAACGACGAGGATGGTGGTGTACATAACACGCACACGCGCACGCAAGCACACACACACACACACACACACACACACACACACACACACACACACACACACACACACACACACACACACACACACACACACACACACACACACACACACACACACACACACACACACACACACACACACACACACACACACACACACACACACACACACACACACACACACGCACGCACGCACACACACACACACGCACACACACACACACGCACGCACTCACGCGCTCACTCGCTCACTCACTCACTCACTCACTCGCTCACTCACTCACTCACAACCACACACGCACATGCGCACACCACACAAAAGCGCACAAACATAAGCACGCACGCTGGCCCACAGACAGGCAGACAGAATGAGAGAGTGGCATCGGTCTTGGGGCCTTATAACGTGAAACAATTCCAATCTCTTTTTATTCCGGTTTCCTGACGTCAAACGGGCGTAACCACCGACGCAAGCGTCGGGCGGTAAGCTGCATTGTTGTTTGAATAGCCCACTCAAACGCTTTCCTGGATTATAGGAAGTGATTTCTGTTTCCTTTTAAGGCGGATAACATTGGTTGACAAGAGGCGTGGAGCACGCTCAAGCGGAGAGTGTTTCGATGGGGCAGAGCCAGTGCGGTGAAAATAGATAACCGGATGAGAAGGGTGACGCCGGTGTCTACGATTGGTCCGCTTCCTCTTCCTTATTTCCTTAAAGAACCCTCAATTGGGGTATTACATAAGTGGTGAGGTTTGCAAATGTTGTTTATTCTAATTAGTGGCTCCACGAGTTCAATGAAGAATATTAGTATTAGGCTTATCAGCAAACGTCGATGGACAGGTGATTTCGAATATGTGAGGGGGCAGGCCGTTCCAGTCGGTCGATGATCGGCAAAAGAAGGATGCAGTACGGCTGCGTGGACGGGTTACTTGCAAGGAAGGCCCTCTACGCAGAGAATGGCGAGGGGATGGGGCCAACACATATGGTGCATGATGGAGCGAACTAGAATAGAACTTATGAAAGAGGATTAACGAATCAATGCGACGCCGGGATGATAGCGTATTTAAGGCGGAGTGTGCTTTTAGTAGTGATGCGCTAGTGTTGTAAGAATACGAAGAATGAATGAAACTTGCCGCAAAAATTCTGAATTTTCTCAAATGCATTGATAAGGCAAGTTTAATGTGGTGACCAGATGGGGGATGCGCATTCAAGTTTCGGACGTACGAGCGTACTTAGCTTGCGATGGCTTGTCAAAAATCGCGACGGCGTGCAACGGAAGGTAAAGAATGCCGCTAATACGGATCTTTAGTAAGGAATAATTGGCAGTTAGATGTGGCAGATAGCGTTATACTGCCACGCAAAAATGTTTATTATACCGAAATAAATTCATTCCCCTCGGCAGCTCCGAGAATCCAGTGCCTGAGTGATCTGCGGGAGGTCATCTTCTATTCCTTTCGGAACGGGGCACTCGCCCACTATTCCGTAAAAAAAATCAGTTTTGTTCGGCATATTGATTTATCTTTAACGTGTACATGCAACTTTGACGTGCTGAGTTTTAGCGATTTTGTGACATAGAGTGACAGAGAGGCGAAGTGGGCGCAGCCCGAAAACATTTGGCCAATAGAAGAGAGCTAATGGCGAAAAGGCGCTAAATCGGAAGCAATTATTTTTCTTTTGCTCGGCCTAACCTTGCATAATCAGTGTGTACACACTGTACCAGATGTGTAGCTATCACAGGTTTCATGACGTCATGTGACAGACAGGCGAGGTGGCGGTGGTTCAACAATTTTTTTGCTAATCGTTGAGGGTTGATTGTATAATTATAATAGAAAAGTTTGGAACAGCTTCACGTTATAGTGCTCTTGTTCTCGTTTTCCTCCCGTCTCACCATCGTTTACAGGATAAAAAGTATTCAACTTTGTATTTTTCTAGTTGAGGATCGCACGTTTGAACTTAAACGAAGAGAGCAAGATTATCTGCCTTGATATTTCACGTTGAAGTTGAGGTAGTGTCGAAAAATATGTTAGAAATAAATTAAATATTCCATGGACACCTAAGCACTTCTTATGAGTCGTGAATGCGAAAGCATTAATGTCCAATTGAACGCCGCTGAGGAGTCCTTCGAATTCTGCGCTAGGAATAATATTATCGAGTTTTGTTGTGGGGTATGTTGTTGAGTTCTGCGCTTAAATTGCTGCGGGGGCACACCTCGCGAGCTATCGCTGCAGCAGGTGTTCCGTTTCGCGTGTTCCGGTCCGTCAAGACCCGAGCCAGCAAGCGCGAGCCAGCGTCACGAGCGTTGTCGTTGCTCTGCTACAGATGCCGCCATCTTTGTCGCCCAATGAGCCATTTGACGCTTTTGCATCAAAAAGCCCGCGTACTGAAGCCGAAGATTGGACATACGAATCGATCGTGTCTGTGCGTTATCAGCGAGAAAACAAGGCAATAAGCACACATTAAAGCGCACGAATTTTTTAAATGCCCAATCTTGAAATTGACATTATATATATATATATATATATATATATATATATATATATATATATATATATATATATATATACACTTTAGGTAAGTGTTTCATGACACCCTTTAGTATTTCGTCTTGCCTCGCTGGCTCGCTCCACTGACTACCTATTACGCCTTCAAGAAACGACGGCTAGACTTCGTGTTCCTGCCTCCTTTTTTTTTTTTTTGCTTGCTTTCTTTTGGAAACGATGCACTTTGTGACGCATCTATGGGCAGTAGGAAAACTGGTGGTTAACAAGGGCAACTATCTAAGGGCGTAACGTTATACTTCTATAACTTCTGACAAGATACATTGCGTGCCTCCTTTGTGCGTACGTTTGTTGACATGTTCCCAATACTGCTGTTCTTAAATTAGTTAAACATTGTACGCGTAGCTTGAAGATATTTGCGTTTACACGCAGTGGTGTCTTCTATGGTTATATGGTATCAAATACTCTATACGAGAAAATCAGCATATATGTGTCTTGCGCCGCGCAACGCCAAAGAAGAAAGAAAACGGTTTAAACTACAGGAGATGCCATCATTAAAAACACAGTCATTCCTTCTCACTTCGTATATAAAAAACTTGGAGCATAGTGGCCTGCGAACCTCGGCTAAACAAAAACAAGCAGTTCCGTTTGAAAATCAGTTATTGTTTTTCATCTTAAGGCTAGGACCCTTATTGGCTTGGGGCTATGTGTCTTCAAAAAGATACTACCTCATGAACGGAGAAGAGCTGCTGGGCAAATAAAGAAAGTGACAGAACCAGGAAATCAACCTGCTGCTAGCTCAAGTTTAGTACGAAATAATTTCTTTGATAGCGGAAAATAAAATTCGGAGCGCTGGGGCAAACGCAGCAAATACAGACCGACTTCAGTCCTTTCAAAATATTTTCTTCTTTTAAGTATGAATCGAATGTACACATAAACCGTATGAGCAGGGACGTACTCATGACGCTACTCGACATCTTTATAAAAAGAGGAGCGGAAAATAAGTCGAAGACTGCTGCCTTTACAGTGGGTACGCCGCAAAAGAAAGCAATGCTAGCAAAAGAAAGAAGAGCTCACGAGCGTTACAGAAATTAAATGAGAGAGATATAAGTACGCTAAGTTTAAGAGACAACAACGTAGCCACCTTACTGCACAGCAAACCAAACAGTCGCAATAATGTCATGAGGGGTCGCGGCCACGTTTTCCTGGAAAAAAGGATACACACGCTGACAAGGACCTTATTTTCTGGTTTATGGTCTTCGCAACCGTTGCACAAAAGTGTCACAGCTCAGCGTTTGCACTTTTGTCGCTGTGTTCGCTTCAGAGCTTCCCAGTGGCCGAATGGCACTGCTGGCTTTCAACTTTTCACCAAGCGAAAATGAGAGATGTTATTGTGAAGTGTAGAGTGATAATGAGAAGGAGAAAGGAGCCCTTTTCGCACAAGTGGGACGAAAACGCAGTGGGCCAGAATGATAAGAATCTGCCTCGGGGGCACATGAAGCTATAGGTCAGACGAGGTGCAATAAAACGTCACTGGGAAGATACGGTCTTGCCGCTACGTCACACAATGCGTCTGCGTGCTGCGAGCTGGCACGGGTTCAGATCCTGAATATTCAGTCGACAACCTACGTCTGTGCCGTCAGTGGGCATGTCCTATGTAAATATTGAGTTTCAAAGCCCCAAAGCTGCTTAGTGGGTCATGAGAGACGCTGTAGTGGTAAGCTGTAGAATGGATTTCACAATATCTTCTCTCTTTAAGTGCAACTGCTTCTAAGCGCACGAGTGTGTCTGCATCGCGTTCCCATGCATGGAAGGGCTGTCGCAGTGGCCGAGAGTCATATTCATGAGCTCGCGTGCATTGGCAGAGCGATGTAACTATAGAACCACGGTGGCGTTCAAGTGTGTCTTTTGATCATTTACTAGAAATCGGGGTCAAGAATTGATCGCTATCGGCGCTGTGACTAATTTTCAAGAACGACACAAAAGTTATTCCTGCGTGGGACAATTCCTGCAAATCGGCACTGAAGCCCAAATATCGCCGTTTCCCAAACAGTTAACTCGCGGCCACTCAAAATGCAGCCCAAGCGCCACGAACAACGGGTTAAAGAGAGCATGTAGCCGCAGTGTAAACCCAGTGTAAACCTACCGCCGACAGTACACTGCTGTGACCGACGAGGCAAGTTTTCCCATCGAAGCGGAGTTCCAACAAGGTGCGCAGCAGCTGCATCGAGTCAAAACGCTTGCTTCGTGAACTGTAGAGTGGCTCTCGCCCTAACTCCCAGCTTGAGGTCCGAGTGTGCAGAAACCACCAGGATAGAATAGCTCTCCCTACTATGCTGTTTGCTTCTTTTCTGGGGAGCGGGGTGGGGTGGGATGTGGGGGGGAGTTGAGTTGAGGCAGCACATGACAATGTCTCACACGCTTTACTCTTTGACTGGCTCACGGGAACGTGACCGTGAGACGCACTTCTTTTTACTAAAAGGGCACTGTTCTCCATTCGAAAGCCCTTCAGCCTCACTGCGTCCTACGTTGCCGGATTTTGTGAGTTTGGAATAAATACCTTACGATGAGAAAACTGCACCCAACTTTTAAAAAATTGCCGATGACAGATATAGCACAATTCTAACAATTGAGCTAAACTAGCTGATGAGGTGGTCATTACTTGCGTAAAAAGGTGGAATGTTTAATTGAAGAATGAACATCAATACCATACATACCCGTTTAATTAATTACTCTAAAGAACATGTTTAAGCTTGCGAGTTTTAGTCCTTGGGTTGTCAAGGCGTATGCACTTGTGACGAGTTCTCAGAACTGAACTACGCCAGTTTCGAGATAATATTTTTAATAGGGTCCGACAAAATGCATAGGCGGTCCAGTCAATATAGTGCTTCACTGCGTAAAACTGCGTTTTCCTAAACGAGTAAGTGAAACAACAGTGTATTTTTGCCACAAGTTTGACGGCGCGTACCTAGGAACCGATGCTATCCTCAGAATTCGTTCCAAGTCGACCTTCCGTGCAAACTCACTCGATACAATTTGTAGATCAAAATACGTGCCGTAAAGCAATTGATTAGAAAGGTAGTTAGTGTAATTGTGGTAGTTATTAAGCTAAGCATATTTATTTTAGTACAAATAATAGCCACCTTACCGAGTAATTTATCTGAATGGTTAGAATTGTGCTATCTGCCATAGGCAACTTTAAAATATTAAGAACTTTAGGCAACCTTAAAAAAAAGGAAGACACCCTATACATGTTGTTAAAGGTCACCATGAGACCAAAACTTTTCGCTCACTTTCTGCACGTTGTACGCTGAAGACATCTTTTTTTGTGTAGCTATATATGCGTAATTTATTTAGGAACATCGATGGGCTTGCATCAGAAACAGGAAACGAATATAAAGTAGATATACGCAACGAATGTTTCGCAGACGGAGGGATGGCTGCTCGACTCGCATTGAAGCAGAGAAGCCTGCGCACGAGTACAGCGCAAGTGAAGTGTGCATTCTAGCGCACGCAAGAAAAACTCGCTGCTTGTGTGAATGTCAGAAAAAAAAAATTGAACGAATGAGAAACTGGCAGCAAAACTTTGTCCGATTGCCCAAGAGGGACAATCACCATTTGTGGGCCTCCCGAAAGGAAACGCGAGACTGGCGACAGCGTCCGTATGCGGCGGCATCGATTGTATTGTCAGCTCCCGCCTGTATTTGCACCCATGTGAGCGAGAGACGGGCGAGAATCTCGTGGTGACGCTCGGAGAGACTAGGAACCCGATGGACATCAGTTTTTGCTGTAACAACAAGCCGGAAGATCATGCGCGACGAAAGCGAAAGTAACCGCCGTGTGTGAGTGGCTGACTACGCACGTGCACACTTAAGGTGAGGAATGGAAATCAAACGGCGGCGGAGAAGAAAAAATGCCTTAGAAATTCTGAGAATTGTCGACTAATGCATAAGCATTCTATGACTCGGATGCTACTTTTTCGCTTACTTGTTTAGCTAGCTTATGCATGCCCATCCGTCGCTTTTCTGGAGCAAAAAAAAAAGAAAAAAGAAAATGCTCCCGATTACTAGACAATTCTCCGACTTTTTGTAGCATTTTTGTTGCTTCTCGGGCCTATCCTGCTAAGCCATATCATAGTGTTGCACGCAGAATTCAATTTCCCATACAATCACGGGATTGCAATCTTCTTTTTGTTACAGCCTTGACGCGGTGACGGCCACGTCATGAATTTTTTCTTTTATAATGCTACCTGTCATCCACCATTACCCTATTATAACGGTTACACATTTTAACTTTACCAATAATTGATTTATTTTCCAGCTATAACGCGTCAATAGAGGGACGGATTTTATTGGAGTAAAATACTCGGCAAAGAATGCTTACTCATTAAAGCTCCTTCCATCGACACGGCGTAAAAAACTATGGTGCGTAAATATTTACGACATCGTCCATTTGGGCCTTTTTCGTGGCCCCGCACAATAACGCCTTCGACCATCAACGATGTAGCCGCTAAGGCGTGTGCAATGATGCGCATCGAGCTATCAATAAAAAAAAATGTCCGACAATTACGCTACTCTCTAGTGTGAAACCAGAGTGCCACTTCGTACGTGTTTTCATTTCGCGATATATTGAGGCAAAGAATTTCAGACGTAAATCGGGGCACCGACTCGCAGCGGGCCAGTGCAGTCAGTGCCTTCGTAGAGTGAGGGGTACTATGATCACGCTGGCATAATGAACGGCGTCGGAGCCAGCTGTGGAAGAAGATGGCGACAACGAACGCGCGAGCTGTGGCACGAGCCCATTGGCGCGGTAATGGCGAGGGGTGCTAGCGAGCCAACTCTCGTAGAAGTCGTCGACGAATGCGCGACCAGTGTCACGCGTGCGTTCGCGCGGTTACACCGACGCTTACGCCGACGCTCAACCCAGGAACGAACGCCTATGAGCAGCGATGTAAAATTTCACCGAAGAAATTTGAGTGCCGCTCTATACGTGTTTTCGTTTCGCTAGCGCAGACAATCTGTCTCGTGCGGCACGCTGCAAACGGAGAGAAATATGGCGCGAGTGCAAGCAGTGCGTGGGCAACGCGTGAGCGCGATTCACAGCAGCCGCCGCAGATAGATCTCCCGGACAACGCGCGCTGTACTCTGGCAAAATGTCGTAGCCCATCGTCACCGCAGTACGCTTTTCTTCTCGCCATACCATCCATACCACCCGCCTCGTGGTTCCGCTGCACCCTCCTCCTCTGCTATCCTCGTCGCGTCTTTCATCCCACGCTGCGCTCCGAGTTCGCTCTTTGATACTCTGCTGCGCTGGTTCACTCGGTTACACTCTTAGGTAAAGTTACACCCTTTGGGGTGTATTTCTGCCGCAACAATAGTCGTCATCCGCCTTACTTGCGTTTCCTTTCCCGAAGACGCCGCGGCCGCTACTTTCCTGTCGGCAATGCTATGGCATGCTGATAACGCGCATGTCATTTGTTACTGGGAAGTACGTGGCTCGCCGCGTTGAAGAAAGGTAATACGGACAAGACAGAGGACGATTATTGTTGTGCGGCAAAAGGGTGTAATTTTGCTTAAGAGTGTAGGGTGACGCCAACGCTCACCGCAGGAACGGGCGTCTAAGAGCTGCGGTCTAAAAACTGCTGAAGTCAAAGCATTCAGAAGTGCGCCTTGAGTAATCCTGCTTACGAACGCTAGCGCAAGTGAGCCGGCGAGCTCGTGTGAGTAAATGTGCCATCACCAGAGGGGTTGACTCCACCCTGAACAGCAGCTTGCGCTTAGTTACCCTAGCCGCAGCATGCAGGAGCAGCATGTAATGTTATCTGGATAGCGCAGCAAAACACGGACACAATAGGAAATGAAGATGAACACAAGCACTAGCTATCAACAACAAAATGTATTTCCGGGATCGGTGCTACTTATACACACCAAAATCTACGCGCACAGCGATATCAACCTTGAAAATACGTACATGACGGCAGGAAAACAATCTAAAACCGGTACATCAAGAAAAAAATACACCAAGAAAACCTAAACGATACGTTGCACATACAATATGCTTTCATGTTATGCGGAAATGGTCTAACTCTCTCAAGGACAATGATAGTGACGCTTTGTCGATGCATTTGTGAGCGGCCGAGAGGAAATTCGCACAATCTATTAATAATATTACGCACTCGCGCTTATCCCTGGGTATAATAGAGGTGTCTCTTAGAAGAGGGCGACATGTACATGTTTTGTAATGAAGAGCTAGAAACCCGTCCCCTGGTGAACTTTGAAACTCTTCTTTCTTTTGTCTTTAAAGCGCTCAGCCCGCCTGTAGCCGAGGTTGTCGAATCTGTACTTAAGAGGTATTAGGGAGTTTTAGAATATTGGGGCCCCAAAGAGCTTTGCGGGTGTTAGCGTTGGGGCACGTAGGAGTGAAGAGTTTTAGAATAGGGTTTTACGTTTGCAGATAGCGTCTTGCACTGACAGCGCCACTACGGCGTCAAAGAAAAGCTATTAGAAGTAATTAAATAAAATATACGATTTTATGATAGGAATAATAATCTTGACTTGCGTGTATTCGCGTTTAATTACAATTTAGAGGTTATTCTGTAAGCAGCAAACAATTAATTGCACTTAGTTTTGAGCAAACCAACTTTACTAGCCTTCACCAGCCAAGCTTAGGCGTGTTAGTCCTACGAACCATAAAATCCACAATCGAATTCAAAATCAGCGGCGTCTAATGAGTCAATCTTCATAACACACGCTAGTTGAGAGAAAGCTATAACCGCAGTCACTTCTCCTAGCTTGCGAACCTCACGCGTTACCGCGAATCGAACCCAGTTTTGTGCTAGGTTAGAGCCGTCGCTTCGATGGGTGCCGCCATGTTTCCCGACGCAAAGCTTTTGGGACCGCTATTTGGGGTCCAGCTAAATCGCTGAAATAGCGTTCCCAACGCAAAACCCAAACGGAGTTTGCGTCTTGCGCATGCGCAGTGGCTTCGACGCTATTTCTTTGGGGCGCCAAAACGTTTGGGGCCCCTATTCTAAAACTCTCTATTGCTAGTCTGTCTATACGACTTCTGGGTCCGTATAAGCTTCTCGCTTAATTAATTTGACAATGATTTTTGGGGCTGTCACCAATTTTAACGCGATAGCGTTAAAGGCACCGTGTCGCGGAAAATGTGGCGTCGGCGTCCCGCGTGCAGCGTGTACCGTCTCGTGAGCGATAAATCATTCGCGACCACGCATACCCAGCCACGCAGCCCTTCCGCGTAGCGCAATGACGTTATTCCACTGATTGAATTTCTCAAAGTGAAATGCGTCCAGAAAAATCGTAATGTACGAGTTACACACAACCTACAGACATGATAGCACTGGACTGTAATATGAATATACGAGAAACGTACTTCTGTTACATAGAAACCCAAATACAACCCTCTTTTACAGTGTTTCAGCCTTTCATGGAGCGGCGCGCCCGGTTTCTTGCAACACTATCCAGATGGCGCTCGCCTCCGCTCAACCGCGGCCCACGCAAGAAGCCATGCTTATATCAGAAAGCTCGCCTTCGTGCATAGCGTTTGTTGCTAGCATTTCCTGGTAAACATTAGGTTACGTAAGCTGCAGTAGCCGGCAAGCATTTGAAGCAGTCAGAGATCTTTGATAGCTATCACGTTCCACTCTTAAAAGCGAAGCTTAATCGTCCTCCAAATTTTTTTCTTCTGCGATATCGGAAATTTTTAAACTTAGGTTGTCACGTCTGTCTGTTCGTCCTTTCCGTTACGCCACCACCAACCACTGCAATTGTGGTCATCGCCAAGTCGTCTTCGTTAGCGTGCCGTTATGTCATCTGATCGACAGCTTCAGCAGAGTGTGACAATGAACGCCAATTTCTGGTGTCACATAGAAGCAGTGATTTCCACAGGTGTCTTGGACATATATTTACGTTCTATTAGGAGATTCATCTTAAAGGATATGAAGACGCCGAATTCTTTTTTAACAGTACATCATTGCGCTGAGGCTGCCTAGATTCCTAATTATATAAGCAGACGAAATCTGCAAACTAACTTGAGCAAGCATAGAGGCTTTTCAGCATAGCGTGTGAGCAGTTCCTACGTGCTCTGGCTCCAGTGATGGTATGACTGAAAGACTGAAAGTATCTAGAGCAACAGAAGGCGGCGTCGACACCGGAACAAGCGGACACACGGAACAAGCGTTTCTACCGACGCCCCTGCGTGTTCCACGTCGGGGACGTCCACCTCTCACGCCATGGCGCCTACAGCGTCATGGACTCCCTCGAAGGCCCACGTCTTCGATGTTGTTGTTCCTACGGGGAATGGTCCCGAGACCGTCGTCGACGCGACGGCCTCAATAGTTGGCCTCTCCGAGGTCTACTGCGTTCAGCACATGGGAGGCCTCAACTTCCAAGTCACCGTCAAGAGCATGGCTTCCATGACTCTAATCGTCGATGCTGGCTGCCTCGTCATCGATGGTGAGCGTTGTCCCGTCGTTCCCGTTGGCCCGCAGGTAACCAACGTAACCTGCCTCTTTTTGCCGTTCTTCGTTCCGAACGAAGTCCTCGTCCAGGCACCATCACCATACGGCAAGGTTCTGTCTGTCAATGCTGGTCTCATGAGCGGACGACGTGGCGTGCTCACGGGCACACGCTTCGTGCGTATGGAAATGAGTGCCACAACCCCGGTCCCAAATTATCTGCGAGTCTCTGGTCATCGTGTGACGTTTGACTACCGCGGCTTGCAACGCGTGTGTCGTCGGTGCGGTTCCAGCGACCACTACCGTGCACAGTGCACCGCAGCGTTCTGTGGCCGTTGTGGCGTCCATGGCCACGAAAGCGACGGGTGTGACCGTCCTTGTCGGCGTTGCGGGGATAGTCACCCTACAGTCGCGTGCCCTGTGCGGCGTTCATACTCAGACGCTGCTACTGGGGCCTTTCCCCCCTTACCGCCGGCGTCAGCTGCGGTTGCGACTGCGCGTGAGGCCATAACCAAAGAAATTGCACTGACACCGCAAGAACTAGCGTCAAGAAATGAAAAAGAAGAGGCATGCAGCTCGAGAAGTCCCAGCGCGTCATGTTCGCCGGCCTCCTCTACTGAAAAAGAAGACCGTGACGTGGCGGATCGCAACACGCCATGTTCGCTGGCCTTCCAAGCAGCGAAGGACACGCGTGCTGTGGCCGAAAGCGCCTCCACTTCGGCTGCTACCATCACTCCTCCTGATCCCAGCAAAGTTTTGAACGCGGATAAAGCGCCTGACTCTGCGATCGCTGCAGTCGATGTACCCACGAAGTCTGCTGCGGCTTCATCCGCCTCAGTTGCATCTCCTACAGCGGCGCAGCCATTGCATCCGGGTGGGCCCCCGGCTGCCGAGGTTGTCGGCGACGATTAAATCAATCCCGCCGTCCTACCGCTACCGACATCATCCTCATTAGAAAACAGCTTCAGCCTCGGAGTTGATAGCAGCGTTGGACTGTCGCCAAGCCTGGATGAACTCGACATAGAAATAGCGGCCCCACGAGACGTAAAGCGCGCTCATGCGGCAGCCTCTGGCTCGAACGGCGGCCCCGATCGCCGTGCCGAGTTACAGCGGCCCAAAAAACCTCGGCCTTCTTCGAGAGGGTCGAAGAAGTGACGCGTGGACTGCTTAACCCCTGGACTTGTTCCCGGGGCGCCGACTTGAACAACACGACCAGGTCAGTTTGGTGATACATTTAATTAATTATGGCTGACACCTTGAAGATTATTTCATTAAATGCACAAGGGTTCCGAAGTCCTGTAAAACAAGCCGAAATTATCAGCGTGGCCCGCGCAAAACAGTGTGACATACTGTGTTTACAAGAAACAAATTTTTTCACCATTGGACATGTCCTTACTTTCAAACGCACTTTTAACCTAGACTGTTTCTTCTCCTTCGCTACATCACGATCTAGCGGAGTTGGTATTATTATTTTCAACAGAGCTCTCTTGCGAGATCATCATGTCTTTTATGATGGGACTGGGCGAATATTGGCATTTGATTGTGTACTATCTTCATTTAGGTTACGGATATTGTGCATATATGAACCCGCGCAGGCCATTAAGTCCAATGATTTTTTCCGTGACCTGGACGTGTATTTCCTTGACGGCCGTCACCTGGCGCTCGTTGGGGATTTTAACTGCGTCTTAGACACGCGAGCAGATGTGCAGGGCCCGGGCTGGGGTCGCCCTGATTGGAACGCACGGGAGTTGCGGCGCCTCGTCCAGCATTTTAACGCGATAGCGTTAAGGAGCTCGTGTCGCAGAAAAGCCGGTGTCGTCGGCGTCGGTGTCGGTGTCGGCGTCGGCGTCCGCGGCGTTGGCCGTGAGCGATAAATCACGGCAGGCACTTAATAAATAAAAAGCAACTTCCAAGATGGGCTGGGTGGGAATCGAACCAGGGTCTCCGGAGTGTGAGACGGAGACGTTACCACTGAGCCACGAGTTCGATGCTTCAAAGCGGTACAAAAGCGCCTCTAGTGAACGCGGTGTTGCCTTAGAAACGAGCTGTTTCTATGGCTCAGGCGTGCGTCGCTTGCTCAGGCGCACATTTCGTTGTCGCGCCGAACGCTGCGTTGCTCGACGCTCACCGCGTCCGATGCGGGGCGCGTAGTCGCTGCGCCGTAGCCCATTGTCTTACACCCCTTGGCGGGTCGATGGGAACGCTGTCGCGTTCCACTCTTGAAGGCGAAGCTTAAGCGTCCTCCAATTTTTTCGTTGCTAGATACATATCAACTTTTTCATGGTTCTTTATTTGCCTGGACCTGGCGTCGCGGTGCGTCGTCAAGCAGGTTAGACCGTGCCTATGTGCCAAGCAGTTTAGCTCAGTATGTCACCCAGTCTGATGTGATAACGTTACCTTCATCCCCTGTTTATATTTCCGATCACAAACCAGTAATACTTGAAATTCGCTTCCCTGCTTCCTCATCAGTAAAACCCTGGCGTCTGGACATGCGCGTTCTACATGACGCGCGCTCGCGCTCTTGTTTGTCACGAGTTTTGGGCGCCTCTGTTTCTAGATCTGACCGAGAGTCATGGGATGCGCTCAAGGTGCAGTGGCGTCTACACTGTTCAGTTGAAGGACGTGCACTCAGACGACGTATGTCAGAGGAACTGGCGGATACTGCCACGAAGCTCCGCATCGCCCTTCGGGTCAATCAACTGACTCCGTTGATGCGGGCCTGGCAGCGTGAGCTACGGAGGCGTTTCCAACGCCTCATCGCGGCGTCGTCTTTGTCAGCTGCTGCTTGGCGATGCAGACGTAATCCGTGTGCGCACCCTGAAGTTCTGCGCTTTTCAAGAAACTCGCTTTTTAGACAGCCGAATGCATTCGGTTCTGCGGCCCCAAGAGCACTTCCTGTTACACCACCTCCCACACGTGATTATTCGCTATTTGTAACGCATTTTGAAAACATGGCGCGTACGACCATACAAATAGATTCTGGCTCTCAAGGACTTCATACTTTGCTTAATGGGCTGCCTCAGGTTCCATCTGAGGTAGCCAACCGTCTTTGTGCACGACCATCAGCCGAGGAAGTGAAAGCAGCATTATCTTCTATGAAGCGTGGCTCGGCCCCAGGGCCGGACGGGTTACCCGTGGAGTTTTATCTAACGTTCTGGGAAGATATTGGTGCCACTTTCGTATCGGTTATCAGCCAATGCTTTGAGAACTTTGATTTCCCGTTTAGTTTTCAGGACGGTCGTATTGTGCTGATACCTAAGCATGATCCGTCATCAGTTCGTCCAGAGGAATGGAGGCCAATCACGCTTCTCAACGTCGACTACAAAACCTTCACAGCTGTTCTCACCCGGCGCTTGAGAAGCCTGATGCCTTCCCTAATAGGACACCATCAGGCATGCTCAGTCCCTGGCAGAGAGATACACAGTCTTTCGTTCGTTACTCGTGACATAATGACATACACGCTGACCAGGTCGGCACGTGGTCTCTTAGTTTCACTGGATCAAGAAAAGGCATTCGATCGCCTTGAACATAACTACATTTTTAATGTACTGACCTCGTTCGGCTTCTCGTCAAATTTTGTTGAACTTATTAGGAATACCTATTCAAATATCCGAAGTACATTGTTCCTTGATGGTCGAGAAAGTGCACCGTTTCCCGTTACTTGTGGCGTTCGTCAAGGGTGCCCTCTATCCCCAGTACTTTTTGTGCTCAGCCTAGAACCATTTCTGCACTCAATAGTGAGAGACCCTTACGTATGCGGTCTCCCACTGCCTGGTAGCGGTGTTGTGAAGGTGACAGCCTTCGCCGATGACATCACATTATATCTCAGGAATGAAGATAGCTTAACCCGTAGCCTTCGAATTTTCACTGAGTACGGAAATATTTCAGATGCTGCGCTAAATTTTTCAAAATGTCGTTATTTGTTCATTGGTTCACCACAGACACGCCTAAGTCCCCTTTTCCGTCTTGAAAAGAGCAATTCTCTTCGCATTTTAGGCCTTGACTACACCTCTAATGGCATATCAGACTCTGTGTGGCTCTCAATTCTTGAAGATGAAAGGCGAAATACGTCGTACAGCCACCATTACGGGTTACTAGGTCCTTGCAATCCCTTCTTGGTGCCTTCTTCTGGTCGGGCCGTACAGAACTATTCTGTCGCGCGGCGCTTGGGCAACCACGCTCTCGCGGTGGGTTCGCGTTCCCATCCGTGTCTGTCCGCTGCCGGCTGCTTGCTCTGCGATTTCTGCTCCGTCTGTTACAGCATGATCAGTGTCCAGTGCGTGAACTCGCTTGCTATTTCCTTGGCACGAAAATTCGCTACATGTTACCGGGCGTACACTTAAATCGCGGCCCACAAGTGTTAAACGCACCTACATTTTACTGTACGGCCGTGGCATTTTATCGCCACATACAACAGGTATGTCCTGATGTAGACGTTCTCCAAAACCGCGTAGTAGATACTATGTCAGCCTTACTGCTTCCTCTAGTTCCCCCAGCGCGCCTCGCACGTTCCAATAATGTGTCGTGGGATGCGATAACGGCGTCATTTTTGCCTGGCCACCTACGCGACTTCATGTGGCGTCTAGGGTGGCAAGTGCTTCCAACTCGGGACAGGCTTGAGCGGTGGGGCGTTGTCCCATCTTCGCAGTGTCCCAATTGCCCCCTTCAAGAATCCAATAAACATGTACTGCTGCAATGCGTCGTTGCCAGGATATTTTGGAGGGCCGTGCATACAGGATTTCGTGGCCTCGGAGTTAACCGCTTTATTACATCTGGTCGCTGCTCACGTGGCCGCTTCGCGCGACTTTTAATTGCTGCGGGGGCCTTCTGTCTATGGCGTAACCTGTGCGAGGCAGTTGCCATGGGACGTCGTCACCGCGCTCTGTTTCCACTTATGGGGAGGCTCTACTCTGAGCTACTGTCGTTTCTGTCGGAGGAGTTGTTCTTCCTTGGAGAAGAAGAGTTCCTTCGACAGTGGTCATGTCGTTTCCTGTCGGTGGCTGATGGACGCGTATGGCTGAATTTTCGTCCAGCCTGGTTCTTGTAGCCAGACCATCAGAATTATTCATTTAATGCACATAGAATGCAGGTGCCCGTGATATCTGTGTGTGTGTCCTGTCGTATACATGATCATTTTTGTATATACACATCTCGTGCACATCACTTCAAAATTGTGTAAAGTGTTCTATCACATATCATTGTATATAACCATTGTGTACGCTGTATATATTGAAAATCATTTTGTACATGTGACATTTAGTTTATGTGTAACTGTGCCTTTCCGTGGGTATACGTGTTTATATGTTGGTGCGTGAGGACTCGGACACTACTTACGTTGACAACGCGCTTTGTTTCGTTTCTTACATGTTATCGTCCGGGTTGTATCGTGCCGTGATTATGACTCAGTGTTCGTATCGTCTCTTGTCGAAATAAACTTTTTCTAAACACATGAACGTTTACAGCGGAGCTGCTGCAGAGTAGTTCCCCCAGGATCGTGTTCGCGTGTAGACACAAAACCCTACACGCGGGCCGATCCCGAAGAAAGTTACCTTCCGGCCCGACCCGCGGTGGAAGTGAAGCAGGTGTTACGCATTTCGCACACGTGGGCGGACCCGAAAGATGGTGCAATGCCGGGCCGACCCGCCGGGGAGGTGAAGTAGGCGCTAAGCACTCCCTATGCGTGAGCTGAACCCGAAGATAGTGTAATATCGTGCCGACCCACAGCGGAGGTGACGCAGGGGTTAAGGAGTCCCCATACATGAGCCCATCCCTAAGATAGGGCACAACCGGGCCGACCTGCGGCAGAGGTGAAGCAGGTGTTAAGCACTCCCCATAGGTTCGCCGATGCCGAAGATAGTGCAATGCCGCGCCGACCCGCGGTGGAGGTGCAGGTCGCCATTAAGGGGCCCACATACACAGCTTCGCTGGTAATCCTTCTTCACAGGGTGGAGGGGACTGAGTTTTTTTCTAAACGCTTCAGCTCGCGTTTAAGAGAAAGCAATCAAAGATCACTGACTGCTTCTTCCACTTCTCGGCAACTGCAGCTTTTGTAACAGTAAAGCTGGAACCTCACGGCGCGTTTTTCACTCGCGAGAACGTGACGCTCGGCAAACGGCGGCGCCCCCACTGACGCGTCGGCACCCGCATTAGCACGGCGGGCGACGCCGGCCGCGCTGCATTTGCCGAGTGTTCCGCGTGTTTCGCTGAGCTGCTGCGCCAATATGCGCTGAGGGCAGCACCGTCTGGTGGCTTTAAGGGAACTAACATAGAGAAAGAAAAAGAAAACTTTCTTTCTTTCTCCATGGAACTAATGCGTGACGTATAGCGTGACGTGGACTAGCGCTGCACTTTCATTGGTGGACGTGGCGGCGGCAACGCAATGCGACGCGTTCTTTTAAAGCGGAGCTAGGTTTCGCTTGACGTCCGCAGCTTTGCCGAGCTACGGGAGAGAGCTGGGACACAATGAAAGCAGAGTAGCAAAACAGCATTGCGCAGCATAGCGACGAGGCGAGGATGGGTGGAGCCTAGCGGGGAATGCGGCCCGGATATGTGCCTTCTGTGGCACGCGAGGCAGAGGGGTCAGGCGTGGGAGGAGGGCGTTCTTCTCTGGCGGCTGGTAAGGTGCCTCGATGACCTCCTCGCCCGACGCTCCGAATACAGTGGAGACAGCTGCGGCGTCTTCTGCGGCGTTGGCCCGGGGAATCGCGGACGCCGTAGTAGACGCCTTTGATGGACGCTGTAGAGACGCGTTGCCGGCGCTCGTGTGTCTTGCGTGCAGGCTCCCACACATTTAGTTGCCTTCCCACAGCTGAGCTGGTATGTGGTGTTTGCGATAGCACATTCACACATAATTTTCAACTCGCAGCAGCATCACACGGCTACGGGATTTTCCTGGGCGCGTTCCTGGAAACGAAGGGCCCCTCCTCCATGCTTCAATAGCGGCATAAATCAGCTTTCTGGTAGAAACGCGGCCTCTTGCGTCGGCCACGACGCGGTGGAGGGGACCGCCAGCTGGATGTGTTGCAAGGAACCAGGCGCGCTGCTCCGTGGCGCCCAAAATTTGCGCGCGCCGGCCCGCGCAAATTTCGGCTGCAGTGGCCGGTCTATGAATGGCAGAAACGCTGGAAAGGATTTTTTTAGTTTCTGCGTAATATAACTACGGTTTCTTGTATATTCAAATTATAATCCGACGCTCATATCACGTTGTGTGTAAGTCGTACTTTAAGATTTTTCCGAAGTATTATGTTTTGAGCAATACAATTAATTCAGTAACTTCCTTGCGCCAGACGAAGCGTCTACGTGGTTCGGTAGGCGTGGTTAGGTTTCTACGGTTGGGAATGATTTTTGCCGAAGCGATGGTCGACGCTGGACTCCCACGCCGGATTTTCTGAGACTCGGGGCTCATAACGCAGTCGCGTTAATAGGCGTCTGCACACTTAATGATTTCAAGCAAAATAGAACAATAACCACCCTTTTATTTTCGTCGCCTGATTCCTGATGCTGCCGTAAGCGGCATGTGAACCCTATTCCCCCTACTTCAACTCGAACGCGTCCTGCGCCCATCTGGAACGACGGTACAGCCGAGTATGCAGCACTGGTGACTGGACAGCGTCAAGGAAGGCATACACACATTAGGATTAGGAGAGTGTTCGTGGCATTTTCAGTGCATTTCTTTGACTGCTTTCTCAAGGCAGGCCCGTGGTTTCAAGGATCCTCGCATTTCCAAACGCGCTGTCATTGTCGCAAGCATATTTCGCAGCAGTGCTTAAATGTTTTGTGCCGTTCGGGGAATCTGTGCACAGTAAAATTCATGCAAATTAATTACATCAGTTGCCAAGTGATTCCAAAGTGCTAGCACGATCATTGTCTAACATCTGTCGCGAGAACTTCAGCGTTAATGTCGGGTCCCGTTTCATTGTTGTCTGCATCCGCGCACTTGGTGACGAAGACTTCAAGAAGAATTACAAAATACAAGAGGCTTTTTTGTGTTGCTGTTTGTACAATGTTCGAAGGTTGTCGGCGTACAAAGTTGGGAAGAGCTAAAAGCCTGGCAAACCCCGAAAAGAAAAAAAAACTATCCTGTAACTAAAATAACACCGAAACAATACGCTATGACGGTGCTGGTACGACGGCTGTATGAAGACTATTGCATGACCGCATGATGACGATGTTATGATGGCGGCGGCGTGACGACAGTAGTACTACAGCACGACAGTATAACGGCAGCACTACTGTCATAAATACTTTACGGTTACTGCATAACTACGCATTGACGGCGATCAAATGAGAGAGACGGAATGATTACGGTGACGTGATGGTATGATGGTTACAGTATCATGGCGACGATAAAACGACAGTGCAGTAGCAACCTGTGCATGACCGCGATGGTGCGAGGACGACATAATCATAGCTACCGAATGAGCATGAAATGTTTAATACTGTGGTACGAAGTCGGGGGCCGGACGACGGTATGACAGCATAGTGACGTCGACAGAGGGAAGACGGTGGAACAATAGTGATTTCGTGACAATGAAATGAAGGCGGTCCAATAACCGCGACGACATTTTTGTTTGATGAAAGCATACGCACGCACTTACGTGAACTACCTGCCCCCCTCCCCCCTTGGACGTTATGTTTTTCACTAGATCCGGTGCTTGCCTACATTGTATCCGGTACTGGCCAATCAGCAAGGCAGGAGCCAGCAGTAGCAGCAGCAGCGGGAAAGTTGAGGGAAGCGGCAAACAAATCTTCGTGTTAACACACGTGATTTGGCTCGTGTTTACTCATCAATGTCTAAGTTTCTTTTGTCATTATGCTAACAGAACGAATCTCACTCATCAGGGCGCAGGCAGCGATGTGGGAAATAACGGGGACTTATCTAGAACAAATACATAGGGCCCTCACCCGCGAAGGGATCGACCTACACAACGAGACCATACGCGGGAGAAGCCAACCCTAAATTAGACGAAGAAATAACGCACGCCGAAGTGTACGAGGCCTCACAAGCCGCAGTTAAAAACTCGGCACTGGGTCCAGACTCAATCACAAATGCAGAAATTTGAAATATAGATTCGTCGGCCCTAGCGAAAATAACAGAGATGTTCGATAGCGAGTATTGGGTCAAGTGTGACCTGCACCAAGAATGGAAATTGACTAAAATAATCATGGTCCTCAAACTAGAAAAGAATCCCTCGACCGGTATACTACGGCCGGTATCGCCCACGTCCTGCCTGGGAAAGCTCTATGAGAAGGTGATCCATAGCAGACAGCGGCGATACCTGGAAGAGCGGAACTTGGTCCCAGATTCCATTGTAGGATTTCGCACGTGTTTATCGTATCAAGACGCGTACCTCCTACTTGAAGAGGAAATTTTAACTAGTATACCGTACGGCGACGAGAAACTAGCACTAGACCTCAAAAGAGCCTTCGACAACGTCTCTCTGGCCGCAATACTGGAGGAACTCGAACTCGCGGGTTGTGATCAGCGCACCCACTATTACGTAATGGCCTTTCTTTTCAAGCGCGAGGCACGCTTCAGTATTGTTCAAAACACATCGGAGATATTTAGAATACCTAGCAAAGGAACACCTCAAGGAACGATAATATCGCTTCTGCTCTTCAACATGGCGATTTGTCGCCTCGCACGTGATCTCGATCGGATACCCGACTTTGGTTACGCGCTCTACGCGGACGACATCACGCCGTGGGCGAGCAGAGGTTCTCTAGCAGATAAAGAATGTACTTTAGAACGAGCAGCATTAGCGGTGGAGAAATTTTCCCGAGGAAGCGGGCTGAAGTGCGCGCCCGAAAAATTTGAGGTCATCCGGATACACGCGAAAGGCTACAAATCCAGAGGGTCGAGTAACACTGTAGCTGAAGGCCACACGGACCATGAGGTAAACGCTGTGCGAGTCCTGGGTTTGTGGCTTGAGATCGGCGGGAGAGGAGCACAGACGCTGAAAACCCTCAAATCCACAACCCACAACATAGCCCAAATGATACGTCGAGGGACAAATCGAAAGGTAGGCGTACGAGGAGACGGTACCCTGAGGCTCGTACAGGCCTTAGTAATTAGTCCAATCACGTGTAGCTTACCTTACCAAATCCTAAACAGGGAGGAGGAAAGCCTGGCCAACACGACAATTCAAACCGCTTTCAAGGCGGCTCTGGGCCGGTCTTAATGTACCTGCACAGAGCGCATGCTAGCTTTGGGAGTACATAATACCTTCGATAAACTCAGACAAGACGCTATGATGCGACAGAGGGAACGCTTCATCTTCACAAAAACAGGTAGGGCTATATTGGATCTACTCAATATCCCAGCATACCTCATTTATCTCACCGAAATGGCCGTACCTCCCCCACCTTCGGTGACATTCAAAATTACAGTAGCTCCAATTCCTAAGCACATAGATTCCGAGTACAACAAGGGAAGCCGCAAAGCACGTGCACAACATATTCAATCGATGTACTTTAATAAGCCTAGCTGCTATACGTGCTACACTGACACAGCTGCGTATATGCAGAGGCGACCGGGCAGCGCTAGTGAAAGAGGTACGTACTGGCAGTCCTGAACGTGACCGGCCAGCAGAAAATTGCTGCATCGACCACGGCGGCATCCCTCACCTCGGCCGAAATGTTAGCAGTGGCGATCGCCGTCGCTCACGCAGTGCGTTCGCAAAGGGACTTGGTTGTGATCACGGACCTACGGGAGACATGTCGCATGTTTCTCAAGGGGCACATGAATGCGGCTAGCTTGGTGATTATTCCCAAATCTTTCGACCACCGTCATCGACTTCTCTGGTGCCCGGGTAACGCGGGGTACAAGGGAACGAACAGGTTAACGCGTTAGCTCGAGGTCGTACCAACTAAGAAACGAGCGACGGCGTCCTCTTCTAACTCCAACCACGCGCACTATATACCTCTCAAAATTCCGTCAATTTAAATGCCAAAGTCATCGTTACTCATGGGCGTGGAGTCCACAGAAAACACCCGCCGACTGATCCACAACTTAGCGGGGAAGAGGCCGCCGATTTGCACAAAATACAGACTGGGGTATTCGCCCATCGACAATGGCTAGACACCATGTATCGCACTCGCTATAGGGCCAAGTGTCTTTGGTGCGGTGCCATACCCACCCTAATACATGTATTCTGGGAGTGCAATAATCACCGTCATAGGGCAAAACCGCAATAACACAAAGGTCAGTAGGGCCCTGGACTGGGGGGCTCAGACCTTAATATAGCTTCCTGTCAAATGACATATATATATATATATATATATATTGTTACCGGCATGTTGGGAGTATAGAAACACTGTATTTACAATATACATACAAGCAGAACCAGAGTAAAGATGGCTGACCAGCAACAATACCACTAGCCAGTGTCTCGCGATCTTCCTTCCTCTTCTTTTATCCCTCCGTAAAAGGACCCCCGGGTGCTGAAGCGCCGTCTCGCCTCATGTTAGGCGAAGACTTGCGAGCGAAGTACGGCTTCAGCCGCGAAACGTGCATGATGTCAACAGGCGTAGGACTCGAGGATGGATCATACTGTAACGGCGAGATCTGGTAAGTGACGTCGTTAACTTGATGTACGACTTCATAAGACCCTGTGTAGCGAGATAGAAGCTTCTGGGAGAGGCCAACCCGGCGACCTGGTTACCAAAGGGGCACCCAAGCATCTGGGGCGAATTGAACATCGCGATGACACCGGTCGCAACGCTCTCTCTAATAAATGCGATCTTGCTAATAAACGAGATCTGCGACTTGACGCGCCATGTGAGCGTGATCAATGACTTCACGAGCGTACTCAGTGGCAACACGTGGGGCATTAGCGAGAGTGGTGTCAAACGGGAATGTGGCGTCGCGACCATACAAGAGATAAAAGGGCGAATATGCGGCGGTGCGCTGTGCAGACGAGTTACACGCGAATGTCACGTAGGCCACCGTGGCGTCCCAGTCGCGGTGATCGTTCGACACGTATATCAACAGTACATCTTTGAGTGTGTGGTTGAGACGTTCCGTAAGACCGTTTGTTTGTGGGTGGTAGTCTGTCGACAGCATGTATTCAGTGGCACAAGAGTGGAGGAGGTCGTCGACAACTCGAGACAAGAACGAGCAGCCGCGGTCTGCAAGTAACTGTCGAGGTGCACCGTGGTGGAGAATCACGTCGGGGAGGAGAAAATCGGCGACGTCTATTGCGCAACTAGTCGGCAACGCTTTTAGCGCTTTTGTTATTGCGGAGCATGTCGCTTAAACAGTAGCGACGGCGATTCACTCATTCCTTCTAGTCGTCGTCGGAAAAGGCCCAAGCAGGTCAAGGCCTACGCGGAAGAACGGTTCAGGGGGGAACTCCATTTGGATAGAGTCGTCTGATAGGTGGCAGGGGAGGTTTCTTTCGGCGCTGACACAATTCGCGAGTTGCGACGTAACGACGCTGGGAGCGGTAGAGACCCGGTCAGAAGAACCAGGGTCGTACACGGTCGTATGTACGCAAAACGCCAAGGTTTGCTGCCGTCAGTGTATCGGGAAGTTGTTCGAGAACGATGGATTGCAGATGATTAGGAAGGACAAGGAGCAATGCAGGGCCGTCAGACGTGATATTACGATGGTAGAGGAGGCTCTCGTGCAGAACAGACATGCGGCACGTGCCGCTAGTGCGGCCGCATTGCATCCCGGTGATTATGAACTGTTAGGATTCGTCGCGTTGTTGCTCAGCACGCATGTCGGCCATGTCAGTGTCGGCCATGATCCACTGGGTGACGAGAATGGGAGTCAGCGTCCTTGTGCAGACGTCCTGACCTTAGTTAACAATAAATCAAAATTTCCGGAGCCGCAAATCCCAGCGACCAAGTCGTCCTGTGGGGTCCCGTAAGGAAGACAGCCAGCAGAGGGCGCGGTGGTCTGAAACGACCGAAAACATGCGGCCGTGCAAATATGGCTGGAACTTGGCGACAACCCAAACTAAAGCAAAGTACTCCCGCTCGGTGATGGAGTAATTTCTCTCGGGAGTTGACAGAAGGTGGCTGGCGTAAGGTTTCACGCACTCGGTACCATTCTGCTGTTAGGCGCGAACAGCGCAGATGTCGTGGCCGCTTGCGTCAGCGTAGACTACGGCCGGTGTAGATGGATAAACGTGGGCAAGTATGGGAGGGGTGGTCAGAAACTCGATGAGAGCCGCGAACGCGTGAGCCTGCTCCGGGCCCCATGAGGATGGCGCGTTCTTCCTCAGAAGATCTGTAAAAGGGCGAGCAACGTTGGCGAAGTTTCTGAGGAAACGGCGGAAGTAAGAACACAAGCCGAAGAAACAGCGCATGTCAGACGCAGAACGTGGCACAGGGAAATTGCGAATGGCGATAACCTTTTGCGGATCTGGTTGTATACCGGATGCGTCAACGCGGTGTCCCAATACGGTAATGTGACGGCGCCCTAAACGACATTTCGTGGGTTTAGTTGGAGGCCGGATTTTCGGAAGACCGCGAGAGTGGCAGCGAGTCGGGGAAGGTGGCTGCCGAACATAGGAGAAAAAAACAATAACGCCGTCAAGGTAACAAAGACAGGTGGTCTGCAATAAAATAAAATAAAATATTTGCAACTCTTCTAATTAGTCCAGGAACAAAATTGTTTGGCCTCGCAATACCTGTAACATGACCACCAGTTTCCCCCATCGTAAAATTGTAGTGTAGTGCACAATTCTTTCCGGCAATTAGTAAACATAGCCGAAAGCGGCTGTAGGAGAATCTCAAACGCTTGCTTTCGAATTTTTTGCAAGCGCTATACTTAATTAATGCGTATTTAATTTCGCGTACATGCTTTTCTTACCATGTCCCATCATTCGCACTTAATTTGATATCGGTGGCAATTGCAGTTATACCAGAAAAACCAGCAGAATTCAGCGACGTTTGTAAAGCTCACTCATAACGCCGCGGAGCAAAGTTTGCACTATGTTCTGCACCCTTCAATCGTCCGACTGTAGTGAGCAGCCAGCAGCAATGGCACTTGTATGACGAAGCAAGCGGGACAACGCTGGCGTGGCGAGGACACTACCTTCAGCATCACCAACGCATTCGGCAAGACCGTTAGACAAGAGCTACTCGGCAGGACTGTGGCGGCGACAGCGACGGCAGCAGCAGCGGAAGTAGAAGCAGGAAGAGGAGCAAGAGGAGAAGGCGGAAAGTCGGAGGAAGGGACAAAGAATGCTGCACTTTAAATCAGAACGACTTAGTGTACGGTAATAATTATGACAAAGATACCGAAAGACGAAGACGGACGTTGAAAAAGGACGGTGACTCGCCCTTTTCGTGCTTGCGTTGCTGCCGTGTGATTTGAATAATATATCGAAATGTGGTATACATGCACAGGTCAAGGCTCAATGCGCACTCTCAACGAAACCGTCTACTTTATTGTCGCAAGATCGCTAGAAACGAAGTAGCTGTAGTTGCAGTTGGACATCAGCATGGTGACTGCGATGATAACAATTTGAACACCTCGCAATGAATGAATGGCCCGCACCTTGCATACTTATGCTGCACATGACAGCACATGCCACCACCGCCTCCGTTCTACCGCTACATCTGCACAATTCTTTACAGATTGCGAAATGCCGGCGCTTCCGGCGGTGAGGTTTACGTGACTAGCTGCGCTTTTGATGCGAAGTCGGAGCACAGGTTTTAACTGTGTAGATGGTGGCGCTATCAGCACACTCTAAGAAAAGTTTACAGCCTTTGGAGTTCCCCTACTGCCACAGAACAATAATCGTCATCTGCCTTGATGCGTTTCCTTTCTTGAAAACGACGTGCCCGCTACTTTTCTGTCGGGAATGCTATCATGCTGATAACGCGCATGCCGTTCATTACTGGCAGTGCCGGGTTCGCAGCGTTAAAGAAAGGAAACGCATCAAGGTAGATGACGATTATTGTTGTGTGGCGGAAGGGGCACTCCAAAGGGTGTAAACTTTTTTTAGAGTGTACAGTCATAAACTATATATTCCACTTGGCTGCCAGTGCAAAGCGCTGGCGGCGACTTATTCATTAAAATGCAGTCCGCTTCCTCATTTTCGTTAAACGAGGTTGTTGTGTAGGAAAAGAAAACATTTCTACCATGTTGTGGCTGGATATAGCTCCAGAAGATCTTGCAACCAGCATTGCGACAGGCGTTCACGGTTCCAGTAACCCACTATGCCGTTAACTGATTAAATGGCTAGAGGTGTGATCTCTTCAATTCGAGGTCCCACTTGTCACGTCAGGATGCGTTTTCTGGCCCAATGATCCCAAGCTACTCTCGTGGCATGCCATTGCACCGATCAGCGCGCGGCGAACTCGTGCGGGCAACGAGCACAGAAAGCGCCAGCGTCCGTCGACTGCTGTGTAAGCTTTCAGTTTGCCGATGCCATTGTCTCTCGAAAAGCGGCAGCGCCGCCATCGCAAACACAGCCATTCGGGCGAGAAAGCGCGGGGAAGGAACTCATTTCGCGCGGACTGTTGACTCAACGGTAGTGAATTAGAATGCGCCCCGTGCCATGTTCCCTACAGGATCGCTCTCTGATCTTTCGAATCTAATTTTAGCTCCCGCGTACATTTACCGACAGGACGCAAAATGGCCCGCCGGCGATTGTAGAGGCCTGCAGGGAGCAGCTACACTATTGAACACACAAACGTTTTCGCCATTCCCACTCGGTCAATCGAACAATACAGCGACGTCCCCGAATGGCACTGCTCTTGCCCCTGATCGGTTGACTGCAATAGAAACGGTAGGTGAACGCCGTGCATCGTATAAGAATTGTCGGACCTCAGAGCTTTTGCCGTTCTCCGCCTATCGTGAAGACTGGAACTTCTCTTTTATGCGTGTGGCCTGTTTGCTTGTATACCTTTTTTGGCACGAGCGCTGCCTAATGAGAGTTGCCCATCGAAGCAGCATACGTTTCCCGCACAAGACCGGAGTGCTTTGAAGACTAGAGGGGCAACAAGAGAGCGCGGTAGAATGCCGCAAGTACGTTGTCGTGTGTATACTGAAGGTATACCGGGAGCACATGTGTTATTCGCAAAGCGTTTAATAATTTCACGTCAAGTACGAAGAATAAACTCATACAAAGAATAAAGGCAGCACCAATTTCTACAATATAAAGGAACATGCAAGACGAAATCAATACGTTTAGTGGAAGCATGAGCTAAGAATTTAGCGTTTCTAAATTACGTGAGTGTAGCAATGAATTATGAACGCTCTTTTTCCTCGCAGAAGGCGTCTGCTTTTAATACCGTAATTACATGCTGCAATGCCGAGGACGGGGCCTTTGGTGAAGTTTTTTTGCCGTTCCAGTTAATGCTGCTTCTGTGCGTCGTTCGAAAGTCATCCTCAACCAACGAGGCTGACGATTGCTGCACATGACGCCAGGTAGACTTAATTGACCATCTTGGATGGAAAAGTGGCTAAGTCCTGCGGGGCAAACAGCTCTAGATGGAACATTTAGACGTCAAAGCTGCAGTTTGTTTCTGGGCTATCTACAGCTCACTTAGACGAATAATTTTTTCTTGCAAGTCAACTTTACCAAAATTGATTCACTATAGGTAAGAAGGTCCTTGTTTGGTCTCATGTCGCAATTTTGTGACGTTGGCGGCTTCTATTAACGTGTTGTATTGCATGTAGAATGACGCTTGTTTTAAGTTCAGGTAACGGTTGTCCATCGTTACCTTATGCCAGCCTGAAGGCCTGTAACGTATTCATCAAAGAAATAAAATGTTTGCACTATTTTGACAACTGTCAGAACATAGAGAAACGATCTCTCGATCGAACATCAGAACAATATCTGTCAGCTACTCCATTGCCGCATTTGTGCATCAGTTACCATTTGAGGTGAGATGCATCACAACATGCATCGCATAGCACCGCACTCCGGTGGTGCGTGACAAATAGCGACAATGAGCGCACATTGACGAGATGAAGCGCATGGCCTCCACTGGGCGACCTTTGATGTTGGCTGAAACTTTTGACGTCGCAAACAGTCTATTGTTCGTTGCTTGCTTACTGGAAGTTATGCCGGTGAACGCATTCCTAAACACTGAGTAGTTATGGGTCTGTTTAAAATTGCTTGCAGTAATCTCTGCTGTCCTATCTGTAAAGGCGTCTCTTTGACTTAATTTTGTTATAGACCTTGGCCAAATTTACAATCATTTACTGCCACTATATCCAACGCACTCATACTGGTATGCCTTCAGCTAATGAAGGAAAATTAACAAAATTAACTGAGCGTGTAACCGTGAGTTGGGAAATGAAACAGGGCAGTGTTCTCCGCTCCGTGCGGATGCTTTAGCGAGTCTGCTATAGTCTGATGCAGATCTATTACAATGGAACAAAAAACATCCGCGTAATCTTGCCATAACGTTGGATCAGGGCCACAATTTTTATTTTATTGACTTCTATTGTTCTGGCACCTCGGGCCTTATTCCAGACATATCAATTTCAGGAATCTCAATCTGGGAGCACGTCAGCTGGTTGTACCTGTGAAAGAGCATATGATGAATGCTTGTGCCTTTACTTATCTTACCCATATATTATTTTGACATCATTGGTTCATTGATTGCGTATGTGCTAAAAACAGGGGCCTCGTAAACCTTTCGTAAGTGTAAGACAAGAGAGACGGCCAAAATTACTATAGCAGGGGAATAAAAACATCACAATGTCGACAAGTTTTCCTGATATAATTAGACACGGTGTTGCACAAAGATTATTGCGCAAAGTTAATGTAGATAACAGAAATTTAACATACAGACATGTAGTGATAATAATTTCACAAGAAAAATACTCACAGCCATTTCACTCTCTCTATGTGGATGATCAGCGGAGCTGTATATCACTATAACGAAAATGAAATAAAACAACAAAACAATATAACACAATTGTGCACGTTGTCATTTTATTTGTGTTTAGGTTTATTTCGCGTCCACAGTAATTATGGCTTTATGGTCACTATGATAAACGGCCATGGGCTCTGTGACGACATGGAGACGTTCTTAGCAAATGTTAGGTCTATGCATGATCGATGGCGCCTCATAGTGACAGTGGCCTTGGTCTAATACTAAAGGCCGTACCTTTCTAAGCAAAACGCCAAGAACCACTTTCCATCAGGGCGAGACACATAGACAATAAAGTCACCCGCAATGACGATGTGGTTGGAGTCCACCGGGAGCATCCACGAAAATGTGTCCATCAGATCCTAAAGGTCCCTCTTTGACGTTCCGCGATGAATGTATACGGTGGCGACCACAATTTCATCCTCCGTCTGCACGGCGAACGCGTCGGCCCCTTCCATGGCAAGGCTCTCGTCCATCGTCAGTAAGGCGTAGGGCACAACGGCCGCCCTGTCCTTGTCCGCGTAGATCGCAACGCATCAAGCCATCATCCATCATTCATCGCCAGTTTTGACTCGGGTGGGACACATGCGCGGGTGGGACACATGCGCTGATACAATTCTGCCTCATGTTTAAGATATTTTAGCCCTAAAGCGTCGCCAACGTTTTTGCCTATGCACATCACGAAACGATGGAAATTAGCCTTAGACAACTCCGCGCTACAACGCTAAACGCATTAATATTTTGTTGCCTTGTGGTCTATGTTCCCGAATGGTACTCTTCTTGCTTAGGTAACAAACATTATGATACGTACCGCGTTCTTCCAAAACTATTTGTGACTCGAAGGCCGTAGCTTCTACGGTAACCTGTTTTGGTTGAGAAATGAAGTATTCCTATAATATTGGAAGCTGCCTGGCACCTGTTAGCTGGGCAGCCTGTTTGCGTGTTTTTTTTTTAGTTTCTTAAGTAAATGGATTTATAAGAAACTTCAAAACATTACGTTATTAGTTAACTAAGTTATGGTTGCCCCCAATGCAATTTAAGTGTGCTAACTAAATATTCAGTCTGACCAGAGCAAGAACGGAGGCTTTCAAGATAATGCATACCAGCCGTGCCATTACGGATTTGGCTCCATTCGCCGTGCGCAGTTCGGGCCGGTGTCGCAATTGATAACGGTGAACATAGCAGAAAAAGTGATTTGAAAGCATTGTTTTAAACACATCGATCCCAATTATGCTTCTCATTAAACGAGGCGCCAAGAATAACACATCGAACGACTGACGTTCCTGGTTGTGATGCGAGAAGAACGTCCACCTCTTCATGCGAAAGTGCCTACGATTTCGCCGGACTCTCTCGAAGGCTCAAGTAGCGCCCATCAATATTTTTTCATCTGGTCATTAAATTTGCCCCTAAGTTTCATATAGAGACAGAAGGTCGCACCAGAGGTGCTATTGTAAATAGAAGGATGCCACGCCAGATGGCCGGGCTGCAAGATCATGCAATTCTTGCACGAAGAAAGGCGCCTCTCCCGCATTGATTTCAGCCTGTTCGTAGAGTGAACATTCAACCCGAACTTTTGGCAAAATATTTTACTTCACAATGCGTTTCTGCTAAAATTATGCACGGCACCGTTTCATGATTGACGTCGGCCCCCTTCCCCTAGTAGCCTTCCTTGCACAAACTGTTTCGTTTGGCTGTTTCTATTTGCTCTTTGTCTGGTAAGTTAGTTGGATAGGTCAGTTATATTCGGTTAGCTAGTCCACTGTGTTAGTTTGTTAATAACTGATCGAGTTGTAACGTAACTATAATTGCTAGTGTATTTTAGTTAGGTAGAATATTATAGAACAATTTTGTCATTTTCATATGAATACTTAATAATCAGTTGGCTAGCTTTGTTAGTTTGACTACGGATTTAGTCTTGTTAGTTATTTTATTTAGTTAGTTGGTGTATTACTTAGTTATTGTTATTTAATTGGTGTATTCGTTGAGTTGGTATTGTTACTGTTGCTTGTTACGTTACTCATTGTTGAGTTGTGCTAGTTAGACAGTTTTAGTACTGCCTGCGCAGCGTACGCAACGGCGTTGCGTACGTAAGATCACTACGTTCTGCAAGGAGTGCATGTGCAAAACGCAACACGAACGGTACGAGATGCGTACGCGGCCGCTGCGTACGCACGCATCCGAGTCTTGCGTGCGTACGTAGGGAGCCTTGCGTGCTGCTCTTGTGGTTCTCGTTTGTTCGGGAGAGCGAGAGATAAAAGAGTTTCCGAAAATGGCAGCGTCAAAGGCGACTAGCGGAAGGCTGTACTTTTCATTGGCGTAGGATGTGCAGGATTCCCGGATCCTGCACGGTGGGGATGGATAGCGGAAATGGGAACTTTGTTTTTGAGAAAGTGTTTAGTGTGTACTGTTTGTGCGAAAGGCTCGACCTGCTGTTGGCGCAGTGCGTCGCAAATTACCGTGCCAGCCTTACAAAGCAAGTACTCGGTTTTTATCTTTCTCGATATGATTCCTGAATTTCATCCGTATTAAACCTAGAGTCTCTTAAAGGCCTACATATAGGTCGACGAAGCGGGAACGCGCCCATACGTTACATCTCGTTAGCCAGATGAACAGCATCTATTTCGACCGACGGTTCGACGTACTGGCAGATGCGGCCATGGGCTCCGACGCGCCCGGCGCCTAATGCCCCAACCACTGGCACGCGTCGGAAAGCTCCGGCACGCGCCGAAGCGTCAAAAGCGTAGGTCGGGAACACGGCAAAGCGTAACGACGCGCAGCGATTATGTCTACTGCCGATGCTAGAAGTTTGCCGACGCGCGGCGAAGCTGCACCGGCGTGCACCAATGAGAGGCTGCGACGCGTCGCAGGCGTCAACCAATCGAAGGCTGCGCAGCCTCCGGCTGCTATGCCTATAATGGCCCCCCAAGCGAAGGCGCCGGCACCAACGATCGTCCGTGTTTTTTGGACGCACGACGCGCGCGACAGTGTTCCTGAAAGACAGTATTGTAATAGTAGGCCGACAAGGACACGACCGACCGACCGACCGACCGACCGACCGACGACCGTCCGTTGTGGCAGTGCGACGTGGATCCGAAGGGACTTCGAGCGACGCCGACTAATCCAACTTGCCCACTGGGTTCCGCCGGGCTCAGCGCGATCGTCTGCTAAAACAGCCAACCGAATCACGATTGCCGCAACGTCTGTGCTTGTTGTATGTGTATTTTGTTGTGCTCAGAACGAATGGAAACATGTTTGCGAGCTCCGAAATCTGGATAATCAACACTCGCCTATCGCCGATGTTGTTTACGTTACGCCTAGGCCTAGCGCGTCCATGGAGTTCGTAACTGGCGAGAGAACGAACTCACCTGAGAAACTCTGTCGATGGAAATGAATTTTCCGGTCCGTTCGGTGCTGCAGTGATTTAAAATATGGCACTCCTGACTTCGTGTGATGTGTGATGTGGTGAATGACCCGTGAGGAAGTTGGGTTGGTTAACCGCGGCGTGTTTCGTGTGGTGTCGGTTGACTCATGTTTAACGGGCAAGCTCTGCGCTGTTTCCAGTGGTAAAGATAACTTCCGAAAGCGAAAGACACTAGTAGCCGAACTATTGGAAGTACTTACATAATCAGCGTGCCGCCTGTTTGAGCTGACACTGCGCTCTTCTATTCGGCATGTGAATCCAGTTCAGTACAAGTTCACTGTACTCAATCACTCCCTTCTTTCAAGTGCGTCAGTCTTTTGGGCTAGTTGGGGATAAATCGCTCGTGTAGCCATCAAGAACACTGACGCACTAAAGCATACGTGACAACGCAGTCATGTTTGAGTCAGTGTGTTGTTATAGTTGAGCACTGCAAAAAGAAATCTATTTGCAACGTGTGCCCTGTGTGCAGTGCATAGCAGGACCTGCATCATGCAAGACCTATGCATGTAGCAGCGTATACCACGATTTCTTCGATGCCCGCTTCAGAAGCAGCAAGTACTGAGTCAATGAAACTGTAATTGATTTTTTATCTCGCTTTTTGTTTATGGAAAGTGTAGATGGTGTGATTGCATTGTGGGGAAGGTAAAAAGGTGTCATCAGTGTTTTGTGCAGTCGGTATGCTTAAACTGCTGGAATCCCTTCAGCTTCGACTAAAATGTTTCTTGCTGCCATAGTACAAATTGTAGTCAAGACAAAGATCTACTCAAAACTAAGTTACTAATGCGTCTGCGCAGAATGTGTTTGATTAACAAGTTAACACTTCCACAACAACAATATGCCGATGCACAGCATATGTGCTTACAATAAATACATTCCGTAAAGGTGAACGACTAGGCCTACAATATCAAACTTTGTAGTAGCACCGTAAGAAGTGCTGCCATGCGTATCAGCCACAACGAAACTGCTGCACGTCCAACCTTCTTCCTTGGAGGCACCTCTATAAAGACTGTTCGGGCCCTTCCCATTCTGGGTGTAACATTTAGCTCTTCTCTCAACTTTTCCGGATATGTCACCAGCACTGTATGTAAGCACCGGCCCATTCTTGGGTTTGTGCCCCGTGTCTCCCTTCCCTGAAGACCTAAGGTTTTCCGAGCACTCTACACTTCTATCATTCTGTCACGACTTGAGTACTGCTCATCAGTATAGTTCCCGTACCAAACTCGCGACGCTAACAAACTTAAGCTTGTTCAGCGCCGGACAATATGCACCCTTTACTCCCTTCTTTTCGGTTGTCACAAGCTCATGCCAGCCTTCGAGGATTGCCTCAAACCCCTCAAGTAGCACACCCTGCAATACCAGCGCAACATTGCATTAGTCTATACTGCAGGGTGCTTGACGACTCTCTGGACAGCACTAATCTTTCTTCAGTTCGTCTGAACAAGTGGTCAGCGCAGCCTTAGCCCTTATCGCGCCTCTATGGCCCGGCACCACAACTTCATGATTATATCTGGCATACAGAGCTTTCTCTCCACCCCGCTGGCCATTTGGATTCTCCTTCCTTGGAACCAGACTGAATTGGCACTCCTGTGTGTTGTGCACCTGTCGAATGTGTCCGTGTGTGCTGTGTTGTGTTATTGAGCAAGTGTGCGTGTGTGCGTGTGTGTGCACGTGGAGGGGAAGGAAGTGTCTTCTGCATTCTGCAAATTCCTGCTCTAGATGGCTGGTGACCAGATGCTCTAACATACAGACATCAGCCTTTTTTTGTCTAGTGTGCCAAGTTACCGCTAAGATTATTATTATTATTATTATTATTATTATTATTATTATTATTATTATTATTATAATCATCACTACGACCACATTGATTGTGTTGAAGCCAGCGTGACACATAATTCAAAATATTTCTGGAGCTTTGTGGGCTCTCTCTTCTAAAAAGAGTGCCAAAGATGTACGTCTTCTTCATGAAAATAGTGTTGTTGTCTCGAACACTGCTGATGCCTTTTCAGAACATTTATGTTTGGTACATGGTGTGAAATATGCTTCAAGTAACCTTCCTGAGCAAATCTAATTCTGACCTCATTGAACACATCCAGAATAAATTGATATCTATCTTAAAGCACCACTTTTGCCATTCTGGCGACCACAGTTGAGCCTTCTCAAATATACTTCAACCCGCACCTCTAGATTCAAGACTTAATTAATCACACCTTTTGTTCCTGTATAAGGTGGTCCATGATATTATACATTCCTTAAAGGTTCTTGATTATTTGTTCGTGCCGCAACAGTATACCAGGTAGCATTCCACATTCGTTGCCTCGGCTTGTTACAAGATTGTGCTAATAAGACTCGACTCTAAAACATACTTCAGAGTTCATTTCCTGTGTTTTGTGTATCTGTAGATAATCACGTAGGTTTAACTCCTTTTTACTTTTCCTCATTTCCTTTTTTCCCTATTTGTTTCGCTATCTTCCATTTTTTTGTCTACTACATTCATGTTTTCTGTACATTTTGTCTCACATAGTGCTCGTTAAGTGCACCAGTACATAGGCTCTCTAGCTGTTTCTTGGCACTACAATAAAAATTTGAATGATTGATTATTATCGTAGTATAAAATCGTGCTTTTTAAGTATGTACTAGTATACTATTTCAGTGCAGTAGCTTTTGTGCAATTAAAAAAGGGGCATGAATTAAAAAGTGCAATAATAATATGCTATGTGCCTGATCATATGCATTGTGCTATTAATTTCTTCTGAGTTTTAATAATGGCTGGCTAGTGTATCCAGTGTTTTGCAATAAAATAATATACCACAGCAATTATTGCGTGTCTTGCAGAACAAATTGAATATATCTTTCTCAGTCAAAACATCATAGCAGACTGAAAAGAAGAAACTGGTATTTTTTTTTTCGGATAATGAAGTGTATAAATTGTGAAAATAACCTGTTTATATATATATTTCTTACGTTATGCAAATGAGATGCCCCCATACATTCGAATATGCGCTTCAATAGTACGACTTCGCAAAGGGCAACGAAAGACCCCGATAAACACCCTCCATTTCTCAAGCTTGTATTATCGGGCGGTATGTCACTTCATTAATATCCAGAAAGACAAACTTGATATGTGGAAACCAGTTACAATAGAACATGGCCTTTACACTGTGAAAATGTTTTCTAGCAATACACTCAATGTGAAGGCCTCCCGATGCGGTGTTGATGCATCAAAACAACCTAGAATAATAAATGAGGTGCTCCATGGGCAAGATTTGACTGAATCAAGAATTGGGAGGGGACAAGCTACGAATTACCTAAATTTTAGCTACTCTAAATGTTTTCTTTTTGTAAGTGCCACAGGTGTTTTAATTTTTTTGCTGATTTTCTCAGAACCCACTTTTTCACGTTTCTTTCGTCTAGAAACAAGCATAATTATACTGACAGGGATTCTTTATCTGTCTCCGGTTACCGTATTTCACCGGCTGAAAGTGTTCGTGGTTATCGCTCGGTGCAGGATGCGCCTGAACGTATCGGAAGTTTCGCGAATGTTATCGATGGTTCTGTCTGTTGTCGACAAACCTTGTTAATCTGATTGCATACGCGACACGAATTGTGTAGTAGTTTCTGGAAGGCGCGCGGGCACCAGCGAATAGGCTGTAACTTTCGACGACTGGACGTATGTAAACCGACGCGCTTGACCCGCAGATGCGATTTTCGACGGTTGCCGACATTGCTCGCCGCTATCGTTGCGATTGTGTCGGCACTATTTATTTACCGTCACTACTACGAGGCAATATTTCCAACACAGATTTTTTCGGTTATACTTTGCACGCCTTATTCTTACATAGTTGGCTGTGCAATAAGCTACCAAAAAATGAAGTGGTACAACAGTTTTTGATATATGGCATCGTCGTGCAGGTGTTTGCAAAGCGATCTTGCAAACAGACGACGCGCGAGCGCTGATGTCGATGTTTTGTGCGCTATTGTTACTTCAAAAATAAAAACAAACTTTTGCGGCAGGCGCATATTCATTTTTCAAACGTGTTTTTTAAATCTAAAAGCGCATACAGATCACTAACTTATTGTTTCAAGCTTAGATTACAGCAGGCTGTTTTAGGCCGGACTTTGACGGATCAAGACGGAATAGTCCAGCAACAGTGCGCCGCAGCCGAGGAGCGAGCTTCGGCGCGCGTCGGAGCTTCGGTCTAGTGGTTGCGTGCCCTCTTCCTCCCACCAACGCGAAGCGAAGCGTTCGCTTGTCGGCGCGCGCCGAAGCTTGCCGACGCGTGCCAGTGGTTGGGGCATAACGCTCACCCGCTTACGTACGTAGGCATTTCGCAGTACTAAAAGCCCTAATGCGACACGCGCTCCTATTTTCCGCAAAGCACTTGCGTGCTGCGTACCTATCGTCATGGCGCAGAACTGAAACTGTCTAATATGATTGTTGAAACAATAAGTTAGCTTAGTTTATTATTAGCTTGATATTACTTGAGTAATTACGTATTTGTTTGGTTTGTTAATTTGTTTAGTTATGTGATTGAGGTATGTATAGTTATATTGGGTTAGATAGAGTAATTATTAAATTTAGTTAGGGTAGGTAAGTTAGGTATTAACAAGTTTAGTGTGTGATTAGCTTAGTATTCTAATTAGCTTGGTTATTAGATAAATTCGTAACTAGTTCTATGTAAGTAATTATTATACGCAGATGTACAGTGCGTGCCGTGAAACACGAGCGACTAAAAGAAAAAGAACTCTGGTTTTTGCACGCGCAATTACGTAAAAGTGCGACGTCAACATGTTCTGTATTCGATTTCTAACAATAAAACCGTCCAAACGTATAATTTTAATTATGCGGTAAGCCGAAACTTCAGCCTCCACCTGTACTATCCCTACACGAGAAAGCGGTACTTTACCGATTGTGGCTTGGTGTCGCATTTACGAAGTCGTTTCGTTTCTGCATCGCATGGGAGTGTAGTGCTGCTGTGGCCACTGCGGCGACGAGGAAACTATCGAACACGCTCTTAGTCACAGTGTCCGATACAACGCACACAGGCAGTCACTCGCGACCACGCTTGCGCGTCTTGACGACTGGCTGTTTTCGAAGCAGACAGTCCTGGACCGCCGACCAATGCTGTCGCCATACCACAAGACACTGAAGGCACGGTTAAAAAGTCTTACGTTCGAGTGGGCTATGGGACTCTCATGGACGTTCACGACCTCGCCTGCACTTTTTTTTTCATGAGTTTGATTTTTCTCTCCGCTCTTCTTTCCGTCTTTCATTTCCTCCTACCCTTCCCCCAGTGCAGGGTAGTAAACGAGAATCTCATAAGGTTAACCTCCCTGCCTTTCCTATCCCATTTACCTATTTTCTCTCTCAGTAAGCCGCTGTTGCGAACGCCGTTGAATCCGGAAATGAAACAGGGTACTTTACGGTAACTGTTTCGAAATTGTTCGGGTTTAAGTTTCTGAACACTGCACAAAAATTTGGAGAACGCTTAAGCTTCGCCTTTAAGAGTGGAACGCGATAGCATTCGAAGATCCCTGACTGCTTCTCACGCACCCGGGAACTGGAGCGCTTGAAACCGCAATGTTTACTGGGAAACACTGGCTACGAACGCTATGCACGGAGGCGGGCTTTGTGGTAGAAGCGCGGCCTCTTGCGTGGGCCGCGATGCGGCGGAGGTGAGCGCCAGCTGAAGGTGTTGCAAAGAACCGGGTGGGCCGCTTTATGGCCTTTAAGATTTGCGCGCGCAGGCACGATATTCTCGGACGCCATGGCCGTTCTATGAATGTTAGAAACGCTGGAAAATGGGGTTGTGTTTGAGTTTCCACGTGACCGAATTATGTTTTCTCGTATATTAAAATTTGAACTCGACACTATCATGTGCGTAGCTTGTGTGTAAGTCGTATTTTAAGATTGTTCTGACGTATTTTACTTTATGAAATTCAATTATTTCAGAAACTTCTTTGCACTAAATGGAGGGCCTGCGTCGTTGGGTATGCGTGGATCGGAAGTCTCTTTGTCGAAACCATTGGTCGATGCTAGACGCGGGTCTCGGGCGCCAGATTTTCTGCGACACGGGGCCCTTACCGCTGTCACGTTAAAACTGGCCTACGATTTGCACGTTGTGTCGGCAATAGTCACATGCTGTTGCATGCAGTCGACCACTGCGCAATAGCGAGCGTGTGCACAAAACGCTTGTGGTGTCATCTCGCTGTCTGCTACAGTCCACCTTCTACTTGGTCCAGCGCTGTGATACGTCCACTGCGGGCGCTTTATGAAGCGATATGTGCAGCGAAGCTATTTACCAGAAACTGTGCGATTCGGTTTTGGATATGTCAGTAATTACCGTGTTTCCCCTAGTACTACTGCTATGTCATCATCATCATCATCATCATCATCAGCCTGGTTATGCCCACTGCAGGGCAAAGGCCTCTCCCATACTTCTCCAACTACCCCGGTCATGTGCTAATTGTGGCCATGTTGTCCCTGCAAACTTCTTAATTTCATCCGCCCACCTAACTTTCTGCCGTCTTCTGCTACGCTTTCCTTCCCTTGGAATCCATTCCGTAACTCTTAGTGACCATCGGTTATCTTCCCTCCTCATTACCTGTCCTGCCCATGTCCATTTCTTTTTCTTGATTTCAACTAAGATATCATTAACTCGATATGTCATACTTTGCCACAACTGCAGCTGCAGGCTGGGGATCATTCCCACTACTCTCGAAACGCATTGGAGTGTCGCGCATTTTCAAGTAATGCTGCACTCATTCAATATAGGTGTGATACTCACCGTCTAGTTAGCAGTATGAAGCACTTTCCTACAGTTTTGTGTGCGCTCCCCTCCCCTCCCTCCTCATATTCGTGAGCCTTTTTGAGAAATGTATTGCACCCTTCGTGGTGCATTGTATGCAGGCTTAGGGCAGCCAGTCCTGTCGTTCGTCGAACGAGCTCAACAAGTTCAACGCGTTGAGCTATAGTCAGTAAAAGCCTTGCACATAATCGTGCAGTAGGTGATAAACAGAACAGTCATTAAAGGGCTGTACAATTGTAAGAGTTTGCCTAAATTGCAACACGTTTTGTGAATATGCTGAAGCATGTGACCTCTACTCCCACCCAAGAACTTCTAGTCAACGAGCAGCATTTATTAACGAGGAAATGCCATAAGTATATCTTGGACAAATGCCCTTTGACCTGTGTGTGACACGGTGTGGCACATCTTCAACACGACAGTGGTGAGGTCGACCGCCTATCTGCGATAAACGGCAGCAAGCCAACATCGCTGAAGTCGGTCGAGCTGTTAAGGATGGCGGTTAAAGGGGTCTAGGCTCTGGTTGACACACCGTTGCCTCGATAGCGACATCATTGGTCGAGCAGCTTATTACAAATTCAAAAGAGAGGTGGCACTACCGCGTGGCAAATATGTTCACGTTTATTCACACTTAAGTTTGGTTGACAGCAGTAACCATTTTTGGTGAGCCTATGCTATGTTCAGCTAGTTCGCGTGATGTCCTGCCTGCTTTCTTTTTTAATGAACCTGCGATTAACTAAAGATAAACGTGTACTTGATTCATGAGAATTCATTTAATTGAACGCTGAGGCTGTGGCTCTTTTACGTGATAAAAAAATGCTGCAAAAAATTTCGCTTTTTCTCACACTGTGCTACTAGTGATTTTGTAGCTCGTGAGGCACAAAAAAGAAAACGCTCTCAAACTTCGCTCTTCTTGTTTTCCTGAAAAAGAAACGAAAGAAAAAAAAAGAAACGGCATTGGACACATAACAGGGGGAAAAAATACGTTAGGCGGAAACAAAGCACCAGCAGTTAGCACCTCTTCGTTTCTCGACACTGTGACATTATTTCGCCGCTCCGGCACCTTTATGTCCCGGATCCAAGTAAACGCGAGCGCCAGTAATGCGCCACCTTGACAACCTCATCTGGAATCGACAGTTTTCTTTCTTTCATTTTCTTTCCACCTATCGTTTCCCATCCGTTTTAGCCAAGTGCGTTTCCTTTTAGATGCACTTTTTCCTTTCTGGCGAGAAATGGGCGGTGCAGTAAATATACTTTATTAGTGTGGTCGTGGAGCAACTTCTGTAACAGACATAGCCAGGCTTCGGGGTTTTTTTATTGTCCGTTCTAGGGGATTAAAAAGAAACGTAATGCTTGATGCAGACATCTTTTATTTGGGTCGTTTCCTTAGCTATTATTTACCCTTACTGGTTACGGATGTTCAACGGGAGATATAACGTTAAAGCGATAACAGGCTCTACAAATATTTATACACGCAGCTTACTATGTTTGGTCTGTAGGGTATGGCTGTTTTATCAAAATATTGTGTGTTGATTGTATTGGGGCACTGAAAGTAAAATCACAGGTCTAACAAAAGAAATGAATTTCTCGTGTGCGAGTGCAAAGGTTTGGAGGACATTCACATAGGGTGTTGCCTATCGGCAAATAGTACTTTTTTAACAGAGCTGGACTTTTACTTTTAATTTCGTACTAAATACGATTTCATTGATGGCAGTCTCCAGACAGCATGACGTAAGCGCCGCACATATGCCATGATCCCACGGAAGAGGTGCTTGGTTAACAATAGCACGATAGTTGATGCGACACATCACGTGTTATATAATTTTTTCAATGAAAACCTCTGCGCCTAGTTCTCTTCATTGTGCTTTGCCTTTCTCTATGACTGCATTTTTAAGAACACTTTTGTTCTAACCATCGTTCGTCAGTTAAGCTGTACCTTTAAGAAAGCTGCATATTTACCGAGGGTCTATTCCCAGCGGTAAGGATTGAAGTAGGACTTACGCTGATTGTAATAAGAAAATAAATATATGAAATTCGAACAATACCATTGCAGCACTCTGCAGCCTAACGATAATGCCGTGTCGAGTCAGAGCATTTTTTTACCCTTCCCTCTGGGAGCATATAATTAATGTTCATTTCGCAGAATTTCCTTTTTTTAGTTCCAAAGCTTTTCCAATTCCAAATCTGGCAAATTCCGCTGTCACTTTCTTTTTATTACACAAGCGTATCTTCAGCAGGTCGGATGAGAGAACAAACACGGTGTATCCTTCTTTACAAAGGACAATATAACAAAGTCCTGCAAATGTATTGTAGGACATTTTCCACGACACGGTTCCATGCATTGTAACTGAACACTACTTCTCTATTTACATTCTATCCAGAACTAAAAAATACGAAATATACTAGTTGTCTAGACGCTGGTATCGAACGTACGGCGTGCAAGGGTGTACTGGTGTTAAGGTCATGCGTCAGTTCAGTTTAGCAACACAGCCGAGCAAGGAATACTTCCAAAATCGGAGATCGAACACAATCTACATATATATTGAATATTTTGAGGCGAAAAAGCTTGCATTTCTGCGGTTGCAACGGCATCCTCATTTATCAATATTTTCCGGATTATTTTGGTGCTGTCATAAGCCTTGCTCAAACCTGATTTCACTTGGCTTACACAGAAACTTCTGCGTGCAAAAAAGGGAAATTTGATATAGAGGCTTGCGCGTAATTTAATTATTTATTCTTAATATTCTTGCTCACGGAACTATGCTAAGGTTTTATTGTTTAGTAATTCTTCCAACGTGTTTGCTAACACGATGGTATATAACGTTAGGAAATGCTGTAGTGGAAGCGTGCATGTAACTTATTGTAGAGGTAATTCTGCGCTTACAGCGTCAAGGAAAAAAGAGAAATGAATGCCTAATATACACTTTAATACTATTGTTTTTCCTCTACGAAAGCAACATTGCTGCGCGCAATCAAAATACATATTTGTAGACGCCACAACAGTAATGAATTCAAATGAAATACATGTCTCACCGTGAAAAAAAGCATGGCACGAATTTAATAAATACAGCCTGGTTATCGTAGCGTCTTAAAAGAATACTTTACGTTTGATTTTTGCTGAAGTAAAGCTAAAAGTCTAAAGCAGATGGGCTTTCGCTGTAGAATTTCTAGAAAAACTTAACTTGGAGTTCTTGAACTATGGCATAAGTGATGTTCTAATATTCCAAATTTCGAATCCGAGGCTTGCTATTTATTGTGCATTCAATTCGAGAAATCAGTATTCGAAGTTGTCGAACGTCTACTTGTTCAAATACTTAAGAGGATGAAAACAGTTATTGCAGGCTGTGGGGAGAAAAACCGATGCAAGTGGTAAGTCTCGCGAATGATTCTGCTTTGGGAAAGCCGTAGCTTTATCGCAGAGGAACCAGTTCCTGAGGAGATGCGTTGAAGGATTTATTTCTGTACAAGTTTTTTTTTGTCATTGAATGAATGTCTCGCTTTATACAGCCTATGAACTTGTTTTGTTGAATTGTGCAACGCAATAAATTATTCTATCGATTCATTTTAGATGATGTGTGCTGCTACAGTACTAAGCTCCTTTCTCGAACACGACACCCTACACTCTAGAGACAGTTTAGACATTTCGGGGAGTATCTTTCTCTAAAACTCTAGGCTAGCTACTTCCTTCTTAAGATTGCTATATTGCGCTTATGACGCACATGCCGTTCGTGACCTGAAGGTACTGGGCTCGCAGTTTAAAGAAAGGGAAAGCACGAGAGGCAGATGATTACTCTTGGGAAAAAGTATTTCTTACGTGATATCGTTTTTACTTCATTGCTGCTATTGTGTTAGTGCTCTAGGTATTATCTTATTTCAAGTGTTCCTAATTAAGCAGCTTCGCCGTGGACCTGAAATCCAGTTGTCAACGGCACTGCATACATAAATTGATGGTGCCTCCTTGCTGCCACGAATTGAGCAATATATTCGGAAAGTGACTCGCCAGTTATTTCTTGTGGAATGTGCTGCTGAGCCTGCCTCACCACTAGACCCGTCGCTCCATCGTGTGATCCAAGTGCAAGTTCCTGATATGCCCTCCACTCCCTCTCAGGTACCACACCTGACTGCACCTCTGACTTGCTATGCAGCTGTCACCCGTCTTCGTGCTCGACGGATTCCTATTGCAACCAGCCTAGCCAACTGCTCCTACTCGTCGCCAAGTACGGTACTGTCCGTTCACGCACCGTTCTCACCTTTCGGGCCTTCGTCCTGTCCACTCTCTTCGTTTCTCGTCTTTGTGCGCTTTTACAATTTCAAGATTCAAGTAAGCTAACTAGCCCAGTTATCCGTTCTGTTACTGGATAACCGCCCATCTGTCTCGTATGCGGTAATCCAGCAAGCTTCGCGCGTGACTTTCGTGGCTGCGAACTTTGTTTTTGTTATACCAAGCCAAAGCTCAGCTACCTTCTCCAACAGCCTTCACACCCCACTATACTTGGTTCTCCTTCTCCCCGCGAGCGGTTGGTTTTCCCAATTCTTCAGCGTTCCTCCTCTGCCCAAGAAAAAAAAACCGACCGCCACAGTTGCTGAGGCAAGAACGGCGCCTCGTCGAAATGTTGGAAGGCTTCATCGCCCGCCCCCCCCCTCCCCCCAACGTGACCGCAGTATTTGTCGAAGGCGTTGCGACAAGTACGCTTTTCGCAACAGGTGACCAACCTACTGGAAAGTCACAGCCCGTCAAGAATTCGGTCGCATGTACCGCTCGCATTGTGACTCAAGACCTACAAAATTTGTTGAACTCGTCGTTCTGTGGCGTGCATCGTATGACGTTACTCTCTGTTGCGACTTCCTTTCGGGAATCATACTGCTGTCGACTGCGCAAGAGCGCCACGTACTTTATCCCTGCTTACCGAGACTTCCTCAGATCTCCCTAACCAGTCTTATAAAGTGGTTGGCGCTGCTGATGTCGTCACCTGTCCATTTGTGCTCTGTTTACACCGTCTGGAGACTATGAGCGTCGCTGGAACCCCGTACTCCCGTTTGTCTTGTCATACTTTTCAATAGTTCGGGTAAAATTTATGTGCGCAGTCTAATTCGCGGTCCTTCAGCTCTATTGCATGGCGAATATGAGGGGCGTCTTTACTCACTTGATTTCATATCCCGTAGATTCCGATAAGATCTGTGCCGTAACTTCGGCGGCTGCAACTACCTCAAGCTCTACAGATGTTTTCGTGCATGCCGTCAATGAGGCCCGTACGCCAGCCAAGTGCATTCAGGTCATTGAACTGCTTGAACGTTTTCATACCTCTCTAGACCTCGGCCAGTCTTTCTTGGATCGTAGGTTAGTGGTTCATCACTGTATTGACACTGGGCACTGTGTTTCGCTATGCCAGCGTCCATACAGTGTTCCTGGAGCCGAACGCCATGTCATTAGAGAGTTTTAGCCCAGCGGGTTTACGGCCAGCGGAGCGGAGCGGGCGAGCGGAGACACGACTGCGCATGCGCACAACGTTGAGGCGGCCAGCGGTTTTACGGAGCAGCGTTTACGGCCGCTGGAAAGCACTCCCCAGCGGAGGGTATACGCAGCGCGCGAGCGTGCGCAAGCGCGCGCGGGGGTGTATGGGAAATGAAAGATGGCAGCCGCGAACATGAACGCCGGCAGTTCTGCATCGACTACGGCGACTGCGGCGCTGACCCGTACATTAGTACTCAGTATATTATTAACAAATACTGTACTGAGAACATGTAATATATCTTTATTCAACATTTCTTGCATCATAAAAGCAAGCGTAATTCAAATTCATTTCTCAGTAACTCCTATTCGGACCACTAGGTGGGGAAGCAGAGCGCCCCGCTCTCTCCACTCGAGCGGGTGAGTGATCCGCCGGGCTAAAATTCTTTTTTCGCGAGCCGCTCCGCTGGCGCAACGGTGGAGACCGCGAGCGGAGCGAAACGTAAACCCGCTGAGCTAAAACTCTCTATTGTCAAACACGCAGACAATTTGCTGTAACTCGCTGTGATGCAGCCCTCCCAAAGTCTCTGGGCTGAAACATACTTTGCGTCAATCTCCATCTCCTCATCAGGATTACTCGCAACGATGTTTATCCCCAACCGTGAATAGACGAGGCCCGTAATTGCCTACAAGAAGCCGAGCTCTTTTCTTCGCAATGTCTACGCACTGGGTACTGGCAAGTGGTGATTCTAAAACCCATCACACAAGAAAAGTAGTAGTTTCGGCCGAATGTTGAAGCATTGGTTGCGATAACAAGTTAGTGGACAGCGCTACGAAGTAAGGATAGCAGTTTTCTCAGCCATTTATACTTGCAGACGTATGCATACTAACTAAATTAACAACCATGGTGTCACGCACGCACAAGAAAACATGAATATATCTCCCTCAATGACCGCGGAATCTCTCTGTCAAAATGCTGTAGTGAGCAAGCGCGCCAGGAGCAGCGCACGAATTAACATTCATGCTGCGTCTCACATCAGCGCGAACAAAACCGCGGAAACGCTGCGTACGGCGGACTCTACCCCCGTCGCAGATGTCTTTGAAGATACAGCGGCCCCGGTGGGCGAGCGTGGCCGCCCGGAGTAGAAAGTGCCTGCACCCCTCCCTACCCACCGACCAGAGCATTGAGAACGACGGAAGACGACGTGCTTTCTCCCCGCTCTCCTTTCTTGCGTGCACCAGGTTGAGCCGCGATCGCCGGCTCATCGCATGCTTTCAGATGTACATGCAGCATACGGCGCGCGGCGACACGTTTTATAGCAGTTCTATTTTAAACGGGGGCCTCAAAAGGACGCCCACAGCGATGGCAGAAATGCTCCTGGAGTGTCCATCTGTTTGCTATCACAATAAAATTGTTTTTGCTACTCCTTGATGAATTATAGGAATTTCTCGTAATGCGTTTCGGACTTTCCGAAGCACCTGCCGCTTCTGAAAGAATGATGGACACTATGCTCAGGGCTCTTACATGGCAAACATGTTTTTCCTTTTCCCAAACTGTTCCTTCCAGCCAAACTTTGAGCCGTTACAGCGCTGCGAGAGCTTATATATATATTACAGTTGGAGCAAAGTGAGCTTTGCGCACCTAGGTGGGTGCAGCTTAAAGAATGTCGATGTGACACGTATTGGATGGGACACCGAATTGTAACAATGGTGTCAGTAAACGCCTATGTTTCCCTTTTTTATATATTTGCACCATTTACCACGAATGTCCAAGAAGTTCGCAATGTTTAGTCTTCTCATTTGTTCATTAACTGGAGAGATATTCTATTATAATCAACTACTACTGAATCACTGAATATTTGTCTATTTTTCTGTTGCTATGCAGCCAAACAAATGTTCACCTCTTAACTTCCGACCATTTCTCCATCTGTATTATCCGTTCCGCCACGCAAACTCACAGCATGACAGCATTAGTGACACTTATGCATCATCACTCTCATGCATTACTGTAAGAGCGCATCGCCGATGTTGTACTTACAAAAAGTAAGGGGAAATAGGACAGTTCGTGCAATGCTTACAGCAGGCAGCCCTCGGTCTAGTGCACTAACAGAATGGCTGCCATAGAACGGTGAATGCAGTCGCGAACAGCAGAGGACAAAGTAGTTTGAAAAGAGTACAAAATTTCTATGCGCAGGATTCGGTAATTGAAATCGGTAATTGGAGTAGTTCAGAGGTCAATATTTTTTTTTTATTTCAAGCGGCTATATACGCCTGTAAAGCGTGCTTTGTCTGTAAGACAGGGTTGTCACGCAGCGGAGCATTAAAACAAGTGCTTGTCGAGCTGGAAGGCCCGTGAGATTAGAGAGCCGCTTTCCATGGTGTAACAATGAAGAGCACGCTTTATACCATTCACCAAATGCAGTGATGTATCATGCATAATTTATGGACGCTACCCTAAAAAGTACACGCAGGACTGAAATGCGGAATTTTTATGCACCACAGCGTTCTTTAGTTCTCCGCAGCGGTGCGTATCAACTGGTTAAGGTAGTATTAGGATAGCACGTATTGAGCAAACAGCCGAGAGATCTGTTGTGAGCATAAACAGAGGTGTGCTTTGCCCACAGTAGGCACAGTAGGCATTCATAGCTTATTGGAGGTGAGCATGGTTAGCTCGGTGGACTAAACGAGCCAACTTGCATGTATTTTGTGGAGGTAAGGTGCAGTTCATGACTTATGTATAAGCGAAATTAAAAGAGAGTGATTCAAGAATGGCTCGAAAAGTTTGCGCACCATCATGGGATAAATATAAGTTAGACGCCTATCAAATTGGACAAAAATAAGGATGTCATTAAATTTGGTGTGCAGAGGAAGTGAGAGAAATGCCGGCTTTACCCAAGACCTCGATAATGTTGCATGCTGGCAAGTCAAAGTAGCAAACAGATGTGACACGTACAGTCAACGTTTACAAGTGTGTGGTTTAATGACCGAAACTGCAGCAAAAAATAAGTAGCAGCACTCGAAATTTTGCTTCTATCTGCAAGGTTGCGCAATTCTACTCTTTTTTTTTTTAATGCGATCCAACGTACGCCATGTGCACCACAATTGCCCGTTCCACTCCGCAGCTGTGCTTGCCTTTTTCTCTTGCACACAATTAGGCCGAAGTTTCATGCATTATAAAGCATTGACTCTCTCTCTTCCTCTTCTATTTATTCTCCTACTGTCCTCCATATATCCTGTTAACATTGAGTGGCAAGCACCAATCACGCAAAGTGGGCTAAGTAGCTCAAGCGATCTATTGTTTTATTACATTTAAGCGTACTATGCCCGTTCTATCAAAGTCACGTGCAGGCATTCTGGTAGATTTTCGAAAACGTTTGCGCGCAGCCAATGACACATAAGCAGTGGCCGAAGTATAGCACTTATAAAAACTTCGCCAGAACGTTGCACCACTATCTAAGTGTATGACAGCATACTCAGATGGTGGGGTTTCGTCAAATGCGTGACCTTGCTGAATTTTATTTATCAAAGTCATGTTTCTATACGTCGCATTTGCTTTGTGATCGCGTCCGCTCAACAAAACTTGTGTTTTCTGTTAGATTACTTCAAACAGGGTGAAGTCTGCATGCTTATAATGCTGTACAATATGCGTGACCGATGGCGAGATCGAACCTCTGTCTTCCACCGTCGCAGCCTCAATGCTCTAACCATTGGACCAGGATAACACTTTCTTCCTTTATTATAGGCCACGACCACTCACATGCATCTCTTGCGCCAAAGTAGCTCTTTCAAACGTACCGCACGTGCGTTTGTCGTGTTATTTACTTGTGAGAGCTCGCTCTTTGAGACGCTGTTAGACTGCGCTGCTTTCGGGATCAGACGACGCTTTTTAAAGTTTTTCACGGATACCTTCAAACTATGGGAGGTCGACCAATATTGGTCTCCCTATATTATGAGATATTATATCTGTAGATGTTTTATTTGGCGGTTTATTATTTGATTACCTGGTGCTCTTTCGGCATACCTGGCGCTTACCCCACTAAAACCAGACGTTCATTCCTCTTTTGATTCTACAGGAAGGTGCACTCATTTGCACTGTAGTGGCATTTGAAATCCTTTTTTTACACCTGTTGTCTATAGACCGAAAAAAACAATAACCATGTCAAACGGGTAAAGTAGCTAATGAAAGCTATCGCAGTAACGACATGGAACTGAGAGGAAGTACTTCACCATGGTGTGAAACATGTGTCGGCTTTACGGACATGCGCGGATTCCTGCTCTAGCAAATGTTATCTTTCATATGTTTACCAGGTTGTTGCGGTAGATTCTGAAGCGAACCTCTGTTTGTCTACTTCACTGTGGTTTGGCTTCAGTATTCGTTTTCTCACCTGATAGGCAATCTAACTATGCCCCAGGACCCACAGTGTGGTGCCAAGGAGCACTTGGTTCTGCGTAGTCAAATAATAAATCGCGACATGAAAATTTTACACTAAATTTCTGCTCATGGGCAACTATAATGTATGCAGACTTCACTAAAGAATAGTGCATGATATTCAACATTTTGTTTCATTCTCCTGAATTTCTTTAGCGCTACTTCGTTCTTGGACACTTGCGTATGACGTTATTTGCTGCGGCTTAAATAGAACAGTATTTTGACCTACAAATGTCTATAAAATGAACATAGGCCCTTTCTGCATACGAAAACAATGCATCAAAACATTAAACCTGCAGAGACCGTACAATGACGGCTCATATGTAATTCTAATGTACTCAGACTTTAATTTGCATAACTTTCTTGTACTCAATGGACCAGCATCTTGTGCCATTGGGTATATGCCACACCAGGTGTATGCCGCTGCGTACGTGCAATTGTTCACCTGTCCTCCACATAGGGTACGCGACTCGTAGACACGAGGGGTATAGAGTCCTCATCTGAAATAAATTCTAGTGGTTCACGTGAAAGACCGAGGATATGATTACGAGGTACACCGTAGTGGGGGACTCCGGATTAATTTAACCACTGGGCTGGCTTTGCATGCGCCTAAATCAAAGTGCATAAACCTCTTTGCATTTCACCTCTATCGAATTGCGGCCCCCGCCAGCGGGAGTGACCCCGGGAACGCGAGCTTGGCAGCGCGATGGATTAGCCACTGAGCTACCTCGGCGGATTGATAAAGTATCCTGAAGTGTATTTAGAGATGTGCTGAATTTATCTGCACATACACCTTTCATCGCGATTCTCCCTTCAACAGAGAGAGAGAGACGAAGAGGGAAATGTAGCGAGGTTAACCAAAGACATGCTCGGTTGGCTACGTTACACTGGGGAAGGCGGAAATCGGAAGATTATTCTGCATGCATCATACCTCATTGCCTTCGCCCTCATAACATCGCTCCGTCAACCTTTCACTTCAGCGTAAGCATAACCGTTGTAGTAAATTGAAGTCTTGGCCTGCGTGGTGCATAAGCGTGTACATTGCATGAGGGGCATATTAATACAATTATAAGTATTGCATTTAGCTGTATAGCAGTTAACTGCTTATCATATTTGGACCTGCATAGCCTTCTGATAATGTAGCTAAAATCCGAACACCTTGAACGGTTTGTACATCCTAAAAACAGTCTGTCACTAATCTGGCTGGTATGCAATTTCTTGTTTTATAATAATAAGGATCGCGGTTAACCAGAGGATTAAGCTGTGCTACCAGCACAGTACTTTAACATCCCTTCACATTCCTTGATGTAACATCTCAATGTAAGATCAAATATAGCCCTGAAACTATGCCGTTCAAATGCTTGCTACTATCACATAAATAATTTTTGTGAGGTGGGAACGTAAGAAGTAATGTTGCTTCCATAGCAATTGTGGCACAATGCGCGTTCAAGCTATCGCGGCAGGGCTCTCCAGGCACTGAGGGCGCATGCGCAGCGCAAGCACCGAATGATCTAGGTCATGTGATCTGTACGTGCGCTGGAGAGGGTGGGAGATGCGAGGGCGAGAATTAAAGTGCAATTTCGAGTGCCTTGTGTGAATGAACGCACCGTCACTCACGACTTTTTATGATGGTTAAATGGTAGAGCGTCAACCTCGTATGTAGGATGTACTGGGTCCAAGAATCTCGGCGCCACAGGAAACCCCCCGCTTTTTTCTAATTGGTAGAGATGTCCCACCACTTAACAGTCGGTTGTTGATACGAGTTCTCACCTCGATAGAGGGCCCTATAGAGAATTGCAAGGGTCTATGGGCTGCCCATGTCGGCAACACAGCGATGTTCGGCAGTTGAACTTCTATTACCGTACGTTGGAGTGTCGCGAAAGAATAAAATATAACAAAAATAAAATTTGCCCATTTAATTTGACGCAGGTGGGACACGAACCCACGTCGTCGCATTACGCTTTCGATGGTCCTACCAATTGTCTTACTGATTGCGCTACCACGGTGCCATTTATTTATTTATTTATTTATTTATTTATTTATTTATTTATTTATTTATTTCACGTACTTTCAAGGCCCGAAGGCGTTACAGAAAGGAGTGGAGTCAAAACAAGAAGTAATGCAGTTAAAAATACAAACAAAAAAGTATTAACAAAAAAAAAATACTAACAAACAGCATTCTGAATGGCGGTCTTGAAGTTAGTAGGGTCGGTGATGAGTGCGATTGAGGCGGGAAGGCGATTCCAGTCCGTGCTTGTCCTGGGGATGAATGAGTCACTGTACCGGTTAGTACGGCACAATGGCACCCCGATTTTAAGGCTGTGGTCAGTGCGGGCAGAAATATAAGACGGAGGGGCAAGAAGGGTCTCTTTTAAAAGGGGGTTCAAGTGAAAAACTTTGTGAAAAAGGGAGAGACGGGAAGATTTGCGGCGTGACGAAAGATCACGTAAGTTAAGAGTTCGTTTCATTGAAGAAATCCCCGCAGGGGCGTCTGCGCAAGCAGGCGTTTGGTGTGTTGCGACACCACGTACCCGAGCACACGAGGGTTGGACCCTCCCGCGTGTAGCCGTACGCGGCTTAGCCGTGTCTGGGGAAAAGGGGATCCTGGGGGTTGAGCCGATGCTGGGTGCTCGGACCTTTAAGGCCCCCCGGCGGAGGCAACACACCTCTTCGGCCTCGGCTTCACATAGACGGCACCTCCAGACTGACCCACCTGGAGGAAATCGGCAGTCGCCTTTTCCTGTCTTTCTCTTCGTACAACCTTCGTCTTTCCCTTACTTTCCACCTTTCCTATCTCCTTCTCTCTTCTATTTACTTCCTTCTTCTTGGCGGCAAGGGTTAACCTTGTGTGAGTAGCCAACCTTGGTTATGTCATATTGGGTTATAGTGGCAACGTACAACTGGCGTTTGCAGGCCCTGTTTTTCAGGCCCTGCAGCGTCCCCTTGTTGGACTCCATGGTGGGTGGCTGGCGTTGCTGCCGAAAACTACACGTCCACTCATGGCTACCTCTTTCCCTCCACTACCTGATCGCCCTCAGAAAAGAGGGCGCACCGATGAAGTCTTCCAATTTTTTGGCCGCCAAAAAGAATCCTTCCCGCGTTTCCATGTCATCCACTCTGCAAAACCAGATAAACCAGTAAGAACTATCTCACCCTTTCTTGTTTCGAAGTCGCTGACTGAAGCCTTTGGTCCTGGATATAAGGCGTCGAGGATGTCAAGCGGTGATCTCCTCTTGGAGCTCCGCGATCAAATACAATATGAAAAATTGTCAACACTAGTGTCATTTGGGGAAACCCAAATAATTATAACCCCGCACCGCACGATGAACACCACCCGTGGTGTTGTCTCTGACGATGACTTAATGGAGCTCACTGAGGCCGAACTCTTGGAGGGCTTCAGTGACCAGAATGTTATCAATGTTAAACGAATTACGATAAGGAGAGATGGAAAAGAGATCAAGACGACACACCTGATACTCACTTTCGGCTCAAGTGTCCTTCCCGAGTCCATCGAGGCTGGTTATATCAAACTTCGTGTTCGGCCATACGTTCCCAATCCTCTCACATGCTTTAAGTGCCAACGTTTCGGCCACAGTTCACAGAACTGTCGAGGCCGGCTGACTTGTGCCAAGTGCAGTGACAACGAACATTCCTCCGAAACGTGCCAAAACACTCCACATTGTATCAACTGTGATGGCGAGCATGCCGCATACTCGCGCGCCTGCCCGTCCTGGAAAAGAGAAAAAGAGATTGTGACAATCAAAGTCAAAGAAAACATATCTTTCAAAGAGGCACGTAGGCGGGTGTCATACCTGTCTAAGAGCAGCTTTGCCGATGTGGCGCGTAAGGGGGCAGCGTCACAACGGCATCCGGCGGCTGTCCGACCCACAAGCAGTGAGTCGGCAGTTACGCCATCTGCCCCCGCGGCGGTCGCAGCTAGCGCTGCTCCGTCAACACTGCAAGAGGGACCATCAACCTCGAAGGTGGGCGCAGCCGAGGCTGCCCCAACCACCCCGGCCCCTTCCAGCGCTGGCAACAGCCGGCGCAGCCAAATCCCGCAGAATTCCCCATCGACCTCCGGGCTAGTGGGCGCAGGGGTCTTGCCCCCCAAGGCAGGACTCTCCCTTGTAACTTCTCGCTCGCAAGAGCACGTGTCCGGCGCCTCACAAGAGGCAATGGACACTACACCCGTCCTCAAGGCGCACCAAACGCCTAAGGAGCGTCGAGGCTCCCTCGAACGCTCCAGAAAGGGCAGAACCCCTGTTACAGGGCCTCGAAAGAGCTCTGTAACCTAAGGCATCACCTCCCTTTCCATAGACACAGCACTTATTTACTTCCAATATGGCTACACAAATAATTCAATGGAATGTCAGAGGTCTTCTTAGGAACCTTGATGACGTACAAGAGCTTATCCAAAAACACAATCCAAAAGTGCTGTGTCTACAGGAAACACACTTAACACCACAACACACAAACTTTCTCCGACCGTATGTCAAGTTCCGCAAAGATCGCGATGATGCTGTCGTATCATCAGGAGGTGTTGCCATTCTTATTCATAAAAGTATTTCCTGTCAGCGTTTACAGCTGCAAACGCCCCTTGAAGCAGTGGCGGTTCGAGCTGTTCTTCTCAATAAACTCGTCACCATTTGCTCGCTTTACATACCCCCACACTACAAATTAACGAGACATGAATTCCAATTGTTTATAGATCAATTGCCAGAACCTTATGCTGTTCTTGGCGATTTCAATGCGCACAGCTCCCTGTGGGGCGACTCTCGTATAGATGCGCGAGGACGACTTGTCGAACAATTCCTTTTCTCTTCTGGTGCGTGCATTTTAAATAAGAAAGAACCCACTTATTACTCTCTTGCAAACAATACCTTTTCTTCAATCGATCTGAGCATAGTTTCCCCGTCCATACTGCCTGAACTCGAATGGGAAGTTACGAACAATCCCTACGGAAGCGATCACTTCCCCATACTATTAAGAACCCTTAAAGAAAATGAATATCCACCACAGGCTCCTAGGTGGAAGATCGACACAGCAGACTGGGAGAAATTCCGAAACTTAACTAGTATATCATGGGACGACATGTCTTCTTTAGAAATCGATGCTGCTGTAGAGTACTTCACAGCCTTCATAATAGATGCCGCATCTAAATGCATACGTGAAGTAAGTGGTTCTGCATGCAAACGGCATGTCCCGTGGTGGAACGATGAATGCAGAATCGCACGTAAGAATCAGAACAAAGCGTGGGGGTTGCTACGTGCTTCCCCCACTGCTGAAAACCTTGTCAACTTTAAGAAAATAAAGTCCCAAGGCAGGAGAACCCGCCGACAGGCTAGAAGAGAAAGTTGGGAGAAGTTTTTATCGAGTATAAACTCTTATACAGATGAGGCCAAAGTATGGAACAAGGTAAATAGAATTAGAGGGCGACAAACATATTCACTCCCTCTGGTAAATACACAGGGCGATACACTGCAAGATCAGGCAGACTCACTTGGGGAGCACTTTGAGCAAGTGTCGAGCCCAACGCACTATTCCCAATCCTTTCTTAAACATAAAGAAATAGTAGAGCGTAAGCCAATCATACGAAAGTCCAGGCAGAATGAACCGTATAACCGGCCTTTCGGTATTGCCGAGTTGAGAGCTGCCTTGAACACATGTAAAAGCACTGCACCGGGACCTGACAGAGTCATGTATGACATGATCAGAAACATACATACTGACGCACAAGTTACACTTCTTACACTCTTCAATACTCTTTGGGCTTCAGGATACCTCCCATCCACATGGAAAGAAGCGATTGTAGTTCCTGTTCTAAAGCAGGGAAAAGACCCTTCCTTGGCATCAAGTTATCGTCCAATAGCTCTAACTAATTGTCTGTGTAAGCTTTTTGAAAAAATGATAAATCGCAGACTGATACATTTCCTTGAGCTCAACATTATGCTCGATCCTTTTCAGTGTGGATTCAGAGAAGGGCGGTCGACAACCGATCATCTGGTGCGCATTGAAGGAAATATCCGTGATGCATTTGTACATGGGCAGTATTTCCTATCGGTATTCCTTGACATGGAAAAAGCGTATGACACGGCATGGCGTTACGGGATCTTGCGAGACTTGTCGGAGATGGGCATCCGTGGAAATATGCTGAACATAATTGAAAGTTATTTGTCGGATCGTAGCTTCCGCGTGAAAATCGGCAACGTATTGTCGCGACCTTTTATACAGGAAACAGGTGTACCCCAGGGAGGAGTACTCAGTTGCACTCTCTTTATCGTTAAAATGAACACACTTCGTCGTTCACTGCCAGCGGCCATTTTTTATTCCGTCTATGTAGATGATATACAGATAGGTTTCAAATCTTGCAACCTTACTGTGTGTGAAAGACAGGTACAGCAGGGCCTAAACAAGGTGTCCAAGTGGGCAGACCAAAATGGATTTAAAATCAACCCGCACAAAAGCTCTTGTGTTCTCTTCACAAGAAAGAGAGGCCTGGTACCTGATCCCTGTGTAGAACTGGGTGGACAACAAATTCCCTTCAAGAAAGAGCACAAATTTCTAGGTGTTATTCTCGACTCCAGGCTCACTTTCATTTCACACATAAAATATCTTAAAGAAAAATGTCTAAAAACCATGAACTTACTTAAAGTTCTATCCCACACTACATGGGGTAGCGACAGGAGGTGCCTCCTAAATCTTTACAGGAGCCTAGTTAGATCACGATTAGATTATGGTGCCGTAGTATATCACTCTGCTGCACCGAGTGCGCTAAAAATGTTAGACCCCGTTCATCATCTGGGTATCCGCCTGGCCACTGGCGCATTTAGAACAAGCCCGGTGGAAAGTCTATATGCAGAGTCAGACGAATGGTCACTACATTTTCAGAGAACGTACATCAGCTTAATTTATTTTCTCAATGTGCGCTCCAATAAAGAACATCCGTGTTTCAAGACTGTTAATGACTTAACGTGTCAAACACTTTTTAATAATAAACCCTCCATGAGACTTCCTTTCTCACTGCGTGCAAGAGAACTTAGCACGGAAATGGATGTCCCTGTTCTTGAACATCGACTGATGCCTCCAACTAAGCTATTACCGCCCTGGGGGTGGCAGGTGATAGACTGTGACGTATCCTTTGTAGAGGTCACAAAACACGCACCCGACATCGAAATCGCTATGCATTTCCGCGAACTTCAATCGAAGTACAGGTGCTCCGAATTCTACACAGACGCGTCTAAATCGCATGCTGGTGTATCTTATGCTGCGGTTGGTCCCTCTCTTTCTATATCTGACTTACTGAACCCGCAAACAAGTATCTTCACTGCAGAAGCTTATGCAGTACTGTCTGCAGTAAGACATATACAGAAATTAAAACTCGACAGAGCAATTGTATACACAGACTCGCTAAGTCTCGTAAAAGCGTTAATTTCATTACAAAAGCTTAAAAATCCTGTATTCATTGAACTTTACTCCCTCTTATGCAGTATTTATATATCACATATACATGTAGTAATATGCTGGGTACCTGGCCATAGAGGTATCGAGGGTAATGTACTGGCTGATAAAATGGCCACATCACTCACATCACTAAACACTTTTTCCGCAGCTGCTGTCCCGGTGACAGATTTGAAGCCTTTCTTGCGTAAGAAACTGCGACAATACTGGCAACGCATGTGGAACGCAGAAATAAACAATAAACTTCACGTTATAAAGCCACAGCTAGGTTTTTGGCCCTCCCCAACAAAATCACGGCGAACAGATGTCTTATTCTGCCGCCTCAGAATAGGGCACACATTTGGTACACACAATGTTCTGCTTACTGGAAATGAACCGCCAACCTGTGGTCGATGTGGTGAGAGGCTGACCGTCCTCCACGTCCTCTTGGAGTGTCGCAAAGCCGAACCTGAAAGAAAGAAGCATTTTCCTCTTGCATATCGTTATTGCATACCTCTTCACCCAGCTATGTTTTTTGGTAAAGAACCATTTTTCAACACCAAAGCAGTCCTCAATTTTTTAAATGAGGTTGTCCTACATGTTATGAGCCCAATAAATTCGTAGCGCATCCTCTCTCCAGAGGATGCCGCTGTGATAGTTGTTTTATATAGCACGTGCCTCCAGACCCTTGTGTCTCAAGGGCTCTAACGAGGCCATGGTGCTCTAGTTAACTTTAGAAACCTATGCATTATTTTATATCGTATCATTATTTTACAATGCACCTTAATGCTCATAGTACACGTCATTTGTCACCGCCATAATTTTATTAAACGTACATTTTACGCACTTCACAGCGACTATATTTTAGGCCCCTTTACAGCCACGTCACATCAACTTCACAGAATTCACAACTCCACTGCGAAATCACTAACACTTGCTTGGCGCTCTTTGGCCATACCTGGCCCTTGCGCCAATAAAACCCACACATTCATTCATTCATTCATTGAAGAAATACTTGCATAGCGAGAATAATTAGATAATACAAAGCGTGCACTGCGGTTTTGAATACTTTCAAGAGTAGAAACTAATGAAGACTGAGTCGGATCCCAAATGGCTGAAGCATACTCCAATTTGGAGCGAACTAATGTTTTATAAAGAGTTAGCTTCAGGGAAGAAGGGGCAGAGCTAAAATTACGGCGTAAGTAACCAAGCATGCTATTAGCGTTTTTAGTAACATAGTCAATATGCGAGTGCCATGAAAGGTTATTTGATATGTGAAGGCCGAGATACTTGTAAGAGCTAACTGACGTCACAGGTGCACCATTAATAAAGTAGGTGTGTGTGGCAGTGTTACGAGATATACGCATGGCCTTGCATTTATTTGAATTTAGTTGCATGCACCAATTAGAACACCACTCAATTACGCGGTTAAGGTCGTCCTGCAGCTCTTGGGAATCTGAAAGATTAGTAATTTTGCGGTAAAGAACACAGTCATCCGCGAAAAGCTTTATGGAAGAGGAAAGAACGCAGTTCGGAAGATCGTTAATATAGATTAGAAAGAGAAGTGGACCCAGGACTGACCCTTGAGGAACACCTGCTGGTACTTTAGAAAACCGAGAATTACAGTTATTAGTGTTTACAAACTGCGTCCTGTTAGAAAGAAAGTTTTTTATCCACTCGAGTACATTTGCGTCCAAGTTAAGTTGAGACAGCTTAAGCAGAAGTAAATCATGGGTCACAGAGTCAAAGGCTTTGGCAAAATCAAGAAATACGCAGTCAATGTCGGTACCTAGATCAGAAATTGCAAAGAGATCGTTAGTAAATGTTAAGAGCTGTGTTTCACAGGAAAAGAACTTACGGAAACCATGTTGACAGGGGTTGAAAAAGGAGTTTGATTCTAAAAACTCAGCCAAATGTGAATATATTATATGCTCAAGAATTTTACATGAAATGCTTGTTAGTGAGATAGGCCTGTAATTGCTGGGTAAGTGTGTGTTACCTGATTTATGAACTGGAATCACCTTTCCCACGCACCAGTCGTGTGGAAGAACAGACTGCTGTAATGACTGAGTGAAAATGTGCGACAAAATAACAGCAGAGAATACATTAGTACACTTCAAAATTTTTGAGTTCAGACAGTCTGGGCCGGCAGAGGAGGACGTTTTTTGATTGTTAATTAGGCAGGTAACACCAACCCAGTCAATAGAGATTGGATCCATGGGCGAAAAACCAGAATTGGATACAAGCGGTAATGCACGTGGCATTGTGGTAACATGTGAAGAGAACACATCATTAAATACATTACAGCATTCTTCAGGAGCAACAGGTTGATCATTTGGGTATGTTAATTGGATTATTTTGCTTGGAGTACCGTTAACTATGGTCCAGAATTTACGAGGATTAGTTTGCAAGATGGACGGAAGGGTGACAGAATAAAAATGCTGTTTCGCACTAGCGGCGGCTGTGTTGTAGGCACTTTCAGTGAGGTAGTAGGCGGACCAAGCAACGTCACTGCATGAAGCTTTTGCGCGACGAAACGACCACTTCTTTTTGTTACGTAGTCGCTTCAAAAAGGGGTCCCAAACAAGTTCGCATTCCGCCTCTGGCAACCTGTTTTAGAGCGCAGCTATTAGGCGTCCGCTCCCGCTTTGAGCGTCCACCTCCTGCGGCGTGCCTCGTAACCGAGCGGACGAGCGCAACGAAGGATGAAAGAGCTAAGGCGGACCGCAGCGAGAGATGAAAGGCAGTGAGAGCGAAGAGAGCGTGAGGAGGAAAGCTGAGGGGGAGGGTCAAGCGTAAACATGAAGAAAGCGGAGGAGGAGAGTATAGCGAAAAGGTGGGGACGAAAACAGAGTGTCGCACAAGACATGCTCAACGGCGACGACCAGGCCAGGCACGTGGTGAGCGGTATGGGAACAAAGCGCTGGCGTGGGCATCGGCCCCACTGCGCCGCGGCCATTAGAGAACGCGCTCCGCGCGCACTACGCAATCCCGTGCTCGCGCTTCGTTTCTGAACAATAAGAGATGCGATCCGTGGAAATGCTTTGTCTATCGCTGCTGCTAAACGAGGGGCCCGAGCAGAGGCGCAGCGGCGCCGCCGCCGATACGACTCTGTCGTTAAGAAGGAAGTTCTTTGCCACAATGTATGCGAATTCAAAGTACCCAAACAGCCGCGCTCAAAAATTTGCATTAGAGAGTGTTGTATCGACGGTGAAATTTCTTTCATCCACTTTCAGTCCAGTTTGTTCGGTATTTATGTAATTCAATTAAGTGGGTGCGGTAACGGTGCCACAGTAGCTCACTTGGTAAGAGCATGGCGCGTGTAATGCGAAAATGTGGCTTTGTATCCCACCTGCGGCGAGTTGCACTTTTATCCACTTCGAGTTTCATTTATATGTCGTTTCTTTAATTAAATTAGGCGCTAGAAAGAACGTCCCCAATGCTGTCCATAGTGTCACCGTTTGTTGAGTTCTTACGATGTGACTTACAAAAATGGGCCCTTCGGCCTCCTTTCTTGTTGTTCACACACACACACACACACACACACACACACACACACACACACACACACACACATATATATACATATATATATATATATATATATATATATATATATATATATATATATATATATATATATATATATATATATATGTATATATATATATATACTGTAAGGGTTAATGCTGTGGACTGTATAATGGGTCTGCCAGCTAATTTTAGCCAGAGTTAAAAAATATACTGACGCACCCTAGGACGACGCGACCAACCGCATATTGCTCAATATTGTATAAACTAAGTCACACTATTTTTGTATTACGGTTAATTGCATCATTAGTCAAGATTAATTAACACATTTCTGAAGCAACAAAGTTAGGCAAAAATTCCAGTTAGAAAATTGTAGAGCGCTTTGCAAAACGTCTGATTAAATATTTTCCAACGTTCTATCTGTTAGGTATTAGTGTTTTCCTGCTTACTGCAGATGCCCGCGAGATAAAAAAAAATAAGAAAACTACCACATGGCATGCCTGCTTGCTCATCGTGATTGCACTGCTCTCAACATTTCTGGTACTAACGGACATATCACCTAGCAGGGTGTGCTGTCACCTGCTTCCCTCGCGGCGGTTCATGATAACGATAAGCAGGCGCAGCGGCAGCACGCCCATCTAGATGCTGCGTCCGTTTCTACGAGAAAGGTTGAGAGCGGTGCAGTCACGATGCGCAAGCAGGCATGTCACGTGGTAGTTCTTCTTTTTTTTTATGGGCATTTTTTTGTGGGCATCTGCAGTAAGCAGGAAAACACTAATACCTAACAGATAGAACGTTGGAAACTATTTAATATGACGTTTTGCAAAGCGCTCTGCAACTTTCTAATTGCATTCTGTTTGCCTAACATCGTGGCTTCTAAAATTGGTTAATTAATTTTGACTAATTATGCAATTAGGCATTATATATATATATATATATATATATATATATATATATATATAGTGTGACCTACTCTATAGAATAGTCAGCAACATGCATTTGAAGAATACATTGTTGCGCCAAAAAAGGAAAATAAAGACTTGAGAAGGAAGAGTACGAAAAGACAGATTGAATCTGTCTTTTCGTACTCTTCCTTCTCAAGTCTTTATTTTCCTTTTTTGGCGCAACAATGTATTCTTCAGATCCCAACCAACTCGCCCAGCAACAAGTTCTACTCAACATGCATTTGGTCGCGTCGTCTTAGAGTGCATCGGCATATTTTAAAACTACAGCTAAAATGAGCTGGGACACCCTGTATACACGTCATACTCGATGCTTTTAGCGTAGTTGTTTTCAAGCTATATCGAGATCTTTTGGTAGGCGTGATTAGCCTTCGAAAATCACTTTTCTTCGGGAAAGCTGAGGTGCTTTTAGGTTTTTGTGATGAATTGCATGAAACTATAACCGGTATTGTAGTTGAATGTGTATAATAAAGGAAAATGAGAGCCACAAAGATAGAATGGCACCCAGGCGATGAGTTAGGTAATCAAGTATGCAACCATTTTTGTTTAGAGAAAACAAGAAAGGGAAGGAAGGAAATGTGAAGAATATCTCGGCGTTATCTCGTTCTTTTGAGTATCGCTTCGAAGAACTGTATTGCCTGAGGTAGTGTTTATTGAGGCACGAGCTTTTGTACAGGTTCCTACTAGATTAACGTTTCTTCAACATCATGCCATCCTTGGTAGTTCTTTAATTGACTGCATTTTTATAGACTTTTCTAAAGCATTTGGCAAAGTATCTACAAAGTCTCTACAAACTACGCCAGCTTAACATTCACTCTAAAGTGCTATTTTCGCCGGAAACCTTTCTTGCTAACGGTTTCCAGTTTGTGTATGCCAATAATGTAAATTCAGAACACACTGCTGTTCTATGCAGGTTCCCTCAAGGGACGTTACTAGACAATTTACTCTTTCTTATATGCATTACTGACTTAAGTTCGTGTGTTTACTCGTATATTTACCTATTTGACGATGATTGTGTTGTCTATAGAGAAATAACCTTCGCTGATGGAGCTAAGACCGTTCAATCTGACCTTGATGCTATTAACGAAGGAAGGAAGGAAAAAGTGGAGAAGGAAGGCAGGGAGGTTAACCAGTGTAGCCTAACCGGTTTGCTACCCTACACATGGGAGCGGGATGGGGGGATGAAAGATGGGAGGAGAGAGAGAGAGCACATAACAAAGCAAACACATCGTCAGTTACAGTCTGTCACTTTTGCGCGGTACGCGACATCACTGTCACAGCCGCTTGTCCAAGCCCGTATCCTTCATAAACCGAAGTAGTCCCTTCGTCGCCTTCAGCTGCGATGTCTTCTGTCGGCGATTTGTGAAAATGGTTGCAACTGACAATGGTCTATTGTCCAGGTGCGCTATAACGGACGCCATGGACTGTCTCGGAACATTATATTCAGGACAGTCGCACAGAATGTGTTCCAGCGTCTCCTCGCAAAGACAGGCATTACAGAGAGCGTTGTCGGCCATTCCAATGCGAAAAGAGTAGGATTTCGTGAAGGCCACCCCTAGCCATAAGCGATAAAGCAGGGTGGCCTCACTTCGGCGGAGTCCAGTTGGCATACACAGATGCATCAATGAGGGAAGGTCGTGTTGATGATTGCTGCGGTTGGTCTGGCTGCTAGGTGTACACCATACAGAGAGCGTGATCTCCCGTGCAAGCACTTGAAGGCTTCTGGCTGCGTCGGACCGTGAAAGTGGTATGGCCTCTTCTTGTGTGTCTTCAAGAGCTGTCCGAGCGGCTTTATCGGAGTCTTCATTTCCTATGACGCCGCAGTGACTTGGCAGCCACTGAAACGTCACGTGATGTCCTTTCTCATGTGATGTATGAAGTAGGCATCCAATATCGATCACGAGCTGTTCGAATGGCCCGCGACGCAGAGCTGATAGCACAGATTGTAGGGCTGCCTTTGAGTCACTGAAAATTGACCATTGTCGAGGTGGTTCCCGATTGACGAAACAAAGTGCAGCGCGAAGAGCCACTAGTTCCGCAGATGTAGATGTCGTTGGGTGGTCCGTCCTAAAGCTGATGGTAATACCTCTTGCTGGGACGACCACAGCACCGGACGAACACTGGATGTTTGTGGAGCCATCTGTATAAATATGTGCACTGTCCGCGTACCTCTCATGCAGAAGAAGCAGAGACAGTTGTTTCAGCGCAGGCGACGACAAATCAGACTTTTTCCCGATTCCTGGTACGCTGAGATGGACTGTGGGGCTGACAAGGCACCAAGGGGGTATCGATGGTTTAGATGCAGCGGTGAAGCCCGAGGCAAGTTTGTCGTTGTACTTAACGATAGTTTTAGAGAATGATGCTTGGTGCCTGTCTGAAGGTAGTGTTGCAAGGTGGTGATAGGGGGCACGTGCAAAATGTCTGATATGCGTTCTCAGGGCTTCCACCGTGATGTGAGTTTGCATTGGATGGTCCCGAGCAATCGCAATAGTTGCCTGAGTTGACGTGCATCTGGGCAAACCAAGAGAAACTCTGAGTGCTTGAGCTTGTGCTGCCTGCAGAGAACACGAATATTTGTCTTGCAGGTCTTGTTCAGTACAGGTAGACTGTATCTTAAAAAACTGAGAAAAAGAGCTCTGTTGATTCTCGGCATTGCGTCTACTGACATCGCCCACGTCTTTCCTGTCAAGTATTTAAACAACTGGGAGGTTGCTGTCAGGCGCCGTTTCATGTAGGCCACGTGCGGGCTCCAACTGAGGTCTCGGTCGATAATTACGCCTAGAAATCTGTGGGTTCTGACATAGGAAATGGTCCGCCCATTGATTGAGATGACATAAGGCGTCATTGGTTTGCGAGTAAATGCCACTAGGGCGCATTTTTCTGGCGATATGCTCAGACCTTGTTCACACAAATGGCTCGCTGTCAAAGTAGCCGCTCTTTGAAGCCGTGCACGTATCTGAGGACGTGTGACTGCCGAAGTCCAGACACAGATGTCATCTGCGTATATTGAAATTTCGGTGGTAGTTGGCAAGTGATCAGCAAGCCCAATAAGAGCGAGGTTGAATATCGTCGGGCTGAGAGCACCGGCCTTGAGGACCGCCCCTGCTGGTATAGCGTCGCGTAGTTGGGCCATCGTCAGTTAACATATAGAATGATCTTGCAGAAAGGTAACTTGCAATCCACAAAAATACCGACCACCTAGGCCAACTGTCAGAAGAGCGTCGAGAGTCGCCTCATGTAATACGTTATCGTATGCCCCTTTCACATCCAAGAATAAAGCTGCAGATAAACGTTTACGGGACCTTTCGTGCTGAACATATGAAACGAGATTAACTACATTGTCGATAGAAGAGCGGTCACGTCGGAAACCAGCCATGGAATTCGGATAATCTTGTAGTATTCAAGGTACCATTCCAGGCGGCCAAGGATCATCCGTTCCATTATCTTTCCTACACAGCTGGCCAACGCTATTGGGCGGTAAGAGGTGAGCTCTAGTGGGGATTTGCCCTGCTTCAAGATTGGCACCAGGCGGCTCGCTTTCCATTCGTCAGGAACATTTCGCTCCTGCCATGAGGTGTTGTAGAGACTCAATAGTGCTATCCGTGCGGATTCTCCGAGATAGCACAAGGCTCGGTACGATATACCATCTGGGCCCGGAGATGATGCGATTAACGAACCGTTGCACATATGATTGATGGAACTTAGCATAAAGAAATGAAAACATTTGCGCAAATCTAGAACATCGTTTGTTTCGCCCATTTACCACACCACTAATACTTTTTTGAAAACTGTGTTCGCGTGCAAAAATACCTTGTCATCCATATTACATCAAACCTCTCTTAGGCAGACCACATTTCATATTTAATTCACAACGCTAATCGAATTTTAGGATACCTTCGTCGTAACTTCGCCAATGTACCTTCATCTGTAAATTTACTCATGTACAAAACGCTCATTCGCTCGAAGCTAGAATATACTGCCTCCGTCTTGGATCCAAGCCACGAAAACCTAAATCGTTCACTAGAAATTATTTAAAATAACTCTGCACGATTCAATCTTTCTGACTGCAACAGACCAACAAACATATCCTCCATGAAATAGACTCTTGACCTATCATCCCTTGCATCCCGTCGCAAGTTATTTTGTTTGAACATTTTTCACGCCACATTTCATCATCCACAGCTCCGCAATCAGTTTATATCACCTCCTCAGTATGTTTCATCTTGCTGAGTTCGACTTCCTTTTTGCGAAACTGACGCCTTTTGCAGTCATTCTAACCAAGGGCACAAAAGAGTGGACTCACCCTCCTGTGCATGCAACCTCCAAGACAAATCACCACCTGTTCAAGAACGCATTACCTAACATTTTGTAATTAGAATTTTATGCGTTCGCTCGTGATATATTGAAACGTGTACTTGTTTATCTTTATCGGGCGATCGCGTTTCACCGCCTAACAAACATTATCGCACAGCACAGGAGGCGCCTGCATGTATCGGAAGTTTCTCGAATGTTATCGATGGTTCTGTCCACTGCCTGTTGTGACCGAACCTTATGTAATCTGATTTCGTGTATGCGCGAAGCGAATGGTGTAGAACTTTCTGGAAGACACGCGGCCACCAAACCTTCGATGACTGATGTAGAAAAACCGACGCGCTTCACCCGCTGATCAGGGTTTCCACGATCACCGACAGTGTTCGCCGCTATCATTGTGCTTTTAGTGTAGCTTGTTTTTGAGGGCACAGGTTAGCCCAATAAAACACTAGTTTTGCCACTTACAGTTTTGCTGCTTTCTTCACCATCACTACCACGTGACATTTGGTGGAGGCGCTGGGTAGGTCCGGTCATGAACCGTAATTATTGCCGTACAGATTCCAGTTGGCGTAATTAGGTATCCTACAGATGTCAGAATTTGACGGCCTTCCCATGCGGTCTTAACTTTCTTCAACTAGGAAGGTGTCTTTATCGGGTGAAACGTGGTCACCGGACAAAGATAAACAAGTACATGTGTCATATCTGTCAGCCCCTTTCTTGATTTTGGACATATATATATATAATGTAGTGTTCCACATGTAACCATCTCAAATTTCTCATGGCTGCCACTGAGACTCTAGTAAATAAACAAACAAAGACAGAAGCGTTGACACGACCGCTTCATGTGTATTCTATGGAATGCACGAAACGCCTCTTTGGTAAACAAGTCCTTGGGAATATAATGTACGATATGCATTCAATGCAGGTAGCCAGTTATGCCGTTTACTTAGACAACGGAGAAAATAAGAGTGCGTGCATTTTGGCGTGAGTAAGCGCCCACTACTAATGTCTGCGCTTCATTCGGCCTACGAGAACGAATGACAACCGGTGCGATAAAGTGCTGCTGTAGACGATAATATCGCTTTAATATTCCCACGGGTGTATAAGAACAGCAAAATTCGGCGAATCGCTTGGTCCCAAACTTATTTAACTGTGTCAGCAGCATTCTCCCACGGTAAGGACCACTTCTGCGCCTTTTCTTCTCCGATATGTTTTTGAAGTAATTGGGCTGAGCCACTACACGGGAATAGGCAAGAACCCAAAGTTTATGACGTTGTTGGTAGGGAGGCTGGAGGTTCAGTCGAAGAATGATGTAGTAATTTAGAGGAAGAATTTAAAAAAATGAAATATTAGGAATAAAGTTTATTCTAAAATTACGACTTCTGTGATTGAGAAAAATAGTGCAGTTTGCATAAATTATTAGGACTCTACCGTCGTTGCAGTGCGCCCAAATTTCTTTCTGTATAATCGATCAGTGCATCTTGAGAAATTTGAAATACGCGCACAACCTTTACCACTCTCAGACTGCCAATATGTAAATAGACTAGAGGTTCATTTAGGTGAAACGAATGGTTTCATGGAACCTTATGTATGGGGCTTTTGAAGAAAGCCTTATGTGATATATTCTTTCCAGGTGGTGAGAACAGTTCGTTACGACAATCTAGGTGCATCATGTTTATTTATGTTTCTTTTGTGTGTTATCATGTTGATGTTGCCTTGCGATCCGTGAAATAAATTTTGAGAAATGTAAAACAGTCAATATATTTGTATCATTATGTAGGACACCGTCCAACCACCCACCTGTCCGGCATATCGGCAGCGTGGCATATTATGTAATCTTGAAACCTGGTGTTTAGTTTCATTATGTCTGAAACTCATTGTTTGTGTATATCAGTGTTTAAGTAGCAGGTTATCAGGCAGTTGCGATATTAATTATTATTAGTTGCGATATTATTATTATTAGTTGCGATATCTTACTGTTTTCATTGGATGACCTATTTTGAGGGCTCCCGTTGAGAATTCCTATACTATAAAAAATTACTATGCTATATAAATATTTTACCTTGAAAGCAAGAAAAGTCCCTTGGTTCTGCTTTACCACCATAATCCCGAAGAAACGTGTTAGCGTCGCTCTGTGAGTGCTGGAGTAGCATGCACATGAAATGTATTGTAAGGCCACTTGGTGTCGTTACTGCGCCCAGCACCGCTTTTTCTACGACAGAGGGCCTGTGCCGTGCAATAAACCCGTGTAACTCCTACTGCGTCTTTCGCTGTCATTGTCTAGAAGGAAGACAAATTAGAGGACGTCTTGCGGAAAGCACAATGAAACAAGATTTCTTTTAATACGTTGTTTACGAGAAGAGTGGGCGGCTTCGGTGGCCTACACATTGTTTTCCAAAACCTCGGACTACAAGTTTTCTCTTCTGCGGCGTAAGTTGTTAGTTTCTACTCAGTCTATTCAGACCACTGAATAAATGACGCCTTTTCTAACATCATACTATATTTTGTCACTCCTCTTTGAGCTCACGTTACCAAACAGTGCTAGAATGTTATCGGTCGCTTTGAACGTTTTTGAGTGCGTGCGTACCTAAACGCAGCGGAGTTGAAAGAATATTTCAGAGCGACCCAGTTCATTTATCACGTGGGGTTGGCTCGCTACATCACAGAGGCCGAGTGCGCTAGGTGCAAAGAAATGTCCCGTAGCCGGCTGGTCGCGAAAAAAGCCGTTCATGAATCAAAGGAAGAAGCGGCGCATTCAAAGCTTCTGCATTCGGTCGCTTGGCCGCTTCGAATAAAAGTGGGGGGGGGGGGGGGGGAGTCCCAACAATTTACATTCATTAGCAATGCTGCTTCAGCTAGTTCAAGGCGTTTCCTGAAGTTCCCCTCTCCCTCGCAAAATAGTTCACTTTCCTGTCTGCTCAGGCTTTTTTTGTTTGTGAGACAGTGGAGTGTGTGTGTTCTTGTTTTAGATATCTTATTTCACCGCGTACCAGCAAAGCACCAAGAGGGGCTGTGGCAAGGAGATCTGGTCTCTCACTGTGTCGTAATTTTGACGCCAAGTGCGCATTTGCGTTCTGTATTGATGAAGGAAATGAAATAGGTGGGAAAAAATGAAGTGAGCGAAGCGCAAAAGTTCTTCGGTTTACCTTTGTTAAGCTGCTCAGGTCTTGCGTTGCTTTTATGTCTGAGCAGATGAAGAGCGATATGCCGGATCATTTATTTGGTGCTACAGTCTTTTTCCAGTAAGCAGTCGGCCCACGGAGTACCAGGACAAGCTACAGGTGCACCGCCAGGGAGTGACTTCGGAATCGGGAGAAAGCAGGCATCAGCCGCCGCTGGCCGCTCCAGCCAGCAGTGTTTGGCCGACAGAGCGGGGATCACTTATTACCATGCTTATTTGAATATGTGAAAGAGCACAAGCAAGGCGTGCTCTGCCGTGACCTAAACAGTGTGCGAGCTTCATGAGCACCAGCCGCAAATGTTTTTGCCCGTGTTTTCGACCGTTCTTCATGCATACCAGTCCGCAAAGCGACCACGACAAGCTCAACCACTAGCTTTGGATAGCCATTTCCTGGCAATCACAGGCAACCGATTACTGGTAATGACTATACTTGGCCAACACCGTCTGCAGCAACAACGCAGTGTCACCGCCACTGCTCGCACAAGGTATTACACAAATGCTGAACGTAAACAAGCAGCTATGTTGGCGATACGTCCTCCCGACGCAATCGCGCCTGACTTTGTGAGCAATGTCATTTTCGATGGTACGGAAGCGAATCACGGAATAGTAAGGGCGCACAGCGAATCTTTCTTTTCCTGCCTCGGAACTCAAGGACGAGGCTAGCGATCGCTCGGTCACTTGCGATATTTCTGTCCTCGCGTATGCGAGTACATTTTATTCTGTTCTGTAAGTAATCAGAAAACCATTTGAAGGTTGTCTGGTCAGCGGTCGCGACAAGAACTACACGGTCGGAACCAACCATAGTGGTCAAAGCGGGTCGCCAACAGGCATTGTCAGCGCACGCGAGCACAGACGTTCTCCCGAACGAAGTTGTTGCACATGCAGTCAACGACGACAACTGACGCACGGCCCCAACAGCCCCACAAATATACTACTGTAAAGACTGTAATTTGAAAAATAAAATGAAACAACAGGCTGCCACATTCCTTGCCTTAAAGCGGTAAGCTTGCACACAATAATATTACAATTCTGATGAAACAAATACATGAACGGTGTGCTTACACCGCCTGTGCCGGGTTCACCAAAAATTTGTGTCCTCTGCTCACTCATGGCTCACCATGGTGATCGAAAGAGCGGATGTCTGAACCATGCTTACGGCCGCCGCGGCCATTCTAAACGAGCGAGCAAGCATTTATCAGAAGGCTGTTGATGACGGGCATTCTCGCGACCAAATATGACGGCGCCTATGGCTATGGTGCTGTAACAGGTCTATATTTTACGTAGCGCTAAGCTAGGTTCGCTGAATTCGTGTGTCACGGCTGTGACAGCCCTGTATTTAAGAAATTGTTGACATTGGAGGGTCACTTGAACTATCATTCTAATACCTATTATCTTATTAAACAGCACCGTTAAGCAGTTGTCTGCTCTTTCATAATTTCTTTATTGCAGCGCGAAAGCAAATATTTTAAGCCTTTAACTTATTTCATTACTGATGCCCTTCGTCTATTGCACCTTGGAAAGACAAAATCGAAAACTGGCGGTACTGCCACAAAAATTGCTGGTTCAATCAGCGCTCGTGACATCTTGAATTCTCGACCTATACTTCTCAAAATTCTGGCGTGAAATAGGGCAAAGCAACATTAATAAACTTCAGAGTTTTAGCACTGAATAGGAAGAACTGGTCTTGTCCTGAACAATGTGTGAACTTTGGTGAGTTTGTACCCTGTGTTTATTGTACTTGTTCATTTGCTCGTGCCCTCTCCGTAGTAGGCTTTTGTAAGTTTCATGTGAATTAGTCCGAATACAGCCTCAGCAGCAGCTGCTGCGGCTTTGTAAGGTGTCACCAGACAGAACCATTAGAACGATTTGCTGCATCGGCCATTTCCATCAGAGATGGCGAATTTGATACAAACGCGGTACTAACAAAAAAGGACTTGGCTCGAAGGTATTCCTTGATTTGAGCGCCACCGCCGCCGCTGATTAAAACCTTGAGGTTTAACGAGTTTCTTCAATTATTTCTGCGATTAGGAGTTTCTCAAGAAGCGAACGATTACTACACTGCATTACAGTAGACGCCGACAGCACCTTGTTACAATACTTTTGCCTAACAATCGCCGTGGAGCGTGCTTGCAGCTCAGCTACCACTTCGGTACACTGGTTGCGCCAACGAATAATTTCCCAAGTCGAGGTGTACAGTTCAGGGTACAGATATTCTAGGATATTCAAATGACGTAAAAGCTTGGTGACGTTCACGTGAATGATTTTTGACCAAGTAGGCGTGCTGTGCCTTACTTTATCCACAGCACTCGGAGATCCGCTTTTCGTGCCCTTGCTCTCTCTCTCTCTCTCTCTCTCTCTCTCAGAGAACTGCGGTACTCACGGTGACTAATAGTATAGTTATGCATAGTGCAATGGGTCCGTCTCCATAGTCTGGTTTTGTAGAACGTACCAATGGTAAAGATGGGAAGGGACAGAAACATGCATTTACAAGCACATTTATTTATTTATTTATTTATTTATTTATTTATTTATTTATTTATTTAATTTTCTCTATCGGTCAAGAGACGTTACAGAGCTGAATGGTTAATAATGATACGGAGCGGGATAATGAATTTAAAAGGCAAGCACTTTTCCTGGTTATACGATGCTACTTACAACAAAATAAGGGTGCAAGCGAAACTGTTACAAAATATTAACTAACCATACTATATTAGCTAGAAAAGAAACAGAAGCACGGCGACAAAATGCTACAAGCTATTTTCTAACGCATTAGAAAATGTGTCATGGTTTTAGATTGTCAATAATCGTGCGCGCAGATAGTTCCAATCATGAGTTGTTCCCGGCATCATCATCATCATCATCATCATCATCATCATCATCATCATCATCATCATTATTATTATTATTATTATTATTATTATTATTATTATTATTATTATTATTATTATTATTATTATTATTATTATTATTATTATTATTATTATTATTATTATTATTTGGAAACATACATCGACACAAAGGAAACAGGAAGGGAGCAAGCTGCCAGCTGCCACCGAGTGGGGCACAACACCTGCCTATTCTTTCGGGAGGAGGGAGTGAAAAGGGAAGAGAAGAAAATAGGAAAGAAAATAGGAAATAAACAAATGACAGTGACATGTGCAAAAGAAAGTAGGAACACGAAAAATATGTCTATAAATGAAATTCCAAATCAATTTTCTGCATGAAAGTTGGCAAGGCTTTATGGGCCTGCCACGTTGAGTAGCACTCTCTCTCGGAAACCGGCAGTCGTCTAAGGTTGTGCACTCGTGTCCAATCAGTCTATAATCCTTAATAAGCAGTGCACGTTGTGAGACAAACTTGGGACACCCCAATATAAGGTGTTCAAGTACCTCACGGGAGTCACAGGACCTACACAACGGACGGTCCACACCTCCTTCATGATACAAGCGTTCGTACATGAACCGAGCCAACTCTTAACGTCACTAACAGTTCCCTAGCACTAGATGCAAGCCACGGCCACGAAAACGGCATCTAAGAATGCAGAAATGTGTGGGTATTGCATACCGCAATACCAACCTTATGGGCATGGTCTACACCACGTGAAAAATAATGGAGAGGAAGGACAAGTAAATCGGGGAGTAATATATAGTTTGTCAAACAGGCTTAGGTAGAGCACCATACGGCGGGAAGCAAGAGAAAATAGTTCAAGGTTAGCTTTCACTTGCTTGCCTGTGTCTCGTATGTCACCGGTGCAGACTGCAAGACTAGTCATTTCGTACTTAAGATTGAAATAAAGCGTGAAAAAAAATACTCCACAGCATGTAAACAGGGCAAATGCAATGAGATTGCACTATTTTAAGGACTCGGTTACTGTGTCATGCTTTCGTATATATAGCTTCAGCAACGTCCGGATGACCCGTCACGGCTTGCTTCGCCCTTGTGTTGTTGTGCGGCGGTCTTGAAGGCTGCTACTTTATAACTATAGCACTCTAATTCTCTATAATGAGCACAAGTTGTCATTGCCAAAAAAACTAGCAACCATACACACAGAGAAGAAAATAGATATTGCGAGGTTGGAGAGTTTAGAATAACTTCAAAAGAGTGTGAAAAGAACATGGACGACACAATAGAGAACAACTCTCGTCTTTGCTTTTTTTACTTTTCTGTCGTCTGTGTTGTTTTCACAGGTTTGCGCGTTATGCGAACGAATTGACACGTTGTTTTCCTGCGCCAAATGACAAAGGGTGCTAATTCTGCCGAGAACGGCTTGCTCGAAAGAGGGTTACGCGAACGCGAGAGGAAACTGCGCCGGGCTGTACGCCTAGTCGACTGGTAGCTCTAAATAAAGTGTTTTAGGAACGCCTGGAGGAAAACAACTGATTAATAAAAAGCCTAGAATAAAACGTATATATATTCGGGTGAACAAGCTGAACATCACATGGTCGTCGTCTGCCGCAAGGCGTAGCAATCTTAACGATTGGCACGCTTCCTTCGCCCCAAAAACTCTGGCGCAAAATTGCGACTGAGCTGGTGTGGTCGGCGGTGTCACTCGATCCATAACAAAGTCTCCCATGGAGGAAGACGGCTGCCAAGCGCACCAACATTGTGATTCGAGCACAATAGCCTGGCCGCGCTGGCCTCGAACACACTCTCCCTCTACGACCTTTCGCCATCCGCTCAAGAAAATGGTCTAGGACAGCAGGATAGCGGACACCGAAGCGAAGGAGGCTTCTGAAGAAAAAGGCGGAAGCAGCGACCTGAGAAGTATGATAGAGTTAATCGAACTCATCCAACGGAGAGCAGCACTCGATTATTTTTTCCCTTCTTTTATTTTTTTCGCGCCTACTCACTTTTTCGCTTCTTCGCTCCTGTAAAGAGTGGAAATAAATATGACGAACCGTGCGAAATTCTTGACCCAGTAGGACAAAAAATTACTCTAGCTGTACTTCTTTCCGGAAGAGTCAGAAATTGTAGTTTCTTTTTCGGCAGATTGAAATGAAGTTTGAGGGGCAGTTTCCTTGTGATATGATCTGTTGAAGCAAGTAAAGACGGTGCGAATCTAATTTTGCACTTGCGTGCCTTCATCGCAGGTTTCATCGTTTCGCTTTCGTTTTATCGCGAATAAATTTTTGCATCATAGCAGGTACTCTGGGGTAGGCAGGTTTCTGTCCCACATCTTTCCAGGCATAATAAATGAAATAGGTGTTTGATTGTCGGATGGAACCATAGTCTCCAGCTTGGTCTCCGATGCCCTGCTGTCACGTGGCTGGCTTGGATATATGTGTCGAGTTGTGAGCAGTTACCTTTTTAGCATCCTAACTGTATTTCTTCTATTTGCCGTCTACCTTTTAGGTACGAATTGCCTATGGTAACTTTTGGCTATCCACAAGAGGACGTGGTGTAATAAAGACAGCGCTTTTATCATCCATAAATTTACTAAAAGTTTTCGAACCGGCTTGAAGGGTGTAGCGATGCCCTTAGCGATCGCTACGCTTTCAGAAGGTATAAAACCCAGAAGTAAATAAAGAAAATATATATTACTGCTTCTTTCGCGCAAAAACAGAGCTCATAGTGCAAAAAAAGATTACTGTGAAGATATGGACTCGTTCTGCAGCCAAGAAACCAGGAAATTAGAAGCAGGCAAATTAGAATGGAGCTCCTAACATGTTCAACGCAAAGAAGTATTAAACAGAGAGCCCTGCTTATGGAGAAAACGGAAAGCATCATAAGACAAATTATGCGGATCTCACGTACTGTAGGAATCGATGTAAGCGAAGCTTTGCTTCCTGTTTGCTTTAAATGGCGTTGATTAGCGGTAATATTAACCGCGAATGTTTAATTTCTTCATCGGGTAGAACAATGATAAGAGAGGTAACTTGATATTAAACGCTACAGTGCGTGCACCCGTGTTGCTTGTCTCCTTTGTTCACAGACCACTCAGAGAGATGTGTTTGCTTGAGGTCTTGTTGCGCGCCATTGGTCGTAGCCTATGAGAGGCTTGAATACTGTCATTGCCTCACGTGGCACATCTCATCGCGGCAGAAATGTTGTCAGAATTATGGGTCTATACATGCCAAAAACCACAATCGGATTTTGAGGCACGCCGTAGTGGTGGACTCGAGATTATTTTGCCAACACGGTGTTCTTCAACGTGCACTGAAATCTAAGTGCACTAGCATTTTTATATTTCGCTCTCGTCGAAACGTGGTTGCAGCGGTCGGAATTGAACCAGCGACATAGAGCAATGCTATAGCCGCATAGCTACCGCGGCGGGCGCAGAAGTGTTGATTTGACGTGCGCACACTTCCGTTGTGTCGCCTAGGCCTTACAGTGATTTAATGCGGCTTTACGTCTGCACGCGCTTAGTCATTTTCCCGCTTAAAAAATTACGGGGTTTTACGTGCCAAAACCAGTTTCTGATTATGAGGTACGCCGTAGTGGAGGACTCCGGAGATTTTGACCGCCTGGGGTTCTTTAACGTGCACCCAAATCTAAGTACACGGGTGTTTTCACATTTGGCCCCCATCGATATGCGGCCGCCGTGACCCGTTTTGATCCCGCGACCTCGTGCTCAGCAGACCAACACCATAGCCACTGAGCAGCCATGGCGGGTAGTTGTCCGCATGACAAATTTGCAAGTTTATTTTTCAGTAGTTGCGCAAACGTACAATACCGTGCCTTCAATTTGTCCGCAACCATTGTCGTGTCTATAGTAGTAGCGTTTGCTTGACTTCTCACGTGGCATTTTGCCCTTCCCACCGTTCCTCCCTGTACGAAAACTGCGACGAAAGAGTGGCAAGGCCGATGTTCTGACGTTTCGCGACAGCACCGTTTCTACCCATTTTCTAGCTTTTAGAGAACATGAGACAGAGAGACAGCGAGAAGCTGTTCCCGCACCAGAGCTCAATCTCAAGTGGTCTTTCTTTTATTTCTCCGGTCCTCAGTGCCAGCTATGACCCCCCGCAAAAGCGGGTGTCACAGATAATTAGAGCTGTCAAGAGGTTAATGTGACGACGCTCAGGTAACTCCAGAGCGCATTCTGCATATGCGACGCGATGAATAGGTCCAAGCGGGTTTCTTTCTGCTTTTCCTTTCTGCCATGCGCCTTCCATGTATATACGCGTGCAAGACAGCAGGTGGCGTGGAAGACAGCAGCAGCAGCAGCAGCGGAAGCAGCAGCAGTGGGGAAGTGAAAGGAAGAGACAAAGAAAGCTTTGCTTTAAAAACACAGCACACTATGTTCATGAGAAAAAGAAACGAAACGTCAGCGTAGTAGTAAACTGCTGCGGAAACGAAGCAAGCTTCCCACACATACCAAGCAGAAATACAGGAAACGAGTGCGAAGTGGGAAGATAGTATGTGAACAAAAAGGCGCCGTCAAAAAAAAGAAAAGAACAGACGTGGAGAAAATAAATAAAAGGCGAGAAACCGCATACGTATTTCGAGGATTAAGGGAGTAATTATCAGCTTTTGCACTTAACAGATGCACATCTGAAGACGACTGCTGCAAAGTGTATTCAAAGTAAACAGTGTTAGCATTTGTGAGTGACACCAAATGCTACGTTTCCGAAGAAGACGCTTTGTGAAGCATTTCTTGTCGTAAGACTAGGTTTCAGGTAAACCTGAAATTGAGTAGAAGAAAAACAATGAAGCATCTGCTTAGATATAAAAAAAGCAATTTTCCGACTAAATGACAAGGAAAAATATTACCATCCCCCTGTATAGTAGCACCAGCTTAGTTGATTTTATCGCTATCTACGAGCTCCTTCAATGTTTCCGGTTTCCGTAGGACTCATATGTCAGTTTGTGAGCTAACAGCTGATGCCGTAAAGAATAGCGGCGTACAAAGAATAATAAGATCTGCATTAGGCGCACCTTCGCCATCGAAGAAATAGATGGAGGACATTTAAGCTTCGCTTTTAAGAGGGGAACGCTAAAACATTCAAATAACCTTGACTGCTTCTCACGTTCCCGGCAACTGGAGCGTATGTAACCATAATATTTACCGGGAAATGCTGGCGGTGAACGCTATGCGCGAAGACGGGCTTTGTGGTAGAAACGCGGCCTCTTGCGTGGGCCGCGTTTCTGCGCAGGCGAGCGACAACTGGAGGTATTGCAAGGAACCGGGCGTGTTGCTTCGTGGCCCCCGAGATGCTCACGCGCCGGCACGCGCAAAGGACGGCAGACGTGGGCGGTCCATGCATGGTAGAAACGCTGGAAAAGGGGCTTGTTTGAGTTTTCGCGTAATATAATTATGTTTTAACGTATACTAAAATTGCATTCCGACGTTCTCATGTTGTTAGGTTGTGTGTAAGTCGCACTTTTCAATTTTCCTACGTATTTTAGCTTTAGAAATTCAATTATTTCAGCAGCTTCCTGGTGCCAGGTGGAGAACCTGGGTGTGGGTGATTCGAAAATGTTTTCGCCGAAACGACGTCCGACACCGGATTTTCTGCGACACTGGGCACTTAAAGCTTTCGCGTTAATAAGCTATGCAGATGACGCTGCATTATATTACTTGCCACATGTTTAACTTTCGTGATGAACAGTGCAGAAACAAGCGCTACCATGATCATTGTCGCTATTTTAGCGACATTGTCTATAGATATGGCGACTTCCTTATCTCTTCCGCGCCAAGTTTATTTTCCATTTAGCGACGGGCGACTTTTTTCCACCGATTCCTTAGAACAATTGGAGATATTTGGCCACTTCGAAGATAGAAAAGTTCCTTCAAATGCGACATCTTAGAACACATTTCATTCTTCAAAATATGCATATATGGGATCAAATTTGGCCAAAACCATGTGTGGGCTCTTTGACCTCGACTAATCGATGGCCGTGTTTACATCGGTGGTGTTTAGAGTGGGCTTCACTGCGCAGTGACTTTCAAAATATTGAGAGAGTCCTAACAATATCCATGTTCTTTTTTTTCTTCTGCAGTCGTTCCTTACGAACCCAATTCGAATCGCTCTTAACGCTCTGAGCTATGCATAAACTTTAACTAAATACGTTCGATTGGTGGAGATTTGCAAGAGTTCGAAAAAATAAAATTACCTATATCTATTGCACCACGATTTATGGCGCGATTCAGAACGCGGCTGGTGAATAGTAAGACAGGTTGACTGCAGAATGGCATGTAGATATTAGAACAGCTGTGCTCGTTCACGCGCGTCCCATGTCTTTTGGACAAATCAGTACTCCGCAGAGTTTCCAGGTCGATCAAGCGACGGATGCGCCGAATTCGACCTGTATAAAAGTCACGTGATTGCCATGACCGTGTTAAAGTGCGTATAAATGCGTGTGGCGGAATATAGCTACACCTTCGGGAGTTCAGGGAAGTACGCGATATGCAGGGACAATGCTGGACCATGTGCTTTTGCGTCCTAAGATGGGAATATATTTCAGCTGTTATTGTCCGGTATGTGAACAAATAATGAACCAAAAGCTAACTACACACTGCTGCTAAAATTATTGTTTATTCCTCACCCGACGGGCCCTAGACAAACGGGAAACATTTTGGTAAATGAGTTACGCCGCATTATTCTATAGTGCAGCGTTTCTAAACGCCTATTTTACTTAAGCTTACTCAGCCGTTCTAGAAACAATTTCAGCGACTTCGCAGCGAACTATAGAGGTAATTTAGCGACTTTCTTATCTCACTTAAGCTGCATGCTTCGAAAAGCTTTTGGCGACACAGCAACCTTCTGGTGGGCATCAAATCCATCCAGTGGTAAAATCGATAGACAATTTTGCATGGCTTGCTGAATTTGGGGCCGAACTTTTTATGAAAACACGTCGCAATGCAACTGGTTTGCAACGCTAGGACAGTTGGTTTTGCTTCTAGTTATAGAAACAGCATGACAAACGAGGACCGCAACACGCGCGCGGAGTTTTATGCATATTAGTCCTCGTTTGTTGCACTGTTGTCACGTGCCACCGAGATGCAAAGTATGGAAGATATTTAAGTTTGTATTAGAGGCTTCTGTTAGGTTGTGATGAAGCCATGTTATCTTTTCTTCTTTTCTTTTTGTATATGACACGGTGCCCCATCCCTAGTTATCACCTGTACTTGCAACTGACCACCCTCTTCACCGCATGGATGTCCAAACTGCCCCTTTCAGGAACGTAAAAATATGCCCTCCACATAACTGACTTGCCCATCCCGTACGACTGGAATACTCCCCTTTTCTCCTGCAAGCTGACCTTAGCAAGATTTCCACGTCCAGCTATCATTGCTGACTAAACGGCAATGCCTCCCACAAAACCCTTCAATTCCCACGCAACACTCCCGTTACAGCATACCAATAGCACGTATCAAATGTTTTGCCTTATGGCACACCCTTTCTCGAAGCAATAAAAATGAACAGTTTGTTGAAATGAAAGGCTTAGTAACACTTAGTAACTGTACTAAGAAAATACTTAGTAACCTGTTGGAAGAGCCCGGAACCGCGTGCGAAAGTTGCGACAGAGATTTGTGACTTTAGTGGCACCCTTGTCAAGATTCACACGATCGACGTAGTGAGAAGGAAACCTTTTTCACTACATGCGGTATATAAAGCAGCAGCTAAGAAACACTTGGTTAAAAAATTTCGGCGTCGACCCCATCTTGGCCCCTTCTCGGCATCGTCGCTAATAGTTAGCCTTCCCAATAGAGCCCCCATATGCACTATACTGCTTGGCAGGGCACCCGCCAAGTGCGACTGAAACGCTGCACGTAGTCAGCTACCGCGTTGAGGCAAAAACGTTTATGCATTTCGCTGCAGTTACCTTGGCGTTCCAGTTTCTGCTGTAGTCAAGACCGGTGTCACGCAGCACTGGCTAATCAACTGCTAGGGCCTTTATCGGAGTGCAGGTACAAGCATAAAATTAGTGGGGTACTGTTTCAGTTTGCACACTATTGTACCTATATTCAGGTTTGTTTTGACCGGGAAATTTACAATAAACTATGCAAATATCCCGCACTTCAGAAGGACTCACCGTTGAGCTATGAGCGACAAGAATAGGAGATTCTAGGAGTTATAATCACTAAATTACTGCGCGTTTACTACGACATAAAACAATTACTGAAAAAGTATTAGTATTTAAGTCGTTCATGTCGATTTTGTGGCTGTGTCTCACGACTGCTTCACGCTAAGTTACCATAGCTAGGCTCGTAACTAGTAGCTAACATTTGTAGAAAGCTTACATCTGCAAATGGAACGCGCACCCCGCATGTTGTAGGATATAACTGCGTAAAGAGAGAACGGAGAAGTAATAATAGACCCAATCTGGTTTATTCTTTCTTTCCAGTGCGATACGCAAAAAGAAGTGTGGCAGAAGCAGTACTCTGCCTTACTCAGCCTCCTACTGAGCACGAGCCCGTGCCGAAACATTGGCGCATCGATCTCCAGAGGGAGCTACTTCTCCGATTACAAGTCACTGCTCCTGGACCACACGTCCCGTAGTCCTGATATCGATAAGGTGCCGCGAGCTCCTCGCCCCCATAGCGTGCTTTTCATCCTCGACCGAGATCCGACGTGTGTTTGTTCACGATGGGCTACCTCGTCAGACCCACGTGGGCTCTCTCTTTCTTCTCTCCACCCGGCTGCCCTTCGATTCTCGCCAGTGCCTTTTGCTCTGACACTTTCTTCCGAGGCGCAAATGCACGGCTTTCTTCTTTTGTGGGTTGATGAATCCTTGCGGGATGCATTCTTCTGTTTCCAGACAGTTTATTGTAGCGGGCTGGAGCCACCGACTGGCGTTCCCACGGTCCATTCAGCGCTATCATGCAGATAATTTTTTTTCTTTTCTACAGCGAAAAGTGGGCTCAATGGAAGACCTTGTAGGTCACCAGGGCAGTTATGCAGGACCTTACAAATGCTTACAGAGCCCACTCTGATAACATTCACAGACGTCTACATACGATTGTCCCAGATGGTAAATTCTGTTTGCCCCCGAAGCTTACACGGAGCAAAACGTCATTACTACACAGGATTCGGCTCGGCGTTGCTTTCACCCGTCGCTACGCACACCTCATCGGCCATTCGAACAGCCCTGATTGTGTACACTGCCAGATGCCCGAAACACTGCAACACGTACTGTGCGACTGCCCAGCATATATGCTGGAGCGAAGGACGCTAGACAGTTTCCTAGCCAGCGTTGGCAGACAACTACTGTCGGAGGAAGCTATCCTCGGCCCATGGCCTGACACTGCAATTTCAATGCGTGCAACAAAAGTATTGTTGAAGTTCCTGCAGGACACTAAGCTGGACGAGCGGCTCTAGCGAGGCAACTGTCTCATGTACATAAGCAATCACCACTTCTCTTATCATCATCATTCATCCCAATACTTTCACTCCCCTTCCCTCTTCCCCAGTGCAGAGTAGCAGACTAGAGCGCACTAGCTCAGGTCGACCTCTCTGTCTTTCCTATCAATAAATTCTACTCTCCCTCTACTGGAGATTCTGTTACCGCCATTCCGCAATACCTAGATTTTGCTAATACTGAAATAGTATAATGTATCATGGTCCCCACGCCTTCGCCTGGCCTATATAGCAATTTGTGGCTTCACGAGACCGTCTTATAACGACAGCTTGTATGGGGAGAAAATTATTTACTATGTTATGAGGCAGTTGGAGCAAAGGACGGGCTTGCATTACAAAATATTAGTTCATTTTCACGTCGCTTGTGCGTTCAGAGCACCACCGCTTACTTTGTATTTCTAACACTATATGCGATTGAGTCATGAACTATCCTTGATGATTACATATGTCATGTGAAGTATCTTTTAAAGGTATAGACGACGCAAGTGTGCCCGAAGAGTGGCGACAATGATATTAATGCGACAGGATTACGTGCTTCACGAAGTAGAAAATCCGATGGCGTGGTCGCAAGTGGACCAAAACTCACCTCGTCACAGAAGCGCACTCGTGCCAGAGCTCGCACGTTCGTCGCCGTCTTCCACAGCTGGCTCCGATGCAACTCATCATGCCAGCTTCCTATGCTACCACTACCCTGTGCGAAGGCGCTGACGGCACTGGTCCACTTCCAGTCAGTGCGCTGATTTCGGTGAGTTCTGTCGTGTGCTCGAATGGACGCAATTTCGAAGGAGATGGTGCCAAAAATCACGTGGTCACAGAGACAGACCGCGCAGGTGCGCGGTCTCTACAGCGCCCTGCGTTGCGATGCTGCCAGTCGGTATGCGGTGGTTTCGGCGCGTTCTGTCATGCACTCTCATTGAAAAACCTTCGAGTTCGACTTTTATTATGATTTTGAGGATGTGCCGACGACTGCATGACTACCATAGAAAGACGAGGATGGTATAATGACGATGGTGTGACGTGGGTGCCGTGACAGCTACATTACGATGGCATGGAAACAAAGATGCGACAAAGATTGCATCATGACTGTGATTGTCGACGATGGTGTGTACGCGTATAATCACCACGATGACGCGACGACAAAAGCATGGCAACACTGGCTTGACGGCAGGGCAATCGCTAGGACAAAATGACGACAATGAAACGACCACAACGGCATAACGGTGACTTTGTGCCAACTACACAATGTCGACAACATAATAATGACAGCAGTATGACGAGGATGGCTCAAAAACGGCGTGTTGAGGAGGATACGACAACTCAGTGACAGCAACAAAGTTAAGCGGTGGACATATGACGATGGCAAGGCAACGAAAGAACGGTGACAATGTTCTGAAGGCAGTGAAGTGACGACGACGGAATGAAGACAAGATTATGACAATGACTGCATGTTGCTGCTGGAATGCACCTTTGCGATCTGCTGTCGCCGCGGGCTGCTTTAATTCGCAAACATCCAGTGCTTTTTTTTTACCATGTCCGGTTCCGGCCAATGGGGCCGCCCGAATTAGCACTAGATCCGGTGTTTATTTGCACTGTGCCCAATACTGGCCCATCGAGCCATCCTAATTTGCTTTATATCAGGTGTTTTCACCATGTACAGTGACGTTTAGAGCTGCACTATCTCTGGCCTAGGTCCACATTTCTTGCAGACACTTCCTTACGCGTAACTTTACAGTGATCTTGGTTTCAACTAGGCAAAGAAATGCTGGGTTTAGAAAACGTTTATTACTACATTGACAATTGAAATCCAATAATAGTAAGTGAATCATATGCAATGTAATTCCACGACAATGATAAAACAGTCCTCAAGTTTGACTTACCTAGACTTACACAGTTAAAAAGGTTGATTAAGAAACATGTATATTAATGTGTCACAAATATGGAGGCGTCTACAATGAATGTGCTACAGACGGTATTAGATATATACATATCATGATTTAACGGAAAACACAGAAATGAGTCATAATTATGTACATTCAATGTAGATGTCTTGCATTGTAGCTAATAAAAAGAAATGAAATTGCCATTCAAAACGAGGCAGACTGAGAAACAAGCTTAGCGCACCCGTGAAAGACAGACACGAAGGGCAGTGACCGTTGCCGAAGGAATTCCCCTTCACCGAGCCAGAAGAGCTTCTTCGACACAACAGATAAGAGCACGAAACGCCATCTAGGATGATAAATAGAGCAGCGCGCCGACGGCCTGCGAGAAGATGCGACAACCACCTCGCATTGATTGCACCGCAGCCAAAAGGCAACGCCAGGAAGAAGTGGCGCGAAGTGGCCCCGCAAACAATAACCAGACTAACTGAAGCGATCTATTCCAACGCCGTGAAATCTGGCATACAGGGGCCTTCCACAAGACTCGAGCTGGGACACATGGCCCTTGCATATATTGTTTGTTTAGAAAAAGTTAATCTCAACTGAAGACCACACGAAGACTTTGAGTCACTATGACGGCACAATTTTACCAGGACAATAACGTATACAAAGTACGGAAGGTTGTGTACAGAGCACGGTTCCAAATAAACGTCGGAGCCCACATTGCCTCAGTAACATACAGGGTGTCTCGCTTGAGCCAAACATTATCAATATGCAAATGCTAGGTAGCAGGACAGAACAGAGGTAATGTTGTTTGCTGTCGCTTGGAGGTACTCAGATTATTTGTTGCATTGCACCTAATTAGATAAAATATCTTAACTAATTAACGAACTGCTCAATTATTATAATTAAATGAACAATTAAAATTATAAAAGTATAGAGCTACATGAAAAACTCCCGATACAGCTTTCCGTTGCTCAATGTGTGCAACATAACAGTGTTTTCCCGAGCGTGAAAGAAACCTGTGAATACACGCAAAGTGCCTCGAGCAGCCAGTCGTGTGGCATTTTCGCGTTTATTCGCGCGCTTCTTTCACCCTCAAAAAAGCACTTTTATGTAGCAGGTATTGAACAACAGAAAGTGTATCGAGAATTTTTCATGTTGCTCTAAAATTTTCTCATTGACATTTTCCATCTAATTAAAATAATTGAGCAATTGCATAAATAAGTAAGACTAATTATCTAATTAGGCGCGATGCCAAAAATAATCTGAGTATCTCCTAGCAACGACAAACAACATTACCTTGGTTCGGTCCATCTTTGTGGCATTTGCATATCTTTAAAATTTGGCTCCAGTTACGTCTGTACAACCACACAGACTCACGGAAACACACACTTGTACGTAAACTAATTTTCAGATGATATAAATTGATGTTGAATATATACAATGTACACAATGATTATGTACAATGATGATATGACAGAGGCACTTTCCATAATTTTGTGGTGATTCTATGATATGTGTATATACAAAAGTTATCATGCATACAAGAGCACGCCCACACAGAAATCACGTGCAGCGGCGTACTATGTACATTCAATGAATACTTTTGATGATCTGGCTACAAGAACCAGGCTGCTGGAAAATTAAGCCATACGCGTCCATCAGCCCCAGCATGAACACTGCCGAAGGAACTCCTCTTCCCCAGGGAGGAACGTCTCCTCTGGCAGAAACGATAGTAACTATGTCTAGGGCCTCTCCTGAAGGGAAAATAGAGCGCGACGACAATGTCCCGCGGCAACTGGCTCGCATCGGTCACGCCATAGGCAAAAGATACTCGTAGCAAGTAAAAGTCGCGCAAAGCTGCCACATGAGCAGCAATGAAATGTAATAAAGCGGTTAACTCCAAGGCCACAGAAACTAGCATGCACGGCCCTCCAAATTACGGTAGCAACGCCGCCTTGCAGTGGCATGTGCTTGTTGAATTCTTGAAGGGTCCAATTCGGACACAGTGAAGATGGGACCATGCCCTACCTCTCTAGTCTGTCACGCGTTGGGAGCACTTGCCACCTAACGCCACATGAAATCGCGTAGATGGCAAGGCAGAAAGGACGCTGTTATCGCACCCCACGATACCTTATTGGAAGCTGCGCGAGGCTCTGGGGGAACCAGAGATGCAGCAGGCCTGACAGTGTTTGCACAACACTATTTTTGGTGACATCTACATCAGGACACACACCTTCTACGAGGTGATAAAATGCCACAGCCGCATAGTGACATCAGGCTGCGTTTACACCTGTGGCCCGTTATTCAAGCGTATGCCGGGGAACGTGTAACCAATTTTGTGCCAAAAATATAGACGAATTCACTCGTGGGCCACTGATCATGCTGCAACAGACGGAGCAGAAATCGAAGAGCAAACAGCCGGCAGTGAAAAACACGGATGAGAAAGCGAACCCACCGCGAGAGTGTGGTTGCGCAAGCGCCGCGCGACTGACATATTCTGTATTGTCCAACCAGAAGAACGAACCAAGGAGGCACTGCCACGACCTTGAATCCCGTAATAGTGGCTGTAGAATATGACAAATGTACCACACATGGCTGGCCCATGCAGATTGTGCTGAATTCCTTCTTTCTAAAAAGGGTAAATCTCACCTTTCAGCATCCTGAATATGTCGCCTTGCATCCTTAAGAATTGGAAGCCACACAGAGTGTGATATGCCATCATAGCTGTAATCAAGGCCTAAAATGCGAATAGAATGGCTCTTTTGAAGACGCAGAAAGGGGCTATGGCTTTTATGTGGGCAACCAATGAATAAGGGATCCGAGAGGCTAGAATTGCCGGATTTATTTTTGGTGCAATTCTGGTGCAACCAATTTCCGTCGGCACAGTAAGATTCTTACGCTGAAAAAAAATTTATATGTTGCCCAGTTTTAGCCACTTGATTATGCAACCTAGGGGTTGAAAAAGCTCGGGTATATTAAAGAAAAGCAAGCTTTTATGTTCGCAGCGGCGCTGATATTCTAACCTTTAAAGAAAATATGAGACTCAATTACTCTCAAAGAGGGTGCTACCTCTTTGAGAGTGATTACTAGGCAGATGTCGAGCAGAATTACGTGCTCCTGAGACCGCAGCCAGACAGCAGATGTAGAAAAAGAAAAACAAGGAATCAAATAGGTAAATAAACAAGCAGCAAAACCAACCCAAATTTTTGTATTTTGATACAACTGCGTTTCACAGGCAGAGCCCGGAATGCACAGTCGACAGCTAGCACATGCTCAGTGCGCGCGAAGCAGTTCTCCCACCGGTAGGTTGGTGCATGCCAGCTCAGTGCACACTGAACTGTAGCACACACCACAGAAGCTGTGGAACGATTGTTTTCCCTTTTCGTCGCGTAGGGAGGCAGGGCAGCTGGAAAAGGAGGGAGAAGAGGACGCCATCTTTCTGTGCGGCGAACTGGGGCGTTCACTAGTTGGCGTTCAGAGTGCGGCACTATATATAGAAAGCACGATGACTGGTGAAAGGCAATCAGAGACGCAGGCTCAGCAAGCTGCCGCACCCTCTACTCGTAAGGGGGGAGGGGAGGGGGAGGACACGTATACCAGCCTGGCCAGTGAGGGACGTGGGGTCTGTGCGAGTTCTGCTTGCCCACGTGCCTCTAATCCGACTAAGACCAGGTTCCCTCTTTCGTAATTCGCATTCAGCTGACGTAGTGATAGAGTTAGCGCAGTGTTTTCCCGCCCGCCGATGAGAGGCCACCGTTCGGTTTCCTTTTGCCGTTTGCCTCGTTGCTGTCTTAGCACGTAGCACTGCGAGAAAAGATAATCCTTCTCGAGAGTTATTTCCATGAAACTATCCAATAAGCTGCTTGTAAGCGTGCCTGACGTCGTGTCGCGTCCAAGTTCACGTTCTCGTAACGAGCACGGAAATCCAGCAAGAAAACGTCCTCATGAATGATAAAAAAAAACAGGCAATGAAAATGAATGCAGGTTGCTGGCAGAAAGAATCAACCGCTTGCAAGGCTATTCAAGTGTTTTTTTTTTGCTTCATGTAGTAATATTATACTCACGCTAGTGTCACGTACTTGCTCCGCACTTTAATGCCTCTGGCAGAAACATGTTTAAATTGCAAGTTTCGTCGTCCCTTTTTGAAATATACAACAGGCATTGTTAGCGTCCTAAGTGTGTGCAACTTAGTCATAGTGCCTTATAAACGAGTCCAAAGGCAAGTTTAAGATGTATAAAGTTCTAGATAGGCATTCTGTGCGCATTTCTGTGGATTAGAGAGCAATGCATAAAGTAAAAAAATCAGCAGCATTTCTGTTTTATGCAGTAATTTGTAAGTAGAAATATACAGGTCTATGTATGTATGTATGTATGTATGTATGTATGTATGTATGTATGTATGTATGTATGTATGTATGTATGTATGTATGTATGTATCTATCTATCTATCTATCTATCTATCTATCTATCTATCTATCTATCTATCTATCTATCTATCTATCTATCTATCTATCTATCTATCTATCTATCTATCTATCTATCTGTATATCTATCTATCTATCTATCTATCTATCTATCTATCTATCTATCTATCTATCTATCTATCTATCTATCAGTGAAATTACTTTGGACTTTGTTATCTAGCTCTTGGTAGGCCACCGACTGCCAGTAGCAGTTGCCAGTTTACTCCTGCTTCAATAATATATACACATCATATTGCTATGGGTAGGAGGGACGCTCTCATATATCATCATCATCATCATCATCATCATCATGAGCAGCAGCAGCCTGGTTACGCCCACTGCAGGTCAAAGGCCTCTCCCGTACTTCTCCAACTACCCCGGTAATGTACTAATTGTGGCCATGTCGTCCTTGCAAACTTCTTAATCTCATCCACCTACCGAACTTTCTGCCGCCCCCTGCTACGCTTCCCTTCCCTTGGAATCCAGTCCGTAACCCTTAATGACCATCTGTTATTTTCCCTCCTCATTACATGTCCAGCCCATGCCCATTTCTTTTTCTTGATTTCAACTAAGATGTCATTAATTCGCGTTTGTTTCCTCAACCAATCTGCTCTTTTCTTAACCCTTAACGTTACACCCATCATTTTTCTCTCCATAGCTCGTTGCGTCGTCATCAATTTAAGTAGAACCCTTTTCGTAAGCCTCCTGGTTTCTGCCCCATACGTGAGTACTGGTAAGACACAGACCTTCTGCTTTGCCTCTCCAGGTCAGTGAGCATGCATTGCATTTGGTCTCCTGAGTTACTAAGCAAGGCAATATCATCAGCGAATCGCAAGTTACTAAGGTATCCTCCATTAAATGTTATCCCCAATTCTTCCCAATCCAGTTCTCTGAACACTTCCTGTAAACACGCTGTGAATAGCATTGGAGAGATTGTATATCCCTGCCTGACGCCTTTATTTATTGGGATTTTCTTGCTTTTTTTTGGAGGACTACGGTGGCTGTGGAGCCGCTATGGATGTCTTTCAGTATTTTTACATACGGCTCATCTACACCCCGATTTCGTAGCGCCTCGATGACTGCTGAGCTTTCGACTGAATCAAACGCTTTCGCGTAATCAATGAAAGCTATATATAAGGATTGGTTATATTCCGCACATTTCTCTATCACCTGATTGATAGTGTGAATATGGTCTATTTTTGAGTAGCCTTTACGAAATCCTGCCTCGCCCTTTGGTTGACAGACGTCTGAGGTGTTTCTGATTCTATTCACCATTACCTTACTAAATACTTTGTAGGCAACAGACAGTAAGCTAATCGGTCTATAATTTTTCAAGTCTTTGGCGTCCCCTTTCTTATGGATTCGGATTATGTCAGCGTTCTTCCAATATTCCGGTACGTTCGAGGTGATGAGGCATTGCGTATACAGGGTGGCCAGTTTTTCTAGAACACTCTGCCCTCCATCCTTCAACAAACGTGCTGTTACCTGATACTCCCCAGCTACCTTCCCCTTTTGCATAGATCTCAAAGCTTTCTTTACTTCTTCCGGCGTTACTTCTGGGATTTCAAGTTCCTCTAGCCTATTCTCTCTTCCAATATCGTCATGGGTGCCACTGGTATTCTATAAATGTCCATAGAACTCCTCAACCAAATGAAAAATCTGATCCATATTAGTAATGATATTGCAGGCTTTGTCTTCTAACGCATACATCTGATTCTTGCCAATTCCTGGTTTCTTCTTCACTGCTTTTAGGCTTCCTCCATTCCTGAGAGCATATTCAATTCTATCAATATTATACTTCCTTATGTCAGCTGTCTTACGCTTGTTGATTAACTTGGAAAGTTCTGCCAGTTCTGTTCTAACTGTAGGGTTAGAGGCTTTCATTCATTGGCGTTTCTTGATCAGATCTTCCGTCTCCTGCGATAGCTTATTGGTATCCTGTCTAACGAAGTTACCCCCGACTTCTATTGCGCACTCCTTAATGATGCGATTAAGATTGTCGGTTAGTGCTTCAACACTAAGGTCTTCTTCCTGAGTTAAAGCCGAATATCGGTTCTGTAGCTCGATGCGGAATTCCTCTATTTTCCCTCTTACCCCTAACTCATTGATCGGCTTCTTATGTTTCTTCCGTTCCCTCCTCAAGTCTAGGCTAATTCGAGTTCTTACCGTCCTATGGTAACTGCAGCGCACCTTGCCCAGCACGTGCACATCTTGCATGATGCCAGGGTTAGCGCAGAGTATAAAGTCTATTTCTTTTCTAGACTCGTCATTCGGGCTCCTCCACGTCCACTTTCGGCTATCCCGCTTGCGGAAGAAGGTATTCATTATAAACATATTCTGTTCTGCAAAGTCTTCTAATAACTCTCCCCTGCTATTCCTAGTGCGTACACCATATTCCCCCACTGACCTGTCTGCAGCCTACTTCTTGCCTACCTTGGCATTAAAGTTGCCCATAAGTATAGTGTATTTTGCTTTGACTTTACCCATCGCCGATTCCACGTCTTCATAGAAGCTTTGGGCTTACTGGTAATCATGACTGGATGTAGGGGCATAGACCTGTAAGACCTTCAATTTGTACGTCTTATTAAGTTTCACAACAAGACCTGCCACCACCTCGTTAATGCTATAGAATTCCTTTATGTTAGTAGCTATATTCTTATTAATCAGGAATCCGACTCCTAGTTCTCATATAGATACTTTGTAAACCTAGCATACAGTTTATGCGATATGGCTAGAGGAGTGTTTATTTCTGTGCGCAGAATATTGACGGTGAGGTTGTGGAGCTCGTACCACATCATGAATAGTACTAAGCACACTTCTCGAATGGTAACCACCTAGCGGGAAGAGAATATACGTGGGTTCACAAAAGCGCCCACATACGACAATAAATATACGCCAGCCCACGCGCCTACCCTTATAACAACTAAGCTTTGCTAAGCTGGTCTGTTTCAAACCAGCTCGAGAGAGCAGGATTATGTTGAAAGCTCTATGTTCCGTGTTTTTTTTTTTTACTAAGTGACAGCTGGGTGTCGTGCGAAATTGTCTGGAGACGACTAACTCAGATGAAAAAAAAATTTAACACCGTTTAGCACTGGTACAACCTGGTTTGGTTGTAGATACTTCGTGCCGTGACCTTATGGACACTTGCATTTGCCCGTCATTTTGTCTGTGTCGTGTTTTCGTTCACTAATTACGTGTGTCTACGTCCTTTAATGACGCAAGCATTGCGTGTAGCCGAGAATGAAGGTTGCCCGAAACTTCAACTCCCAAGGTTTTGGCGGGAGTTCTGACATTAGCGCCCCCTTCACCTTTAATAACTTATCCACATATCCAAGGGAGTTCACTGATGCGTAGATAACTTCAGAAAACGCCAAATCTACCTGCGGCTCTTACTGTGTGTCATTTCGCTTGTGCCGCGTGCGGCTCCATAGCTGAGAAGACTTAGTGACCCCTCGCCCAACTATATTTACTGAGCCATGTTTCTTTTCTTCGCAGGCAAAATAAGTAGAAAAATGCACCGGCTTTCTTTCTTTTGACGCAACGTTTTGGGAGCTGTCAACAGCTTCTCCTGACCCTCTACGACATCGTCATGGGGAGGGGGGCAATGAGGACGAGAAACAGAATGAAAAGAATACCAGTTTGAGAGCCGGTCAGTGAGCTTTCACGGTGCCTTCTTATTCGCTTTTAGTCAGGTTTTCGTCTTTTCGTTTTCTGCACCGAATCGCGCGAAGTTCGAGGCACTCAATAACTCCTTCGACACTTCTCCGCAGGGAACCTTAACGCTGAGTTATCCATCACGGAGAAATACACGCCTACCTTCTGAGCTGACTCTTTGAAGGAAGGTTCATTTTCTCTTCACTTTGCATTCTTTTTTCAGTTACGTCAGCGTGTTTTGATGTTTCTGGAAGATTATGTACATCTATATGTATATTTCAACAATTGAGAAGGATTTGGGTCATAGAAAGTTATTCGACTTGCACACTCGAATTTCACTTCCGGCTGCCCTGAGCTCTATTTTTGTGCTGAATTGTGAGCTGTCATCGTATTTTGTGCATTTTCTATTTACGACCGTACCTGAATCTACCAAGGACCAAGAACTTCTACTGATCCCCAAGAGACACGGGACAGATTTTGGCATATCTTTCGGTTCTGTTATGTTTTTATTGTGTGTGTGCACTAAGCAAAACTTGGTTGCTCTGCCTTTCTTTGAGCCTCTGGATAGGGAAACATGATCAGATTGAAAAAAAAAACGTGCCGGAAATGTCGGTCATTTCTTTTGTTTACGTGAAGTCACACACAAATGCAGCCGAACACCAGCGTGATCAGTCTAATCTACAGACAAAGGCCAGTTGTGAGGGATTGAATTTCTAGTTTCTGGTTGTTTCGTCATGCAAACATTTGTGTTGAAAGAGCAATTCACTTTTAAGCAGCTTCTTTTTCAGTTTTTATCACCCACGCGAGCGTGTTAATTATAAACAATAGCGCATGCATGAAAATATACGCTAAGCTTTTCACAGCGAAGCTTTATTTGCCTGATTGCAGGGTATGGTGTGGCTATTTGCTGGGTCAGATACGATCTCGGTGATTGTATTTATGAACATATATGTAAAGACTGTGTGGACGTACCCGCGTAGATTGTTCTAAACCTTATTACGCTTACCAAGTGTGCGCACCTCTTGGTTGCGTATGGAAAAAAGAAAGTTGCTTTTTTTATTGTTGTACACGCGTGAACGCGTGTACAACAGCTTGCCTAATAAAACCCGGGAACGTAATAGCGGCTCGCAGGTATTTCTAAATCACGTCCTTATGTTAGTGAAATGGAGAATTTTATTTACCTGATTCCTTGATTCGCGTTATTTGTTTTATTTAGCCACTCTGTATCTGTTACTGTGGATGGGCTCGTTCTTGGTCAATCCTCCAGAATGGATGTGTCGCTATGTGCCACTCTAACACCAGTGGTACAGAATGCCTAAATTTTGCATGATACGTTTCATGCTTTTCTGTGCACGCATCTGTCGTGAACATTCTTCCCTCAACAAACACTATACATCGCCTCCGTCGCTAAGCGCATGCGTACTAATAATTTTATGAGCTCGGCTCCCAGCGGCGTGACATCATTTTTTTGTTCACATTCATTTCGTTTTAGCGTAAAGTTTTTACGGTTCTAACAAAACTGCAAATACCCCCCCCCCCCTCCCTTATGATTTCCTTTGCTTTCTTAAGCGTTTATAAAACATAGTGCAACATGTTGCTACAAGCAAACGTCCCCCAAAGCAGGGTAAGCGCATTCTTGGATAGCAACCGGGGTTTGTTCTTTATAGTTTTATTGAGATGTTAATTATATGGACACTCCAGGGGCGTTTCTGCCGTCACCGTCGCCGGGAGGTTTCACAGAAAGTCCAAGGATGACAAAAAGTCGCCGGCTCCGTGTTTTGTACGTGCAACTGAATTGTGCGAGAGTGAGCCGGCAATCGCAGCTGCCTCTCGTCAGGGAGCGAATTGGCGCTGCTGCTGCCGCGTTTCGTCACTGCAGAGTTTTGACAGCGAGCTGGCGCGGTCATCGAGCGACATGTCTTCATGCTTGCTTGTTCGTGCGCAACATCATGCTTGTTAATTCAATTATTATGCCAACCTTTTCAAGTCAGTGCGGTCGATAAAGCTACTATCATTACATCGTATAGCTGTCCACTAATTTGCTATTGCAACCCATGCTTCGCCTTCCGGGCGAAACCGTGGCTATCTTATTGTCCAACCTAGTTCGTGAAAAATTGTTACCAGCAATCCTACCTCAATAACTAGGCATCAGGCCAAGTTTCTCTCGCTTCATTCAACATTTTGAAATAACATTAGGCGCCCTTAGCAAAAAAGGCCCTAGCACATTTTTACCACGCAGAAGCAAGTGTAGTTCATATGAGCAGCTTCGGTAAGGTTGCAGAAGAACCTTGTGCTGCTGCAGTATCTGAAAGTCCTGCTTTTAAGCGCCTATTCATCGTCTATTTAAGCCCCCATAAAAAGGGTTCATGGCTCCGTCATTAGCGAATACCACAGGAGTATGCGTGTGTTTCTAGTTACGGCTCACCTGTGCTGTTGTTGCCTACTATAGTTTAGTCGGTGACAGCAGAAACCTCAGAATACAATGCAAGCTGCACCCACAAGAACGCAGTGCAACTGCCATTTATCTCTGACATAGAGTCGACCCAGCAGGAGTGCACTCGGAACATAATAAGTTTGCTCCGCCAATATAAATCCTAGGCTTAATGAAAAAAAAAAGGTGTTGTTGTTCCAAGCTAAGTAATCGCTTTTCCTTGAGCACTGCTACCACCCATAAAATTTTTGAGGACGTGCAGGTTTGATCCTAAAACCAGTGACACAAAGATATATACGTACGGATTAAACAGCCGTTTTAAACATGCAAAAACCGTTTGACGTCACGGAATTAAGCGAGCCTTATTCGCTAGCGCATCTGTATTTTAGCTGGATATCTTACATTAACAGTTATTCTTGAAGCGGTCCCTGAATATAAATACTAACACACTAGTCTAGGGGTTGGGTTTCAATTGCGTCGGAATTAGCCGTTTTATTTCACCTGGTCAGTACTGCCTTGGTAGCGTGACCCATGTTATATTTTGCTGCAGTGTCCTTTTGCCTGTCACACAATTGATGCGAGGCAATTGCTGCGAGGCACCTTCGCCGCGCCGTGTTTCTGATTCTTAGATGGCAGTACTTAAACCTGCTGTCGCTTTTATCCAAGAAAATATTCTTCCCTGAGGAAGCGAAATCTTTTTCGCAGTGGGTGTGTGGTTTCCTCTCTATGACTGATAGTTGTGTACGACTCGGTTCTTTTAGTGAGCCGGGTTTTCATCAGAACAGATGTACTGAACGCGTGTACACTAGAATACACGTGTACTTGTATGTTCTGTGTCTGTATTTAGTATGCAAGTGACATTTCTGTAGATAAACCATCTCATATCACTAGCGTATTACGTAGATTTGTCTTCTACATCAACAATTGTAGATAACTTTAATTTTTTATGGTCATTCAGCATCAAGTCTGCACATGTGAGAAATCCTTTATATTTAACTATGTTCTTCATCAGCTTATTTCAGTAGAAATTTATAACGCAGACTCTAAGGCTCCTGGGAACGCGCGTCATGGTTATAGTGCACCGTTGCTAATACTATGCTATTATTGTTGTGTCGTCATTATATTTTGCAATGTTCTACTGCACAAAGGCACCTTGCTATAACTTCATACTGAAAATGTGCAATATGCAATATGCAATGTGCAATTTCTTTTTGCATGTATGATCCATCCTCGATTATGCCTCTATAATTTGGCGCCCATGTCAGGAATATTTGATACAAGTAACAGAAAAAAAATATTGACGACCATCACACTTTCTGAAGATAGATTGGCAGCGAAAGCTGACGACAGTCAAAGCTCTGAAAAGAAAAGCAAGGTGATTTTGCTGCCATTCCATCTTCACAGAGTGGAGTGGTTGCCCGGCTTGCGGTTGTAGTTTTCGTTCAGCATCGCGGGAACGTCTTTTGTTGGTAGTCGTTTCGCACCGGCGCCGTTTACATTGTCGTCACTGTTCCCTCCGGCGCTCCTCGTACACATGTTGTTCTTCGGGTGTACAAACCATACGTGTCCCCCCCCCCCCCTTCCCCTCAATTACGCCGCTGTTTTTAGCGCCGATACCTTTCCTGCTTATATACTGCGATAACCTTAACGTCACGCTATTATTCATAGCGAGCGTCCTAATCTGTCCCGTATTTTGACATCTGCGCCACCGCACCTGCACCCGTACGTGATCACACACAAGGCAAACAATGGAACCCATTTTGTGTGGGTTTGTTAGAAATCGCTAGATCCGTTTCTGTTGCCGGACGGCGAAGAAACTACGGAAGGTTAGTCATATACAGCTTTCGCTGTAAACCTTCAAAGTCGGGCTGCACGCTTCGTCTCCAAAAATTCATCCCTTTCAAAAGTATCACTGAAATAAAAGCATTGCATCGCTGGGAATAACCAGAAGGAAAAATTTTTAACTGAAAATTTTCCGCAGTATTTTCTACAATCAAACAGGCATTGATAGCCGCAACTACCTGTTGGAACCAACTTATGTCTCGACTCGACTCGACTACTTAAAGAAGTGGCGAGAATACAGGTGTTATGCCAAATCCTTTTTCCTACAAACTGGGACCGACTGGAATTTGTTACCGGAACAAAGTGTTCGAATATCTGATAGTCACGATTTTTATTCCCGCCTATGTTTATGACAAAACATTACTGTCTTAATTTAGTTTAATTTTCTGTTCCACTTGAAAATGTTTACTTATACTGTGCTCCGCACCTTGTGGTTACTTTCGTTACTTATTTCTGTGAACGACTTCATACACACTTCTCTAACTGCCCCCCCCCCCCCCCCCCAGCGATAATGCCTTCGTGGCGACAAATAAAATAACAAATAAAAAAACAAATAAAAAATTAGCTAGGAAGGGCTACCTCCAAAGTCGAACTGCAGCCCTATTTTGATACGCCATACTGCTTGCTTACCGCTTCGAATATTTTGGTGACAAACGCTGCATGTGATTTCGCGCCAGCACCAGTTCGTACTAAATAGAACATGGAACAAAACTGCCACTTCTTGCTTTCCCCTCTTCACAGCTTTATTTCGTGGTTTTCCAATACAACAAGAGAATGGACATCTTGCTCTTCAGGTGAAGTTTTGGCAGGATAATAAAGCTGTCTGATGCTCTTGGCGTATTTCATCAGGGCTCCGGTACAGGGACAAGGGCTGATTCGGCGGGTGCCAAAAAACTGCATGAAGGAAAGCGCCTGCAATTCCCAGCTATAACTCGACGACCACGATCAAAGAATACGTCCTTCAATTAAAACAAGCGTCCCGACATTGCCCAGCGAAGAGAGTTTCGGGAGCGCTGAGGACCATAAGAGTGAGGCGTACAGACATACAACTAAGAAAGGGCAGAGCAGCCTCCCCTCCCATCCCCCTCCCCGCCCCTACAATTGGTACCGTTTTCATCTCTGATGCCCTCAGAAACCCGCGGCTCAGTTTTACGTGATGACGCGCACTACCTTCACTAACTACCCTGTTTCGCGGTGGCTGCCAACTCAGGGAAGGGTACTCGTTCGCCACTCCCAGGGGTGTCCTTCCACTCTTGCAAAGCTAAAGTCCACAAACATTTGTCTGCTTCCTTTTTCGAGAACGTCGAGAGTTGCCTCTGATAATGCAAACGCGTAGGACGCGCGTTTACGTAGACCACTCCTTCACTGTCTCAAGTGTGAGAATGGCTGCGAGCAGGCCGCTTTTTACTTTAAGCGTTCTTCTTTATCACTGCTATATTTTTTTGTCTGCTTGCTTCCTTCTCTCTTTGTGTGGATGTTAACACAGGTGCCCATGGACTTTGAGTCACGGTTTTGCGCTCACAGATGCACTGATACATTATTTTTGACTCTTCATTTTCTGCTATAAATAAAGCTTCTTGTAATCGAAACCGCACCAAAGATACCGGTAAGCCTCAGAGCGCCCTAAGTAACCCAATGTACTAGATAGCTGTTCTACGAGCCAATTTTGGTTTTCTTTCTACGTGTCATGACACCATGACACATGAGGTGGTTGCGTGTGATTAGAGCATTGTGACGTTTTGGATCTCGCTTTGGTTTTGTCGGTAGTCTGTTATGCTCCTAAGTCACGACGCGAAACTAGAGCTGTGTGGCGGTCGAGTAAGCGAACTCGAACGAGTGCAGATGTGTCACAAAGCGCTCATCACAGGTGAACACATTATGCCATCACGCCATCTTGACGGCATAAAGTGTTTATGCAATTGTTGGAAAATAAAACCGAAAGTGGCTTGTAGCAAGGCTTTACGTAATAAATTATTGACGGCACACTCAGGCTTGTCAGCGATTTGCTTGAGTATTGATGTCGAGCACCTTCGCTTAACGCGAGAAATGAAAATTTGAAACTGTCATATCAGGGATCAGTACTCCCTTAATTTCACTCGAGCAATATTACTTATATTCGCGCCCGCAGAGGTGCCTTCATCAGCAGGAGTATGATGTGTTGTGACACCACGTACCCGAGCAAATGAGGGTTGAGCCTTCCCGCATGCGACCGTTCTCGGCTTAGCTGTAACCGGGGAAAGGGGGATCATGGGTTACGAGCCAAAGCCGGATGTCAGGACCTTTACGGGGCCCGGTGGAGACAACGTACCTCTTTGGCCTCTGCTTTTCATAGACGGCACTTCCCGACTGACCCACTTGGTTGAAATCGACAGTCGCCTTTTCCTACCTTCCTCTTCAGTCGTCTTTCATTCTCTCTCGTATTTTCACCTTTCCTGCATTCTTTTCACTTATCACTTCTGAATTTCTGGGCAGCAAGGTGTAGTTATCCAACCTTGGATATATTACGTTATAGCGGGGATGCATGGTTGGTGTCTGCAGTTATTCTTACAACCTTGTAGCGTTCACTTGTTGGGCTCAGTGGTAGGTGTCTATGATCGCCGCCGAATTTTCCAACATAATATGGCAAATGATTTTCCACCACTTCCTGATTGCTCCATGATAAAAGGATGCACAGATGAAATATTCACGTTGTTATAGAACCAAAAGAAGTCTTTTCCCAAGCATCTGCTACACAGTCAGCACCATAGAAAGGCAGTCAGAATAATCTCACCATTTCTTGTAGCGAAATATCTCATGGAAGCAATTGGCCCTGACTATCAAATAACGAGGATGGGAAGCGGCAAGCTTCTTCTCGAACTTCGCGACAAACTACAGGATGGCAAACTCTCGAAACTTCTAGCATTTCGAAACATTCCCGTTTCAGTGGGGCAACACAGGTCGATGAACACGTGCTCGGTGTCATCTGGGAAGCTCGAACTCAGTAAAAGCGAATTACACGAAGCATGGCAAGACCAGAACGTAGTGAAAGTGCAAAGAATAACACTAAGGTGACATGATAAGCAAATATCTACCATGCACATATTCATTGCTTTCGGAAATAGCAACCTACCTGAATCAATATAAACCGGCTACTGCAAGCTTCGTATCAGGCCATACATCCCAAACCCGCGCCGGTGCTTCAAGTGTAAGCGTTTTGTGCGTGCGTCGCAAAGCTTCAGAGGGCGTGATACTTGTGCTAAGCGTAGTTCAACTGAATACGCTTCAGACATCTGCACTTCAGCAATCCGCTCTGCCAACTGTGAAGGAGATCACCCCGTCTACTGACGATCGTGTCCTTAGTGGCAAAAAGAGAAACAAACCATAGCGACATCATAAACTGAAAGTGAAACTGAACCAATCTTTCCAAGAGGCACGTAAGCGTTTCACTTTCCGCAATCACTCCAGTCTTTCCTACACCGATGTCACGCGCCGGGAGGCTGTGCCCCAAACTTCGGCGAGTGCCCAAGTCACACGGAGTGTGACAAAGGTCCCGAAATCAGCCCTCCGGCAGGAGCAGCAGGCTATGTTCCACCCCTAGCCATTAATGGCCAGCAAACCTCCGGGCCTGTCGATCCCAGGGCCACTAGAAGTGCAGACAGGCTCGAAAAATCTCCTAGCGTGGCCAGCGAGCTGACATCATCCAGCGCCTCTGAAGAGGCAATGGTTGCAAGCAGCACTAATCCGGCGTCTCAGACGTCGAAAGAACGGCGTACGTCCGTGGAGAACGCCAGGAAAAAAGAAAAGTCCCGTATCTCGGGGTCTGGAAAGGTTTCGTGCTCTAACGTAATCAATTTTGACACACACCACAAAGCGCTTACAATATGGCGACTCAGATAATACATTTGAATGTGACAGGTCTAGTCCAGAATCTAGATCATATAAAGGAACGCCTACATAAGTTTAATCCAAGAGTGCAGTCTCTGCTGCACCCTTGCAACACCCTGCAACTTTCCTCTGCAATATGCCGTTCACCACAAAGACGAGAATTATGCTGTCGCCTCATCGGGTGAGATGGCCATAAACGTATATAAGGGTGCGCCTGCCAACATTACAGCTGCAACCACACCTTGAGGCAATTGTAATCAGAACCATGCGGTTTATTAAGGCAGTCACAGTTATCTATCTATACACGCCTCCGCGCCACGAACTTTCGAAAACAGAATTCCAGAGCTTTATCGCACAACTTCCCGATCCTTATATTGTAGTAGGAGATCCAAGTCCAATTAATCCTCTTCGCGGAGGTTGTCTTCGCGATGCTCGAGGCTGCTTAGTAGAGAGCTGACTGTACAAATGCATGCTTACTACATAATGAAGAGTCCATGTTCTACAGCGTGGCAAACAAAGCGTTCTCATGTATCGATTTACGCATTGCATTCAGTGCACTCGTTCCGTATCTACAGTGAGGCGTGATTAAGAATTCATATGGGAGCGACTACTTTCCGATTGTCATAAAAGTAATACAAGGTGAGGAGTGTTCTCCACGGATTCCACATTGGAATGTCGAGTTCGCCGACTGGAAGGGGTGTAAAGATACCGCACACATGACCTGGAAGGACGTCTGCACTTTTCCTATTCATGATGCATTGACATATTTAACAGCGTTGTTGATTGGGCATCAATATGTATTCCCAAAATAAACGAATCGCCCCCAAACGACGTGTTTCCTGGTGAAATGAGGAGTGTAAGACAGCTCGGCTAAATAAATATAAGGCTTGTTGTCACCTTCGCGACTACCCACCTAACGAAAAGTTGATGAGCTTCGACAACGTTAAGTCGCAAGGCAGATGAGCGTGTCGCCCAGTCAAAAGGTAATACTGGGGAAAATACATCTCATCTCCAGCATAAACTGCTACACAAGCGAAAGCAAAGCCTTGAGCAGTGTAAACAAAATTGAAGGCAGTGATACTCCTCCTGAACTAGTAGTAAATACACCAGGATACACTCTTGATTTCCAAGCTGATCCTCTAGGCGCACATTTTGACCTTTCTAGTTCATCCCATCACTCTGACACATTCCTGAGATAACTTCTACAAACGGAATGACTTCCTCAGGATCGGGGAGAAAATAGAAATTAACCTTTCAACCATAGACTTAACATTACAGAATTTCAGGCGGCACTAAACTGTCGACAAATTGGGCCCTGGCAACGATATAGTACTTTTCAAGATGATCGAACACATACACCCCGAAGCACACAAAAACACCAATTAACGTCGTATTCTTAGCCAATTTTATTCCGTCCGCCTGGAAGGAAGCAGGCATAATACCTGTTCTGAAAGAGGGCAGGAATCCGTCTTTGGCCAGCTTGTATAAGCATAAAGCCCTGACAAGCTCCTTATGCAAACTCTTCGAGAACATGGTAAACCACCGCCTGGTTCATTATATTAAAATCAACAATATACTAGACCCCTTGCAGTGTGGTTTCAGGAAGGGTAGGTCGACAACAAATCACCTTGTCCGCATCGAGGCGAATATCCTTCATGCATTTCTGCACACAGTTCTTATTGTCAGTGTTCTTAGATGTGGAGAAGACATACAGCACAACATGGCTTTAAGAATTTTACGGGATCTGACTGGAATAGGAGTCGGAGGCAACCTCTTGAACGTAATTGAAAAATGTCTGTTTAATCGCAAATTCCGTGTCAGGGTTGGTGAAGTCTTATCTCATCCATTTACACAGGAAACAGCTGTACCACAAGGTGCTGTGTTGAGCTATGCTTTATTGCTTGTAAAAGGGAACTCACTCTATACCATCATACCATGCATATTGTTTCATTCTCTGTGTGTGTGCATGACGTACAAACACGTTTTCAATCACATAATATTTGTACCTATGAGCGAGATGTACAACTTGGCTGAAACAAGATATTTAAGTGGGCTGACGAGAATAGATTTCAACTGAACCCTAAAAAAGCATGCGTGTTCTCGAACAAGAGAAGTGTACTGCCCGACCCCGTTATTGTTGTTAATGGACCACGGCTATTTGTCAGCCATGAACATAATATTTTTAGGAATTATCTGTTAGCAACGAACATGAATCTTTAGGAATTATCGTAAACTCTAAACTAACTTTTCTTCTTCACCTGTGCTATCTGAGAGTGCGGTGTCTAAAGACAATAAATCTACTGAATCTCACGTCCCAGACATCATGGGGAAGTGACAGGAGATATCTTTCAAGCCTCTACAAAAGAGTTATACGGTCGCGCCTAGACTATGGAGCTATGATATGTAACTCCGCGGCACCTAGGGCTTTGAAGATGCTAGATCTCGTTCACCACTTGGGTATAGGCCTTGGTACATGTGCTTTCAGGACTATTCCCGTAGAAAACGACTTTGTGAATGGTCACTGGTGAATGGTGAATGGACTTTGTGAAACGACACTAATGAATGGTCTCTTGATTTCCAAAGGACATATTTAGGTTTTTTCGATGTCTTGAAGGTTAAATCAGATATTCAGCATCCATGTCATTTTACTATTCGCTACATGCCCACTGCCAGGCTGTTCCGTAACCGCCCAGCTATTAGAGCACAATGGAGCCTTCGTTTGGAAGCATTCGCAGAAGATGCAGGCGTCCCGCTTCTAGAAAATCTCCTAATGGCTCCCATAAACATGCTCCCCCCCCATAGCAATGGCGGACCATTGAAGGCGATATCTCTTTTATAGAAATATACAAGCCTGCTTTGGTGGCACATATACAGTCCCATTTTATTGAACTCCAGGAGACGTACTCCTGTGCAGAATACTGTACAGATGCTTCAAAGTCATCTACTGGTGTTTTTTACAAAGCTCTCGGAGACTCAGTTTAAACATATGGGGCACTAAATCTACACACAACCATTTTTACAGCGGAAGCACACGCTATACTCGGCTGTTAACCACAAAGGCCTTACAGATCTCGCTAGGGCTACTGTGTTCACCGATTCATTAAGTGTAGTCAGAGCCATGATCAGTCCGTGAAAGCACAAGAATTCCGTTTTTAAGGAACTGTACAGCTTGTGATGCTCTGCATATATGTGCGACCAAGTGCTTGTCTTTTCTGGGTTCCTGGCCGCCAAGGTGTAGAACGCAAAGAAGCTGCTGACGAAAGCGCTACGTCAGTAAGTTATAGCGACACACACGCGAATATCCCCATCCGTTCCATAGATCTAAAGCCTTTCATACGCCGGAAGGTGAAGAAACATTGACATGGAGAGTGCTATACCCAAGTAATAAATAATCTACACATTATAAAACCAAAACGAGGGAACTGGATAACTAAAGAAACGGCATGATATAAGGAATACAATACAGTGTACTCGCTCTTGCTTCTTGACGGGCACAGGCGCTTCGAGTAAATGCGAAAATTATCGCATAGTTCCCCATGTTCTTATGGGTTGCCCTGCAAATAGGAGCAGAGGGGAAAAAGGTATTTCCCTTCTGCATATCGCGAAAAGATACCTCTCTACCCGACATTTTTTCTTAGCAATGAACCACTTTTTCATCTGAAAATAGTCTTGGAGTTCTTAGCTGAAACAGATATCCTGAATATCATTTGGCCAGGTAGTTTTTAGCACGTGATTAACAGCCCTTGTGTCCAAGGACACTCTTGAAGCTCTTGTGTCCCTGTTATTTTTTGTTGTGTCACATGCGTTTAAGGAAACGCAACTGCCATAGCCCGCATGACTAACTAGTCAATGTCATTATTTTAGAACCTAAATGTTTGACGCCATTTAAAGCGACAGTTTCTTTAGACCATTATACATCCTTGTCTCATCTGCCATTGGGAATTTATTGTCCACGCCATCTACAACTCGTCGATAACATTACCATTTGTCATAGCGGTCTCTGGCCATACCTGATTTCTGCGCCATAAAATGCCACACATCATCATAACAGTCCGATTACCTTCTATGCCATTAAACGAAGAGCGGTTACTATCCGACGGCGCAAAGACCAATTATGCGTTTCATTCGTTTGGGCACTCTCGCACTTACCTACCTGCATCGTCAAGGACTTTCGACCGGTCGATCTCAAGGGAAAGCCACTGCAAAGGAATTTAAAAAGAAAACTTTCATAATAATTTATTTTCTCCAAATATCGCGGGCGTGGCTCGTAGCCATCAGCCTACAAAGATGCAGTACTTTGGGCCATGGACAAATATTGTGTTCGAAATTGGTTGCAGTTGAGAGACTTGTGGAAAAACTACATTGGAAACTGCGTTTATTTACGTTGCAGAGCAAGGCATTCCGAAACTAAACAACTATTACAAAATATATAAAATAAGGGAATATAATCATAATAAAGAATTTGTGCAATACTTTTTCTATTCCCCTGTTCTTATAAAACTCGTATAAGGCACTGGGATTATTTCATTTGTGATTAGGAAATGGGCAGGTGTCATTCTCTCTCTCTCTCTCTCTCTGTCTATGCCATTATGCCTTTGAAAATGGAGGAAGGATGGAAATGGACGTGTAGTTGGCGATGTTTCAGCACAACCTCATCGGTAGATCTACGTAATATTAGTTATAACTTAGGCAACATTGACCAACAGTATTTCAATATTTTCTCAACGAATATTTGTAAGGAATAGCAAAACTTCCGCGTTATCCCTCATACGCGGAGTCCCAAGCATGCGTCAAAGAGACTCGGAGAGCTGTGGCGTCAGTGCATGGAAATTAGAGGAAACAGGCTATAGTACGACCGCACAGCGTAACTGTTGCATGATGCAGTCAATCGTAGCATGGCTTCCAGTGCAGCACTCGTTCTATTGCACCATGCCCTGTCATCAAGGATATCGTCCTTTTGTTTTTGTTTCAAAAATAGGCCGATTACGCAAGGCGCTTAGAAAACTTACGTAGGGGCGTGTCCTTTTTGACTAGATCTAGTCGAAAAGGACACATCCCTACGTAACTTTTCTGAGTCCCCTACGTAAGACGAAAGAAAAAATTTCTAATGACCTGCGAAATTAGGCGCAGCCCACTGCTGCCCGCGGCGCGTTGAAATATATTCAACGGCTTCATTGATTTTTACTTTTGTTGTACTCAGTGGGTCAAGAGCCCAACCAATATGGTAACATTCGTGATAATGAGGCTATGTCCAGACATATGGCGAATCGCAGAAGCGGCTAACATTAGAAGGTTTGTGAATATTGACAGAGTTTTGTTGCACTAGCCCATTTCATTGCGCTGCAGCTTTGTGGGAAAGACATATATCTGCGTAAAACGCGAAAAGTATGCTCTTGTCACTGCGATGAGGCAAAGGGTAAGAGATGACAAAGCTAGTGTTTCTCGCTGTACTTCCGGCTACAGTGTCGCGAGTTTCGGTGAACCGCATCTAACCAGATTAGTCAATATCACGCCCGGCCGGCGGGCCGTACCTGGTTCGTTGGCTATTCAAAACAGGCGGCACTTCTAATTTTGTTTCACAAGCTACTCCTTGAGCAGATGATACCCCACTTTGACACAAAAGAAGGACGACCAAAGACACTGGAATGGAAATTGCGATGGCAAATTGAGGGGAAAAAAACATCACGTAACTAGGGTCGCGAAGTGTGCAACGTGGTAAACTCGGCGTTTGGACACGTTACGATGCATCGCAAAAAATTGGAACATTCGCTTTTGGTCGCTTTTGGTTTGGATTGTTCTCTGAACTTGACAAATTTTCTGTGGACAACAAAATCTGAGAGCTCATATGAACAGGGAACACTAAGGGAGAACAGGAAACAGGGAGACGAAATGAAAAATGTCTAATGACCTGGGAAATTTGGCGTAGCCCGCGGCTGGCAGCGGCCCACTGAAATATATTTAATGGTTTCATTGATTTTCATAATTTTCTTGTACTCAATCGGTCAACCTCTTCTTGTGCTATGGGGTACGTGTCAAACCAGGTCGGTGCCACTGCGCAGATGCGACATTGTTCACCTGTCTCACGCATAGGGTACGTGACGCTTAGACACAATGGGTAGTGAAGTCCTCATTTAAATGAAATTTTCCGTTTCACGTGCAGGACCGACGATATAATTATGATGTCCGCCGTAGTGAGGGTCTCTCGCTTATTTAAATCACCTGGGTTGCCTTAACGTGCACCTAAGTCTAAGTACATGAACCTCTTTGCATTTAACCCCTATCGAATCGCGGCCGCCGCCCCCACGATTGACCCCGTGACCTCAAGCTTGGCAGCGCAACGGATTAGCGACTAAGCTACCACGGAAGATGGGTATAGTATCCTGAGGTGTATTTAGAGATAGGCTGTATTTCTCTGTGCACAACCTTATTACAAGTGTCCCTTCCACACACAGAGAGATACGAAGATGGAAAGGTAGCTAGGTTGCCCAAGGACGTACCCGGTTGGCTACTCTACACTTGAATATGGAGAAAGTGAAAAAATAATCCACAGGCATCATGGCGCGTTCACACTGAGACATTAGGCGTCTGGAGAGGGGCGTAACCCAGTTCGCGAGCCGCGAAATCCGCCGAAATAGCCCTTTCCCCGCCGATCGGTTCCGGACCGATTTCTGCGGCAGCAGCCGCCAGATTCCCGTACCCCGCACCACAGGGAGCGCGAGTCAGTAATTCGAAGGATGGCGGCCAAGTCCAACGCGCTCGTCGTGTCACAGTCTTCAAAAATCCGTCGCGACATCGGAGATGCTGATCGAGTTGATGTGTAACCATCCCGTCCATCTCGACAAGCGCCGCGTCAAGTGCCACGACAGGTGTCAGAAGAGGTAGCTGTTCGATGGCGTGACCTAGCTTCTCGTGCTCTTACAGAACAGGATGAACCACATACCTCCACTGACGTCGTGTTTATTCTGCACTTCAGGCATCGCCCGAGATCTGCTCCTCATGCTTAGGTTTTATCGTCACTGTTACAAGCAGTGATGAAGTGCCGCAAAGTAAAACACACTAACTCAGCGCAAGCGGAGGTAACTGCGCAGTTTTGAGCTGCGGGAAATGTCCGGGATATCCCGCGCTTCCGTGGAGGTTAGCGCTTTACAAGGCAGATGACGCTCTATCGCGTCCCGGCGGTGCTGGCGGCGCGATGGGCGAGCAGTGTGAACGATGCGTATTTCGGCTCCTGGATAATTCCCTTTGCAGTAAACTCCGGATTTCCCAGTGTGAACGATCCATCATACATCGCTTCCGTACTCATCACATCGCTCCGTCAACCTTTCACTTCTGCATACGTAAAACCATCGGACGTGATTTGAATTATGACTTGTGTAGAGCATAAACGTATAAACATTCCATGACGGGAGTTCGGTAGCTGTCACACCCTTGTAACAGAAGGCGAAAGCCTGCTTCACAATTGCTAATACATGAAGTTGTACAAACTTACTTCTTTATAAGACATATTAGTAGTGAATGAAGTTATACAATTGCGGCTATGCTTACCGCAAGACATAACGAGCTGCAATGGGAAGTACACGTGTGGCGCTAAGGCGAACTTCTCACTATGACGCAGCTGCACGCAACTCTTCTGCAGTTGCGTATTTGCGCGGCCGTCCTCGCGAGCCGCATGAGTCTGCACGCTCCTCTATCGCTCGCCGCCGGCAACCGCCGCCGCCGCCGCTCCGACTCTGACGTCAACGCGCAGAGAGCGCCATCCGCTTTTATGCACAACAGCTGCCGTGGCAGCAAGTACTAAACTTAAAATTCGGCAGACACTTAAGACTTATTACGCGTGGTGAAGCGAAAGCATTATACCGTTTGTAGGCCTCGGAAAGTGAGGCGTGGCGCTTATGACGTGGCGCCACCACCTCGGCACCGTCACGGGCGCCGCCCAGTGACACACGCACAAGTGAGCGAGCTGATAGTGACGTGACGTGTGCAATCGGGCACGCACTAGGCACACTTTTAGTAAGCCAGAACCACGGAGCAGCCAAAACCCTGGGGGCCCGGATTCGATTGCCACCGAGACTGAAATGTACCAGAATTTTCCTTTAAGACCACTAATTTGCTTTGTTTACAGGAACCTCCTCGAGAAATTAGATATTTTGACGTGTTTTGCTCTTTGTGGCATCGAATATTTTTCGTAGCGGCGCAGTTTCGCCAAGGGCACCGCCAGCATAGACACCTTAGGCTTTCGCCTTAATACAATGCCACGCATTAAATTTAGTTGTACCGCAGTTAACTGCTTCTCATAATTGCACCTGCATAGGTTTCCATGCATGTAGATGAAATGCGAGCGCTTTGAATGGCCCGTACATTGAAAAAGTGTCTGAAGCTACAGAGGTGTGCAGTATCTAGTCAAGGATAACATACAGTCCTAACATACGTTATCTTCAAAAACCTCTGTTGTTATTCTGGCTAGTAAAACTTTTTTGCTTCATAATAGTTCAAGTTATGCTTAACCGGAGCATTAAGATGTGCTACCAGTACAGCTCTTTAACATTCCTTCACATCATTTTAACTAACATCACAATATTAGGTAATAAAGGCACGTTTCGGTTGGAGCTTATGTGTGTGCTTACGCGAATGCCGTGACCAGGCCATGTTTTCCCTTCACGCGGGACAGGCCATTCATGCCAGACAGTAGCCACTTCACGGAAAGAATCGCAGCGATACCACTCTGAATATGTGGACTGCCAGCGAAGCTGTAAAGAAATTCGCAATTTCATTCGAAAGGTGAAGCAACTATTGCCGTGCCAAATTAGTGGATAGCTGTAGGAAGTAAGGAGATTAGTTTTAGCAGCCATATAAACTTGTAAACGTTCGCTAACTAAATTAACAATAATAGAACGAGTAAGCGTGACTGAACGAGGACGTAAGAAGAAACATTCACACAGAGAAAGCGCTGTCTTTGTGTGGCTGCTTTTTTCTATGTCCTTGTTCCTTCGTGTTTACACAGTCTATCATGGATTCAAAGCAACTAGCCCGTCAACGTGCTTTAACTAAATTAAACAGCACAGTGTCACAAGCGGAGAGATAAAAATAAACTCATGTCGCTCGATGAGCGCGGAAACTCGCTGTCAAAATTCTGGAGTGAGGGATCGCGGCCGCAGCAAGGAGAATTGACCTCCATGCATCATTGGCTTCAACGCTAACTAAATGTCGAAAGCACAGCGCATACGAAGCTACCGGCACTACGCGCACTCTGAAAACATCATAGATCGTTTTGAACATGAGGCCCGCGCGGGCGCGCACTTTGGTCACGTCGCAGGTCGCTTTCAAGGCACAGGAGCACCGGCAACACGTCCCCACGGCGTCCGCCAGAGGCGTCTACTACCGCGTCCGCGATTCGCGTGGCCAACGCCGCAGTAGACGCCACGGTTGTTTCACTCTGTGCGGAGCGGCCGGCGAGGAGGACATCGAGGCACCCTAGTAGCCGCTGGAGACGAACGTCCCTCCTCCCTCGCCTGACCCCCCTGCCTGGCACGCGCCACGAGAGGGCACGCATGCGGGCCGCGTTCCGCGCTAGCGCACGTGAGATTGAATCGCGTTCGCCGGATCACCCTCACAAGCTTTCACTCGTACATACAGCATACGGAGCATGTCGACGGTTTTATCATCCTTGGAATTTATAGAGAGCCTCAGAAGGCTGCCGACGGCTGAAATGCGCCTATAGAGTATCCATATATTTACTATCGGCCGGCGAACATGGTTCAATGACGCGTGCGCGAGCGAGAAACACGGCCCTGTTGGAGGCAACCACGGCGTCTACTACGGCGTTGGCCCACAGCCACCTTGCGTTGGCCGCGCGAATCGCTCACGCCATAGTTGTCGCCTTTGGCGGACGCCATAGGGACGCTTTACCTGCGCTCTTGTGTCTTGAAAGCGATCTGCGACGTGACGAAAGTGCGCGGCCGCGCGGCTGTCATCTTCAAAGTGATCTGTGACGTTTTCAGAGAAAGATCAAAGACTGAGATGGAGATGTGCTTCAGGCAACAATCTGGGATCCCACATTCCTGTCTCTCCTAATCCCCAACAGCGGCCTAGAGCCGTCCCCTTCCTTATAATAAATGCTTTATTCATTCATTCAGAGTACCCGTACTGCCGATAGCTTCGTATGCGCTGTGCTGTCGACGTTTCGTTCGCGTTGAAGCGAGAGACGCATGAAGGCCAATTGGCTTGATGCTGCCGCGATTCCTCACTCCAGAATTCTGACAGCTAATTTCCGCGCTCATCCAGCAAAATGTGTTCATGTTTGCTTGTGCGCGCGTGACATTGAGATGGTTACTTTAGTTAAAGCACGTTGGCGGGCTAGTTGGTTTGAGTCTTTGATAGAATGTCCAAGCGCGACAGAACAATGACATAGAAAGAAGCAGACACACAAAGAGAGCGCTGCCTCTTGTGTGTTTCTTCTTATGTCCTAGTACAGTCACGCTTACACATTCTGTTATTGTTAATTTAATTAGTGAATATTTAAAAGTTTATACGGCCTCCCCTTACAAAAATTTTTAATGTGTTTTTTTAGAAAGTCTTTTGAATTTTCTCTATAGAACTCTATTGTGTTTATTTTGATTGCCTATAGAATTTTTCTATAGAGTTCCAAAAGTTATTTGGCCACCGCATTCTTATAGGAACTCTAAAGACGCATTTCTATAGAACATTTCTATCGAGTTGCTTTAGAGATGCTAAAGACAAATTTCTATAGAATATTTCTATCGAGTTTCTTTAGAGATGCTAAAGACAAATTTCTATAGAATATTTCTATCGAGTTTCTTTAGAGATGCTGAAGACAAATTTCTATAGAATATTTCTATCGAGTTTCTTTAGAGATGCTAAAGGCAAATTTCTATAGAATATTTCTATCGAGTTGCTTTAGAGATGCTAAAGACAAAATTCTACAGAATATTTCTATGCAGTTGCTTTCGAGTCCCTACAAGCAAATGCCTATAAAAGCTAGGCCGATATGTGTAAAGTAGTTGCAATTTACCAAAGTTCTACTGTAGGCAATAAGGACTACAGTAAATGCAGTGGCAAAATAATTGGTGCTACAACCACAAAGTATTCAGTTTGAAATATTTATTGCACTTCAGACTAGATACATGCTTCATATATGTGACATACACGCTTCAGACTAGAACTTGCAACACACAAACTGTAGCTGCCAACATGCTTCTCAGGTCAAGCTGGTGGTGCAAACACACAAAACATTAGGTAAAAGAATCAGTGGCAGGCTTGATTACAGTTGACACCTGGCAATAACAGGCTTGACTAGGACAAGAAACCATACCATTAAAACTGCAAAAGGAGTGCCTGTTCCAGCAGTGCAAATGGAACGGTTGGATACTAAAGCCTGAAAATAGACTGATATGAATGTGCACCGCAATGTTGTGTCAGCCTGACGAAACGACACAGCATTTTAGTCTGTTTAAGTGCAAAAATAACACTGGCAGTCGCTGCAAAACTGTGGCAAATAATGGCTTTCACAGATAAGTACACCATATACCGAAACCACACAGCATTTGAGTCTATCTTTATGTGTAAAATTAGCACTGGCAGGCCCTGCAAAAATGTGGCAAACAGTGGTTTTCATAGAGCACTACAGCATATATCGTACAAAGTTTAAAAGCTTGTATTTCGTTGTAAGGGAAACAATTTTGAGATCAGAGCCAATATTCTAATTAGGGTGCGAAATACAAACCAGACCGACACACGCAATGACTAAAAAAGAGATTTAGCTCAGGAGCTCCTATGTAATGCACATGAACAGTAAAATAGTTTTTCTCGGCAACTATGGAATCAAATTTGATGAGGTTTGAAACATTTAAAAATGTTTAAATCATAGTTTTTGCATAACACCATCAATATTTATTAAAATTTGCTGAAAATAGCAAAACTTGAAGGAAAAGGACTTAGTTTGCAACTGTAAATAAATAAAACAGAACTAGCACAAGTTCGTTTATTCTGTAAATTTTCCTACTCAAATACATCCAAAATACAGAAATACTTTTGAGACAACCACAGCATTAATTTGAATTAAGTTTGTGGCATTTGAGAATTCAACTTGTTGCAGGAAGAACTATTTGGCAGGTTTAAGAAAAATAACACTACGAAGCTTACTAATCCCCGTCTCTGTGCCAGAAAGAGATATCACAGTTCTCCAGACTCCATCTGCTATGTCTAAGGTCAACAAACTTTATATATGAATATACAGCTTACATGAAATTGTTGCAATGTTTGAGAGTTTCGCGCATCTACTGATAAATTAGTGATTGTATATTAGAGCAGCATATGGTATCTCTAATTTGCCAGATTAAATTATGGTATTAGGTCCAACAGAAATGTCATCTCATTTTTTAGTTATGAGTAAGATTTGTTAACCTTAGTGCTCTGTTTCTTCAAAATTTGCAGTTTTCATGAATTCGTATCAAAAGCAGACTAGTTGTCTGAAAATGTTTTATCATGGTACTGTGCTACGTGAATTATGCTTTTTCAAACATGTTTACGTTGATGCAATGATAGTTCTTTATTTTACCTGATTCCTTGCTTAAAAACTGCACAGTATTCACGATATGAATAAATAAATATTAAGTGAAAAAGTAAACAAATAAATATTACGGTTTGTCTTATCATTATACCACCAACATGACCTGTATGGAGCTTTGGCTACTGCTCACATGTTTCAAGTTCATTCTTACATGATCACCTGCTATTTCACTTTCCAGGAAAGGAGCGAGGAAAGGCTAGTTTTTGGCCTCATTTGGTCCGTCTAGTAACGGCGACGCTGGAGCCTGGAAAATACAATTGAAATTCATTTTCAAAAGGTGTAATGAACATTCAGCCACAATGTATTAGCAGGCACAAACATGCCACAAATATCTATATAGTTGTAGCATTATGCTAAGTTTCATTTCAGTATTTCAGAAAAAAATTATAACAGAAAAGTGGCAGAACACCCCACCTCCCCACCACTCTGCCAAACAGCGGCAGTTCTTTTGCGAATCACTTTTGACAATATCTTTACTTTCCCAAGATTCTGTGACGTCAGCACTGGGCCAATGTGCCTGGCAGTAGAATATCATTGCTGATGACAAAAAGCATCTCCAAACGACAACAGCCTAGTCACACATTAATCTCATCTTGCAATGACAACACATTCCCCATTTATAACATAAGCAAGCAGGAGCACCCATGAGCTAAGAGTCCTATACAGACGTCACACTGTGCATAGGAAACAAATTTTTTGAAAAGAAGGGAATGACCTACTGGCTTCTATTGCTGAGCGGTAGACAAAATTATATTCCATCCGCTGTTAGCCATAGTTTGTAAGTATTATGCTTAATATGCCAATAATAAATTTCTCACATGGAGCTTGAGCAATCATGATGATGCATGCAAGTATCCATTGTATGGGGAACAATAATGCTTTAAGTTGTTTTCGCAAATTATGAAGGATAACTGCCAATTTGTGGTATTTGGAACACAGTCGCAGTGTCACTGTCAGATACAATGGACGCAGTATATTCGTGCTTTTTGAGTTATTGAAACAATTAGTTTCTAATCTAGTACAGGTATGTACACTGATATGTATCCTAAACGCAATGATAAGACTTCCCAATTGCAATTGAAAAGTTAATTCAGTTTTAATTAAAAAGGGTCCTTCTTGCAACATGGCATGTGAAAAACAGAAAACAAAAATTATACTAATCATGTAACTTTGAAAATTGATTGCATAACTGCGCTGTTGGTCAAGCAGAATATTTAACAAGAAATAACGTGCCTAAAACTAGTTGCAACAAACAAATTTGTTACTACGAAGGTTGCAGACAATTCAGTAAACAGATTGTGACCCAGTCTTTTTATGTGGCATTCCTCAGCGAACTTATTGGTCAATTGGTTGCCGCAGCTGAACAAAACAGATGAAAAGTCTAAATCTGGCGTGCAGCCCCAGTCCCATCGGTGCATGGTCAAGTGGGACGAACATAGTTATCCGGGGAGTGAATTACGGTGCTGTCTTAGGCACGTGTTGAAGCACCGGCCAATCTGCTGCATGTACATTTGACCAAACATACACATGATCACAAGAATAGACTACACTACCCCTGACAGACACAAGACAAATTTAGTGGTGTCTAAGCAAGCCTTTCTTGTCACGGTGCCTATATGCACAGCAGTGTGCAAGAGAATTGAGAAAGGCAAGCAGGCAAGGGAGGCTTGCTCGCTGAAAGATACCACCAAATTTGTCGTGTGTGTCACAGGCAGTGTACTGTATCCCTTTCACATGTGGTCAAGCGTACATAGGGCAAACTGGCCGGTATCGTATGTGTATAAGAGATCACCATATTTCATTCAAAAGACCAGTATGGTCATCCAACTTGGCCGTACATTTCCACAACGGGGCTTCATGTTGGATTACAATTGTTCATCTGTTTTCATCCACCGTAAAAATTGACAAGTGAAATCGATGAGGCATACCACATATATAGTAAGACATGTGGGTGAGCCCCCATTTTTAATGCAACAAAGAAAAAAGGCATCCTGTGTAGGTCACAAGGTATCCATATCAGTCTGTGCCTATGTACTACTGAAGTAAATGCAGCATAGTAAATACTGACCGTCATATTAATTTTCAAGAAATTAAAGCTCACCAAATGTGTATTTTGCAGTGGCTGTTACTATGGGAACAGAGAAGTAACTGTAAAGATATTAATGATAAACAAAGGTGTGCACACTACGTGCTTAGAGCTGTGACATATTTAGTCCACTACACTTCGAATTCCTACATGCACAGAAAACTGCACGAGATTGTAGCACAAACAGAAAAAAATTATGCAAATAAGGGGTACAGCATAGGAAATAGTTTTCAAAGAATAAAACCACAATAAAAAGACATAAATAGACTACGTAAAAAGCAAAAATTATATTTAACTTGCAGGTAAGCAACTTACGCAAAAGAAATACTATACATCAGGAAAGGTTAGGTATAGTTTTATGCAGAACACAATAATGTGGGCATAATGGCTATGCACACAAATAGGTAGCAAGTTCAATAAGGTTGCATAAATATTTAGCCTCTTAAGTAAGCTGCATTAAGTACTGTGTTGACAAACTTCACCATGAATGACACCAAGCCCCCTTTTTGGAACACATACATATCATACACACCTGACATGACCATCCAGATCACACGCCATGCTGCTGCAGCCATATATCCACAGGGTCTGCATTTCTGGGGGCTCCTCGATCTTGTAGTTTATGTTGTTCGAAGCCTACCGCTGCTTAATATTATCGCACCGATAACAAGGCTGAGGCGATTCGTGCGCTTCCGCTTTCCCTGTTGTACTAAAAAGAGTTCTGAGGTTTAAATACACACATTTTAGCTTGCGCCACCTACCCGCGCCGAGATCAGTCCCCACCGAAGCTTAGGCATAGCGTATCCGCCGAGTCCGTCTGCACGCTATCGGCGCGTCTAACCTCAAGAATCAAGAAGTCTAACAAGGATAAATTACTTTATATTTCAGATTTCACATCGGTGCTTTTGAATAAACAATTTTTTCATGTCTACAGTTCCAGCACAAGAAGTGAGGAGCACCGATGTTACGCATCATAAACGGAGGTATATGTGATGTCGCCGAAGGCTCCCAATACTAGCCTGCGCTTCTCTGACGAATATATATGACTAGACAGACGTGTAGACTGAAAGGCATCACTGAACTAAGAAAACATAGCATACCCCTCGCGTGAAGAGCAAGAAACGGCTATCGAAATCGGCAGTAACAGCCCATTCTTGCAGCGTCCCGGGTCGGTGGTTCATTTAGGACTTTTTTCGAAGTCAAAATACCAATCGCAAGTGAAAGTCGATGTTATGGCACTTCCGAGCACACTATTGAACACGGAGAGCAAATTTTTCTTTGTGGTACAGGCGTGAGATTTAGTTGCTAAGCGATAGCGCTTCTACCACGTCTGTGCAAGACTTCTCTCTGTGAAACTAAAACTGTTGCTTCTCGATTTTGGTATGCTAAATTATCCGCCCATGTCCCTATGCTGGCGTGGAGTAGCGGTAATGAGCCGGGCTGGGGATTTGCAGGTACGACGATCGAATCCTGGTCAGAGCATTTCTGTTTTTCACATGTTCTTTTTTTTCGTTTTATATTGCACTAAAACGCTCTCTGTTGCTTTCTGTATTCAAAAAATACATACGGTGTCCAGGCACTGCTTATTTAACGCGCTAGAGCTGTTTTTCGCACCAGTAACCAGCACCTCCCAGTACGCCGCGCTTGCCCAGCGTCCCATGCATCCAGCGCGCGGCACTGGACCCATAATCCGGCGATGCACTGGGTACTGTTTTTAGAGTGAAAATATAGGCCGCACTTGAGCATCTTTAATGTCCTATAAACGTTCCTTTATAGAACTCAGTACATATGCCATATGATGGCACATTTTTAGAACGGGAATGGAGAGCCAGTCTAGAGACAAGCTGCATTAGAAGTTCTGAAAACGTTCTATAAATTTTTCTATAGAATTTGGTACATAAGATGTCAGCACGACCTCTATAGAACTTTTATGGTGAATGTAGAGCCATTCTATAGACAGGCCGCATTAGAAATTCTGAAAAGGTTCTATAAACATTTTTCTGTAGAATTTGGCACATAAGATGTTAATACGACCTCTATAGAACGTTTCTGAAAACGTCCTATAAAATTTTTCTTATAGAATTTGGTACATAAAATGTCAATACGACCTCTATAGAACATTTATGGAGGGTGAATGGAGAGTCAGTCTATAGACAAGCCGCATTAGAAGTGTTAAAACCTTTCTATAGACATTATTTTATAGAATATTGCACATATGATGACAATAAACCCTCTATAGACTGCTTATAGAGCATGAATAGAGACTCAGCCTATAGACAAATCACATTAGAAGTGTTAAAAACTTTCTATAGACATTATTTTATAGAATTTAGTACATATGATATCAATACATTCGCTATAGAACATTTATAGAGAACGAATGGAGAGCCATTCTATAGACAGGTCGCGTTAGAAGTTTTAAAGACATTCTATAAAAATTACTTTATAGAATTCAGTACGTAGGACGTCAATACACCCTCTATTGCACATCTATTGTGTGTGAAATGACTTGTTTCTATAGAAAGGTTTCTATAGACTTCTTATAGAGATTCTATGCAGACGACTCTATAGATCACGAGTTCCTATAGAGTCCCTTTTGACTCCATAGGAACTCATTAGGAATTCTAAAGGAACTCTAAATCCATTTTCATAAGGGGCTAATACTACTAGTCTTACTTTGTACTGCTATTCATTGATTTGCTCTCGCAATTGGTGCTTCTAGTTTCTAGGCGAAAGGACGAATTTTTTTTAGACCTGCCCTTTGACAGTGAACAGGGCAGATAACAAACTGTACATAAATGCAGGATGACGAATAGAAGACACACGGTACGCCACAAATTATTTGTGTTTTTCAACCTGCGTGAAAACTGCGATTATCAAAATCCTCCTAGCTTGTTGCACCTGTTTTATTATTTATCACTTGGCGTCCATTTTTTTACTCTTATCCTACTGCTCGCCGCCCTCCCCCCCCCCCCCCCCAACGCAGTGAATAAGCGCCGGAGCTCCTTCCTTGGTTTTTTGCAGAACTTTTTGAGCATGCCGCAATAAGTACCGCCTGCCGCGTCTTCTTGACTGCACAAGTGCACCGAACTCCACTGCAAGTGACCCGCTTTCTTTAACGCGACGATCGCCTGCCATGGTTGGTCAGCGTAGGAAATTCGCGCAGGTTGCGGGCCACGCACAACAAGCAGCGATCATTAGACAGTTCAACCTTAGCGGAATAGCTGGGCTAAGGGAAATAGCATTGGCGTTCCGCAAACTAACTTTACAGAAAGCGAGTTTGAGCATATGAAGATGTGTAGTTTACGTGCGGGACGTTGTTCCATTAGGCTTTGAATTTTGCATAGATAGGGCTCATGAGTTGTTCTATGTATTCGCGAAATTTTATGCGTGTGTCACAAAATGCGAGAGGCAGTGGAATGAAAGCAGGGAGCGCGTTGTTTTTCGACTTTCCATATCTGCCGATCTACGGTGAAATCACTACAAGTAGTACAAATTGTCGACCACAGCCCCTGAGATCTTCTGATCTCAGGGTCCATACATAATTTGCACTGCCATCTAGGAGTTTATGGTCGGCGTCTGTCGAGGCAGTAACGCCGAAGTGTACAGACTTTCTGATTGTACGTGTAATCACAGCGCAGCAGGAGCAGCTCGCCAAAACGATAATTGCTTTAATCGATTTTTGGCTCATTTGGTTGTTCGCAGTCTACATGGTGTCCCACCTAACATGAGCCAAGAATTTAAAAATGAAAGGCGTGCCGGAAGCGAATTGAACCGAACGCATACTATTCGCAATAGCCTATGGTAACGGAGACATATTTATGTTTTCCCCATAGCTCACTAGTTAGGTTAATTACCCAACTTTTTCATTATTGGCTGATGACCCCAAGTATGATACGCAGATTTGTAGAACACCTTCAGAAACCACCGATCGAGTTGCTTCGTTTACGATACGTCTCACGTAGTCCTTTTTTCGGGGTTGCAAAGAAAGCCCGCGATATATGAAAAAAGGCCACGTGATGGAGCGCTTGCGCGGTGGTTTTTTGCTGCTCTCAACAGGTGTTCGGTGAACAAGGTCGGCTGCATCGTGACTGACGACGAGGAAGTGGCAAGGCGTCCTTTATCTCATCGGCAGCGCTGGGCAAGCAGTATGCATTTTCGCCACCATCTGACGGAAAAAAAGACCGGCCGGGTCCTAAGCGGCCCCGCCACCTGCAAAAGTCGCGGTTGCTATACCTGTCCGAACATCTCTGACTGCCACTCGGTAGCCCTCGTGCTATCACAATAAATCTCATTTGAAGTAGTGCTGGTGCCAGTTCCCGTCCAAACTGAAACTGCGAAGTCTCAAAATGGGTGTATGTAATGCAAATGTGTTTCACACATCTATATTGTATATCAAAATCTGATTTATTGATTATCACAAAATAGCAATACATAGAGGTAATACTGGTCTGACATTTATATGTGAGCTTTCACATATATTTCAAATAATAAGGAAAAGAAATGCTCCAAAGTAGAAGAAACCGCTCAGACGATACCACTGGCATGCTTTGAAATCACTGAATTGAAAAAAGAAAATGCATGCGAACAGCGACTGATCAAGTAAGAGAAGTTACAGCGCAAAATGTATATGTCGTCGTTAGCGCTATTGATTCCATCTTGTTGCGAACCCTCCGAAAAATCCAAGGCCAGCCAGCGGTGCTCCCGCTGTTCTTACCGTTTGCCCGCAAAAGCAAATGAATAAGACGATGCGTAGCGAAAGGAATTCATTATCGGAAATCGAGGGCGTCCACACAGCGCAGGTTCAGTGCGTCACCGGCTGTCTGGAACGCGGCTGCGATACGAGTGAAAGAGCTCGCGGCTCAACCCGCGCATCAAACTGAGCGCGAGGAATCACGCTGAATCATCAGAAGGAGGGCTTTTGATCCCTCCTTTCCGCCATCGACCTTAATGAGCCTCGGGACCCTATTCTCGCCCTTCATTTGAGACGCTTGCCTTTCTAAATTTGAACAGAAGTAGTAAAGTTTTGGCATGTTGCCCGTACCCTTCAACCTGTCTGCTCTCCCTCCTAACCCTCCTAAACCGAAACTGCCGTCTGCCCCCGCGAAGCGAACCATTATTGCTCTTCGGCCGCGGCCGACTAAAAGAGACGCTGAACTCCTGGACTGCTTTTCAGACATGGTCGCACGAAGCTACGGGTTATCGCAGTATCGCAATCGTGTTCTCCCACGTCTCCGTTTGCGGCGGTGCGAAAAAGTTATAAGGAAGCAGCTGAAAATTTTCGGCACGCTGTTGTGTGAATATTAGTCGAAGGGTATCGCGTAAATCGGAAAACAAATTTTTCAGTGAAGAAAATACAGGAGATTAGAAAAGCTTACGATTCCTCGTTTTCATCCCTTAACATAAACTTTTCTACAACACTTGTCAACATGAACATTATTGTTTGCTATGATCTTGCCTGTATTAGATATAGGCTCTATATATGTGTCAACCCATGCGTGCCAGTTTTAAACCTGTCAATTTTAGAAAGAAATATTATTATGCGGCTACCGGCGCATCGGGACAACAGCGTTTAATACCAAGTTTCGGCCATAACTATCACTGTTACTTCGTCTTCAGCAATTATATAGTTACTTAGCGAGGTAATATTTAGCAAGGAAATAGCACCCGCCTTAAGAAGGCTTCCTGGAGTCAGAAAAAAGTGTTTCGAGCGCTTCTGTCTCGATAATACTGTCTCGCATTACCCGAATACAAAGGTTCACTAATAAAAAACCGCTCAGAACGCTTCCGAACGCTATGCACCGGACACCGCCACCAATTCGGCATAAATCTTTTTCAAATGGTGTCCCTCTGGATGCACTGCTCGTGCTTTAAAGACGTTTCTCAGTGGGTGCTACCATATATATATATATATATATATATATATATATATATATATATATATATATATATATATATATATATATATATATATATATATATATATATATATATATTGATGTACTGGAGTTTTTTTTGTGCAACGTATGTAGAATGTAATTTTTATGTTCTGCGGAAGCTAGAGACGCACACTCATTTTAATGCCATCATGTAGGCCGTTCTAAATTTATGATACCGATAATAGGAACTGCATGAACATAATTCGTATTGTGTTATGTTACAGTGGCGATAGTAATCCTGCCTTCAAAATGACTTTCGGTCTCAATCTTGCGACCGCAAATTCTTTTTCAAACTTACTTGCCAAGAATTCATGTGAGAACTCATGTATGTAGAGCAATAAATACGCAATAAATACGCAATATATAAACTACAAATATTCTAATTACCGAGCCAGTGTCCTCCTCGTCGAAGCATGAATTTGACCTAACTTCGAAGGCGGAATCGTAACATCAATTCAACACAGTGAAGGTAGGATTTTTCTACGTGGGCCTCTTTGTTTCGTAATAACTTTACCAAATGAATAGTGGTGACTGCCTCAACGACATTCCCCTGTGTTCTAACTTGTTCTAGAGGGTCTGCATTAGAAGAGATGTGAAGGATAACAAATAAAGGGGAAAATAGCAACATTGGTGTGCGATAAGCTGTAAGCCTAAATATGACAGCTGCAGAAGTAAGGGATAAGAAGCCACTGTATATTGAAACAAGTATTGTAGTTTACATTACGATGAGTTATATTTGATTTGGTGAGGCATTATATTGTGCACACTCGAAAACTACGTGGCTTTTCGAGGGTGTGGAAGGGCGCAGAGAAAAGGAAAATGAATTGTCGCTTGGCTGAGGATTCACATTGTGTGACGAGACTTTAAAAAACTTTGCAGGGTGGTGCTGACCGATACCAGCGAGGGATAAATTGGGACATCCGTACGAGGCATTCGCTATGCAGTGAATTTTAATAGTCCACGTCTGATTATCATGGTGTAGATAAGCACTGTACATGGAAGAGGATGGTGTTGTCACGGAAAATATGCTCTCAACAGGGAAAAACCGTCAGTAGTTTTCCTGATACAGTCGGCTCAGCGCATGACGAACTTTCCTCAAGTTTCTTGGATTAATTCTTGATCCTATATTTTATGGAGGCTAATAATAATACTTCTTAGTAGAAGAAAACAGTAATTTTTGCGCATAATTTTGATGATAATTTAAAGAACGCGCACATAAAATAGCGGTAAGAAAACTTCATAACGGCAATTTACGGACACAGATCCCTAATTGATTTGCATAATGGAATGGGGGTGAAGTCCTCTACCTCTTTGGTCGAAATTGTCAACCATCCCCGTGGAGGTAAAATTTCCCCGTGAAGTCAAAATAACAGAAGAAAAAATGTGGTTGATCCTTCGTTCATAGGAATCGGCACGATACGAAAGTGAAACTTGCCTTCACAGAAGTTGTTGCATGTTTGCTTCGTGAACTCACGGTCCGCTGCATTGACAGGAGTGCGATTTGCGGGTAGGCAACCATGTCGCAGGTTTGCTTTGCGCGCGCCGTCCTGAAGGCGAGCGGCGTCCTGCTGCCGAGTCGCTTCGGCGAAAGTGCATGCGTTTTGGCCTGGCTCCGTTGTGTCTTGGGCCGCCAGTTCAGCTGATATGCGTTTAGCTTCAGGTATACAAGGGGCAGAGTTCGCACCGTGTGCCGCGAACCCGTGAACGCGTTCTGGGGATGTATTCTGCGACGATCACTTTCGGCGTTACTACCGCCTTGGCTACGCCTATGCCATCGGTGCGCACGTACTGGCTGTTTTTGCAAAACTGGAAAATAAATAGTGCCATCTAGTAGTTCCGGGCTATCTCAGTTTTAAGTCATGGAGTCGTTGAGTGCTCCCGACAAATACTGAATAAACGAACACCTACTTTTGTGGCAAGTTGGTGGTAAAGCGTTGTAGAGGCAGAAAAGGTTGTAGTTTCGAGTATCTTCTTGAAGGCGGTTTGCACCTGGTTTTGTGCAGCCATATTTGTTGACGGTTCATCGACTAGTGCATCAGGTTTTCTTGTGTAAGTGACAATTTTTGTTGACAGTGTCTTGGGGCAGCCGACAGTGACACCATGAACAACGCGTCGCTAGTGTGGTTCCTCGCATGCAGGCACGAACGACACGCCTGTCCCAGAGCCGAGAGCCTTTCGTCATAACGGGAGGAAAGGGTTTTCGGTGGCACTTTGAGCGTCTCTTTATGATATCGTAACAATTGTGTGTCGCAATCACGGGATTAGTAATCGAATTTATTAATTAAAACAACACGTTTCGCGCTGTCTTTTCAATTTATTTTACCTGAAGCGGCCGTATTGAACGCTAGTCAGTGCGGAGAATTAGTACTGCGGCCGATACACTCAAAAACACCACACCTGAGCCACTCTACACTCTCACGGTGCCCTGTCTCATGTGTTGTGAAACGTTCGAGTGCCCATGTTGACAGTGCATGCTGACGTCACGAGTAAGAAGTCGCATGGAGCATTCACCGTACTTATCGCCTAGGCGACAGTATCGCCGAAAGTGATCGTCGCCTAGTACGTCCCCTGCTGCACGGGAGCGTGTATCTCGCCAGACCAAAGCTAGATTCGCCTGTCGACGTCGTTGCCTTTCTGCGCCGCCTAGCGCAGCCGTAGGTGGCGTGTAAGCATTGGTGATCCGTGTTGAAGCTGCACTCCATAGGCGACGAGGCGTCACAGGCTAGTCGTACGCGAAAGACGAACCATGTGCGGAAACTATGTCGTCGCCTCAGCAGATGGTCTACACCGCCTACACCAGGCTACACCGCGTTGGAGCCTTCGTGGCGCTAAGACTACCGAGGCGCTCACTGTCAGCGTTCGTTAGTGCCATAATGCAAAACGTCGCTTCACCGCTTCTTGATGGCGGCGCCATCCCTGTCAAGATAGAGCATATTTTGCATGTTCGCGCCAATTGGCACATCGTTACAGGAAGTTGACGGCGGACTCCGGCCTCAAACATTTTCGTGTTAAAAAAACGTGCAACAAGGATAATTTCTTCATTGAAATATCTAGGTATGTCGGGCGATTGCGATTTCAAGTGATTTTCTGATCCAGGTGAACTGCAGTATCATCTGCAGATCTGCTGAAGAAATAGCCCCAAATTGTATAACCGGCCTTTGCAGCTACAAACGCAAACGTACTCACTTTCATGCATCAATTCAAGGTAGAAGGTCAATTGAGGGAGCCCGCATTTAAGATATTTTGATATCATAGCTACGGAAAACTCAATACCGAGGACACTGGAACACGTTCTTAATGCGTAAGCCTTCTTTGGTGCGTGCCCCAGCCCTGTCATGCGTAAAGTGTGATCCCTTGTATGTGTACAAAAATCCGTAATTCTCAAAGTTGTCAGATGTTATTGTTAGAATAGTGTAAACGTCGATGACTGGTGGCTTTATAAGTGATAAAAGACAATCTAAACCAATTTATAAAAATAACACAATGCGCATAGAGATCATAGGGCTCCTTAGAAATTGCATGGGGGAGCTTGTGCTAAGGGTGGGCCAAGTGAAATTTGGCGGTGGGTCAACTTGAAAATTTTAGCTTGGCCAGCTTGAAGTTTGGGAGGGAGCCAACATTACATGTGGCGTGGACAAGCTGAAATTTGGTGATGGGCCAATAATAATTAGGGGGTGCGCCAACTGAAGTTTGGGGGCGGGCCAACATAAATTTGGAGGCGGGCTAACTTAAATTTGAGCATGGGTCAACTGCAATTTGTAACTGCATAATTAAACAATCAACTGCAGTGAATTTTCTACATTCCTTTTATAATATTCTTGGAAATTCACAAGAACAAGGGAATAGAAGCGGGGGGAAGGGTACAATAGACAAAGAGAGTTATCTACACCTACCGCGATAACATTCCACAAAAACGGCACCTCGACCGGTAAAGCTGCGGTAATGTCGACTGACCATGGTCAAGCAATATAAAAAAATGAGGCACACGTATGTCCCCTGGGAGCAGGATGCACAGCACCATTAAAAAAAGAACGTATTTTATTTTTGAACTGCATAATAAAGAGCCAATTTAAAAGCAGCGGGTACAAGATAGGCTCCTAAAACGCGCTGCAAGAGCGCCATAAACACCCCCTATTCTAGACGGTTAAAAATAGCTTTCTCTTTCTTTGTTCGGTATATCCACCGACGTCGTTCGTCCATCGTCTTAGACCACTTCTTGCGAAAGGGGAGCGCAAGAAAAGTCATAAACCAGGACATGGCTCAGGAAATGCCGGAAGAGTAATGATGCGAGCTCGAATTTCCCCCTGTCTTTTTCTTGTCTTTCTCGGTTTCTCGGTTTCTCGAGCCTAAAGAGTTGTTCGGAAGTAATGGCCTCTAGCATTTCCTTTTCGGCATTGTTTCTCTAACGTTCACAAGCCACAGTTTCAAGTCAACGAGATAGGCCTGACACGGCTATTGCTTTAGTATACTTTGCCTGAGGCAATAAGCTCGTATATACCAAGTGCCTTTTTCTTTTTTTCTAGCTGCACAATTTTTTTTAAAAAACTGCCTTAGGTACAAGGCACGGTGCTAACCCTAGAGCTAAATTACTCGATGAGGTGGCCAAATGAGAAATTAAAATTCCTAATTGCATAAACACAAATTATATTGGCGTTTAAATATTTATAGCACATATTTATATTGAGGAACGTAGACTGTGACTTCCAAAGACGTACCCACTTGGAAAGCATTCTCAGCTCTGCACCAGTTTCAAGATAGTAACTTTCAATGTGTACGGTGAAATACACTGGCATTCCACATATTAATGTGCTTCGATTTATAAAACAGCATTTATAAGGCAGCGTTGTGATGCTCAAGCTCTATATTGAAGTGTACTTTTTTCTAAGAGTAGGCTTAATGTACACTTATCTGGTGTTAGACAAAAGCGTCGCTTTAGTGTTTCGGTTTATCAGTGGTGACTGACTTCCCTAAAATCAAAAACATAACGGTAAGTGGTCTTTTGAATGCTGCGTAGCAATAACCCTGATATTTATTGGACAGTATTAGCAAAAATTGTCGTCACGAAGTATATTTTGGAGAAAATATTCTCAGTAGTTCGCAAACAATCTGCATATCATATTACACTTAAAGTCCCCCTCTGTCTCGTGAACACTGCACACATGTAGCATCTGGGAGTGCCGTGTGCTTTGCGTCACGTGAAGAAACAATAAGAAACTGAGTTGCGCCACTGTTGGAGAGACAACTACAAGAGATGACAGACGCGACCAAGTGTTGTCTTCGTACGTGTACGTCACCGTGTATTTTTGTAGTCTCCAGCTTCTGCGTCATGGCAGTACGAGAAACATGGTGCCACCGATTGTTTTAATTAATCTGACAAAATCGTCGTCGAGAGGCACGTATAGTTCATCGGCATATTGGTGAAACCATCACGATAGTGGTAATGCCGTGCGTTCTTTCGCAACTGTGCTTGGGTAGTGCAGACCATTTATGCTCGCCTCAATGATGTCCATAAGTGTATCTACCAGCGGAAGGTGAGGTGCAGGAGGCATCACTTGCTCCTCCCCCCTGCCAGAAGTTGGGGGGAAAAGTAGACCATTTCCCCCTCACTGCTGAAACCAGTATTGTTGGCTGCAGACTGACAAATCCAACAAAACCACAGCTGAGGCAACGTCTAACCTAACCTTCTCACAAAACGCAAATCAGCGCTGCTTTTGATAATTTACCGGTATTTCATAATCAGTATTGCCATTTTAGCAATCTTTGGTCCTATAACGTAAAATTATACCATTATGCTTTTATTCTAATCTCCTGACGTCAAATTTGCGTAACCGTCGACGCAAGCATCAGGCGGTGACCTTCAGGGTTGTCTGAACAGACCAATCAAACGCTCTCCTCCTTTATAGGAGGTAATTTTTCTTTGTTTTAATAACGAATAACATTGCCTACACTGATCGGCTTGTCTTATCTAATTCGCTGACAAGAGGCGAGGAGCACGCTCAAGTGGAGAGGCAGTCGATGGGGCCGAGCCAGTGCACTGAAAATCGATAACGGGATGAAGAGGGTGGTGCCAGCGTCTGTGACTGGTCGCCTTTCCCTTCCATAGCATGCGGTGGCTGCTAGAAAATCACGACGGAATTTGCATCGGAAGGTTAAGAATGCCGCTAAGACGAATCCTCAGCAAAGAAGAGTTGGCAGAACGCGTTCGAAAAGGTGCTGAAAGTGCTCGAAAACGTTACACGCCCACACAAAAAGCTTTGTTGTATGCAAATAAACACATGGTCCCCGGCAGATGCGAGTATCCAGTGCCTGAGGGATCGGCGGTAGCCATTTTTTATTCCTTTCGGAACGGGGCAGCCTGCGGCTATTCAGAAGAAAATTCAGCTTTGTTCGGCATATTAATGCATCTTTAACGCGTATACTTCACTTTGACGTGGTAAGTTCTCGTGTTTTTGTGATGCCACGTGAGAGGCAGGTGATGTGGGCGTCACCCGAAAACATTTGACCAATAGCCGAGGACTAATGGCGAAACGGCGTCGAATCACTAAGAACTATTTGTCTTTTGTTCTTTCCAATCATGCATAATCAGCGTGTTCACGCCATATCAGATGGCGAGCTATCGCGATTTTCGTGACGTGCGTGACAGACAGGTAAGTAGGGGTGGTCCAAAAACGTTTTTGACCAATCGCGGATGGAGGATTGCAGAATTGGAATAGAAAAGTTTGGAATAACTTTACGTTATAGCACCCCTTGTCTCTAGATTTAGCGACTTTCTTCTATGCTTAGGACGAAATTTTCTACTGAGCGACCGGCAACTTTTTAGCAACTTGAATGAACAATTGGCGTCATTTTAGCGACTTCGAAGGTATGAAAGTTGCTTCAAAAATGTCATCCCAGAACGCACGTTATTATTCGAGAACTACATATAAGCAGCCGTGACTTGCTGCAGTATGCATAGGCTCCGCGCATGACGAGGCAACGGTTGCCTTCACTGTGGTAGTCTTGACGTTGTTGTGCTTCAAAACACATTGGTCATCATAGACTTCACATTGTGCTCACGAAATTGATGTTGCTTTCATTCTTTACAAAACCGATCCGACAGGGTTTAAATGCTACGGGTTTTGTTGTATCAATAAATGCAATCGATTGCTGGACGTTCGCAAGCGTAGGACTAAATTCTCCAAAATCAATTGCAACAAATTTCCTGTTCATATTTAGAACACAGCTTGGGAATTACACCGAAGGACGGCATATAAATCTGTAGATATAGTAGCAGCTGAATTCGTTTAGGTAAATTTGAAGAAATCGCTGCCGTTCCTCACGGCATTCGGACCAACCAAAACTTTACGGCGACTTTCAGGCAGATTGAGTGGAAGCGTTCTACTGAACTTGTATAAAGCTTGCGTAATCGTCATCGTCATGTTAACAAGCGGCCAAGTGCCCGTCGCAGAATTTAGTTCTGCCACGTACGCTCATGAACCAGAAAAATTGAGGGACATTGTAGACTAAGTGCTTTCGCGTGCTGTAAAAGATAGATTAGTTGTGTTGTCCTGAAAGATGTTGCATAAATAACCTGACAGTCTCATGTCAAACACATAATTTAAGCAGAAATCATCAAGTATCGAAATATATTAGTAGTGAAAGAGCCTTCTATACCATGCTGTCAGATTCACTGTTCTATCGTTACCTGCACACGCAGTAGACAATCATAAACACAAAACGAATGTGATAGATGATTCAGGGCACATTAGCCTATTATCTAGTCTTCCAAAACACCTACGTTTTTTAAGTGCACTTAACAGTTTTAGTGAGAATTTCAGTACTCTTTCTGTCTCACTTTTTCTTAAGAGTTTAGTATTGTTTATTTTTGTACGAAATCAGAGCATACAAGTGTCTATCATTATCCACCCGACGAGTAGGGGATGCATGGCAAAATAGGCTTTCGAAAAAGCGAAAGGGAGGGAATATCCATCACATGCACATAAGATGTTTGGACATGCAAGGAGGAAAACACAAACTCAGACGTCGCACCACAACTGAAATATTCAATATGTACACTAAACACTGAAAAATCCTAGTTTTTACATCGTTAAATATTATCGCTGTTTATTAGAGGTTTAGTAAATAACGCCTAAATTGTCGCTCAAAATGCTTACATAACTTGATATTATTGGGAACTTCATTTCATACGAGAGTGACACCAAATTCTAGTGGCCTTTCATATTAAGTATTTCAGCATATGGGTAAGTTAAACATTGTGTTTCTTTATAGTGTCATTAAAACATCGTTCAATATAAGGTAATTAAACTCATTTCCTTGGTGAATTATACAAACTACTCACTGTAACTAATGCGCAAAGTCGACGGCGACAGGATAGCTTGCATTAATTCTACTTGTAGTGTGTTAACAGACTTGATAGTTAAAATGTGGGAAGACTGAAACACATGTCCGCTCGGTTTTGTCTATTTCGAATGGGTCACAATTCTAATAGCTTGTTTCTGTAGTAGTACTAATAGCTGCAAATTGTGGGATAAGAATTTTTACACGAATCCACACAGCTATCAACATCACTCTGCAAAAAAAAATTTGGCAACACTGTCTGTAAACGTCCCTCATATGTGATTAATAATCGGATCTATGAATAATAAAGATAAATCTCACTGACACATCTTAAGCCTATTTTAGACAGCAGTAGTCCGATGTCGCTTATATCGATATACACGTATATCTACAAACGATAGAACAAAAGAAACCGAGGGGATCGATTTTTGTTCATCATGGCCATGTAAAGCGAACACACAATGAAGCTAATTAACGCATAGAGGAAATTAACTGTCTTTGAAATTGAAATGTAGAAAATAATAAAGAAAAGGAAATGAAAGTGGGTGAAAAGATAACGCCGCCCTTCTGAGCCAAACCCACAACTTCGGCACGACTCGAGCGTTGCACTACCGATTGCACTATTGCTACGGCTGCAAATCTGTCCACTTTGACCGCATTTTTTAGAGCAGTGTAGAGATGATGCACAAAAACAAAATGATTTGCTATCCCAGCCCTGTGAAAGTGGATGGTCAGCGAAGCTGTTGAAAACCACACTGCAAATGCTTAGGGGGGTACGCTGTGCTTTATTGCTTTAGAAAAGTGGAAGAAATGGTAATTTAGAGTGATGGGAGAAATGGTAATTTTGACTGCACGCCGCCACTAGACGCTAACAGTTTTGCCGTAAGATGTTTGGTAGGCCACTATCCTAACCGCATGGTAGAAAGTATAGGAGTTTTAGAAGAAGCCAATGCCCCTGCCGAGAAGCGCGATACAAGGGCGAGAACAATCTACAACGCACTCCTTGATATTCCTGTAGCTCTACTATTCAGTTTTCCGCAATTGCTAGCTTTTGCAAGGGTGCTGTTTTATTCACGCAGACTGATGTGTCTGTGATATTCGTATTTCGTATGACCTAATTCACACCGCGCGGCCAGCTTTGGCTACATTGTTACCCCTTATTGCATGGTCATCAACGCATCCCTAGGCCACATTGCCTACGGTTGTCGCTTCTTGATAACGCATGACTGCTGTTGTCGTTCACAGGTCTTCGACTCCGGGGACATGCAGTTTCCAGTAGAAACGAACCCAACGTCGAAAACGGAGGAGGTATGTTATTTTCTCTTGAAACCCTTACATTCCCTGCTAGTCATCAGGCCGAAAGGTATACGCGGCTACAATGCCCTTATTGCCGCGGAATATTCTTTACAGCAGTCGTCGCTGTGAAAGGAAGTCGTGACCATTACATTCCCGGACAAGACTCGCTGTTTAAAATACGTGAAAAATATACCCGTCGACACGGAGATTCTTCCATGACGCAGCAGGACCTTGAAGCAACAACTTCGCTTGAAGCATGCCGATATAAAAGCTTTCAAAAGGCGGAGCCCTCGCTACACTTGTTCGACGTCAGCACTATGAGCCTTCGAAGAATAGTTAACGAGCGCGTCGACTGAGTTGCATGGCTACACAATAGGTGCAGACAGCCACTCTGCTAATTCTTCAGCACCGTTGGAAATGAACGCGATGAGCCTCGACAAAGCTCTTCATACTTTTGTCGTCTCTGTCCGCATCGGGCTCAACTTTGGTGTTGGCTGTAGTGAGAGGAAAGTTTGTCGGGTTTTGGGAACACTAAGTTGTTTGTCTCGTCTTTTGTGTTTCGTGTATTTTCAGTTATTTTTCCTCTTGATATTTTTTACGGCTCGCCTTGCAGTCGTAGAAACAGCCCTGTGCACACTTTGCGTGGTCCACACAATGAACAATGCGCCTTGAACCATAGAACAAATCAAGTAGAGCGAGACGACCCTGCGAGGAATTGAACAATGGGAAAGAAAATGGCTAAGTAGTTTTCTTGGCCCTTTTAACTTTCAGCATTGTTTTATTTATTGACCAACTTTCTTTCGCTTTGCCGTGAGTGTCAAAGCATGTAATGCACATATCCTGTCCTGATGACACGTTCCCATAAGTTGTACTGCGGTGCTTCTCTTAATGAGAGTCGTTTGATGGACCTACATGCTCAGACTATGGCTGTTTTGTCCACCTTCAGCAGAAGCGCCGTTCTAAACGAGAACAATGGGTATCGTCTTGACCGATAAGCAGCATCAGGAGCCAACGAATATGCACAAAAAAGCAATGTGGCAGAATGAGTTCTTTCGGTACGCTTGAATTGCGCTCACATCATTGTATAGGTAACTGTCTTGTCGAGCGAAAGGCAAAGGTGAAGGAGGAAAGCGCCGTATGCTTTTTTTGTCATGCTGTCGCTTACGAACGTATAAGAGCCGTTCTTCGCAGCTATTTCATGGCCTATCCGTTCTCCATATTCATTCTTTTCGTTGACTTTAGGAATCTATATCTCGTTGCGCGTGCTTGAGGCAAGAAGGTCGCTCTTCCGCGTCAGCGGACCTGGGGATACGTCGGAATTTGGACTGCAGAATAAATTTAAAAAAAAACACGAAAGAAAACGAAATTTTGAGAAACAGTCCACCATTCTCAGGAGGACGAAGAAAGGGGTTTGCCTATGCAGTGACATCCATCGCTCCCACTGGAATTCCCAAATGCGTTTGTAAGCGAATCGCGTGCACGTCCAGATGAAAGGGTCGGAATGCGGGGCGGTAAAGGCGTCTTTCGAGAATCGGCTGCAGGACAGGTTATGGAGGCCGCCGCCGAATGTTCGCCTCTAATACCAGGGTACTCGTGCGGGGACAGAGGGAAAGCAAAAGGAAATAAAAAAGGAAACTCTACAGAGGAAAAAATAAAGAGAGGAAAACGAACAATGGGGCGCCAGCAGCGGTACAGTGAGGTTATGAAAGGACTGAGGAAGAAAAAGGGGCCTTGAACCTCGGTACAGGCCTGCATATTGCAACCTCTTTCCTGCCATTGCTTGGTTGTTTCCGAACGGGAAGAAAGGAATAAAGCGCACAAACCTTGAAATTTATTCTAAGGATTCTCAGAATTGTACTGCACTGCGGCTATGGCTAGATGACAGGTGGCTGGTTAGAAGACGTGGTCACGCGTGTGTCCTAGAGCCAGAATTTTAAAAGCGGCTCATACTTCTGCAGAAAAAGTTTATTGTCTTTCATATTGAAAGTGGCTGACATCCATGCCCGAGTTTTGCAGCCTTCCCGCGGCTGTGACAATCGTATTTCTATTTTCGTCAGTAATATGTTAATTTTGAGTTATTCATACCAGATATTATTATTATTCGGTATCAATAAATCGTGACGACCGAACGGGTTGTGTTTGCAGCGTTTTGCATTTGTGTCCATTGCTCTTTTTTATTATTTGGTAACCATAACGGATTAACTTCGTAAATAAGAGATCAAATTTATGCCAGTGACGTATACGATAAACTGCATTTGAGGCGCAATGCTAACCTTCTAGAAAGATTCATTTGGGTTTCAAATTTGTATGTATCATCTCTCGCAGCGTTACGAATGCACTACTGACATAGTCTTGCTTCCGTTTCTCGCTCTCGCCGGTCAAAATATTTGTCTCAGGATCTTAACCCCCACCCACAGTGGTTCCCACCAGTCATAAAATGCAAAGCAAAACGCTAAAAAGTTCAAAATTATATCCGAAAAGAGCACAGAATAGCTTATAAATCTGTCGTGTCTTCATGAAGCATGGTTACTGCGCTAACTTAGACGAAGCCATAAACACAATATGCACAGGAGGGGCGCTATTCGGGGTGGTTCAGCATTTGTTCTGTGCGGATCCTGTATATATGTTTGTCTTCTCTAGCACTGGAACCACGCTCCCTAAGGTCAGTAGCTTACTAGTCAAACTTTGAACATTAGTAGCTGTTCTGGCCTTTCAAGGTTTTGAAAATGATAGATAAACACAAAATAGAAATTACAACGTGATGCAACTAAAGAGACATGTTTCAACTAACTCGCGCTAATGTGTATTTAACGAAAGGAGGACAGTCCGACTAGTTTGTTAATTTGCAGCTTGAAAACTTTTGAAGCGTAACGATGACAGTACATGGACGGACAACGAGATGCATAAACGGACAACAAACGAACATTTACAAGATATACTATGGCAACAACCTCACTATTGTTCGCTGCTCTCTTGAGCAACTCAATGTGTAATTTACAATCAGAGTAAGTCAATGAATAGCAAAGAATAATTACTACCTTCTAAATGTACTGATTCAAAAACAAAACGAAATCTTTAGTGAAGAAGTTGTGGAGAGTATTAACAAATGTCCAACCTACTTGTTTATGTGAAGATAACTATTATTGCTTTAAGTTGTCTCTACGCTTCCAAGAAAGCGGGTGTGATCGGGACAAGTGCCACTCGCCGCATTGTTTCACCACACCCACCGTGTTGACTCACTTGCGGCATCAAGCCGTGGCTTTGATCTCGGCATCGGCGGCCTCATTCCAATGGGAGGCGCATTCCACAAACACTCGCGTACCAGGTTTTCGGTGCAAGGTACTAAACTCGAGGTTGCTGGAAAAGTTGCCACGCACTTCTCATCGCTAACGTTCGCTGCCCCGTCCTCTGAACCGTCAAATGCCTTAGCAGAATAGAAGGTCAAGACTGCTGTCTTCCTTATTGTTCGTTTGAAATTTGGGCAATGCTTCTCGCTCATCTGCCTCATTAGGAAAATGGGAGTAGCCAGCGCCATCTGCAGGCGCCAGCACCTCCTTGAATGCGCACATTAGAAGGCATGATAATAAACACTTCTATTGATTATATCGAACACTTGTAGTGATTGTATCAGCACGGATGCGCATCGCTGATGCGCAGTGTGTGCAACACACGAGCTCTCAATAAACATGCGTTTAAGAAAACGCGAAGCTACCTTGTCAGCTGAAATTGACCATTCTGAACACACAAGAAGCTGTAGGCCCGCACGCATAATGCTTTTCTTTTTCTTCTTAAGGGAAGCTATCTGCGCATCTTTCCCAGTGGTAGGCATTCGTCGCCGTTTACTCGCTGCATATATTTGTGGGTATGCATCGACAATTTGTCCACTGGATATCTGCTCCTTTTGATAGCTGTCTACGGTCTGGCCTAGCAGACAACTTAGATCACTGGGTATGTGCCAGTATCCGCGTTTACATGAATACGTTAGAAGCGTACGTACGGTAGCATATACTCATATGTCACTGTTCACATAAATACGCATTTCTTGTGTAGCAACCTTCTGGATATTTGAAAATTAGCGCTCTCACTTTGGATAAGCATGCTTTCGCTGTCGTGTCGTGAAATGCACCAGAAATACCCGCAGGGTGATGGCTACATTCCCCAAGTCCTTTATTTGTTTTCGGGGACAAATTTACGCGACGTTTATTTTACGGTAACGTACCGTACTGTATCAGAATAATACATTTTTTTCAGCGTGTCAATAGAGGTTACCATGTCCAGTGGCAGTCGAGAGGGGTCGTCTCGGCTTCTATTACCTCAAGCCAGAGTTGTAGACGTTAATTATGCGTATCAAGTAGCTCACTGAGATTAATGTAACTTTAATTACATAGATGGCACTGATTCAACGGGCCTAATGTACTCAAGCGAGAAAAGAAATCGCGTGCAGCCTGCTTCGTAAGCCACCATTATTGTTTTGTTGTTCCGCAGTGCGGCATCGTGCGGCGCCGGTTGGTTGGCCTGTGGTCGTCCCGCAGTGAACGCTTTCCCATAATTCCAGATACGATACGTTTCTGTTTACATGCACCGCTGAAATTCGCATTCACTACATAAAACTGCCCCTCTTTGGTACATTAGATGCGATACGTCTTTCTAGCGAATTACACCCTTTGCATGAGATGCGAAACGCTTGAAAGTAGATCGGATACCCTTCCGTCGCATTTATTAAGTGGCGCAACTGGGCACGTACCCGAACAGATAACTTCAGCACTGGCTATGTGCAACTCGGCACGTCTGCGTTCCTGACCAATGTCCCAGAATTATAGTGCCACTTTGACACAAGGAGTATGAAGCAGTAAATGTTTTTAGGCATGTGTCGTACTTCTCTGTGCCACCCGCCTCTTGGAGTACTGGCCGACTTGTACCACTGGGTATGTGTTCCTCGATCTGTAGTGATCTGCAATGAACATCTTTGATCCTAACTTGCGTCACTGGGTGTGCGCCAGTAGGTGCGTAACGTTCTTCACCGAACGTCTTTGACGAGAATTTGGGTGACTAGTTATGTGCCACTGGGAATGTGCCGTTATACAATGACAGAAAAAAAATTCAATAAATGTACCCCATGGATAGTGGTAGGAAATCGAACCCACATCACGAGCGTTCCTCAAGGACAGCAACTCGACACATTAGCCGGCTGCGCCTCAAATGCGCCTGGTATGTGCCGCTTTTAAATGAACGCCTTTCCGACAACGCTGTAGCTAGTTGTGCCATGAATGTACTGGGTATGTGCTACTCGTAAATGAACCACTCGCCAATATGGGTTAGGTAGCATGTGCAATACGAGTGGGCGGCAAGCCCTATAACAATTCTCAGGGCTTGCAGACACCGGCTCGTCACGCTTCTCGTCCCGGAGGCCACGCACGAACTTCTAGGCAGCGCCACCAGATGGCGCAGCGTGTCCAGAAAGGAGTGCTTGAGAGGAGCACGGTCGCCGCATGACCCGTTTCTCAGCGTTCGCACGCACTGGTATTCCATGCATGTCCGAGACCACGGGCAGGCTTAGCTACACCGACGCACGGTAGCACCGAGCGTCCTCAAGGAGACGCGAAAGAGGAGTCGCGCTGCCGTACACGCCTCGTACATAGCTATTTATGACTGTTGCAATACGTTGTATCGCTGTATTGGTTCAATGCTAAAGCATTGCCATCGGCAGTCTTAGCAAAATAGGTTGTGCCGGAAATTTTTGTTGTTGTTTTTGCTTGGGTTTTCAGGAAGAGTGTGTCTTCCAACACGGTATGTTGAGGATGAGCGAAGAAATCGCCTAATGTCCCCTTTCTAATGTATGAGTAAAGAGCGTGAAATTGGCACGTCTGCTCTTGAATAAGAAAGATAGCGTATGTGCAGAGCATCTCTGTGTATCTTGCAGTAGTGAAAGTACCTCTTGACGAAACCATCTAGTTACACAGGGGGGCATGTTGCGGGCCATAAAGAGAGTGTAATTGAATAAGAACGGCATATTTTGTCATTTTCTCTCTGTTTGTAACCGTGACTTTAGGGGGTGTAAGAGTGCTGCGTATGAAATATCATCATCGTCCTCATTGCTAGCTGCACGAATGTGGCAATGAGCCTGTGGGCTAAAATCTCAGCTCAAAACTTTCTTCCTGATGTGTATTACGAACGTTAGTAGTTTGCTCAAGAACTTACTGAATGGTACCACACGATATAGTGGTTTTTATTTTGGCCCCTGAAGTCTGTCCGTAAGGACTACTACATCTTCTTCAGGCAATGTCCATAGTTTCCACATATCAGCCGTTATTACTTCTCCCCTAGAAACTGTCGACGAGACCAGATAGTCCAGACAGCCAAACGAAGTAACATTTAGAGAGCTACATAGAATACAAATGCGCAGGGGTCTTCGTCCGCTTTGAAAAACCAATATGTGCATACTTGTAGGTGATTTGGGTAAGTCGTAGTTAAATAGTCAAACGTTATAAAACGAGTGACTTGCTACTGCAAATAGACAATAAGAAACGAAATATGTGAAAAAATAAAAAACAAGTTTACGTGTAAGTGGAACGCAAGGAAAATAACTCATTGATCTATGCTAATTAGTAGATTACACTCGTCGATAAACTGTGACCTGTTAACACCGAAAGTGACCAAGTGTACGCTGACCCATTCACAAAGTACGCACCTATTTTACTTAAGACTTAGCAAAAGATAGTGCACCCGCTGTGGTGGCGTAGTAGCTAAGGGCTGCGCTGCTGAGCCCGAAGGCACGGGTTCAAATCCCGCGTGGGGACGCTATGAAAAACGCCTGTGTACCGTGCATTGGGGGCATGTTAAAGAACCCCAGTTGGTCAAATTTAATCCGAAGTCACTCACTAAGGTGTGCGTCATAAGCATATGTTGGTTTTGCCACGCAAAACCCCAGAGGCTAATGTGATATAAAAGATATAGCAAACGCCCTGTATAGATGGCTGGACAATTTTTGGCATACATCATACGTTGTTTCATACGCACCAGTTACCGACAACAGTTTTATTTAGTAGCATGTACAACAAATCGAGCTGTTCGTGGCCTAAAATTCTTGTATATTCAGTAGTCAGTGTTACGGGTACGATTTTCTTAGTCGGCGAGTCTGTGGTATCTGCTTGCCAAGAGTGGGCTACGACGAGACTTTGGATGGACAACTTGTCTAAGAAAAGCAAGGTAACCAAAAGCGGTTGTCCTGTCTATTTCTACTTTTTGCGCGTTTTCTTCCCTGCTATCCTCTTCATTTAGAAGTGTGTACAGGAGCTCAGTTGAGCTAGAAGATATCATTGAAGTGCTTAATAGTGCTTTGTTGTATTCAAAGTACTACATGGTATTGTAGTTATCCGCACTTAAAGAATATTTTGACGCTGGTGCACTTTGGTCACGCCATTGAAGCCGCACCACCACCGAGAAGTATCTACGCTTCACTCCCACCGGTCCACTCGGTATCTAAGGGGAGCCCTAAAAGCGACAAAAAGAGAAAAGTTTCCCACCTTCTCTTATAAGTGCCTCTTTCGGCACGTTTTCAGCGTCTCCCATCCCAACCGCGTCCTCAATTAAGGTGTTCATTTTTATGAACATAGTGGGTAAAGCCGGTTCTTGCCAACCTAACGTCGCACCACTTCTCTTTGACTTCTAAAGTTCTCCGCCTCGCGGACACATGACCACTCTTTACGCACGTGACTGCAAAGCACTTTTTTGTGTGTGTACGAGCACTGAGTTCTGGAGCTCGCGGGGTGCGGGCTCACTGCGCTTACCCGTTTCATTGACTTCCCAGCTTTCCTCCTCGCATCAGAACCATCTGTTCCTGTATCGGCGCAGTGGTCTTTCGGGGTGCGTCAGCGATGTCGGGGTGACGGCGTTAATTCTAAAGTAGGGTGGCTTGGCCCGTGTTGGGGTCTCCACGCTCCGCGAAGGAACGAAGACGTGGCCTGGAGAGATAACACGTCCTGTAGATAAGGGACGCCTTCTGTCGCTCGTGAGGGAGGTCTGGATGAGAAGATATGGCCCTGCCGGAATCGTGAGCAAGCGACGAGAGGCCCACACGCATGAAAGCCGAGCGTTTACTGTTTCCTATGGGGGGAACCACGCTCCAGCGCTCGCCCTCTTATTTTTCTTAGACCCGAGGACGGGCTAACAGTCAAACTAAGTGAAGTTTAGTCTGAACACGATTTGACAAAAATGTAAACAGAGAAAGACAAAATGGATGCCACCTTAAACGGGGAACATGTCAAGGGTTTTTGCCTTCTATTGAAGGACCCTAAAGAGAAGTACTCCATCATTTATATCAATAAAAAATTCTTCAAAAAATTTGATCGCTCCTTTACTGGTATTGTGTTCATTATGAGAAGAAAAATTATTGTGAAACTTCCATTTTTCGAATTTTGTAACGACACCCCAGCTTCGGTAGATCGTTATGATGTCAGGATCATGAAATATTTTATTAGCGTCGGCACCGCGGAGCTTCAAAAACATTTCCTGAAACTTGCTAATTTAAATGTATGGTTCCTTCAGAATACAATGCAGTCCATCGTTGCAAATAAACATAAAGCGGGACCGAGCAAAAGGCTTCACATTTCACGACATCGCGCTAAGCTGGTGCGGGAACACGAAAGTTACCTCGCCACCTGTCGTTTGCTTCCGAGTCTTTTCTGGTTTACTAAGCTTCCTGTGATTGGTAAGAGTGAGATTTGTGGTATTTTAGAAACGTACCCTGCTGATATAGTTAAAGTAGTGTTTTTCTTTAGTGATTCTTTAAATCATAGCGTTTTGCGCATATAACAGACTTGGGATTTTTTTTGTCAACATTGGTTTTCCGAAGAGAGCTACAGGAAATGTAAGCCTGCATCAGGTAAAGAAACGAGTTGGCTGGAAAACAAACATCGACCTTCTAATTTCACTTCACCCGGGGCTTCATTTTGTAGACGCTGGTTATCCATCTAGTGCATTTCTAAGCCGCTCTATACGTAAAGTTATGGTAGTGATGTACAAATCGAAAGGCTTGTTTAATTTTGCTGTCAAGTGTGTGCAGAACTTCTTCCCTTGAAGAGATACCTTGCTCACTCTAAAGCAGCAATTAAAGAAAATCATTGTAGTACTGTGGGTCTTCTTGGTAGTTTTTACCAAAGTCTACGAGAACACTAATGTTATTGCCATATGTGTATCGCTTTATGAGTAGTCAGAGTGCGGCAGAGAACTTAAGTGATACTGTGTAAGGCATAAAAAGAAGGGTTACCTTTCTGGTATATTTTGAAAGACGTGAGAGTGGGCTGACTCGGATAGTTATTCATGCAGAGATACTTTATATTTTAGACTCCAGCGCATTCTCTTCGCATTAGCGAAACGCTAGCGTAAATTTAGGCCATGTGTCCCGATCATGAAGATGATATCTGTGAGGTGTCTTAGAATTGCGCGCATGGGTGTTGTTTGTATCACCTAGATGTCGATAAAATGTGTAACCAAGCGCACAGTTTGCCCTATTTTAAAAGTAAATGTCTCAATCTACAGATAATAGCTTAGGACGGGCCAAACCGAACAGTTTGGCGTAGGAATCATTTTCCAACATTAGAGGAATGAGCTCTCACTGGTGAACTTGTACGGTTGCAGGCTTCAACGACCCGACCGTGAATGTCGCCAGCAAAATTGCTCAGCGTATGACGGCAAGGAAGTTGAGCTCAGGTGTTCGAACTAACCTCGGATTGCATCCTGTGTCACTTTTTTTTACTGTGTGCGTCAAAAAGCTTTCTATTACCCATTGAATGACTGCACTGAATATTCTGTAGCATATTTTTGACGTATTGCAGCACACTTCTGAAAAAAAATTGTTTCTTTGACGACGTCGGAAATTTGCAACTAAGCACTTTTTGGGGAAACAAATTTTTGTAAATGCTCGTGGCCGGCAGCATGCCTTATAGTGACAATTGGGGAGCCGTAGCTTTTCTATCGATGTACAGGGACAAATAAATCGGAACCTGTGTCTTTTACTCTACGAGTGAAGTACAAAAAAATTCTCCTAAATGTAAAGAAAGGGAACTAAGGAAAGGTGTGGGATTAAAAGAGCATCTTTCATTTATTGATGGCATTCATAGCGCTAGACACATGACATACTCGCCTATGGAGGCATAAAATTAAATACGCTGCTGGAATTTATCCTGACAAAAGAGGCAGAAAAATTTCTTGGTGGAATAGGCACGCTTTTCGGTGTTACTTTTGCCTCTGTCGTGGAAATCTGCATTCTTCGTCGACCTCTCGAGAGTTGCGTCTGAAAACGCTGTCTTCGCCAGTAAACCCTATTGTTGCCTTCTCCGGAAGTCGTGCCGACGAAAACGCCTTGAAGATACAAGAGGAACGACATCAAATCGCAACTTCCTGCTTGCAAGACTCCTACGCCGTTATATCTTTTCTTTGTTCTCGTATTTTTTTCAACATTGAACCCCTTTTTATTTACGTTTTCCCGCGAGCTTTCGCACGCACACAGGCAGTCAGCGTGAAGCTCGTGCGCAAGGATGCGAACGCGTTTGCCTCAATTCTTTCCTTGCTCTGTCTTTCATTGTAGCATTCTTCCCGTCCTGACTGTGGCTGCTCCGTCAATGCGACTGCTCGCTAGTCTACGTTGAACTCCCAAACATAGGCATCCTTGCACATATCGCTCCATTCTGATAATGGACAGATCGGTGTCTTGCTTTCTGTTGCCTTATTGGCTCGTGAAAGCACGAGACGTGGTGTTGATAGTAATCTACTTACGCAGAATACACCCGTTTTTGTATTCTTATACTGTTGCCTGGTTCACCCAATCCATTTCTACGCAAACTGAATGGGGCTTTGAAGGAATACTCAACGCGACTTGAGCTCCTTTGGCTTGATGCCTCTGTTCCTTCAATGATAACATTGCCTATGGGATTAAAAGTTTTTTACAATAACACCATTTAGCCTAGTTGTATTGATCAGGGCAGGAATTGAAGTAACTATTGCTTGATTTATAATAATTAAGGTAAAAGTAAGAATGCAATATAGAGGTAAACTTAGGGTATAAAGAAATTGCTTGCACCCATCTCATAATGACGGTCGACGTTAATGCCATTCGCAATCAAGCAATGTAGCGATTCGCCGTATTCCTGAACATTCCCTATTTAAAATATTTAATGCAAGTTCTGAGATTTGGATTGCTTCAGCTACAGGCGACATACAATGTCAAGGGAATTGGCTTATCGTTTTACCACACTTACTCCCAGGGTTGGCCTTGACCATAACGGCAATACGGCTATTGTATGAAGACGGCGGAATGATGAAGAACTAATGACGTGGATGGATGGACTTAGGCGGCATGACGACAGCATAAGGACAATGAACTACTACGAGTGTATGACCACGCTGGCGCGACGAGGACTGGCCGGCGACAATGGCATGACGATGACGCTATGACGAGGATCGAATGACGTTGCTGTAGTGAGGGCAATCGAATGACCACGATGGCATCAAAGTGATGGTATCTCGACGAATGTATGACGACGATGGTCTGACGACGACACAATGACGAAGAAGGTGACCTAAGTTTAATTTTGATCATTGTTTAAACATCACCATCTCTTAATGATTTCCAGCAAAACTTAAGGTGTTGTCGATTTTTCGTAAGATGACTCATTATGTGTGCTGTGTCCTCAAATGTGGCTTTTGGCATTACAATGTTACGACGTCCCCCTGATCATATTTTTAAAACAATAGCTGTCGACAACAATCAGTGAGGTTGATTTCCAGCCAACCTTAATTTCAGTGCGAGGAAATATAGCAGTGCTCATGGCAGATTCGTAATATGATTCAGTAACAGAAGCAACGCCGTTTAAATAAACAGGGCTGGTCAGTATCGTAGATACGTGTATTTTAGGCAATATCTTATTATACATTTTGGGCGCCTGGTATTGGTACCATGATACAGCACCAAGACGTGTATCATTATCTATACTTTCGATACTTCATACCAAGTAACATGCATCTTCAGATATAAGAAGTAGCTTTAGAAAAATATACGAAGAGATCGACAGACGCAAGCAATTGACGTCAGTTAATGTTTACTTTAGAAAACGACATTCTGGAGCTCGCTCATTTCTTTTATTTACCAAGCACGATTAAAAAAATTAGATTCTGTAGGGCACCAGTTCTAACAAATATTAAGATTTCAATTTAATTACATGACTTTGCAAATATAGTCACTTGGTGGAATTTGGCAACTGCAGCCTGAAAGCCAAGCGAAGGCTTGCAGGACACCGTTTTACTAGAAACTTCGTCCTCGGAACCACATTCGAGAAATACTTTCTGAACACGTGTCGTTAAATGACTGATTGTTCCAGCTGACACTTCTATATAAACTTTGCACAACGCAGAAACATACAATCCAGATCAGCAATACACGTCGCTTGTGGTTTTGAGCATTTTAATTACACTTTACGAGTGCTGGCACAGTCACTGCTATATAGCCACAAAAACGCTGGTGACGGAATTCGAAGCGGGAAAAGCGGGTGCTAAACAAGAGAGCTACGCCCTATGGTGCTTGTTCCGCTAGCCGCTGTGGCCCATCAGGTTTCGTACTGCCAGGCAGTTTAAATATAGTATTCGTTAGATAATTTTCTATGGAAGCCACATAAAAAGAATGGTCAGCAGTGACACTACGAATAATTTGCAAGACGTTATCGAAAACAACAGAACTGCTATCCCAAGTAACAGCAGTGCGAGAAGGTGTACGCGTTCGATGGTTAACTCCTTGCATCTAGCGTTTGGTGCTCTTTGACCAGAACTGGCCCTTGTGTCATCAGAATGCTTTATTTGATCAGAAGGCGTAAACAAGGCAACGTGGGGTCCAGTTTCGCTCTACTTCATTACTCCAGCCGTTTTTCTTACTTTCTCAAAAGTAACATAATTTACTTTTCTCTTACTTTGTTACACGCAAAGTGCCTCACGCGACCAGTCATGCGGCAATTTTGCGTGCGTTTGCGGGCTTCTTTCACGCCCGGAAAAACACTTTTGTGTAGCGCGTATTGAGCAACACAAAACTGTATCTGGAGTTTTTCATGGCGCTCTACAATTTTCTCATTGGCACTCTTCATCTTATTACAATATTTGAGAAGTTGAATAATTAATTAAAAGTAATTATTTATTTAGGCGGAATCAAAAAAAGTAATTTAAGTATCTTGAAGCGACGCAAAAAACATTACCTTGGTTCTGTCCAGCTACGTAGCATTCGCATATTTTTAAACTCTGGCTAAGCTGAGCTGTATATTACACGCTGTATAATAATAGCTAAAAGACCACCTTACCTCACCATCATAATGATCATCAGCCTATTTTATGTCCACTGCAGGACGAAGGCCGCTCCTTACGATCTCCGATTTCCTCTGTCCTGCGCCAACCGACTCCAACTAGCGGCCGCCAATTTCCTAATTTCATCGCCAGACCTAGTCTTCTGCCGTCCTCGACTGCGCTTCCCTTCTCTTGGCCCGCATTCTGTAACCCTAATCGTCCAACGGTTATCCAACCTGCGCATTACATGACATGAAGATAAAAAATGTACTGGGCAGGTCAATTAAAATATCGGCTACACCCGTTTGCTTTCTCATCCAAACCGCTCTTTTTTTTTGTCTCTTAACGTTATGCCTAATAATATTCGTTCCAACGTTCTTTGGGTGGTCCTTAACTTTTTCTCAAGCTTCTTTGTCAGTCTCCAAGTTTGTGCCCCATATGTCGTCATCGGTAAAATGCACTGATAGTACAGCTTCCTTTTCAATGATAACGGTAAACTTCTACTCAGGAGCTGACAATGTCCGTCGTGTGCGCCTCAACGCACTTTTGTTCTGTGAATTTCCTTCTCATGATCAGGGTTCCCTGTGAGTAATTGACCTAGGTAAACGTACTCCTTCACAGACTTTAGAGGCCGACTGGCAATCCTGAATGCTTGTTCCCTTTCCCGGCTATTGATCATTATCTTTGTCTTCTGCATATTAATCTTCAACCCCACTCTTACACTCTCTCTGTTAAGGTCCTCAATCATTTGTTGTAACTCCTCTGCAGTGTTGCTGAACAGGACAATGCCATCTCCAAACCGAAGCTTGCTGAGATATTCGCCGTTGATCTTTACTCCTAAGCGCTTCAAGTTTAATAGATTTCAAGATTTTCAAAATTTGAAGATTTATTATCCAAGTACATGTAATGAATCGCACATGACATATAAATAGAGAAAGATGTCTCAAAGTCGCAAGACTGAGAGTGCTACCTGCTACAAAATCATACATCAGGCAGCAACATTTACTTAAACAGTGGTACTTCTTCCAAGCACGCAGTGAATAACATTGGAGAGATTGTGCCTCCTTGTCTGACTCCATACTGTGTAGGCATCTTCATACTTTTCTTGTGTAGAATTATGGTAGCTGTGGAGTCTCTATAGATGTTTTTCAATATATTTACGTAAGTGGCCTGTACTCCCTGATTGCGTAATGCCTTTATGATTGCTGGTATCTCTACTGAATCAAATGCTTTTTCCATGTAAGCCATATAGAGCAATGAAAGCCATATATGAAAGCCATATAGATGGGCTGATTGTACTATGCGAATTTCTCGATTACGTGAATAATGACATAAATGTGATCCATCGTATAGTATCCCTTCGTGAAGCCAACCTGTTCCCTTGGCTGCCTAAAGTCCAGTGTTGCCCTTATTCTGTTGAAAATTATCTTTGAATATTCTATATACGAGGGTTGATCCAGAAATAAGGTTCCCAAATAGCTCCAGCCACACGGGAAGGTGCGAGGAGAAATCTGGCAACACTGCTGCACACGGCTGTTCGCCCCCTCTCGATTCTCTCCGGCCGCGGTACGCTGCGCCGCTTATTCTTGGCACAGCAGCCGTCCGATATGGAGGTTGCCATTGTTGATTCCGCCAAGTTCGAGATTCGTTCCGCAATTCGCTTTTTGCACGCCAAAGGGACTCCACCCGCGGATATTCATCGTCAATTGACAGAGATGTGTGACGACAAGTCTAAGCCCGTTTAACACGTCCGAAAGTGGCGCAGGGAGTTTAGTGCCGGTCGGAAGGAAGTGCAGGATGAAAAACGGAGTGGAAGACGGTCATTTTCGGAGGCTGTTATCGAGATGGTCCAATGCGAAGTGCTTTAAAACAGGGGGATAATCCTCCATGAACTTGTTGCTTAGATTCCTGGGAGTTCTTACGGTACAGTGGAAAGAGCTGTGACTGAAAAATTGGGGTATCCAAGTGTTGTGCTCCACGGGCACCCGCGGCTATTGACATCAGACCACAACGAGAAACGCCTTGACTTTGCTCGCCAGTTTCTTCAAACGTGTCAAGAAGATAAGGAAGGATTGTTGAACTACATTGTTACGGGAGACGAAACGTGGGTGCTTCCTTTCGCTCCCGAAACGAAACGAAAATCGAAACAGTCGTGTCACCCACAGTCACCAGTCGCAAAGAAGTTCAAACTCCTTTTGCTGGCAAAGTCTTGTCCAGTGTTCTTTGGCAGCGTAAAGGGATACTGCTGAGCGATTTCGTGGAAAGTGGGACAACAATCAACATAGTTATTGTGCAACACTAAGAAAACTCGGGCGAGCTATCCAGAACCGCCGGCGAGGACGGCTAGCAGCCGGTGTAACGCTGCTCCATGACAACGCCCAACCTCACGTCTCCCGTCAAACCCAGGAACTTCTGACAAAATTTGGACGGAGTGTCATGCCCCACCCGCCGTACAGTCCAGACCTCGCGCCCAGTGATTATCACTTGTGCCCCAAGTTAAAGGAACATTTGGGTGCCCAATGCTTGCGGATCGATGACGATGAAGTCGAAGAGATCAAATGCTTCCTCAACGGGTTGGCGGCGTTCTACGAGATTGGGACAGTCTACAAAAATGCGTAGAAAAAGATAGAGATTATGAAAAAAAATAGAGCAGAGTTTCATTTTTCCAATGATGCAGATTTTTTTTAGAATTAACAATGTTGTATATTTCGGAAATTCAGGGAACCTTATTGCTTGAACAACCCTCGTAATACTGGGAGTAAGCTAATAGGTCTATAATCTTTAGATTTGAATTAAAATAGACAAATAAGTTCTCTAACTTAGCTAATTAACTAACCAAACAAAAAAGCTCGGAAAATGATTAACTAATTAATCAATCCGAAGTAACAAAGTTATTCTCCAACGACCTAGTTAACTGTATCATCATCATCATCATCATCATCAGCCTAGTTACGCCCACTGCAGGGCAAAGGCCTCTCCCATACTTCTCCAACTACCCCGGTCATGTACTAATTGTGGCCATGTTGTCCCTGCAAACGTCTTAATGTCATCCGCCCACCTAACTTTCTGCCGCCCCATGCTACGCATCCCTACCCTTGGAATCCATTCTGTAACCCTTAGTGACCATCGGTTATCTTCCCTCCTCATTACATGTCCGGCCCATGCCCATTTCTTTTTCTTGATTTCAACTAAGATGTCGTTTACCCGTGTTTGTTGCCTCACCCAATCTGCTTTTTTCTTATCCCATAACGTCACACCCATCATTCTTCTTTCCATAGCTCGTTGCGTCGTCCTCAATTTCAGCAGAACCCTTTTCGTAAGCCTCCAGGTTTCTGCACCATATGTGAGTACTGGTAACACACAGCTGTTATACACTTTCCTTTTGAGGGATAGTGGCAACCTGCTGTTCATGATTTGAGAATGCCTGCCAAACGCACCCCAGCCCATTCTTATTCTTCTGGTTATTTCAGTCTCATGATCCGGATCCGTGGTCACTACCTGCCCTAAGTAGATGTATTCCCTTACCACTTCCAGTGCCTCACTACCTATCGTAAACTGCTGTTCTCTTCCAAGACTGTTAAACAATACTTTAGTTTTCTGCAGATTAATTTTCAGCCCCACCCTTCTGCTTTGCCTCTCCAGGTCAGTGAGCATGCATTGCAATTGGTCTCCTGAGTTACTAAGCAAGGCAATATCATCAGCGAATCGCAAGTTGCTAAGGTATTCTCCATCAACTTTTATCCCCAATTCTTCCCACTCCAGGTCTCGGAATACCTCCTGTAAACATGCTGTGAATAGCATGGGAGAGATCGTATCTCCCTGTCTGACGCCTTTCTTTATAGGGATTTTGTTGCTTTCTTTGTGGAGGACTACGGTGGCTGTGGAGCCGCTATAGATATCTTCCAGTATCTTTACATATGGCTCATCTACACCCTGATTCCGTAATGCCTCCATGACTGCTGAGGTTTCGACTGAATCAAACGCTTTCTCGTAATCAATGAAAGCTATATATAAGGGTTGGTTATATTCGGCACATTTCTCTATCACTTGATTGATAGTGTGAATATGGTCTATTGTTGAGTAGCCTTTACGGAATCCTGCCTGGTCCGTTGGTTGACAGAAGTCTAAGGTGTTCCTGATTCTATTTGCAATTACCTTAGTAAATGCTTTGTAGGCAACGGACAGTAAGCTGATCGTTCTATAATTTTTCAAGTCTTTGGCGTCCCCTTTCTTAAGGATTAGGATTATGTTAGCGTTCTGCCAAGATTCCGGTGCGCTCGAGGTTATGAGGCATTGCGTATACAGGGTGGCCAGTTTCTCTAGAACAATCTGACCACCATCCTTCAACAAATCTGCTGTTACCTGATCCTCCCCAGCTGCCTTCCCCCTTTGCATAGCTGCTAAGGCTTTCTTTACTTCTTCTGGCGTTACCTGTGGGATTTCGAATTCCTCTAGGCTATTCTCTCTTCCACTATCGTCGTGGGTGCCATTGGTACTGTATAAACCTCCATAGAACTCCTCAGCCACTTGAACTATCTCATCCATATTAGTAACGATATTGCCGGCTTTGTCTCTTAACGCACACATCTGATTCTTGCCTATTCCTAGTTTCTTCTTCATTGTTTTTAGGCTTCCTCCGTTCCTGAGAGCCTGTTCAATTCTATCCATATTATAGTTCCTGATGTCCGCTGTCTTACGCTTGTTGATTAACTTAGAAAGTTCTGCCAGTTCTATTCTAGCTGTAGGGTTAGAGGCTTTCATACATTGGCGTTTCTTGATCAGATCTTTCGTCTCCTGCGATAGCTTACTGGTTTCCTGTCTAACGGCGTTACCACCGACTTCTATTGCGCACTCCTTAATGATGCCGATGAGATAGTCGTTCATTGCTTCAACACTAAGGTCCTCTTCCTGAGTTAAAGCCGAATACCTGTTCTGTAGCTTGATCCGGAATTCCTCTAGTTTCCCTCTTACCGCTAACTCATTGATTGGCTTCTTGTGTACCAGTTTCTTCCGTTCCCTCCTCAAGTCTAGGCTAATTCGAGTTCTTACCATCCTATGGTCACTGCAGCGTACCTTGCCGAGCACGTCTACATCTTGTATGATGCCAGGGTTCGCGCAGAGTATCAAGTCGATTTCATTTCTAGTCTCACCATTCGGGCTCCTCCACGTCCACTTTCGACTAACCCGCTTGCGGAAAAAGGTGTTCATTATCCGCATATTATTCTGTTCTGCAAACTCTACTAATAATTCTCCTCTGCTATTCCTAGAGCCTATGCCATATTCCCCCACTGACTTGTCTCCAGCCTGCTTCTTGCCTACCCTGGCATTGAAGTCGCCCATCAGTATAGTGTATTTTGTTTTGACTTTACCCATCGCCGATTCCACGTCTTCATAAAAGCTTTCAACTTCCTGGTCATCATGACTGCATGTAGGGGCATAGACTTGTACCACCTTCAATTTGTACCTCTTATTAAGTTTCACAACAAGACCTGCCACCCTCTCGTTAATGCTATAGAATTCCTGTATGTTACCAGCTATTTCCTTATTAATCAGGAATCCGACTCCTAGTTCTCGTCTCTCCGCTAAGCCCCGGTAACACAGTACATGCCCGCTTTTTAGCTCTGTATATGCTTCTTTTGTCCTCCTAACTTCACTGAGCCCTATTATATCCCATTTAGTACCCTCTAATTCCTCCAATAACACTGCTAGACTCGCCTCACTAGACAGCGTTCTAACGTTAAACGTTGCCAGGTTCAGATTCCAATGGCGGCCTGTCCGGAGCCAGGTATTCTTAGCACCCTCTGCAGCGTCACAGATCTGACCGCCGCCGTGGCACAGTTGCTTCGCGGCTGCTGGGGACTGAGGGCCGGGGTTTGATTGTTGTATTCATATAGGAGGTTGTGGCCAAGTACTGCACCAGGGTGGCCAATCCTGCTCTGGTGAGAGAGTGCGTTACCGGTTCTGGTCACCGGGATCAGGCCGCACTCCAGGCCTGTTTGGCAATTTTCTCAACACACGGTTTTTTTTTTATTTTCCGGTGGAGAATTGCGCGGCAACGGGATTTGAATCACGGTCCTCTTGTACTGGAGACGGATACTCTACCGTCCCCACTGGAGTTAAATTGAAAATTGAATTATGGGGTTTTGCGTGACAAAACCACTTTCTGATTATGCACGCCGTAGTGGAGGACTCCGGAAATTTCGACCACCTGGGGTTCTTTAACGTGCACCTAATTCTAAGTACACGGGTCTTTTCGCATTTCGCCCCCATCGAAATGCGGCCGCCGTGGCCGGGGTCCAATCGCGCGACCTCGTTCTCAGCAGTCTAACACCATAACCACTGAGCAACCACGGCGGGTCCCGCAGGAGTTGTACGCCTCATTTAACCTACAGTGGTGCCCTATTTGATCAGTCAAGCTGGACCAATCTGAGCTCGGTTATACCGCATGGATGGCACTCGGCTAGAGAACCTGGTATTTATGACCTGCAGATGTGTGGCCACACATAATTGAGGATATATAATTTTTTTAGGAGGGTTTCCGTACAGTGATAAAATGAAGGAAAATACATTAAAAAGAAAGAAAAAAAAGGAGGGGGTAAAGGAACATAACATGTGATTTGAACTCGTGATCCTTCAATGTTGCCCGGAAAGGTAGCTCAGTCGGTTGGTTCGTCAAGCCAACGGTTACTTTCAAGCGCCATAGCTCCTGCTCCGAGCCTCATACTTAAGTGGAAAGGTACTGGTGTTGTCCGCGACAGTGTTGTCCGCGACAGTCTCAGTGGTTGGAAGGCATAATTTGTTGGAAAAATGGCCGCCAGAGGAGCAGCGTGAACTCGAGCGGCTTTAGAGACTAGGAAATCTGCCTTAAAATATTTAGACTTGAGGGGAAGCTTCGTTAACAAACTATAACACGGCAATCAGCACTCGAATACGACGAGAGAAATTATTGAGAGGTGGAAAATTCCCTTGAAATAAATCCGGTTTGCGAGACAAATGCTTGTATGTATTGAATCTCTTAAAAGATGAGGGGGAAATATACGCTCACCGAGAGGGCATCGTCAGCACGAGACCACCACCAGGCACCTTACTGAGATGTAGAGAGCTTCGCGGCAGGAACGAAGTGTCCCCTCTCCGCCGGCCAATAATGGAAAACGCGCTTTCCGATCGCTCAAGGTTGCGCGGACATTGTATAGTTCTAGCGTCTAGGAAAAAGCTTAAACAGGTGCGAGGGCGCCACGCATAGCGTGGGAAGCTAGCCGCCGGAATAGCTATCTCAAGTACTGCTGCTGGCGAGGGGCGAAATACCTTCGTGTAATTATAATAACCCTAATAGGACTTCTTTCGAAGAAAAAAAAAGAAAAGAAAGGAAACGGCTCTGAAGGCTATACTACGAGAGCTATGACTGATACTTTTCTATATATATATGTATTCATCTCATCTATGGGATCGCATGCGCGCGCTGTTGCTTGTGTCTGCGTGTAGTAGTTAGGAGAGCCAGTTTAAGGGCGGAGAAGAAGCAAGGAGAGGAAAGCAATATTGCAGCGCCGTGGTTTTAAAGCGCAACCGTGGTAGAGAAACGGAAAGCGATATAAGCATGCGTGTCCATGATACGCACACGACAAACTGCCTTACAATATTTAGACTTGAGGGGAAGCTTCGTTAACAAACTATAACACGGCAATCAGCACTCGAATACGACGAGAGAAATTATTGAGAGGTGGAAAATTCCCTTGAAATAAATCCGGTTTGCGAGACAAATGCTTGTATGTATTGAATCTCTTAAAAGATGAGGGGGAAATATACGCTCACCGAGAGGGCATCGTCAGCACGAGACCACCACCAGGCACCTTACTGAGATGTAGAGAGCTTCGCGGCCGGAACGAAGTCTCCCCTCTCCGCCGGCCAAGAATGGAAAACGCGCTTTCCGATCGCTCAAGGTTGCGCGGACATTATATAGCTCTAGCGTCTAGGAAAAAGCTTAAACAGGTGCGAGGGCGCCACGCATAGCGTGGGAAGCTAGCCGCCGGAATAGCTATCTCAAGTACTGCTGCTGGCGAGGGCGAAATACCTTCGTGTAATTAACTGTAAGAACTAGGCAAATATTATTGACTTACTAACGAATAATTCAATGACCAACTAATACTTTAAATTAGCTAACCAAGTATAACTGACTCATCAAACTAACTTATTAGACAAAGTGCAAATAGAGACAACCTGAACGAATCAGTTTGCGCAACCAAAGCTACTAGAGGGGAGGGGGTGATGTAAATCATAAAATAGTGCCATGTATAATTTTAGCACTAACGCATCGCACATTTTGTCAGAAATTCCCGTTGCATGTTCACTGTACGAACATGCTGAAATAAATGTGGGAGAGCTTCTTTCCTCGTGAAAGATTTGCATAATCGCGCAGTCCGGCATTCTGGCGCGGTAAGTTGTTCACCTCGTACTTACGCCAGCGCCTCTGGTGCCGCCTTCTGTCGATATATGAAACTTTGGGAGAAGTTTCTTGACCAGCTGAAAAGTATTGAAGGACCCTGCGTGAGCCTTCGATGGAGCCTTCGATCCCGGACCTGTCACAAGCAGGAACGTCAGTCGCTCGCTGTCGTTCTCGTCTTGTTTAATGCGAAACCTTATTGGGATTGATCTGTTTAAAAGAATGCCTGCAAACCATTTCGTCTGTATGGTATGCAGCGATTGAAGTACACTTTGCCCTATCTACAACTCTAACAAACCGAACGGGTTCGTCTAGTCCGCCTGATACGCAAGGCTTATAAGACGGCTCTATGACCTCCCCGTAATGCTTCAACAGAACGCTTCCCCAGTTTGGGGCTGCAGAGCGCCCTGTAGGAACGCCTAGAAGCACAACGCATCACACAAAGATACCGGCTTCAAGGAAGCAGGACGGGCCTTTGAATTCTGGGCCGCATTGGACACAGAGTTTCTCCAACGCGCAATGACCCTGCCACCATGCCCTCAGAAATGCAAGGAAATTCGTCATCAGGACACTGCCAAAGAACATGTTGGCCGGGCACCCCCATGTGAGACGAAAATCGAGAGCAAGGACTCTCCACAAAACTCACGGATCTAAACCGGATGCGGCTCACGCAGACGCCGCCAAATACCCAACCAACAGCAACAACTACGCAATTAATGTGGTCTCTCTTGTCAACAACCGGGACTACGAATCCCGTGGATGCATATCATGCTCGCTGAGAGTCTCGGACGCAGTGCAAGCCGAAGAGGCCGCCACACACTTGTAGTGCGGTAGGCTTTAGCACAATTTTAGGCGACTCCAAGGCCGCAATCACAAACGTCACTCGTGGCATCGTAGCTCCTACAATGCTACAATTACTTCACCGCCTTCTCTTGTCCCATTCTTGCTTTCTCCCTGAGCATGGAAGAAGGGAGAACGAGGACGACAAGGAGGTTTTTACACGAACCATCAAGTCTGTAAGGGTCCCGGCCAACTCGGGGAACCCGGTGAACGAGGCCACCTGCCAACATGCTCGAGGATTCGTCAACCGAGTGGCGGCAGATGCCTCCAACCCGGAGGAATCGAATAGGCAACCTTTAATCTGCAGAAAACTAAAGTAATGTTTAACAGTCACGGAAGGGAACGGCAATTTACAATAGGTAGCGAGGCACTGAAAGTGGTAAGGGAATACATCTACTTAGGGCAGGTAGTGACGGCGGATCCGGATCATGAGACGGAAATAATCAGAAGAATAAGAATGGGCTGGGGTGCGTTTGGCAGGCATTCTCAAATCATTATCCCTCAAGAGAAAAGTGTATAATATCTGTGTCTTACCAGTGCTCACCTGCGGGGCAGAAACCTGGAGGCTTACGAAAAGGGTTTTACTTAAATTGAGGACGACGCAACGAGCTATAGAAAGAAGAATGATGGGCGTAACGTTAAGGGATAAGAAAAGAGCAGGTTGGGTGAGGGAACAAACGCGAGTTAATGACATCTTAGCTGAAATCAAGAAAAAGAAATGGGGGCATGGGCAGGACGTGTAATGAGGAGGGAAGATAACCGATGGTCATTAAGGGTTACGGACTGGATTCTAAGGGAAGGGAAGCGTAGCAGGGGGCGGCAAAAAGTTAGGTGGGCGGATGAGATTAAGAAGTTTGCAGGGACGGCATGGCCACAATTGGTACATGACCGGGGTTGTTGGAGAAGTATGGGAGAGGCCTTTGCCCTGCAGTGGGCCTAACCAGGCTGATGATGATGATGACCTGATGCAGTGACATCCCCACCTGCTATAGAATCTCGAGACGATCGAGAATACCACTTCACGCTAAACTGATCAAATGTCAAGAGATCAGTTGTTGCAGACTCCACACGCATTTCCTTTCATATCTGCAGATGCTATCCTACATATACCCCAAGCTAATCGATCCCCACGGTAAGCTATGTCGAGAACTCGCTACTCTCAACCATATCATCTGAGATTGCAGGAAGGACCCTTCCCCCACTCTCTCATGGCTGCTTGCTCATCCCGGGTATGGAATAACATCCTCGCCGAGACCAGCCTGGAGGACCAGCTCCGGGCCGTGTACAGAGCCGGGGAGGTGACTGACAGGCACGATCTGACAGTCTACCTCCCCCCTTTAAAGGCAACTCCGACGATTTTTCGATTTCAGTGGAAGTCGATGAAATTCGCTGGGTACGTTCCTCTTAACCCTTGCGCCATGTCCTCATAAAAGCAGGTTTGAGTAGCCTTGATTTTTTACAAATTTATTCAATTATTTGCCTAGAACACCCTACTTTACCTCCTTCTCAGTCGTAGGCCACATGGAGTGTACAGTCAATATGTTTCATGCAGAGCATGCCTGGGTCACGCAGACGAAAGCGTTGAGGAGTCGAGGATCGTGAGCTATTACATGGCGTGAGAAATTGCTGTCGCGAGAAGTTACGTTCCCTATAGACGCGCAAGAGATGGGAGGCAAGTGGTGCTGCGTCGTTGGCTGCACAAACTTAAGCGCTGGCCATCCGCACACACAGTTTGAGCCAATGCCAATCGCGTTCATCCGAGGTTAAGCTTATATGTCACAGTCACGTAGTTCACGGGTCTACTGCTGGCGCACCTGATCAACAGACCTGAAGATAATTAAACCATCAGGTTGTCAAAAACTCCTTCTGTAGTTTGGTTTTGACCATACAGATTTCGATAAAAATTCCTCATTTCCTACAATGCATACATAAAAAGCGAGAAGCGACGACATGGGGCAGTATCAACATACGTATGTTGCCGTTTTTGACGGAGAGCTGCGAGGCGCACTCACTGGCGTTTCCCTAAATGAGATGTTACTAAGAACATGGGTGTATTTTTACGTATTGGCATGCGGATTTATTATTTAGCTTCCGAAGTGCCCTGCTTGCTTTGTATCCCAAATGGGCAGCAAGCATAAGCCTCTTCGATACAGCAGCGTAAAGAACCAGCTCGTTCAGATGCCGATGGCGTCAATACTGGTATTGGCATTTCCACGAGAAAACTACGCGTTCTCGAAATGAACAATAATACGCTCAAAGTCCTTATCTGTGTCTACTTTTCGGAACATATAGTGAGCAGGAAGGCAATACAAACAGTGATAATTAGGCAGCATAAGAGCGCATAACATTAATTAGCATAACAATAACATCAGTTAACATAACAGCTAACTGATGCGACTCACCGTGGTGACTCGCCTGCATCCACGCAATCTGTGTTAGTCTCATGGCGCTTACATTCACAACCACAACTGTCAAACTTCGACCTGGCCTCAAAGCTGGAGCCGGTATTACGTGACGGGAAAAAAAATAACACATTACTGGTTAAAAACAGTGCGCACATACGTTCTTAATTGTAGGTGAATGAAATATACAAAATTTATTTTTTATAGTTCAATCATTTGTGGTTACGTTTCAAAGCCAATTCGCAGCTCCTACACGTTTCGTTTTATTTACACTTATAATCGTCCACCCTGTCGCATGCCGGTGTCCACTGTTACATGAAAACCATTGAAAAACTCTCCTCAATAGCTTCGCTGAACGGGGTACTCATTTATGCAAACAATATTTTTCTTACACTAAGTCGCAACATTCACCATCGTCGAAAAATAGTCATGCATGTACGTTAAAAATGTAGACCCCGTCATCATTGCGTGTGTCTCTATTGTTTAGCTATGCTTACTTGCAGTATTGATTCGTCGCCACCATATTCATATACTCTTTACAATTTCAGTAACGCCTTTGCAAAAAATAACGTATGTTGCCCAGCGAGCTCCTCCAAAAGGCCAGTTTTATGGATACAGCATGTATAAATTAACCTTGAAAGATATGATTTGCATATAAACGCACTGTGAATCATTCAACTCATTATTTATTCCAGTGAACCTGTTTCGGATCCGAATTTTATCGCGCCTTCAAGACTAGCTCCTCGACCCGCTTCAGGCAAAAGGGTTGCTGATTGTTTCTATGTTTGATCTTAAGCGCACATTCTTTTATTTAGAGCGCACATGTAGCAATGAGACCTTTGCTTGGCGCAGAGCCACAAGCCTGAAATGTAGAATCAAGCGGTGGCGCCAGTGAAATACGGTGGAACTGGACATACTCACTCCAGCTTATTGAGTAATCATTTCTTTACTCTATGCAACGTACTCTCATATGTAGTCTGCCTTTTGCTCATGGGAAAACAGTACGCGTAGCGAAAGCGACAGAGCGAACATATTTAATCTAGAATCCTGGTAGCGCCAAATTGACAATTGCGAAATTAGAAAATGAGCCTGGTCTTCGCTGAAAACAACGCCTCGCTTTTCCCTTGAATGAAGGCACTTGTTCTGTCTGCATTTTTGGCGTGTGTATCTTTCCAGCGATTCCACTTTCTACACATAACAGAGAGAGAATGAAACGTCATTGACATAATCTCCTTCTCGACTTTGTCACGTGTTGGTTTACTTTAAAAGCAGCATGATGTGTTTAAGTTAATCGGGCTTAACGTGTATACTGTAGCGAGTCCGAAGTACACATAGAAGTACACGTTTCGCTAAATGCCGCTAACTTGAACTCGCTGCTTAACAATTACGTGGAACGTGTTGCAAAAGTAAAAAATGGCGTTTGCATGCTATCTGCAGGCTCGCCTGTTAGTACAGCTTTCGTGGTCTAGTAGAATTGAGATATTATTGTAATAGCATATATGGCTTGTTCATGCTATAATGGAGGACAATTTCGCAGTAAGAAATTAGGGACTGTGCAAAAACGATGCCTTTAAAGAGCTGCACAAGTTCGAGCAGAAAAATATTCCCGAGATTCTGGAGAAATTTGTTCGGTGTTACCTGGAATTTGGTATTTTTCCCGACACTTATGTACTTGAAATAACCGATGCTGTCGGAAGCCAAAACGCTATTTTACGTACAGTATAGAGACCCATTTTAGAATACTCCTCAGATACCGTAAACAGTCAAATCCCTTTGTTCAAGGGCTTGTTTGTTTTGTTGAATTTCGTTTCTAGTTATTTATTTCAATTACGCTATGTATAAAAAAGTGATGCACGCTGCTCGATCAGCTCGAATGTCGGAGTAAAGAGCGTCGTGTGGTTTTATATATATTTGAAAAGCACTAGCGCTTCCTCAATGCCTGTAAGTATTGCACCCGAGTTCTTGCAGTTTTGAGACGTGATACGCGCAGCAAATTTCAATGGCCGATTTCGAGCACTTGCGGAGCAACATCTTATGCTCTGTATGGAGCAAGACTGTTTTAATGGGAGATCTTGAGCGCCATGAGAGTGTTCCAATGGCAGATTGTGAGCATTATAGTAAAGATGGAAGCACACTGCGGAGCAACCAAACTGTTTTGCCAAAATCGGCGGGGCGGACGGGATGTCTCGGATGACGCATTTTCTGTTTCTTCCAGTACGCCACTAGGTTTCTATATACTATAATATTGGCGAACGCAATGGCCACCGCTGCCGCATCGTTCGCTTTTGATTGCGCTTGTTGAGAACATCAGCTCTGAATGTGAAGGTTCAAGTCTCGTGGAAAGCGCGAGAATGTACTAAAAAAAATCAGGAAAGGCACGCCTCACTAATGTAGACTTGGGCATAAGCAGCTCAACACCTTTATCGCAGCCTGTGTACGTCAATGAGCATCTTTGCACGACGCTGAAAAGGCTGCTCGCACATGCGGGGAAAAAGAAATATGAGATGAAGTGGAAATCAATGTGATCTTTTAACGGCAAGATATGTGCTAGACAGCCCGACGCAACACCTGTTGTGCACATACCAAGGTACTATCATATCTGATATTAGTGACCACTTCCCTGCCTATCTAAATTACCATAACGATCCACTGGGCAGAAGTTTCCGACAGGAGCAGCTCATTACTCAAGAAATCACAACTCGGAGTATGGAATTATTCAAAAACGACATAATGAATCAAAGCTGGTCATCTGTAAACGAGATTAAAACTGAAAATGACGCTTATGATGACTTCATTGAAATTTTTATTCCCATCTGCGTGAAACATTTTCCTTTCAAAACTTTCAGACCTGTAAAGAAGGTGGAAAACCTTGGGTCACCCGTGAACATCTTAAAATGATAAAAAGTAAAAAGATCTGTTAGCATTCATTCTTGCGCACACGCTCTGTGGAAGTGTTGAAAGAATTTAAGAAACTTCGAAATCGAATAAATGCAGAACTTAGATGAGCTAAAGAAGCGTATTATTGTCGTCTTTTTGAAAATGCTAGTCGACAACGATGTAACTCCACTTGGAAGTTCATCAATATTATACTTGGGCATGAAAATAAAAATGCTCCGCCTGTATCCTTAACAGTTTGCGGTCGTGATTTAACTGGCACATCGCTTGCAGGTCACTTCAATAACCACTCCACTTCTTAAAGGCAGTAACTCCATGTAATAGACATGTGGGATTGGTTGCCGGCCGCGGTAATGGAATTGGTTGACGGCCGCGGTAATAAGAAGCAGCGCATCTGTCTTGATCCAACAGAAAGAAAATGAAGTGCATCGCATTTTTATGTGCTTAAGTTATACCAAATCACTCGATGCCGATATTTTACACAACTATTCAATAAAGCACGTTATACACTTCATTACAGAAGTTCTTGCATATATCTTTAACTTAATTATCGAATCTAGAGTTTTTCCAGAAACTATGAAAAGAGCTAGAGTATCAGTCATATTTAAAGGAGGAAATCGTAATATAGAAAGTAATTACAGACCCATTTCTGTCCTTCGTGTCTTTTCTAAGTACCTAGAAAACATCTATTTGCTCGAATTGCGCAGTTTTTCAATAAATGTATTGTTGTAACAGATGCACAGTTTGGCTTTTGCAGTGACAGGTCTACTGAAACTGCACTGCCGACATTTAAAGGAGCTATAGTTCATCACATTGACAAAAAGAACTTCACACTCGGTATTTTTTTAGATGTCAGCAAGGCTTTTGATTCCCTCGACCACAGTGTTCATTTGCACAAACTAGAATCAAATGACATCCGTAGTAATTGCTTATCTTAACTCTTATCTTCGAAATAGATTCCACAGTACGCATCAATAAATGTAGCTCGTTGTTCTTACGTATCACTTGCGGTGTGCGGCAAGGGAGTATTCTGGGTCCCCTGATGTTCAATGTTTATATCACCGATATCGTGAACATGGGTACAACAATTAAGTACGTATTATGCGCACATGATTCAACGATAGTTACCTCTGACATTAACCTCCATCATTTAATATCCAGAGCTAATGACGTGCTTTGGGAGATTTCCTTGTGGTCAAAAATGAATACACCTACGATCAATCCAAATAAAACTGAAGCTGTTTGTTATATTTAGTCCTAAAAATAAAGTATGCCTACTCACGAGCCATTAATTCTTGAATCGCAGCGAATAGACATTGCTGATACGCATAAAATACTTGGGGTTTACTATTCATCGAACTTAAGTTGGGCTGCTCACGTTAACTACCTTTGTAGAAAAATATGGTCTGTAACAGGAGTCGTGTCTCACTGTCATGTTCTGCTGCCAATCAAGGCCAAACTTCAGATATATGACGCGTTATTTCACTCGCATTTAAATCATTGTACGTTGATATGGGGCACAAGAACAAAAACAAACAAATAAAATCCTTGTTCCACGAAGGATCCCCGACTATCATTTAGCCCCCTACCAGCCGAGAGACCTCAAGCGACCTTTTGAAGAGTGATTAGCGCCCGTCAAGGGTGCGTACCGTCATCTTAAACACCGGCGGCGAAGCCTTCATGACCCCTGTGGTGCATGTGATAGCCACAAGTGAATTTTGCTGTTCCCTGAAATACAAAGAACACCAATCATCCATCACCGGCTCTGAAGCAATTGACGCTCCTATGACTGCATCAGACGTATCATGACCACATAGATATATATATACCGATGATTCGACCTTACCTACCAGCTCATGTGCTGCATGTGTCGTTCCAGCCAAGCAGGTTACCGTTAGATTCAAATTGCCACACATGGGGCGCTATAACGTAAACCTATTCCAAACTTTTCTATTCCAATTCTGCAATAAGCCCACCGCGATTGGTCACAAACTTTTTTGGACCACACCCACTTCTTCTGTCTGTCACGCGACATCACGAAAACCGCGATAGCTCCCCATCCGATATGGCGTGTACACACTAAAAATAGTTATTTCTGATCCGACGTCTTTTTGCCATTAGCCCTCGGCTATTGGTCAAAAGTTTTCGGGCTGCACCTACTTCACCTGCCTCTCACGCGACGTCACAAAACCTCAAAAACTTACCACGTCAAACTGACGCGTACGCGTTAAAAATGCATTAATATGTCGAATAAAACTGAGCTTTCTTCTGAATGGCCGCAGGCTGACCCGCTCCGAAAGGAATAAAAGATGGCTGCCGCCGATCCCTCCGGCACTGGCTGCTTGCCCCTGCCGGAGAGCATGGGTTTACTTGCGTTTAATAAAACTTTTTGCGTGGCCGTGCAATGCTTTCGAGAACTTCCGGCATGTTTACAACCTCGTTCTGCCAACTCTTCTTTGCTGAGGATGCGTTTTAGCGCCATTCTTCAGCTTCCGTTGCATGCCGCCGCGATTGTCGACGAGCCACCGCAAGCTAAGAGAAAGCGGACCAATAGTAGACGCCGGCACCATCCTCTTCATCCGGTTATCGATATTCAGTGCAGTGGCTCGGCCCCACCGAATCCCTCTCCACTTGAGCATGCTCCTCGCCTCTTGTAAGCCATTTAGATAAGACAAGCCGCTCAGTGCAGGCACCGTTATTCATTTTTCAAGCAAACAGAAGGGACGTCGTATGAACGAGAAGAGCATTTGATTGTTTTGTTCAGTGTTTTGGTGACCACCCGATGCTTGCGTCGGACGTTACGCAAGTTTGACGTCAAACGATTTGAATAAAAACACATTAGAATAGTTTTACGTTATACGGCCCATGACTACACCTACGTCAGCAGAACTTGCAGCTATCCATGCCGCTATGAAGTACGTCGCTGAAGAGCCAACAGAAGTGGGGCGTAATTTGGCATTATAAGGCCACTCTTCGCAGTATCAAGTCTGCGCTACATCACATAACTTACGAGCAGATATCTGGCATCAGAAAAGTGCACTACCATGCTCTGGAAAGAGGGCGCAACATTATATTTCGATGGATTCCAGCTCACTGTGGCATCGTGAGCAAGACCCTTGCTGACAAGACTCCCCATCTGCCCACGAAGCCACCCAGACGCGTCCAACACATTTGGCGAAGTCGGATGCTGCCAGGGAAGTTCGCCTATTCGCACGCAAAAGTCACAAGATCTGTGGAGTTCAAGTGGCTCCAATTGCCGATTGCATAAACTGGACCCCACCCTCGGGCTACAACTGCCATCTTGCCTTTTCCGCGGCGAAACAACCTTGCTGTACCGTTTGTGGTTGCGAGTGTCGTTCACGAACGCCTACTCCTATCGTATGGGAATGGCCGAGAGCCTGGTGTGGGTCTACTGTGGGTGCGTGGAAACCATTGATCACCTATTGTGTACCTGCCTTCGCTACGATGTACAACGCCTCTCTCTGCGGGCAGCTTCACACCGACTGGACTCAAGACCCTTCTCCGAGTCCAAGATGGACTGTGGTCAGACCCGTTGCTGGCACAAGTGATTCGTGCACTTGTACAATATTTGAAGTACAGCGGCTTAAGAGACCGTTTATAGTGTGCCTGTGAATCCTCCCACACCCACTAAGTGCTTATCCGCTTCCATTTTTCCTCTTTCTATTACCCTTTTCCCCACCCCCAGTGTAGGTTAGCGAACCGGGTGCTCGTCTGGTTGACCTCCTTGCATTTACGTGTAGGAGCACCATGGATCCTAAGAGGTTTCCGGTGTGATGATTATCAGGAAATATTCATCACTATGTCTTGTGAAAGAGATCTTTAGTAAAGAGAGATTATCTTGATGTGCATTGTATTTTCTTTAGTCGCGGCGGCTTCCCATTCATGAACTCTACTTAGGGACCGCTACGAGCGCATGGAGCACTAAATCGCTATATTCTTCTTGTTCATCCCGATCAAGCGTCTCCATTCTGTATTTCTTGAACGTTAACAGTAAAGGCTAGGAAAAAGAAACTACTCTGGAAGCACAGCACCCTGCTTTCTTCTACCTAATGTTTTAAGCCCACTTTGGTGCAGCGAACAAATTGTGGGCTTATGATTTCTGTTTGAAGCGCTCATATTAGCCCTTCGGCACACCTTTCCACGGTTTTCTACGTGTCACCTCTGTAGACGAGGAGGAACTGCGGGGTTGGATATCTCGGAAAGAGAAACCGCATGAAAAAAGCTGTTAAGGCAGAAGAAAGCGGGCAGAACTGCCAAAAAATCGAGACACTGCAGCCGAAAAGGATTAATAACGCTTGGGGGCAGTCCAAGTATCAACAAGTAAAACAAAAATCAGAAGGCAGAAGCAGTCACTGCGGCACCGCAGAAACAAAGTAATAACTAAGTCGCCAGTTCAACTGGAAGAGTTAGTCGGCGCACACACAGAAAAATAGGCATTGCGTAGCTGGTACAGACACTGCTGGTGTCTACGCTAGTCGAGGACGACGTTTTCGGTCCTATCCTTGCTTGGAACACTGCCACCTTACCTCCTAACCCATATCTATTCTAGATCAATGGATGAGTGAATCGATCGTTATTCGCGCTCGCTGCACCACAACGTACATTGGAGCAAGACAAGCAGGCAGAAGCAGCCCGTTCTCCTCTAGGGGCCATTGCGTGTGCCGCGATAAAATACTCTGAGGCCGTAGCCATGGCCACCACTACTGAAGAAGCGAGCCCGCAGGAGTGCCTTTCCTCCACTCGCAGTCCTTTCTTTGTGCTGCCTCGTGGCTGTTGTTCTTCATCTCTTCGTCTTTTTCTTTAGTCCCGTGTCTGTTTTATAGTGTTTACATGGCTGTTGCTGTCGTTGACATGATTTTCTTGTTTCATCTGTTCATCTGCTGTTTATCGACTCCAGCTGTAGCTACCACCGGCTGCAACTGAGCTCGCTCGCTCGGCTCATTCCCGTTGCGCGACCTTCTTGCTTCTCAGGGATTTCTTTTCCTGAATCCCACGAGGCCTCCTCGAAGCTGATGATGGCGACGTATCCTATATCCGTCACCGGTATGAGAATTTCAGCCCCGGGTGAAGGCACAATGGTATCCTCTCCAGCTACTGTATCGTTAAGCAGAGAAGCTGGCTGGTCGTTATGTTTTTGGGAGCAGCTCGTTCGTTTCCTCTGAAACACAAAAACAGCTGTGCAATGTGCAAGAAAAATCTAAATATCATTATGGGAAGGCCTGTGCGTAGCCGTCAGTTGCTACATCGATTTCATGTGCTGCTAGGAGGAACGCTTAGTCATGCGTTTAGGTAATTTTTTGGGTAATTGCTAAGTGAAACCTTATAAGTAATGCTTCCGGTGTCAGCTTGGGGAGGCGGCGGTGACTCAGACAAGAAAGTTATGGTTCTGGAGCGGTGATTGGCATTATATAACTACCATGAGTGTAGACAGCAATAGAAGCCTTTGTGTATCATTCGGTGAATAACTCTATCAGTTATGACTGCGGCGCTCATGAAATTCTTTGAACACAGCGTGCGTCCGAGTACAACAGTTCTTGTGCGCACATAAATATCTGACCACAGAAGTTTCTTATTCGTGGACACATATAGGGATAACACAATTTACAGGGAAGTTGTATAAGGCTAGCCTATTCGTCCATCCGTCCATCCGTCCATCCGTCCATCCGTCCATCCGTCCGTCCGTCCTTCTATTGCCTGTACGCTGAAAACTCCTCCGGCGCAACCACATGTGCAGCGCGAAAAAAAAGGAGGCGGGCGATCGGATAGGCCAGTAATGAAGTTGGTCTCCGTCGCAGCTGAGCGCGCGCGCAGAACTTTCTCCCCGGTTCCGAAAGGGGTAGGCCATGCGTCATGCGTACTCATGAGGAGCAGGCAGCTTTCGATCAGCAATGCCGCGAGCAGAACCAGGAACGATCTTGTCTACGCCGTGCCGACGCTGCAACCAGGACACAAGAACAGGCTCGTGCAGCCGAGCGCAAGGAGCAACTTCGTACCGAGGATCCGGTAGCCTACCAAGCGGTCCTTTAATGAACCGTTAGAATTAACCCAGTGATAAACACCGGGGCCGCACGTTTCAGCTTCGCTGGTTAGTCATCTGTATGGAGCGCTTGGGCAGTGATTTTCGAATAATGGTACCATGTAATGCTTCCGTAGTAAAGAAAAAAAATATGCTGCGAGAACAATTTTATTGCGTACAAAACATGAGACCCCGCCATGAATTACACAAAGCATTATTCACCTTAAAGAAAGATATATATGATGCGCAATACGATAAATATTGAAGGTAAATCTCGATTCTTCCATGAACTTAGTATGAAATTAGGAGCACACCTAATAGCTTTTTTTTCGAAGAAAATTTTGTGGTTTCCTTTATGATTCTCTCTCTCTCTTGTTATAAATCTTATCACAAACAATGCACTTATTTCAATAACCACCCTGGAATAGACGTACGAGGAAAATAAGCATATAGCCTAAATAAGAATAGCCTAAACAGCATAAAAGACAAAACACATAAGTTGTTTCTCTGTTCCGAAATTGCGTCGAGAACCTTTCTTAAGTGTAATTAGTGCTTGCTCCTTATCAGGTTTCAGGCTTATTGGCATCAGTTTCATCAGGTTTATTCACCTGCCGTCGTTGCTTAGTGGCTATGGTGTTGGGTTGCTAAGCACGAGGTGGCGGGATTGCATTCCCGCCACGGCGACTGCATTTTGATGGGGGCGAAATGCGAAAACAGCCGCGTACTGAGATTTAGGTGCGCGTTAAAGAAACTTAGGTGGTCCCAATTTCCGGAGTTCCCCACTACGGCGTGCTTCATAATCAGAAAGTGGTTTGGCACGCAAAACACCATAATTAAAATGAAATAAATTGTCTTGTTTATTGCGCATGTTAGAGCCTTTCTAGCTATGTCTTGTGTTCCTATAATTATGGGAAGAAAAGTCCACTGGTCGAAACGTTGGCTCCTGCTTTCCCCTTCTTCTCGTTTCGCTCATCGTCTTGAATTTCCATCTGCCGCCTTCCCCGTGTTTCTCCCCATAATTATCATTGTGAGATGACAAGAGATAGCTAGAAAGGATAGAACATACGCAATTTAGGTAAAGCGATGTAATCAGAACCAATTTTGCTTTGTGCCGACACTACAGCAGAAAAGGAGGCCCGAACATAACATTCGACAAACAAGCAAAAAGAAGCCATGACGGTAATTTTTCACAACCTCTTCTAATGACGAGGTTGTGGGTTCGGTCCCCAACGGCGACAAGTTTTCATTCAATTTCATCTCCATTCCTCCTGCCCACCCTTTATTATTTTCTACATTTCAATTTCAACTACAGCTAATTCAACCGCTGCTTTTCTAGGCTTCATTGACTGTTGGCTTTATATGATCATAATTAACCAATTCGAGCCCCTGAGTTCTCCTTCTTCTTTCGTTCATAATAATAATTGAGTTACTAGTTCACGCTCATTTCCTTGCTGCATTTGCGTCTTTGCTTGTTCAATTCCTTTTTTTTTCAAAATCGCAATCGCTGTTTACTGGAGCGCTGAATCCCCACACGTCCCCGACGTTTCGATGACCGGGCTGCTTTCATTTCTCTAGAAGAAGCAACACATCACACGGGATGGAGGTCGCAGAGGTTGTCTGCGTGAACCTGTGGTGTGGACTTGGATGGAAGGTGGGTATGAGAAGGAAGGAAATTAGGGTCATACGGGATGTTCATGATAAAAAAAGGAAATGCTGGTAGCTGCGGTGAGCAGAAAGATGAGACGTGTTTGTGGAAGCGCCGCAGCTAGCTTGGAACGAACGTTAATAATCACATCTGGAGTTCCGAAGAGTCCGTGACATTGTAACAAATGTGTTTCTCGATCACTTACGCGGAACTAGAGTCTGCCAGAGGGCAGCAAAACATGGAGTGAGCCTTTATGCGAATCCATGTTTGCGCAAACAGACACGATGCGGAAAAAAAGGGTCGCTAGCTAAAATACAACCCCTGAGCGAAAAAAACATCAAAATGAAGATACGCTGCTTGCCGGAAAATGGACGCCGAAGGACTAATTCGTCGAAGAAGTTAGGTGCCTGCTGGTTGCACGTAGGTGCTGCACGCCACATGTTTTTTCGTGGGCGTTGTTGTTTTACCATTTTACCTTCGCTTCCCACAGATCGGGAGGATGCTAAAATCCCATCGTTCCCGCCGACGTGGTTTCAGTAAAAAATGCTGCACATTCCGCACGTATCTGAGTATTATGGCCAAGCGTGACCGCCATATATGAAAATAAGGGTGGAATTCTGCCAGCCGAGATTAAAACCCACATAATTTGCATCGCTGGTTTGGTCAATGAGGAACAGAAAGGGAGAAGAAGGGAGAAGAAAGGGAGAAGCAGCTCGAGTTGAAAATGAATGTCTTGCATGCCTTTGTAAAGTACTTAAATGCTTCATTGAAATATTGAGGGCGTGCAAGCTTATAGGCGACAGTGAAGGAATGCATGCAAACAGTCTGAGCAATTAGATTTCTTTACAACGCGTCCGTGAGTGAGAGGGCGCACATTCTCACTGGGCGGGTGCATGGAGGGGACTGATTTAGTGGTACGCTACACGCTACACTTCTTGAATCCGCCTTAATTTCTCATCCGCAGATGCCTTGTAACACTTTGGACGAAGTAGCTCTCTTAGGCGTGTCACTGCGCAACACAATTTGTAGTCGTTCATTTTTAGTGATGAATTACGTAGGTTCAACAAGTTCAAGCTACCCTCATGGTGTACCAATGGCAAGAGTCCAGGAAGTCGGGGACATGAACTAAGACAAGCGTTGCAAACTTGTCACGATGAAGAGTGTATATGCGTAGGTTATTCGCTAAACCGGTCTTACGATTATGATGGGTATATCTGAAGCTGACAAGCACATGAAATGTATGATGGCCACATTTGATGCTAAGCCCCTGCTGCTATACAGTGTTCTGAACGAAGCTATGAGCTCGGAATGCGTCGAAATTAATATTGATCATGCAGACGTGCTTGACATTTTCGCAATAATCCCAGTGCGAGATTTGCTGCGATTCCGCAGTTTCTTTCTGCCGACTCAAAATTTGAAAATTGTTCCTGTTGTTTGCTCTACTTCGTCTGAAACTCGCTGCTGGCATCCGTACGAGCAGTACATCGACTACCAACTTTCGGATTTTTATCAGTGCCAATTGGCAGTGATAAAAACAGTGCTGAAAAGTGATCAAGTAATAACGAAACGTACTCGGTGCATTTAGTTACAGGGATACTGTGCATATTTTTGTGGAATAAAATGCACATATATGATATATATGTCACTACTCTATGAAATCCACGTCACCAATTGCCAATGTGCCATCAATATTATAACCAAAGCTTGAAGCTGTCTCTCTTTCTTCTTCTATTAGCGAAAAGAGAAGCAAGAAACACACAAAATAAGGTGTCGTTTCAACTCGCTTTTTTCGGCCAGGCATCAGGAGAACCTGATTTATATTTAAAGCCTAAGTACGCGCCTGTGGAGAACAACGGTCAAGGGTCTGCGGCTACGGAGTGTTCAGTACTTTACCGCACGTAGGAAAAAAAAGCACTCGAATATTGAAACGGAACCTGCTTACCAGAAAAGACCTGGTTTTGCCCCCCCCCCCCCCCATGGACATACAATATTCTGTGCTCAATCTTTGCGAAACAGAAAACGCAATGATATCCCTACAGTCCTCCGCAGTAGTTCTGATTTGTAAGACTAAAATAGGAAAACAATTGGCTGCACGGAGAGTAAAATTCCATGCAACCCCATTCCCTACTTCATGTGTATTGAAACATTAACGCCAGCAGATTGCCTGCTCCATTGCGTCGACCAGCAATGATAATAATAAAAAAAGAAGGGCTTGGGGAGGTGGGCTTGTGAAGGGATGGCTGCACTCGTACAGAAGAGACTTTAAGAGCGAGGGTCCAGCCGCACAGGGAGTGGGCAAAATGAAGGCGCAGTGGGGGTATGCGTCCCGTTTTGCCCTTGCTATGTTCCGAATATGCGTACCTCAGAGGGTGCACAGGATGGTCGGCACACACAAGCGAGCGCAAGAGTCAGCTTGAATCTTGTGTTATTTCATAGCAAGCGCTGCGAACCCGCACAGACTGATACATGTACACCCGCAGCGCAAGATTTCATTCTCTCTCTATGAACTGAAGTCTGATACTGTCTTGCGTCCTGCGCCACAGAGTCATACCAAAGTGAAGAATGGCGAGCTTGGAATGTTCGCTGACCGGAAGTACATACGATGGCGCGGCGCTCCATAGCACACGAGCTGCCCTCTTCTTGTCTTCTCATTTTGCGCACTCCCTTTCGCCTTTCATTGTGCCTTCATTAGTCAGCTTTATGGAGTGTGAGGTTTTCACGTGCTTTTGCTCTTCCCTGCGTCCTACGTGCCCGCCACATCCTCATTTTTTTTCGGGCTGTTTGCTTTGTCGTTTATTGTTTTTCTTTTCTCTCGGAACACCACACGACTTAACTTGAAAATGAAGCGTTCGCGACATTTATAAAGGAACATTATATTTGAATTTTATGATGCGAAATAGATTTTCATTCATTAAGTCTCGGAAGAATTGAAATGCACTATAGTGCAGTTGTTTGACTCGTACTTAACTAATGCTTCCCAATGCTGCTACAATAAAAACGAAAGAAAAGCAATAACCTCCCAGTTGTGGTGATGGCCTCAGTGCGAGCGCTCTTCTTCGATTCGAGTGCGCCAAAATGCGCCATGTTCACTCGAGTCTAATAAAAAATTTGTCGAGTGCCATGATCCCGAAAGAGTCTACACGAGTAGCCCTTGGCATAGCTTTCTTATAGTGAGTTTAATTTATTGAAGAGGGTGATCTGGGATGCTGCTTCTTTTAAACAGATTATTCAACGCTCGATTACAGGCTGAGTAGACAGAATGAAAGCGTGCTTGCCACAGCCGGACTTCTGATCTCAGTGTAGAGTCGTGAAGTGTAGATACGCAAGAAAAAACAACGCGCAAGGAAATAAATAAATACATAAAAGCAATGAGTATTTAAGAGTTAAACAAATATTACAAAGCGCCATGACAAAGAAGCCGTCTGTAGTGGTCCACGGGCACAGCTTTCTCGTCTTGAGTTCTTGTTTGCTTTTGAAAATAATGTCTTCTCAACTAACTTTATACCGGCTTAGCACATCTCGGATCTGTGCATCTTGAAACCAACCAGAAAACTGGCCTATTGGGCTTCCACAGTGTTCCAGCGAGTCCAAGAAGCCCCTAAGATTAGGCTTGAACGAGAGAAGCGAGAGTCTCAGTGTAGGTGAAACAACAATATCAGTGTATATGGGAAATTCCATAAGCAGGTTTTCTCACACACCTAGTTTGACCTAACCACAATGGCGGAGTTCGAGATATAATCTTAATGAAGGTGTCTAAATTCGTGCTGCTCACACAATTTCTGCAGCCTCCCGTCGCTCGCTCAATCAAAACTTTGGAAACGCGTGTCTCAAGTTTAACAATGCCACTAGCTGCAAAACTTGGTTGTTGCAATTCAGCTGTGTAGAAAAGCCTGCTTACGGAATCTCGCATATCCCCCAAACAGCCCACAACTTACCACAACACACTATACTACAGTAGAGAGTGACCGCCGCAGAAAAGATATGTCGAGGCGAAGCCGCCGTATGGCACTATTTTGTAAAGTGGAGTGAGTACACTTCGAATGGCCAGGGCTCGCGCGAGGCAATGATGTTTGGAAGGCGGCTTCGAAGGCGCTTACAAGAAAGGGTAATTAGTGGCAAAGTAGGTAAAATTAACGGTACAGGCTGTAATTAGCGCCAACATAGTCGAAAATTGTCATCACACACTTGTCCAGTAAAGGGTGCACCGCCACGGCTATAGGCATGCTGAGGCAAAGCCGCCCTATGGCACACTTTTGGAAAGGGAAATGAATTTGCTTGGCATAAGCAGTGCTCGCGTGAGGCAATGGTGACTGGAAGCCGGCTTCCGCGGCGTTAACGTCAGGCGAAAATCAGCAGCAGAGCAAGGAAAATTAGTGGTATGGGTCTTATTAGAAACAAAGCATTAAAAAATAACCCACTTTGCACTGTAAAGGGCGCGCTGCCTGTAAAGGGTGCACTGCCGTAGCTGTAGACATGCTGAGGCAAAGCCGCCGTAGGGACCACTTATGGCAAGTCAAGTGAGTTTGATTGGTGAAACCAGGGCTCGCGCTAGGCAATGTTGCCTGGAAGCCAGCTTCGACAACGTTGACTGGAAGCAAAAATCAGTAGCATAGTAGGTAATATTATTGGTGCGGGTGTATTTACCGCTAATATGGTTGCAAATCAACCACACTGAGTTATAGGCTGCACTATGTCCGGTATCGACTAACCTGGCTAAATAAAAGAAACAAATAAAGGATCCATCAAGTTGTTGACTCTAAAGAAGACTCGGTCGGCTTAGATACACGTAAAATACGGTATGAATACCATACAAAATTAGCAACGAATGATGCTAAAGAGAAACAGAAAGAGACCAAATTATGCATTTAATTTCAAATCAAGTGAACAACCATGTTAGTCGACTTTCTCTTCCTTAGCGGCATGGTCACTAGGTAACCCTTTTTCTTTTCGCAGAGTAATTCAAAGTACCTTTATTATAGACGACAAAATCTCGTTCATAACATCATCTTCTTCGCGTAGAAAACCAAAATGTATATTTAAAGTAATTCATTCCTTGTCGGCCAGGACATGCCTAAGTGGAAAAAGGAACGTGCATGTTTTGTTCACATCGATAAACCTTAACCAATGGCTTCGGAACTTCGCTGCGAGTGTCTGAATTGCAATGTTACACGTACATAATTCTGTTTTCTTTCGCTGAGTGTTTTTCACTGGTTTAGCAATGTTATGAAAACATCACTCCGCGCGAGGCTCGCTTCATGTATCAGAACTTGCATGATGTTATCGCCTTTTGTACACGTGAAAGAGCCTTGCCTAATCAAATTGTGTCATGTTGCGATTAGTGTTGTGCTTTCTTGTATGTACGCGAGCAACACTGATGAGTCTGGATTATAAAAGTACGGGTCCGGGACTATATGCTCTGAGATTAAATTAACATTTTATGTGTTTTACATCTTCCTTCTGTTCTCACCGGCACCCACCATGATCCTCTTTATTTCCCTTGCCCGAGCACAACGTAGCTGCGCAGAGAAATGTGCCTTACGCCGACTTTTACGTCCTCTGTACTATTAATCCTCTCTCTCTCTCTCTCTCTAGAATATGCAGTAATAACGTGGTGAAAAATATCCTTGGAGGGGTTTCCATCCACTGGTGCTTACCTTATCTCCAAAAATAAGCGTAATCTATTTTGCATATTTATCCTTTCCTTTATGCTTCTCGCCTGGTACTGACAGATCACTAAACACATGCTCATTCTCAGCGTAACATAGCGTTGCTTACATGAGAGTAGCCAGCGCCGAGCTTTCACTAAAGGAAACGCAAGCAGGACAGATGAAGAATATTGTTTTGGGACAAAGATACACTCCAAAAGATGCAAACATTTTTAAAGTTAACGGTCATAGGTAAGAAAGAAAGCAGTAAGCGTGAGAGTATGCTATTCTCCCGGAACTTGGCATTAACGCCAAGTATAGCATATATTCAGTGGAACAGCTAATGCATTCTTTACGCAAATCATAAGTCTTTGTCGGCAGCTTTTACGCTTTTCGAGGTTCTTTATATTGGTTCATGCCACGATATGCAAGAACGCATAAATAAGGAACTTCATAGAAATTATATCTGTCCTTGATTACTACGCCGACGCGTTACATGTTATTACTTTGATGTTCTAAGAAGGCATCTTATTTTACGATTTGAAATTGATGAGGATATAAAACTATAACATAACGACACGATACTTTAGTTTCAATAAGTAGGTTGTCACGGTTTTGTTTTTGTTTTGTTTTTCATTAGAGGGGGCGTGCTGTCATACTAAACTGAATGCGAAGCTGAGGCTAATGTAAGAGCGGGTTCGCTAGAGGCCTTGACAAATGACATGCCAGATATATTTTCTAGACTACGGCAACATTTATCTGGCGCTTCTGCTTGCGAGAGTGTGTCGCATGGTGACCGTCAATTTTAAGATGCAACCAATATTCAACACGCTGTATGTTGTGGCTGTTCACTGACATGTTGCTTTACTTTTGTTCATGTCGTCTTCTGTCGCTGCAATGCCGATTTGCGGCTAATATCTGAGAGACATCCATTAATTGCCAACAAAGTACATTTTCCTCATGCTCTACTTCTGGAAATGTCTTTCAAGGCAGGCTTCAGAAGTTTCGCCAATGCGGAAAAGTAGAAAAATATATATAAGTGAGCGATGCCTTCACCAACTTTACGTGTGACATTCGTTCCTTCATGGTAGAGGTACCAGTATTACAAGCTTGTCATAACTTGTTGATCCAAAATAAAGTTCAGCTTAGTTGACGAATTCCTGAGGAAAACGCGCTTTTTTAACTATGAATGCATTTTCCTTTTTCGCGGCAAGTAAGGGCTTGCTACTGTATTGCGCAAGTAATCAACGATGGAGCTTGATATCAGTTATGGAGTTATTAGTGATTAGATATGCAGCTGTGTAACATTAATATGTCTTTGTTTTCGAAAACTGCTATCAATTTGGTAATGAGAGGATGTCCCTTTATTTATATTTTGCCGCTGTTGATAATTTCGGAGTTAGCATAGAATCTTTATTTTAGTATCTCCCTCACTTAATGAGTGTCTGCTGCTTAGTTATCAACGAATAAGAGTGTAATGCGATATATTTGGACGCACACTGTTGATTAGGGCTGATCATATGGGAGGAAGTGAGTGCATTGATGAATTAAACGATGACCTTGGCGCCTTTCTACCAGAGTACTGCGTACGCAGCTTTCTATTACGCCAGACAACATATCCGTGCACTCTGAACGTATATACTTCTTCGCCTGCGACCGAGACATAACATAAACTCGTCATTAGTGATATAATGTGCAACACAGCGGCTGTCTTATTGTAAAGCGTTCTTTGACTCATTCCGGGCATTTTGCGCCGGATACACATACTTTCAGACGTTCGGCGCGGGCGTGGCTGCTATTTTTTCGCTTACTTCCTTCCGGACATCTAACGCATTGCCTACAGAATCGGCCTACATTACTCCCACAATGCAGGCAACCAAAAAAAAAGGGGGGGGGGGGCTGTGGCGTTTTACAGAACAACATATCAGCAATAGAAAACTCTTACAGCCACCGTTTCTCTTTTTGTCTCCACCGTCTTTGGCGAAAACAATTTTAACGGTTTCATCATTCTTTGAAACCTTCACGTAGTTTTATAGGACTATGCTTCTGCATATCTGAAGCATTGGCTCCCTGTCCGTTTTACCGCAAGCATGGGTCTCTGCGTAGTCCATGTTCTAATGGGTAGGAGTATTTGGCTAGTGCACTGAGGGAATCCGGCTCAAAACCAACCATCGGACCAACTTGTGTGACTGGGTGCGCATGTTAATTATGGGCCCCTTTTCAGTGAATATCTTTGGCACCATACTGGATCACTGATATTTGCTACTGGGTGTGTGCCGCTCTTCAATAAATATTTGGCGCCAATGTGGGTCACTGGGTGTCATTAAGTGGGTGCCCCTCTTCAGCAAAACACGTGATGCTAACTTCGGTCTCTAGTGCTGGGCAGAATAAAACTCATGTCGGCTGTATTCAGACAATCTTGTCTGTGTATGTAATAACACATGCGCCACTCACGGATTCCGCGGTGTCACCGCTAGATGGTGCATTCTGTCCAGAAGGAAACAATAAAGAAGAGCCTGGCTGCGAATTTAAAGTTGCTAGTAAGTACAACGCGGCGTGTTATTTCCTGAGGCGCCCGACGTTTGTGCGCAGGCGCGACTAAGAGCGGGCGCGAGAGCGAAAATCTGAGGGCTTTTGCTCCTTGATTATAGGACTTTGCCTAGGTAGGAAAAGCTGCTTAGTTCATGTTGTATGCGTTTTTCCCTAGACGTGCCGGCATTGCTGGGTGGGGTCGAGTTTACGCTCCGGGGCTGTATGACGCCGCGGTGAACCAGGTGCAGCAGTGGACACTGACGCCCCGTTGGGGATCGCTGTGTCTAAAGGTGCGTGGAATGCATGCGAATCCCAGAATCTAATAGAAAGTCGAACAGACTTTTTCACGTCTGCGGTGCTCCTCCTTGGTCACTCATGCCGAATTGTACCTTTCTCGCGCTTTTCGGCCCTGTACCTCCAAAAAAACATTACTGATTTCACCGGAGAATCAGTCGGTGCCGTAGTAGAGGCCAGGCCTGCTCTCCTGGAGCAGTATGTTCGCCTATGCCAGGCTTTTCGTATGACGCTGTCCGTGACTCTTCAGGACCATGTTTCAATGGTCCCCTTTGAGTGAAATAAACGTATTCGTGCACAAACATGTGCGAAAATTGGTCGACGGAAGCCGCGGAGGTAGCACAATGGAAGCAAACCAGGTGCGTCCGGCGTATCTTTAGAAACAGTGATCACCATATGGGGCCTCATTGCCCAGTGCCTCACCTGGTTCGCCACGCCGGCAGCCAGCATCATAGCATGAACAAACTCACGCATGGACAGGCAAAGTAAGATATTCAAGAAGTAAAAGGCCCCCACATTTTCTCTCTCACACCCACAAAGAACCACCGTCACTTTCATCAGCGTGTGAGGAACTTCCGCTGGGGAACTTCGTCGATTTACCCACTATATTGATGGACTCTTGTATTCAACTACGACGTGCACACATGCTCTAGATGGGGTTAAGGTAGTTGTAGGAATGGTGCGGTGTAGTATAAAGATGATTTTTCTCCCCTAATTCAAACAGCCCGAAAGGCAGCAGACAATGACTTTCCCAAGATAGGCGTTTATTGATCTATCTATCGCCGAGAGAAAGAAATCACCGCAAGGGAGCTAAGCAAACACATTCGACCGAGGAACGAAATAGACCAAGACAAAAACGCGCGTGCGCCGCGGTCTTCTTCCTTCTCCGTGCACCCGCATTAAAGGAAGGACTTTGTAGAGAAAAATGACTCTGGCTCACGAAAAAGAGCTCCTGGTTTCGTGTCACCAGTGGCTGGGTAGGCAGCACTTTATTTTTCATGGTGGTGTGGAAAGAGCTGCTCACGTTTAGTACACGTGCACATTTAGGCCTATTTTCTGCAAAACGTATTGCGTACGTATATTGTGCGATAGCATGTCCGAACTGCAAGATGGGGGAGAAGCCGTCTCTCGGGAAAGCTCATGGAACCCTGAGCACCAGCACAGAGAGCAGGGTGGGGTGGCTGCACGCCTCGCCGAGATACCGGGCAGCCAAAGCTGACTGCAGCGTGCGTCTCTAGGCTACGGGATTAGAACACCGGGAGATCAATCGCCGCATGGTCATCTGTCATGGGGTGTAAAAAAGGAGGGCTGCGTTTGCGCCCTATCTTGCTGAGATTTTCTAGGGGTGCCCGGAGGTTTGTCAAACTTGAAGTATCCCCGCCGTACATTACATTACCAGAACATCAGCTGGCGCTCCTCGCTTCTCCACCGATTCACTTTTGCTTCTCCTTCTGACCAAGAAAATGCCTTTCGCCCAATGTCGGGAGGCGATTCATACTCGCCAGTCTTTCAACTGATGGCGCCTCTTTGAACGTCGTTTACTTATTTTCTACAGTTGAACAGCTGTAGCTGCGGTTTTGCTTAGGTGGTAGGTTGTATCGTTCTAAGGGGGGCAGTATTTCATTTAAGTAGGGAACTGCGTGGGATTCGAATAAATATTCATGTTTGTGGAAAGGTTTTTTCTGTGGATGAAAGTTTTTCTCTACGTACAAAATGACGATGCTCTGTCATGAGCGAATGGGGCAACATTATATTCTGTTAGAAGTCATGGTTTAATTTCAAGTGGGATGCGAGATGAGAGGCCTCCTATGCCACGGAGTGACTATTTGAAAAAGGTCATTATTTGCGGGGTCCCCAAACGAGCTCTATGATTTGGGGGTCGCAGCCACCGGTTCGAAAAGACGTACTTGCGTTCACTGGAAAGAAACCTACAGATACAGTAAATACAGTGCCATAAAAATAGCGGTCAGCAATATAAGGACAAATAGGCGTTCTTTATTGCTTAGTACATCGCCACGCGAGGCATAAATATTCTCAAGGCCAGAGTCATCATCAGGACTTTCAATATCTAGGACATTCATCTACAACTTTCCACATTTAAATGAAGGACGACTATATTGCTAATTTCTTTCTGCAGTGTGAACATCAAAACTGTTGCGCTTTACTTGTCGAACAGAAAGCGATCATTTTGGAAACCGACTTATGCAGGTATTCATGTAACAGAGGTAGCAAACTGCATGAACTCAATAGAAATCTTTGTCAAAGTTGTGAAAGTGGATTAGCGAAGGTTCATAGTTGGATGTTGACCTGACTGCATATGCCAGAAACAGTGAAGTCACCTGCATTTACTTTTTCGTAAATCCTTTTATAATACCTACAATCGACTATCACGATGGAGCATCCACGATCCACGATAACCGCCGTCAAAATATTAGGATTCCCACTACGATAATTTTTTGTTAACATTAGGAGGCCGAATTAAATTTCACATTTGATTAAAAGTGTGACAGAGCTACTGGCCCTCTATTATCATTCCGTATGCAGGAACGGAAGCTCCAACCCAGAGTATCTCGCCTACACTGATCGCGGAAGGACAATGACAAGTTCGGAAGCAACTGGTTTATTAAATACCCGAGTTACGGGAACATGCATTTAGAAATGAATAGTCGTGCTGAGAAATGAGTGTAGTGTCCGAGGAGGAAGCATTCTTGTTGGTAAATAAAATAACCATATTGATCATTATTCCCCGGCATTTCTTTTTTTCGTGAAATGGTTACGGTGGGCAGGCTGTGTTCCGTGACTTCATTGGTTTGGACACCGCAACAACAGCGCCTATATTTTTTTTATCATAGAACCTTTGTCATTGCTTATGTGTAGGAAAGCGTGCATATTCGTAGAAGGATTATCCCTTCAGTTATAAAGTCAATACAACTCTCATTATTCTTAAACCTAATCTGAAATTAAGTTTGCCGCAAAGCATTTGGCCGCAAAGTATACGAGTAAAGGGAATACCGTATTGGAAGTAAGATTAGTGTACCTCTCACTATTTTTAGAATTAATCTTAAGATATAGTTGCTGCAAAGTGTTACGCACACGTCTACTAAGCATAAAAATAATTTGCAGGCCTTAATATAATATAGATGTAACTGATCACACACTGAACGATCTCTCTCAAAATCGACCGCTATCACACGGTGTAGTCTAAATTTTCGCAGAGGCTAGTGATTGATAAAGGAGTGTTAAAAAACTGGACAACGATTTCACAGTTGATCAAAACGGAACGGCAGCTTGCCATATATAAGTACGTCCATAATACAGCACCATCAGTTCCGCCTCTTGAAACTCCTCATTAGAGGTCACAACGCTTGTGCCATCGGTTCAGTTTCATGCGCATCTACGGAAAGAATGATTCATTTAACTACTCCGCTCTTCCAAGAGACATTCGCCATTGGAACGGCCTTCCTAACACCATCGCTTATGAGAGCGACGAAGAAAATTTCCGGCGTCTTTTAACAATGCATTTTTGAAACTCTGAATCACCTAGACTGCTATTTTTTTTCTTTCCTTTCCGGTTATTAATGTGCTACTATTCCTTTGGTACAGTTTTGATAGGCAATTATGTCCCGCTCGCTCTGTAACTTTATTGATTATATTTTACTGTGTGAAAGTTAAGAGTTCAGTGACCTCTCGCGTTCAAAAGCATTCGGTTTGTCCATTGTACGATCGTAACACGATATTACTGTAGGTTAACGCATTTCTTACGCGATATTTTTTGTATATGTATTCACAGATGGCATTCTAATTATTCTGTATTATTATCCTTAAGTGTACTCTCCCCCCTTACACAATGCCTCTAGAGGCCTGTAAGGTATCTTTAAATAAATAAGTAAATAATTAAATAAATAACTATAAAGGTTCTTGTCAAACTTCCTTATACTTCCAGGATTTTTCATTTTCTCTGTTGTTTCCTTAAGATAATCGTAGATCTGATCAGTCTCTTCTTCAGGAACAGATGTAGATTGTGCGATGTCTTGCAGAGTGACACATCTGCATGCGCAGCCATTCGCCAATTGTCCCTTGTGTCATGACATGTTACTGTGCAGAAAGGCGTGACGCGTGCTCTATATATTGTCTAGAGGCCCCCGAAAATAAAGCGAAGGAATGAACTCTACTCTTGATTTTAAGCTGCAGTAGCAACAATAACCTAAACCCAAATGGTGCAGAAGCCCGCGTAAACACAAGAGGACAAGCTGTGATTTAGGTAGAATGCTCACTCTGAGAAAAACTTAATCCCACTTTTGCGCATCGGTCTTACAGGGGTACTGCAGATGTGCGACGGAGAGGGATTTTATTTATTTACTTATATATTTATTTATTCGTTTATTTATTTTATTTATACCCTCACGGCTATATGTATTGGAGAGTGTAGGGGTAAAAAGGAAAAACCCTAACAAAGGCACAAGGGTTGAGGCATGGGCGAGTTGGTATTGCATTCTAATACTGGTACAGCGCAACATAAAAAGAAAGAAACAAGCCGAGTCAGTTAGATGATCGTTTCATCTGGCCGGCTCAGCTTGTTTCTTTTTTTATAAATTGCGCTGTAGCAGTTTTAGAAAACACAGGCATAACTGTACGTGACTGAAGAAAGATACAATAGGCTTTGTAGTTATACAATGTAATCTAAGGCATTTTTTGATGAGATGATGGTCCTTGATAGTGACTATATCTGCGCGAAGGCAATTTCATTCTATGGAAGTCCGGCGTAGGAATGACTGTAAGAAAGCGTTAGTTTTGCACAGGATTGTACCAGCTTTATGGGGGCAGCCTAATCGAGTCGAAACGAAATGCGGGGGCAAGATAAGCTGCTGGTTTCGGAGTTGGGGATGTTGATGTAGCGAGTGGAAAATGCTCAAACAAAGTATTTTACTGTGCGATAACACAAATGTAAAGTCGTGGCTTTTTTTTTCACGTCAGTTATGCCAGCTGTTCCGTTTTAATTACCGGGGAGGAAGCGGGCGAACTTATTGTGTGGGATTCATAATGAGTGGAATAATTTGCTGTATTATGGGTGCCATATCGAAACAGTGTGTTCAAATTTTGAACACATCACTGCTGTTTACATTACAAGTTTTGCCGAAGAAGATGCTAGTGAGAAGTTACGACAGAAGTATCCTAGCATTCTATTAGCACTTTTAATTATGTGAAAGATGCGCACGGCCCAAGTAAGTTTATTTGTAATGTGAATAATGAGGTATTTATAAGAATAAGAAGACTGTAAGAAGGTGTTGCTGAATAAATAAGTGGGTGCTAAATCTGATGTCATTGATATACGCATATGTCTACATTTCTTAATATTGAGATCCATGCACCACGTATTAAGTATGCCCCAGTCGTTAACAGCGCTAAGATCAGACCAAAGAGTATTTATGTCTTCTGTGCACGTCACATTGCGGGGAATTACGTAGTCGTCAGTAAAAAGGTTAATATCGGAGAAGACATACGCAGGCAATTAATTAATTTGAAGGAGCAAAAATAAGACGTTGAGTACTATTACATTGAGGTACTCCAGATCGTACGGCAATCCCTTCAGATCATTTGTTATTAGCTTTAACGAACTGCGAATCGTTGGACAGAAAGCGAGCCAAGTTGGAAGTTTAGAATCGGTGTGAAGGCACTGCATTTTGTGCTATAGTAGTCTTGTGGCATACCTTAATAAATGCCTTCGAAAAGTCTAAAGATACACATTGAAATAACGAAGAATGATCAAGGATGGCTTTCAAGTTATGAATACAGCATTATTGCGGCGCGTGGTAGCGTTTAGACTATGAATCCTCCTGGCGTAGGAATGAGTACGTCCTGGAGTAGAAGCGAAAGAAAAGGGTTGATTTTACGTTATTCCCACTGGCTCCAGATATCGAAGCCCACTCCATGTAAGAGCGCTTTAAATGTATCAGCTCACTACATGTCTGAGCACGCATCACGAAACGTCAGCACATGTCAGGACACACTCACTGCACCAAAGGAGTCCGCTTTTAGAACAGCCGTCTTCCCTAGGTGACTAGACAATGGAATCTGATGACTCTGTCTCCGCCAATCATAATCGTGTAACCGTTCGCAAAGTGCCACCCATGCTCTCGCAACGTTCCACGGGAGTCTGCCTCCAATGTTGCGCGATCGCCCCCGCATTCGAGGCAATCACGTGGTAATTTGGGAAGCTGAGGTCGACGCAGTTCTAACGGAAGTCCTCGACGTTGGCCCTTTGCATGAATTAGTGGTCAGGTTGTCGGGCTAAGGAGACTGGCTTTCACGGTCGTTACAGCTTACGGAGTGCGGTGGCCGTTGTAGCATTGAAGTCAGCTTCTTTAGTTGCGCGTAACAGTCGGTATCGGGCCCTGTCATCGTCTGGGCGGGCGCTGATGAAAGGGCTGCCGCGTGGGGAGCATACAAAGAATGCGCACCACCGATTTGGGGCGTAACAGCTTGTAAGATGAGTTTCGAATGATTCGAATTTTGCAAAGAAAGAAAAAGTTAGAGAAAGTTAGCAAGGCTTGAAAACCGGATGTGTTCTAATATTCTGCATGATATACTGGCAAGTGAAAAAGGTATCTTGTTTAAAGGGGAGTGCATATTACCTGCTTTTACGAGTTGTATCATCTTGTCGACCTTCTAGTCTGCAGGAAATGAAGTGAGTGCTGGAATATTTTGGTTAAAGGGTGCGCACTTGAAGAACACAACAGGAAATTTTCAGTCTGTCGTATTTTGGGACGTTGTTTCGGTCGTTCTGTTGTCTGTAGTTCTGTTGTCTGCAGTTCTGTTGTGTGTAGTTCTGTTGTCTGACGTTCTGTTGTCTGTAGTGTGACGTCCTGTAGTCGAAAGTTGTGTAGTTCCTGATCAATATTTAATTAAAAATTGACAGAGACCTATTTAAGGATATGTAAATTTATTACCACAAAAAAAGAAAAATATAAAAGTAAGAAAAAGAACACTTTCCGCCCCGGATTCAAACTAGGGACCTGAGGATCACGAGCCCAGCATCTTACCACTACATCACGCCGAATTTTTTTTCGTTATTGCATGGAATTACCGATAGTGTCAAACCATTGCAGTTACATTACATATGAACATACATGAGAAACAACTTCACACATAATAGGAAGTCCAATGACAGTTCAAAATTCTGGCAAACAAACACAAGCGTCCAGACGTGAAATCCATTCGGGTACGGGATCACATGTAGCCACCACACCACGGACTTGAGCAGTCTCTTCTCGGGAGATAATCTTGTCGAGCGAGGTGGCTTGTCATGTCTGTCGATCATTCGACTTCTTCATAATGAATAAAGTCCTAATAACATAAACAAATCGCACGGTGTATTACTGGCTGTCTTCTTGAAAGGAAGGAACCGGATACCATAATGTGTGAGAGGAAAGCCTTTTTGATAGTTCTTTGTAATATGGTCCCAGAAAAGAAATTCGTCACGACAAAGTATAAAGCAATGTTCTATTGTCTGGGGTTGATTGCAAAGTCTACAATTTGTGTTTAAGGGTACATACAGTCCTTTTTCCTGAAGCCACGTTTTAACTGCTAGTGTGGAGGTGTGCAGCTTAACGAAAAACGTTTTCGCTGCTGCGCAATGCGCATTCTACGGACACGGCAAAGAACATCTTGACCAAATAGAGACAGATACGGCTTTCGGTACAGAGGTTCAGGGAAAGGGTTATCTATAAGTGCTACATTTAGCGATGTGGGATTAACGGTAAACAAAAATTCAAGGGTGAATCTGGCTTTTAAGAATGAAATAGTGTCGACAAGTTCCTTTAGGAAGCCCCATAACGGTAGTTCTTGAGCAAAGTTTGTCGTGACAAAAAGAAAAGGGAGGTGTGACGCAAGACGTGCTCGACTAATTGCGAGATGGAATGGATGACGGACATTTATAAGGTAAAATAAGCGCATGACCAATTGTCGCACAAACAAATGCACAAGACCCCGGCCGAACATGTCTCTCAGAGTACATTTTGGCTACGTCAACAGTAAAAATCACTGTCTGCGTTGCTGTTTACATTTACATTTTAAAAGCCAAAATGCGCTTTCGCTCCACTGCGTCAACTGCATGCTGCATCTCTAAAAAAGCAAAAGTGTTGTTGCCATCGACAGGTACATTGTGGAGTGCTAGAACATCGATTTTGCTGTAACAATATCCATATTGAATAAGAAATTCAGAAACAGACAACGGCGACCGGGACACTGTTAGGGTTGTTATTGCTAATTTCGACAGTGGCGTCTCGCTCTTTACACTTTCGAGCGCGCATATAATTCGCGTGTTCAATGCAAAATAGCTACATAAACACTCGTGGATGTAGCATACTTCTGACAGCATACTGGCTTCTCACGGCAGCGCTGTACTAGATCAATGAGATCCGAACGAGACAGCTTTCCACGCAACTTTGTGGAACAACCCAAAACTTCTTTTCCGCTTCGCATAAGCTTGCGCAATATTTCTGGGAAATTAACTAATGTGCCAGTGTAACCGCTCAAGTAAGTCCACAGGCCTGCGTGCCACATCTTACCAAATAAAACAAAACGGATACGCAGCTATTCCCGCAGATAGAATGATTTTGATCAGCGGCCGATCTTGAGGAGGACTGTTGGGCGTTGCTGGTGCCGCGTCGTCACGGCACAGTTATAACAATTGGCCACGTCGACTTTAATACCGGTCTCGGTGCTATCAGCATTGACGGCTTCAGAGAAGCACGATTGAATACCGCTCAAGAGAAAAGTATAGTGTACACCACTGATGCGAAACTGACATACAATTTTAAAGGGCCGCGACGAAAATCGCTTCTGTTGTGGCTTCATAACTCTTGGCCGTCGCGACCGAATGTTTTTGTTGCGACGTCAGAATTGCTGTCGTAACGTCAGAATCGCTGTCACGATAGAAAGCTGTTGTACCGACTCCAGAACCCTTGTTGTCGCGACAGAACTTTTCTGTTGAGACTTCAGAACTCTTGGTCTTCACTACACAATGCTTCTGGTGTGACATCAGAATTTCTGTCGTAACGTCAGAAATGTCTGTTGCAACTACAGAGGCGTTAGGAACTTCTGTCGTACAACAGAAATTTCTGTAGTTGTGACATGAATTTCTGTTAACTTTTTCAACAGGTGCAAATGAATGAATATTGAACTGTGTTCATCAACAACTTGGAATTAAGGTGAAGAGAAGATGAAAATTTTAAATTTCTGATTAAATTTTTGTCACCACTACAGTTTATGAATATAGGAAATATTAAAAAGTAATTGTAGTCCTAAATACTTATGATGATGAATTAGCGCCCATAGAAAAGGTGTGTAAAGATCCTTAATTAGTCAAAAATAATGTTCAGTTGAAGTCATCGACAAAACGCGCTGTGATATTGACCTTCATATTTTAAAACATACCAGGACGTATGGGAGTTAGAGTTCAGCATGGTTGGCCATGTGTTTTGTAAGAAAAATGGCTTGGCGCTGCTGAGCGAAGTTATATGTGTGGTAGCGCGTACAGTGCTACAGCGCATACGAGCATTCTTGTAAAGACGACAATTTATATTTTACAACCATTTCAGGAGCACTGTATACCCTGGGGCCTTTCCAATGGGGGTAATGCGGCGAAAAGGAATGTATTTCTTTGTCAATTCACTGATTTTGGACTTAAACATGCGCCAGGTAGCTCATTCACTGCTCATCGAAACCTTGAAGGAAAGTATCAAACATACGGCAAGCTCTCGGTTAATGCCCTCTAACTTTTAGTTTCTGTAGTCTCTAATAATTTTTGTCTGTCGAAATTTCGAGGTCGCAAAACGTTAATGTCTAGTGTACATAGCTATTGATTGTTTTAACCAAACATTTAAAAAATGTTAGAAGCAATATCAGGTCAAGAGGACAGCGCTAAATTTTATGTGTGAGATACCAGTACTGTTATCCTGCTGGGTTGCCTAATTACTTCAGTTATGGAAAGTGCGGAACACACGTCTATAAAATCACGCAGGAGGGGAGAAGGAGGGTTATTAATAATAGAATCGCAATTTCATGCGACGTTCGGAATATTGAAGTCGTGTAGCAAGTGTGCTTGGAAGCTTGGATATTTCGATGCGACTACGTTGGTAACGTGATGCAGTTGGTGAATAAATTCACGGCTATAATGAGGGCGGTAACAAACTCAGACAACAATTTTCTGATTATTAAACTTAATCGTGACCTATGGAAGCTCATGATTGGTTGTTATTTCCATGAGACTAGATGAATCGCATCAGTAGAGCACAAAGCGATTCATGTGTGGAAATACTTCACAGTATCGAATTTCGGAATGGAACCAGATTTCGGTCGGCGCAGCGGTCTCCGTGTTGCAACCGTCACTAGCGGAGGTGAAGGCATCACGTTTATCAATTATGTTTCTGATAGCTAAGATTAGGACTAGGATGAGTAATAAAATATGTCTAATTCTGCTTGCGCCCATCTATGTAGCGACATGTGGGGTACTGGGGGCTGAACTACTGTTTGGTTGTACCTGCGATGAACTACACGTTAGGTGGATAACGGCTTTTTGGGGATGCGTGTTTTATCGCCGCGTCAGTTGCCGCGAAACATATGTATTGCTTTTTGTTATTGAATATATCGTGAATTGTCGTGCCTTTGCTAGGATTAGTTTCTAGCGAACTTATCGTAGGCTTTTTACGCCTGTGATCTGCGGATGGAGAAAAAGCCTCCCTAACGCTTATGTCTTGTTCATTCGGTTTCGCACGTGAAGAAAGCGCTTGTTCCCTTATTTTGCAGTTGCAAACTTCATGAATAAAGGACTGCTATTTTTCGGCACATAGCCACTGACGATACGCACGTCCAATAGCATCGTCAGAAATCCTAGCAATTATTTCGCTTGCCCGTCCCTCAACTTGTGCTTCTGATTGCGCCCAGGATTTACGAGAATGGAGGATAATCTGAAAGAAGGTGTTATTTCGCCTTGAATGATAAACTTCGTCGAGGCGTGACTGCACATAATCGTGCTGCGTTTTCACTCTTTCTGTGGTCTTCGAAAGGCTGACCTTGTCTTCCTCGACGCGATTAAGTGTCTTCGAATTTTCTTCTAGGTTATTTAATAATTGACGAATACTTCCTGTCTCGGTTTCACTGCTATCTTTGGCTAGCTTTTAGTATTTTAATATTGGCTGTAATCTCTGACTGACGTTTCGTTGATTGTAGAGATCGCGCCTGGAGGAGGAGGAGACAAAGGGGAGAAAAGGCAGGGAGGTTAGCCAGTGTAAGTACCGGCTGGCTACCCTGTGCTGGGGAAAGGGGTAAAGGGAATAAAAGGCAAAAAGAAGGAGAAGAGGAAAAAAAATGGAGGTTCATAAGGAGACATATAAGATATATTTTCTGTACAGTCTTTTATATTTTCAATGAAATTGTTCCCGCCTTAAATGTACAGCCTTTGCGGACCTTCTGTACATAGAACTGATTGATCGTGAAAGTATAGCGTGAATGTGTGCATTGTACTACATAAGTTCAGATCGTATAGCGTTCATGAACAAACAAGACGCACTCGGGACCTGTAGCTAAATTAGTATTTCGAAATAGCACCTTATTTTGCCGCTGAAATTGGAGAGGAGTGATCACGGTATCAATTATATTTTAAATGCCATGAATTCGCCTAGCTGTCTGTTCCTTAACTGCATAGCCTGTGGTGCGTCCTTATTCACGTTTATTATTAGTCATATTGTTGGCGGTGAGGGAGGGGGGCGTTGTAATGAGCTGCTTTCGCTTTCAACGACACGCATTCTGCGTAACGTGCCAACAGGCCGAATCGTTGCAGAGAGTATAGAACAAAGACCTAAAGCAAGACAGACGCCCATCAATAACATCAAAACTGAAAGTTCGAAAATGCCCCCACTGGCCCGGCAGGCACTGCTGCGGCCAAGTTCGGTAAACTGTTAAGGACGCCGACTTGGGGATTTCGCGCAGCTTACAAACGCGGTCTAAATATCCGACAATCAAGGGCCCCTGGTCACGAGGAGGCTGCGCTTTAACTAAGAGACTTGAAGCCACGTGCCACGAAGGAAATGACGCAGAGCCTTAGCGATGCGAAACGGAAACGTCGAATGTTTGCGTTTGCCTCTCAGTTTCTTCTGGCTGCATACGGGTCACGTACGTGGTCTGAATGTAGAGGGTGCCTCTTATACGGCACATTACATCGGTCCTTCTTTGAGCACTGGCACGCGATGTTGTTCATTTTTTTTTTTCTGTCATGAGTAAATGACTTCGATTGCTTTATGTGGTTCCTCCCGAATGGCAGACGGGAGTTCGCACGTGCGTCTCCACGCGGTGTTGATCACGTAAGCAAGCCTCCAATTTAAAAAAAAAAGTTGCAGTTTAGAAGAGAGTGGCAGCTAAATTCGAGTATGAGTACCGGGCACTGTTGCAACCGGAAGTGATAAGCTGTAGTTTTCGATTACTTCCCATTCCGCGCCCTTACCGTTCTTCAGCCTGTAACAGGCAAGCACTTCCAGCTCATTCGAGCTCTTTCGCCTTTGGCAAAAAAACCGAAACAACGAAGATTGAAACAGCCATAGGTGGAATGCAATAAAAATGGCTGGGAAAACAACATGAGGAAACCGCGCTCAGGCGACGCCTCTTTGCTCGGTGATGGTCTCTCTTAGTTTCGTTGTAGTAATTCCGCGGTGTCTTGACAGTCAATGTATGTCCATAACAAGTGCTTCTCAAAAGACATCATTTGTTACATGGGCTTAAATGGTTTCTTGGAAATTATCGGCGGTATTTGCTATGTTTTATAATATAAGGCTCCTTTCTCTCTAGAAGCACCCAAGGTGGCAAGCCTGGTTTATTATCATGGCGATGGAACTTTCACGCGTGCAGTTCGATTAGTGCTGCTCGTAATGGGATAACGCAAGTTCATTCTTGAAAGCAAGAGGAGTCGTCCTCGAGAGCCTATATTTGTTTCTTAATTTGATTGTTTAACTGCAGAGCTCTTGCGAAGTATTTAGAAGTTTCACGCGCTTGAGGCGACGTAGTCACAAATGCATTTGTGTGAGATGCAGGCTTGAATTGATCACCTGTGGGCGAATAAAGCGGCATTCAGGTGGGTGATAAATTGACCCTTTTCAGAGCTGAGTTCTCCTCGTGGGACGACAAATTCGTGCATTTTAGCGGCCAAGTGGTTAACGTAGAGAACACCGATGAATGGGTGGCGTTTTGCTGCGGCGCTTCAAACATCAAACATCCTCTTTTAGCGGGCCAGACAGTGGGGGTGCAGCCTGCCAGGCTAGCAGCCTCTCACATTGTGCTCGTCGGCAGCACCGAAATTACCACTACCTTCTCAGGTGCTTGACAATTTTGTTTAATTCGCTGTAGTTGTTTAATTCGCTGTAGACATGCAAATTTGTCTGGCATTCGCGCCCTATGAGTAATTGAGCAACGCAGCGATGATCTCACCTAATTCGGCCTGCGGCACACCACTACACCGCTATAGACAAATGTTTTGAGAAGCGTCCGGTGCGTTTGACATGTAACGATGGCTGTATTTTTGTGGTAGATGTAGAAGCAAACGCATCGCCTCTGAAGTGCCGCTTTCTGCTTCTAATTTGTATGACTGCTCAAACGTGGCGTCTCAGAAAACTTACTATAAAAATATCACATATTTCGTACACACTAAATATTTTGGGGAAGCATAATTCACACTGAACACGTCGAATGTCCTAAGCATTGATGCCGCATCCGCCTTATAGCTTGCGCAATGGAAAGTGCAGGCAAATATGCTTCACTTCTCTTTACTATAGATACCACACATATGGTTTATCACGAAGGTTGACCAAAAAGGCCGTCTGTTGGCACCTCTATTCCTAGTTTTTATTTATGCGCAGAATGCCCTGAACGTTGCCTGAACATAGTGGTGAAGCACACATACGGTATACTCTGAAGGTACGAAGGTTGCGCCTACAGCGTTGACATCTACTACAACGAATTAAACTACAAGCCCTAGACACGCCGTCTACGGCACGTCTATATGCAAACATGTTAGTCATTACTCGGAGAACTGTATAGTTAAGAAATGGCATTTGTGCCACCACCTACACGTTCTCTCTTCTTCGTGCTGCATACAATGGGATTATCTTTTTTTTTTGGATTAGGGCATATCTCCTCTTGCTTCAAAGCCAGCACGTTTAGCTATTGAAGCCCTTGTTATGCCCTACTTACAGGACAGCATATTGGCGAAACGGCATGTCTACAAAAAATTATTAGCCCTTTTTGCTCGGACAGCCATGTTGCTATGTGGTATCTGGAATGGTGAACGTTTGAGGCGGCCTGCCATCACGATTGCTGGATATGTGCATCTTCAAACTACTTGGAGCAAAACTTAGATATGCCTCATATACAATCTGCGCAATAACTTAAAATAAGATTGTAACTGTCCTGGTACGTTCACAAGGTTAACTGAGATAAGCGGATAGCTTCATACAATTAAAAAAATATATTTACAAACAGAAAGAGATTAATCAAATGCCTGCGTACATGTCTAATATGAAGGTTCGTGAAGGTACATTTGTGAGCTTCCTAGTAGTGGGAAGCCAGCGCAAGGTGGTCCCCTTTTGTGTAATTGCTACAGTAAAGCATCAAAAAAAGAAGAACAAGAGCAATGACGAACGCTCATTACCTCATTCATGTACGAAGGTGTGCCTTTTTTAAATTAAACTACTGCATGATTCTGTTGACATTCAATGACACAGGGAAGAAAATTTTATGTCGCGAATAACTTAGCGTGCATTCAGCGGCACTGAGAGCCCATTCCAATGTGCCATTGAGGAAAGGTGAGCAGACATAGCCTTGTAAACAGAGCTTGCCTCATATTCAGAAAAATGTGGGCAGGTATAGCTGTGCCAGTAGATCTTGCATGACACTGAACTAAGTCTAACGAAAGGGGCCCGCGCTGTATCCAAAACTAGGTCAGAATTATTTAGTTTATTACAGTTATCTATTTGAGGGAGTGATATTTCACGTGAGATTTGATCGTTGTGCTAGCTTGCAACAGGGCACTTGTTAGACAAGGGAGAGCAGTTGCATAATCTACAGTGAAGAATCGCAAGTTCTTCAATGTAGACGTTGCAAACGGTCTTCCATGCTAAATTTTTTAGGATGTACACAGCAAGCACAGGGATCGCCTAACACGTCAAATTACTGAGTAAACAATGCTCAGTTGGGCAGTGCTTTTGTAAGCACCCTATCGACATCTTTATTGGCAAATGAGTCAACATTCTTTATTATACACATCTATTGCAAAATATGACGTGCCATGAGAAATATTGCCCTTGATTTTTTGCCCAATAGATGCGCACACAGTCTGTCTGAAAGTCTTTTACTATGCGCAGCACCCCAATTTTGATATTCCTGCGTCAATATTGGTGTGTAATTAGCAAAGCGGCGAACTGGGCTAGTTGATGCACTGTTAGATTGGCAAAAACCAGCGCGAGCACACGAGATACGAAATGAAGAAGACGGCTCAGCCGTAACTTACAAATGAAAGAATGGCGCTTCAGTCACGAAATATACCTGCCGGCAGGCCACGTGTTGCATTCGCAGACTGTCATTGCAAGAGCGTATTTCTAATAATCCACCGTAGAATAATTACATTTCTTTATCAAAATGCGCATTATATTGGCAGATGGTACACCCATACCGCATGTCGACAAAATAAGAATTATGGAACCTGCAGGCAAATGACCATAACAGAGAGATGGTGGGAAGACTGCGTCTTCCGGTAGATGACACGATCGAACCCTTACGTAGCATCACGAATAGACTCAATTTTATGCCTGAACACTGCGCGATCCGTCTCGTGCAGGCGTACGCGATAAGCCGCATAACGTATGCTGCCCCCTACCAGAAGTGGATAGGGTTGGAAAAAAACAAGGTCGAGGGCATGATACGAAAGGCTTACAAGAGGGCGATCGGCGTTCCACTCAACGTGAGCACCGGCAAGCTTGTAGAGCTCGGACTTCACAACTTACTCTGACGAGTTAAGAACGTGCACCCGACGCACCACGTCGGGAGGCGCAACAAACGAGCAGGCGACATTCAAAAGAAGTTTGGCAACTGCAACGAAGCGGTGTACGTAGACGCCGCGCGCTATGGAGGAGGGAGAAGCGCACACGCGATCGCGGTTGTAGACCGCACGGGTAAGTGCATCGCGAACGCCACGGTGGCCACGGAACAAACGGAGGCGGCCAAATAAGCCGCGATAGCCCTAGCACTGGCCGCGGTGCCGAACGCTGCGATCGGTATCTGCGACTCGCAGGCGGCAATGCGCGGCTTCGTGCGCGGCCGCGTACGAAGCCGCGCACAAAGCCGCAGCCGCGGCCGCCACGAAGCGGCCGCGTAGCGGCCCTTCGTGACGACGGTGATTCGACATCGCCCTCGCAACCACAAAATTCCACGGTCTTCCTCCTCTAGACCCCTGTACACACCGACATCCCGCTCGCGGGCAACGAGGTGGCCCACGCCACGGCTCGAAGCCTCACACGCCGAGCCGCCGCAGATTATGTGGCCACCGCCTACGCCCCCGAGAGAGGGGAACCGGATCTACCGGATAGGGACACTACGACAGAAATGAAGAAAGAAGAATCACAATGGGCGTGGGGCGGTCGCCTGACGACGTTCAGAGACCTCATCTAACACTATAGACTCGAAAGACGCACATTCCCGCCACTACCCGATCAAATAAACATGAACGAGACCGTAACTTTACGCTTGCTCCAGACACACACCTACCGTAGCCCCGTAGTCTTACATCACTGCTACTCGGATTTATAGACAGCTGATGCGTGTAAAGCGTGCTGACACGAAGCAACGCTGTGACACATGCTCTGCGAATGTACTGAAACCACCTTCGCTCACGAAGCGTTCATAACCGCGGCCGTTAGCAGCGTACAGGAAGCATCGAGCTCGCTTCTTCCCGACGCCGGCCCAACTGTGGGGGCCTCCAGGGACCTTCTCCATCGGTTTCGCTGCCGCTGGGAGGCGGCTCTCAAAAGTTCAGAGTTGGAAGACCAGGTCTTAGCATGCCGGCTATCCGAAAATGCCGCCCGAGCCCAATGACTTCGAGCCGCCTCCTGAGGCCACCACAAGAAAAACTGTCGGACCATTCTTTTTGATAACGTTTCATCTTCCACTTTTTTATCAACCTGTAAGTTGATTTTAGCAACAGGCGGCCGAGTGTATGAACAGATTCCCTACATAAAGTTGTTGGTTGGAACTTCATGGTTCACACGGATTATCCCACCGTAAAGTTAAAAACTATTCAGAAGACGTAGCAACTAGTTGTAAGCATTTGCACTCAGTTCTTCTATGATATGGCCTGTGAAATAGGAAGTAAAACCAAACCCCGCGATTATATCAGTTCCATTAATGATCCGTCGAAAATCGCTTGCTTTTCAATTTATTGCTTAATAGCAAAGGCAATAAACGTCACTCACAGAGCTTATACGAGTTCCCGCTGATAAGCGCATCCAACTATGGTCTCAAAACTGTACTTAAAACTGACAGGAGTCAGTAAGTGTTCGCCTAAATGATGTAATGATGAATGTATTTCAGCTTCATTTTCGAAGATAGGACTTCTAAGCGGTGTTTCTATTCCTAAAAAAATTATAGACAATATAAAAATGTGGCAAATATTTTGATCAACTTGAATAATCGGGACACTACGAAAGCCTGCATTCAAACAGAAACGTGAGAAATAAGATGTAAAATTCACGCTAAAAATGGTGGAGCATACTTGGAAGAGTCTGCAGGCAAAGTGTTGCCTTACAGATAAGGTAGTAGCGTCAACATCATCCCACAACTTGTACAGCAACGTTTTCGGATCACTGTAGTAAGAACCGAGCTAAGCTCAACCATATGTACACATCGCCGCATCTCCGTATGCCCTATATTCGTTGGATTTCTATAGTGTTTGCAAAAAGAATTTGCCGGTCACATTCTCACGTAACTTTTAGGACAGCACGCCTACCAGATTTCTTAATTATAGAAATACATGCCGTAGTGCATTTTATTTTGACAAGAAGGACACTGCCTGGGCTGAAACGGGGCTACAGAGCCCTGCTCATTCATTCGTCCCTTTACTTTTTCAACACGAGGGGCCCACACAACTGAGGAAATCAGCGTCAAAGCGCCCGTTTTATCGGCAGGCGGTTGCTTTTTGGCGAAGAGCACTCACGCCACACATGTCCCGGACCTGTCTTCGCGGCTTTGGACACGTACTTCGGGAGACGAGCAGGAAGAACAGCGCAATGTGTGCGGCAAAACAGAAGCAACTCTGAAAGGCACCTGCAGGACGCGCACAAGGAGATAGGCCTGTACCGGAAAGGGACGCAGGGCTTAGGAGAATCAACGGTGCAGCATGGTGACAGAAAGAAAAGAAAAGATAAAAGAACAAGGATTGGCGGAACAACGGGACAACGGAAGGCAACGAGAGTCTCTAACAAAGATGCAGTGCAAGAAGGTTGTGAGGAGTGGAGGAGTTGAGATGAGGCCGCAGAAGGCAAGAAGGAAAGAAAATATGCAAGGCTGCTGCTAAAACAAACACCGCTGCGGCGGCATTGGCTGAGGAGGGGGGGGGGGTTGGATTCTTGTCAAATTTTGCCCGCCTCCCAGCTGCACTTGGTCTGCACTACTTTTGTTTTCCTGATTGATGGTTGAGCGCATCGATCGCTATTAGCACTCGCGATAGAGCCGGGTAAACCGGAGCGAAGCAGCAGACGCAGCACGAGCTTGCACTCGGTTCAGGACCTTTGCGTGTGCCCCCAATAGCACGCAACTCCCCCCCCCCCTCCCACCTACCCAAACACAGGTTTAACTCTTTATACTGCGGGGTATTTTTTTCGTTTGTTTGTTTCCTTCTTTTTTTCACATCTTCCTGTGGAGAGTACCACCCGTTGTTTGTAGCGGCTGTTTTTCTCGTATGTTCTTTATCGACACCGATGTGAGTAGCAGTGCTTCACATATAGCGTTAGACCTGCGGCTAATTCTGTGCTGACTGATTTGTATATCGGTTTTCTTTGCTGCCGAGAGATACAATGTTCGTCTTTAACGTAGCCTGTCAGGACTAATGGTACGTAAGCTTTGCGGTGCAAGGTAATGGGGCTGACGTATTGTCTCCGCAGCCGGTGCGCAGGAGCTTTGGGGCTTTACGACAGCATGACACTTTCGCACGTGCATTGCGATGATTGGCAGGTGTTGTGAGAAATTTTCAAGCTTGTACCGCAATGCCTTCCTTCCTCTATTTGTGAATATAACACGTCGTAAAAAAAGTTATCGTTTTCAAAGTACAGTGAACATTCCTTCGGTGTCACGCTGCTAATAAATTACGGTGTATGTGTAGAATATCTCTTTAAAATATTTATTGAGCGCACGAAAAGACGGCGGAGCAGCTCTACTGGCGCAGTGTCACGTTATCTTGCTGACTATGTGCAGCTGTTGGCTGCAGTTGTGAAAAGGTCTGAACGATACTGTTTTCGTGTGTTCGTGTACAAAATATGCGAGATATATAGTGCCGTGGCTACTTCCTAAAATGCGCACAAAGCTTCGTGCAGCAGTAATGAATCAATAAGCCGTGAAGACAAGAATTGGGTTCTGCTTTATTTTCAGAGGGAACCTCCTTGACTGCAGCGAACGACGATTCAATTTCTTTTAACGATTACAGATAGTTCGGGCATTGCGATGTGCGGGGGGCTTAATATCTACGGTACTGTCCTGTCAAGAACACCCGTTAAACAGGTCGAAACAGAATTTCAACTGGTGGAAAAGAATTCCGAAGAAAACAAAATACAACCTGATGAAGCTAAAAAATTAGTTCCACTTGACGTTTCGGCCCCCAAACGGTTCCCAATCTTGAACAAGGCTGTGGGAGTTCGAGTGTTAGATTCCTAATAATTTCTTTTTTTCTGCATTACCTCGTCCACACCTCCCAGTGCGCACATGCCTGATTTGCTGTTCCCATTTAGGCAGAACTGATACTGTGCATCAAAAGAAACTTTGCATGTACTGAAAGCGTGACCTGTGTAGTGCATGCCTCAAAACATGTCACGAGGTTGCACATTGCTTTGTACAAAATTAACATAGCTGCAGGCTTCGAATTCCGTTTGGTGAGATTTAATGAACCGCTTTACCATATAGCATCATCTCAAATATATCCCAAAATGTGCGTTCAATGTGCATAAATTGTGTTATCTTTTAAGGCCTGCACATTGTCAGTATGGTCTAAGCGAGCGATTGTGAACTCGATAGTTGTGAGTGCGCACCATGAAAGACGAATTCATTAAAGACCGCGAGTGACGTGTTTACGTAAGATGTAACACCATCATTGCAGCACGTATAGCACTCTCCTGGAGTGGAAATGCCGCCAGCGGGGCCTGAAGTCTCATGTCGCACAGTATGCTTGCACGAAATTATTTTTCTGCAATCCAGCCTCCATAAGGGGGTGCTACTCGTACACCCTTGTTGACTTAACGTATATCATGAACAATGCAGCTAGTTGCCACCGCTAACCGCATGAGCAGAGCGTCTTGAGGTAACGGGATAAAAAGAAAAGATAGTCGTAATTCGTGTGCGAAATGTGCCCACTGATATTTTTTGGCGTGTCAATTTATTGTCGCCGTGCAATGTGACCAGTTGAACCGTGATAGGCTCACCTAGGAGTAGGCTCTACCATCCAATGCACGACCCGCTATGTGCATAGTGAGTTCACATGCATTTCACAATCATGCTATAAACTAACTTGTCACCCGCCGTGGTTGCTTAGTGGCTATGCTGTTGGGCTGCTAAGCACGAGATCGCGACATCAAATCCTGGTCACGGCTCTCTAATTTTTATGGGGGCGAAATGCAAAAACACCCATTGTATTACCTTTAGGTACATGGTAAAGAACTCCAGGTGGTCCAAATTTTCGAATTCCCCAACTACCGCGTGCCTCATAGTCACATCGTGGTTCAAGCACGTAAAATCCCATATTGTTTTTTAATAACTTGCCATTTATGTCGCATTGCTCAACGCTGCTACACACAAAGTCGCGGGATCAAATCCAGGCCGCGGCATTTGTCTTTTCCGCGGCTGAAGGAAAAGACAATTGTGTTTCATGCATTGGAGCAGGTTAAAAATCCCCTGCTGGTCAGAATTAATCCGGAGTCCCCCCTGCAGCGTGCCTCGTAACGAAGTCGTCGTTGTGGCACCTAAAAAACCCACAATTTAATTCAATTCGTATAGTTTCTAATTTATTGTCTCCTGGGGCGCTATGACGTAAAACTATTGCAAACGTTTCTATTCCAATTCTGTAATCAGCCCTCCGCGATTGCTCAAAATCTTTTTGGACCAGCCCCACTTCACCTGTCTGTCACGCGACGTCACGAAAACCGCAACAGCTCCCCATCTGATATGACGTGTACACAGTGATTATGCATGATTTCGCAGAACAAAAGAAAAATAGGTATTTCTGATTCGTCGCCTCTTTGCCATTAGCCCTCGGCTATTGGTCAAAAGTTTTCAGACTGCACCCACTTTACCTGCCTGTCACGCGACGTCACAAAACCGCGAAAACTTACTTACGTTCCGAAAGGAATAAAAGATGGCTGCCGCTGATCGCTCAGGCAGTGGCTACTAGCATCTGCCGTAGAGCATGGGCTTATTCGTGTATAATAAAAAATTTTGCGTGGCCGCGTAACGTTTTCGAGCACTTTTCGCATGTTTACGGCCTCGTTCTACCAATAACTCTTTGCTAAAGATCCGTTTTAGCGTCATTCTTAAGCTTTTGTTGCATGCCGCCGCGATTTTCGACCAGCCACAGAACTAAGTAAGGGAAAGCGGACCAATGGCAGACCCCGGCACCACATTCTTCTTCCGGTTATGAATTTTCAGTGCAGTGGCTCGGCCCTATCGAATCCCTCTCCACTTGAACGTGCTCCTCGCTTCTTGACAGCCAATTAGATAAGACAAGCGGGTCAATGCAGGCAACGTTATTCGTTTTTGAAGCAAACAAAAGTGACCTCCTATGAACGAGGAGAGCGTTTGATTGGTCTGGTTCAAACAATCCTGCGGATGCCCGCCCGATGCTTGTTTCGGCGTTTACGCAAATTTGACGTCAGGAGATTGGAATAAAAACATATTGGAATAGTTTTACGTTATAGGGCCCCTGGTCCTACCCGCCATTGTGCGGCCATCGGAAATACCATTGTAAACGAGAACTGCTCACATAAACTTAAAAGAAGATGATGACATACAGACATAATGCACAATGTACATACTGCAGAATGACATACTGTACGGCATCGGTTTAACGTAACAGTTAGAAAGGCAGCACTGAGTATGACGAAGTATTATAAATATTTTAATGACATTACATATTCAATCCCTGATACATGATAAACAGCAATTTCTATTCCCGCCCAACTTTATCATTACACGTATCAGTCATTGTGCGCTTGAAGGTCTTGCGCGGCAACCTAGTGAAACCTTTTATGGAAGCCTAGCAGAAACAAAGACGATACATAGCTTTTCTTCAAAAACCCCGCTACAATGCAGAAATTGTGGCCTGAACGGTGGCTGGGTGGAAGAGGAACACCACACCATGGAGTACAGTAAGCTGCAGCGCCAGAAAAAAAGGCGTGTTCTCGCTCCCGCTTGAATGAATGCGGAAACACTCTCACTAGACCTCGGCTCAGAGCACCCGCTATTACTTCGCCAATGACGCACCTCATTATTGTCATCTCAGGCGGATTTCAGATGCACTCGAGTTCCGCTGTGGAGGTCTGTCGGAACGCCCAAGGCAGTATCTCGGGAGTTGGAAAGGGAGGGCGCAGGGGAGTTTTGCCTCTGGTTGCCATAAATCATGTCGGCAACGAGCGGCGCGTTCCTTCAACAGGCAGCAGTGATGCCCACTGCATCGAAACCTTCTTTCTCACCGTGTCATTTATACAACGTCGCTGCCGATGATTTCGTGCATTGCGTTGGTTGGCTTTTCCAGGCCCGAGACTCCTTAGATCCACATGTTTTTTTTTTTTGTTTTTTTTTTGCGATGAGCTAACCGATAGCGACTTCCTAATGTTGTGGTTTAGGGATGTAAAGCTAGGGCTCTTTTTGGAGCCACGAAACCCGTGTAATTACGCCAGTGTATATATATATATATATATATATATATATATATATATATATATATATATAGAGAGAGAGAGAGAGAGGGGGGGGGAGAGATTTCGTTACTTCTTGCCCCTTTCATCTATATTCAAACATTTATTCTGGTTTAGCGAGCCGTAAATTTAGCATGGCTGGTATCATTAACTTCCATTAGCTTGTTTCTCTGTGTTCCTCTTTGCTCTTTTGTGGTTTGTGTAAAGTAGGGTTTGCGTGTAAAGTAACCACAAGTGGGCAAGACAATATTTGACGTACCGAAAGCTTCAAGCCAGAAGTACTGCCAATGACTAGGACATCTAACATCCGGTTTCAGATTGTTGATACACTGCGGCCAGGCGTGCGTGTAGGTGACCTCCTTAGAGTTGCCTCGTCACGTTGTTAGTGACGCAAACAAGGTCCATCTCATTGTGTCCTCCTCAACAGTCCTACCATCTCGAGAATTTCTGCTACAGGTGAACGTCAACGCCCCATTTGCATAAAAGAGCTGTGTGCTCAGGCAAAAGCATTGGATTCGCCCCCCCCCCCCTCGCGTACATGGCTTATTTTTGGTGTTCTTATGGTTGCCGAAAGAATTGCGTTTGCTTCTTTTTCCTGGTGAAGATATTTTGTCATATAATTAAAGTATCGCCGGTTTATTTTGATGTCTAATTTCTAGATTCAGTATTGCCGGTTTTTGAAAACGGTTATTACTGCGTTTACAAATTTTGTTGGTGCTCAAACGTGCTGCATGAAAGCGGATTCTGTTCTTCAGAAGTGAGCTTGCATCCCATAAGCAGAATAATGTTTTAAAAAAGCACTCTAGCTAGTGGACACTGATGCACGGTGATGTGACAACGCGAAAATTGAGAGGCAATATATATGATATGCTACTATAGCTTTAATATTATAATATTATTATGATATGAATTATGCCTAAGAACATTTGACCCTTCGTTACCTCTAGTGAATTTGCCCAGTTCATCCACCGCAGATGCCACAGCTCTGAAAGTGCTAACGACCAGAATAGAGCCCACCCTTTCCGAGTACAACGAACAAGCTGATAATTCAACAGTAGACGCTGATTGGTTCTACTCATCGCTATCTGGCCACTGCACTATTGCAAGGTAGAACGGAAACGGAATTTTATGATACTTGTGCTTACAAAAGAAGGGAAGGAGTCCGCGTGCTTAATATTTTACTTGCAGGCTTTTATAAGTTCGTTCGAAGCTTGAAAGTACGCTACCGCGAATAATAAAATAAAACGAAACAAGTTTTCAGGACATAAAAGTCAAGACAACGACCAATATTTTAATGGCGAGGCACAAATGGGTCAGGGAGCCACGTCTACGTCGTCCTTATTCTCGTGCCTTAAGCTGAATCGTTTGAAACTTTTACATGTCAACAGTCATAATAATTGCTCTCGCCCGACTAAAAAACTGTCACCATGAACATTTCTCCTCAAGAATGGTGCTGCTTCTTGCTTCACATAACACCAAGTTTTCAACGCCTCAGCCATTTTTTTAAACAAAGCGAAGCCTTTCTTTGGAAGCCTCGCCATGTGAAGTTACCATGGGAGCTGCATGCTGGCTGTTCCCTTGCCGAATAGGTGATCCCTGAACGGCAGCGCACGTGTGCCGTGCGTCGCACTGGGTTTCATGCAACACCACCATTGAGTGCTCGCTTCTGCGTATCCGTGGCAGCGACGGTACCGGGCGTGCTGGGCTTAACAAATAAAAGACCCAGAAAGTTCGCGTGCGGGCATCCGTCGTTGCACGTTCATGCAGAAGTAAACACTTCGTGCGGATAGAATGGATTGGAATTGTGCTACGTCCGCATCCGCATGCTGCCTCCGACACCAAGAGGCGTTCAAGGCGTCCATCGTACCCAGGAACTCCGCTTAACGAAAGGCTCGGTATAACTTCTGTGCGCCTGCACTTGTGTGTTTCTGTGCACGTGTGTGATTGTACTCGTGTTACAACTCTTTGTGCACTCACACAGAGCTTCGCTGCATATATATTCCAACTCGCTAGATCTCCTGGATTGGTGTTTTCTTTTTTTTTTGGGGGGGGGGGGGGGCATTTCTACTTAAATAAATATCTGTGCCACCTCAGATGTGGCAATCACGACACGCTCACGACATCCCGACGCAATGATGTAACCGATGTAACAATTTTCCATTGAAGCTGCTGCAACTCAAATGATTTCTTTTCCAGCTGAGAGAGCCATGAAGCGACATCACTGGACGGGCGGCATCAAAGTACGTGGGCACTCATTTTTCAAGTTTAATTAGGCTGTGCTGTTTCACGTCCCAGAGATAGGGCCGAACTATGGCATTTGTCATAGCGTCGGCTAAATAATTTCTATGACCCGCAGTTATTTAACGTGCACCCGCAGCACCATGCACGAGAGTTCATGATTGTTGTCCGCATTGGAAAGTGGGCACCACGGCCGGCACTTGAAACCGCGTTCTCGGGCTAAGTAATATAATGCCATATCTATTGAGCAAGCGTCATGGGTTATGGATTTGTGTCAGATGAACGAAACAGTATGGAGTTCATTTTTTTTTTTTGACGTAAAGCGCCTTTAGACTTGGTCACAGGTGGTCGCTTGCTTAGTCCCATATAACGAAAACATGTTTTAGCAATATCGATTATAACTTAGCAACCATACTACCCACTCACGTTACTTTGATGTTGCTGTGCGGAGAAAAACAGTCACCATTCGATGATGAATGTTTCGCGCCATGCATGACAAAATCGGACCTAAATTTCGTTTAGTTTGTGGCATCGAGGGAGGCGTAGTTTGGCTGTACATTTGTCCACGGGAGCAGGTAAAGTTGCGTTTGCGAGATCTTATTACGTCATAGTATATAAGCAATTTACCAAACTCCTACTGTTACTGATCAATACTTACAAAGTCTGCAAGTGGGTAATCGGTACAAGTGTGATCTCGCAGCTGTTTGGCGCTGAATCTGAGTGAGACCATCAATTTTCAGTGGTGGCTATTCCGTTTTTTTTTTCTTTTTTGTCTAGCGCAAACTGGTAAAGCTGTTTCAGACGAAATGAGTGTTTACTCCCGTGTGTGAAATTTAAATCGGTATTTGCAACTGCAGAAATAGGTATGCATTTTTCTTTCCCTCCAGTCAATGCTCTTCAAAGCTATCACCATTCCACGTGCTTCTGTCTGTCTCCTCTACACCCACTTATATATTTGCTTTTTTCCGCGGTATGATCTCGTCACAAGTGCCTCAAGCAGAAACGAACTTTTTTCGTGACCTTTAGTCCAACAAGGGATATAGTAAACTTTAACAATGTAAAAACGCACGAAAAAAAGAAGTTTAGTACAGGAGCTCATCAGAGATGAGAAATAAGGAGTCACTTTTCAAGGGTTGTGTCAGACACTGCAGTAACCGCCTTGGATATTCACATATTTGCAACAAAGAATGGGATTGCAGTGGATACGACTTTGGGGGGGGGGGGGGAGGCGTTCGCTTTCCAGGTTTGACACTGGCCTACGAATGAGTGTTTCAAGCTGCCTGGCCTTCGAGTGCGGCGCGAAGCGAGCAAACAGAAATAATAATAACAAATAAAATAAAAAATTTATGCTCCATTTCAGTCACGATGCCTCCGGACTATATATATATATATATATATATATATATATATATATATATATATACATGAAAGCGCAAACTCATAGATGCGCAGGTCTTGAGACGGGACGCTATATTTTGCATATTTTCTGGATCCTTGCCTTGGGGCAGGAAAACGAGGAACACATAAAAACTAACGGTTCCAAAACTCGAGCAAGATAAAATGTTCCCCTCGCGCCTCTGTAAGTGCTGCTTGGTAGTCTGCAACCTCTAAAAAACTTGCCAGTCATTGACATTTCAGCTATGATATTAAACTTGGGTAGCGCGTTTTATATGCCTGTAGGATAGGATTGTCTCCTAAAATTCATAAATATTCATTGTACTCGTACTTTCTCTGGCTGGCTCCTGTGCGTGCTTTGTAACTTTTCTTAAAGCAACGAGTCCGTTTTGTCCTTTTCTGTATTTGTGAATTACCGTAACATTCGGACTTGCGGCTATACGATAGGACGAGTTTATATATTCAGGGGAAACGGCAGCGTTTTTTTTTATTACGGTGGAACAGAATGAAGCCGGAACTTCAGTCGAGGATGAAAAATATTTCAATTTTCGGCCAGGGACGCTTGTCAGCAAGTGACGGAAAGCTGTTTTCTTGAATTAGAGCTATGTGGTCGGTCTGGAGCGGTAACTCTATTTCGTGGTTAAATGAAAACTTGACCATTGTAGCTGTTAAGTCAAGAACACTCTTGTCGTTACTGTAAAGGTTCTCAAGCCAAGTGAGAGGATGGGCTTTGGGGCTCATGCACCTGTTTTATGTCACTCCTAAGCAACCGTGCCTACTTAGTGCTTGAAGGCAGTCTTGACATTTTCAACGCCCGAGAGTATAGTACATCCACCCAGTGGTCCCTGAAATATCTATGTATACTCGCTCACTACACAAAATTTCGACATCCAGCACTGCAGCACCAAGTTCTCAATAGGAACCATCCGTCTGTAAATATTTAGTACCATTGCATACACCGCCCTGAAGTTTCATCGGTAGCACCGCATCTGTCTGGCAGACCCCAAAGTCCCAAGCTGGTCGGCAGAGGCCTTTCAGACGCACGCCACTGGAACACTTGCCACACGGCTCACGCAAAGCGACCTGCTTCCCACGCGCGTTTCGCATCTATGAATTCCATTCCTGTACCCAATCATCCGTCCGCGCTAAGGCGGAGCACGCGATTGCACCGTCTTAGATGCGTCGAAGGCGTTAATTTTGAAGCTATACTGGGCTCAGAACGTGCCGGCTTTACTGCGAAGAAGGCAGAACACGCGTCCGTTGTAGGCACCACAGCTTCGCATGAAAAGGATCGTTTTCTTCTCCGATCGTTCATACGGCCCCCCAAAGGCGGTGGAGCTATTTAGGCATTAGAAGTTAAGTTGATCAGTCTTAGATGAGCCACATCAAAGTGACGCAGATGAAGTTCGTGTGCTGTGTGCATGACCCTAGTGCATCGGCTTGCAATGCGCTCTTTTACATTTTTTCATTAGTTTAGTCAAGAACAGAAAGAATTTATAAATAAGAATAGTTCGAGCATGACAAAAAAAAAGCGTTCCCCAGTGCTCGCGTTAGATCTTATAAAGTGTATACACAACAAATAGCTAGCCGCTAATTCTAGATGCGGGCGTTTTGGTCCGGAGTAACTCGTAGTAAGTTTTTTTGTCCCGAAGTGAATTTTAGTTTCCTTTCATTGATATTCGTGCCGTGGCATTAAAAAAGGCAATAACATCGTGACAGGATCATCGCAGTGATTGAAAAATCAGCAACTATTGTCTGGAAAGTATGGCGAAATTGTCAGCTCATGTTAAGTTGGATGCGATTTTTTAATGGACAGACAAGTTCTTGTTTTTATCAGATTTGCCTTCATCGCTGTCTTAGTTTATGGGTGCACGTCCACACACCGCACGTGTGATCATTCGGCGATAATATGATTGTTTGGTTTGAAGCAGCAAATGATAAAATGCATTGATGAAAGACCAAGGAAGGCCCGTGAAGCTGGGAAGAAGCCTCTCAGCATAGTAATTTCAATGGACAAGCAATATTTGCGACACTGGCAACATCTACGAAAAGAAAGGAGAAGCGAAGCAAACTTGCAAGCAGCGAGAGGTGTTGCAGGTGGAAGATGTGGCAGAGCGACTGCACCTTGTGTGCACTGTGCCACGATAATCACATTTGTAAATCATTAGGGGCCATAATTGCGACACGAACGTTCCTGGGCGGCTCCAGGCTTTCTTTCACCCCTAGGCTGGAAGATGTCAAGCGTGTCCCATTTGCACATGATGATGGAAATAAGTCAGCTAAAAGAAGCATAACAGTTGCTGAGAAAGTACCTCACCGCCGGAAAAAGCACCACGTAAGGAAAACATGGCGGAGATTTATTTGTCGAATGCCTGGCGGAGAACATAACGCGGTATGCGCAATGAACACACAATCATACGACGTGCACTTTGGGAAGATTTCGACGGAGCAGAGCGGGTTCTTGTTCTTGTTATCGACTGTGCGCTTTAATATGCTGCGTTCCCGGTAGTTAGCTTTGGCGCAATCCAACCAGGAACTCCATCCACGCATCGGAAATCTTATGACTTTCGGTTACATCCCCTTCCCCTTCGCCCTTGCAAATTTGTGCAAACATGAATATTATATCCGTTGATTATTTCTATATTTTGCATGTGTCGTGAACTGCGAGTAAATCTAGCACTCCGACGCTGAACTTCATGTTGGTGGTGGCACCAGGGGCCCGGATTCAATTCTTCGCAATATTGTGATGTCTCATGATTTAGTGTCGTACAACACAGGAGGAATAACCGCTTTTCTTTTAAAAAATGAACAATTTAGAGAGATAAGACGTGGGACAACTTATGCGAGAGAGCAGGATCACGAAACAATTGTAAGGTATTCCTTGAATGGTAGGCCTGAGTATGTTCTACGGCTGGACACTCGGGCTGTACATACTGGGCAGTAAAAAATATCGCGCTCTTCGTGATCAAGTTTGAATGAAGAAGCAAACACCTGTATCCTTCTTCTAGCAGAACACGCAATATTGTCACGAGAGGAAAAGCCAGCCAGTCAGTTCTAAGCGAACAGCCGTTTACAGTTCGTGTTTGCAGCAGCTACCACGCACACTTCTTCTTCCTCGACCTCTAGCGTAACTAGTGCGTGCCATTACCCCTCCCTCCAAAAAAAAAAGAAGAAATAAATAAATAAAGTTGGGGACATGTTAAATGCCACAAGGAAAAATAAAAGAAATGAGAAAGACAACGGACGAGACGACAGGGGCCGCATCACAAAGTTTGTGGATGAGAGTCAGCGCGAAAGGTAAGGCTTCATCCTGGTAACATGAACAATGTCAGAGGAACGTGGTCTACGGGAGTGGTGCGAAGTGTCGGCTGGAATAACTTCGTAGTTTACAGGACTTAGACGACGCAAAACTAGGTAGGGTCCAAAGTATCGGCGCAATAATTTTTCTGACCGGCCTCGTTGACGTATAGGGGTCGAAACCCATACAAGATCTCCCGGGTTGTATGTGACGTCTCGATGGCACATGTTGTATCGACGAGCATCTTGACTTTGTCGGGATAGAATTCGTTGCCGCGCAAGGTGCCGCGCCGCTTCGGCACGCTGAACAAAGGCGTCTGTATAGGTTGTGGTAGGTTGAGACGAAGTTGGTAGGAGCATCACGTCGAGCATAGTGGTGACGTCGCGTCCGTAGACCAGACGAAAAGGAGGAAACCCCGTGGTTTCTTGTAAGGCAGTGTTGTACGCGAATGTCACATACCGGAGCAGTTCGTCCCAATTTTTATGATCCGTGGCAACATACATGGAAAGCATATCCGCAATCGTTTTGTTGAGACGCTCTGTTAAACCGTTAGTCTGCGGGTGATACGCAGTTGCCGTACGGTGCGTTGTTCCGCTCAGCTGCAGAATGTCTCGGACCAACTGGGCAGTGAAGGCCGTACCACGGTCTGTGATGACGACAGCGGGAGCACCATGTCGAAGGACGATATTTTTGATAAAGAAGTTAGCAACATCTGAAGCAGTAGCTCGCTGAACGGCTTGTGTTTCGCAGTATCGAGTGAGGTAATCGGTGGCGACGACGATCCAGCGGTTATCAGCCGAAGACTTGGGAAATGGGCCAAGTAAATCCATCCCGACTTGTTCAAAAGGTGAGCAAGGAGGTCGGACAGGCTGAAGCAGACCGGCTGGTTTTAGTGGTGGAACTTTGCGGCGCTGGCAATCTCGACAACTTCTGACGTACTGCTTCACGGTTTTTGTGAGTTTTCGCCAATAGTACTTCTGCTTGATCCTCGCGAGAGTACGCGTGAAACCAAGATGCCCGGACGTTGGTTCGTCATGGCATGCACGTAGAACGTCGTCGCGGAGAGTAGCGGGAACAACGAGCAGGAAAACGGCTGCCGTAGGGTGAAAGTTCCGCTTGTATAGGATGTCGCCACGTAGGCAGAAAGAGGACAAGTGGCGCGCGAACAGCCGTGGGGGCTGTGGGCGGCGTCCTTCAAGGTATTCAATCAAGGGCTGGAGCTCGGAATCTTGGCGTTGCTGTTGAGCAAGGTTTAAAGACGGAAGAGTGCAAAGAAAACCAGAATCGTCGTCAGTATCTAGTGGTGCGGGTTCGACGGGGGCGCGGGAGAGACAGTCGGCGTCAGTGTGTTTCTGGCCAGACTTATAGACGATGGTCACATCAAATTCCTGTAACCGAAGGCTCCATCTTGCGAGACGGCCTGAAGGATCTTTGAGATTCGCCAGCCAGCAGAGAGAGTGGTGGTCGCTGACGACACGGAAGGGGCGTCCGTACAGGTATGGGCGGAACTTCTGGATAGCCCATATGACTGCCAGACATTCTTTTTCAGTTGCGGAGTAGTTTTTTTCAGCAGCGGACAAGGTTCGGCTGGCATACGCAATAACGCGCTCAACACCAGCTTGAAACTGAACGAGTGTCGCTCCGATACCAACGTTACTAGCATCAGTATGCACTTCTGTGTCAGCCTCGGTGTCAAAGTGACCAAGGATCGGTGGTGTCTGTAGACGTCGCTGAAGGTCGTGGAAGGCGTCGGATTGTGCTGGGCCCCAAACAAATGTGACGTCGTTCTTGATGAGTCGTTGCAAAGGTTCGGCAATTTCACAAAAATTGGGTACAAAACGGCGGTAATACGCCCAAAGCCCTAAAAATCGGCGGACATCGTGTTTTGTCTTCGGTATCGGGAACAGAGCAACTGCCAGGGCTTTGTCAGGGTCAGGGCGCACACCGGTGCTGCTGACAATATGACCTAGAAATTTAAGCTCCTCGTAGCCAAAGTGACATTTTTCGGGCTTCAGGGAGAGGCCGGCGGTGCGGATAGCTTGAAGAATCGCCTCAAGCCGCTGGATGTGTTGTTAAAACGTGGTGGAAAAAACAACTACATCGTCTAAGTAGACTAAACACGAGTTCCACTTGAGGTCAGATAAAACTGTGTCCATCATGCGTTGAAATGTGGCCGGAGCGGAACACAATCCAAAAGGGAGGACCTTAAATTGATAGAGACCGTCGGGTGTTATAAACGCCGTTTTTTCCTGGTCCCGTTCGTCAACTTCAATTTGCCAGTACCCACTACGTAGATCCATTGAAGAAAAGTAACGGGCATGTCGCAGGCGATCCAAGGAGTCGTCAATTCGAGGAAGTGGGTAAACGTCTTTTTTCGTGACCTTGTTCAGTTTGCGATAATCGACACAGAATCTTAGTGAACCGTCTTTCTTTTTAACTAATACAACAGGTGAAGCCCAAGGACTTGTCGATGGTTGAATGACATCATCGTCGAGCATTTGTTTCACTTGATGACGAATAGCATCCTGTTCTCTTTGCGACACGCGATAAGTGTGTTGGCGAACAGGTTGGACGATCGGTTCAGTGATGATTCTGTGTTTGATTAAAGAAGTCTGTTTGACCTTCGACGTGGTGGCGAAACAGTCGCTAAATGACGATAGCAGAGTAAGGAGCCTCTCCTTCTCGTCTTGGTCGAGCTGTGGGTTGACGTTGATGTGACTGGTCAAGTCCACATCGCTGGGTTCCGGAATCGAGATTGTCGTTACCGAAGCACAGGCGTTGGACTCGGCCACCGTTTCAAAGTAGGCCATGGTGGTATGCCTCGCAAAGTGTTTGTATTCGCCACTGAAGTTCGTAACTAGAATCGTGGTTTGCCTATGTTGGAGCTCTACGAGACCTCGTGCGACGCCGACTTCGCGATCCAGCAATATGGTGAGGTTACCTTCGGCGATGCCTATTCCTAGTTGTTCTTGAGGGCATTCAACGAGGACGAAGATGCTACTTCGAGGCGGTAACGTCACGCAGTCATCGACCACGCGTAAAGCCGCGCGGTGATGTTCATCCGCCACATTCGAATCCGAAGAAACATAGTTAGAAAAAGTCACGAACAAGTCACGAAGGTTAATGATCGCCCCATATTCCTGGAGAAAATCCATGCCCAGTATAACTAGCCGAGAACACTTGGGCAGCACAACGAAAGACGCTACGAAAGTCGAAGTAGAAATTGCAAGTCTGGCGGTGCATCGTCCAATGGGTGACACGAGGTGTCCTCCGGCCGTAATCAGATGTGGGCCGTCCCACGCTGTCAGCACCTTGCGTAGCCGAGTCGCCAGTGAGGCACTCATAACCGAGTAGTCAGCTCCCGTATCTACAAGTGCAGTTACTGGATAACCGTCGATTGAAGCAGTAATAGCAGCAGAAGTTTTTTTTGCAGTTGCGAATGAAGGCGTCAGTGGTACGTCGCGAGGGGATGGTGTCGGCGGAGGATATTTGACGGTGCGCATGACAGCGGCCTCACCCCCGGAGGTCGCCGTTTTCAGTTTCCCCGGCGCGGGCTTCCACCGTTGACTCCAGCGGAATCAAAGGCGGGTCGAGCACGGTTCGGTGACGCGTACCGACGAGGTGAAGGCGACCGTGACTGTCTTCGCTGTTGGGCAGGAGGAAGCCGGTTACTTTCTAAGTATTTCTCGATTTCGTGCGGGCGTTCGCCATAGCGCGGGCAACGGGCGTCCGGATGGTATCCCCGCAGACCAATCCGTCGGTACTGGCAATCGCGATACATGTGACCAGCCTCCCCGCAGTGATAGCACAACGGACTGTTGTCGGGGGCGCGCCATACTGTAGATTTGCGCGGAACAAGATGAAAGGGTGCTGGCGGATTCGTGCGGTGGATTGGACTTTGGGAGCGTCGAGAAATCCCAGCAGGCGGCTGCGAAAAACGGCCCGTCGACGGCGCGCAAGCCCGAAGAGCATCCGCGTACGAGAACGTGGGAGGTTCGGGTCGTGTTGGTGGCGAGGGATGAACCACTTTGCCGATTTCTTCTCGAATGACATCCGTAAGAACCGCGGCACTAGGAGGTGTCGAAGCCGATGCATAGGACTTTTGCAGTTCTTCTCGAACAATTTGTCGTATTAGCTCGGTAAGTGACTCCCTGTCATCATTTGCAGGTACGAGAGAGCATGCAGCAGTCATGGTGGTCTGGCGTTCATACTGCGAGAGCCGCTGCCGAAGCATACGTTCCATGACTGTTGCCTCACGAACGAACTGAGAGACTGTTGCAGGAGGATTACGCACGAGGCCCGCGAAAAGCTGTTCCTTTACGCCTCGCATTAACAGACGCACCTTCTTGTCTTCTGGCATTAGTGGGTCCGCCCGACGGAACAATCGCGTCATGTCTTCGACGAACATGGCGACGGTTTCGTTTGGCATTTGGAACCTCGAAGACAGTGCCTGTTCGGCTCTTTCTTTCCTTTCGGGAATGCAGAAGGCTTCGCATAGCAGTCGGTAAAACTCCTGCCAGCTGGTAAATGAGGCTTCGTGGTTCTCGTACCATACTCTCGCCGCGTCTAAAAGGGAAAAGTAGACGTTCTTCAACTTACGGCGATCGTCCCAGTCGTTAAAGGCGGCGACCCGGTCGAAATGGTCCAACCAGTCTTCAACGTCCTCAAAGGCGTCGCCATGGAACGGGTTAGGCGTGCGAGGCGCGTTGAGAATGCATGGTACGGGAGCATTTGGGATCACCTCGGTTTGGCTTGCGGTAGTTGTTGACATCTTCCTCACGGAGCTTGCCAGGGGACTGTATTGCGGTGGAAGACCTTGGAGGCGACAGCTGCTTCGATAGATTTCTGCTGTCCCCGAGGTACTGGCGTCGGTAGCTTCTGGTTCAGGACCCGTAGGCATACGATGGATGCGTACCCCGCACCTCCACCAGTTTGTCACGAGAGGAAAAGCCAGCCAGTCAGTTCTAAGCGAACAGCCGTTTACAGTTCGTGTTTGCAGCAGCTACCACGCACACTTCTTCTTCCTCGACCTCTAGCGTAACTAGTGCGTGCCAATATTATTCTTCTATAATAAGGTTCCTGTAACATGACGTTCAAAGGTAGTGGGATTATGAGCCGCTTAAAAGAAGTGCTCTCTCTATCTCATCTCATCAGTTGCACCCATAGGACTTCAGCTTAGGTCTGCGGCCTCACCAATATTCTCAAGCCTAGAAGGCAAGCTTTGGAAGTCGAATTAGGCATAGCTGCAAAACTGCAACTAAACTGTGAATACACAAAGGAAAAAAGACGTGACATGCTAGAAAATTAGGAGACCGCATAAGCCAAACTTCTATGCTGGTAAAGTTTTATGTCCTCTTTCATGTCACTTAGGATTACTTGCATAGCGCAATAGGTCCAAGAGGCTAAGGCTGGACGTGGCGCAAAACGTTAAGTGGCATTTCGTGCTCTGCATGCTGCTATGACACGCGCATGCATGCGCGCACACTTCGTTTCAGTTGGTGCTTGTAATGTTCATCTAAGTTTAATTATTTCAAAGTGATTGCTCATCATAGTTACTTCGGCTACTTTGAAAGGTTGGACGCCGACGGTATTTCTACATTCAGTTCAACTTCCCCTACAACGAGCGAAGTGCCAGCAAGTGAAGCTCTATAGGGCTTACCCGCCGTGGTGGCGCAATGGCTTTGGCATTGTGCTGCTAAGCCCGAGGGCGCGGGATCAGATACCAATCGCGGCGGCCGCCACAAATTCTACGCCGTGCAGCCCATCATTTTTTAATAGAGCTAATCTATTTCCTGTACTGTTTGTGCCATTTTAAAGTCAATTCGCCAGTTTCACCCGTTTTTCTTATTCGTACATTCTCCGCTAAGATCACTTGCTCACGCGCAACCGATTCGTGCAGCGCGTTCTGTACCAGACCCAAACAATGATTAAAAAATGCAGTTTCGGAGTGAAAGGCCGAGCATTGACTCAGAAAGTAAATTACTAGACATTCATCGTAGTTTTGTGTAATGTATGGACTGCTGCAACCATCCGCCCACTAACTAGATTAACAAGCACAGTATCACGAGCATGCAGGTGGACATCCACACACCTCACTCGATGACGGCGGACACTCGCTATCAGAACGCTGGCTTGATGAAGAGCGACAGCAGCGGCGAGCGAATTCCTCTTCATGCTAACTCTTCCTTCTACGAGAGCTAGGCTACAAAGCAGAGCACACGAAGTCATGAGCTATTTAGAGTCGTCTAGATTTCGGACCCACCGTAGATTATCTCCAAGACAGGACCCGCGAGTCAGCGCTTAGCTGCGCCATGCGCAGCCGCGGCCAGACTAGAAATGGAGACGTGCGCTACCTTGACCCCCATTCAACACACCTCCCCCTTTGCGTGCACATCTCCCGGCCGCATATTTACAATTGCTAGTCGGTACAGCGGGCCATGGCACTTGCGCAGGCGCCAGACGTTTGCGCGCATGCGCGAGTAAGAGCAGGTGCGAGATTCAAAATGTGGGGGCTTTTGCTCCTTGAATGTATGAGTGCGCCTAGGCACTACGGAGGAGTTAGCGCGCGTTGTATGCGTTTCTCCCTAGGCGTGTAGGCATAGCGAAGTGGGATAGAGTTTGCTTACGCTCGGACGCTGGCTGCCGCCAGCTGATAACATCGCAGGTGTTTCCGTGAGAGCACTAGGGACCGTGAAAGAGGCTGATCCGCATATATTGAAGATATAGAAGGCACAGCACCTTAGCAACCGCGGTTGTACGCGAGCGGCTGAAAGGGTGCCGGCGACACTAGACAGCCCCGCAAGCGCTATAAGAACACGCCGCGCCCCCTAACGTGTTTGACGCTAATCTAAACTAACTTTAATCTAACCTAACGTTAACACAACCTAACGAGGCCGAGACAGAACGACAGCAATGCTCACGACGTAACCGTTGCGAGAACACGGCGCGCCGCGCCAGCTTTTACGCTAATCCAGCGCTAACCCAACCTAAGGTAACGATAACCTAACCAAACGTAACATAATGTGGCCGAGATGCAAAGACAATAATCTGCACGGCGTAACCGCTGGGATGCCGCGGCACCCTAACGCTTTTTACGCTAAGCTAACGTAACCTAAGCTAACGTAAACTAAACCTAAGGTAACCTAACGTGGACGAGACGCAAAGCCAGTATTCCTCACGGCATGACATCAGGCAATTGCGTTCAACCGTGGTTGCTAAGGCGATGTGCGGTTATTTCACTCAAAGGAGACCACTCAGAAATGTTCCTGAAAAGTCCAGGAGAGCAGTTCCGGCCTCAACTATGGCCTCTATTGGCCCCTGGGGAAATCATTGTTCTTTTTTTTTTTGCAGGTAGAGTGCGTAAGGCACGACAAAGTTATAATCCGGCATGACTGACTCAGCAACAGCGCCGCACGTGCGAGACATTCTCTCCGTCGTACCATAAGACGCAGCGATCGCCAAATGGGGTGACACTGCGCGCTGGTTCACCTGTTTCACCGCGCCGGCAGCCAGCGTCCGAGCGTTAAAAAACTAGACCACACTCCGCCATGCCGGCACGCCTAGGGACAAACGCACGCTACACGCGCAAAGCAACTTCACCATAGTGCCTAGGCAGAGTCCCATATTCAAGGAGCAAAGGCACCTAGACTTTCTCTCTCGCAGCTGCTCTTACTCGCGCCTGCGCAGAAATGTCGAGGGCCGCGAAAAACGCCCCGCCCCGCTGTACCTACTACCAATTGTAAAAATGCCGCCCGGCTACAGCTCTTGCCCGCTTAAAATGTTGGTGCGCTCCGTCACCGCCTTCCTCCCTTCTAAGCGAGTAGACGTGGCTGCTCGTATGTTCGGCTGCTGCTCGGCTGCTCGAGTAGACGGCTCACTCTCGTATGTTTTCCCTCGCGCCTGCAGCATACCACTGGCGGCCGCGGTTTCGTCGCACTGGGACTAATTACGAAATGTCACAGCGACGCCGATGACGACGATGGTTGAAATGTGCCTGGAGTGCTCATAGAGCTGCTATCGCAATAAAATGTCCGCGCCAGATCGTTGTGGCGTCAGAAGTGTTAGGCGGTCGTAGCACTGTGTTGGCTTTCTCGCACCATGTGGGCTGACGGTTGCTGGTCGCGTTGTTTGTCTAATTCCACTTGGCGTCTGCTGACGAGATAAGCTTAAATGCAGCGTTCATCCATGGGTAATACACATTTCAGTGCCATATACTGGCAGGCGTATCTGTGACAATTTTCACCATTCGTCAACGTACATTGCTTGAAAAGAGAAATAATGCTAAAACCTGAAAGTTATGATGAGGTAATTTATTTACCTATTCTTCCATACACAGTGTACGATTTGCATTTCCAGATGAAATCTAAAAAGTTTTTGTGCGCAAACAAACAGGGACGAAGAAGACGTTAAATCGAAGAAGAAATCTAAAAGTGTCATTACACTCGTATTTAATTTTAAGATGTGCTCCGGCGTGCACCTGGCAGTCTGACAAACATTTGCTCGCTGCACTCCGACTGAAATATACATTTGTAGGAGGGCCTTTTGATGAGCAGACCAACAATGTTCCAACCGGCTATACTTGAGAGCGCAGCTCGCAGACGCCCGTTCCTGCAGCGAGCTGAGCGTCGGCGTAAGCGAGTGAACACAGCGAAGCATGAGAGAGTCAACGCGGAGCGCAGCGGTGGATGAAAGACGGGGATAGCGAAGAGAGCCCTAGCCGGAAAGTTGAGGGGGAGGGTGCAGCGCAACCATGAGGCGGAAAGCGGAGCAGGAGGGTATGCCCAAAGCGTGAGAAGAAAAGCGCTGTGTCGCGCAAGGCGGACCCTACGGCGGCGATGGCTACGACATGACGCCAGAGTTGCGTGCATCGTCTGGGAGGTCTCTCTGCGGCGGCTGCAGTGAATCGCGCCTACGCGTCACCTTCGCGCCGCCCCTCGCGATCTCCCGATTAGCTAGGTAGTCGCGCCACGCTTCGTTCCATTCACAACGTGCCACACGAGACAGATTGTCCGCGCCAGCCAATATTTATCGAAATGGAAACACGCATAGAGCGGCGCTCGAATTTCCCATTGAGGAGTAAGGTAATCGTCGGTATTTTTCTTTTATTTGGCTTTACGTCCGCAACTCTAAATCATTGGAAACATGGATTGCAACGTTCCGGGCTTTCCGTCGACGAAAGCTAGGGTCAAGAATTTTACGGATAAGAGCCGGTATAAAGTAAAATAATTCGAATCTGTTTTTATTCTAAATCCGCCGGTAGCCCTCTGTGATTGGTCAGAATGGTTCGAGTGCAGCCCACATGAGTGAGTGCCACGCCCAAATGGACAGAACTCCAGCCATTTTTACCTACCTCGGATGGCTAATAGCCGATTTGGAGTATAAAAAGGTTTGAATTTTTTTACGTTCTGCCAGCCAGAGCATGCAAATTTTCGCAATTGCTTAACCCCCTTGCTCTGTTTAAGCAACCGTAAATTACAACTTGTTATTGCTTTTGTACAGGGTAGCCAACCGGAGATAATCTGTGCTTAACCTCTCTGTCTTTACTTTGCCTTTCTCTCTCTCTCACTCACTCTCCCTTTCTCTCTGCAACGAACTTGTTACCTTGCTACATTTCTTTAGACTTATCGTAATGTTTCAAATGAAGTTCTTCATTTCTCACTTTGCAGGGGTCTGCGTTACATTACATCGCTGAAGGTGAAATTATTCAAACAATAAGAGTTTAGACACTGCGTTTTTTTTTGGCTAGGTAGAACAGCGAATATTTCGAAGGTCGTGAGTATTCACGTGCAGGCCTCTATGCATCGTTTCTTTGAGCACAGCAAGCTGATCGAAGAGCATGGTAAAATGCTTGTTATAAACTTCACAATTCTTTTATGGTTGGTATTGTCCTTTTATGGTCCTTCTTTCGGTTGTACTCGTATATGATAACGGGTCAATCAAATCTGTGGCAATGAATATGATTCCGTACCGCCGCTTTCGAGTGTCATGCAGAGAGACGATATTAAAGCACGAGAAGTATTTCGCCACAGTTAGCGCCGTAACATTGTTGCGTCCGGTTGCATAGTCATGCATGACATAGGAACATCCAATTTACTTGCGCTGGGCAATGTGGCGGACTTCACAATGCGTTATAATCGCTGTAGTGAGGCAATTAAAAAGATACTTGAAGACGAATGTTAAAGTGTCATGTTTCGCGGTGCCCAAGCGCACAGTGATTGTTTGCAGGACACCGTATACTTTGAGGATAGTGTGTGTTTTGTTTTACCACTGCTCTGAAAAGAATCTATTCGGCGACACTTGAAAGGCTCGCAATACGTCTGTACTCCTTTTCTTACATATCTTGCAACACTGTGGAGGCTAGCAAAACTTGTTGCACTAGCTGCATTCGCACCACGAAAGACTTAGGTGTTTTTTACCAGCAATTACGTGAAATTGTTCTTCATTTAGTCCATGTAATCAATGAAAAAATATTTATGCTTTAAAAATGATGAAATTATGTTATATATCGATTAATGCGTTGTTTCAAATAATTTTGGGCTTAGCTCTTTTTCTTTCGGGGCTTGTTCATTTGCAGCCCGTCGCTGCGCCTCACGCGCTGGCTCGAGCGAACTTGTGCGACCAGAAAACGCATGGCCATTAAACGCGCGGAATTATAAGTTTTGATTAATAAACATTTTGCGTAGGTTCAACAGCAGTGCACGCTAAATATTAAACTCAGTATATAAACTTACAATTACAAAGTTTCGCATTAGGAGCCGGAAACAGCCCTTCGACCCTCGTTGCAGTTAATGATGGCAACTCTGCTAAGCTTCCAGTTTGTGAACTATGATGGCTGACTGGCTGTCTTTCTGCATTTGAGAAGCTTGGAGACTAGCGGAGCGCATTTGTGGCTTGTCTCGTGCTTTATTTTTTTTCCTTTCGTTCTTTATCTTTTTTTTTTGGGGGGGGGGGGGGTGGAGGATTGAGGCGCACTTAAGAACTGCAAAATAAGTTAGCTGTGTCCGTTCGTCCCTTCCTTTACGCCATCGTCGTTAATCTGTAGTCGTCGGGCTGCCTCCCCATTCTAAGTATCACCCATGCCTTATGGCGAAGGAAAAGCAAACATCACAGCCACTGGGACAGAGGAACCGATCTCCTTCTCCTACAATGTGGAAGTGAAAGAGGGACGCACTTATTACAGCGCTATGGAACTACATTGATGCTTGGTAATCTAGCCAGCGTTTAGCGTACCCCATAGGTGTGGAGACTAGGCATGTCTCAAAATTTAATTCGGTGCAAATAGGAGACCACAGGCGCAGCTGTGTATTGTTCATGTGCATCGCAAAGAAGTCGTTCGCGAGTGAACTTCAGAAAACGTGAACAAAATGCCTTTGACCGCCATGATTGACTGCTGCTGTTGCAAAGTCTGTGTTCAAAGAGGGAAGAATCGCAAAACTTTCTTTATTGATTTTTTTTAATTAGTAGACAATTGTGCGACATGTGAAATAGCAAAGCGGTAGCTCCGATCGGTCCAAGGCCGGGGAGTGTCCAGGCTTTCGCTCTGCGTAAATAGCTAACTTAACTCATCTTGTTCAGGCATCGACGGCATGACAAGGAAGTTTTTGATAGGTGCATCTACCTGCTCATCATTGCTTCTTCGCGCAATTTTGAACTGTCATTACAGAGTTGTTCCATCCCACCTGATTGGAAAGTGGTGAAGGTGGTTCCATTAGATAAATCAGGTAGTAACGCTTCAATATTTACCTATCGGCCCATTTCATTAATCAGTGTTCCTGGTAGACTTCTTGAACACATTATTTATTCTCAGCTTGTTAGCTTCCTTGAATCTAACAACTTTTTCAATTCATGTCAACATGGCTTCACAAAATTTTTTTCGTGTGAGACACAGCTCCGATCTTTCTCTAAAGATTTATTTCGCGCTATGGATACTAACGTTATTGTGGACTGCATTTATTTTATATTTTCCTAAGGCATTTGACACTGTTTCTCAGGATATATATTACTAATTAAACGCGGTGCTCCAAATATAAATGATCGGGTATTAGGCTGGGATAATTGTTTTCTTTCCAACCGTAGTCAATATGTCTCAGTTGATGATTATGACTCACCTCTTGTTTTCGGTAACTTCTGGAGTAGCTCAAGGTTCTGTGTTAGGTCCTCTCTTGTTCTTAATTTACATTAATCGTCTTCCTGACATCGTTACCTCCCATATAAATCTTTTCGCAGATGACTGTGTGCTTTATCGTTTAATAACTAATCCCTCTGATGAAGCATGTTTGCAATCCGACTTCAACGCAATTTGCTCATGGTGCAGCGAATGGCTCATAGCACTTAACAACACTAAGTGCAAACACCTGCGTCTTTCCAGCCGTCCTCCTGAATATACCCCTCCCTAGCTTCTTAATAAAACTCCTTTATCGCCTGTCTCATCGTACAAATATCTGGGTATTGACTTAACACACAATGTATCCAGGAAAACGCACGTTAACTACATATCTAACCAGGCTAACTGCACGCTCGCATTCTTAAGGCGCCATTTCATAGCTTCTGACAGCACCGTTAAGCTTCATATGTATAGGGCGTTAATAAACCTAAACTAGAATATGCTTCTTCCATTTGGGATCCTAATAAGATCACTTTAATTTCCACTTTAGAGTCTGTTCGAAACCGCGCCACCCGTTTTATTGTTTCAAATTATTCCTGAACAGCAAGCACATCTGCAATGAAATCTACACTTCGTCTTCCCGTTCTTTCTCTGCGCCGTAAATATTTTCGCTTATGTCTTTGTGATATAATATATTATACCAAACCTTTTCCCAAAGATAAGCTACTCCTCTCTTCATCTTATATATCTTCACGCACTGACCGCAACTACAAGGTAGGAATACCACCATGCCGAACTAGCCTTTGAATATACACATTTATTCCTCGAACTGGAAATGACTGTAACCATCTCCCTGCCTTCACCGCTGCCATCACCGACGTCATCAAATTTAGGAGAACTGCTGCCGATTTTGTATGGCCCTCCTCTCTGTAATGCCTCTGGCGCTGAGAGTACTGAAATAAATAAATAAATAAATAAACAGCGTGTTAACTGAGTAAACTGTGGCTGAAAACAATGTCACAGCCTTGTCGCAAAGGGCGTTACACCGGTACGTTTAAGAGAGCAAAATTCGTCGAAGGATAGCTTTTAAATTATATCTGTCATTTACAAATCTTATGAAGGCTAGGTCGTGTTGTACACAGTCTTGCGTGCGCAGACACAAAAGAATTGCCTAATGATATTTAAGGACGAGGAAAACGCACCGGCTATCATTATTGCATATCGTACACGAGGCACGTCGTGGAAATGCATTCTTAAGGGACGCGTATAATGGCAGCACCATCATTTGATAAGTAGGAATGGGCCGGCCTCTCGTGTTTGGGACGATTCCGGACAAAACAAATGAGTATGAGCGCGCACAAAATAGGATAAGCTTGTGAAATCGCAAAGTGGCCCACTCGTCGCTCTTGGAGTCTACAACGTTCACTATTTGCGTCGATTAGGTGCTCTTATATGTATTGTTTGGGTGAACTACTAACGTGATGACACAATCATCGCCGTATCTCGGAAACTCCGGCCCATTGGCTGAGATGCCTTGAGAGATAGTGTGCCTGCAACGATTTGGCTCGTTAAATCATGATAGGAGCTGGGTCTCTTTTGAGATTGTGGAGATCGTTTGTAGAGTCGATATTTTCTGCATTGCAGATTACTTTCCTGCTCCCTGTGGGAAATACACCCCATGATTTTCGCATAAGAAAGAAACTGATACCACTTTCGCACTTCCTATGCAGCAATGACCCACCGTGGTTGCTTAGTGGCTATGGTGTTGGGCTGCTAAGCACGAGGTCGCGGGATTGAATCCCGGCAATGGCTGCCGCATTTCAATGCGGGCGAAATGCAAAAAAACACTCGTGTACTTATATTTAGGTGCACGTTAAAGAACCCCAGGTGGTCGAAATTTCCGGAGTCCCCCACTACGGCGTGCCTCATAATCAGAAAGTGATTTTGGCACGTAAAACATCATAATTTTTTATACAGCCATGAATTTCACGCATTACTTTAGATAATCGTCGCGTACCACCGACTTGCAGTTCTCATCTGACTCGCGCACTGCTCAGAGATATGGCTGTGATAGTCGCTGTTACACAATCTGTACAACAGTGCGTAAAAGGCCAACGGCGACAAAGCAGTGGACGGCTTGAAACACATAGTTTATACCAGTGTAGATAGAACTGGAGCCTCCGTCCATGCCTTTAGACTTGAAGTACGACTGGAAGGGCCTCGAACAGAAATGGCCGTGCTTTATACCAAAATTCTAAAATGAAAGAACGAAAAAATAAACCGCTGCGAACAGCTTGCTGGAAGCAACGCGTGACCTTGAACACGCGGGGGCATAAACTCCGAGATTAGTTTGTGCCCGTCGCTGCCATCGCTGTCTTGATAAATCTCGGATGCAACGTGCTGTGACTTGCGTCATAGCCGCTGACCACAAGGTACACGCGTCGTTTGCTTAGGTACTGTTTGGAGTCTCCTAACAAGGAAAGGAAAAGAAAACTAGACAATTACCAGCCGTACAGCTTAGCCGAGATTTAGTAAAGCAATGAAGGGGCTAGTTGGTGAACGTTCATGATTATATTGCGCTTAGTGTTACACTGACGATTTTAAGTGAAGGACAGGATGTGGACGTACGTAGCGCAACTACCATCTGTTTAATACTATTAGAGAATTCGCTTATATAGAAGGAGATATGGCGCGGGCAGAGAGGTATAAAAAGAGGTGACAAGTTGACGACATGTGATCATACTTGCGTTACGTACGTCCACATCCTGTCCTTCACTTAATATCGTCAGTGTAACACTAAGTGCAATATAATCATGAAGTTAGCCAAGATTGTTGCAGTGGCACATATATAGTACTAATATATAAGCAGTTTAGTCATTACTTTATTCTATGGAGGCTAAATCCTCCTCCGACAATTCCCTTTAAAATTATTCAGGTCCTAGAGATGGTGAAAGTCGCATTTAGCGGTCAGCTGCGGCGAGCCGGCAAGATTCAAACCCCTCCATGACGTCTTGCACCGACCAAAAAAAAAAAAGAATTCAGCTTAGCACTCGTCGCACAAGGGGCTTTAGGCTGGACGAAGTGATGCATCTCGGCGAGAAACTTTTTGCGTGTGTGTGTATTTTTACGTGCAATAACGACTATCTAATTTTGAGGCACGCCGTAGTAGGAGACTCCGGATTAATTTTAACTATCTGGGGTTCATTAACGTGCACCTAAATCGAAGTACACGGTGTTTTTGCATTTCGCCCCCATATATATGCGGCCGCCGTGGACAGGGTTTGATCCCGCGTCATCATGCTTAGCAGCGGAATACCCAAGCTACTATGCAGCCACGGCCGATCCTCGACAAAGGTGCCCAGTGGACTTCAGCAGAGAATGCGCCTCGCAACCCTCAGCACAGATATCGGGGAAACTAGGCGGAGCGCCCGTGCCTCCCGACCACAGCAGCTAAAACTTAAGACTCCATAAAGCTCACGCGTGAGAATCAGTGCGCGCCACAAACTGCTAGTTGTCCATTTGCTCGCGCAACTACATGTGCCGTTTCACGCAACTCTGGCTGCCGATCACGAAAACACTGAAAGAGCGAGACAAAGCTATTGGCCCTGGATATCTTTAGAAATTGTGTTCGACTTCGCACGGTCTGTGTGATCAAATAGCGGCAACCGGCTATGCACGCATATGTGGCCAGGAAAGTAGCGGGCAATGGCCCACCTCTCTCATCGAAAAATTGGCACTGAGACACTTTCGAGCTCGAAGAAATCAGCGCAGCATGTACGTGTTTGACTGCGGCTGTAGTTGAGGAAAGGCTGCTGTTTCGAGCATTAGCACACTATGCGCGACAGTGCGAAGGCAGGTGTACCTGTATTTGTGCGGTGAAGTTAACACCATTCAGAAAATAGGCCATTAAGCCACCACTCCGATCGTAGCTTGCGTGTTTTACACCGAAGCTGTATACGACACGGATCCTGAGATTTCATTCGTCTCCGTCGGCTGAACAGTCGACAGAATACAGTTCCACGAATCGAAGCAAAAATGCCCATCTCCCATTGTAATTGAACATGCAAGACCCACCCAGAATCAGATTCAATAAATAAAAGCAGAAAACAAGTGTGAAAACAACGTGACAAATGGTAAGGCACGTTCGAGCAGTGAGAAGGACGCAGAGTCCGCAGCCTGCGCTCTTAAAGAAAAGGAAGCCAGAAAGGAGGAACAGGCCATTTTTCTCCTTCAGGCCGGTGAGTTCCTCCTTCAAACGGACTTCACATGTCCCGCCCTCTTGTGGCAATCAAACGGGGAGGAACGTTTCTCCCTTGCGTGCGTATCTTGCGTCACCGCATCGCCGATGACCCGAACATTCCCTACAATAACTTGTTCTCGGTGGAAAGTAGTCCTAAGTAGCAATACGTGAGGTCTAAACGCTTGGTGGCAAGCGAACACCAGGGTCGAACCTCTAGCTCAAACGGCGGCTGCGGTACGAGAATAGTTCATCCCAGAGCAGCACCCGGCTCCTGACGCACAGCGAGACAAGCCCGTACGCAAGCATCTCGGCCCACATATCAGCAGATATCAGCCAGCCCTTCTCGTTTAGATGCGTGAAATTAGGATAATGGCAGGGTTAAGTTATACCAAATGTATGCATTTGGATGGATGTTATGATGGATGTTATGAGCATCCGATTTGGAACGGGGCGGTGGGTTGCGCTACCGCCACAAACGGCATTTGTGGCCGTTTTGAAGCGCCATCTGAGACGGCTTCGAAGCGAAAGCAAAATACATTTGTTGACGTCGTCGGCAAATAGCTGGGCGATGTGAGCGCATCACCGCCGCAAGCAACGCCGTCAAATCCACAGCTAGAACACGGACCCTGCCGCAGAGCAAGGAGGCGCTCGAGCGCACTATGCTACTAGATATAGATATGCATGTTCATCGTCACTTGCGTGCTTGTTCGTATGCGTCTCCGCCCGCCAGCGGTGGGTTCTCTGTAATACATCGTGCAGCGCGCACTACACCACAGAGACAGGAAGCACCGACCAACAATAGATGTATTTTCTTAAAGGTGGGGTGCAAGCAAACGCACAAACAAAAAGTATCCTGTAGATAGATTTGAAAAAATTTTTGCCAAATTGCTGGCTTCCGCGTTGCAGTTTTGCACATACGGCTGTCGGCGTCTGTCAAAAGAAGGAGGCACTCTCGAAAATAACACGTAGAGGGACAATTGAAACTACAAAGTACGAGAAACCTCATGAAAGGCACAAGACGGACGCCTCTTCTGCGTACTTAATTTGAATTAATAAATATCAGGAAAACGGTGAGTGAGGCGAGAGTTTTAAACCCTCAACTATTTTCACATGGAATTCCCCTAGTTTCAGCTCGAAAGTGGAGTGCCCTGGGTTTTGCCGTACTGAAGCACCATACACAACGTTCGGTGATTTATTTCTGAAGAACTTCACCAAAACCAGTTTATCCTAACAGAGGGGGACACAAAAGCCAGAGGACAGCACATAGGGATGTCGGCGCCCATAGCCTTGTACGGTTTACTGTGCAGTGGGACTATGAAACATAGAATAAAATTACAATTGCATGGCAGTCAACGTTGCATTAGTGGCGTATCCCTGGCTTACGGAGTTTGTAGTACTGCATGAGAATACACTCACGGCGCATCTAAAGTTTCTTTTGTTTCAAACGTGAAGATAGAAATTCGGAATGATTTCCTGTTTTTCAACTCCTAATTTCTTTTCTTTTTGGATATCCTACTTCATCTCTCCTAGCAAACTTGCGTCCTTCGGTCTCGACAACAAATATTTGCGCTTTATATATGATGATCATGACATCTTGTTGTTGTGACTTAAAGTACCAAGCTAGAGGTTATCATTCCGCGCATGTTGTGCAGCACAGCGCGCATATCCTTATGCAGAATGTACGGAAGTTTACTGAAGCGTACAAATCTGAAATTCAAGACGGCTGCGCCGACTTCGCCAGCCAGATTCAATTACTTCTCTTCTTCAGTGAACCGTTCAAAACTTGGTCTGTAGAAGACACCGAAGGTTTTCAAACGAGGCCGCGATCTTAGAGACAGGGGAATGTTTGGTGGAAGACGCATTTGTTCGCAAGGAGCTTTTAAGCCGAGGTTCCGCGGACATTTCATATATTTTTACTTTCCTCTCCCACTTGCACGTAATTCTACAAACAATGCACGCACCTTGGACAACACAACAGAATTGTATAGAAATAACGCGTGTCGCTGTTGATGTGCATGCACAGAACTCATATTGCAACGCATGACTGAAATATGCAATCTCTCTCTGATGGCTCTATACTTTTGACCCCACTATAGAAACAACAATTTCTTTGTAACTGTTTAGCCGGCTGCGCCTAGTCATCTCTCGACGTTCAACGTTCCTGCAACTTTTACGTCACTTTGAAGATTACAATTCTTTCAGCCGATACGTACTTGGAGGAAGCATTCGGCTAACAATACTGAGATACAAAATATTGGTTTCCAAGCTACCTCAACTGATAACGGCAGCCCTACTAGCGCTTTGGAAGTGAAAAATATCTGCGATCGAAAAATTGTTTTGACATGCTCATTTATATACGTATGAGCAGGAGATATGAAGCGTTTTGTTTCACAGAGTATGCCAATGGTGAAAAAAAGAATTGTAGGGTTCTCCATGCAAAAACCACGATCTCATTAAGGGGCACGCCGTAGTCGGGGGCGGCGGAATAACTTCGACCACATGGGGTTGGTTAACGTGCACCCAATGTATGGTACACGGGCGTGCTTATACATCGCCCCCGTCGAAATGCCGCCGCCGCGGCCAGGATTCGATTCCGAAAGTCCGTGTTTAGCAGAGCCGTGCGATACCCGGTACGCCACTATACGGCGGGTTATATGCTAACGGCGTTGCTAATATGTTTTTACTTTATCTTAAGAAAAAAATTAAGGTTCTCAAGTTGTATGCAAAGAAGCTTCGTTTAAAAGCTTTTGTGGAATGTTGTCACAATAAGTAGGCTCTCTCTTCGTTTTTTTTTTCTTTTTTGAGCAAGTTACACATTGATCTGCATTCTAAGATATTATAGCATGCTCTGCGACAACCACTATGGGAACAATTCCATGAATGAACGAGTTCTGTCGCAAACCGCACAAGTTTGACGTAATAGTTCTGCGGAAACACGCAAGGTGGAGAGAAGTAATTAATAAAGGGAAAAATCAGACATCCACCCGTTCGCAGCAATTGCTACAAAGGAAACCCGTACGGGTACTTCGAAAGAAAAGCCCCGTAATTGAAGAAAAATTCGTCTTAGTCAGGGACTCAAGTGCTTTATAACCGACACTTTGGCATTTGTTTGGTACTGCTCAGTTGTGAGAAAGAGCTACCGCGCCTATATATCCAGCTATATATTCACAATGACCCCGGCCGATCATGCAGCAGACACTAGTTTTAGCAGCAGCTACGGCCCAACGCGCAAAAGCCAAGAAAGCGCCGCTTTACAAATATGCGCCTTCAATGTATTGGACCCTTGATTTGCACATTCAACGTACCACGAGGATAAAGGGACACCAAGATATAATTACTTTTATTTTATTTTTTCATTTAGATTGCGTTCAGATCAGCCTTATATTTCGACAGTGACTGTCTTTGCTATAATTGGGGACAACTTTTCTCAGCAGTGCTGTGGAAGCTACACAACCGAAATGCATGCCTACCAGCGCTCCAAGAAATAGTACCTAGCTTTAATATTCTTTTTTTCACAATTACATAGCTGAAATAAATAGTGCTTTATTTATTATGAAACAAAAACAGTTATGAGAAGTCGTAGGCAAAATATACTCATTGTTCACGTTCGAAGCATTTCTTCCTTTTCTTTCATTTCTTAGACACCACCACGTTTTCTGCACGCCTGCTCTCCGCTGTAAACATGGAGTCCCCGATGTGTATTCATCCGTGTGCGGCCGCTAACTCGCCGTTTAGTTCGCCAAGAAAAATATACTCGAAATCTGACAAAGTGTGGCTGCCAAAACAGACCAAACAGTTCCTTTACTACGTGAATGCTGGTGTAAGGCGTCGTCAGCCTGCATTGTCGACGAACGCTGTGTGCCGGACTGGAGCCGGAACTGGAACTCAAATCGGCCGCAAGCTGCCAGACTACCAGCGAAGTAACCCAAATGGGCAGAAGCGCCGCCTCCTTAACCTTCGCTGCACTGCCAAGATGAACTGCCCTCCAGTATAGGCCCCTTTTTGTCCTGCACACCCATGTTCAATTATCCATATAAGTGACGCGATATTCTAGCTGCACGATCATTGGTGATCTGGCGGGAAGCGAGGCAGTAGATGCAGGTCAACTGTAGGCAACTGTAGTTGCTAAAATAAACTCCCCTTAATATTTACTAGCCGAATTGTTGCTTTAGCGTGTATATGGAACAAATAATTAGCGAAGCATTTCATACCTCCCTGTGCTTAGCACACCCTAGTGTGTTTGCGGCAGTTGGGTATGGCAACGTAGTTCATAAGCCTCACAATTTTAGTTTTCATTACAACACTTGCGTAAGCTAGAGAATCAAGAGGTTGTCAAGATCCTTGGGCCTAGATGCATTATTATATGGCCTTTCTCTAGATACTTATGATAGCTTTGATCATGTAAGGCAAAAAAAAAATCCGGCAGAGACACTTAAAACTGCTTACATGTGGCCTTCGAAAGCATTAAAGTCGCTTTCGTAAACTGCTTTTTCTCCCTCGTGTTCCTTGTCTTCACAAGCTCTTGCATGCGTTCTAACTGTACCTCGTTAAGGCGAAATCAAAAGGCGTCAACCGTCTCAACGAGGTCCCTCGAGGAGTTCATAACTCGAAGGACCGTTCAGCGGCGTTCAAATCGACATTAGTGCTTTCTTATTTTATGCAATCATGACGTGGCGCCACCTGCTCCCCATTGGCTGCACCGTCACGTGCCCAGTGACGCACACACCAGGCCAAGCCTGTAGTCAGCCACGTGGCTGTGACGTGACCTGCGCAATCGCGCACGCGCGATAGGCACACGTTTAGTCAACCAGGAACGTGGAGCCACCGTGGCTTCGGGTAAGCGTGCTCGTTTCGTCCCCTGCAGGCCCGAGTCCGATTCCTGCCCAAACCTAAACGTACCAAATTTCTTTTTCGAAGGCATTAATTTACTCTGTTTGTAACAACCTACCTGAGAAATGTGACGTCAATGCGCGTTCTTTAGCCGCGTTATTAGTGTTCGCGCCGTCGGCCATTTATGGTACTATCATTCGGTCAAGGTTTTTCGAATAATGGGGCATGCAATGCTTCCGTATTCAAAAGATTATGGTCTGCGATAAGTTTATTTCAACAAAAATAAAGCGTACAAAGCATGACGCACCATGAATTACACAAGCATCATTGAACTTAAAGAAATATAGACGATGCGCAAAAATGGAAATAAAGAAGATAACGCTCGATGCTTCCTTGAACTTTGCATGTAATTAGAAGCACACCTTATAGTTATTTTTTTGGCTATATTATGTAATTCCATCAGTCATCATCTAGAAAAGTTTTGGCGATACCTGTCTTAGCTTCAGAGTTTCGCCCTGCAATTAGAAGTTGACGGCGCAATCACTGATGACACCCGAAAGAAAGTGAATTCGTTCAACACATTATTACATTCCGTTTTCACGAGACCTGCTACACGTACATGATATATGAAATTGAGACAAAACTAGCGTTTTCAGTGGCTGATGTTGCCATAAGGCAAGAACGAATTTGGAACTTGCTGCTACAAATTTAGTTTTAAACAACCCCACGATCCAATGATAGTTCAAATGTGCTGCTCAGACGCTAATCGGAGCAACAATCACCTTTTATTCAAAGGGAATGTTCTAGACATATCAAGAATAGTTTTAGCGCGCAAAACGTCTACACTTATTAGTACATTTTAATTATGCGATGTCGTCATATCTTCAGCGTGATGATATATCGTATAAAGTGCTTTTAAGGAGCGCGACACCCCTGTGTTTTTCTTTGCCACGTGCTTGCACTGTATTGTGAAGTACAAACACTCAACAGCATTGGGTAACATACAGCGCAAGTGAAATAAATTATATTGTAAAAAAAAGAGCCGAAGATTTTTTTCAGGTCTCATAAGTTCATCGTGCCATGCTCAATGCACAACTAGTTCTTTTATTACATTTGAGCAAGACTTGCTTTCATGGCTGTCAGCGGGTTTTTCGTTTCCTTCTGCGGTCTCGATGCACTTAAATTCACTGCAATGCACTGAATTCACTGAAAGACTATCGAATTTGGACACCGCGCTTCGTCGGCAGATTTTAAAAGCTGCGAGCTTGGTCAACAAATTCGTAAAGAATGAGCTGCTTTCTAACATTCGTCAACGCAAAGCTGTTCAAAACTCGTTTAATATATTCATTTGACTTGGTTTACTGGCTGCTTTCAATATCATAATACACATATTTTTTTCTGCCGTGAACGCATAATGGGTGTAGCGTCCGAGGTAGCATCGTCAAAATAGCACACACAGTAGTGGTTTTTTGTGAGCATCTGCTTTCAGCAGAGCCCATGCGTAAATTTGATGCGTGCGTGAACCCATGCGTAAACACGAAGCTGTGACGACGGCGGTGCGACGACGACGTGATGGGGTTACTCTAATGATGCCGATGGAATGACGACGACTGCATGAACCAATTGCGATGGCGTTCCTAAAATGATTAGGCTGGTGTGGCGGCAATTGTAACGGCAATGGCGTGACCATGCTCCAATGATGAAGACGGCATGACGAAAATATGATGACGATGCTAATGTGATTACAGCGATAGGACGAGAACGACATCACGGGAATTGTATGAAAGTGACGGAATGACGACGACTGCATCACGACGATACAATAATGACGACGGCCTGATAACGACGGTATCACAGATATGATTGCGATGATACAATGATGACGGTGGCGTGTTTGCCGTGAAACTTACGTATTCGGTTACTTGAATCGCCTACCACCACTACACGCCTCGATTCCCACTCTATGTGATGCTTACACTATGTCCGCTAACGGCCAGTCATCCAATCGCCAGTCGCCCCTACACCGCACAGTTTTAGGCTGTCCTAGCACCGGGGCAGCCCACGAAACATTTATAGGCTGCACTATCCCCGCAATCAGCCAACGAAAACTGCGAGATTCTCCTCCCGCAATAATATGGCTGCATTGAACGAAGCATCCTTCACATTGCTATTAAATTAAAGGGGTTCACGTGCCGAAACCGCCACCTGATTAAGAGGCGCGCCGTAGTCGAGGATTCCGGAATAATTTTGACCGAGAGGAAATGGTGAAGCTCATTAGGGCCCAGGACCAGATCTCTCAAATCCTGGCAGTCAAGAGGGCTCGCGAGAGGGCCGTCAGGTTTCACCTGATGGTCCCCGAGTGGGCCTAGCCAGGTGACGAGTTTACTTGCGTCTATTGTGGAGCAAATAAAATTGTTTCACTCACTCACTCACTGACTCACCATCTGTACTTCTTTAGCGTGCACCTAAAGGGGGTTTTCGAATATTGCCCAAATCGAAATGCGACCGCCAGGGCTAAGACTAGCGCAACGCCACAGGCACTAGTCCACCACGGCGTGTATGCTTAGAAAATGGTACGTGGTAATGAACCGCAAGTACTCAAAATTATTCCGCACTCCTTCACTGCGGTGTACTACTTAAATTGCGGTTTTGGGAACTAAACACCAGAATTTACTCTTGAAAATAAATTTTGTAAGAGTCGGAACACATGGATATAAACGCCAGTCACCCTATTTAATTCCACAGCCCTTGGCTCCGTCCTTAGTTGCTTCCTTTATTCTATCCCTTCATTTGCGCCAACTGCATCGGGAATTTTTACAGCCTGTAATATAATTACCCATCCCTCATTGAAAATAGTATGGTTAATGGGCCTGATTAAGTGTCATGCCTGTTTTTCTCCCAAGTGTGCGGTTCCTGTACTCAAGCGCAGTAGTCCACTGACGTTCTCTATGGGCTAGGAAGCTCTAAAGCGCCATAAGTGCAGAATTTGAATCTGTCAATCCCTAAACTCTGAACAATGTTATCAGATGTCTGCGAGAGATGGCACTGCAGGTGGATGTGTAGTGGTTATTGTGGCTGAGGTTATTGCCTGCAGTTCAAACATAGAAAGAGATTGTTCCCAGTTTTTGCTTAATAATATGGTGGGAGGGCTAGGTCCGCTGTTAAAGCGCGGCAGGGAGATCGAATGTCAAGATGCACCGAGGTATCGCAAGCCGTACGGAACATGTTTAAAGCTTACAGAATACACGACAAGACAATGTGCGAGAAATAAACTATAAAAATGTCTACCATCCATGAAGAAGTGGTAAACGGGCTCTGGAACAAATATGTTGTGGCATCTTCTGTCAGCGCTAGTACGATGTGATGCATTGGTGTTGCATTTTAGTTCTTTTTTCTAGCAATTAGCTACAGCAGGGAAGTTTCTAAAATTTTCAGATGCCTTTCGCGTGGCTGAAGCGAATGATTTTGTTCTCCACGAAATGTGTACGCAGCTGCATCAGGTACTTAGTTCACATTATTGCGTTCAATGATCGTCTGTGTTACTTCAGAATTTTATGCTGTTTGGTCGACGCCTGTTATGGAAGAGGTAGGTTCAAACAGAAATATTAAACGGAGGTTTTGAGAGAAGGAATTATTTTATTCTTCAAGGCGCTGGGAGCGACGGCGAGCAAAGTTTTTAGATTCTTTATTGTGATAGCAACTATATGCGCACTCCAGAAGGATTTTTACCATCGCCTTGACATTCCGCATAAAGTCCAAGGGTGATAATATCCTCGCCGCACGCCGTATGCTGTGTGTGCGAGTGAAAGCATGCGACGTTGACCCGATGATGGCGGCTCAACCTCGCGTGCGTAAGAGAGGGACGCGGGGAGGAAACGCGCCGTCTTCTGTCGCGCTCACGCCACAGGGGGAAGGGGAGGGAAAGGGGCGTTCTTCTCCGGTGTCTGTTGCGTGTGGCGCAGCCGCGCGGGCCCGATCTTGAAAGCGATCTGCGATGCGCGCAGAGTGCGCGCCGAGTGCTGATAGCTTCGTGTGCACTGTGTTTTCGCCGCTTAGTTCGCGTCGAAGCGACTGGCAGGGCGCTGCTGCTGTCGCGCCTCCCCAATCCAGCATTTTGACAGCTGGTTTCGGTGATCACCGACTGAGATGTGTTCATGTGCCACCAAGCTTGTGCATTTAGTTATTAAACGAATGTTTACAAGTGTATACGGACAATAAAACTACTGTGCTTACTTCGCATAGCTGCCTACTAATTTATTATCGCAATCGATGCTTCGTCTCTTGCGCGAAACCACGACTTTCTTATTTGCCCATCGGGTACACTGGGAAAATGAAAGCTAATAACGGCATATTTAGCAGTACGTATACTGCAACAAACAAATCGCTAGCATGCACCGTGCTGTCTGTTCGATAAAATGATTGAATTTTGGTGCTTATTCAATAAAGGAGACGCGTATGTGGAGATATACTCTCTTAAGGTGCAGTGATTTCCGCACTACTGGCTTGCAATTCCCACAGTTTTGTCGGTATTATCACAGCCGCAGGTAAAGTTGGCCGTTAAGAGCCCTAGATGCTTTTTTTGTAGGACACAGGGATACTAATTGTGAGCAAGCCTAGCTCTTTGGCACCTGTACGCTTTTGTGCTGCTTACAAGAGAGTGCTATTTGGCTGACTCAGTTGACCTTAATTCCACACAGCCTAGATGGGGGGAGTGCCACTAATTGAACATTGATCCAGCCTCTTAGAATTCCGCCTGAACACAGGTTCATTGTTCGATCGCGTTTTTCAGCGCCATAAGAGGTTGCAAGATAGGACGAATTTAGCGGTAAGAAAAATTAAGAAAAACAAGAATCTGCTGGGGCATACTTTAAATTCGATTAATGCTGATCCACTAACGAACTCTGCACACAAATGAGAAGATAAAGGTGGAGGAAAATAAAGAGAAAGAGAGAGAGGGATAAGGTTGTAAGTCGTGCGCTGAAAAGAAATGTAAATGAATATAGGGGGTGCTATCGCCGCGTTTATTGGGTGGAAACATTGAAGGTGAATCCATAAGCCCCTCTATCCACATTTTAAGCGAGAGGTTAGAATGTGAGAATTTTATTTTGTTCTTGCTGTTTCCTTTTGAATGCAACATTTGCTCTGCAGCACAACGCGTCTGCACAGGAAACTGAATTTGGTGCTGTTTCACTTTCAGTAAGCGCTTTTCGCTGTCTTGTTATCTCAGTTGCTTTTTAGGGCAAACGCAGGATTGGCCATAATGAGCTTTCCATACTCAAGATGATTTCGCGATCAATTATTCCTTCTTTTGTTTTGCTGGCAGTACAGCCGTGGGCAAAAAAAAAAAAAACGTGCGTCTGTGTGGAATGAGTCAACACGTGCGCTTCAAAACTGCAAGTCACTGGGGATCGATTCTGTCAGAAACGTAAGCTAGCGGTTCACGGCTGCAAAATTAACTGGCTCAATTGTGACTGTTTTTCGAGCAAGAAAATGACAAACAAAAACGTTACCCTGATTTGTTAGCGTCCGTACTAGCCACAGTGATGCCTGTGATACGCAGAAAAGCAGTATGATCGCAAATGTGAAAACGGGTGAATTCCTATGGCGCAGCGAGCATTTGCTTTAATCATTTCAGTAGGTACCTAGCTCGTTTGTTCATTCTTTATTCTTGCGAAGCAGTGGTTTTCATGTCTGGGAGCCCACGGAAAATCCACTTCATGCTTGATTGTTGCACTTGTCAGCAACTTTTTTTTTGTGCAAGCAATCTGGTCTAGTGCGCATTAAAAAGGCTTTGGAGCCTCCACGTACTTTCTTTAGTTCATGTGCAGTGGTAAGCAGTGATGTACATTGGTGTACAGTGTTGCACAGTAATGAATAAGGGCATCCGCCTCCAATCCACCCGGTGGAAGTGTATGTACAGCGAAGCCGTTGCCGACGTTAGACGATGTTACACGCGCACCCTCTCCCCAAGCGACGTACGTTGCAAGCGCACGCAAGTGTACAGAAGTGAAGCATGCATCCTAGTTTTTTCTAGTGAATGCTTCATAGTAAATTCTGTCAGAAACGCGGTAAGTAGGAAGGAATCAGTCGCGTTTTAATTATAAGGCTGTGAACGCACTCAACATCTTCAGGGGCCTCAAATTCATATTTGAATTACGGAAAGACAAATGCATTCAGTTCTAGACGTCAACCATTCCTTTTCTTTATCGAACATACTTGTTGGTGCTATCTGCCTAGTGTTTCTGAGAACGCTCCCCCCCCCCCTCCAACCCACTCCCATGTGTAGTGTAGCAAACCGGTTAAGCTAAACTGGTTAACCTCCCTGCTTTTGCTTCTCCACTTTTTCCTTCCATCCTTCCTTCCTTCCTTCCTTCCTCCGCTTTCATATTAACCATGCAAAGTTAATAAAGAGATGCATTGCCACCAAGCGCATTCAACCCGCCTATTTAAGCACAATGCTTAAATCACTTTAGAGAACCAGATAGAAAAACTAAACGCTGCTGGCTACACTAACTGTGTTGTCGTACCCATTCGTGAAACTCTTCTTCAGAAGGTGAAGTGCAGAAAAAGTAATGATCAAGGAAAACAAAAAGGCCAAATACCATTACACGTCTTTCCATACGCGCATAAGCTTTCTCGCAATTTGGAAAAAGAAAAGGAAATTGCGACCAGATATGAAATCAATTTTTTGTTTTCCGCGCCCTGTAAAATTTCTAAAGCTCGTGTCCTAAATAAGAATAAGAAAAAGACTATTCGACAGTGCAACATTGGTCACGAAAACATATTTGCTGATTGCCGATCAGGAGTTGTCTACGAAATACCGGTGGATTGTGGAAATACATATGTCTATAGGACAAACAGGCCAGTGCTTTAACGACCGACCCAGGCAGCACACCTATAATGTAAAAAAACGGTTATGGCAACCGTATGGCGGTGCATTGCTTCGAGTGCACATGCAAGCCATTATTCCACAAGGCAAAATATTAGCTGCAGCATCTCTCTAATATTTTTTAGCCCCCTCCGCCAACTGCCCACGCCACACACATGGTGGAATCCCGTTGTTTCTCGTAATGGCACGGCCACTCTAATGGGCGAAGGATTTATCGGTGGCTCGATCAGGGCGTGACAGAGGTGATGCCAGAGTGAAAAACACACAAAGACACATGTATAGCGTAAACCACAAAACGCACGTTGAGTGCTCCTCTCTTGTTACTCGTTTAGCATACAAAGGATAACTTCTACCCGGGAAAAGAAAGAAAAAAAACAAACCTGGGCGATTGTGAAATGGGCTTCGCGTCCATAACCTAAAGGATGCAAGGAGAGCGGAGGAACAACAGCCTGATTCTCTTGGGTACGGGGCTGCAGAGAAGAAAATGTTTTTCGCTACCCGACCGCGGCAACGGCGCGCAATGATTTTGTCGCAGTAGCCGCGGCTTCGCTACGCCCGTGCAAACCTAACCACGGTCATTGAGCAGGGTCGGGTACCCATCGCGCGTCATCATCTCGAACACACTTAAAGGGGCTGAGCTGGCCGCGCGCGGGTACATATTTAGTCCGCAGGATTTGGAGGTCCGGGATCCTATAATCGCCATTTGGTTATCTGTCAGTGGGAGACTGTAACGATTCCGGCCTCCCTCCTTGAAATTCACCTCCTGAACTTAGGCATTACTGTGAACTTAAAGTGTAGTAAGCGGACCGTGCAACTCTGTGAATTATGCGCGTTTTTCTTTCCTTTCGTTCCTTCGTTTACTTTATTTTTCTTTGTCGACTGTTTTAAGCGCATTCATGTTGAAAATCATTACGACTTATTGATTTACATTGTGTACTGAAGTCTGAGCCACAGTCGCTTGTTTTCTTGCCCAAGTTATATTTGTGTAAGAGTTGACTGAGTGAAGATAGGGACGAGATGTTGACTGCAGGGATGAATGTTGAAGTTAGCAAGACTCTACGCTTAGCCACTCGTAGCAGTGCTCTTAAAGGGTGCATTGACAGAGTCGAGATTTGTTCTAACAGCCTTGCAGTTAAGTGCTCTTTACATAATTATGAAAGCATATTAAATTGAAAGAATGAAAGCACATTGAAGTATGAATGAATATGAAAGGCTTACGAATAGTTTTCATGCCAGAACTATTTGAAAAATATTCGCACACCTTTCATATTCTGTGTACGAGATTGGAATCATAGACATTAGAATTTAAGGAATCACATCGATCGTGGAACACACTTGTCCATACTCACAGCATGTTGAACGCCGTAATCGGCAGTGGACGTGCTACACAATATCTTCCTCAACAGGGTAGGCCGACAAACACGGCGCAAATACGGATATCTAAGCCGTATTCTTTCTTTTCTTTCTGTATTGAAAGGGACACAAAGGCAAATACTAAATCGACATGGACTGTTTGAATACCATTCCAGAATATTCTCAATGGTTGTTTTGTGCTAACAAAAGACTTAGTTTTCGAGAAAATTGCATCTGAGGGGTTCGAATACATTTGTCGAAATTCAAATCTCCCGATACTCAACCGGGGTAGCGGTGACATTGCATGCACCCTTTGCTGCCGTCAATGAGTAAAACGGCGCCCGGCAGACGGCGGTACCGAGCCAAGTTTGGATTCGCCGGTGCTTTTTGGTCAAGTGGCGTAGACTGCTTGGGCATCTCGCGACATCACATAGAAGTTCATTTCTCTGCTACTTGCCGTTTGTGCGAGTTTTGCGAGGCGGAAAAATCAGCGCAACCTTACGTGACAAACTATTGACACGCGAAAGCGTGGGTGATGCACAGTCGAGCGAAAACGAAACCTTTTGACCGGCAGCGTCGTTGTCGGGGTAACTTATAAAAGTTCATTCTTCAAAAAAATGAAATAGAACTGGACAAGTAGAATTTTATGGCCTCTTATAATACAATACAAGGATGTTTTTAGCAAGGAGTGGTTGAGTACAAGTGAGAAAATTTACCTGAGGAATGGTTTTGCCATTGGGCGAGTGCTTGAAAGTCCCAGTGCAGTCTCTAATCGTGTCCTGCATTTACCTCAATTTCTCACGTATTCAGGCACTGTTCACGATAGTGTTGAGGCCTTAGAGATGATCAAACTCTAATATATCACTTTGACTTCACTTGATATTTGTCTTTATTGTCCCGTTAAAGAGTGCCGGGCAGGAAGATAACTGCGGCGTGCATGGCCTTTCGCGCCACCTTGACCGCCGCTGATACTAGGTGCTTAAGGTTTGGATTGCGGTTCATGTACTCGCAAGCCCGCGCGATGGCCCCAATTACGAGCGGCGGACAGGGAAACCACGGGTGCGATAGCTGTATACCCGCAGAGCAGGCAGGGACGATCAGATCTGTCGCTTGGGTCTTGGTGTACGACCCTGCGACACAGAACGGTGCTGCACACGGAACGTAAAAGGGGCTATTGATAAATCCCTTGGACAAACTGGCTGAAGGCCATGAGAGTTCCTATAGAGTTTCTACAAATGGGCAGCTTCTATACAGGACAGGTTCCCGGGAGTTTATTTCGCATGAGACTAGAAAGGGTTCCTCCCCACTGTGAGTTCCTCAAACCAGTAGTGCCATTCTGAACCTAGCCCTGTTCTGAGATGGCGTCGACGAGGGCTTCGATGGAGACGAAGCCCTCGTCGGAACAGGCGGCAGACACGGGTCACATGGGGACCGATCGGGACGACTGGGCATGCTCGCCGCTTGTGACCAGGCAGCCAGTGCCGATGATTAGAGTTATAGAAACCACGCTCTCAGTAGTAACTTGGAAGCATTTCTTTGCGAGGTGCTCTGCACAGTGATTTTTCATAGGCGAACTACTAAAAACGCCACGTCGACAGTGGTCTCTGCATTAGTTTATGTGTGAGAACGCCATTGTGGCTACGTTCTTTTATTTGTTACCCTCAGTAAAGTCTTGTGTGCCACATCATTACCTCTGTATTTAATGGCGGATGTCACAGATTATCTCGAGCGCGTTGCGATTTGGGCAAAATCAACCGCACTGTAGTCGCTGACAACCTAAGAATTACGAGGTTATGTGTAGGCTGTCCATCAAACACAATCTGTATAGATGCGCCAGCACACTGGATTTGCCTATTTGCCAGACGGCACACGGTCTTGGGTTTCTTACTGGGGCCCTGAGCCACTTGTTATCAAAGTACAGAAGGGCATTTGAAGTTAAAATATGCGATTTAAAGAATACTTTGCCTCAGAAAGTACTTCAATGCGTTCAGCAGAAGCCGAGTTATTGGCAATCAAACACACCCATCGCAGTGCTTCCTCTCCTTCTTCAATGCCTTGCACTGTGAAGACAACCACAGAGCCGGGTGTGCCCATAATACTTCACCTACTGAACTTCACTCTTGCGTGCTGTTCATAGTAGAGTGTACAAGAGTAAGGTTGATTTTGACGAGCGGCTGGTGCGGCGCATGCTTTGCAGTGAGACGCGCGTCGACAAAAAATACTGTCGCGGCGCAGCGGTTGAACTGGATTGGACCGCGTCATGGTCCCGTCATTGGAAACTGCTCACTACACTTCTTAGAAGGGTCATTAGTTCTACTTCGCGCCCTGGTATATGTGTTCACACCACTGAAATGCTGTTTATAATTGCATATGGCTTGTATTTATACATCACGTGCAGATGCCTTTCTTTCTTTTCTTAATTTAATTCTTTATATGCCGCTCCGTGGTTGCGCGGCCATTGCAGCCGCCGTGTCGGCTTTCATTCAGCTGTGCTAATTTACTGTTCCCTTTGAATAACAAATATTTTTGTTGTTCTTCAAGCATCATGTACCCCTCGTGTGTATTTTTACGCGTATACTTTTCCATCATAGGTATTGCGGAACGCAGACAGAAAAATACATATGTAGTCTTCCTGCCTGCCGTTTCAAACAAATCAAACATATCTGCCCCTTCCCACGCCTGGTACTCGGAATTACGGGAAGTAAACTTAAAGAAAAAAAAAGCGTCAGAGCAAAATTCCATTCAAGTTTCCGTCTTCCTCGCGAAACAGAATGCGAAGTAATTGGTACGGGTTCTATTATTGCGGTCGGACCTCTGGCGCCGAAGACCGTTTTAGGTAGCTATTCTATTTGCTAATCTGTAGCCTATAAGCCGTGTGCAATCTTTGTCTAGTCCATGCTTAACAAAACAAAACAAAACACAACAATAATAATGCGGTGCGGTACCTAGTGGCTACATAGTGGATAAGGCGTCGCACTGCTAAACTCGAGCTCACGAGCTCAAACCACATCGCGGAACCCAATGGGAACGAAGTGGCAAAGCGCTCATGTGCGTCTGTTTCGGTGTACGTTAAAGAACCCCAAGTGGTGAGAACTGCACAGGGTGCCTCATAATCATTTCCCCAGAGGTAAAACACCAGAATGTGTTTAAACAGAAAAAAAAAAGAGATGAAATGAAGGTAACTGCGTCCTTCGGCTTTCTTCTATGGGTGTAAATGAAAGATTATTCTCGACTCTGATGTCTGAGAAACGCGTGTGTTACCCTTATCTTATATTTGATACCTAATGGAATTCCCCTCACAAGCATCATCATCATCATCATCATCATCGTCGCCGTCCACTACCCCGGTCATGTACTAATTGTGGACAGATTGTCCCTGCAAACTTCTTAATCTCATCCACCCAGCTAACTTTCTGCCGCCCCCTGCTACGCTTCGCTTCCCTTGGAATCCAGTCCGTCCCCCTTAACGACCATCGGTTATCTTCCCGCCTCATTACATGTCCGGCCCATGCCCCCCCCCCCCCATTTCTTTTTCTTGATTTCAACTAAGATGTCATTAATTCGAGTTTGTTCCCTCACCCAATCTGCTCTTTTCTTATCACTTAACGTCACACCCATCATTCTTCTTCCCATAGCTCGTTGTGTCGTCTTCAATTCAAGTAGAACTCTTTTCGTAAGCCTCCAGGTTTCTGCCCCGTACGTGAGTACTGGTAATACACAGCTGTTATACACTTTTCTCTTGAGGGATAATGGCAACCTGCTGTTCATGATATGAGAATACCTGCCAAATGCACCCCAGCCCATTCTTATTCTTCTGTTTATTTCGGTGTCATGATTCGGATCCGCGCTCACTACCTCCCTAAGTAGACGTATTCCCTTACCTCTTCCAGTGTCTTGCTACCTATCGTAAATTGCTGTTCTCTTCGTAGACTGTTAAACATTGCCTTAGTTTTCTGCAGATTAATTTTTAGACCCACCCTTCTTCTTTGCTTCTCCAGGTCAGTGAGCATGCATTGCAATTGGTCCCCTGAGTTACTAAGCAAGGCAATATCATCAGCGAATCGCAAGTTACTAATGTATTCTCCATTTACTCTTATCCCCAATTCTTCCCAATCCAGGTCTTTGAATACCTCCTGCATACACACTGTCAATAGCATTGGAGAGATCGTATCTCCCTGCCTGGCGCCTTTCTTTATTGGGATTTTGTTGCTTTCTTTATGGAGGACTGCGGTGGCTGTGGAGCTGCTATAGATATCTTTCAGTATTTTTACAAGTATAATTCCGCTCAACTAAGCAGCTTTTGCATTTTGAACGACTGGTTTCGGTTATCCGCTGCATTATCATAAGAACAATAATGAAGCAATTAAAGGAACGATATGCCCCACGTACACTTAGAGCTATTTGTAGATGTGCTGTTTTCGATGAAAAAGATAAGTATGATATCAAATCGGGCACTCAGTTTTCAAGGGTTAAAAAAAAACTAAGATGTAGAGTTTTACGTGCCAAAACCACTTTCTGATTATGAGGAACACCGTAGTGGAGGACTCCCGAAATTTCGACCACCTGGAATTCTCTAGCGTGCACCTACATATGTAAGTCCACGGGTGTTTTCGCATTTCGCCCCCATTGAAATGCGGCCGCCGTGGCCGGTATTCGATCCCGCAACCTCGTGCTTAGCAGCCGAACACCAAAGCCACTAGGAAACCACGGCGGGTAGTTTTCATGGGTTGCAGACATGGCCAGACTTCAAAAAAGAAAGCAAACGTTTTCCTTGCTTGGGTCAAGTTAGCGGACTTGCTGGCTGCCCCAAAACGGGCCTTTATATTGAATTAGAGCTAGGAACTTGTTCAGCAGAACAAATTAGCACCTGTGCGGTTATTCTCTCAGGAACTGTTATTCCTCTGTGATAAAGCCACGACTTACCAGTAACACAATCACTGGAAATAAGAGTCCTCACTGGCATCGGCCCCTCACCTTCGAGACACGGTAAATGTGCTGTTATGCCTTGCTTCCGAACGGAAATGGCTATTGGATAATTTTTAATAGTGAATTCGGAAGTCAAATACCATTTCAATACCAAATTTCATTCAATTGGATAATATTTTTCTCCTTCATTTCGCTTGCAGGCACATTGAAGCAGTCCCCAGACAAACCACTCTGATTGCAATGATAAAGACTTCCCGGTCACCCCGGTTCAGTCTGAGTACATATAGGCAGCATATTTTCTCCAGCACTGTCGTCCATATTAACGTCCAATAATTGCCTTGATTCTTTTTCTTGGAAAGTCCATTTGTTCACCTGGGTTTTAAAAAAAATACACGCGTTTTCCGGTTGAGCGTTTTCATTTTTTGAATTAGTGCGTTAGGATGCTTGATAATTTTTCTCTTATACATAAATCGTGGATATAAGTCTCTGCCCCTTTTGATTTACCTAGAAGTGATCTGCAACTTTCACGCCATGCGGTTAATAAACCTAGTTTAATTCACCATCATATTGTTTTCTTTGACCATTGTTCCTGTTCAATACTCCAGCAACAATTTGCGTGCGTAAAATGACACAATGTCAATAAAAATTTTTTACGTAGGTTCATGTTGCAGATTGGCGGATTCTGTAGCGATATTCACATGTTACTTTTATGAAATAATGTTTAATATATGTCGCTGTACACCAAAGCAAATAAAAGCGTAATAAATTTTACTGCACAGACTTTCTGCGAGAGAAACTGGGCGTCCACCAGCGTCCGTGCAACGAACACACGCTCGCTAGCAGACGACTCACGTGACAACGACTGCAAAATTGAAGACGTCATGTTGTATAACCCATGCGTAAAATGTGTATACGTAGGAAAAAAGGTGCCAACATGAATTTGCAGTTGAAATAAAGTACCATTAAAAAGCATTCGTGCGCGAACGCGCTTGCTCGGTGCCTGCACACATATTCCTTTCAATGTGCCGAAGAGGGCGTTTCCACACCAATTCATTTGTCACGCAGCGCTCTCGCAAAATTTTTGTACACTACGCGCCTCAGCGGGAGAGCGCCGCGCGGGCCCACTCGGCCATTGCCTAGCACACTCCAGTGCAAACTTGATTTTTCATGTTGGCGTAGAGGCCGCCACATTCGATTTCGGTGCCTACGACGTGGCAAACGCAAGAAAAATGCGGTTGTCCTGTGGACTCGTCGCGACCCTCCAAGGCGGCCGCTTGATCTACTCTATGTAAATGACCGCTGCTTCATGTAACTACGTATGCGCAGCGTTTCCTTCTCTCACGACAGGTTTTGAGTGCGTGCTGGCGTTTATATGCGCCAGTGTGATCGTGCTAAGTAGTGCGGGACCATCTTTGTCCTCCAGCACTTCGACCAAATGAATAGTAGCCACACCGAACTTGGACATTTTATAACCGCTATCAATAAGTCTTCCGATGCGTCTAACCGGGATCGGCTAGGATTGTGTGCACGCAGGTTCTAGGCTAGTCTAGCCTTCGAAACAACTCGACGGTTATGATACCGATAAGTAGGGTAGCGCCAAATTTTAATTCCTATGTGGGCGGCTGCGGCCGAGCTTGAGCAGACGATATTCGGCTTCTTTCAGAAGTACGTAATGTCGAAATTTGAAAGCGCATTTTCGCTTACTTCAGCTAGTTTATGAAACTTCGTCGATATATACACACAGTAACAGTAGGAAGAGGCGCAGTGATCCAAATGCCCTTGCTAATTGACGCCAGCTATTGCGTAATAACAGCCGCGTATGAGAATTCGCTATACCACGAAATAAACGTCCAGAAAAGAGGGAAGAGTGGGCTACTGTTTGAAAAGAAAGCGTTCGAGAGAAAGGTGGCTTCCAGTTTCGCTAGCGAGCTCCACACACCGCGTGCGACTGCAAAACTTGCTTGAGAGTTTTACGCAGCGTATGCCAATCGAGGACTGTGCTTCTTATCACCAAGCCCACGGGGTGGTTCAGTGCCCCTCTAAAAACAGTTTTTCCGGACGGTTCGGTCTTTGTGTCACGCGTGACAAGAAATAACTTCAAGGTCTAGGGCAATTTTTCATGGGTAATCTTGATGTCACTGCTCATTCATCGCGAACATTTTAGCTTAACACCATTGGCCTTGCATTTACAATAACAGAGTATTGTTATTAAGCTGTGGGCAGCCTTCAGCCGATTCGGCTTTTGCGGGAAGCGCTGCTTTGTTTGTCTCACAATGTCCCTTCTTATATCTCCCAAAATATACCATCTTCCATGGACCTTTACGGAGCCACCGTTTTCCATGCCCCCTTAGAAGCTACTTCTTTCACATGCATAATTATTCCGCAAGTTATTTTTGTGGTCTCCATCAAAATAATATTTCTGTAAATAAGACGACCATGTAAGTTCACAGTACTGTCAAAGAATGTCGTCTCCCCTGTGTTTCTTTTATTGGCACAACATGAATTGAGACTTGCATGATCGAATTTCTATTCTTGAGTAACACTAAAGTATGATGTTATGGAGTTCCAGGAAGAGGATGCGTCAACTTAACGGCGCCATCATCAATATTGCTCCAAAGCGGCTACAATGTCCACCGTACCTATCACTTAAAAGTTATATTGAACAAGAATACCAAAAAAAGGAGGGAATCATTGAAATTCGACTTGGACGACGTTACTCTTCTGATATACAGTGTCTAGTGCGTATACTTTTATTGCGCTAGCCATTATATGGACACTCCAGGCGCATTTCGGCCGCCGTCGCCGTCATGTTCCGTATGAGTGAAAGCGTGTGAGGGTGAGCCGGCGAACGCGGTTCAATCTTGTGTGTGCGAGCGAGGAACGCCGCCCAGATGCATTCCCTCTCTTGTGGCGCTCGAGGCAGGGGGGTCAGGCTAGAAAAGAGGGGCGTTCTACTCCGGAAGTTGCTAGGGTGCCTTGATGTCCTCCTCGCTCGCCGCTCCGTACAGAGTGGAGATAAGCGCGGCGTCTTTTACGGCGTTGGCAACGCGATTCGTGGGCGCCGTAGTAGACGCTTTGGAAGACGCCGCAGGGGCGCGTTGTCAGCGCTCGTTCATGTTGAAAGCGATCTGCGACGTGGGTAAACCGCGCGCCCGCGCGGCCCTCATGTTTAGAGCGATCTGCGATGTTTGTAGAGTGCACGTCGTGCCGGTAGCTTCGTAGGTGCTGTACTACGGAAGTTTTGTTCGCGCTGAAGCGAGACAACCATGAAGGACAATTCGCTTGCTGCTTTTGCGATTCCTCACTCCGGAGTTTTTACAGCGACTTTCTGCGCTCAACGAGCGAGATGTGTTCATGTTTACTTGTGCACGTGACACCGTGATTGTTAATTTAGCCAAAACCCGTTGACCGTTAGTTGGTTTAAATCGATAATAGAATGCGTAAGCGCGAATGAGCAAGGAGAAAGAAGCAGACACACAAAGACAGCGCTGTCTCTGTGTGTCTCTTTCTACGTCCTTGTTGAGTCGCGCTTATGCATTCTGTGATTGCTAATGTAGTTAGTAAGCGAATGTTTACAACAGTATACAACATATAAAACTACTATCCTTTCATCTTACAGCTATCTTCTAATTTGCTGTCGCAATCGGTGCTTCGCCTTTCGGGCGGAACCGAGAATATTTTTAACGGATTACTGCCTTTTAAAAGCGGAGCTGTTGAAGCTTTCGTTCTGCCATGGAGGCTTAACAGAAAACTCCACGCAGCTGTGCGCCGCATCACATTGCCTGGCAACCACCTCCGACAGCACCGATCCACGTAACTGAATTCCTTGCTCCCAACGCGCGTAGAGTGGAGCCGTGACGTCACAGGCGAGTTAACGCTCGGGCTGGCGCGGCGGCACCCCTCTCAACTTCCAGCGTCAGGCCCGCCGAGACGCGGAATGTGCGAATGGCTGAATCCAGGGCGAATTTCTGGGGATATATTTTGGGCACAGCTGTCACGTCTATGATCAACGAGGAAGATCGGAACGCGGCTCAGCCGGACTACCCGATTGAGGAAGGAGAGCCAATCCCGCCCATTGTGCGGAGGCTGCCGCCGACAAACGCCATCGCCGAGCCCAGGATATCGAGTTTCGGGCCAGAGACAACGAACGCTGCCGACTGAATGCTAGGCGCCACCGGGAATCTGTTCCTGGTATGGTAGTCGCGGAGAACTTCCAACGCCAAGCGCGCAAATCTATGAGAGGTGCGAACGGCCGCTTTCATCGCGAATTCCTCGGCGTAGAAATCGGGCACAGCTGCTACATCTGCGACCGGCTCTGGTTCGACGTGAATGTCTCAACGGTGAGCTCGGTGCGGAACTTTGAACAGAAGAGCCTTGCCTTGCAAGTGCTTCGCGAAGCCTTCTTCGTCGCCGCCGACCACGACGACGGTCGGACGTCGAAGACGAGGACCAGATCGGCGATGATGACGACTGGTACTGAAGCACTGTACATAATAAATTGTGATGCACGTAATGTAGCCTGCATGCTTGTGACTTGCTGGGGCTCGTGTGGCTTACCGGCCCGGCGGTGTATGACCTCGCAAAAACATGGCGAAACTTAGCCAATGTTGGCAGCACTTAGTATGAGCATAGTTAAGCAATCCAGAACCTCCTAAACCTTAGCAAGAAGTAGCAATGCTTGGTATGAGCCTAGCCAAGCCATGCATAGCACCGCCGAACTAATATTCTTTATTTATTTACTTTATTTTATTTATTTTATATCTTATACTTAAATGTAATGCCATTTCCAACTGTACGTCCGCTCAAATAGATTGGATTTGTATTATAAACGGCTGCTTTCAGCTATCGGGTGCATCATCATAAGGATAATATTGAAGCAATGAAAGGAACGACATGCCTCCCGTACACTTACAGACATTTGTAGATATTCTGCATTCTTTGAAGAAGATAACTGTGGTACCAGATCGGGCACTATAGTTTTAGTGGGTTCCCGTCATTGCGAGTCTACCAAGAGAATGTTTTCATTGCCAGGATCAAGTTACTATGTTTACAGGCTGCCCCGTAATGCTGCGTTTATATTGAATGACAGCTAGGAACTTGTTCAGCAGAACCGATTAGCACCCGTGTGTTAATTCTCTCGGAAATAGGTGCGCCTCTGCGCAACAGGCACGACTCTTCAGCAGCTCTCTCATTCTAATTAAGAGTCCTGATTTGTATCGGCCCCTCACCTTCGAGACTTCAGAAGTGCTGCTATGCTACACATTCGAACGGAAACGGCTATTCGATAATTTTTAATAGTGAATTATGAAGTCGAATAAGATCTGAATACCAAATACCATTCGATTGGATAATATGTTTCTAGTTCATTTTGCTTGCTCGCACATTAAAGGGGATCGCCAGACAAGCTACGCTGATTATTGCTAAAGACCTCCGGGCCTCCCCGATTCAGTCTGAGTACCTAGGCAATATCTTTTCTCTAACACTGTTGTTTATATTAACGTCCAATAATTGCCTTGATTCATTTTGTCGGAAAATAAATTGGTTGACATAGTGCTGGTGCAGCTTTTAAAAGAAACAGGCTTATTCCGATCGGGAGTTCTCACTTTTTGAATTAGGGCATTGAGAGTGATAAGCTTTCTTTTGCCTATTTGTCATGAATTTGCATGCCTATGTACCTTTACAATTACATAGAAGTGCACTTGTCATCGGCATCCTTTCGTGCCATGCAGTCAATAAACCTGTTTTAGTTCACTATAATTTTGTTTTTTTTTTATCATTCCGCCTGATGGAGTATTCCAGCAACAAGAAGCGCGCGCAAAATGACATATCAATAAAAGAATTTTACGTAGCTTATTGTCGCAGACAGGCGGCTTCTGCGGCAAAGATTACGTGTTATATGAAAAAAAAAACATTGTTAAAGATAGCAGTTCACCTGGCTAAAGCTACAATTGGTACCAGCCTACAACAGTCGTGGGTGCACCGAAGTCAACCATAAAAAATTTTGCTGCACACACACTTTTTGCGAGACACACTGGGTGTCAGTCAGCATCCGCGCAACTAACGCGCGCTCGCTAGCAGACGACGCACTTCTCAACGACAGCGAAATTGTAGACGTCACGTTGTATAACCCGTGCGTCAAGTATGTATACGTCACAAAAAGATGTCAACGTAAATTTGCAGTTGGGGTAAAGTACCATTAAAAAAGCGTACGTGCGCAATCAGGCTCGTCGCCTGCAGCCAGGTTACTTTCAATGTGCCGTTATACGCGTCCCCACCCCAATCCAGTTCTCTCGCTGCGCTCTAGAACAAATTTTCAACACTCGGTGCCTCAGCGGGAAAGCGCCTGGCAGTCCACTCTGCCATGGTCAAGTACACTCCAATTCAAACTTGATTTCGGATGTTGGCGTACACGCCACCACATCCGATTTTGGCACCTACAACGTGCCAAACGTAAGCCAAAAGCGGTTGTCAAGCCTCAGTGCGCTTAGCCAGCGGACTCATCGGGACATTCCGTGCCGGCAGCTGTATCTACTCTACGGAGCAGACCGAAGCTTCGTGCAACTACTAAGTATGCGCGGCGTTTGCTTCTCGCACGACAGGGCGTTAGTGCGTGCTCGCTTTTATATGCGCGCCTGTGGGATCGCGCTACATGGTGCGGGACCCACTTCACCACTTTGAACGATGGGCAGTAGCCACATTCGACTTGCACATTTTATACACGCTATCAATAAGTCTTCGAAGGCGTCGCACCAGGATCGGCCAGGATTGAGCGCGCGCTAGTCCGAGGCTTGTCTAGCGTTCGAAACTCGTCAAAATTAGGGAGACCCGACGGCTGCGACACCGATTAGCAGGAGGGTCGAAGCTCTATTCCTATGTGGGCGGCTGTGGCAGAGCTTGAGCAGATGATATTCAGCTTCTTTCAGAAGTACGTAATATCCAAAAAGCACATTTTCGCTTGCTTCAGTCCGTCTGTTAAACTTCGTCGAGAAATACACGCGGTAACCGTAGGAAGAAGCGCAGTGATCCAAACACCCTGGTTTATTGACGTCAGCTATTGCGCAATAACAGCCGCGTTTGAGAATTCGCTATACCACGAAATAGAGCGTCCAGAGAAGAGCAGTACGCATCTGTTTGAAAAGAGAGCGTTCGAGAGAAGTGTGGTTTCGCGCTCCGCTTGCCAGCACCACACGCCGCACACGACTGAAAAACTTGGCTGAGATATTCACAACAGCGTATGCCATTCGCCGACTGGGCTTTTTTTCACCAAGCCCGGGTGTGGGTCAGTGCCCCTTTAAAAACAGTTTTTTCCGTACTGTTTGGTCTATGTGTCACGCTTGACAAGATAAAACTTGAATGTGTAGGGAAATTTATACGGGTAATCTTGATTTCACTGCTCATCAATAGCGAACATTTTAGCTTGAAACAATGCGCCTAGCATTTTACAATGACAAAGTATTGTCATTAAGGTGTGAGCGGCCTTCAGCCGATTCGGCTTTCTTTTAACTTGATGGCAGGCTTTTCGCTGGAAGCGCTGTCTTGTTTGTCCTACAGTGTCCCTTCTTAAATATCCAACAGTATCTGCTTGTTTGGACATTTACAGAGCCGCCGTTTTCCATTGCCTTTAGAAGCTACATCTTTCACATGCATAATTATTGCTCAAGTTATTTTTGTGGTCTCCATCAACATATTACTGCTGTAAATAAAATTACCATGTAAGTTTACAGTATTGACGAAGAATCTCCTCTCCCCTGTGTTCCTTTTAATGGCACAACATGTATTGAGGCTTGTCTGATAGAATTTCTATTCTTTGACTAACACTAAAGTATGATGTTATGGAATTCCCGGAAGAAGAGGCTGCAACTTCACGGTGCGATCGTCAATATTGCTCAAAAGCGGCACGTACGTCCACCGTACCTATCACTTTAAAGTTATGCTGAACAAAAATGCCTAAAAACATGGAAAGCGTTGAAATTCCACTCGGAAGAAGTTACTCTTCCGATACGCAGTGTTTAATTCATCAATTATTTTATTGCGCTATAATTTCTACGGACATTCTAGGCGCATTTCAGCCGCCGTCACCTTCAGGTTCTGTATGAGTGAACGCGTGTGAGGGTGAGCTGGCGAACGCGGTTCAATCTTGCATGTGCGAGCGAGGAACGCCGCGCAGATGGATGCCCTCTCTGATTTCCGCCTCCCAGTGTTTTGTGAGCGCGCAACCATGCAAGGTGCTAGTGAAAGCGACTGCACGAATGGTGTAATCACATAAAAGTGCGACGTGAACTTGCTCTGTAGTCGCTTTCTAACGGTGAATCAGTCTATGTGTACATTTGGAACAATGAAATAAGCCACTGCTGGAAACAAGGACTCGTAGTTGCTTCGCAATTGTTCACGCTGAAGTTTTTGACCTCTGTACAGAAATAGGGCGGCGATTTCTATGCTGTGTCGACAATACTCACAGGCCGATAGAGGAAGTCAACCATTGCTCATTAGCGACAATACGCATGGCACGCCTGTACAGTCCATTCGGCGTCTGCTCCAGACCGCCTTATACTTGTGCCAGCGCTGTGATGCGCGCACTGCGGACGCTATATGAAGCTCCGCCATAGCATTACGTGGAAGTTTGATGGCCGGAGAAAACGTATTGAAGGACCATGCTACTATACGATGCCGCAGGGAACGCCTCTCGAGAGAGCTCCAGTACGAAGATATTACGATGCGTTTGCTCATCGCCCGCCAATCATGTCTTGGTTTTTGTGCGATAAAAAAAAAGCTTAGAAACTCGCACTTCCGCCAAAGAGGCAAAGCACCGATTGCGCTAGCCAATTAGTATTTGGCTGCACGAAGTAAGAATAGTAGTTTTATCGGCCGTGTAAACTTGTAAACATTCGCCTACTAAATAAATTAACAATGACAGAATGTCTAAGCGTAACCCAACGAGGACGGAGAAAGAAACAGACACAAAGACACTGCGCTGTCTTTGTGTGTCTACTTCTGTCTACGTCCTTGCTAAGTCGAGCTTACACATTCTATCATGGATTCATACCAACAAGCCCATCAACATGTTTTAACCATATTAACCGGCGCTGTGTCACGCGCGCAGAGGTAAAGATCAACACATCTCGCTCGATGACCGCGGAAACTCGCTGTAAAATTCTGGTTTGAGGAATCGCGGTAACAGCAAGCGAATTGACGTTCATGCATGTCTCGCCTCAGCGCAAACCAAACGTGGAAAGCACAGCTCATACGAAGTTACCGGCACTAGGCGCACTCTGCAAACATCGCAGATCGCTTTGAAGACGAGGACCGCCGGGCGCGCACTTTAGACACGTCGCAGATTGCTTTCGACACACGAGCTCCGGCAACGCGTCCCTACGGCTTACGCCAAAGCGTCTACTGCGGCGTCCGTGATTGACGTTGCCAAGGCCGTAGTAGGGGTACGCCGCGGTTCTCCACTCTGTACGGAGCGTCGGCCGAGGATGACAATGAGGCACCGTAGCAGACGCTGGATAATAGCCCCTCCGGCCTCGCCTCACCGCTCTGCCTCGTGCGCCAAAGGCGAGGGCACGCATCGGGGTTGCGTTCCTTCCTGGCGCGCGCGAGTTGAACCGCGTTCGCCGGCTGACCCTCACACACTTTCACTCGTACGGAACCTCACGGCGACGGCGACGGCAGAAATGATCCTAGAATGTCAATTTATTTGCTCTCGTAATAAAAGTGTACCCCTTTTCGTCTTCTCTTTTCCAGTGCACCGCCGCTTGCTCCGTTCCTTCTTTTTTCTTTCCGTTAGTCTCCACATCGGTTAGTCTCCACATCTCCGGCACAAATCAAGAGCAAAGCAACAAACAAGGACAGTAACTGGCAAGGTCGAGGGCAAAAACAGCGGACAAAGTTTGTTTCAAAGTTGAAGCGTGTTTTTCGGGCGCTTACACGCTGACGGTGAGCGAGGAAAGTGCCGATCCGCGCATGATACGTGGACACATCAACATCCTGCTCGCATCAAGGCACAGCAAACTACGAACAATGAAGTTAGGGGTCAATCTTTTGAATGCGCTGCTTTAAAAACTGATTGTTAAACCGTAATGTACCCTAATTTCACCCTAATTTAAGCGCTTATAGCAAAATGATCAGCGGCATCAATTTCTTCGTCGTGCAGGTGCAGCCTATGAAACAGCGCTCAAGGAAGCTCCCAGCGGAAATTATCGAAATAACTGCTTGCTTTCCCATGTTTGTGTTGTAGGAGGGATAATACTGTCACGATTCACAAACAGCAGGAACTGATAAAAAGGCAATGACACTTTAACTGCAGGCCTACTGAAGACGATCGCGCAGGGACCTCTTCTTCTTCCGTAATGCGCGAGAGCTTCGTCTTCCTCTACGCGCCGCGTAAAGAATGTGGCAATATTCTATTTGCCGGGAATGCTTCAAGAATGTTAGGAAAAGCGCAATTTGTAAAGAAAATAGAAATACCAAGCCAAGTAACGCAATTTAGCCATCAATTAACATATGCCTACAATGATGCAGCGACTGGTATTGAATATCCGCTACGCCATCACACTATACCGTGCTGTATAGGTCAACTCATTCATGCACTAAAATTGGAGTATAAAATTGGTTCTCAAGGTGTAAAAGAATTTTTCTGACAAATCCGTGATCTTATTGTACGTAATAATTGTTTTATGTATCGCCTGAATAAGTACAAAGCTTAATGTGCTTGAAAATTGTGGTAAAGAATATTGTACCATTTCGCTGAACAAAACTTACGGAACAATTTAACAGGAACGTCGTGGCCACAGGAATATAAGACTGGAGAAGAACCAATGATACGAATGAACAAGGGTAACTGTCAAATCATTCGAGAGTACTTGAACGACAATGTGAATGTAAAAAAAAAGTTGCATGAGGTAAAGTCAAGGTGCGTAAGATTTGCGATATTTCAGTGCAAGTGATTGACCACAACTTGACTACTGAATTCACCTGGCTCATCTCATTATTAGTTTCTCGAAAATTTCTGCGTGCCTGGATTTGTTGTTCTTCAATTTTAGCAAGAGCAGCTTCTGGTCGTTGAACGAAGCTTTCCTGGGAGTTTTCTGCAAACGGGAAACTCATGCCATCATTTTTACCACGGTAGCAGTGACTCCTCTTAGGGATAATTATCGCTGAGTCTCAACGGTATGCCTTGGTGACCAGGCATTTATGAAGGCACCTTCATCACGGTTACGTGCGCAAGTGCACTCAGTATTAGCTGCAGCGTTCCTCTAGGATCTCTTAGCCTTCTCTGCCTACTCCCCACTCCACACACATTGACTCAGTGCTGATGTTTCTCGTAATGTCATGGCCAAGCTAAAAACCAAATGAATTATCGTCGGCTTGATCAAGGCGTGAGAGAGATAGTGCCAGAGTGAAAAACACACAAAGAAAAAAGTATAGACGAAACCACAGAGCAGATTTTGAGCGCTCCTCTCTTGTTGCTCGTTTGGTATACATAGGAGGGATTCCACCTGAAAAAAAAAATAAAAATAAAGCTGGGCTATCTGAAGATATGCTTCGCAATCGCAACCTGAAAGGTGCAAGGAGAGCGGAGGAACAACTGCCTCATTATCTTGGGTAAGGGGCTGGAGAGAGCACAATGTTGTTTTTCATTACGCGACCGTGGCGGCGGAGTGCAGTGATTTTGTCGGAGTAGCCGGGGCTTTGGAAGGTCCGTTGAAACCTGACCGCGCTGGTTGAGCAGGATCGGGTTCCACACGCACCATCTCGAGAACACTGAAAACTGCTGAAAACGCCGCGTAGAAGGTGGTCTCTGCATTACTTCCCGCATGAGAACGCCAATGTATGTACATTATTGTGCTTGTTACCTTCAGTAAAGTCATGGGTGGCACATCATTACCCCCGTATTTAAGGGCGGACGTCACAGATTACTTCGAGGGCATTGCGATTTGGAGCAAATCGACCGCACTACCGTCACTGACAGCCTAAGTATTACGAGGTTATGTGTGCGCTGTCCAACTCCAACACAATTTGAATAGATCCGCAGCCAACTACATTTGCTTATTTGCCAGTCAGCACACGGTTTTAGGTTTCTTATTGGGGCCCTGAGCACCTTGTTGTCGAAGTGCAGAAAGGTGTTTCAAGTAAAATATGCTATTTCAAAAATACTTTACCTCAAGAAGTACTTCAGTGCGATCGGCAGAAGCGGAGTAATTGGCAATGAACCCTTATCTTATATTTGATACCTAAATGTAATTCCGCTTCCAAGTGTAGCTCCGCTCAACGAAGCAGGTTCTGTAATATAACCGGGCGCTTTCGGTTATGCGGTGCATTAATATAAGGACAATAATGAAGCAATTAAAGGAACGACATGCCACACGTACACTTACAGCTATTAGTAAATCTGTTGTGTTCGCTGAAGAAGATAAGCATGGCATCAGATCGGGCACTGAGTTATCATGGGTAAAAAAATAAAATCATGGGATTTTGTCCGCTAAAAACACTTTCTGATTGTGGCGCACGCCGTAGTGGAGGACTCCGGAAATTCGCACCTCCTGTGATTCTTTAGCGTGCAGCTAAACCTAAGTACACAGGTCTTTTCGCGTTTCGCCCCCATCTAAGTTCGAATATCGTCCCCACCACAATCAATTTAGGCGCCTACGATGTGCCAAACGTAAGCCTAAAGCGGTTGTCCTGTATCTCCAGCCAGTGGACTCGTCGCGACACTCCGCGGCGGCCACTGTATCGACTCAACGTTGCAGATCGCAGCTTCATGTAACTATGTATGCGCAGCGTTGGGTTCTCGCACGACAGGGTTTGAGTGCGTGCTGGCGTTTAGATGCGCCAGTGTGGTCGTGCTACGTAGTGCGGTACCGGCTTTGTCCTTCAGCTCTTCGACCAAATCGATAGTAGCCTCATCCAACTTGGGCATTTTATAAGCGCCATCAATAAGTCTCCCAAGGCGTCTAACTAGCATCGGCCAGGATTGAGCGCACGCTGGATCGAGGCTTGTGTAGCCTTCGAAACTAGTCGACGGCTACGATACCGATAAGCAGGGTAGCCAAAGTTTGATTGCTATCTGGGAGGTTGCGGCCGAGGTTGAGCAGACGATATTCGGCTTCTTTCAGAAGTACGTAATATCGAAATTCGAAGACGCATTTTCCCTTACTTCAGTCCGTTTATTAAATTTCGTCGAAAAGTATGCACAGTAACACTAGGGAGAAGCACAGTGATCCAAACACGCTTGTTGATTGACGTCAGCTATTTGGCAATAACAGGCACATGTGAGAATTCGCTATATTAGAAATAAAGCGTCCAGAAGGGAGTGAGGAGAAGGCTTCTGTTTGAAAAGAGAGCGTTTGAGAGAAATGTGACTTCGCGCTCCACTTGTGAGCACCACAGGCCGCGCACGAATGCACAACTTGGCTGAGATATTCAGAACAGCGTATGCCCTTCGCGGACTTCGCTTCCTTTCACCAAGCCCGGGAGGTGGTTCACTGCCCTTTTAAGAAATGTTTTTTCTGTACGGTTCAGTCTCTGTGTCGCGCGCGAAAGGACCAAAGTTGAACGTCTAGGGCAATTTTTATGGGTAATCTTGATGTCACTGCTGCTCCATAGCGAACATTTAAACAATTGGCCTAGCATTTACAATGAAAGAGCATTGTCATTAAGCTGTGTGCGGCCTACAGCGAATTCAGCTTTCTTTTAAGTTAATGGCAGGCTTTTCGCGGGAAGCGCTGCCTTGTTGTCTTACATTATCCCTTCTTAAATCTCCCACTGTGTCAGCCTGCATGGACATTATAGTCCCACCGTTTTCCTTGCTCTTTAGAAGGTACACCTTTCACACGCGTAGTTATTGCTCAACATATTTTTGTGGTCTCCATCAAAATATTACTTCTGTAAATAAAATGACCATGTAAGTTTGCAGTTATGACAAAGAATCCCCTCTCTCCTGTGTTCCTTTTATTTGCAAAACTTGGATTGAGACTTGCCTGATAGAATTTATTTTCTTGATTAACACTAAAGAATCATGTTATGGAGTTCCAGACAGAGGATGCTTTAAACTAGCGGCTCCATCATCAATATTTTTCAAAAGCGGCACGTATGTCCACCGTACCTTTGACTTTAAAGTTATACTGAACAAAAATGCCAAAAAGGAGGGAAGCATTGAAATTCGACTCGCAAGACATTACTCCTCCGATAAGCAGTGTTTATTTCATATATCTTTGTTGCGCGAGCAATTACAAGGGCAATCCAGGCGCATTTCAGCCGTCGCCGTCGCCGTCAGGTTCCGTAAGTGTGAAAGCGTGTGAGGGTTGTGGGGTCTTAAGGACTCACAGGAGTACCAACGACGGCAGATTACAACTAAGCGAGCCACAGGGCCGCGAAGGCCGTCAGCCTCTGGAGCAGCTGCGCGCGAGCTCCGGCCATAAGGGGCTACCGAGCATCGCACGCAAGAAAACTGTATTGCCCTAAGTTAGGGAAAACCGTTTATTGCATCCAACGGCACCCGACACTGCACAAACGCACGGTCCCGGGGAGGCGGGGAACCAAAGGGGTCCCGCACCAAGGGCAGAAAATACAGTCATGGGCGCCAGCAGCACGTCTCTGCAAGAGCACGGGCTCAAGCTGGGACATGCCGCTAGGAAGAGTCCCGGCGGCTAGGCTACTTGCTCTCGCGATAACCGATGGGCCAACACGCGATAGCTCGGAAAATCTCCTTCGGCTTGGGCCTCCGATGAGTTCGGCTCGGCGTGGTACGACCTCGCGCGAGCACTAACGATTGCGGAAACAGGTGAAATACACCCGCGCAGTGTCGCGTCGAATTCCCCAAATCCACGCAGAGTGAGCCGGTGAACCCAGTTCAACCTTCCATGTTGGTGCCAGGAACGCCGCCCAGATGCGTGCCGTCTCTTGTGGCGCGCGAGGCAGGGGGGTCAGGCAAGGAAGGAGGAGCTTTCTTCTCTGGCGTCTGCTAAGGTGCCTCCAAGGAGGTTTAAAACAATAATTCGGGAGTGAAGATGGTGCCCTGAAATAGAAACCGTTGGCCGCCTTCTTTCTCAGGGAATCGATAAACGTTAGCACGTGGCGGAGTACAGGAACCGTTTTCTTTTCGCTTTCAGCGGTTTTGAAACGGCCAATATATCCCTGCAGTTGATCCTTGACGCGTCTGTGTGTGTCACTCGTTTTAGGATCAAAATTGAACGTCTTGACAACTTCTTATGGGATGTCGCAATATGACGACTAAGCCAATGGCAATATTCTAGCCTGAAACAACAAGCTTTTATTAATCGCTCTACAAATTATAACAGAGCAAGAGAAGCTGCACTACCGCTATTTCCCGCCGAGTTAGCACGCTTTCAATGATCAAGTAAGGGAAAGCGCTGGCTTCACCTCTGCTGCGGGTTAGAATCTGCGGGAGTTGCCACTCCGCTCCTTGGGGGCCTCGATGTCCTCCTAGCTTGCCGCTCCGTAGAGAGTGGAGAGAACCGCGGCGTCTTATACGGCGTTGGCAACGCGATTCGTGGGCGACGCGTCTTGAAAGCGATCTGCGATGTGGGTAAACAGCGCGCCCGCGCGGGCCTCATATTCAGAGCAACCTGCGGTGTTTGCAGTGTGCGCGTAGTGCCAGTAGCTTCGTAGGCGCTGTGCTTTCGACGTTTCGTTCGCGCTGAAGCGAGAAATGCATGAAGTTCAATTCGCTTGTTGCTGCCGCGATTCCTCACTCCAGAGTTAATACAGCAAGTTTTTGCGCTCATCGAGCGAGATGTGTTCATGTTTACTTGTGCGCGTGACACGGTGCTTGTTAGTTTAGCTGAAACACGTTGCCGGGCTAGTTGGTTTAAATCCATGATAGAATGTGTAAGCACCAGTGAACAAGGACTAGGAAAGAAGCAGACACACAAAGACGCCGCTCTGTGTGTCTCATTCTACGTCCTTGTTCAGTCGCGCTTACACATTCTATCATTTTAACGCGATAGCGTTAAGGAGCTCGTGTCGCAGAAAAGCCGGTGTCGTCGGCGTCGGTGTCGGCGTCCGCGGCGTTGGCCGTGAGCGATAAATCAAGGCAGGCACTTCATAAATAAAAAGCAACTTCCAAGATGGGCTGGGTGGGAATCGAACCAGGGTCTCCGGAGTGTGAGACGGAGACGTTACCACTGAGCCACGAGTTCGATGCTTCAAAGCGGTACAAAAGCGCCTCTAGTGAACGCGGTGTTGCCTTAGAAACGAGCTGTTTCTAAGGCTCAGGCGTGCGTCGATTGCTCAGGCGCACATTTCGTTGTCGCGCCGAACGCTGCGTTGCTCGACGCTCACCGTGTCCGATGCGGGGCGCGTAGTCGCTGCGCCGTAGCCCATTGTCTTACACCCCTTGGCGGGTCGACGGGAACGCTGTCGCGTTCCACTCTTGAAGGCGAAGCTTAAGCGTCCTCCAATTTTTAAATATAGTTAGTAAGCGAATGTTTACAAGAGTATACGGTCGATAAAACAATTACCCTTACTTCGTACAGCGATATACCGATTTGCTATCGCAATCGTTGCTTTGCCTTTCGGGTGGAACTGAGAATAATATTGAACGGATTACTGTCTTTTAAAAGTGGAGCTGTTTAGGCTTTCGTTCTGCCATGGAGCTTTACCAGAAAACTCAGCCCAGCTGTTCCCCGCATCGCAATGCCTAGCAACCAACTGCGAGAGCACCAATCCACGTAACTCCCTTGCACCCCACGCGCGTTGGGCGGAGTCATGACGTCACAGGCGAGTGAAAGGTCTGGCTGGCGCGTCCGCATACCCCTTAGCAGCGCCAAGCCCATCGAGACGCGGGGTGTGCGAACGCCCGATTCCAGGGCGAATTTCTGGGCATATAGTTTGGGCACAGCTGTCGCGTCAATGACCAACAACGAAGCTCGGCGCGCGGCTCAGCCGGACTACCATCAACGAAGAAAAGCCAATCCTGCCCATCGCGCCGAGGCTGCCGCCGACAAACGCCGCCGCTGGGCCGAGGATCTCGAGTGTCGGGCCAGAGACAATGAACGTTGCCGACTGAATGCTCGGCGCCACCGAGAATCGGTTCCGGGCCTGCTAGCCGTGGAGAACTTCCAACGCCAAGCGCGCAAATCCATGATAGGCGCGAACAGCCGCTTTCAGCGCAAAGTCTTCGGCTTCAGGAACAGTATTCAGAATTCAGGAACAGCTGCTGCATCTGTGACAGGCTCTGGTTCGACATGAATGTCTCCACGGTGAGCTCGGTGCGGAACATTGAACAGAAGTGCTCTGCCTTGCAAGTGCTTCAGGAAGCCTTCTCCGAACCCACCGACTACGACGACGATCGGACGTCGAAGACGAGAACCATCTAGATCGACGATGATGACGACTGGTACTGAAGCACTGCGCATAATAAATCGTGATGCACATGCTGTTGCTTGTAGGCGTGTGACTTATGGCTCGTGTGGCTTAACGGTCTGGCCTTGTATGACCTCGCAAAAACTTCGCGAAACTTAGCATATATTGGCAGCGGTTTAGTATGAGCATAGTTAAGCCATAGAGAACCTCCTAAGGTTCTGCATGGCTTAGTAACCCTTAGTATGAACCTACCCGAGCGGTGTATAACCTGGCAAATCTTAGCAAAATCTCGGAATATTTAGCGAAAGCCCTAACTAGCTCCGCTATTACCCAGCCTTGCTCCACTAGTGTAAACTGTCCACATCATTTTTTTTGGAGATTGGGATCACGTGGTGGCTGCACGGCGGTACGCACGGGGTTGCGCGCCGACCACCATGACGTCATATACGCCGGCTTGTGGCAGGAGCAGCGTAAGCAACACTACTGGGGAGGCGGTGTTGCCGGATTTCTGCCTTCCAGTGTTTCGTGAGCGCAGAACCATGCAAGGTGCGAGTGAAAGCGACTGCACGAATGGATCAATTACATAAAAGTGCGACGTGAACTTGCTCTGTAGTTGCTTTCTAACAGTGGATTAGTCCATGCGTACATTTCGAATGATGATTTAAGCCACTGCTGGAAAGAAGGCGCTGTAGCTGTTTCATAATTGTTCTCGCTGAAGTTTTTGAACACTCTACAGAAACTGGGCGGCGATTTGTAGGCTGTGTCGGCAATGCTCACAGGCCGATAGAGGAAGTCGACCATTGCGCAATAGCGAGTGTACGCATGGTACACCGTTACAGTACGTTCGGCGCCTTCTCCAGTCCGCATTGTACTTGCGCCAGCGCAGTCGTGCGTCCACTGCGGACGCTATATGAAGCTCCGCCATAGCGTTTCGCAGAAGTTTCATGGCCAGTTGAAAAGTTTTGAAGGACTATGCTACTACGACGCCACAGGGAAGGCCGCTCGAGGGAGCAGCAGTACGAAGATATCACGATGCGTTTGTTCATCGCCCGCCAATCCTGTCTTCGTTTATATGCAATAAAGAAGTAAAAAAATCGCAGTTCAGCCCGAGAGGCAAAGCACCGATACCGATAGCCAATTAGTAGATGGCTGCACGAAGTAAGGATAGAATTTTTCTCGGCCGTATAACCTTGCGAACATTCGCTGACTGAATATATTAACAATGATAGAATGTCTATGCGTGACTCAACGAAGACGGACAAGGAAACAGAGACACAGGGACAGCGCTGTCTTACTCTGTCTTCTTCTGTCTACGTCATAGTTCAGTCGAACTTACACATTCTATCATGGTTTCATGCCAGCTAGCCCGTGAACATGTTTTAGCTAAATTAACCAACCCTGTGTCATGCAGGCACAGGTAAACGTCAACGGATCTCGCTCAATGAGCGCGGAAAATTGCTGTAAAAATTGTGGTGGGAGGAATCGCGCCAGCAGCAAGAAAATTGACCTTCACGGATGTCAACATTCAACGCGAACGCAACGTCAAAACCACAGCGCATAAGAATTAAGTTACTGGCACTACGCGCACTCTGCAAAAATCGCAGATCACTTTGAAGATGAGGACCGTGCGGTCGCGCACTTTAGCCACGTCGCAGATCGCATTCAAGACGCATGAGTGTAGGCAACGCGTCCCTACGGCATCCGCCAAAGCGTCTACTACGGCGTCCGCGACTGTAGTAGGTAGGGCCCGGTTGTCTCCACGCTGTACGGAGCGGCGGGCGAGGAGGACAACGAGACACCGTAGCAGCCGCCGGAGAATAAAGGCACCTCCTGCCTCACCTCAACCACCTGCCTCGTGCGCCACGGGAGAGGGCACGCATCCGGGCACAGTTTCTTGCTCGCGCGCGCGAGTTGAACCGCGTTCGCCGGCTCACCTTCACACGCTTCCACTGTTGAAGTTTATTCATGTGCAAAACATGGGTACATAAATGTAATATAAAGACTAGGGTCCCGTATACTGAAAACGGGACCTATGTTACTGAAAACGGCACCCTCGCTTAGTAACTACAAAAGAATTGTAAAACAGTTGGCAGCATCACAGTGGATAGCATAAAAATATATTAGTTGCAAGAAAAGCAAATGATAACGAAAGAAAAAAGAAGAAAAACCAAACAAACTATGCACTAATCGATGTAGTGAACCAGAAATAACAACGAAAGTGACAAAAATTATACAATTGTTAAAGGCAAAAAGCAAAAAATAAAGAACGAACAAAGAGAAAAAAATGTGGCACAATGTTAACACTGCAAAAAAAAAAAAAGAATGGGTGAAACTTATCAGTTAGGTGACTATGAAAATATAAATATTTCTTAGGAAAAATTAGCAGAGGTTAGCAAAAAATCTTTTAGCGAAGCTTTGAACCGCTGAAAAGTAGGTAGTATTTTAAGCGAAGCAGGAAAATGATTCCAAAGTGTAATGGTAGCGAATGTAGATGTTTTTTTACCATAGTTAGTGCGAACTGATGGTAACAAAAAATTATAATTAGAAGCGAACCTTGTAGGGTTTGTATTTCTAAGGGAGCTGCTTTGAATAAGTTGAAAGATAGGCTGGGAATCAAGCAATTTATAAAACATTCTTGCTAAATTGTAGTTAAATAAACTTTTTATACATAGAATTTTGTACTTCTTCAGCAGGCCGACAGCATTAGAGCGCTGTGAATGGAGACGCAATAATTACGTAACCATACGAATAATTACGGAAAATTACGTTTACGGAACGTCACGGCGACGACGACGGCAGAAATGCGCCTGAAAGGTCCATGTAATTGCTAACGCAATAAAAAAGAATTCTCTTTTCGTCTTCGCTTTACGATTGCACCTCCGCTTGCTACGTTACTTTCTTCTTTCCGCTTTCTCGAGAAGATGACAAGGATAGCGACTTTTAGACGCGACCTTTTTGGTGATATGCCGCACTTCTGCAGAAAAGCAGGGATCGTCTGATAGTCACTGTCCCCGAAATGTTCGGAGCAGAGAAAGTCATGCTTTGTCGCTAATCGTGATGGCTGCGATGAGCGCGCAGTGCCGATCCACATCCTAGGAACCTTCTGCTCTGCTGGAAGACTACGACATGGTTTGTCTCACCCGATGATACTTCTGTCATATCCTTGGACGCAGCAGCGTAGAGGAATTATCCTGGTTATTGCCACGTGCTCCACTCATCAAATGTAAAAGCAGCACAAAACACAAATTGCGATTTTTTAATACTTGGGCACATGCTCCTTTTGCGAAAAGAAGCATGCGGCCGAGAGTAACTGCGCTGTTGAGACGTCATTCGCTGCCGTCCGGCGACATCCATACGGGCGGAGAGACGCGGACGATGGCTGGCTCGCCAGTATTCGGCGCACACAACGTCACAGGAACGTAACTTCCGCTGGCTGACTGTGCAGTCGCTAGACGCGGTATTTCACAAAAAATGTATGCAATTAGTTATTTTCCAGTAGTTTCTGCGTGGAAACAAGGTTGTGTCGACCATTTACAGAACCAAAGCTTTTAGTTGGGCTAAAAATTTCGGCGGCAAAAGTTTTGTTCAGTATCCTTTTAATGTAATCATCTTCGCACAGCCGCAACCTCCGGAATCATTGCCACCGCCAGTGATGACTCAATCTCGAGTACACTCCATTCGTACGGACAAATTAAGGGACACAAGTACACTTAATCGCAGCAAGGGTCCTTCTTGTGGCTTGCTGCTAGACGGGAATGTCTCATTTGGAAGGGATGACAGTGCCGATTCTTAAATAAGCTGGCGCGTGGTATATTTGTTTTTACTGCAAACCCGTATATCTATACTCCGTAATGCATTTGCCGTATCCGTGGGCAAAATCTCAACCAATCGCAGCGGTAGAGGCGCTTCGCGTGCCCACTGAGTTTCTTGCAGCTTCACTGGACGACGCTCGATTCCACTCATTCGCAGCACGTACGAAGCAGGGAGTGACCTAGCTGCACTTTCATATATAAAGGAAGAACCTGCCTAGCGAATGATTTGCGTTGCGTTAGTGCTGTACTGAGGCCACGTACAGTGAGCACTCCTGAAGAGCCGCGCGCATGCGAGGCGCGGCGAAATTGTGGTTAAGTGCATTCCTCTCCTCCCTGTTCCACTCTCTGTAGTTGCACCAAGTAGCGGCGCAAGCCGAGTCGTAAGCCGTTGACACGTGTTAGGCTAATAATTAGGTAAAGTGCATGTGAATGTCACCATGTAAGTTACTTAAACTACGTCACAATGCGTAATCGTTGCAGATGTCGTTTACAGCTTCACTTCACAATATTTCCGTCATACCATTACCATGATAAACAATCACGAGCCGAAACTAGCGGACATCGAGATCAAGATCCGAGCGAAGAGCTTCACGTTTAGAAGTGCTGAGAAATCCGTATCGTTGTCGTCTAAATGAAGTCTGTGTGCATTGGCAGGCAAATGAAACCCTTTTTATAACCAGAGAGGCGTAATAGATTTGATTTGAAACAAAAATTACAGCAGGCTCCCAATTCTTTAGAAGTATATCTTATTAATAGCGAGGGAATAATTTTCTCGCAATAAAGGCTATTACCTTGTTTTGCTTGCCTTAGGCATTACGGGAAAACAGCCAGGATGCCAGCTGCGAGATGTTTGTTGGTTCTGGTGTGTCCTCGAAGAAGAGTAGTGTAATGCTGAAATAAAAATATTATGAAAAAAGAAATATTTGAAATAGAAATGTAAATGATAATAAGACATGCGACATTAGCTCAAAGTGTCATTCATGTTGTTACGCCGCCAGCAAGGGCGGCGCCAGTCAAAAGAAGACGGTATGACATGTTGGGGTGGATTCGGTCTCGACAGCCATCTTGTTTATGCACCGTTGCCTCTCTTGTAAAGATTGTAAATATGTATTTATAAATGTCCTCTACAACGTAACAAATTCCTGAGAGGTGCGATGTACCCTCGAGAAGCAAACAGCGGAGCTCCGCAGGGGTCCTCACCTCATAAATACTCCGTTTAGCGCAAAACAACGGACACAAGAAAAGGCGAAAGGACAAGGCGCTACTCTCAACTGACATCATTTTATTGCGTCACTCCTTTATAGACAGCAGAAACTAGAGGAACATGCGCAGTGAGCACCGTGTGCAGGAACCACCAACATCCGATCACAAGAGCGCACTCATGCGACAACATCTAAACAATAATATTCAGCACTGTACAAGTTTAACGAAGGCACACTAATGCACTGTGACCCTAATGACTGTATGAAGAATGCTTCCGATAACTCTCGGGCGTAGTATTTATGAATCCGCACCAACTAGCCCGCCAACACATTGTGCTGAACTATCTGTCCTCACCTCAGACTGCACAACATATCGGACGAAACAGGACCCGACATGGCGTGGCCAATATGAACACCTACAACGTCAGCCTTTCTGAGGTCAGCCTTTCTGAGGCACCTTATCCCTGTTTATAACCTTTATACAACCCCCTTGTTGTGTTGGCGAGATGCACGAACGTTCTGTGCCACCAACTCCCCCCTCCCCCCCCCCCCCGACGTGGAAGACTGGATCGTAACGTATGGACGTGTAAGTCGCCACAACAAATGGGATCCGAGGATTATGTTGGCTAAGTTGCTCTTCTATATACAAGGCACGGCGAAGGTGTGCGGTTGTAACCACAAGGAAGAGCGACTTAACGACCTAACCATCTCGTCAGTGCCCCTGGCGTTTAATCCGACCCTGAGAAGATTCGCGCTGTTCAGAACATTGATGTTGCTTTTACCGCCGCAGACGTAAGACGCTTTGTTGGGCTGTGCTCGTATTTCCGTCGTTTTATCGCGAATTTCGTCGAAAGCGTTCGCCCACTAACCGACTTAAGAAGAATGTTGCTATCACATCGAGACTTGATGAAACTAAAGCCTTCTCCACTGTCCTAAACTTGCTCACGGCTTCCCCATTGCCGGCTTATGATGATCCATCTGCCACTACTGAACTTCACTTCTGAAACAGCGTTCAAGCAAGCTCTCAGTTAAATGATCGAAATCAATTTTATTGTGATCGCTTTAAGAGTGCTAGGATGATCGCAGTTCGTAACAAAAGTCAGCACGTGAAGTAACGCCATTCAACTGCCAATTAACATGAGCCTACAATGATCCAGCGACTGGTCGAAAACATCTGCTACACCGTAAGACTATACCCAACTTCATACATAAGTTTATCTATCCACTAAAATTCGACTTTAAAATTCGTTCTGAGCGTGTAACACAATTTCTATGCGAACTAGGTTATGAGTTTGCACGGAATAATCGTTTTACTTGTCGCCTGAAGTAGTACAAAGCTTAAGATGCCTGAAAATTATTGTAAAGAATGTCAAACATTCGGCAAGCAAAACTTATGAAACGCTTTAGCTGCAACTTTGTGCCACAGGAACATAATAGAGCTGGAGAAGGAACAATGGTACGAAGGAGGACAAATGTCGTATGAATCGAAAGCACTTGAAGGACAATGTGAATGTAAAAAACAAAGTGGCACAAGGCAAACTCAAGGGGCGTAAGATTTGGGGCTTATGGTAAGACATTTCAGTGCAATTGACGAAAAATGTACTATTGATTCACCTGGCTCATCTCGTTACTGCTTTCTCGAAACATTTAGTCGGCCTGGATTCGTTATTGGTCATGTTTAGCAGGAGCAGCTTCTGGTCATTGAACGAAGCTTTCCTGGGGGTTTCCTGCAGAAAGGAAACTGGTGCCATCACTTTTACCACGGAAGCCATGACTCCTTTTAAGTGCACTTAATCTTCAGTCTCGATGCTATGCCTTGGTCACCAGCCATTTATGAAGGCGCGTTCATCACGGTGACGAGTGCCGCTGCACTCAGTATTAGCTGCAACATTTCTCTAAGACCTTGTAGCCCCCTCCACCCACTCCCCATGCCACACACATTGGCGGAGTCTTGACGTTTCTGGTAATAACACGGCCAATCTAACAAGCGAATGATTTATCGGCGGCTCGATCAGGGCGTGACAGAGATGATGCCAGAATGAGAAACACACAAAAACAGATGTATAGCCGAAACCACAAAACGGATGTTGAGAGCTTCTCTCTTAGTACTCGTTTAGTATACAAAGAAGGCGTTCAACTCGCGGGAAGTAAAGCTAGGCTATTGCGAAATGGGCTTCGCGTCCGTAACCTGATAGGCGCAAGGAAAGTGGAGGAACAACTGCCCGATACTCTTGGCTACGGTGCTGCAGAGAACACAGTTTTGTTTTTCACTGCCCGATCATCTGCGTCTTTCTACACGTAACAATATCAACATCCCATAATTGCCTTGATTTCTTTTCTCGGAAAGTCGATTGGTTCACCTAGGACTGGTGCGGCTCAAACAAACAAACAAAAAAACACGCGTATTCCGGTCGGGAGTTCTCCCTTTTTGAATTCGTTGATTTAGGATGGTTGATAACTTTTCTCTTACATATAAATCGCGGATATAAGCCTATGCACCTCTTCATTTACTTAGAATTGATCTGCATCTTTTCACGCTATATTGTTAATAAACCTCGTTTAATTCACTATAATATTGTTTTCTTTGACCATTGTGCATGTCCAATATTCGAGCAAGCAACTGCGTGCGTAAAATGACACAATATCAATAAAATTTTCTTACGTAGCTTCATGTTGCAGTTTGGTGGCTCCTGTGGCAATATTTACGTGTTACTTCTAAAAAATGATGTTCAAATTATGTCGCTGATGCACCAAAGCAAGTAAAACTGTAATACATTTTACTGCACAGACTTTCTGCGAGAAAAACTGGGCGTCCACCAGCGTCCGCGCAACGAACGCACGCTCGCTAGCAGACGACTCACGTGACAACGACAGCAAGATTGAAGACGTTTTGTCGTATAACCCATGCGTCAAATGTGTACACGTAGGAAAAAAGGTGCCAGCATAAATTTGCTTTTGAAATAAAGCACCATTAAGAAAGCATACGTGCGCAAACGGGCTCGCTCGGCGCCGGCAGCCATATTGCTTTCAATGGGCCACAACATCTCCACCCCAATCCATTTCTCACGCAGCGCTCTCGCAAGATTTTTCCACACACGACGCCTCAGCGGGAGAGCGCCATGCGACCCACTCGACCACCTTCTAGTACACTCTAGTTCAAACTTGATTTTTGATGTTGGCGTAGACGCCACCACATTCGATTTAGGCGGCTACGACGTGCCAAACGTAGGCCAAAAGCGGTTGTCCTGTATCTCCAGCCAGTGGACTCGTCGCGACACCCCGCGGTGGCCGCTGTATCTAGTAGACCGCAGCTTCATGTAACTACGAAAGCCCACCGTTTGCTTCTCGGACAGCATCGCTTGAGTGCGGGCTCACGTTTGTATGTGCCAGTGGGATCGGGCTACGTAGTGCGGTACCAGCTTTGTCCTTCAACACTTCGACCGATGGATAGTAACCACATCCAACTTGCGCATTGTATAAGCGCTATCAATAAGACTTCCAAGGCGTCTAACCACGATCGGCCAGGATTGAGCCAACGCTGGTTAGAGGCTAGTCTAGCCTTCGAAACTAGTCGACGGCTACGATACCAGTAAACAGGGTAGCCATAATTCCTATCCGGGCAGCTGCGGCCGAGCTTGAGCAGAAGATATTCGGCTTCTTTCAGAAGTACTTAGTATCGAAATTTGAAAGTGCATTTTCGATAACTTTAGTCCGTTAATTAAATTTCGTTGATAAATATACACAGTAACAGTAGGAAGAAGCCCAGTGATCCAAGAACCTTGGTTGATTGACGTCAGCTATTGCGCAATAACAGCCGCGTTTGAGAATTCGCTATACTACGAAATAAAGCGTCCAGAAAAGAGTGAGCAGTAGGCTTCTGTTTGAAAAGAGAGAGAGCGAGAAAAAAAAAACTTTATTTTCATGTTGGGTGGTATGGTGGAAAGGCCCTCAGTCCAGAGCCTCGCTTGCGGCATTCTTCAGTGCAGCACTGATAAACGCCGCAAAGTACCGTTGGTCTTCGGCGCTGGCTGCTTCTGTCAGCCACCCGGCATCGGGTTTAGGGGAAAGATTGGTGGGGGCAGGAAGGGGAAGTGGGGGTGGTCCGCAGGACCAGAGGATATGGGATGTGTTCGGCTGTTCGCCACAATATCGGCAGGGTGGGGGATCTTCAGGTAACAGGCCGCGGAGGAAGTGCATTCGCGCTGGTGTAGGGAGTGTTTCTGTCCGGGCCTGGCGAATCAGTACACCCTGTTCACGGGTGAGCACTTTGCTGAGCTTTGAGCTTGGGGAACTTGCGTCTTGCCTCTTGATATGGCCGCAGAAGCAGGGGAGCCCACCTTTTCGTCTGGGCTGGTCGCGGAATGCAGGGTGCCTGGTTCAAAGTCTCGCAGGCGAACTGATTAGCTCTTTCATTTCCCGGCAGTCCATCATGACCAGGTATCCAGATGATTTCCAGAGGACCCTGAAGGTGCTCTTGAATAAATGTCGAAATGTGGGCCGGGAGATCGTTGTGCAGCAATTTCCTGCAAGCCGCCATGGAGTCGGTAAATATGATTCTTGGGTAGGCTGACTTACTGAGGGGCATGTGTTTGATCGCGGTTGCGATGGATGTCAGTTCCGCTAAGGTCGGATCTGTCTCTGGGAGTAACTCAGTATGTACAGTCTAGAGGTCGTTATTCACGACTGCTATAGCGGAGCCCCGTGCACCAATGCTAGCATCAGCGCAGAAGTATATGCCATCAGGGTGCCTTGCCGTGTACCTCTTGAAGTAGGCAACTCGCTGTCGTCGCCTCTCCTTGCTTCGTTCTGGATTCATATGGCGTGGCAGTGGAGCTATGGTTAGGAGTTCGCGTTGTTTTGGGGGTAGTGGGCGCGTGTTCAGAAGGGGCGCAGCTTCTGGATGATGACCGATGCTATGGAGGATGTGCGTGCCTTGACACGTGCGCTGCAAACGCAGTTCTTGGCGACGACGATGAATGCTGACTAGTTCCGCCACCGTGTTATGGCAACCGATGTCAAGGAGGAGCTTAGGAGGAGCTTAGGAGCCAGCTTTGTCGCCTTGCGGATGAGCGCTGCAAGGCGATTAATATCTTGCTGACGGAGATCGGTATAAGGCAGGTGATAGCACAGGCGCGACATAATTAGTGCGTTTCTTAGTTGAAGCATATCTGGCTCTTTCACTCCATTTGCTCGGTTGGAGACCCTACGCATCATGTGCAGCACCTGTTCTCCTTGCCTGAGCAGGTGATGCACCGTCGTAGCGGGACCTCCATCTTTCTGGATATGGAGACCGAGGATCTTAATACATTTTGGTTGGGAAATCGGCATGCCTTCGTTTACAATTTGTATGGTGGGCGGTCTCCATCTTTTGTGGTGGACCAGTAGCAACTCAGAATTTTCCGGCGCACATCTAAGGCCAAGAGTTTGAGCAGACTCATGCACCCTGTTCATAGCCTGTTGGAGAGTTTCTTGGATATGCCCTGGTGAACCTCTATTGATCCAGATGGTGATGTCATCTGCGTAGATCGCATATTTGATGTCGGGGATGTCTCGTAGCGCTCAATGGACTACGCACATGGCAAGATTAAAGAGTGTGGGCGAGATCACGGAACCCTGCGGGATACCTCTCTGCGGATGGGGATACTGTTGTGAGGTGATGTCGCCTACTGGTAGCGTGTACGTGCGACTCCGTAAGAACTCCCTAATTTAGTTATAAAGCTTGGTTCCGCAGCCAGTAGCTTCGAGCTCTTGCAGCATAGCATCGTGGTCAAAATAGCCAAAAGCTTTCTTGAGGTCTATGGCAAAAATAGCTTTAAGTTGGGCGCTGCTTGTTTCCTTCGTGATTTCTTCGTGTATTACAAAGACGGCGCAGAATAAAACAACACATGAAGAAGGGAGACAAGAGTGAGCACGTAGGCGCTATTGCATGCAGCGCCTACGTGCTGTCTCGTGTCCCCCTTCTTCGTGTGTTGTTTTATTCGGCGCCGTCTTTGTAATCATGCTTAACCAACTAGCCCACCAACACATGCTCAGTTCTTCGTGTAGCTGCAGCAGAACGTCTTGAGTAGATCAGTGATGTCTGTATCCAATCAAATTATGGGGTAGGTGTTTGATTGCTCAAGATGACTAAGAAGTCTGTTAAGCACGATGCGCTCCGTTAGCTTACCCACGCATGATGTTAGCGATATTGGACGCAGATTCGCTATGGCTTGGGGCTTGCCAGGCTTCGGAATGAAAATTATGCTGGCTGTCTTCCACTCTTCTGGCAAGCTGCAAGTTTCCCACACATTGTTAATTTGCTGAAGTAAGAATGCTTGATCGGCTTCTGTAAGGTTGCGGAGTTGTGTTGTCGTAATTTGGTCTGGTCCTGGCGCTTTATTCGGCTTTGCTTCTGCTAAGGCACGCTGTAGTTCCGCTAATGTGATTGGGCCGGTGAGACCCTCATTTTCTGGCTCTGCGCTTTTGTAGTCGGCATACTGTGGTTGCGCTGGATCCGCAATGTGTGTTATAAGCTCGTTGAATAGGTCGTCGGTATGCTCAAATGTTTCGAGTAGCTTTCGCAGCTTATGGCACGTTTCCGTCTTTGCCTGGGTTGGGTCAATGAGTGATCGGATGAGATTCCACGTGGAGCTCATATTCAATGTGTCATTGAGCTTGTTGCACGTATCGTACCACTGCTCACGAGTGAGATGTTCAGTGTAGTGGATGATCTGCTCGTTGAGCGTGTTGATGCGTGAGCGTAGTTTTCGATTGAGCTTATTTCTTTTTCATCTCTTAATGAGGGCATGTCGTGTCTCCCGGAGATGAAGAAGATGCTTGTCCGTGCTTGGTTGCTCCCACTTCTCTATTATTTCCTTCGTGTGTGACTGGATTCGTTGCCTGACCATCTCTACCCAATCTTTCAAGTGCATGTTTTGCAAGTCTCCTACATGTATCTTTCCTACAATTCATTCCAATCCGTGAGGCGATGCTTGCGCTGGCGTTTTGGGAATCCTTTGATTTGCAGAAATATCTGTATGACAGTGTGATCACTAGTTAAAGTATCGTGCGTGTTAATCCATTGCGCTGACAGTCGTCCTTTAATGAAGGCGAGATCGGGCGTGGTATCCCTTTCTACGGAGTTCCCGTGCCGCGTCGGGGAATCGGCCTCGTTAAGGAGAGTTAGCTGGGCCTGTTGCATATGGTGTACTAGGGCGGATCCTTTGGAGGAGTTTTTTGTGTATCCCTATGAAGTGTGTGGCGCGTTGAAGTCGCCTGCTATTAGGTGATCAAAATACTTCGTTGGCCGCAGATTCACAACCTCCTTGAAGAAGTCTACTTTCTGTTTTGGCGGGCTATAAACATTCGTGATGAATAAGAGGGGCTGTGCCTTGCTCTTGACAATTTTAGTTGGAAAGACGCGTACAGTGAGGCTCTGTTCCGTGCTGTGAACAACATTTGCCGCTATATCTTTACGAATAAGCATGGCCAGTACCGAATCATGGCTATACGCCGTATAGCCTGCAAGATGAGGTGTTTGGTTAGTTTCCTGGAGTAGGAGAATGTCGGGTCGACGATCTTGAGCGGCAATGTACTGCGTGAGAAGGCTCCGTTTTCGAGCAATCCCTCTAGAGTTCCACTGCCACACCACCAGATTAGTCGCCATTGTTCTACTGATGATATTGCGGGGCGCCCGCTGTAGTGTAAGGAGTGCGTCGCGTTACGCAGGCTCGTTCGCACTCTTCCTGGCGCGGTATTGCGACCATCGCAGCCTGCACTTGTGTAGAGACCATCGCCTCTGCCTGGCTGCTGAGGAGCTCGTTGAACAGGGAGCGCATTTGGCTCATTATTTGTTGAGTGTATGTTTTTAGCGCCTCCTCAACTTGAGCAGCAACCTGTTGAGCTATCTTGGCCTCTAGACTGGTTTGCATTTCTTTCATTTCGTCCCTTAGTTGTTTAAAATCTGCTTCAAGGTGTTGTAGGGCTGTTGTGTGGTACCTTGCCTTTTTCACTGCCGGTTGGAATGACGCTGGTACTACTTCCTGTACTAAGGGTTGCACTATATCACCCAATGGTGTTGCTTCAGGTGCGTGTGCCTCTGCTTGCATGTCCATGTCTTCGGTAGGCTCTAGTGATTGTGACGATAGCGTTGACATTTCATTAGGTCTGTGGGTTTGAAGTAGAGCGTTCTTATAATCTTTGGCTACTTTTTGAGCTCGTGTTTGAACTTGATATGCATAGTTCACGGGGGGGAAAGGGGAGGTGCCGGGTGACTTACTCACGTTTCGCTGGTTGGTGGGTTGCTCGTCTTGTTGACCTCGGGAATGGTTGTGATCCGGAGACTGGCTGCCATCTCCGGGCCGGTTGCAGTCCACGAGCTGGCCGCCGCTGCCGGAATGGCCGCTGCTGCCGGAGTGGCTTTGGCCCCCGAAGTGGTCCCGGCCCCTGGAATCGCCACGTCCCCTAGGTCGGCTGCGGCCCCTGGATCGGCTCCTGCCTCTGGAGTGGCTGTGGCCCCTGGACTGCTGACGCCTTCTGGAGCTACTTCTGTCTCTCGATGTGTTGTCGGAGTTGCGTTTTGGGCTTGGGCTTCTGCTTGCGACGGTGACTGTTTTCATTTGCTTGTTGTCCTTTCGTTGTTTCAAACGCTTCAGGTAGGCCGCTTCTCTGACCACTTTATCAGCGACTCGTCGCACTTCACAAGTTGGGTCATCAGCCTTGTGGTCCTTGCCACAATTAGGGCGGCCTGGTTTGCAGTCATGATCCCCTACAGGATCTCCAACAAACTTTCCACATGTTCTGCACCTTTGTTTTCCATTGTCGCGACAAACGTCTGATCGGTGTCCTATAGCAAAGCACGTTGAGCAAAATTGCGCCTTAGGTCGGGGAGGGACGCAGCGGTATACACCTCCGCCGAAAATGACCAGGCGAGGTACATGCGAGCTCTTGAAAGTTATGATTGCAGTGGCTGTTGTGCCCATCATACGAGCCGCAATAATTTCATAATTTGGGGCTCTGAGTTCACGCATCAATTCTTCGGTTGGGGTGTTCAATTCCACGTTGTGTATCACATCTATACACGAGTTGTGGGCGAAGCGATATAGGTGTGAACAGGGTAAGTTTTGCCATTAAGAGTGGTTTCGCTAATGTGCTGGAGCTTTTCTGTCGCCGAGGAGTTATCACTGGTTATTATAGCCACGTTCTTTTCTTTTTTGATGTCCACTGTAGCGGCGTGTGCCTCTGCAGCAGTCAGGGCTGCTGAGACGCTTAGCGCGTCGTGAAGCGTTCGTGGGCTCCACTGAGGAAGGAAAAGGCCAGTTGGCGGACGCAAAATGAGCGTTGCAACGTGCTGCGTACCTTGGGAATGTTTTGATACTCGGTTGGTCCATCTATCAGCGTCGGTGACGAATTTCAGGGCCATTGCTGCTGCAGGAGTGCGGGCCTTTGGCGTACTTGACGGTAGGCCTACTCTCCTAGCCGTTAGAGCTAGCTGAGCGCCCTGCCAGGTCCGTGACAAAAGCACAGAGACTCATAGTACGTTGGTCCGATCACAGCAGAAGTTGGCCAGAATGTTCGGATGATGTTCTAGAGGAGACGAGCCGTGTCTGAGGACTGGTCCTTGTCGAATAAGTTGGCATTCGGGTCTTTCCTGTGGAGCGATGCGAAGGCACGTATGCTCGGACAGGAGCGACGCTCCTTGAAAAGAGAGCGTTCGACAGAAATGTGACTTGGCGCTCCGCTTGCGAGCACCACACGCCACGCACGACTGCAAAACTTGGCTGAGATATTCACAACAATGTATGCCATTCGCATACTGGTCCTTTTTTCACCAAGCCCGGGGGTGGGTCAGTGGCCCTTTGGTCTTTGTGTCACACTTTGCAAGATAAAACTTAGACGGCACCCCCGGACTGACCCACCCGGGGGGAATCGGTAGTTGCCTTTTCCTGTCTCTCTCTCCCTACAACCTTCGCCTTTTCCTTACTTTCCACCTTTCCTGTCTCCTTCTCATTACTTTATTACTTCCGACCTTCCTGGCAGCAAGGGTTAACCTTGTGTGAGTAGCCAACCTTGGTTATATCATATTGGGTTATAGCGGTAGCGTACAGCCGGCGCTTGTAGGCCCTGTTTTACAGGCCCTGCAGCGTCCCCATGGTGGGTGGCTGGCGCTACTGCCGAAAAATACACCCCCACTTATGGCTAGTTCTTTCCCTCCACTATCTGATCGCTCTCTGAAAAGGGGGCGCACCGAAGAAATCTTTGAATTTTTTGGACGCCAAAAAGAAACTTTCCCGCGATTTCATGTAATCCATTCTGAAAAACAAGGAAAACTAGCACGAACAATCTCGCCTTTTGTTGTTTCAAAAACTCTAACTCAGGCATTTGGACCAGGATATAAAGCATCAAAGATGCCTAGCGGTGATCTCCTTTTGGAGCTCCGCGACAAAAAACAACACGAGAAACTGCCTAACCTTCTATCATTTGGAGATGTCCCAGTAACAGTAACCCCGCACCGCACGATGAACACCACCCGTGGAGTAGTTTCGGATGATGACCTGATGGAACTTACGGACGCTGAACTATTAGAAGGCTGGAGCGATCAAAACGTAATCAATGTTAAGAGAATTCTGCTAAGGCGCGATGGAAAAGAGATCAAAACAAAACATCTAATTCTCACCTTTGGTTCAAGTGTGCTCCCTGAGATTATTGAGACAGGATATGTGAAGCTCCGGGTCAGACCATATGTCCCAAACCCTCTGAGATGTTTTAAATGCCAGCGATTTGGCCACAGCTCATCGAACTGCCGCGGCCGCCAAACCTGTGTAAAACGCAGTGCTCATGAGCACTCCGCTGAATCGTGTGAAAACACTCTCCACTGTGTGAACTGCGATGGGGAGCACGCCGCGTACTCGCGGTCGTGCCCATCTTGGAAAAAAGAGAAAGAGATTGTAACGATCAAAGTAAAAGAAAACATAAGTTTCAAAGAAGCACGCAGGCGGGTATCCTTCCTGCCAAAGCACACCTTTGCCGATGTGGTGCGTCAGGGGGCAGCGCCACAACGGTCTGCGGCGGCTGTCCGACCCACACCCAGTGGGGCGGCAGTGACGCCATCCGCCACTCCCCCCCCCCGGCGGCTGCAGCTGACGCTGCTACGCCAACACAGCAGACGGGGCCATCGACCCCGAAGGTGGGCGCAGCTGAGGCTGCCCCAACCTCCACGGCCCCTTCCAGCGCTGGCAACAGCCGGCGCAGCCAAATACCTCAGGGAGCCCCATCGACCTCCGGGCTGGTGGGTGCAGGGGTCTCGCCTTCCGAGGTGAGACTCTCCCGAAAAACTTCTCGCTCTCAAGAGCGCGTGTCAGGCGCCTCACAAGAGGCAATGGACACAGCACCTATCCTCACGGCGCACCAAGCGCCTAAGGAGCGGCGAGGCTCCCTCGAACGCTCCAAAAACGGCAGAACCCCGATTACAGGGCCTCGCAAGAGCTCTGTAATCTAAGGCATCACTTCCGTTTCCGTAAACACAGCACCAATTCACTTTAAACATGGATACACTAATCATACAATGGAATGTCAGAGGTCTTCTGAGAAATCTTGATGATGTACAAGAACTCATCCACCAACACAATCCAAAAGTGCTGTGTTTACAGGAAACACACTTAAAATCTAAACACACAAACTTTCTCCGTACGTATGGTACGTTTCGCAAAGATCACGATGATGCCGTCGCATCATCGGGTGGTGTTGCGATTCTTACTCATAGAAGTATTGCGTGTCAACCTTTACAGCTACAAACGCCCCTTGAAGCAGTGGCGGTTCGAGGTATCCTACTAAACGAACTCATCACCATTTGCTCCCTTTACATACCCCCGCATTACCAACTGAACAAACACGAATTTCACTCCTTGATCGATCAATTACCAGAACCTTATGCTGTTCTTGACGATTTCAATGCGCACAGCTCCCTGTGGGGCGACTTCCGTATAGATGCGCGAGGTCGCTTTGTTGAACAGTTCCTTTTTTCTTCTGGAGCGTGCCTTCTCAATAAGAAAGAACAAACATATTACTCTCTTGCAAACCGATCCTTTTCGTCAATAGATCTTAGTATAATCTCTCCGTCTGTACTGCCTGAACTTGAATGGGAAGTTACCGACAACCCTTACGGTAGCGACCACTTCCCTATACTGCTAAGATCACATAAAGAAAACGAATATCCGCCACACGCTCCTAAGTGGAAGATTGAGACAGCTGATTGGGAGAAATTTCGATCTCTAACTAGTATCTCATGGGCTGACCTGTCTTCGTTAGGAATTGACGCTGCAGTCGAGTTTTTCACAGCATTCATATTAGATGTCGCATTTAAATGCATATCAGAAGTAAAAGGCTTGGCCTGCAAACGGGGTGTCCCATGGTGGAACGACGATTGTAGGATCGCTCGTAAAAAACAGAACAGGGCGTGGGGGTTGCTACGCGCTTCTCCCACTGCAGAGAATCTAGTCAACTTTAAAAAAGTAAAATCCGAAGGTAGGCGAACCCGCCGACAGGCCAGACGAGAAAGTTGGCAGAAGTTTCTATCGAGTATTAACTCGTTCAGAGATGAGGCGAAAGCCTGGAACAGGGTCAATTGGATAAGAGGCCGACATGCACATGGACTCCCTTTGGTAAACACAGAAGGCGATACCCTACAAGATCAGGCGGACTCACTTGGGGCGCACTTTGAGAGCGTGTCAAGTGCCAACAATTACTCGCAATCCATTCTGAAATATAAACAAATAGAAGAATGTAAGCCACTCATGAGAAAGTATCAACAGAATCAACCATACAACTGTCCTTTTAGCATTGCCGAGTTGAGAGCGGCCTTGAGCGCATGCAAAAGCTCTGCACCGGGCTCTGATAGAATCATGTACGAAATGCTCAAAAACTTACACAATGACACGCAAGTAACACTACTTACACTTTTCAACACCATCTGGGACGCAGGGTACCTTCCAACGGCATGGAAAGAAGCCATTGTGGTTCCTGTTTTGAAACAACGGAGAGACCCCTCTTCAGTGGCAAGTTACCGCCCGATAGCCCTCACAAGCTGCATGTGCAAGGTATTTGAAAAAATGATAAATCGGCGTCTCATCCATTTCCTTGAACAAAACAAAATGCTTGATCCCTATCAGTGTGGCTTCCGAGAAGGGCGCTGCACAACCGACCATCTTGTACGTATTGAAGGACATATTCGTGACGCGTTTGTACACAAACAGTTCTTCTTTTCGATATTCCTCGATACGGAGAAGGCGTACGATACGACCTGGCGCTACGGAATCTTGAGAGATTTGTCAGAAATGGGCATTCATGGTAATATGCTAAACGTAATAAAAAGCTACTTGTCCAATCGCACCTTCCGGGTAAAAGTTAGCAATGTGCTCTCACGTCCTTTTACGCAAGAAACTGGTGTACCCCAGGGTGGCGTGCTCAGTTGCACACTCTTTATTGTTAAGATGACAACACTTCGTGCTTCCTTACCACCGGCCATTCTGTATTCTGTCTATGTGGACGACATTCAAATAGCTTTCAAGTCCTGTAACCTCGCAGTCTGTGAGAGACAGGTACAGCATGGTTTGAACAAGGTGTCAGGGTGGGCAGAGAAAAATGGATTTAAAATCAATCCTCACAAGAGTTCTTGCGTGTTGTTTACAAGAAAGAGAGGCCTGGTTCCGGACCCTACCTTAGAACTGTGTGGACAACAGATACCTGTAAACAAAGAGCACAAATTTCTAGGTGACAATAGACTCACTTTCGTCCCACACATTAAACATCTGAAAGAAAAGTGTCTGAAAACAATGAACCTAATGAAACTTCTATCCCAGACTACGTAGGGTAGTGACAGGAAGTGCCTAATGAATCTCTATAAGAGCCTAATCCGGTCACGATTAGATTATGGTGCCGTGATATATAACTCTGCCGCCCCGAGCGCGCTAAAGATGCTAGACCCTGTTCACCATCTAGGTATCCGTTTAGCCACAGGCGCTTTCAGAACAAGCCCGATTGAAAGCCTATATGCCGAATCGAATGAATGGTCTCTCTACCTGCAGAGGTCATACATCAGCTTTACATATCTCCTTAAAGTGCGCTCTAATCCTGAACATCCATGTTTTGATACCGTTACCGATATGAGGTGCGCTACACTTTTCAGCAATCGTCCCTCCATAAGACAGCCGTTCTCGCTTCGTGTGAGGAAGCTTGGTCATGAAATGCATGTCCCAATCTCCGAGCTTCGCATAATGCATCCAACCAAGTTGTTACCACCTTGGGAGTGGCAGATCGTAGAGTGTGACATATCCTTTTTAGAAATAACAAAGCATGCACCCGAAATCGAAATCAGAATGCATTTCCTAGAACTCCAGCACAAGCACTCCTGTGCAGAGTTCTACACAGACGCTTCGAAGTCAAATGCCGGGGTATCCTAGCAGCCGTAGGCCCATCGTTCTCGGAATCCGATGTACTGTATCCGGAAACAAGCATATTTACGGCCGAGGCCTACGCATTACTCTCTGCTGTTAAGCATATAAGAAATTCAAAACTTCCAAAAGCAGCGATCTATACAGACTCTCTAAGCGTCGCGAAGGCCTTAATGTCACTCTACAAACATAAAAATCCAGTATTCAATGAACTGTATTCGGTATTGTGTAAAGCGTACTTATCTAACCAGAACATCATAATATGCTGGGTCCCTGGCCATAGGGGAATCGAAGGTAACGTTCTCGCGGACGAGATGGCCACGTCAATCACATCGCAAGCTGTTAACCCTACCGCTGATGTGCCTGTCACAGATCTGAGGCCTCTCTTACGAAATAAACTGCGAAATCACTGGTAGTGCACGTGGGACGCGCAATCAAATAACAAACTGCACGTTATAAAGCCACAGCTAGGTTCTTGGCCCTGCGTAACAAAATCACGGCGAACAGATGTCCTATTCTGTCGCCTCAGAATAGGACGCACATTTGGCACACATAGTTACCTGCTTATTGAAAGTGAACCTCCAACCTGTGGCAGATGCGGTGAGAGGCTTACCGTCCTCCACGTGCTCCTGGAGTGTCGGGAAGCCGAAACGGAGAGAAAGAAACATTTTCCGCTTGCTTACCATTATAACATCCCTCTACACCCGGCTATGTTTCTCGGCAAGGAACCGCTTTTTGACACCAAGGCAATCCTCAACTATTTAAATGATGTCTTACTACACGTTATATCCCCATTAAATTCGTAGAGCATTCTCGCTCCAGAGGATGCCACTGCGATAACAGTTTTGCATAGCACATGCCTCCAGGCCCTTGTTCTTCAAGGGCTCTAAGGAGGCAGCAGTGCTTTAGCATATCTTATAACCATATATATTTTTACACATCGTAATTTTTTAAATGCACCTTAAATGTTCATAGTACACGTCATAAGACATCGCCATAATCTTATTGTACAGATTTTGCGCACTTTAGCGCGAACATTTTTAAGGCCCCTCTACAGCCACGTCTCACCAACTTCATCGAACTCATGATTTCATTGCAAACTCATTAACACGGACATGGCGCTCCTTGGCCATAATTGGCCCTTGCGCCATTAAAAACCACATATCATCATCATCATTGCTTGGACATCTACAGAGCCGCCGTTTTCCATTGCCTTTAGAAGCTACATCTTTCACAGGCATAATTATTGCTCAAGCTATTTGTGTGGTCTCCATCAAAATATTACTTTTGTAAATAAAATGACCATGTGAGTTTAGTGCATACAAAGAATCTCCTCTCTCCTATGTTCCTTTTATTGGCGCAACATGAATTGAAACTTGCCTGATAGAATTTCTATTCTTTGAGTAACACTAAAGTATGATGTTATGGAGTTCCAGGAAGAGGATGCTCCAACTTAATGGTGCGATCGTCAATATTGCTCGAAAGCGGCACGTATATCCACCGCACCTATCACTTTAAACTTATGCTGAACAAAAGAGCCAAAAAAGATGGGAAGCGTTGAAATTCGACTCGGAAGACGTTACTCTTCCGATACGCAGCGTTTATTTCAGAAATTTTTTTATTGCGCTAACAATTATATGAACACTCCAGGCGCATTTCAGCCCCCGTCGGCGTCAGGTTCCGTATCAGTGAACGCGTGTGAGGGTGAGCTGGCGAACGCGGTTCCACCTTGCATGTGCGAGCTAGGAACGCCGCGCAGATGCATGGCCTCTCTTGTGGCGCCCGAGGCATGGGGTCAGGTGAGAAAGGAGGGGCGTTCTTCCAGTTCTTCTCGATGTCCTCCTCGCTCTGCGCTCCTTCCAGAGTGGGGAGAACCGCGGCGTCTAATACAGCGTTGGCAATGCGATTCGCGGGCGCCGTAGTAGACGAATTTCACAGACGCCGTAGAGACGCGTTGCCTGCGCTCGTGCGTCTCGAAATCGACCTGCGACGTGGCTAAACTGCGTGCCCACGCGGTCCTCATCTTCAAAGCGATTTGCGATGTTTTCAGAGTGCGCGTAGTGCCGGTAGCTTTGTATGCGCTGTGCATTCGACATTTCGATTGCGCTGAAGTGAAACATCTATTAAGGTCAGTTCGATTGCTGGTGCCGTGATTCCTCACTCCAGCGTTTTTACAGAGAGTTCCCACTCTAATCGAGCGATATGCGTCCATGTTTAATTGTGCGCGTGACACCGTGCGTGTCAATTTAGCTAAAACACGTGGAGGGGGTGGTTGGTTTAATTGCGTCATAGAATGTCTAAGCGCGAATGGACAAGGACGTAGAAAGAAGCAGACACACAAAGACAGCGCCTGTCTCTATTATATCATTGTTAATGTAGTTAGCAAGCGGATGTTTACAAGAGTGTAGGGCCGATAAAACTATTATCCTTACTTCGTGCAGGTATCTACTAATTTGCTATCGCAATCGGTACTTCGCATTTCGGGTGGAACTGAGAATATTTGTTTAACGGATTACCGTCCTTTAACGGTGGAGCTCTGTAAGATTTCGTTCTGTCATGGAGCCCTACCTGAAATCTCAGTCCAGCTGTGCGCCGCATCGCGTTGCCTAGCAACCACCTCCGAGAGTACCGATCCACGTAACTTCCTTGCACCCCATGCGCCTCGGATGGAGTCGTGACGTCACAGACGAGTGAGAGGTCTGGCTTGCGTGGCGGCACACCTCTTGAATTCCAGCGTCAATCCCGCCAAAACACGGTGCGCGCGAAAGGTTGATTCCGGGGGGGGGGGGGGGGGGGGGCGAGGGTATTCTGCAAGAGTCCACCTAGTGGACTGCCCATTTCGGCTGCTGCTGATTGGATGCAGCTGTACGAGAGAGGAGGAGACAAGCGGCCCTAGCCAATCAGCAGCAGTCGAAATGGACAGTCCACTAGGTGGACTCTTACAGAATGCCCCCACCAGGGCGAATTTCTCGGCATATACTTTGGGCACAGCTGCCGCGTCTATGACCAACAAGGAAGCTCGGCGTGCGGCTCAGGCGGACTACGATCGGCGAAGGAAAGCCGACCCTGCCCATCGCGCCGGGGCTGCCGCCGACAAACGATATTGCTGAGCCGAGCACCTCGAGTTTCAAGCCAGAGACAACGAACGCTGCCGGCTGAATGCTCGGCGCCACCGGGAATCGATTCCGGGTCTGCTAGTCGCCGAGAACTTCCAACGCCAAGCACACAAATCCATGAGAGGTGTGAACGGCCGCTTTTAGCGCGAATTTCTCGGCATAGAATGCGGGCACAGCTGCTTCATCTGCGACTGGCTCTGGTTTGATGTACGGAACTTTGAACAGAAAAGCTCCGCCTTGCAGGTGCTTCGCGAAGCCTACTCCGACGCCACCGACCAGGAACAACGGTCTGACGTTGAAGACGACTACCAGATCGACGATGATGACGACTGGTACTGAAGAACTGTACATAATAATTTGTGATGCACGTACTGTGGCTTGTATGCGTGTGACTTGCTGGGGCTCGTGTTGCTTACCGGCCTGGCCGTGTATGACCTCCCAATGACCGTGTATGACCTCGGCCGTGTATGGCCTCGCCTCACCGCACCACCTCCCTACCTTATTTTTCTTTTTTTTTTTCCTGTCTGCCCCTCCCTCCTGAGGCTGAGCCGTGCTCCCTCACGGGTAGCAGAATATAGCGTCAGTTTCTTCTTCCTCCGAATCACTATATATATATATATATATATATCTGAGGTTTCTTTTAGTGCACGAAAAGGGACTAGAGACAGTAGCAAGACGCGGACACAGCGCTTTTCGCAGTCCCTTTTCATGCGCTAAAATCCTCAGTTATGGAATGCCAACACGCCCTAATCTACGCTCTTTCACTATATATATATATATATATATATATATATATATATATATATATATATATATATATATATATATATATATATACCGCACCACCTCGTGCGCCAAAGGAGAGGGCACGCATCTGGGCTGCGTTCCTTGCTCGCGCACGCGAGTTGAACCGCGTTCGCCGGCTCACCCTCACACGCTTTCCCTCATACGGAACCTCTCGGCGACGTCAACGGCACAAATGTTCCTGGAATGTCAATTTGTTTGCTCTCGTAATAAAATTATATCTCTTTTCGCCTTCTCTTTTCGAATGCACCGCCGCTTGCTCCGTTCCTTTTTTCTTTCCGCTTTCTCGAAAAAATAAAAGGGATAGCGCGAACTTTAGGCGCTGCCTTCTTGGTGACATGCCGCAGTTCTGCAGCAAAGCAGGGCTCGTCTGATACTTACTGCCCCCGAAGTGCTCGGTGCACAGAAAGTTATGCTTTGCCGGTATTCATGATGGCTGCGATGAGCGCGCAGTGCGAATCCATATCCAGCTTCAGCTCTGCCGGAAGGGTACGACATGGCTGTGGTAAAGGTGTCTCACCCGACGACACCTTTACCACAACCTTGCACGCAGCAGCGTAGAGACATTCTCCTGCGTTGTGCCACGTACTTCACTCGCCATATTAAAAAGCAGCACATGACACAAATTGCGATTTTGTAGACTTGGGTACATGCTCCCCTTGCGAAAAGAATTCTGCGGCCGAGAGTAACTGCACTGTTGAGACGTCGTTCGCTGCCGTCCGGCGCCATCCATACGGGCGGAGAGACGCGAGCGATGGCTGGCTCGCCAATATTCGGCACAAACCACATCAGAGGAACGTAACTTCCTCGGGCTGACGGTGCGGTCGCTAGACGTGGTGTTTCGCAAAAATGTATGGAATTAGTTATTTTCCACTAGTTTCTGCGTGGAAACAAGGTTGTGTCGACGAATTTCAGCACCAAAGTTTTTAGTTGGGCTCAAAATCTGGGCAGCAAAAGGTTTGTTCAATATCCCTTTAATGTAACCGCTTTCGCATAGGCGCAACCTCCAGAATCATTGCCACCGCCAGCGATCACTCAATCTCGAGTACTCTCCATTCATATGGCCAATTTAAGTGACACTTACAAATTGTACACTTAATCGCATCGTCTTTTTCCTGGCATGCTGCTAGAAGGGAATGTCTCATTGGGAAGTGATGACAGTGTCGATTGGTAAATCAGCTGGCGCAGTGTATATTAGTTTTTACAGCAAAACCGTATACCTATACTCCGCAATGCATTTTGTCGTGTCCGTGGGGGAAAACTCAGCCAATCGTAGTGGGATACGCGCTTCGCGTGCGCCGCTGGGTTTATTGCAGCATCACTGGAGGACGCCCGCCTCCCCGCATCCGCAGCAGCAGCGGCGCAGGCCATGCGAAAAAAAAAACAGAACCAGAATGCTCCCCTTCGCGAATACCGTTTGCCGGAAGCGTTTGCTGGTAAAGATTACTGTTGTATAAGCTACCTTTACCGGGAAGCGGCAACTGCAGCGTAAGAAGCGGGGAGTGACCTCGCGGCGCTTTCATGTATAAAGGAAGAACCTACCTAGCAGCTGATTTGCGTTGCGTTAGTGCTATGCGGAGGCCACGTACAGTGAGTACTGCTGAAGAGCACCGTGCATGTGAGGCGCGGCGAAATTGTGGCTAAGTGCATTCCTCTCCTCCCTGGTCCACCCTCTGTTGTTGCCTGAAACAGCGGCGCAAGCCAGGTCGTAAGCCATTGACACGTGTTATGCTAATAATTAGGCAAGGTGCATGTGTATTTCACCATGTAAATAATTTAAAGCTACGTGAAAGTGCGTAATCGTTGCTATTGTCGTTTACAGCTTAACTGTCCATCCACCTTCACAGCCCGGATTGGAGGCCATTTCTTTTTTTGTGACAATATTTGCGTGATACCATTACCATGGTAAATATCTGACGAGCGAAAATAAGACTACATTGCGCTGCGCGCTGAGAAGTACTTAGAAAGACGAAGCATTGGCGTCTAAATGCCGACTGCGTTGAATGGCAGGCAAATGATACCGTTTCCATAACCGGAGACATATAAAGGCCAGATGAAAAAGAGAAATTACACAAGGCTCCCAATTCTTCCGGATAGTTACTTATCTACTACGAGATAACTTTTTCGCTATGAAGACTATCACCTTGTTTCGCTTGCCTTAGGCACTACGAAAAAACGTACAGGAGTCCAGCTGTTAGATATTGGTTGGTTGTAGTGTGTCGTCGAAAAAGAGTAGTGTAATACTGAAATAAGAATATGATGAAAAAAGAAATGATTGAAATGCAATTTAAATGATAATAAGATATGTGACATAAGCTTAAAGTCTCGTGTTACGTCGCAACCAAGAGCGCCGCCTGTCAGAAGAAGACAAGTTGACGTGGATTCGGGGTTGACAGCCATCTTGTTTATGCATCGTTGTCTCGTAAATATCGTAAATATATTTTTATAAGTTACTTGTGCAACGTAGTATATTGGTGAGAGGTGCGGGGTACCCACGAGAAACAACAACGCGGCTCCTCAATCTTCGTCACCTCGGACAGGAGAACATGACGGGTCAAGCAGGACCCGACATGGCGCGGCCCACATCAACGCCTAAAACCCCGATGGCTGTGCTGACTCAGCCGCGGGATCCAGGAACGTTCTACGACACCAACCACATCGACATGCAAGACTGGTTCACCACTTATGAGCGTGCAAGTGCCCACAACCAATGGAATCCGACGATAATCTGGCTAACTTGGGTTTCTACCTACAAGGCACGGCGAAGGTGTGGTATGATAAACACGAACAAGCGTTGAACGACTTAATCATCTCGTCAGTTCTTCTGGAGTTCAATCTGACCCAGACAAGATTCGCGATGTCCAAAGATCTCCTGTTCCATCTTCCGCCGCAGAGGTAAGGAGCTTTGTTGGGCTATGCTCGTACTTCTGACGTCTTGTCAAGAATTTCGCCAAAACGCTCGCCCACTCACCGACTTACTAAAGAAGGACGTTGCTTTCACATGGGGCCATGCACAAACCAAAGCCTTTTGATTTGTAGTTGAGAAACTTAATGACAATGGGGCGATTGAAAGCAGACTTGGTTTGGCCAAACCTATGGGCACATTCTGTCTCCGAGAGTTAGTTTAAGGTGAACCGAGACGAATTCCTTGACAATTCTCTCTGTTTTTTGGTAGTTTTCATTTTCAGTTTCAGGAAGGCCCTTTACAAGCAGGTTGTTTCTTCGCATTCTATTATTCATGTCATCTACAACATCACCGAGTTCTTCATTTGCCATGGCTATACTTGACTTCACTGATTTTACAGATTCACTCATGCCTTCGCCGTTGGTTTCGATTTGAGCTGTACCACCCGATCTGCCCTAGGTGTTTCTCTAGTTTCAATGCCAGTGATGTCTTTCTGAATTTTCTTCAGCATTTCTATAGCTTTAGCATGGCATTCATGGGCTAGGGAGAGAACGTCATAAATCTTGGGACCACGCTTAGTCTCCACATCTCCTGCACAAATCAAGAGCAAAGCAACAAACAAAGATAGTAACCGGCAAGGTCGAGGGCAAAAATAGCGGACAAAGTTTGCATCAGAGTTGAAGTATCTTTTTCGGGCACTTACTCGCTGACTGTGAGCGAGGAAAGTGCCCATCCGCGCAGGATACGTGGGCACATCAACACCCATCTCGCATCATGGCACAACAAACTACCAACTCTGAAGGTAGGGGTAAATCTTTTGAAGGTGATGTTTTAAAACTGGTTCTTAAACAGTAATTTACCGTAATTCAACGTTAATTTAACCGCTTATGGCAAGATGATCAGCGGCATCAGTTTCTTCATCGAGCAGGTGCAGCCTATGAAACGGCGCTGGAGCAAGCTCCCTGCGTAAATGATCGAAAGAAATGTTCACTTCCCCATATTTGTGTTGTTCGAGGGATGATATTGTATTTGCCGGGAATGTTTAAAGAATGCTAGGATAAGCGCAATTTGTAAAATAAGATTGAAATAGACGAGCCAAGTAATGCAATTTACTATCGATTAACATATGCCTACAATAACCCAACGATCGGCCTAGAACATCCGCTACACCGTCACACTATACCCTGCTGCTTAGGTAAACTTATTGATGCACTAAAATTGGAGTATAAAATTGGTTCTCATCGTGTAAAAGAAGTTTTATGACAAATCAGTTATCTTTTTGCACGTAATAATTGTTTTATGTGTCGCCCGAATAAGTACAAAGCTTAAGGTGCTTGAAAATTTTGGTAAAGAATGTCGTACCATTTCGTTGAACAAAACTTACGAACACTTTACCATGAACATCGTGGCCACAGGAATATAATGATGGAGAAGAACAAATGATACGATTGAACAAGGATAAATGTCAAATGATTCGAGACTACTTGAACGACAATGTGAATGTAAAAAAAAAATTGAATGAGGTAAAATCAAGGGGCGTAAGATTTGGGACTTGTGGTAAGACATTTCAAGTGCAAATTATTGACGAGAACTTGACTACTGAATTCGCCTGGCTCATCTCATTATTACTTTCTCGAAATTTCTGCGGTCCTAGATCGTTACTCTTCAAGTTTAGCAAGAGCAGCTTCTGGTCGTTGAACGAAGCTGTCCTGTGGGTTTTCTGCAAAAAGGAAACTCATGCATCACTTTTAAACTTTTACCACCGTAGCCGTGACTCCTTTTAGGGGCAATTATACACCAGTCTCGATGGTATGCCTTGAGGACCAGGCATTTATGAAGGCGCCTTCATCACGGTTACGTGCACAGGTGCACTCAGTATTAGCTGCAGCAGTTTTCTAGGACTTCTGAACTTGTGACAAGGCATGGCATTTCTCTCCGCCCACTCCCCACGCCACACACATTGACGCAGTCCTGATGTTTCTTGTAATGCCATGGCCAATCTAAAAAGCGAATGAATTATCGTCGGCTTGATCAGGGCGTGAGAGAGGTGGTGCCGGAGTGAAAAACACAGAAAGACCGAAGTATAGCCGAAACCATAGAACAGATGTTGAGCACTCCTCTCTTGTTACTCGTTTGGCATACAAAGGAGGAATTCCACCTGAAAAAGAGAAAAAGAAAAGCTGGGCTATTTCAAAATGGGCTTCGCATTCGCAATGTGAAAGGTGCAAGGAGAGCGGAGGAACAAATGCCTGTTTCTCTTAGGTAAGGGGCTGCAGAGAGCACAATATTGTTTTTCACTACGCGACCGTGGCGGCGGAGCGCAGTGATTTTGTCGCAGTAGCCGGGGCTTTGCGAGGTCCGTTGAAACCTGACCGCGCTGATTGAGCACGATGGGGTTCCACACGCACCATCTCGAGAACACTGAAAAGGGTTGAGCAGGCCGCGCGTGGGTATATACTCTGTAGGCAAGACTGGGAGGTCCAGGATCCTATGATTGACATATAGTTATCTGTATGCGCTTATACGAAATCACAATTCTGTCTAGAAGTTTCACGTTGTCGCAATATTATGAAAGCGCACGCCGGCACGATCAGACTTTAAACTCCGTTGTATTTTCGTTTATATTATGGGTGCCTAAAATACAGGAATTCACAACCTTATAACAGGTACTTTTCTTGTTTCTACGCTTGTAACGCTTGAAAGGACCCTTCTTCATATACGTGCTGGATTGTGCACATTTAGGTGCATTGCATTAAAAAAATCGTTCTTATGGCGTAATGCAACTTAATATTTTGTTCGATATTCGTAATACACTCGTGGCGGCACACGGAGAGGTGTTGTGAGAGAGAAAACAGTGAAAATACATAGAGTTTTACATAACGAGAATCAAATTGAAAGATATTGCTGGCTTACCTGTAATCGAGAGTAGTAATCCTGAAATGTCCATCAGCAAAGTAGATGGATTGGCTACAATCTTAAAATGTATATAGTGCATGTTTGCAACGGCACACCCCACCGCACTACACCGCACCACACTATACTATGCACTGGTCCATATGGACGCTGTCCAGCTAGAACAAGAAAATTTGCTGAAGGCGGCTCGGCAGGTAGCCAAGCACGCCATGGAGAGAGAGCGCACTGCCCAGCTAGAAGAAGAACCACGCCGGGAGGAGGAGTTACGCAGTGTGGCTCCATCTCTCGAAGTGACGTAAAACCCGCGCCGCAGAACTCACGGACAGCTGGCACTCAGAAGGACACAGGCAACCCTATATCAGAGCCAAAAGGTGACAGTGAAGTGAATGGTGCCATGTATCTGCTTTTTGAACATCGCTATTGGAAATGGCAAGGAAAACTTCAGCGTGCTAGAAGTTACAGCTTGCGTGATATTCTCAGCAAACATTAGGAAGAACACGGAATAAATATTTTTTTACAACTTGTTTGCGCAGTAACTAACGTATGTAAAGTGGTCCTATACGAAGGGTTGGGCGCCCGAGCACATTTTCTTAAGTTTTTACTGGTTGCCCGGGTGATCTCGTTTTGTTTTCGCAATGATGCTCGGAAGTTCTCGCTCGAGTGCCCGCATACCGGCTCTGGGTTTTGGCTCAAGGTCACTAGAGGGTCGCCGACAACGGAAGGTAATAGCATTTCATGCGTAAAATATATGGTAGATATTAGAACTGATATCAAGGGCATATTGTCAACCTTTCTTTGGATGCTTTCAGGATCTTTCAGCAGCCTTTTCCGTTAACTTATTGTTCGGGATAAGGTATGTGCAAATGAAATGTAAGAATTTCTATCGCTCGATTTCTTTCCTTGTTTATCAAGCACTGCTCACAACTGGCTGGTCCTGATGGTAACGCAGGTGAAGCACCGCTAAGACCACTAAAAAATGCGAAAAACAACTTGAGTCAAATTGTTACAGTATGCTTGCCTTAGATAGTATAGAATGGTAGTTTAAATCATATTTCAAAGTTTGGGGATATCTTAAATACCTCATACAGTTGTTTGAAAGGACTTACCTTTCGTGTAGCACTTTTGTTAAGCGTTATCAATAAACCCTCTCGAGTATTAAAAACTAAAACTACGTCACTCTTTAGTTTCATTAGTGCGCGGACTATATGCATTTCAAGTTACCCGTCGAGTGTAGTAATGTCGCTAATCACTTTCATCGACAAGGATCTGGGTTGAGCGCTTCCTGCCAGTCTTGCAGACCTTTTTGTGAAAATCTTGAGCATTTGCTGTTAGAATGTCCAACTTTCTGCTGATGTCACTGTGTGCTGCTGAGAAAGTTTTAACAACTTAATCTTACACAAGTTGCATTGCGTCTTGTTCCCAAAGGGCCTCGATATGAAGCTCACAAAGTTGTGCTGCAATTTTTGTCAATCACGGAACTCCACATGCTCGACCTGTGGTTGAAGCGATGAAGTCTAATGTGCCTTCTTCTTCGTCTTATCTTTCCCTTTTTGTTTCTCTTCTCTTCGAGCCAGTTTGCATGGTGTTCGTTTTAGGACACAATTCCTGTCCCGCTTTTTTTCATTTTGTGAAGTTTGTATGCGTTTACATGAATAATAATAACAATGTACTTTTGCAAGATATGGTTGGGATTTTCACTTATAAAAAGTGGTACGGAGTTTTTTATTTATGTATGCACGCTAGTCTATTGCTTATATTGTATCACCACGGTGGCTATCCATCTTCTTGGTGACAGCGTCGAATCTCGCAAACGTCACGCATTCCGTGAAAGAGCAGCTCATCGTCGAAGACGTCATTTCTGCTATGCACTAGTGCTACAATGTGTTCAAATGACAAATGTCTGTGCACGACCTTTTGCATCGAGCGTAACAAAGCAAAATAGAAAGGCAGGGAGGTTAACTAGAACAGAAACGCCGGTTTGTTACCCTACAGTGGGGAGTGGAGGAGGGACAGGTAAGAAGATAAGAAAGTAGAAAGAGTGGTAGAAAGCAACTACACACTAATAAGGCCATTCAGGATCCCTGCACACTATAACGCCAGAAGTCACGTACGGCTCAAGGAACGCAGAATTGAGCTAAAGCCTTTTGCCCAGGTCTGTTTTCCTTCAGAATTGTAGCAGTGCCTAAGCTGCACGTTATATAACACGTCAATTCATTTTATTATAAACTGAGGCGATTCAAAATGTTACAAAACAGGCAATTGCGAAGCAATTTCACCTCACGATTTCTCTGGGGATATTGAAATATTAGTTTGAGTTGAGGAATCTTGCCTTTTCAACAAGTGTTTCACTTAGTCTAGCAGATATACAAGATATGCTAGCCACTAAGAAGAAACACAGCTTGCAAATTTAAGTAGTTACTGGCGAATTAGTTTGTCGCGCTCTAGTGCATTTGTAGCTATACTGGTAACAGCGACCTTAATCTTTACATATATCAGTAAACGATAACCAATATCAAAAAGCTTGTATGAATTTTGAGCACAGCGAAGCCAGTGCCTTGAATGAAATTACAGAGCATAAGACACGTGAAACGATCTCCTTTTCTATCTCCTTGACGTAGTCTTTGGTGGCATAGGTTATCTTTGGTTTATGTTGTAGCTATATCCAGCTTAAGTTCAACATTGGACAGGAATTCTGTGGTCAATATATGATTTCAGTTAGTTGCTTTGCAATTCGAAGGTGATTAATGTTAATCTTAGATAACCTGTATAAAAGGGCTGACCATTCAAAACTTCTGCTCTTCTCGAATGTCTCTGTGGATTATCTGTACGCCAATACAAGCAGTTATTCCACATCGAACCTTCCCAAGGCGCTTTCAAAAGCCTGAGGAGGACAGCACGTGTAATAAGACAACATTTGGGGCCTTTGTTAAATTTATTTCTCTGGTCATTACCTTCGTAATATCGATGTCATTGGTAAATTGAAGTGGAGGATTTGTACGTTGTTTTCCTGGCTTTACGAGCACGCTTTCGTAACGCTGCGCGGCTAGTTAACTGCTATTGCCTTTAGTGATTTCTCACCATTCTGCCGGTCGCATTAGGAAAAAGTTGAATTTCTTTTTTTGCGAATGTCACATAATTCTTCCGATCATAATAATGTCATCAACAAAAGCACTGTCTGCACAATAGTAAACTTCTCGCCTGTGAACGGAAGATGCGTTTTTTCATAAAAACAACGTCATGAGCGCCATGATAAGCCCTCGTTGTTTGCCACTGAATCGTTAACAATGGGGAGGACTGTAAGCGTCATTAATTTGCGAAAACCATCCAAGCGTGGGGAAGTTAAAGCAGTACAGGGGACACGCTGCTGCCACTCACTGCGATACGTCGGTGCCATCGCTAGGAAGACAGTAAGAAAGAAAATTTTGAAAGAAAGAAAAAGCTCGGGAAGCAGTCCACGGACACCCATGCGTCTGACACGCTTGTTCTTTCTGTATTTTCGCGGCGATCGCGTCCACCTGATTTTCCTGTGAGGCTCGTTACGCAACATGTCAAATAATGGACCGGCGCCGATGTCACTGCTTAATTGGCTCGCACTCGGTCGGACGCTATGAGGAGTGATATATATTAGCGATTATATTTTAGCAAAGCCCGCTGAAATCACGGTAGTTTGAACACAGGATGTTGGTAACGAGTGGGGTTTAACACGCAATCAACGACCGCGCAACGCGAAGCCAATTAAGGCCACTTAAACGAGTCAATGTTGCACGGACACACCGCCACCATGACGCTGTTGGACATCCCGTTGCTTGATCGTCCTACAGCAAGGACAGAGATCTAGGTGCGGCCCCTTTTCGCCGGCCACACGGCTGCGGTCCTGATTGTATTTGTCCTCGCGGGTTTTGTAGGAAGCGCCAAGTCCTCGTGTGTCGTCGAGATACCAGATGCAAGTGGTACAAGCGCCGTGTGAGCAGTCTGTTACGACTTCTTTTATTTTTGTGTGTGTGTATCCAGGAGAAGTACTTCTGAGCGTCGAATAACCGCGGTTTAGGTGGGCACACAAAAGCACCACTAAGAATAATCTTGTGTAGTTCATGGTAGACGCGCTGTTAGTACGGAATATGGAATTATGTATTTTGGAACAATTCGTTGGGACAGGCTGCTAGTCATTTACCGTACCTCTGCATTGCCTTTCTTTGATAAACCGAAGTTGTTAACCGAAAAGCATGGCAGTCTGCAACATGAAATACCGTATAATAACCAACAGCACTTATTAGTCACATACATTGTCTTACGTGCTGAGACTTTTCGTCAATCGGTATCTTCGTAAATGAAAAAAAAAGAAAACAAATTAAAGTGCAATGTCATGTATTGTGAAAAAAGCACATGTGCGACACATTAGTTAGATAACATACACATACATTGAACATTTCTTTCATCCATTTCTTATACTCAAAAGCAACCACGTAAAATACTCCTCACAGATGTGATATCTGATGCATGACCGAACTATAAGGAACTGATTTAATCATAAACATTATCACATTTCTAGCGTACCATACTGTACCATAGAAGCCAACATTAGAAATGGTTATGTCCAAGAGCTGTCCTCAGTTTACAGATACCTACGGCAGCTTCTGAATGGAGATAACACCCTGCAGTGAACTCGCATCCTCCTATCTTTCTTTTGTTCTTTTTCTTTATTTTTCAATTTTTGTTACGAAATATGTAAGTTTGATTCTTTGTATTTTATTTCATCTGTTTCTCATGCAACTCTCTCACAGATTTTCCGACCGTATTTAATTTCAAACTATCATGAGCAAGAGAAAACAGAATTCGCAATTTTCATTGGAGTCACCTTTATGCGAAAATATCTGCGTGACACCCTTCTCGGAAAACAAATAGGAACAAAAGTATTTAATTATTGCTCGGCTGTTCTTCAACTTGTAGCATGTGATCATCTAATGTAGAAACGACTGTTCTACTGTTTTCCTTAAGAAAGAACTCAAACGGCCGAACCATCAATTTTATATTATACACGCGACTACAGACCAACAAAATCCGGCAACAAATGACCCCGTTATGCTATTGTCGCTTTTATGAGAAGACCGTTTATTAATTTATTCGCTGTGATCCCGTTCTCACGCGAGTTAACCTAACCATAAACGCAGGGAATATACGTCATTGTCGGTTTGTTAAATGGGTAGTGTTTTACTTTTTAATTTTATCGCGAACAATTACAGATGGTTGATTTCTTTCTCTTTCGCAATTTTGAGGAAGAGCACGTTGCTTACTGTTTACTATTCTAGTAACACGCCTTGTCCAGCTCGTGCTTTTCTGGTCATTTGCGAAAGAAGGACAAGAGCACATTTTCGGTTTGCGCGGAAGCACGCTGGAGGAGTTGGAATATTTAGGTTTTGTTATATTGTGCAGATATTTCTGGAAATGGTAAATGTAAGGCTATGCTTTATTTAGGTCAGCCCTCCAGGCTTTATTGCATTTGCTATCGCTGCTACAAAATTATTATTTCTTGATATAGCTAAAAGGAGCACAGTAGCTTATACGAAATGCCAATGTTGTGATCTTATTAAAGAAGCAGATATGAAAAATAAGTGTCACAGTGTCCTTGCGAAATGGACAATATTGGTCACCAATAATTACACAGACAGCTATGGTTCCATGCGCAAAGCCAGGATTTCTTTTTTTTTTTCTTTAGAGTGTAAGAGAGACATCAGTAGGTGGGACAGTGACCATACTCGTGTGATACACGTACTATAGCGTGACAACGTGTTATTTTGCCAGCCAACTTAACGTAGAGCACACACAAACATTCAATGATGCGAAATAATCTTGCACATTGAGTTCTTGATCTGCAGAAAATACCACTTCGCGGGCACAGAACCATCTTCCGGACTCATATCAGTAAAAAACGACATAAATTATTAATCACGCCGTTCCTGGAATCGCACACCTTGACAGAACACGGACACTCAAGCAGTGCTCAGATAGCGTGTTGAGGCAAACATGAACACATCACACTCGATGACAACGGGCACTCGCTGTCATAACGACGCTTCAACGCAAAGTGAGCAGCGAGAACGCAGCAAATACAAACGTCTGAGCCTCCGTCGCACGTATACAGAATTCCACCTACCTGATGCACCTACTGATGTCTCTCTTACACTCTAAAGAATAAAAAAAGAATATCTTGGCTTTGCGCACAGAATCACAGCTGTTTCTGTTATTATGTGTGACCAATTTCGTCCATTTCGCAGGGACACTGTACGAAACTTTTTTCATATCTGCTTCTTTAATTAGATCACAACATTGGTATTTCGTATAAGCCCCCGACGCAGATCGCTTTCAACATAGCATGCGCACGGCCGACTGTGCACAGTTTCTGCCAGTGTAAAATTACACCTCCCTCCCTTACCCCCGTTTCCTTGCGCACGACTGAGGACGGTGCGTTTCCTGCCCGCTTTTCTCCCTAGCACGCGGGAGATGGAGCCCGGATTTTCACTGCCCCTCGTGTGTGGTCGCGCAGTACGTAGTTGCTGACAGAGTGCAACGCATGTCCTCTTTTTTTTCCGTCCCCCGGGCCCTTTCGCGCGACGGAAGACGGTGCGTTTCCTCCCCGTTTTCGCCCCTTGCGCGCGAGAAATTCAGCCGTGATCGTCTGCTCCAGTCGCGTGCTTTCACTCGAACCGACAGCACGCGGCGCGTGACGATGCTGTTACCGCTCTCGGACTTTATACGGGACATCACAGCTATGACGACGATGACGAAAAAAATTGGCTGGGTCTTAACTAAGGTTAAGCCTGGATATCTCGATGCCAAAAGGTTCGGTGATGCTTATGGTTTAGCTTATGTTTATGCTTTATGATTTAGCCTATGGTTATGCTTACAGTTTAGCTCATGGTTATACTTTATTATTTAGCCTATGGATATACTTACGGTTTAACTTATGGATATGCTTATGGTTTAGGCTATGGATATGCTTACGGTTTAGCTTATGGTTATGCTTTATGATTTAGCCTATGGTTATGCTTACGGTTTCACTTATGGATATGCTTTGGTTAGCTTATGGTTATGCTATACGTGTGCCTTGTGTAGTTATGCAAATTGCTTATCAATAATATATACCATAAGTTAAGCAGGATTATTAAACTTCTTTTATTCATCATTGTTGGGCACATTGTCTTGCGATTTCTGTACAGCCATAAACACAGCTCTATGTATCGGCAGTATAACTCTCTTCTCCTTCCATGTTGAATGCGCATGCCTATTCTCTGGCAAGCAGTTATATAGTCGGCCTGCGCGATAAACACGCACTTGCGGCGAACATCAAAGGATGGCGCATAGCGCGCGGCACTGACCACATGTGCCGACTCCGAACACGCTTACGGAGCCGATTGCACATATGCCGGCTCGCGCGAAGCGCGGTGTTAAGCGCGGTGTTGACTAGCATAGTGAAGCTTTTCGCATCCAACCCTGGCCCTGATGCGCTTATATAATTGCTATCGCAATAAAAGGAAGGTACCCTCAGCATAAATTGCCACTCTAACAGATAATGACCGCTTGGATGGTGTATTTCGTGTTAATAAATGGAAGTGAGACGTGTTGTCGCTCTGACGCAGGCTGCTCAGCATGCAGGTGTCCCAAACAGTCCTAATTTAGCCACTACTACAATTGCAGCCGATCTAGAGAATAGAACAACGAGTTGATTTCTAGAAATTTGTTTTTGAATTTATGCTCAATATCCCTCTGCAGGAAGCCTGTAAAGCGTGGTTTGCCTGTAAGGTACCTAAGCTTTGCGGGTGAGTGCATGCCAGCTGGTTCAAGAAAAGGTATAGCTTGTTTTGCAGCTGGCCTTGCTAGTTTATCACAGCCGCGTAATTTTCGAAGATTCAGTACCTACATCTTTTGAAATTGAGGAGTTCCCTGGCTACAAATATCACGCGGGGTGATAGTGCAGATCGAAGATTTACTCAGCCTCACATATACAGTGTTTTTCCCCCTATTTTACTTCGAAAAGATTAGGAACAAAAGCTAACGAAAGTTCCTCGAACCACGTGACTACAGATCAACAATCGGCAAAGAGGGACATCAATTGAAAAATAAACAAACATAGCAATACATTCGCCTAATAAACATATTACGATATTTATTTAGTTAAAATCTGAATTCTACATGTTTATATTGGAAAGCAACAACTATTCAAGAACTATGGGGCATCTAAGCTATTCTGATTATGTGAAAATTCGAGAGCATCACTTGCCGCTGAGTGTGTCGTGATGTTATGTCGCTGAGTTTAGTATTGCGGTGAAATGTTGCCCAATGCACCTTGCATCGCTGCAACCTCTCCCGCTCGACGTGCTCGAACTGCAGCCGCTCGTTCTACCTTTGGAGGTGTCGGGGATTTTGGTGATGAACATTGTTTTGCTGCAACAGCTAGCTTTGCAGGTTTTGCTGCGTTGCGATTGTCTCGTGCTTGGTCGCCAGTGAGTTGGCGCTTCAGGCCACGCTTAATTGTCTTACCTTGTGATGTAGACGCGAGCGATTCAACTTCGGATGAGGAAGACTGCATAGCGCCGACATTGGACCCACTCATATCGTGCGCCATCTATTGACTTGCCCGCCAGGTAAAACGTAACCACGTGCAGAACCTCGAAGACACTCGACATTCTAGCTTGTTGCAACGCTGCCGCAGTGGTTAACGTGCTCGGCTAGGAGCGGTAGCAGAGGGGGTGGGGCAGAGACTCGAATCCTCAGATTTTATTTTAGTTAGATAAAGATGACGTAATTGTGTCTTTTTTTGTTATGGCTTTCTGATGACCGTGGCACCACACAATGATCTCAGTGATGCTCTCGGATTAAAAAGTGTGCCGACTAGCTGTGTGATGGGACCGGCGCATGTACTCCTCTCCTGGTGTTGTTTGTTTGTAAAGAAATATTTTCTTCGTCAGTGTGGAACTCACGTAGCAATATCGCCATGTGAAAGGTGCCTTCTCAACTCTACACTTCCTTCTCCTACACATTTGTCCAAAGGGTTTTCACTTGCCCTTCATTTTTTCCACGCTAAAGTGTATCATGCTAGCGACGGAAAACTCTCACACGCTCATTAAAAGTCGCCGCTCCTTGTTTCACCTTGCGCCCATTGAACACGTGCCTTTCAGTGACATAGTGACCGCGCCATTTTTGTTAGCTATACGACCATCCCGAACTCCAACTTTCGAGAGCAGCGTTTCCCAACACTAACGCCGTTCGTTATAGATGATTAGGCGTGTTCAAGCGCTTGCTATCGTCGTTCGTTTACTGAGTCCTTGAACAACAACAACAACGACATTAATACCTATATTTACACAGATGCGTCGATTGTGGTAAAACGCACCACAGCTTCGCTGCTCTTCCTTCGCAGAGTGTAATGGCTTATGAAATCTTTCTTTAGAGTGATGGTGCAAGCACCACAAGTTTTTTTTAATGAGACTTCATTGTGTCTCACTTCCACAACAAATTGGTTGGGAGGTTTGAAATTCAGGCAGTTTCTCAAGCTGCTGTAATTTCATGCGTGCTCGACCATGTTGAACTTCAATGACAAATAAATGTAACGTATAATGTTCGCTAAAATCTTACTTCGTCGCCGGGGAAAGAATGCATTTTCAAGGGAAATTAGGCCGCACTTAAGTGCGAGAAAAGTGATGAAAATGTCAAGAGGTGCGCACGTATTATATGGCGTATTGGGCGTATTCAAAAAATTTCAAGGAGATCTCGGAACCGGTTTTGCTTGTCTGCTCCCATGAGCCTGTAGACTAAGTGTTCGTCATTCTAACACGCGTGCACAAAACCATGTCGCCGTCGCAGCTAATCCTTCTGGAGCATGTTAATGACGCAGAAAAGATGAGGGGAAAGGAAAACATTATGTGGCGTGTTGTTTTTGGCATCTCACGCTTTATTTTTTTCTTCATGATGAAGAGCAGGCTGCCAAAAATGGCGATACCAATTATTCGCCATTGAGAGGCATATCATTATGTACTGCACTCGAAAAGTTAAGGTATATAAACTTGTGAATGGCCAGTTAGAATGCGCGATTTCGACGCGGTGTACTGGCAATATTGCCAGCTATCTTGTCCCTTTATTTCTGATGATTTGTCTTATTACCTCAGAGATGCAACAGTCCTTTCTGGGAAATAAGTTGCTGAGTTATTTGCCGACTTTGCAGAAGAAGAGCCGGCAATAAATAGCACATTATAAGTGTTTCTTGGAATGGTTAGTTGTATTTTTTATCCTTAGTTTAGTGCTCTGACTGCATACCTTAGATATAACAACTATTACGGTCCTCCAAAGTGCGTTGAATTATGTTCCTTAAAATGCAGTTTCAAGTCTTTAGAGGATCAGGTGTAGGAACTATAGTTAATAGAACGCATAACAAAGAAAATAACGCCGGCCAGTCAATTTTTCATCCTGTTTAAGGACGAAATGAATTTCAGGAATTTAAGGAATTTAAGGCTTTCGCCTAAATAATTTGACTAACTTGATATTGACACAGTACAGCATTTATGGACAATCCGTCAAATGTAGCTTAATCCGAAGCAGTAAACCACCTCCTGAGTGTTGGAAAATGTTATTCCATGCTCAAACGTAGCTGCTGTTCTGGACACAACGCTCAAACTTGAACAAATTTCATTTTCTCAGGCAGATGTCGGCTTCAGTGGGCGTTCTTAGAATATTTCAGATACCTCCTGCCAGTCTCCTGTCTCTGACACCTCAAATATTATACTTCGTATTTATGCAACAAGATCAAGGCTATAACGCTGCAAACTGTTTTCGAAGACTTCATAGTACTTCAGAGATCGGAGCTAGCCGAGCACACGTCATTGACACCGAATTGATTGAACTGAGTTTTGTTGAAATCGAATGCATCCTTAATGCCGCCGCTAAAATATGAATGAAGTTTTGTGCTAGAAGCTTGGTGATGATGCGTTTTCCTTCTTAGTTAGGTATCTCATCTACATGTAAAAAGTCGTCACAGAAAGAATAAACTTTTTTCGTCCTGTCGCTGCTGTACACGTGCCTTTTTCACATTTAGCACACATAATACATTTCGTTTCTGCACTATAATGTCAGACCGCTAGCATAGACATAGCAGTGCAATACAACATAGACATACAGCAATACCAGTATTGGCTGCGATATCAATATAAAGCAAAAACGTAAAAAGTAGCGCTTCCAATCTTTCTGAAACAGCTTAATTTGAAGTGCCAGCACTCGCATAAAGCAAAGGGGAAATGGAGCCTCGGAAAGTGGATTAACTTTATACACGCTATAATTACAGATAATGAAAAGAATTCGAGCAAGGTTCTCGAACGCATTACTCAAAGAAGTAGAATGCCTGATGACGTGAGATTTAGATCTGTTGCAATATTGTTTCAGTGAGTATTTAATACATGACTGGGTCCGTGAGGCCCAATTGTGCAGGTTATTAGAATATAATAAACTGTGTTACATTTCCTGTGTAATTATGTATCATATTGCACATGGTTAAATTCTAGAAATCATTTTTTTCTCCCCGCATTTTTCCTGTTCAATTCTTGGCTTGTTCTATGAGATTCCTCAGCAGAATGTCTCCCATATCATTGCCTCAAGCGAGGAGTGGCCGCCATTGCCACGGCTACATCCACCAGCGGAGCGACAAGATGTAGCACGCTCGCCGAATCATGCTTCACCTTCTGGCAGCAACCAAGACAACGACAAACAAGTTGTCACCATGATAAGGGCCCTTATGAACACGCTGCGAGCACTGCTGACCGCCATACACACTCCGGCGGCTCGAGGCGCACTTCAAATACTGGATGCCCTGTATCCGGTACTGTCCGGTCTTGAGAAGCACCATGGCTGCTCCTCTACATTCGTTCCTTAAAGAGGTCAAGGAAGCGTCTATCTTCCAATGAAATGCCAGAGGCATTAAATCGCGTATTTCGGACTTTCGTCCGTTTGTTTTTAAGAACAAATTTCCAATCATCGTCATTTGTGAACCCAACGTTGAGAGCGCCATCCGCCTATCAGGATATGAAGGTTTCATGTCTGCCACCTGTACCGACCGCAGCAAAGTCATCGTTTATATCAGATGCGATTTCACATATGTTTTACACCCAGTGGCACCTGATGACGACAATCAGTATGTGTGTTTGACTATAAAATGCAAGAACGTCGCACTCACGCTCATAGGTGCCTACATTTCACCTAATAGTCGATTTGACAACGCACGACTAGGTGCAATTTTGACAGTGACACCTGGACCATGGGTTATTACCGGCGACTTCAATGCGCATCATCCGCTATGGGGAAGCTTAAAAATGGACTGTCGAGGCAGACGTGTACTATCCTTCGCGTCGGACCATGAGCTCTGCTGCCTAAATGATGGCAGTCCCACTTTTCTGCGGGGATTGACATACAGCAGCTGCCTGGACTTGGCATTTGTTTCAAGATGCCTCAGTGCCAGTGTGAAATGGTTCACGAACAACGAAACGCATGGTAGTGACCACGTTCCAACATATGTCAAAATCGACGGCATACGCAAGTCACACTCTACTACAGTTCTTCATCACATCGACTGGCCTAAATACACATTGCTCATGGAGAAGAATTGCCAAGAGATCCAGGACTGTCTGCCTGGCAACATCGAGAAGCTAATTAACGCTGCTGCTCAAGAAGCCACAAGATCTTTCAGGCCTATTCCTAAATTTTCTGAATTCGAAGCAGAATTGGAGCGGCTTCGAGCAATCCGCCGTCGCGCGGAAAGAAGGTACAGGCGCACCAAGTCCATCTACGACCTAAGGGAGGCGAGACGCATACAAAAGAAGATCCAGCGTCGGATCAACTCCCTGCAGTCTCTAAGATGGAAGACCTTCTGTGATACCCTTGATCCACGTAAACCCCTGTCACATATATGGAGAACAGTGCGTGGTCTTCGAACATCACCGCAACAACGCCACCCCTTCAAATGCCTGGCTCTCTACCAAGGTCGCAGAGAGATCGACGTAGCGGAGGACTTCTGTTTCAAAGTTGCTGGTTTACCGCCATCGTTCGCTATACGTGATCCCCGTGATGTTCCAATCTCGCGGGATTCTCGTATGGACAATCTGTTTTCCATCGAGGAGTTGCAGGCGGCGTTGGCAGCGTGCAGACGTTCCTCATCGCCTGGGCCTGACGGGGTGACATACGCAGCTCTTGGAAACCTCGGTCACACAGCCCGGCATGCACTTCTAGACGTGTAAAATAATTCATGGCGTGATGGAGAAGTTCCAGCTGCATGGAAGTCCAGCCGCCTTGTGCCTTTGCTCAAGCCAGGTAAATCACCCCTAGATGTGGCGTCTTATCGTCCCATTGCTCTGGCCAGTTGTCTAGGAAAGGTGATGGAGAGGATGGTGCTGACGCGTCTAGAGTGGTATCTAGAACACTACCGGTTATATCCTGACGCTATGGCAGGCTTTCGAAGCGGACGCTCTTCTATAGACAACGTTATAGATCTTGTCTCGTCTGTTCAGCACGAAAAAAGCCTCAGGAGTCTGTCAGCGGCGATGTTCCTGGATGTCAAAGGCGCATATGACAACGTCACCCATCAAGCCATCCTGGACGCCTTGGGTGAGGTCGGCCTAGGCGGCCTTGTTTTTCGGTGGATATCCAGCTTCTTGAAGGACAGGTCATTCTTTGTGCAAACAGAGGATGGTGCGTCATCACAACGCAACACCTACCGAGGCGTACCAAAAGGCGGAGTTTTGAGCCCCACTCTATTTAACCTGGTGCTCATCGACCTGGTCCATACCCTTCCGGAATCCGTCCATGTGTCGATCTATGCAGACGATATATGCCTTTGGTCATCAGGAGCGACGCGTCCTCAGGTGCGCGCCAGACTTCAAAAAGCGGCCACACTAACATCAGGTTATCTTCGAGCACGAGGTCTGGAGCTGTCCTGCGAGAAGTGCTCTATAGTCGCTTTCACGCGTAAAGCAATGAAACCGTACGTTATCAGAATTAATGGACAGCCAATTGCCTACGAGAAGACGCACCGGTTTCTAGGAGTGATAATAGATCGCGACCTTTCCTGGAGTCCTCAAATATCCTACCTAAAAAGGAAATTAGTCATGATAACCCACGTGCTCAGATTTCTTGCGGGAAAGTCATGGGGTGCGTCTGTGAGTGCGATGCTCCAACTCTATAACGCACTGTTCCTCGGTCTCCTGCGCTATAGCTTACCTGTACTGGGTGGGACCGGCAAGACCAACCTCCGTGCCCTCCAATCTGTACAAGCGCAAGCTCTGCGAATTTGCCTTGGTCTTCCCAGATGTGCGTCCACGGCAGCAACAATAGCCATCGCGCATGACCACCCCATCAACACGTATCTTCAAGTCGACACTTTAAGGATGCATATCAGGCACTTCGCCCGCCTTCCATCGCATCATCTCGCTTCCCTTCCTGCCGCTCGACCTCGTTCAGCGTTTAGCAAGATTATTGCCGCCAACCATGGAATTTTACCGTCAAACTTCACGCCTGCAGCACGACCACCTCAACCGCTGTGGTGCCTCCATCCACTCCAGGCTCTTCTTGCTATTCCCGGTATCAAAACGAAAACGGAGATGTCCACTTTCGCCCTCAAACAAACCGTGCTTTCAGTGCTACATGAACAGCACAGAGGACGCATCCATGTTTACACAGATGGTTCTGTATCCTCTAATAGTTCAGCTGGAGCAGTGGTGATTCCCGCAGAGTGCGTCACCCTCAAGTTCAAGACATCTCACATTACGTCATCGACGGCTGCAGAACTCGCAGCTATCCGTGCTGCTCTGGAGTTTATAGTTCACAAATCATCACATTCATGGTCCATCTTATGTGACTCAAAGGCAGCTCTTCAGTGTCTGATGTCTCCTTTCAACCATGGACCAAATGAGCACCTAGTCGCAGACATCCGACTGCTCCACCATCACGCATTCAACAAGGGACACATCATCTACCAGTGGAAACCGGGACACTGTGGAATTTCAGGAAATGACAGTGCGGATGACGCTGCCCGGTCGGCTCATGATGGTGCCCAGATTATACCCATACCGCTGTCAAGAACAGATGCAGCCACAAGTCTTCGCTCCCTCGCCCGCGAGCTTACGCAGAATCTGTGGAACACCAGTGATTTCACGAACGCACGTCTCCACAAATTGGATCCACGTCTGCAACTCCGCCTACCACCAGGGTTGCGACGAGCGGAAGCAACACTTCTGTGCCGCCTGTGGCTCGGCGTGGCATTCACGAACTCATATTCATTCCGCATTGGCATGGCCGACAGCCCTACTTGTGACACCTGCGGCTGCGAGGAGACGATTCAACACCTCCTATGTGACTGTCCCCGTTACGCAGTGCGAAGAAAAGTGCTCGTGACCGCTCTCGCAAAACTGGACAATCGCCCCTTTACAGAGGAAAAAGCTCTAGGACATTGGTCCAGACGGGCTTCGGCACTCAAGGCCTTAAGGGCTTTGTTGAAGTTTTTAAGGAACTGCGAATTGTGCGACCGCCTTTGAATGTTGTAGCGCGTAGTTTCGCGTTACTGTGTGAATTTTCTCTTTTCTTTTCCATTTTTTTTCCTCTTCTTCTTTCTCCTTTTATTCCCTTTACCCCTTTCCCCAGCACAGGGTAGCCAGCCGGTACTTACACTGGCTAACCTCCCTGTCTTTCCTCTCCTTTGTCTCCTCCTCCTCCTCCACATGGATAAAACATAACATTTGCTCAGGGAAACAGTGTCCCTTCCCTGTATTTATATCACATACGTTCTCTTTCTCAGTGCTCAGTATTTTATTGTAATGTCACGTATCTGTTACCGAGGTCATTTTGATAGGAATTTGTCCGTGCTTCAAAGGGCTGAAAATTTTCACTTGCTGCGAGTTACCAGCACTTCTGTTCGCTATGAATCATTCAGTGCTGGTACTCCGTGGTCTGTTCAAGCTCTTCTTCTGAGAGCTTTTTTCTGTTTGCCTCAGGAATTGCACATGTCTGACCATCACAAAAATAAGGTTTCTCAAATTGTTTTTTCCTGTTTTCTTTAGAGTTTCCTTTTGTCATTTTGCTGCCTGTGCATGTGCACTGTGGCCAACTACTGTACATATGCGTAGTGTGGCTAAAACTGTTCTGAAATATTCCCATTGGCTTCGTCATTTGCGATCAGTAAACTTGGGTATTAATCTGAAAACTAAACTGCTGTATATTTTTTCTTCTAAATGCAACAGTAGATATTACACTGTTGCTGTCAACGCAATGAACTATAATTTTCTATAACTACTTCTCTATAACTAACTATAACTATTTCTCAACGCCTATAGGCCGTGCTATTTTCATTTAGTGCGCCGGAACATTGAAGCACCTCTTCAAGCTGCCGTACTCTCAACATGCGCGCAATTATTCATAGAACGTGACCGTGTTAAAGGAGCACGCCTTATTCCAACCACTAGAAGAAAATCAAAAGGAAGAATGTGTGGCTCGATGGCTCGCCTGGATAGCGAGTGGCATCCCCTTGATTGCGAAGCCACGAACGAGGGGGGGGGGGTGAATGGTGACCCAGACGCTTAGTATCAATAATGGCGAGGAAGAAGTGGGTGGCTAGCAACGTCCTCAGAACTAGCAAGAGGTTTTCATGGAGAGCGCTCTGACAGTCATAGCCGTTAAAAGCTGCCAAGACCGAGAAGTATGCAGGCATAATTCTAAAGGCGCGACAAAGGTGGCCTTAGAGAGGGTAAAGCTGCCCCTAGAGCACCAAGGATACTATTCAAGCACTTCTTGAGTACTGGGAGGGTTTCGCACTCTCCTTTATATAAAGTTTGAGTAGAGAATCGCATTTTGATAGAATTTGAAGCTGTCAAGCTGGTACAGTCTCTCGAACCTTGCTAAAAAACTAATTTTGAATGCACGACAGAGATGCGCACATCTGAATAGGCTCTTTAGATTTCAGGTATAATATTTCTATTTCCGTTTTCGGTTTCTTCATTTGTTTATCTGGCCCCCGAACTTGTTTAAACGACTTGTTATCGATCAGAGCTCAAGTGACAGAAAGAGAAAAAAAAAGTACTCCAGGTCCTTTTATACTGCTACAAGAAACGTGCCTTTCCTGCAACTGAAGGAGGCAGACACTGCTACAGAAGACACATGACCCTCCTGTTCCTTTGCATTCATCGATGATATAAATGAACTACGAGAGTCAACAAGTCTTCATAGAAAGAGAATGAAACGGCGTCTTAGACGTATTAAGTTGATAGGTAGGAGACAAGCAAGCTATGTAAACCACCCCCTTATGTGGAGGTATGCACCTTTCTATCTTGGCGATTATTAGTCTACAGACCGAATTTGATCACACCGAGGTAACACAAGTAGCAGGGTGCGAACGCAATAATTCTCATCTGTTAGATCGCATTGCACTCATGCATAACTCGCTCTGACACTGCTTATAGGTGAAGTAACCTAAAGAAGGGCTAGTAACGTCAGTATAATTTGAACCGCTCTGGTTCAATCTAAGCGTTCTTTTGCAGCAAAAAGGCTGCTGGAAATAGCTAAAATCAGTACACAAAAAGAAAGCTGAGATATGTTGAAAAGTAAAGAAAACTGCAAACACTTTGATGCATAGGTACTCGGGCAGATTTCATGGCTTCAGACACCAGGAACACAGCTTTCCGTAATATTGTCTTTCCAATAACCTCTACTTTACTGTTATTTTTAACGCAGAATTCCTTTGACTAATCATCGAACAGTTAGCAGCTTTTCTGTAGAGGAAGATAGATTTTACAAATAACAATAAAAATGTAATGTTTCATTAATGAGCACTTAACCTACGAAACACTTACCAGGATCATAACAAATTCAATATTGAAAGCCTTGCATTAATTCATTCCAACTCAGATTCTCTAACATGATCCCAAAGCTTGGTGCAGTATAATCCTTTAGACTGTGCTAAGCATTTATCCCAGTCTCACCCGTCACATCGTACTCAGCATTAAAACATGATAGTCTGATAACAACATCCTGAGTATGATCAAAGGTGATACACTAAAGGTCACCAAGAATTAAAGCAGAATACACATCCTTTATGATCTGTAATAGCAAATGTAAACTGAACGCAAACAACTAAATTTACCACCAGGAAATATTACAAAAAGTCAACAGGCAACTGCCACACACCCGAAGGCTAAGACAAACTTAACCGCACCCTCTGTGGTTGCTCACTGGCTATGGTGTTGGACTACTGAGCACGAGGTCGCGGGATCGAATCCCGGCCACGGCGGCCGCATTTTGATGGGGGCGAAATGCGAAAACACCCGTGTACTTAGATTTAGGCGCACGTTAAAGAATGCTAGGTGGTCAAAATTTCCGGAGTCCTCCACTACGGCGTGCCTCATAATCAGAAAGTGGTTTTGGCACGTAAAACCCCATAATTTAATTTTAATTTAAAACTTAACCGCAACAAGGACCACCGACAACAATAAACACACAGTTGGCCGTTATCTTTCTTCTGCTTAAGATTGCCGTAACCATTAAATATACAAAAACTTGGACTGTTATTTTTTCAGGTATTAAAATACACACCCGTTCTTTTCAATTCAATGGTAGTGAGCGAATAAAGTTACAAGATAAAGACGCAAGAAGAAACAGTGTTAAAAAAGCACTTCAGGTGCTACATACATTGCAGCACCAACTACTGGAACGTTATAGAAACAGTGTTTTCTTAGCTTTAGCACTGTTTCCAAAACAAAGGAAGGTAATCATTGTCTCGGGTCTTAATTGTTTGTCTCCTGACTCTCGCTTTCGCGTTGTTCGACCCGAGTGTTGATTCTGTTTAGGTCAATGTCATGAGATCAAGTGAGTATGTTCGGTCTTTCCTCCTTCGTTTCTTTTTTTACAGCGAAGCTGTCTAAGGCTACGATCTAAAAAAAAATGTGTCCCCTAGGTGTTGACGAGAACAAATCATCACGTGGGTTGATCTGGCGATAGTGCAAAAAGGGTCGAAGCTCAATGGCTCCTGCCCCTGTGGGTTCGCGGACCTGTAAGGCGCCCTTGAACCGCCCTTGTCACACGTGGAGCCCAAAGAATTCCCAGGCACAGGGTTAAAGGGACACTAAAGTGAAGAATGATTTCTTCTGCATCAGTAAATTACCGTTCTACAGCACCAAAAACACCACTCTTACAACGATAAGACGTTTGGTAAGCCAGAAAAAGCGCAAGAACGAGATACGGGTGGCGAAGCCTACCTAAGTTCCCGCGCCTGGGGGCTGTGACGTCTTGGATTTTGATGGCATCTTCTAGGCCCTACTAATTATATATAGCGGTACAGATTGACTACATTGTGTTCTAAAGGAAACAAATATTAAACATGGCAAGTTTCGGGAAACTTCATTCAGCCAACGCGGCCCAAATGCGAAAACATACTTTGGAATCCCTGACGTCACGGTGACGTACCGGCGCTGGGGATTGGCGCGAAATTCAAATACTGATGCTTGGACCAAGGGGAGTATCGGCACGATACAAGATACGCTACAACAAGCGGCAGATGTAGTAGTAGAGGAGGCACAAGCCGCGGGACTTGCGTGTTACCCCCAAAAATCTGAACTCCTCATCCTACACCCAAAGCGCCAAAAAAAAATAAATAAATAAAGCGCCTGAGACCAAATTTACGCGGAAGGGGCAGCCATCCCAGAAGTGGAAACCCTAAGAATCTTGGGAATGCTGATACAGTCAAACCAACAAAACGACACACTAATTAAGAAGCTGACAAACACCGTCAACCAAGTCTCCTTCCTCATCAGACGCATCGCGAATAGGCGAGGAGGAGTTAAAGAAGCCGAGACCAGGAAACTAATTCAGGCTTTCGTTCTTAGCAGAGTCATCTACTCTACACCATACGTCACCCTCACAGACAGAGAAAGGAACAACGTGGATTCTCTAATTCGACAATCCTACAAAATTGCGCTCAACCTCCCTCGTCATATCCCAAATGAAAAACTACTACAGTTAGGAATTCATAACACCTTAGCGCAAATGATGGAAGCACACCTCACCGCACAATACGAAAGACTATCAGGAACTGAAACGGGACGTTTCATCCTAAAGAAGGCAGGCATACAATATGAAGGAATCCGTGCACACACCTTGCCGATTCTAAGACACGTGCACGAACACTTAATAGTCCATCCTCTGCCCAAAAACATGCATCCACAGTACGAGACAAACAGAAGAAAGGCTAGGGCACAAAAACTTCACGAGAGATTTTCAGTTCAGAAAGATACGGCGCATGTGGACGTGGCAGAACATGCGGACAGAGACGCCTTTTCCCTGGCAGTTGTCGATCATCGAGGTTCCCCCCTCGCATCAGCGACAATCGATAAAACAAAATTTCCAGAGGAGGCCGAAGAAACTGCCATAGCTTTAGCTATTACCTGCACCACTGCCAAATACATCATCAGCGACTCTAAAACAGCAATTCGAAATTTTTGCAAAGGAAGGGCCCACTCAGCAGCCATCAAAATATTACAAAAAATCTCCAATACCCGCCAGATCACATTGATCTGGGTCCCCGCCCATTCAGGCCATCCTGGAAATGAGGTGGCGCACCAATTTGCCCGAGGATTCGTAGTTAACCGGGAGGTGCGTTACCCCGAGCTCAGGTCGGCCAAGGAGCGAATGACGACCTACAAAGAAATTACTGCCCACTTTAAGAAAGACAAATCTTCCCAGAACCACATGGATCTCTAAGTAAAACACAACAAGTCAGTTGGCGACAGCTCCAAACAGACACTTTCTTTAATCCGTACATATACTCCATATGGTTCCCAGAGCAGTTCAGCCCCGTCTGTTCTCTCTGTGGGCACCATAAGGCAGACACACCACACATCCTATACTCATGTAATCAAGACAAGCCGTCGAACAGTCTGCAGCTCTCTACCCAATTGCAGTGGGAGGCCGCGCTGCTCAGCTCGGACCCGGAGGTTCAACTCCGAGTCACGGAGCGGGCCGAAGAGGTCGCCGAACGACATCGTCGGTCGGCCATCTGGCGTCCGGCCTAGAAGAGGAGCCCACTGCGGGGAGGGGAACGTCACCCCAACCCCCGCCTAAGACCTCTTCTATAATAAAGTTTATCTCCTCCTCCTCTCATCTAGTAATCGAATTTTTTTTTTAATGACTGCCTACAAAGTCCGCAAACAATGCTTCATTAGTCTAAACTGATTTATTGTTTCGCTTTAGTGTCCCTTTAAGAACAGATGGTTTCGAAAAAAAGTGTTTTTTACAACCTTTCCAAAAAGGACTGTTGAAAAAATTCTCGGCGCCAACCAGGCAAACGCGCTAGTGCCATGCTCGTGCGTTCGTTGTCGTCTTCTTCCACAGCTGGCTCCATTGTGCAAAAAACTATCATCATCACAATGGCTCGATCTTCAGTCGTCTTCTGCAGCAGGCTCCGTTGCGGCTCAACATTCCAACGCAGAATTTCATTTTTCTTCGGTCATCGCAATGGGGAGGCCGCGTTTGCGGGGGCATGAGTCATTGCTTAAGTGGGCATGAACCACTCATTGTTTTACTTGACGGATACTTCTAATAACAGAGGTGATACGCAAATGTGTTTGGGTACCTATATCACCGCGATGAACACATCTTAGGACAACAAATAAGTTTCTACCTTTGTTCAATATTCTGGCTCACCTCTGTGTCGTGGGTCATCCATCTTCACAGAGTGGAACGGGTCATGTGTGTGCGTGTGGGTTTGTATGAAAGGAGTAAGCGAAATCCTTTAGAGCGGTAAATTTCAATGGGTATTTGAGCCTACACACTGTAACAGACGAGTAGATGCGTGAGCATGAAAGACTTCGAGATGGGATGTATCATGTAGTTGCCGCCTGAACAGTAAAGACTGCAATAATAAACACCGCATAATAAACGCCATTTATTTCACGGTGAGGCCACTTGACTTTTCTTAAATAATATAAGTAACGAACCGGAATCCAAATATTGACATTATTATCAGTGTTATTCAAACCACAGTTAACAGGGATGTAGATATATTGTCTTGTCGTTCATGAATACATCGATTTTTTCTTCTAAAGGGAGGATTCTTGAGATGAACATTTATTTCTTTTTGCGTTTATATTATGATACACGTTATCAAAAAAAAACACATCATGGATCTGGAGCTATTACATTCGAGGGACTGCGAAAAATTATTTTTTATGCGGAAAAGTATGTGGTGAATCAGAATTTGTGAAACGATTGACTGAAGACCACGTGCTTAAATGTGAAGAAAATATTCTACGTATTATAAAACTGTAATTATATCTGTGAAGGGCAGCACGAACAATAATTTTATCGGCAGAGGGAAAATCGGTATCACACTTAGGAAGAAATCTGGAGGCAACTTTTAAGAGATGCGGGCGCGTGCAGCCGGTATGATTACTCGTGTAATAATACCCCATCAATGCGGAAATATGGAAGGGCATCGTACACCTAGTTGCTTATTTTCCCTCATGTTGCTTGTAATAATTTGCTTGTTCTCCCAATAAAGCAATAATAAAACGTCATGAACAGCTTACAGCGGTTTTCATTACTGAGAAAGTTCCATGCATAACTGGGGATGCGTTTGTCCAGTGTAGTTACGGTAAGTAAAGACCATACCTGAGTTCTAAATTTCTCTGGGCTGCCCTCAAATTTAATTTAGGTGCGTCTCGGTCGGTAAAAAATTCCACTTTATTAGATTGAGCTAACAAAGGCACTCTTTCTTTTAAGTAATAGGAACTTAGAAAACTGCGGGGTTTAACGTGCCGAAACTGCTGAATTGGTTATCAGGGACGCCACAGTGGAAGACACCTCGTTAACGTTGACCACCTGGGGGTTTTCCACGTGCAACAAATGCCTGGTGCACGAGCGCTTTCGCATTCCGCCATCATGGTAATACGGTTGCCATGGCGGGGATCGAACCCACGACATCGTGCTCAAGAGCGAAACAACATATCCAGCACGATACAGCTAGGTAGCGCGTCGCCAAACCATTTTCAGAACAAGCGCATTCTTCCTTCCATTAATTTTACTAAGCATGAATGGACACCGATGCTTCTTTAATAAGATTCAGCCCGAATGTCTGACGGATTAGCGAAGAAAACCGATTATAGAGAAAACACTTTCACTTAGGCGCCCCTGGTCTTTTAGACTCTTTAGTTTTTTTTATTATTGTCATTGTCCTTGTTTCCTAACATGCCTCCGTTTTTCTTTTTATATCGCTGACGGTTGACTCTTGCTAATATTCAATCGCAGTACTTTATTCATTGAATGGGATATCATAGTGAATTCTTATTTAACTTTTGGTGTGTTTCTGGTAGCGGATTCCTTATACAGTCCAAATTTCTGTATTTTGATAAAGAAAGAAACATGCTTCGTACAATGTCCGTGATGGCGTAGACCAGGGCTCACGAAAAAGTAAAGTTCTCGAAAGATAAAAAACAGCCTTTACCTTACTTGTTGCAAATCTTGAGAATTTGGTGACGCGATCGTAGGTTGATCATGATGCAAATAAGCAACTCATATTTATCGTGATCTGCACGCCTAAATGTGAATTTCAGCGTGCACAGTCTAAGCCACTGCAACGTTTGAAGCCTATAGGAGACATGGAGATAGTGACTAAACTTTATTTGGTCCTGGGATGGGATTCTGCAGAGCGCCTGTGGATAGGTTCTCAGTCCAGAACTCCCACAGCCTTAGCTGCCCGTCTGGCGCGTTGAACCAGTATAATCTGACCGTCCGGTTCCCAGCTGGACAGCGCCGCCTCCCACTGCTCAGGTGGGGCGTTTAGTTTGATGGGTACTGCTTTTATATTCTCGCATCGCCATGTTGTATGGTACACTATAGGAGAGAGATGCGGGGCTGATTTTAATCGCTGGTATTAGGCACTCTAGCGGACGCACAGTTGCACACAGGCGCAAGAAAATGCACAGGTATTTGGAGCGCTAATGCCCCAACCACTGGCACGCGCCGAAAGCTTCGGCGCGCGCTGGCAAGCGAACGCGTCGCTTCGGTTCGGCTGGAGGGAAAGGGCGCGCAACCACTGGAGACAAGCTCCGACGCGCGCCGAAGCTCGCTCCTCGGCTGCGGCGCACTGTTGCTGGACTATTTCCGTCTTCATCCGTCAAACTGCAGCCTAAAACAGTCTGCTGTAAACTAAGCTTGAAACAATAAGTTAGTGATCTGTATGTGCTTTTAGATATAAAAAACACGTTTGGATAATGAATATACACCGGCCGCAACAGTTTGTTTTTATTTTTGAAGTAACAATAGTTACAAAATATCGACATCAGCGCTCGCGCGTCGTCTGTCTGCAAGATCGCTTTGCAAACACCTGCACGACGATGCCACATATCAAAAACTGTTGTACCATTTCATTTTTTGGTAGCTTATTGCGCAGCCAACTATGTAAGAATTAGACGTGCAATGTATAACTGCAAAAATCCGTGTTGGAAATATTGCCACGTAGCAGTGACGGTAAATAAATAGTGCCGGCTCAATCGCAACGATAGCGACGAGCAATATCGGCAATCGTAGAAAACCTCATCTGGGGGTGAAGCGCGTCGGTTTGCATACGTCAGTCGTCGAAAGTTACAGCCTATTCGCTGGTGCCCGCGCGCCTTCCAGAAACTACAACACAATTCGTGTCGTGTATGCAATCAGATTAGCAAGATTCGTCGACAACACACAGAACCATCGATAACATTCGCGAAACTTCCGATACGTTCAGGTGCATCCTGCACCGAGTGATAACGTTGAACATTTTTTAGCCGGTGAAATACGGTAACCGGATACAGATAAAGCATCCGTGTCAATATAATTATGCTTGTTGGCGCATGAGAGAAACGTGAAAAAGTGCGCTCTAAGAAAATCAGCACAACAGAATTGAAACAGCTGTAGCACTCACAAAAAAAAAAAACTAGAATAGCTAAAATGTATGTAATTCGTATCTTGTCTCCCCCCAATTCTTCATTCTGCCAAATCTAGCCCATGGAGCACCTCTATTATTCTAGGTTGTTTTGATGCATCAACACCGCATCCGGAGGCCTTCACATAGAGTGTATTGCTACAAGACATTTTCACAGTGTAAGGGCCATGTTCTATTGTAACTGGTTTCCACATATCAAGTTTGCCTTTCTTTACATTAATGAAATGACATACCGTCAGATAATACATGCTTGAGAATTAGAGGGTTTTAATAGGAGTCTTTCGTTGCCCTTTGCCAAGTCGTACTATTGAAGCACTTATTCGAATGTATGGGAGCAGCTCATTTGCATAGCATAAGAAATATATAAACAGGTTATTTTCACAATTTACACACTTCGTCACCACAAAAAGAAAAATTGCAGTTTATTGTTTTCAGCCTGCTATGATGTTTTGACTGAGAAAGATATATTCAATTTGTACTGCAAGGCACGCAATAATTGCTGTGGCATATTATTTTATTGCACAACACTGCATTCAGTAGCCAGCCATTATTAAAACTCAGAAGAAATTAATAGCACAATGCATATGATCAGGCACATATCATATTATTGCACTTTCTTAATTCATGCCAGAACGACGACCACAGGCGTCCTTCTCCAACAAGGTCAGCATCCATCGTGCCTCCTTACCATCGGGCTTCACACCCTCAGCATTTTTAACCTCAGCTTCAGACAGAAGACCAACCTGCCTACCTTGGCCTTGAAGCAAGCAGCTCTGGATTGTTTGCACACTTTCTACTTTGATCGAGTCCACACATATACGGATGGTTCTTCTACTCAGACCAGCTCCACCAGCGCAGTGGTTATACCATCACGATCACAAAGCATCCAAGATTTCTCACTTGACAACATCGACCGGTTCGGAGCTTGTTGCCCTCCGAGGTGCCATTGATTATATTAATAACCAACCGGCTAATCGGTGGGCAATATTCTGCGATTCAAAGGCGGCCTTACAATGTCTTCTGTCATCTCTTCGTCGCGGGTCATGTGAACAATTCGTGTCAAAGATACGAGAGATGCACCATCAGATGATCATGAAAGGACATGACGTCGTGTTTTAGTGGCTGCCTGGTCATTGCGGTATCTCCGGCAACGACCTCGCTGACGAAGCTGCTAGGAAAGCCCACGAAGGAGCAACCCTTGTTTCTATACTTTTATCGTGGACCGACGCAGCCCAACACTTAGGCAAGCTAGCGCACTCTTTTGACATTGGAAAAGTGGCCCACACCTGAATTCACTCAACATGATAAACATGGTCTCTGATAAACCAGTTACGTGGTAACATACGCTTGTCCGTCCAAGAAGCAGTGGAGCATAATTTCGGTGTGGTGTCGCCTATTTTGGCTAATGAGTTCAATAACGCATTTTCGGCTGAGCAGCAGGTCGCAGTCCAAACTTTGAGCTCGACAAAGATTAAAAACAGTGTATCGCCATCAGCCTTCCTTCCTCTTATGACAGAATCTGATCTTTTCAGTATTTTGTCTAGTCTGAAACGTAATAAATCCGCCGGACTTGACAACATTTTCATAGCTGATCTGATAAGAAACATTACAGCTCTGAAACATGTTCTGTTATTTATTTTAAACGGCATAATTGCAACTGGTACATGGCCAGATTCACTGAAGAGTGCTCGCGTTGTTCCTCTGTACAAAAGTGGGAAAAAGAATGATATTGCCAACTACCGCCCTATTTCTGTTCTTTCCTGCATATCCCAGATTTTAGAAAAACACGTACTTTCTGTGATGAATGCATTTGTTGCTAAACATGACCTAATGAGTGTGAATCAGTACGGATTTGTTAGTGGGTCTGGAACACAGGTGCTATTAGAAAATCTCTCTGATTTACTGCACCAAAGCCTGGAAAACAATGAGGTGGCATTTGGGCTTTTTTTGGACGTTAAAAAAGCTTTCAACACAGTAAATCATCAAATTTTAATGTCTAAACTGTATTCATATGGATTTAGGGGTCCTTTTTTGTCACTAATTAAAAACTACCTTCACAATCGCTCACAAGTAGTCATGTTTGGGCCTATCTGCAGTGACGCGGTAAGTCTGGTGTGCGGTGTCCCGCAAGGGTCTATCTTATCTCCTTTGTTGTTCAACTTATATGTGAATGATATATGTGACCACGTGAAAGCATCCACCGTATTCCTTTATGCCGATGACACTTTACTAGTGTCAAGCAACCCTGAGTTTTCATGTGCCCTGGCTAACCTTCAAGAGGACGCTATTAAAGTTAGTGATTGGTTTGCCTCAAACTTAATACAAATAAATAGCACCAAATCCCGACTTGTCTGTTTTCGTAACCCGCACAAAGATGTACCAAGCGTCGCTTCCATATATTTACACCCTTCATATTGCTCTTTCTGCTCTTGTCAACCTATAGCTAGCGTCCAGTCGGTTAAGTATCTTGGTATGCACATAGACAGTGATCTGACGTGGAATACTCATTTGACCCACATTTGTAAGAAACTTAGAAGTGTTGCATGTTTGTTATTTAATTTAAAAACCATGATGCCTTTTTCTATCAGAAAACTAATCGCCCAGGCTCTGGGGTATAGTGTTTTAAGATACGGTATGTGTTGTTTTTTTAACTGCTCTTTCACATGGAAATGTCGAGTTAATAGGATTTTGAAAAACATCGCTACAAGTGTCCTCTACATGCCACAGGAGAATTTACCCAGCAGTGTCTTTAGAACAGCCGGTTTGCCGTCTTTTGAGAATCTTTTTAAAGAAATCGTAGTACTTAAATATTTTTGGAGCAGTGCGTACAGGCACATAAATACGAAACCGGTACCGTTGAGACATGTTCCTCGTTATCTTAAACCGAGAGTGCGCACTCACTACGGTAAAGCAACAAGACGCTATTATGTTCCTGCTATATTCAATGAACTACCGGACGATGTATTTTCTTTGTCCACCCGCAAAACACTGAGAGTTGCTGTTCAAGCGTTAGAGTACCTTTAATATGTACTGATGTTATCAGTGCATCTTTGATAATGTGTAATGGTTGTGCCAAATGCACAACCAGCTTCTGATGGAGTTCTGGTATGGCGCGTAGATTGCCGCGGCTGCCGGTTGTCGCCGCACAAGCCCTCTTGTGGCTTCGGCGCTTCCGTTTTGTATACTGTTCTAACTATACTGAATAAAGATTATTATTATTATTATTATCGATTGCATTCCCTCGATCCCTCTATGCAACTGCGGCTGTTACCAGGTCTTCCGCGAAATCAGGAAACAGTGCTGTGCCGCTTACGTTCGGGCGTCGCATTCACCAATGCATATGCATTTGGAATGGCTGATAGTGCCGAGTGCAATGCTTGCGGTGTCGAGGAAACCATAAAATACCTACTGTGGTACTGCCCATCTTTTGAAGATGAAAGGCAAGACCTCTGCACAGCTCTCAATCAGCTAGATGGAAAGCCGTTCACCTTGAACAAGATCTTGGGACCATGGCCTCGCATATCACAGCTGCAAAAGGCCACAAAAGCGCTGCTGCGATATTTGAAAGATACAGGATTGAGTCAGCGTCTGTGATCCGGACTGAGTGACTGAATGATATCCCCGGTGGACTTTCTCTTCTTTGTTTAATCTTTGCGTCCTCGTTTCCCTTTCCCCTGTGTAGGGTAGCCAACCGGGCTCAGTCCTGGTTAACCTCCCTACCTTTCATTTATCATTTTCTCTCTCTCTTCTTAATTCATGCCCTTTTTTATTTGCACAAAAGCTACTGCACTGAAATAGTATACTAGTACATACTTAAAAAGCACAATTTTATACTACGATAATAATCAATCATTCAAATTTTTATTGTAGTGCCCAGGAACAGCTAGAGAGCCTTTGTACAGGTGCACTTAACGAGCACTATGTGAGACGAAATGTACAGAAAACATGAATGTAGTAGACAAGAAAATGGAAGATAGAGAAACAAATAGGAAAAAAAGGAAACGCGGAAAAGTAAAAGGGAGTTTATCCTACTTGATTATCTACAGATACACAAAACACAGGAAATGAACTCTGAAGTATGTTTTGGAGTCGAGTCTTATTAGCACAATCTTGTAACAAGCCCAGGCAACGAATGTGGAATGCTACCTGGTATACTATTGCGGCACAAACAAATGCATATGATCAAGAAGCTTTAAGGAATGTATAATGTCATGGACCACCTTATACAGGAACAAAAGGTGTGATTAATTAAGACTTCAATCTAGAGATGCGTGTTGAAGTATATTTGAGAAGGCTCAACTGTGGTCGCCAGAATGGCAAAAGTGGTGCTTTAAGATAGATATCAATTTATTCTGGATGTGTTCAATGAGGTCAGAATTAGATTTGCTCATTGCACCCCCCTCCTACAGAGGCATACTCTAGTAGTTGGAGGCACACAGCAGAATTTCAGAAGCACAAGAGGTGAGTGGAAATCATGGAATTCCATGAGCGTGAAGGGCATCTTGTGTAATTATCTATGTGAAGAAAAGCTTAGCATTTTGTCGAAGTACACACCAAGATCTTTCATTTCATCGACCCTAAGGGTGGAGCATCTCGTAGGGTGTATCAAAATTTCACATGGTGCGTTTTCAAGGCCTCTTAGTTGGTGCTCTCTTTATTGATTTCACCAAGGCGTTTGATACAATTAACCATCGTATTCTTTTAAGTAAACTTGAATCATATGGCATTTCCGGACCGCCTTTACAAATAATTCGCAACTACCTAATTGACCGACAATATATAGTCGAACTTAATGGTGTCTTGTCCTCATCAAAAACTGTAAATACAGGTGTCCCTCAGGGATCAATACTTGGGCCACTTTTATTTCTCATATTCATTAATGACTTGCCAGAAATATTAACACATGCGAACTGCCTTCTTTACGCTTATGACACCACCATTTTCGCATCTGATAAAAATTTATTTGCATTGCAGGATAAACTTAACGCCGACCTAACGAATGTTCATTCATGGTGTGTGAAAAACAAGCTAACCATCAACCCATCTAAGACAACATTTATGGTATTCCATTCTTCTAAATCTTTGCACATTGACTCTATTGTAGTGTCTCTAAATAATAATGTATTTGCAAGCTCCACGTCTACTAAATTTCTTGGTGTAGTACTAGATGAAAACCTAAAGTTCCAGTGCCATATTCAATCACTTATTCAAAAAATCTCATTTGGTATTCACATCATAATAAAAACTCGCTCTTTTTTCCAGCAAACCATTCTCATGTCTTTATATTACGCGTATATACACAGTCATCTGTCATACTGCCTGTCATCTTGGGATAATACATATACCACACATCTTCATCAGTTAGAAGTTTTGCAAAAGCAGGCATTACGATTAATTGCATTCCAATCGCATACATCTCCCTCTGCTCCAATATTCCGTTCCCTAAATGTTTTACCTTTACGCATGTTATTCAATCATAAGCTGTCGCTACTTATGTTTCGTCTTCTAAATACCGAGTTTAATATTCCAGGTTTTAATCGCTCTAGCCTTATCAATTATAACAACACAAGATTTTCAGCTCAACTCAATCTTCTTCTTCCAAAAGCAAGAACTAACTATGGGAAATTTACCGTCGCGTTTTCAGGCATTTCTGTTTGGAATTCTATACCATCTGACATGAAGACATCTACATTATTATCATTCAAGCGTAGAACGAAGGAGCATTTCATGAACACTTTAACTGACGCGTAGCATAACTTAACAAACCTTGAATTAATTAGTATGTTGTTCACTTTAACATTACGCAATGTACTTTTCAATTACCGTGTTACTAAATTTTGCCTTAATTGATACTTCTCCTCGTTGTTAGCTTTACGTGCCATTTATCCTCGTTTGAATCATTGCATAATATTTTTAAGATTTATTCAATTATTTTTCTTCTTTTTAACTATGTGAATATACCTGTGATATTGCTAACATATTTTTTTTCCCTATCTTATCGTTTATTTCCGATGTAGAAACTGTATAATATATGACATTGACTCACTGTTTGCCACGATCTTACTATTCCCTTTTCATGTTTTGTTAGGAGGTCCCCCCGACAGTTGTTACTTCGGGACCTCCGAATGTGTACTTATACCCACCTTGTATTTGTTTTGTCAAAAATAAATATTGATTGATTGATTGATTGATTGTGCATATAACTTAATGCCATAGTATTGGAAGCATTTAGGAGTACTTATTGTTTCTACACCAGTTTGAGAGTGAAAAAATGTCTTTTTGGAAGTCGATGCCGTGGTGAACACTGTTGACAGTCTGAAATAGTTTTAAGTTGTCGGCACACAAAGTCATGCTGTTCATTTATTAAAATGCTCTTAGCACTAACAGAAAGCGAGGAATCAAATATCGTTTCAAACACCTGACGCACTGAAGAGGACAGATATAGGTCGGCAGTTAGTAACTGTGCATCTAGCACCTGATTTGTGCATGGGCAATGTTCATGCTACCTGCCGAGTGCTGGAAAAGGTACTAGACTTTAGGGAACTATTGAAGATGCTTGTGAGAACGAGGAACAAGTATGCTTCCATACGTCTTAACCCTTTCAGACACCACTTTATCCCGTTGATTGAAAGTTGCTTTCACCACATCTCTTGCATCCTCAGAATCGTAGGAAGTGTACGGCTGCAGCAAATATTAAGAATTTTCAATTGTTTAGCGAGTTTTGTCAAGTTTACAAAATTTCGACTCCATGCGAAAACTCACTACAGGAACACAAAATATGAGAACATGTACTATTTCATGTTTTGAAAAGCTTGAAAAGCACTTATCCAGCCAATTGAAAATTATGCCTGGTGCACGACATTGTAAAAACATTGAAAGAAGTGAACCCGCTACATACAACATACTTGTGGTATCCTGTGTTAGCTTCTGGTTTCGGTTTTGGGTCGTTTACGTCAGGGCGCCACTCAGCGCCAAACGCTGCAAGTTGTCTCCTGCTTCCCCTCGGAGAAATAAAACAGATTCGTTGTCTGGTCCCCTACTGAAGCAGTCCGGCTCTTTCTTGCGGCGCTGCGCGGCCCGGCCGTTTAGGCCTCATGCGGTAAACCTTTCGTCCGGCCGCTCCGTCGAAGCTACAACAATACTGAGACAGAGTAACAACACCCAGATGTCTACCTTCCGCTCATTTTGTTAAAACATTCTGCACGTTATTCAAAATTGCAGCACAGTTCCACCAATAAATGTTTCAACATGTATGAAACACATTTTAAATACCATTACTTTCATCAGTGCTTTTGCTATTGATGCACGCTCCTGCTGTGCCCAATTGGACAGACAGGGTCTCGAAGGGTTAAGCTCTGTGGAGGAAATACCATCAACACCACAAGAAAGGGAATGTTTAAGGCAAAGTGTAAGGCACTTCATATCCTTGGAAACAAGGTTTTCATTGACTGTTAGCATACACTGTGCCAGACTGAGAAGGAAGGTTACTTGAAGCATATTTCACACCATATAGCAAACAGAAATGTTCTGCAAGGGCATCAGCAGTGTTCGAGACAACACCACTACTTTCATGAAGAAGACGTACATCTTTGGCACTCTTTTTAGAAGAGAGAGCCCACAAAGCTCCAGAAATATTTTGAATTATGTGTCACGCTGGCTTCAACACAATCAATGTGGTCAAAGTGATGATTCTAATAATAATAATAATAATATTAATCTTAGTGGTAACTTGGCACACTAGACTAAAAAGAAGGCTGATGCCTGTATGTTAGAGCGTCTGATAACCAGCCATCTAGAGCAGGAATTCGCAGGATGCAGAAGACACTTCCTTCCCCTCCACGTGCACACACACTTGCTCAATAACACAGCACGGCACACACGCACACATTCGACAGGTGCACAACACACAGGAGTGCCAATTCAGTCTGGTTCCATAGAGGTTCTGGTTCCATGGGGCCATAGAGGCGCGATGAGGGCTCAGGCTGTGCTGACCACTTGTTCAGAAGAACGGAAGAAATATTAGTGCTGTCCAGAGAGTCGTCAAGCACCCTGCAGTATAGACTAGTGCAATGTTGCGCTGGTATTGCCGGTTGTGCTACTTGAGGGGTTTGAGGCAATCCTCGAAGGCTGGCATGAGCTTGTGACAACCGAAAAGGCGGGAGTAAAGGGTGCGTATTGTCCGGCGCTGAACAAGGTTAAGTTTGTTAGCGTCGCGAGTTTGGTACGGGAACTATACTGATGAGCAGTACTCAAGTCGTGACAGAATGATAGAAGTGTAGAGTGCTCGGAAAACCTTAGGTCATCAGGGAAGGGAGACACGGGACACAAACCCAAGAATAGGCCGGTGCTTACATACAGTGCTGGTGACATATGCGGAAAAGTTGAGAGAAGAGCTAAATGTTACACCCGGAATGGGAAGGGCCCGAACAGTCTTTATAGAGGTGCCTCCAAGGAAGAAGGTTGGACGTGCAGCAGTTTCGTTGTGGCTGATATGCATGGCAGCACCTTCTACGGTGCTACTACGGTGCTAAGTTTGATATTGTAGGCCCTGTCATTAACCTTTACAGAATGTATTTATTGTAAGCACATATGCTGTGCATCGCCATATTGTTGTTGTGGAAGTGTTAATTTGTTAATCAAACACATTCTGCGCAGATGCATTAATAACTTGGTTTTGAGTAGATCTTTGTCCTGACTACAATTTCTAGTATCGCAGCAAGAAACATTTTAGTAGAAGCTGAAGGGATTCCAGCAGTTTAAGCATACCGACTGCACAAAACACTGATCACACCTTTCCGCCTTCCCCACAATGCACTCACACCATCTACACTTTCCGTAAGCAAAAAGTGAGATAAAAATCAATTACAGTTTCATTGACTCAGTACTTGCTGCTTCAAAAGCGGGCATCGAAGCAATCATGGTATACGCTGCTACATGCATAGGTCTTGCATGATGCAGGTCCTGCTATGCACTGCACACAGGGCACACGTTGCAAACAGATCATTTCTTTTTGCAGTGCTCAACTATAAGGACACACTGACTCAAACATGACTGCGTTGTCACGTATGCTTCAGTGCGTGTGTTCTTGATTGCTGCACGAGCGAATTATCCCCAACTAGCCGAAAAGACGGACGCACTTGAAAGAAGTGAGTGAATGAGTACAGTGAACTTGTACTGAACTGGATTCACATGCCGAATAGAAGAGCGCAGTGTCAGCTGAAACAGGCGGCATGGCTGATTATGTAAGTACTTCCAATAGTTCGGCTACTAGTGTATTTCGCTTTCGGAAGTTATCTTTACCACTGAAAACAGCGCAGAGCTTGGCCGTGAAACTTGAGTCAACCGACACCACACGAAACACGCCGCGGTTGACCAACCCAACTTCCACACGGTTCATTCACCACATCACACATCACACGAAGTCAGGAGTGCCATATTTTAAATCCCTGCATCACCAAACGGACCTGAAAATTCACTTCCTTCGACATAGTTTCTTAGCTGGCCTCCGTTCACTCGCCAGTTACGAACTCGATGGACCCGCTAGGCCTACGCGTAACGTAAACATCGGCGATAGGCGAGTGCTGATTATCCAGGCTTCGGAACTCGTAAACATGCTTCCATTCGTTTTGAGCACAACAAAATGCACACACAACAAGCACAGACGTTGCGGTAGTCGTGATTCGGTTGGCTGTTTTAGCAGACGATCGCACTGAGCCCGGCGGAACCCAGTGGGCAGGTTGGATTAGTCGGCGTCGTTCGAAGTCGCTTCGGATCCACGTCGCACTGCCACAACCCACGGTCGTCGGTCGTGTCGTTGTCGGCGTACTATTACGTCACTGTCTTTCAGGAACACTGACGCGCACGTCGTACGCCCAAGGAACTCGGACGATCGTTGGTGCCGGCGCCTTCGTATGGGCGGCCATCATAGGCCTAGCAGCCGGAGGCTCCGCAGCCTCCGATTGGTTGACGCCTGCGACTCGTCGCAGCCTCTCATTGGTGCACGCCGGCGCAGCTTCACCGCGCGTCGGCAAACTTCTAGCATCGGCAGTGGACATAATCGCTGCGCGACGTTCCGCTTCGCCGCGTTTCCGACCGACGCTTTGACGCATTTGACCCTTCGGCGCGTGCCGAAGCTTTCCGGCCAGTGCCAGTGGTTGTGGCATAACAGTTTCATGTGTTACAAGTACGGCGAAATTGTTCGTATAGTAGTGCTAGGAAATTTTCGACCTAATACCATGATGCATATTGCGCTTCCAATAGTTGTATCAAAGCGGCAATAGCACTGGCCCTCACACAACCCTAAGCGACATACATGATCTGCGATTCGCAAACGGCAATTCGCAATTTTGCAAATGTGCGCACCTCGCAAGAGGCGTATCCAATACTCCAGAGTATCCAATACTCCAATACTCCTTCGATAACCGAAAGCATTTGCTATCGATCCCGGCTCACACTGGATTGAGCACCCGCAATGAAACGGCTCACCACGTTGCTCGAGGCCTGACTCACCGAGCATCATCGGAGGAAGAGCCCCCGCGGGGTACTGCAAACGTCTGGGCGTGGGAGGATCGTATGACCAGCTTCCACGACATCACGACACACTACCAGTTACAAAGACGCCTGTACCTATTCCCTCACGCTAGGTTAGCCAGGACGCAAGCAGTGCACTTCAGACAATTATAAACGGATACTTACAGAAACCCCAGACTCAAGCACGCCATGTATCGAGACATGTACACTACAAACAGATGCACATTGTGTGGCGAAGTTGCCACACTTAATCACATTTTATGGAAATGTCAGAATTTAACAAACAAGTCGGGCAGTGCCGACCCCTCCGTCTCTTCCACCGCCAGCCTCCGCTCGCGCTGGAAGATCGCGCTGCTCAGCTCAAACCTGACAGCACAACTCTGGTCCGTCCAGCGAGCCGAGGAAGCCGCTTCGAGACAAGGTCTCGGAACCGCGCCCGCGGCGGGTGCCCAGACCCACTAAAAAGACGCCGGACTCAAATATTATTGATTTGAAAATAAAATTTACGCTCTCTCTCCAAACAATTATTACCTGCTTTACATCGACGGAAAATACCAGTGATCAATCTTTAACTTTACGTATCGTCATGTACGTTATGAGTAATGCGTCCTCAGAAAAAACGTTAAATCCTTAGCGCAAAGAAAATTGGCACACTTTTAGTGGTAACGAAAGAGTTCATCGAAATAGCACGTATGACAGGCATCGGCCACCGTCAGTGGCGAATAGAGCACAGGCGGGGAGGTCAACATGGTGGGCGACGAGTCATATTTGCTGGATAAAAAAAAACATAGAGTAGTCACCCACCAAGTGTGCTAGTTAGGGAATTATCCAACGTCCTTCGCTCCGGCGTATATGCTAGGCAATCGCACAATATGTGTTCTAGCGTGTCACGCGCCTGACAGCGTTCGCAAGCAGGGCTGTTCGACTGGCTGATGATGTGTGGCGCAATGCCAAAGCCACTAAGCAATCACGCCGGGTAATGGTTATTTATATATAAGGGTGTCCAAGCTAACTTGGATGAAGATTTAAAAAATACCCAAGAGCCCTAGAGAAATCGTACCGACTGCATAATAGCCGTAGTCTTATGTACCTACGGCCAGTATGTTTTTCATCATGAAGTATTACTTGATTCATTACCTTAAATTAGTGAAATTTTAATTATTGCTTGAATCGCGAACATATCAATTACAAAGATATAGGGCACGGTAAATAACCTCCGAATCAAGCATTTATTTCGTGCTGAAGTGGTCCAGGTTCTTGTTTCAAAGAAAGAGAAATAGCCCGCGAAATACGCAAAATACGATTTAGATGCGCGCTCGCACGCCGCTACTCAAGCGCCTACAAGAAACCATTGCAAGATATACGGTTGCATTCTCTAATCGCCGCATCGTACAAAGCTCTGCTACGCTTATCAATGTGTCAGCGGCGGGTTCTCGTGCTGTCGCGATCATCGCACAGTCTGAAGCCCTGTATCGAGCTACCGCCGCTAGTAAAGCCGTGGCTATAAGCTTGGGAGCGCTATAGTAGCGGCGCGCGAGTGCGTATCTATTTCGTATTTCGGATTTTTCGGACGCTTTTATTTGTTCTGGGAAAAACCAACGAGACAAAGCTGAGCACTAAACAAATGCTTGATTCGGAGGTTATTTGAGGTGCCCTACAACGTTGTAATTAATATGTTCGCGATTCAAGCAATAATTAAAAAGTTCACTAATAAAAAGTAATAAATTAAGTAATACTTCGTGATGAAAAAAATACTGGCCGTAAGTACATACGACTACGGCTACTATGCAGTCGGTACGATTTCTGAAGAGCGCTTAAGTATTTTTGAAATCTTGGTCCAAGTTAGCTGGGCCGCCCTGTATATATATACATATATAAAGAACGAGAACAAAGAGGGTTAACCGACGGGCCCGATGTTTATAAATCATATCATAAGAACCCAACAAAGAAACACACCAAGGACAACGCAGGGGAAATTACTTAGGTTTGTGAGTGGTGGCGCTGGATAACACTCCTAGGGTTAGTTCTACTAATAAGACATAAATACCCCAGAAAGTGAATGGGAAAACGGCTCCGCGGTAGCTCAATTGGTAGCGCATCACACGTGTAATGCGTAGACGTGGGTTATAAACCTGCGGCAAGTTGTTTTTTCATCCACTTTAAGTTCCATTAATTTATAATGTCTTTATTTAAATTAGTAAGTACACGTTATTTTCCCTGCGTTGTCCTTGTTGTATTTGTGGGCTGCTTATATATATATATATATATATATATATATATATATATATATATATATATATATATATATATATATATATATATATATATATATATATATATATATATATATATATATATATATATATATATATATATATATACCGATGGGATTTCCTATTTTGACACAGTTTCCGACAGGCCACACACGCAGTAATGCAACGGGCCATGAATGTTCAGGCTTACCACTGTGTTTCGCTTCGTATTTTTCTTTGCCTACGCCTTTTTCACCATTCTTCGTTCTGCCAACATCAAGCATTGTTTTCATCTTCGTAGCACGACTGCATCAACGTATCGCATTGCGCACATGCATGAACTGCTTTCCTCATTTCTGCGTGGCTTGTCAATAGTGCAGTGTACAAATACAAATGCAGATTAGTCATAAAATCCTGGTCTGTGTGGTGAATAAGCATCCACATTGCATGAGATTGCGCGTTCAATAGCGTTGCAATAAAGACAGTTGTATGCATTGAAATTAGTTTATGAAGCGTATCTTTAGCTGTTTCACGAGAGCTTCGTTTCAATTTGATTGTGCGATGGATATGCTTAATGAAAACACGACGACGAAATCGCTGGTACGTCAAATTGAACACGTGGGTAATATCTTGTGTTTCGCGTACATTTCGATGGAGGCTAAATGCAAAAACACCCGTGTACTTAGATTTAGGTGCACGTTAAAGAATCCCAGGTGGTCAGAATTAAACAGGAGTCCCCCCCCTACGGCGTAACTCATGATCAGGTTATGCTTTTGGAAAGTAAAGCCCCATAATTAATTCTTGTAATGCAATGTACGAAATGAAATATTTATTCTGCTGTACTCAAGTTTTTTTTTTCCTCTGCAGGGCTGTCTACTGCACTTCTTTCATACACGGACAAGAAGTGTACTCGTCGCGTTTCAATTGTCGCCCAACTCTTTGGGTAACGAAAGCCGTATTCTCGTGCCACTGTCGTTCAGCACATAAGTGCCTTTCCCTTTGTATTGTGCACCAACTGCAAAGAATAAGCAACCTGGGCCCTCCACTGAAAACCAGTAGACGCAGAAAGCATCGGCTTGCTTTGGGAGAGTGCAGAGAAAAGTAGCAGGCTCCTGCCTCAATGCCGGCTCCAGTGGCGCGTGCCTAGGATTGAGTGTAATGTGATTACGCAATATCACGCTGAGCCAGGCCTTTGCCTCTCATCGCCTATTCAAAACAGGCTGCACTTATAATATAAATTCCGTTGCTATACCATCCCTATAGGCCTCACATAGGCTCCAGAGGAAGGAGGACTGAAAAATATGGAAGCCGAAAACAGAAAAAAGAAACAAAGTAAGCGACGTACTGGTTGCCCAATGCAGGCAGTTATATTACCCTGCGCGGCGGGATTACCGAAAAGTGCTTTATTGGTAGAGGTTTAAACTTTCTTTCTTTCTTTTTTCACTAGTTTAACTGCTTTGTCAAAGTGACGAAATTGCGAGAGTGAATGAAGAAGGCATGCTAGTTAATTTTTTTACAATGTGCTTGAGCGTAATTTTTTTTCTTACACGGCATCTTTCGTAGAAGCCCCTTCGTGCTCTTTTCAATACGTTCGACCAGTTGTTTGGGGTAGCATCCTCGACGATCACCTCCCGCGGAAGTTCTTCCCTGCTGCGAAGCACTTTCGAAGTAAGCAACTGAATTCGGCTATGGCCATTCAGTGACACGTGCGGATTTCTATTTGTTAGGATAAAGGAAACAGAAAAGGTTAGAAAGGAACGCAACAAACAGAAACACTGTATATCTGAGGATTCAGTGGATACAACACGCGCCAGTCATCTCCACTTCTCCTCAGCATGACTTATTCCGAAAAATTCCGCAGTGGGCTAGTTGGTTGGACATAATTAGAACTGCTGCACGGAGCAACGAAGGGACAAGACTTAAGCGAGAAAACAAAACACCTGCACTGAGATGTCGCATTTTGTTTTCTCGTTAAGTTTTGCCCATTCGTCCTTTTGCGCAACAGAGTTAATTATGACTTATTGCTTTAATGGACTCGCGTTGCATTGTGCACTGTCTAATTAGTCTTAAAGGAATGCGAAAAACTAAAGTTTGCAGCTGTTATGACACCTTGTTTAAAAAAAAATGAAGTGGTTCTGCGCAAGCGTGTTGGTAGCTTAGCCACATGCTTCTAGTATGCCTATTACGCGGTGTCGGCATATGAGGTCTTCTGGCCTTAGCCCTAATTTTTGGAGGCTCTTGTATGTAACTTTTGTTATTTATATGGATAAAAAATGTTGGCACCCAGAGTTGATGGCTGCTACTTTTTTTAACATGGGCGACATGAGAATGCATCACACATTGTCACAAACGTAAGCAGAAAATTGTAAAATAGAATATTTTATCTAGTTCGGGGGTCTTATGTTTTCTGCTACCTCTAGACATTGAAAACTAAATTTTTGTCCCGCTTCGTTAGAGCTGTGCAAGGTTTTGTGGCGCACGTGAACAAAACTGCTAAATTATTACGGCCTGAATATGCTTCCTGAAGTCACAGTCCTGAAATGGAATTGAGCGCCATGAATTAGGTCAAGAGACAGATAACTGTGTTGTAGAAAGGCAGGGAGGGCAACCAGAGGTTCATCTGACTGGCTATCTCATACAGGTGGATGGGTTAACGGGATAGAAAGAGAAACAGGGGAGTGAAATAGGAGCGAAGAATTGTACGGCTTGGCTCGCCGGAGGAGTTGGGTTCGAGTCCCGCTGCCTGATAGCCACATTTAAAATGGGTATTCAAAGTGATACAATGGCCAGGCGATCGGTTATCGAAGGGGTGTCAAAGCTCGTGAATGTACAGGTGTCACTTAAAAGGAAGTTTTAGCTCGGGCTCAACAGCAACGCGGCCTATTCAAATACATGTAATACGCAAAAACGTTTTTTTCTGAGATAACTCCTGAACCGATCTTAATTAGGTCTGTTGCATTTGAGAGAGAAAATTAAATTATAGTCAGTGTTGGAAGCGGAATTTCGATTTAGAGCCTCAATTTTGGTAAAAAGATTTTTAAAAGCTTGAAAGTTAGCGAAATATAGAAGCACGAAGCTTGGAAATTAATGGCTGTGCATCAAGAACAGATATCGCGATTATGTAAACGACATCCACTAGATCATTCAAAGTGGACAAACTTGGTGTGTCATTTTATATGTTACGTGAATTCGTTGGGTACAAGGGTTCTACAAAAGCTGTATTTCCACATTACCATTTTTTTTTTCGATTCATGTGTAACATATCAATTTTGTCCGCTTTATGTGTACTTTTAGATGCAATTGACAGAATTGTGATATCACTTTTTGTTGCTGAGTTACAAAGTTGTAAACTTGATAGTTTTGTTTTCTGAAAATTTGCGATATTTGCCAATTTTTCATAGAAAATTGACGACTTAAATGAAAAATTCAGAACCAGCAGTCACTAGAATTTAAAATTTTCTTTTAAATGCAACAAATCTTGTCAAATTTCATGCACTGTTTGCCGACAAAAACGAATTCTCTATTTACGTGTATTTAGATAGGAGCACCCGAGCTAAAGCTTCCTCTTAATTCCAACGAAGCCGGCCCTCATATCAGTGCGGCTGGGTGGATTAGGCGAAATGTTGAAACAAAAAAAAGCGTGTAGAACGTGCTTGAAGCGTAGCACCTTCGCAAAGTTGTCTAGCACTCTCAAATGCAGCATCTGCAACAATCCGATATCACGGTGATACTAGTTCTTTAACAATACTACTCACGCCCTTACCTGTTAGTCATCTATACCAGGAAGCGTTAGGCATAGACCTTCACTTGCCTGAGTATAAACGCTGGGAGGATGAACCGCCTATGATACCTGTCCCCAATATTATTGAAAGATCAGCTTCAACTTCAGAATCTTAGGAGGAGAAAGGTTGGTAAAACAAAAATGAAGCTTTCCTCAGTATTGTAACAGAAATAAAACTGGGTTAACCTAAATATATGTCCTTCAAAGTTTCGTGTTCTTGAGAGCTTGTTTTTAGGCATAAATTACGTGCACATTCCACTATTATTATTATTTGCTGGTCGATTATGGATCACTGTACATCGCAAGTTGCCTTTCAAAAACGCAGTGAAACAAAAGTGGTGAATACTAGTGAAGAGAAGTCTTAAAATCGTTGGTCGCAGTGTAATTGGTATTATGACGAATTCAGATGAATGACTGGGGCAGCACACAAACTCATAGTCAAAGCTATAGACTGCCGTTTACGTGCATGTTTGAAGGATTGGAGGTAGATTGAAACCTCGTTCAGTGTACATTTGATCCTGCACAAAATACATCCCGCCCCCAAAAGAACAACAAGAAAGGGAACCAAAAATGCAATATTTGCTGCGTGCGCGTTGATCTGCACGTAAGTACATGTTTAAATATAAAAATTGCCGTAGCCCTACTAATATAATTTGGAATTATCCAGCAGCGAGTCTCTTCTGCAGCAACATCAGGTTGACATTCAAGGGCGCGTTGGTGTCTATTGCGCTGAGGAATGATGTTTAGCATACTAAAAGTTGGGCTCAGTGGGCCTGATTTCTTTCTTCATTTTGTTAGATCTTATGGAGAATTTTCATCTGCATGCGCTGCTCTCACTTATTTTCCTTAGTGAACAGCTGGAAAATAACAGGAATGTGTTTTGCATCCTATTGAATGTTCCTGTTAATTTCAAAAGTGCTTAGGTTTAGTACCTTTCCGATGTAATCGTCTCTTGTACATGCCTTACCCACTATGATATTAGAGAGCATTCCTCCTTTGGTGCGTGGGTACGTATATAAAGATAACAAAAAGGGGCGCTTGATGTGTCCTGTACGTTTAAAGGAAACAAAAATCGTCAGAAATCACTACATATTACGAGCGCGTGCTGTACAAGGGAGTCTTGCTGTTTTCAACACGAACACACGCACATGCGCATGCGAGAAACAGCACTTTCTAGTACTTGGAGGCCGTGTAAATTTAGCCGAAATACAGAAAGACCTCAATGCGGGCATTGCAGGTATACTATGCTGTGCCAGTGCGATTTGACGCAAACTTTTGCTCTAGGAAGTTCTCTAGTGCGTTTGGTGTGAAATCGATAATTATAATTCCAACAAGTTGTGGAAACATAAGACAGTTGACTTGGACGTGAAGCTACTGAGGAAAAACTTAAGCGGGACCATTTGCTTTCATGCCGACGCGATGAATCGTGTGAGACGCTTTTACGCGTGCCGAAATGACAAAACGTAGAAACATTGACGCATTTCATTCTGGTTCATTTCTTCCAGGCATTAGAAATATTGCAACGTGTTTAGTGTTTGTGAAGTATGTAAAGCACAGCAATGGAACCGGCCGCGATGGATTTTGAGATATGCTGCTGAGAACGAGGAGGCAGGTTTGATTACCAGTTGCAGCATTCCTATCGATGCAGAAGGCAGAAGTGCTCGTATACTTCGATTTAGACGGGTATTGAAGAAACACAGGTGATCGAAAATAATACGAAGGTTCCCACAACGGCCATCCCTTCGTAGTAAATGTAGTGCTTTGGGACGGAAAAAGCCATAATTTTATTGAAATTAAGGACAACATTCAACAACCTAAATCAAGCGCATTGTCACCATCATGTTAACAATGAAATGCTAGCTGACAGAAGTCTGTCATTCCTTTGTGTGATGTTCTAAACGTTGAATAAACCAGAAGTGTTGTCAGACAGTCAGTGACATGTGCGAAAAGATGACCAGGATTTCACACACAAAAAAAGGAACATAATCAATATTAAAAACAGACGTCTTTAAAATTCCGCGCACTCGCAGCGACTGTTATAATACGTTTATTTACCAATCAAATTTATATTAGGATCTTTCATTTTCTGCTGTGGCCGTAAGTTGTCGAGAAGAACTAGGGTAAGGAGGCGTGTCGCGCAAATGCTTATGTCATACGCTTTCTTTGCTTTAAGCACGTTTCGCGCTTTACACTGCTACCTATCATAAACATAAATAAGATACACCACGCACGGCTTCAATTTATTCGGTAAATGTGCGCGGAGCGCTATCTTACTTGTACCAGGGTAAACGAATGTAAAGAACAGAAGCAACACAGGAATAGCTCCTGTGACGCTTTCCCGAATACTTGTGGAACATCTGTAATGTTTATATCGATGGGGCGCATTTTTTTTTCTCTGTCGTTGTAACTGCCTCCATTAATTGCTTTCTTCTTTTCGAGGCCTTCACTTTCGCAGCGTATGCGAGTCCTGAGGCTGCAGAGGTCGTGCAAGCCTGGGTAGAGTTTTCTAGCCCTTCACCTGCCTAATTCGTGACATCTTCAGATAAAGTACAAGTTACGTATAGGGAACTATTACGTTAGGTTGATACCTCAATCCGCTCCGACACATCAGTGTCATTCAGCGGGTATGGCGCTGCGCAACAGAGCACGAGGTCGCAGGTTAGGTTACCCACCGTAGCTGCCGCATTGGGACGGGAACGTGATGCGTTCCGGATGTGTAATTTTCGGAATGGGGGAATCTGTAAGATCTACACGGGAACCTCGAATGCTGCCAGCGTTTCATTACTTGACTCGCGCTCGAAGGGAATAGCACACTACGTATAAAGCGTTAGCGCCTGCGCGACGATCCGAGTCCTAATTACAACATGGCTGGCTGGATGGCTGCTGATCGCGAACGCTAAGATGCGGGGGTGCACTCCACGTACTACACTCAGCTCAGCTCAAGTAGCCTTCAGGTGAACCTCTACACTTTCGTAACATTGACCCTCTCTGTTTTTATGCAGAACTTCGAAATTAAACAATAAGCGTCGCCTAAATTCTAACTGCAAGAAACGCACGCCTTGTGGCGAATAGTTCTTTGATTACAGAGTAGCTTCTTTGGCTTTCAACCCCAGAAATTGAAGCGTCCTCCTACTTCGGTCTCTCCGCGAGTAAGGCGCCCAGGTCTCAGAGGCAGTGTATAATCTGCGGTCCTTCATCCACGTGGCGAGCATATGGTGGGGACGTGTGCTGGATTTTAGGCGTTATATTAGGCGATTTTGTGCGTCATGCGCTATATTGTCAGATGTGTAGCGCCCTTGTACTTCCATCGTTGTTTTCGTTATTTGCAAAAAAAAAAAAAAAAATCCAACGCTACAGAATTCCAACAAACTCAAAAAAAAAAAGAAAACAAGAAAGAATACAAAGCTAGCGTTGTGTTTGACCATCACTGTATCGGCGATATTCACCGGAATTTTTTGTATAGCATTCGTCCACTCTATTTCGAAAGGCGGTGCTGCCTCTCGGTTGTACTAGTTAGAATAATCTAATAACATTCCTGAAAATATTTTTGATTAAGAACTGTCGCTCACGATCCGTTCGCACGAGCAGGCGCTTCAGAGAAGGCGTGTTTGTGTAACCACGCCTCGCTGCAGCGATCGCAGAAGATTGCTTATTTTTCGCAATTCGGAGTGAAAGAGTAGCCGGCACCTGTACATGGCGCCAGCATTTACTTACATATTTTCATTGAAGCAGTTATTATTTTATGCTCTACGACAGTAGAACATAGAGCAACACAGTGATATATATGAAGTCGCCAGCAGTATGTGATGTGGGGAGTAGAATGAATACGCAGCCAGTTACATACGTAGCAACACCATGGTAACCAGACAATTTCGGCAAACATTAAAGAAATTTCATAGCCGTTTGTTTATGAGAGCGTCTGCCTTGCGACTGGTTCTATCAGGTACGGGATTCACTTGGCACCAGAAAACAATATTTTTCCTGTCAACTTTTTCCCTTTATAGGTTTGCGTTGTGTTTTTTCAATTGGAGACCACAGCGAAATTATGGTGATTACTTCCATCGATTAGAGGTCAACAAGAAAGTCGAAGTTTGCGGTAAAGCTGCATCTCCATTTGCTTGGGATGCTGTAAATCTGTCAGCATGTCGTGCAAGAAATTCATTATCGCAAATCGACGGCGAGCAGAAATGGAAGCTCATCGGACGACTGGCTTTCTACGGTACCGCAGCGCGCCAAGTGAGGGACCCCATTCGCGACAGAGTACTACGAACAGCCGTGTGCTCAGCGACACAGCTAGCACTCCACGCTCGTGGCCTAATGAAACAAATTTCCGGCTGCTTTCGTTCCTTCATCGGCGACGCTAGCCTAATTTCTACCGCAATCATCGAAGTTCAACATACGGCATGGCGTCGTGCGCCACCGCCGCACCACTTCCCTTCAGATTGCCTCCTTTCAAACCGGTAGCAGCATTTTCCCTCCAGTCAGCATTGCTGGGTTGTGGTCCGCAGACTAACAAGGTTTCTGACCTCGCGGAGATGGGCCTTTAGGTTTCCCACATTGACAACGCGATTACGGGAGGCAAGAAAGCTCGAAAACTCAATTGTCGAAGTCGCCGCAGTGTGGAAACCGCATTGTCAAAAGAGTTCGCAGGTGTTGGAGTTCAATGTAGTATGCACGAATCTCTGGCATAGCGAAGAACAGGTGATGTTTTACGCACGTCACTACTGCCAAACACGAATACTTATAGAAAATAAGAGAACGAATAATGACCGATGTATTATCATAGCAACAGGAAAAAAATACAACTTAAACAAGATAGACAGCAACCATGACATACTAGAGATGTCTCCTTTCTGAAGACGGAGGGGCTCAGAAAGTGAACATTTACTTGCTTTATCTGCTGCCATTTTGGAAGGACCGCCACGCCGCCTAGAACCCACCCTTAACACTAGATCTGGCGTCCAAGAGTTAAAGGATTCTAACATCCACAAATGCTCTAAAAGGCGTCGCTTATACGCATTGGGAGTATCGCATGGGAGTACGTGTTTCCTTTGACGAGAAAGTTTTCTTTTGTGGTGAGGTGTGAAAAAATAAACACTTGGAGTGAAGTTTATTTCCTGCTTCTGAGTTTTGTTATTATAAAATAAGCGTAGGTTTAAGTATAGTTTTCAAATTTGGCACTGTGTACAAGCTTTTACTCCATATGTATACAGACCTTTCATATAATATGGCATGCATATCTATCATCCTAAACACAGAGAAAAACTTATGGAAGGACAAACGGGAGGGCACTAAGGAGTCTAGGACAAAGTGAGACGCAAGCGACATTTACGGGCAGCAACGTTCAACTATTTATGCACCAGAAACCACGCAATCTTATTCATGGAACCTAAATGCAAAGTAGTAGTAAAAATAAGCTAACAAGTGTTAGGAGTTAACAACCGCTCGTAAGCGAGTAATTACCCCAGCGGATAGACTTAACAATGTAACTGAAGTCACCTGATCTGAGCTATCAAGGCTGACGCTTATGAACAGGTGTGCATTAGAGGCGCAAACCGAGTAGCAAACTAAGTAAGGTCGCTGCGCGTTCTAATCTTGGCGGCTATTACAGGCTGTATGCTATGAATGACATTCCTTTATCACTTAGTAAGCATGAATCTTCTCTCATTGTCTAGGCTATGGGCAATAGCGAACCGCTCTCAATCCGACGTAGACCTAGAGAGGCTAACTGCACTGCGACGAAGAACTAACACACACATTCATTTTCAAAGTGTCCGACGAAATTCATTGAGGTTGCAGATACTCTTTTACGAAACTGCTCTTTTATGCATTGAAGCACAATCGTAACCGGAAAACCAATGCATTTCGCCGGGGGTTTTGAATATTAATATCCCGGGACTGGGGTTGTCCAGAGAATTATTTCAAAGAGGATACGCCATGCGAACTCCGCGGCTATAATTCGTAGATATGCGGCCTAAAGTAATTAAAACGTTTATTAGAATAATTAGGTTCATTATTCAATTGAACCTTTGAATTTCTCGTAGAAGTAATGGCGGCCTTATCGAGTAATTTAGATTAACAGTTAAAATTGTGCTGTCTGCCATAGGCAATCTTTAAAAAGTTTCGTGCACCTAAAAAAACCTGTATACAGTGCAGCTGCATCATGCAATGCAGCCACCTTAGTAGCAGCGCAGCTCGAACTAATTGGACTTCCACTATCAAAAAAAAATTATCTGTGCCTTACCTGATACTACAACAGGCTAATAGCATCATCATGCACATTTAGTGACGACTCTAAAACGAATACCGTGCGTTTCATACATTATAATTGGGAAGAACTTCTTACCTCGCGTTTTGCACCACTAGGACAGACAGGCGGAATGGCTCCTATTTCTGCTTATGGTTCAACTTGTCCGAGGTGCACGGTGAGCCTAATAGTTCTCCAGACAAAAAAAAATAACGACTTTCATTGAAGCCTTTGCTGTTCGAAGACCGTCTTGTCAACTGCATACCGGCACACACGAGGCTACTGCCTGCTGCATTATCTGGCTCTTCACACAAATGCTGCGTCAGCGTAAGAGCATACAGCTGCGCGACGGTTGCCGCTTGCTGTAGCAAAATGCTGCGTCATTGCAAAGCCGGCGGCAGTAACTATGGTAGTGCTGTAGAAAAACATTCTAAAGGAACATTTCGATTAACTACAGCTTACTTGCATTTTAGTCCCAGATAAACTTATCAAGCTGGGAGCTTTGATTTCGCGTAAAATATTTTTTCGAGTGAAACAGCACGCCTACAACCATTTGGATTCCCTGAGCGGGCCCTATAACATTCGTAATCAAGCGTAGTTGAAAGGACAAAAAAAATCAGTTTCACTAAACTTGTCACACCATCGACATCATTTCAGCAGTGGCATATGCCTTTCGTCACGCCTTCATGACGCCGTTGTTGTGATACCGCCATCATCACTGCATCATCGGTGTTTCGTCCTCGACATGACGTCATCATCATATTGCCTTTTTCATTCGGTCGTCGTCACGTCATTGCCATGATCATATCGTCGTCATGCCTTCGTGTTCATTCCGTCGTCCTCATTTTGTCATAGTGATTCCAGTGTCCCCGAGCCACTGCCATGCTGCCGACGTTGTCACACAGTCATTTTCACGCCGTCTTGGCTATTCCAACGTTATAATTTCTTTGTCATTATCCGTAGCATGTGCCTGAGTTAGCAGTACCACTTTAGGTTTAGCAAGGGGATTCCCAGTGAAAATGCCTCCAACTGAGTCCTGCGGCTTCTACATGCAAATGGCCGCCAAGCAGGAACAGCGCTCTTCAGCAACACTATTGAAAGTTTCACTAAAACTGATTCTCGCAGCGCGCGGTATCCGCCAATTTTGTTAAAACAGTTGTTTCCTGCTTAGGCTTAGGGTTCCTGCCTAGAAATGTTATTGTTAAGCAACAAGATTGCGTGAGGCTCCATCAATAGTTTCAATGATGTAACAACGACACCATAATTTTCTGCCTTGCTCATGAATGAATGAAAGAAAGTTTATTTATTACATACAACAAAAGAAGGAAAGGAGACCACAGACAAAAAGCTACAGTGCTGACCCCAGTCACAAACGTGGCGTGACAGCTTGCGATCGAACACAAGACTTCACAGATTAAATACTGAAAGAATGGACGTAACCACACTAAAAATAAGAGAAATTACAAACAGATAACACATACAGCTCAATATCTTGACACTAACGGTTACTATCGAAGTCGGTTAGGGGTAAGACAAGAACGCTCCATTTACTTCAGCAGTATTTTTTGTTCAGACATATGCAGCTCGAGCAGTATGAGCCTGGCATCTGTTCCTGTGAACCTAGAAGTCACTATGACACAAGAGTCACTCAAGCGTGGAAAAACGTGAGAATATTCAGAGTTTTCTCCGATATGTCATGAAGTGGCACATTTGCCACCAGGAATACAAGCTGTTCTGAAGCTAAAAAAGCAACAAAATGTGAATATTTCTGCAAGACATTTGCACAATGTGCCTTCTCTGTAGCGATGACAAACTGAAGTGCGGTAAATTCATGGGAACTCCAGCTTCTGTGGTTCCTCTGGTCCCAAAGCTCACGAAAGTTGGTCTGGCCAGGCTTGAAAGAAGACTGATCTAGAAACATTGCACGGCAACTAGGTGTATTTTATATGTTCTTGCCTATCTAAAATAATATCGCGTAATACTCAACTCATGGTGATTTTCAATAGTAGTGCTAATTATAACTCAACCTAGCCGCACACCGTATTGCTGAGGACAGGTTTATTTAGGATCTCTACTAGTCATTAAGAAACTTCCGTTGCTTCAGCTATACGGGACATACGCTTTCTCCGGTATCGTCCCATTTTTATATGACAGTCACTTGTCGAGGTCACCTGTGAGCATGACGGGAATACGACAATTTTTGACGACGATAAACTGGCGAACAACGAATGGCACCGATTTATCGACGAAGGCGGTATGACGACGACGGCATCAGGACAATAGGATGACGACGAGTAAACGAAGATGATTGCATAACAACAACGACATGACGACGACTCCCTGACGACGATAACGTGACGACGACGTCATGATAAGTGCCGGATAGCGAAGTTAGAATGACGACTGAAATTACGCATGGATAGATGAAAGCATGGAAGAGCGGGTGGACGGACAGAGGGACAGACACACGTACGGACGGACGAGCAGTTGGGCTCAAAATGAACAAAGGAGGGAAAGCATGCCTATCGCATTAAACATTTCAGTAGGGCTGGTGCCCATAGAAATTTATAGTACCGTCTGGCTATTTTTGCGCTACATTTATCTGAACACGTTTTCGCGTTTGGCGGCTACTGGGATACCTTTGAGTATGCCTTAGCGTTTTTAATGTACACTTTGCGGCAACCCTGGGTCACGGAGTGAAAACGTCATTAACTTGTTCAGCAGTATGCTTGAGGAAATCACCCGACACAATCCTAGAGCAATTAAAGAAGCTAGCATAGTGCAAAGGACGAGTAAAATTTTTCCTTACTGTGTGTGGAGCCAGATGTGAACTGTTACTGCTAACATACGCCATCTTGTAAAGCCTCCGTGGTTGGTCTAGCTAGTCTGCGGATTTCGTCCACGCATAAAATTTCCATTAGAGGGAACCATAACACTATGTTCACAATCGGAAACACTTTAATTATTGTTCAACTTCTTTAAGCTAATATCCTAATGTAAGGCGAAAGTACGCCTGAGTCGGTCCTGTTTGATTGTTTGCTGTTAGTGGAAGCAGAAAGAATGTGGCATTGCGTCGAGGTTGGCAATAGGGAGCCTTCCTTCAAGTCTTGTTGGCACTTCGGCTCAAAGAGGTCTTATGCGCAAGCTTCAGCTAGGGGACTCCTATCGAAAAACATGTCAACAGAGAAATGGTTTTCCTCGACATCCACTGCACCAAACATGACCAAGTTTGTTGAACTTGAAAGAAAAGGCCGACAACTTTTTTTATAAATATAGGTTTGTATCGGAGATAGTGCAGTCACTTGCACCGCTGCTACAGAAGGGCTGGCTAACTGCGCTTTGTAGAAAATCAGGCAATGAAACTGCAAACGCAACCTAATGTAGTCACTGGCAGAAACGAGTATACGGCTTCAAGATCATTATTAATTTATTGAAGCGAACTCGTTTACATAATCAGCCAACGTCGATGGTATTATTCAATCTCCGGCTACTCATAATTTATGCATATCAAATTAGTAGTTATGGATTTTCAGCCGCACAAGGAGCTGTTTTAACGAAGGAACACTAAAAGCAGGAAACTTACCGTTAGCTCTGTTAGTATATACGAGTATAATAGCAAACTTATGCCTAAATCAGTTGGGCAATTTTAGTTACGCCTTCGAGTGAAGGCATTTCACTTTGCTGAGTGTCATTTTGGCGCCGTGGTGCTTGAAGGGAAAACGAAGTGTAATTAGAGATTGATGGCTTTGATGAACAATGAAGTCAGATGGCTGGATATGATTCTGTGCATTGTGGGCTTTAGAAACGGTTCGTTTTTTATATAAGAAAGAACTGTTATTTACGAGACCATTTCTTGCAAATATGATGAATACCTGAATATCGTTAACATGTCTGTTTGTTTTGAGCATCTATTGTGCCACTGCCCTCAGTTGGAAGCACAAAGACGATCTATTCAGGAAACTAGATGAGTGTCTTCGAGTGAACAGATACTTACTAGGACACCGTCCTCACCAATCACCCGCTCAGAAGCCAGTGAAGGCACTTCTGTGCTTTCTGAGAACGTCTGACTTCTGCGAGCACCTTTGACTCTGTAGTGCTGTCCGTGCACCGTTTGTCTAACCCCTCTCTCCCTTCTTTCTATTCTCCCTTCCCCGAACGTAGGGCAGCCAGCCGCACTCATGACTGGTTAACATTCTTGCCTTCATGTTATCTCTCTCTCTCTCTCTCGAGGCATGACAAGCAAGAAACATATCAAAAACACAGGTAGTCAAAATGGCAGAAGATTGAACCGGTGCCGAAGATGAACCTTTCAAGGTTCTTTTGCATGCTCATAGCATTCGAAATTACAAAAAGCAAAGCGTTTTTGTCTTAGTGTCCACTCTGCAACGAGCATGCTTATTTAAACTTAAAGTGATGGCATCATAGCTACACACTTCAGTGGAGCGAAGTGAGTTCACCAAATGCATTCGCTGGCAAGTGCACCCCACAGCATGTGTCACCAAGTCCTTGCTTTTGGCAGCATTCGAGTGGCACTAACGGCCAGGTTTACTCGCTGAACAAGACACTAAATTGACCAGTAAAACCGGGGTATTATATTGCGCTGATTTTGACGTCTTGAAAGCTGCGCGCGCACGTCGCGGGAGTCCTTCCACACTCTGACAACACTGTGGTGCGCTGACGTACGCTCAGCACGCTTCGCGTTTTCTGTTAGATACCTCGAAACAAACGCGGGAGTGAAATGCGGTGGGATCGAACATCTGCCTTAGAGCGACGCAGTGCAATGCTCTAACAATGGGGCCACAATCCCATGCTTGCTTTTCACCGGCCAAAATGGCTCTTTGAAACGTTGGTCACGGGGAATTTATCGCGCATTGTTACCTCGTTACTGCTTACGCCTTGAATCAAATAAATATTGATGTATTACTTGCTAAAAAACTACGATATGATATTGAGGCACACCGTGGTGCGTGGCTCTTGATCAGCCTTGACCGCAGGAGTTTCATTAAGCTTCACCGAAACTTAAGCACAGGAGCACTTTTTGCACTTCGCTCCCAATCAAATGCAGCGGCCGCAGCCGCATTTTGAAGGCGGGAAAATTGAGAGCGCGTACTTTGTTTAGGTGGACGTTAAAGAACGCATGTTTAAAATTCACGCTGAGTCGTTTACTACGGCGGGCCTCATAATTTGACCGTAGTTTGGAATGCAACACTTCGAAATTCAAAGGAAAGAGTCTTATTTCTTTATCTTTCTACTTTTGCATTACATTCCTCCCATCTTGACCACAATCGTGACCACACGGCAAATCCGTGTGGTCAGCTTTTGCCGCGGTATGCTATCGTTCAAACTTCGCGCCACACTTCCTTACGAGGCGTTGCCGTGAGACGCGCAGCGGGAAGCGTTCAGTCTCGCTGCTACCTGGATTTGGTGTTGAATTTTTATGATGAATATCTCAAATCATGTGACAGTTTTTGTATTTCTAGAAAATTGGTATGCCGTAAATTGTGAACTCTTTTACGTTTTACACATAAACAACTTCCCTCGAGTTCATAATAAATGAGCTAATTATAAAAATTTTCCTTTGTTTTCTGAGTAACTTACGCAGCGGAAAAGCATTCTCGCCTCGCCGTAGAGCTCGAGTGCCAAGACGGCAGATGTCTCACGGTCTTAGCTTCCTAAATGCGTAAGCATTTCTATGCTTACCCGACGAGGAACACCATCCGTCCGTCCGTCTGTCCAGTAAGACAGCCGCTTTGAAGTGATGGAATTCACCGGCGCGCTGCCTCACGCTTCAATAACAGCCAAGCGGCGAGAGCACAAAAGGTACAAAGCTGCCAGCACTCGCCGCACCGTGTCCCCGAAGCAGTTAACTTTCAAGATAGGGGCCCGTGGGTCTCCAACGCGAGCGCAGCGGCAGAAACATAGATCACACGAAGCTGAGGTTAGAAGGGCCTTGCAAGACATGAAACGGGGGAAAAGCGGCAGGAGAAGATGGAATAACAGTCAATTTAATCAAAGGTTGAGGAGACATAATGCTTGAAAAACTGGCGAAGTGTCTTTCGACTTCAAGGGCCCCAGAGATCTGGAAGATTGCAAACATTGTACTAATCCACAAAAATGGAAGATGTTAAAGAACAGAAAAATTATAGGCACATTAGCTTACTCCAAGTATAATATAAAATATTCACCAAAATTATTTCCAATTGAATAACAGCAACACAGGACTGGAAGGGAACAGGCTGGCTTCAGGAAGGGATACTCTACAATGGACCACATCCATCTCATTAATCAGGTAATTGACAAATCAGCAGAGTACAATCAGCCTCTCTATACGGCTTTCATGGATTACGAGAAGGCATTAGATTCAGTAGAGATACCAGCAGTTACAGAGGCATTACGTAGTCAAGAAGTGCAGGCCGCTTAAGTAAATATCTTGGAAGATCTCTACAGAGATTACACAGCCACCTTAATTTTACACAGAAAATTATGAAGATACTTATAAATAAAGGCTTCAGATAAGGAGACAAGAGTAATGCTACTCTCTGCATGCTTAGAAGTATTCAAGCTATTAAATTGGGAAGGATCAACGGCGAATGTCTCAGCAACTTTTGGTTTGCCGATGACATTGTTCTATTCACCAACAATGCAGACGAGTCACAACAAATTATTGGGGATCTTAACAGAGAGAGTATAAGAGTGGGGTTGGACGATTAATATGCAGAAAACAAAGATAATGATGAATAGCCGCGCAAAGGAACAAGAGTTCAAGATCGCCAGTCGGCCTGTATAGAGTCTGTGAAGGAGTACGTTTACCTGGGTCAATTATTCTCAGGGAATCCTGATCATGAGAAGAAAATTCATCGAAGAACAAAAATGGGTTGGATTGCATGCGTCAGACGTTGTCTGCTCCTGAGTGGAAGCTTACAATTACCATTGAAAGGAAGATGTCCAATCAGGGCATTTTAACAGTGCTGACATATGGGGCAGAGACTTGGAGGCTGACAAAGAAGCTTGAGAACAAGTTAAGAACCGCGCAAAGAGTGATTAAACGAAGATTGCTAGGTATGACGTTAAGAGACAGAAAGAGAGCGGCTTGGATTAGAGAACAAACGGGTATAGTCGATATTCTAATTGACATCAAGAGAAAAAAATGTAGCTTGGCAGGTCATGTATTGCGCCGGTTAGATAACCGTTGGACCATCATGGTTACGGAATGGGTACCAAGAGAACGGAAACGCAGACCAGGACGGCAGAAGACTAGGTGGAGCGATGAAATTAGGAAATTTCTGGGCGCCAGTTGGAATCGGCTGGCACAGGACAGTGGTAATTGTAGAGCGCAGGGGATGCCTTCGTCTTGCAGTGGACATAAAACAGGCTTATGATGATGATGATGATAATGATGATGATGATGATGATGATGATTATTGTCTAAATGAAAAGTAAACACAGCGTATAGTAAATATAGAGAACTAGCTGTCCTATCTCCTTTTATGCACCCTATGCAGCAGTTCACACGCTGTTTATCACCGCTAATGATTGCTTTGTAAAAATTTTCGTCGGCCAACTAACTTCGTTCATCTTTCTTTTCTTTTCTTTTTTGCGATGACATTAACAGTGACACTGAAATCCCGCTCGATGTACACCCTGGATAGAAGGGCGATGCTGTAACGTAAGAACTCCGGACCATGAAAGTAAATTAACAGAATTTCCTAACTATCTAATGACAATGCAAAAGCCCAAATCATTTTTCACTGAACATAATACCCTTGATGTGGGGGCGCTCCCGCCGTATAGATACACGAAATCATCGCAAGATGCTTAGTGCAGGGCCAGCAATGCAGGCCACGCGAGCAGCGTTTCGGATAAAGGCGCCATTAATAAACGCGAGATTTTCCAACGCGCATGAGCGTGAAAGACTTCCAGTTAAATCACCTGTTACAGCTTTTCTAGTGAGTAAATTAGTTGGTTACATGCAAGTTATTATTAAAAAACATAGTTGACAAAAAGCGAGCGTAATTGTAATCCACAAATTGCAAAACAAACGAAGAATGTAACTGAATATAAGAAAATAATTCATGCCATTCATAGGCACAACTCTGCTGTTCAATATGCGATTGTGCAACATGGGGTATTTGTTTCTACTCGTAGTTGGCTCATTTGCACAAATTGGCACTGGCCTCATATTGTGACCCTATGTTCGCGTTGCTAACAAACCTAACACAGTTTCTTTCTGTGGTGCAGTTGTTCCCATTATGGAAGTTCCGTTCACGTAAATCTCCTGCGTGAGATGTGAGAATATTGTTGCAGGAAGAAAGCAGTCCCACGAGTGTAAAATATTGTTGATTGCGTTTACGAGATGGCCGAGCATGTTAATTTCACGGCGACCTAAATGGCACTTGGAGGAGTTTAGCTTAAGGCCAGCCCTGCGAAACACGGAGAGTATGGTTGTGAGGCGCCGCAGGTGGCTCTCAAAGTTCGGCGAAAACACAATCACATCGTCGAGGTACCAGAGGCATGTAGACCACTTCCAGCCGCGCAAGAGAGAGTCCATCATGCGCTCGAATGTAGCTGGCGCATTGCATAATCCAAACGGCATGACTTTAAATTGGTACAGACCATCCGGTGTGATGAAGGCGGTTTTCTCGTGGTCCATCTCATCGACGCTAATCTGCCAATAGCAGGAGCGGAGGTCGATTGATGAAAATTATTGGGATCCGTGAAGGCAGTCAAGAGCATCATCGATGCGCGGAAGGGGATAAACATCCTTCCTTGTTATCCTGTTGAGGTGACGGTAGTCAACGCAGAAGCGCCACGAGTTGTCTTTTTTCTTTACTAAGACAACCGGTGATGCCCAAGGGCTACTGGAAGGTTCAATGATGTCATTGTCTATCATCCTGTCTACTTCTTTCTGTATGATGGCCCTTTCTGTTGCGGAGACAAGATATGGCCGCCTATGAATGGGGCTGGCGTCACCGGTGTTGATGCGATGCGTGACAACAGATGTCTGGCGAAGTGGACGGTCGTCCAAATCAAAGATGTCCCGAAAAGATGACAGGAGGTGACGAAGAGCTGTTGTTTGCTCTGAAGGAAGGTCAGGGGCGATCAGCTTAGAAACATCGTCCGCAGGCGTCGAGTACGGAGGAGTGGGTGACAAAGGTCCGTTGGTACTGACGAAGGATGCAGAGGTCAAAGGAGAAATTTCAAGTTCTTCCAAAGGAGTGATATGCGCTATGGCGATACCGTGTGGCAGCACATGCGACGAAAATCCAAAATTGAGAATGGGCACGCGAGCGCAGTTTTCGCGGATCCGGATTAAGGTGCTCGGTATGGCAATATTGTGCGACAAAACCACGTCAGTAAGCGGCGACACGACGTACTCGCCATCAGCTACGGGAGGACAGGACAACAGGAGGACATTTGTAGCCGTCTGTGGAGACAGCCTTGCAAACCCCGCAGAACATAATCGTTGTGGAGCACAAGTTGTTGCGTCGGCAGGAAGCGGCAGATCCAACTGTACAACACCTGCGGAGCAGTCAATTTGGGCAGAGTGTTTCGAAAGGAAGTCGAGGCCGAGAATTAGGTCGTGTGGACAGTGTTCAAGGACGATAAATAGAACAACGGTATAATGGCCCCCAATGGTCACAGGTGCTGTGCACATTCCAAGGACAGGTGAAGTACTCCCATCGGCGACTCGCACATTGCCCGGTACGGCGGGTGTCAGAACCTTTTTGAGCCTTCGGCGGAGAACAGCGCTCATAACTGAAAGCTGCACTCCTGTGTCAACGAGAGATCTAACAGGAACGCCATCAACTTCAATGTCCAGTAGGTTTCCACATGTAGACAGGGTCAACAGAGGATTTGTGGGCCGGGTCGGAGTTGCAGCTTCACCTCCGGGAGCTGCACCGCCTAGTTTCCCGAAGCGAAGCGACCGGTTGCAAAAAGGGACGAAGAGCGGTGAACGAGAGGCGAAGGAAACCTACGACCTTGCGGAGAGAGGGAGCGGCTGGATCTTGGTGGAGCACTGTCGGCTTTGATGTTCCTAGTGGCGTATAGGGCGAGAAAGTACGATTGCCTGGTACTTGGCGGTAGTGACTCGGAGACGACCACCGAGGAGGCAACGACCAATGGTTGCGGCAATGACGGGCGATGTGTCCAATACCGGAACAATTAAAACAGATAGGTTTATCATCCGCTGTGCGCCAGTCAGCTGGGTTGCGACGAAGGGGCGGAAAGCTTTGCGTCTGGGAGCGAGCGGCCGGAGAAATCTGGTAGGTGTTTGTATGGCGGACCGAGCAGAGAGATGGAATGCCCAAACTTGCTATTTCCTCCCGAACTACCGCTTGTATAAGGGAGATAGCGGGCACGCTTTCCCGACAGTCAGAACGAACTGGAGCCGGAGCCATGGCCTCAAGCTCACGGCGAACGATGCGCGTGATTTCTTCCAGTCCTTGGGCTGAACGAAGCGCGGCGGTCTTCGCAAAAAGATGTCGCGGCGGTATTGGGCAATCGGTCGAAAGTTTGAGCGACGCGGCGGCGCTTCGCTTGTTCGAAGCGCCGGCACTCCTTTAAAATTGCATCCACAGTGGCACAATCCTAGCACATCAGGAGATTGAAGGCATCGCCTGCAATACCTTTCAATATGTGACACTCTTGTCTGGCTCGGTCATGTTGTTATCAGCCTTGCGACAGAGGGCCAGCACATCCTGTACGTAGACGACATAGGATTCTGTGGACGTTTGAGCGCGACACGCAAGTTCTTTTTTTGCCGCCAGCTGACGACCGACAGGTCTGCCAAACAAGTCTCGCATTTTTTCTTTGCAGACATCCCAGCTCGTTAGGTCAGCTTCGTGTGTGTCGTACCATTGCCTCGCAGTTCCTCTTAGGTAAAGTATCACGTTTGCTAGCGTCATTGTTGGATCCTACCTGTTGTTGTCGCACACTCGTTCGTACATCATAAGCCAGTCCTCGACATCGGCGTTGTCCGTGCCACAAAATGTACCTGGGCCCCGCAGATGAGTGAGGATGACCGTTGGCACGGGCTGCTGAGGCGTTGTCTCTTGTGTCGGTTGATTTGCCATTGTGGCGGCAGGTAGATGACGTTCGCTGCGAAGTTCCGTGATTGTACCCCGCACCTCCACCAAAATGTTGCAGGAAGAAAGCAGGCCCACGAGTGTAAAATAACGTATATTTACAACTGGCGTATATGGCGTTGAGGCAACTGCCAGACTTCGTCTTCGTCTAGTCCAATTCAGCTTCTTCGTTCCCTTCACCGCAACATCGTTATAATTGCCACGTTTCTCATCTGCAAACGCGAAAAAATCTTTTTTTCATGGGTGAACGCACCACATTGTATCCATGTAGCCCCGCAATAATGAGCGCTCTTGAATTCGTTCAGAAGCAAGCTGCCCGATACGTGCTGCCTAAGTGCTCCCGCTAAGCCACCGCTTCTTCACTGATAGCTAATTTTGACCTGCCGACAATTACGTCACGCCACACGTGCTCCTTCACAAAATTTATTAAACTAACCTAACACTTAAAGATGACCTTTGTCACCCTCCAGATCAAGGTGTGTAGTGTATCGACCGTAATCTCAAAGTTAAAATTCCGTTCTGCCGCACTAAGGTTTGCCGTGCCTCTCTTTCGCAGCAAACAAGCACTGACTCGGTCCAGCTTCCCGCCCCCGTCGATGCAGCCGAAGGCCCTACGGCCTTCAAAGTTGAGATTAATAATTTATTTTTAGACTACTCCTCTCTGTAATGCCCTCGGGCCCTGAGAATATGAAAATAAATAAATCAATAAAAAAAGGCGGTCTTCGACGAAGGCATTTGTCACACTACCTTCTCCTGTTACTTCGTCCAGTTTCAGCCCTCTCGGTGCGTGACTGCCACTCCACTTCTGAAATAAACGCCCGCGGGCTGAGGTGTGAAAACTCCGTCATACTAATTAAATAGAAGTGCGCTAAGAGGCTTTGCAAAACCGGTGCCCTAATAGGAGAAGTAAAATTTGCTGCTAATGAACTGGTGAAGATGAACGCTGTTCTTTTTTTATCTTTGGTGCTACAAATTAACTTCTAACTTCAAAAAAATAAAAGAAGAAGAAAGAAAGGCTGGTGCATTACGCAGAGATTTCTATTAGGGTTAGTGTTAATGGGACTATTTTCAGGTCTCGTAATGACTCACTTGAATAAGCGCACCTCCTGCTCTCACACGTGCAGGGATTGTGACTATGTGTGGATATACGCGACCAGGGTTAGTTAGACGTCTGGCTGTGCCTGGGATCGACATGCGCATTGCACCCAATACACGAGTAGATTTTCGAAGTGCTATTTATTCCGGTTGGGAAACACCCATCTGGGCGTTGAACCACGGAGCTCCGCTGATCATGCTTGCGGTCATGGCGGGCTGATAACGCTACCTAGCTGCTATGAAAGCGTCGATCCACTAGAAGTACTTCGAAATTTTGAAAATGGGTGTACTTGCAGCAGAATGGCGTTATTACACCCTTTCATTTATTTGGCGGTGCTAAAAGGTGCCTTGTATTAAACGTACAATTTATAGAGTTTAAGGGTGCCCAGACACTTCAACAATTCAAGCAAATAAAAAGACAGCGGTCAGCAGTCTGCATCAAGTCATTCTTCGAGTATTGTTTGAGGCCATGGTTGTCAACCTGCCGCTTCATGTACATGGCTACTGCAATGATGAAGTATCTTTTTACTACTGGCTTCCCCTAAATTCTTTAATTTCAGTGCTCTTTTTAAGATCAATTGGCAGGGGTCAGCGAATCAAGCATGTCAGCCAATCGTAGTTCTTCAATCTTTATTTTTTTTAGCATTCATTCATTTACAAAAATGAACACTAGGACAAGAACTAAAAGCTGCTTTTTTGCAGCTTGACAAGGTTCTTGCCCCTATCTATGACAACGGGGACAGAATAATGTTTGTACACTGTAGTGTGTGCAATGCACAAACGTAGAAGTGAAAAATTTGTGAGGCTAAATGTACAATCAGTGATACAAGATTATACAGTACAAATGACATATATGAATATACACTATATAACAGAAATACATATTTATTTTCAACTGCTGTAAAATTCATCATAGAACGTTTTCTTGACATGCAGAAACATAGATAGCAAATGAAGATGTGCGTAAATTTCTTGCAGGTTACATCCTGTATGCGAAAATGCCATCAAAATGAAAAACTACCTAATTTAAAGGAGCCAAGTAGTGACTTCCCCTAGCCAAAGTAACGTTAAAAAAAATAATTACTCAGTTTGAATTAGGAAGTCTCGTAATGTTTTCCTAGTAGTGTCAGTTATCTCTATACCGTTTTCATGAAGTTTATTTAATAAGGATGGGACGCGACTGGATAGCCGATTTGATCCATAATTAGTACGGGAAAGTGGTAGCTGCCATCTCTTTCTTTCCCTAATGTTATACGATATATCTATTGGTTCTATTAGGTTGCACAACCGCAAGAATGCTTCGTTATTATACTTAAAGTAGCTCTGGTATTTTAGGGCAAGGTTAACGTTATATAAACTTACTAGACAAATGATATTATACTTTGAAAATAATTCAGATGTATGTGCGTCGAATGGCGCGTTTGCAATATGACGAACAGCCTTTTTTTGGAGTAGTAATAATTTATTGATATTTTCTTTTGACGTGGTACCCCACACAAGGTGGCAATACATTAAATGAGATGAGAATAGTGCGTTATAAAGGATCAGCTTAACTTTAGATGGTATCGTCTCACGGAGTCTACAAAGCACGCCGCAAGCTTTGGCTAAACGGGATGCAATAAGTTCCACATGTTCATTCCACGTTAGTTTTTGATTAAATATAACACCCAAAGTTTTAACGTTAGGAACAACTTCAATTATATCAGAGCCAACCTGCAACAGTATGTCTTCACTCAGATGTTTTTGTGGAGGTGCAAAAATAACAGCTTTTGTTTTTCTTGTATTTAATTTGAGAGCGTTAACCTTGCTCCATTCTGCCAAATGTTCTAGTGTGGTATTTGCCAACAACGAGAGATCGCTGATATTGCGAGACTGAAAGAATAGGCTGGTGTCGTCTGCATAAATGATGAAGTTAGCGTCATTAGAAATGTTGACAATGTCGTTAACATATATATTAAACAATACTGGCCCTAGTATACTTCCTTGGGGAACGCCCTGTGTAATTTCCTGGAGACGTGAATCTTCTGATGAAATCGAAACTAGTTGTTTTCTGTGATTAAGATAGGATTGTAATAGTTTGAGAGAAATGCCCCGAAACCCATAATGTTCTAGTTTAGTGAGCAATGTCTGATGATTTAGCCTATCAAATGCTTTCGAGTAGTCTACGAAAATTCCTAGCGTTAGTTCTTTATGTTCAAAACCATTTAAAATGAACTCTTTTTGGGTTAGCAGAGCCAATTCAGTTGACATTCCCACACGGAACCCAAATTGTTTATTTGATATGATGGAATGTTTATCACAAAATGACTTTAGTCTTTTACAAATAACTTTTTCTAGTCCCTTGGATAGGACAGGCAGTACTGATGCTGGCCTGTAATTTGACAGCTTATTTTTGTCACCGGATTTAAATAGGACTGTAACTTTCGCGTGTTGCATTTTTCTAGGAAAAATTCCAGTTGACAGCGATAGGTTAAAAATATGAGTAAGTACTGGGAGCAAGAGATCAAGCACAAACTTAATAGGTCTTATTTGAAATCCGTTCACATCGCGGGATTTACTATTTTTTAGTGACATGAAAATTGCATAAACTTCGTATGGATCTGTAGGTTTAAGGAAAGCTGTATGTGCGTTCCGTGTGCCCAAATACTTGGTTACTGCTATGTCGTGAGTACTTTTTTCCAGACTTGTGAAGTAATCATTAAACATATTTGCTAATTCTTTGCCTCTTAGCGTTCTATCTTCAACTACAAGTTCAAAGTCAACACTATTGTGGACATCAGAATGCAAAAGCTTTTTAATTTCGCGCCATAATAGATTGATTGATTGATTGATTTTTCAAGCGCATGTTCTTTCTGGTGCAGTATAGGTGCCGGCACAATACTGAGCGCGGCACGTTTTGCTTATTTTCCTGCGCTCTGAGCTAGACTAAACATTCGCAGGTACATGCGGAGCAATTTACTACCAATAAGAACGCAGCATTTACTGCGCAGGTGGCGTGCCCCAGTCAGAAAATGGTGAGGCGCAATTATTTTGTTTTCCTCTCTCCTTCCGGCATTTCAGATCTTAACGCTATCTTCACTTAAACTGTTTCACCTTGGACCTGGTAAACACACACAAATTGGCGTCACCATATATCATAGGAACTACAGATGCCAGTGCACTCTTTACATGCTTGAGATGCTGTCTAGATGCGTGGACTCTTTGTCGTGCTTCTATCTTTTGTGAGAAACGTGTAGAGTGTAGAAAATATCTGGTCACTTTTGGCACGTCATTAGAAGGGGACTATCTTCTTTTAGCCAGGCCAGCTTCAGGCAAGTTCACAAACTCTGTGTCCAATGCAACTCTCAGCAGTAGACCAAAGGTTACCGTTTCGAACAGCTGCTTTAAACAAGAGTCCGCGGGAAAGCTATTGACTAGCCTGCTTAAATATAAATGGACGGCTACGGCATCACTGAAATATCAACAATAGGACATAAAAGTGACCCTACAAACACGAGTTGCCCAGAACGTTCATTGCTCCCAAGGCAGCTAGCGTCTACACTGTTTCACCTCAATATCGGCCGGCGGGTGCTGTGCCTTTCTTTGATGGCGGCGTTCTTGCCGAGGCGACTCTTGGGTCGGGGATTCCTTCCGGAACAGCCGTGGTGAACAGATTAGCGGGCTCGGAACAACAAATGAAGGACCTTCGCCGGGGTCGCGTCTACAGCCTTCCAGATAAGGATGCCCTACAGTGATTCTTCTCTCGCTTTTCCGCTTTCTTTTTCCCCGCCTCGGTGAAGCACGCTCGTCTCTGTCTCCGCCGTAGCTCTTAGCCGTACACGGCTCGTATTGTCTGCCACGAAGCTTTCCGCGCCGTCCCGTGGGCTAGCTGCTAAGGAGATGATTAATGGAGGCTACGTCAGTTTCTGAGCACCGCCAGGGGTCCCTGTTTTTTTTACTTTTGTGTTGCATTTTTTTCATCGTTCCTGCCTACCGTATGTACACGTACGGGTTCACGGCACCATCGTTGGGCTACGCTATAGTTCGGCTTCAGAGACCACGTGAAGCACTTGGCTTAAGACATTGACAGCTACATGTGGCACCATCTTCTCTTACAGTTAATTGCTATGGAGATCTTGTCTTTCTGCCCTTTGCTATAAACGAGAAGAAAGGGGGTTAACCGAGGGGCCCTCGGTTAACTTTAATAAAATAATGATATTAGAGCTAATAATGCGTTCTTTAATACCGTTTCTATACTCAAATTACTTTATCCATTTCTAGTTCTCTTATTTCTCGTGAGAGTTTTGCCATTGTCCTAATTTTTACTATTCGCCTTCGAAATAAACTTTCACGCTACGCGTGTAAGTCCGTTTCATAAACAGTAACATAGATTATGTATTGTGATAATATCATTATTTAAACGATGTATATGCAGAATGATCTAAAAGCGTTAGCCAGGTTGAATGGGCTGATTATTGTTGCACGTTGTTTTTTCTGCTTTGCTGTGCGCAAATTTGAAAGTGTTCTGTTTCTGATTCTTTTTTTGCGTGTCATAATCTTGCACCTGGTAACGTTTGGTTTATTTTTCTCGTTTAGTTCTTTAAAAACCGTAAAGTTTCAGGGTTACCTTACCAACCACCATGGCTATGTGACTGTGCCATTCTGCTGCTACTGCTCTGCATAAGAACGACGGCTTGTTTCCCCGCAACAGCGGCTGCATTGCGACGGCAGGGAAATAAATAACGCTCGTGTTTGCTGCTTTCGGTGGAAGGCCGAAAAGCATTTATTATTGTTGTTCATCCGAACCCGCCTACTACAGCAGCTCTTAAAGGCTGTTACTCAGAGAAATTAACTCGGATTTTTTTATTCATTTTTATATTGCGCGAACTGGTTGTCGAAGGCGTGACACAGTCACAACCAAATTGGCCAATCAACCAGCACATCAAGGTATACCACAAGTTTCTGTCGAAAGATTTGTTGTTACTTCTTAATAGGGCGTCGATATCATTGTGATTTTTTATTAGGGGCGGAGGGGAGGGGCTCTGCTGACCAGAAATGTCATCAAAGAAAACAATGACATACTTTTTTTATCGACACACAGACACTTGTGGGCAAGGATGAAGCAATTGCTATAGTAGAAAGACAAAAAAGCATTATGCATTAAAATCTTTCGTTGGCCGCCTTAAAATTCTGGGGTACTTCACCAGGAATGGATGGTGGGTGCGTTTCATCTACAGGAAAATAGCACGACTCAACTTAATTGATATATATTGATATAAAAACGACCCTTTCAAGTTCGCGGGCTTTACGAGACCGGAATGCCACCGAGCCTACGCCAGCCACACATAATACGCCAACGTGTGAGGCCAGCCAGCCGGGTTTCGTCACTGTGGTGCCTCGCAGTCGCGCCGGCTTTCAGCTGCTCTTTCCGGTGTTAATGCAGCGTTCCCGTTAGCATTCTGCCGCACACAGGCAGTCCATTAACATAAAAACTGAAGAAAAAAAGAAGGCACAGTAGGTGAGAAGTGCTCGCCACTTCGTGGAAATGGGTCGGCGTGCCTTTTCTGTCCCTATTTTTTTTACTTTTCCAGCAAGGCCACACAAATGCTTCGCATCTATGGACGCAAGAGTTCTCACGACACACTTTCATGACTGTTCAAGTCGAATCAGAATATTATACTGTAAAATTATACGCCTAATGCGCGCCTAATTTTCCTCTGCTGTGCACTCAACAGCGTGTCTACTTTGCTATTCCCAAAATAGCGAAAAAGGCTGCTCACCCATCACTGGCTCTGAAGTGGGTGATGTTTCTTTCGTTGTGTTTGATGTACTGAGATATCACGCATATTTATACCAAATGTCTAAGTTTCCTCACCCGGTCAGCGACTGCTCTTTATTTCTAGCAAAACACGTTACAATCAACTTCAAAAGTTGCGAGTTACGTCGACGGCAACAGCACTTGCTCCTATCCGTTTCTTTGTTAACTGTATCAACAGTGATCCAGCACATAAACGAATCGTTTTCTGGCCAGAAAACAGCTCTTGCGAGCCTTGTATTTTACCACCTGCGTGACACAGAATAAATGAACGCGATCATAAAAAAAGAAAGCAGTTTAGGCCCGAAATCGCAGTTTGTGCATATTGCTGGCGGATGCACTTAATAAAAAAGGCTGCTTTTTAATTTTTCTCTTATTTTTCTCTTTCTACCTATAAGCGAATAAGTGACTTCACGAGAATATGTAGAAAGAGGAAGAAACGTAATGCCCGAAGCTCTATGTTTTCTTTTAGTATGCCAGATGACAAGCATCTTAAATGAGAAGTATATCGTGTCGCTATGGGCAAATAGTAGGCCTTTGAACTATTGTACTATTTGAACTTCATTCTTGGCTGAACTAGAGCCAACATGTAAGAAGCCATGAATATATCACCTAAACCAGTCTGGATTTCATATATACTCATTTATGGTATTGAACACTCCAACAACGGGTCCCGCTAGGGCCCGTTGCCTTCAGCAACATCAACATCACTTTAATGGCGCAAAACGCGCATGCCGCTTGGCGACGGGCTGAGAATGGGCCACAGTTCCAAGCTCGAGTTCCCTTGCAAGTGCACTGCCGCCTTCACAGACTCTCTCTCTGTCAAGAAAGGACAGCAGCTGCACAGAACCCGTTAGAGGTATTTCGGCGCTTCACACGCAGAACACATTGGCGAGGCCATCAGTCGAATTTCGCACTTGGAGTAGTTCGCCCAGGCAACGTTGGGCCCGATGCGGCGTAGGCATGTTGAGTGCTGCACATTGAAGCCTCGCAGCATGTAAATATCATAACATGGTTTTCGCGTTAAACACGGAGTGCGTACTGATGGTGCCCTGATATGTGTACCCACGTTAAGCACTGCGAATCCAACGACACTGTGGTTTACAATAACGGCTTCTCGTCTGTCATATAAGAGTGTTCTACAATAGTTGCCTTTTGGAATCTGAAACTTTCCCAAGGGCAACCAAAACAAGTGAGGATATTATCCTGCTATTCATGATTGCGATGTGCAAAGTAACAAGGAAGCATTATAGGATCCAGAAGCACAAGAAGTAATCACAAGGACGCTATAGAAATAGCATGAGCTCATGCTAAAGGACACGAGAGCGCAGACATATGAGAAAGAGAAATGGCAGCAAAATTAATGATTTGGGACACAGAAGTCCAGAAACGAGGTGCGAAGGGCACAGGCATGTCTGCGAGAGAAAACCGACACCACCGGGATGATGCTGCACTGCAAAAGTAAAAACATGCTCGTATTCGATCTAGAAAGAAGAGACCACAAAGGGGGAAAGCGAACGAGCAGGTTATGGATACGTCTAAGCCTACAGCCGGGCAGCGGTGATTTGCCACCGGAGAAGCAGACCTCCCAGGAGATTGATGCAGCAATGCTTGACTTTGTCTCAGGTGGCGAGAACGATAGATGGGTGATGTCTGGTTTCTCTGCCGCTCTCTTCGCCTGTGAAACCTCCCGCCACCTTCTGAAGGGTTAATAAACTACGTTAACACTCGGAACAGCTGCAGCGATTTGCTAGGGGTATCGATCTGCCCACTTACCATTAAGTTGGCGAGGCATAACCGGCTGGTTTGCGGGACTTGGTGCAAGTCGATAGCACCTCGATGCGGCATACTACGGAGGAGATAGCCGGTGTTGCTTACTGCTCTTGTGTTCGGGATGAATCCTCGAGGTCTACAAAATATTTCTTGCATACCAACAGTAGTGTGATTCATGTTTCTGAGGCAGGATTATGAAGTAGAAATGTACGAAAATTGAGCGGACGCGAAAAAAAAGAACTGATTTCTGAGAGCTCTCACCCGACCTCTCAGTTCCTTGCGCATTCTGGGTGGCACCCCCCCCCCCCAAAAAAAAAACATCAAAAAGAGAAGATTTAGAATAGTTAATAAAACTGCACCGCAGAGTCGAGGACTCACGTGTTGAGGAAAGTCACTTTGCACTAGAGAAGTGCGCGTGGACAACCGGAAGCTAGACTAACATTGCGATTCGCAGTGAAACAGTAGAAATTAACTACGACGAGCATGGCACAAGGACTGAATTCAAAAATTGACATCTCGTTCAAAACAAGAATTGGGATAGTCACATTGGTATATCCTTGCCAAAAATCCAGGACTCCTACGGGACTTCTCCTGACCCAACTTGCTTTTAAGAATCCTTACATATTTTGAGCAAATTTTTCTAGGTTCAGTAGCCAAAGTCTGGAACGTTGGACGCAAAAATAATGTTTACATTAACTTCTTGCAGAAATATATTTTGCAGACATGAGTAAACTTCGACAGCAAGTCACATGACAGGAAATGTTTTTCAGCATGATGTCTTTGGAAATCACTCTGAACAAGGTAGAAAACAGCCACAATTCTTCTAGAGAAACCAGAAATGGACGAGCGACGTGTCTGGAACACTTGGCGTGGAATGACCAAAACAAAACCAAAACCAATACAAAAACCAAAACAAAAAATTTCGCAAAAAGGCACCATTGCAAATTTCGATTACACAGTGTAGGCTGTTAAATATCGTCTAAAAAGAGTTTTACCCTGAGAATGTTTCAAATTGGTTCATTATACAGAAGGAGAGAGAAGAAATTATCTGTCCTGTTACCTCACCGCAAGGAGGCGAAAGTCACTGCCAAGGGACAGACTTTCTCCCTATGCCCCTAGTAGCGTTCCCATGCGGTGTTTTTTCTGTGCCTTCAGCCGAACCTCTACTAAGGGACATAACGCGGTGCCGAGGACAGCACCTCTTTTTGGCGTGTTGGTCTTCCACATTGTATTAGTCATCGTAACTGACGAAAAACGCATTGTCAAGAGGCGTTTATGTGTTTGGTCGTGACTTTGTGGCTCGGAACCCGCGTCCACGAGAGGACACAAGCAGGGCGTTTGATTTGGAAATGAAACTGTTCCCATCGAGCGGAAGGTGGGGAGGGCGCAGCTCCGTAATACTTTGCAGACACTACCGTCAGCGCCTCTTGCATACGCATCTCTTTTTAATGGCCAACCTTGATGACGGGCCCTCTAAATAAAGGAGAATAAACAATGGCATTTCAGTTACGATGCTATATAGGAAATAAGAGCAACATCAGCCTGCAGAAATCCATGGAATCTTATCCGGGATAAGACCACTGGGCAAACACTTTATTTTAGTCGAGTGAACGCGACAAACGCTACCGCGTGTAACTTCCCGCAGAAACATGAGAGAGCGCTATCTGAAGTCACGACTCTGGCGCAAAACAGTTAAGTAGCTCGAGCGATCATTAATTCCTGAGGAACGTATACGCACACTTTATGGCATGTCTTGTCGCTGAACTTCTGTTATTTTACAACTCTCACATAAGTTTTTCCTTCGATCCATTGCTTCGGGTACGTAACCGGAAAACAAAACATGCGAGGAAGAATGTGAAAGCCGTTTTCTCTCAAGAGGCGGCATGGCAAGTGCGTAAATGCGAAATTCACATCAGCTTGAAGATTCCATGGATGAAGCAGCAGAGTGGCAAAAGCTCCAATAAGGTAAGAATGACAAAAGAAGATTTTATCTGGCTCAGTATCGGTGTCCGAAATAGTCACACGTAATTCTGGTTAGTAAATTGTATACAAGGATTTATGTGTGCGTTGCACAGATATCGTCTCTTTGGTGCTGAAGAAAAGGGGGAAATCTTGGACTGAGAGTGGGCGGACTGGACGTTTACTTTTCTGTGTACGTTCTTGACAAGCTTGATTTACACCAATAATCCATTGACGTCCTAAACATCTGCGGCGTAAAACGTGATTGTGGACGTTCGCGTACCGTTTACGAGCAAGTGCGCGTTATGCCATGGCAATTAAGCGTAGAGAAAAGGAACAATATGTCTTTTTTTTTCTTGCTGTTGTCATCCTGTCGTACGCCAATACCAGCAATTACGACTCTACTTTGCCGGTGTGCGCGCATTGAAGTAGGCTTTGACGTTACGGCACGTGATCTTTGTACTTATCCTCACTCCTAAGGTATGATAATGCACAAGGCAGGTACCAAAAGAGTTTCCGATATTTTTATCTTTCTTTCTCGGTTAAGTGATAATAATTTATCATGTTAACCTAATTATTACAAACATCCTAATTATTGTACACTGCAAGATATCCTCTCCCAGGGAACTCGAATTACCATGAGATTTGGAAATATTTGTTCTCTTCCTAATTTTTGTCTTGCCTAATAGACTCACAAAACACGTGTGCATTTCTGAAGTATGCTCAATCAAAGCTTCTTTTGCGCTCATTTAACAAAATGTTTTCTTTTTTAATATTGCTTGTTAATGTCATTTGTACTTGTTGTGCGTAGTTATTATATCTTTCAGTGGGACCACTTCCTCTTCAACATATATTGGAACAGCGTAGAAAAGGTAAAAAATTGTGAAGCGTGAGGAACTAACGTCCCCTTCCTTCGCTTTCGCACTATCAAAAACTTACTTTTGTATAAGTGAAATATTTTTGGGGAGCGAGTTGGTTCATTAATGAGAAGGCAAAACAGTAACGCGATAGAAACAAAAACTAGAGACGAGTACTCAGGAACGGCGTCTACTTCTAACGGAACTCTACTGAAGAAACGTAATATTTGTAAGTACAGCACGATGCCCGAATAGGGTACCAGATTTATGATAAAACAACGAAATATCAGAGTCTTCAGAACACTTCCAACGCAACCACAACAGAGCCGTGCATCATGACAGAACCACCCGGCGCAGTATACTGGACGTCATACAAGACAATCGAGATGTTAACACTGCACGAAACTTGCCTGTTAAAAAAAAAATGCGTGAAGGTTGCTAAAAGCACAAGCGCTGACCTACAAACAAAGAACACCAAGACAAACAGAACTTAAAAAGCGCACGCAGCGTAGGCAACCGTAACCTGTAAGGAATACGTAGTCATCGGTGTCCATGAGATCGGCACTTTCTTCTTGGTGTCACGTTGACTCTATTTCTCATTCGGCAAATTTCCCGCAAGGCATATGTAATAGAAATGTAATAAATAATCAGGTAATTGGACAGCCCTAAAGGCATAAGAAGATGTAACCCGCCGTAAAACGGCGCTTTCCTCAGCTGCCATGAAGATAAAACGTCGTTTCAAAACCCCAAGGCAGTCCTTTGTTACACATGGCTATACCCCCATCTCAAACGAAACCGCGAAGCAAGAATGACATTCGGATAGAAAGCAGTTCACAAAAACATGCCTAATGATGACGGCCACCGCGTTGTATAATCAGATCTCGCAATCGAGCAAGCTTCATTGCGCTACGCGTCGTTGTCAGCTGCTGTAGGGATTGCGGCATGCGCGGTCCTAGGTTGATTCATGACGGCCAGCACCACCGGTCAGAGTCGCCCGCTCTCCTTCTTTGGCAGCCACCCCGGTTGGAGTGACGGGTCACTGCGGCAAGGCTTCCAGTTTAGTTGTAAATGCACCAGAAATGACGTTAATGATGTTCGTCGTTCGATGGAGTCAGCGCACCAGGCGAGGGAAAGTTGCGTTTGCGGAAAGAAGAGTTTACGGGCTTCTTTGTTCTTCTCTGTATAGTTCCAACTCAGCAGTCGGGGTCGCTTTATTCGTTCGATCTGAACCCCATGAAATTAAGTCATCTCTGTTCGCTGCATTTGACTGGAGGTGAGCGTGCGGGTTCGCTGCTGTGAACTATGGCACTTGAGAAGGTAACGCTTTAGGATCAGCTTCCTGGACGAGAAAAGCAGCCACGTATTTTTATACTTAAACAATCACGGAAAAATAATAAAACTAGGCACATAAGCGCACAGCAACTAAGCAGAGCGATACCAGGAAAATGAGCAAATATCGAGGCAATTCTTGAAGCAGCAAAATACTTCGAAGCTCGAAAGAAATAGCTTGCTGAGCCATGCTCAATTATTGTCATCAAAGTTTACGCTAAGGGCCAAATTGGAGACGTGGCTAGCGCTGCAAGATGCACACTTTTTGCTGTTCCTTCGAATTTCCTTATACAAACACGGTCGCCAGTACAAGTGACTGCCCTCCTCACTCATATATCACTTCTAACTAAATCTTATATGTTCCACCTGAAATGGTTTAATTTCGTCGGATAAATGTGTAGTTCTGAAGCGACTTTTCTTTGCTAAATATGCGTACGACAATAGCTCGCTCCCTCAGAATACTCACCTATGTATGGTGCATGCAACAAATTCTATGGACTATCGTTTATGTCGGCGATGCAGAGGAGCCAATTTGATACACACAGTTTATTGCAAGTGCTGCATACTACCTCGAGGTATAGACATCGCCTGCCATAAAATATACGATAAGCAATGATGCATTGTCTCGCGGAGCACATTTATTTTCTACCCAGTTGAGTATAACACGCAAGCTTTTCCTTCATTTGCCTCAGCGACCTTGTTTTCGCGTTTCTTCCCATCGACTTTCCCTTTTATTGCATAGCCAACTGGCTTCTTCCCCAAAATATTTATCGCCTTCGGCTGATTGCACCGTTCTTCCAAAACAGCCTTTCTTTATTATATTGTAAGCCATTTGTCTGTTTGTTCTCGGGGCATTCCATGGCTTGCAGCGATAGCCGTTCAGTTGCAATTTCACTGCCAGTACTTCCAGCGGTGTGTGTAAGGAAGCACTGGTATTATGTCTTTAAATACAAACTAGGAAATCGTCATTCATTCAGGGAGTCTGTAAACTCTCTTATTCAACGAATACATTTCTGCAGCAATCTTCGCCTTTCTTTAGGAAACATAAGTGACTTAACCAAGCTACACTTGTCGTTATTGTATATGAAAATATGCTCTTGGCTCACTTCGTGTGAAAGACTTGAGAAAACATATCTTTCATAAAATAGCCACTTATAGGCGTGCGAATGATTCTGTGAAAGAATGGTTGTGTCAAAACGACAGAGACATTACTCATCTGCCTGGCGCGAGGTGATTCACGCTCACAAGTGACCATCCAACTGTTTCGTTACCGTTAGAAATGTGCTCATTTTCGGAGCCGTTATGAGGTATCATTTTATTTGAAGACATAGTGGTCACAACAAATACTGCGATACATAAAATTATAGCCTGTTCACTTGGGTTCTGAACGAACTTATAACAGTAACTATTGCTCAGATAATTCTTTTCTAACTCTTATGTTAAATTTCAAAGAAGAACTTCAAAGAATACGCATGAATGTAACATGAAAAATACAAAATATGCACGTAGTTAGCAGTGACGAGTGAGCCCCCATCTAAAGATTTTCGGGTTTTATGTTGAGGTTTTTTTGTAAGCTATTGGATTATGAGTAGGAAGGTAACGATGTGCATCCACTGATGTTAGTGACATATATTTTTGGCTCGAGACCTGCGGAATCGGAGAACGTTTGTTGGTCTGAACCTGGGAGTGTTCTTTCAAAAACGAAAAGTCGTGATTTCTTCCTGAGATGGATTGAAGCGTTGAATTAACTGTATCCGCAACAGGCCAATTGTGGATGGCGGCGAACCTTTCCTGAAGGCACAAAATCAGTCGCACATTTAGGGTCAGAGTTATGCCCGAGCATTGAAGTTTCCGATGGTTTCGGCAAAAACATGAAGTAAGCGCGCCATTACGCCAGATCATATTTGAGTATAACGTCGCGAGGCGCAGTTTGAGCCCCTTTCGTAGTGATGCTCGGGTCTGCTTCAAAGCTGTTAATAACAATAGCCTTTACAAAGGCAAAGTGTTTATAACAATAATCATTTGCCTTCAGGCAGGTGATTACTAGCTTTCTAGCGTTAAATATTAGGTTACTAGCGGGTTATACCGTTATAAAGAAAATAAGATTAAGACAAAATACCGTAAATGCATTTTTACTTCCCCTAAATTCAATATAGGCATAGGAATTGAAATAGGCATTGATAGGCGCAATGAAAGTTCCAGTAAAGATGTTTCTAGAGTCCCAGTTCGTGCGATAAGAACGTAAGAAAAAAAATCGCCCACTTAAATCGCCGTTGGTGTGGACCTTGTCGCTATCTGACTACATTGTTGTTTAATAAAGGTCCGCTTGGCTTTATCGAAAGCAACACTTGCCTTATTTTTATTACCTGGTAATATTTCACGTAAATTTTATTGTAAGTACCTAATGTAACGTAGTAACTATAAACGGGAGCATGCTTTACCGCGACACCGCCTAAACGTTGCTGCAGCGCCAGTAAACGAAACGTGCCAACCTGCGAATCATGCACACGCCCTAGTGTAGCGACGTAGTATTGTGACGTATACTGTTGTGGTCGTAGAGAGTACAACTACACAATATTCTAGAGTTCGAATATGCTAATTTACGGTAGAGACCCGCATGCCAGGTTGTTTTCCGAAGCTGAATGCAGAGAATATGAGCTTTCTACCGAGCTCACGGTCCGTAACTTGTGGCGGTTGATTGCACAACGAAGTTTCATTTTACGTATATTGCTCAGCAAGGAATGAGAAAAGGCTCCCTTATAATTAATTAGAAATGTCTTACTAATTTTCACAATATTTCCTTCCGTCGTCCGGCTATTCATTGAAAGCGCCAGGTCGCTCTAGGAAATGGGCTGTCATGGCAACCCATTTACCTCGTACCGCGCCTTTACTGCACTCAAGGCGCGGCACGAGGTATGACGCAATTGATAAAGTAAAACGCTAGTAACAAAATCGATAGCGTGGACCGACCACTACACAGGCGCTTCTTTCTCACTTCGGTGGCTGGACATGCGACTTGTGGCGCCGGGAAGTTTCTTGGTTTATATTATTTTTCTCTCTATCGCATAAAACGTGAGCACAGAACCTTGTATTCTTGTCTGCACCTCGTGTGAGCCATTTGTGAACGGTTTGCCTATTCGCTTTTTTTTTTCATTTGCAAGCTTATATAGGCGGGAGCGCGCGTGATCCGAGACGTCTCCTATTTCATTGTTTTCAATTTGTGGCTTTCAGGAGATCGCCAGCATCTATACTTAACAATCTTTGGAGCTAACAAAAAAGGCACGTTTTATTCTTCCCTTTCTTCTGGGGTCTCAGAATTGAGAACAATAATGACTAGAGAAACGCTGTTCTTGCAACGGAAGGAGAGAGATGATTCCAGTCGTTGCTTTGTGCATGGTGCGAAAGAATAGAATAAAATTTAAAAAGTCACCGCTCCTTCCAGTTCGTGAAGAAGGCCCTACGCTGAAACTGAAAGTGCATGGAGAGGAGAGAGGAGAGAGTCGAATGTGCAACGATAGGAACAGCGGAGTCACTGTCGCTTTCCTACACATGCTTACGCCACCTCTTGCCCTCCCCGTCCCACTACATAACGAAACGAATTATAAACGTACAAAAAGCAAAAAACAAAGAAACAATCTGCGGCCCAGGTATGTCGCCTGTGAGTAAATATTTCAGAGCGTAGAACGCACACTCAGTTGCATGATGTAGTACCTCGCTGGTGTTGACATTGTTGTAAGGTCGAAAATAGTTGAGCTTCCGGTCGTGTCCGCATCGCTAGAGCTTTCAAAACCAGGTGTTGTAAACTCGGCGCGGCGAGGCGCTGTTTAATTAGCCGGCATGTAATGAGCAGGGGAGGCCTTGAAACAGCGCTGATCACCGCTGCCGATGGAAGCTGCGCTAAACAACCACCAGATGACTTGCACTGCCGTTCTTCGAGCAAGTATGCGACCAATAAGTGTGCAACATGACAACAAAGAACGTCAAGCGCAAAATCAGACATGCTGAGATAACCTCACCGGAGGCGGCAATGAAAAAGAGACCTGGTATAAGTGACTACTTAAAAGGAAAAACAAGAAAACAACATCAGGAAATAAACAATTTATGATAACTTAAAGGGAAGCTCATTGCGATTCGAAGCGAGATCAGGGTGCCTTAGAACACGCACTTATAAAGTGAGATATAAGACGGAAGAAGAAGGATGTGCTTGCTGCAATAAAGCTAGGAAAACGAAGGAGCACGTTTTCTTAGAATGGGAAGATATGGGAAGAATGGGAATGGGAAGAATGGGAAGTTCGTTTGTTACCGATTTCTCAATTTTTAAATGCTATTGCTGATTTATAGTTCCTTCAGATTTTTATATTTCGATTGTTACCCATTTCTCAATTTTTAAAATGCTATTGCTGATGTGTAGTTCCTTCACATCTTTATATTCCTATGTTCTTGTTTCTCCATATCATAATCAGTTTTCTTCGCATGTAAACCCACTCCTGCCATAGCCCTAACGGGCTGCAGTATGTATAAATAAATAAAATAAATAAATAAAATATCTGCCCAACGGTAGATTTAGGCACATCTGGCTTCCTTGAAACCCTTGTGTTAAGAGAGAGCAGGCGGAAAGGGAACATGTCCGCAGTAGAGATTAGTTAGAGGTGTTTGGAAGACTGCTGTAAGAAACATAGGGAAACGACAAACAACGGAGGCGTACAAAAAGAAAGTTTCCAATAAGGGTTCAAAAGCTTGGTGAAGGGAATTCTCCGTGTTCTTCTACCTTTTTCTTCTTCTTCTTTAACATAGGTGGGACAGTTCTTGAAAATTATTCTTTTTTTTTCCATTCGGCTTCATAAAAGTTGTGGGAATTTACGCAGAGAAGAGTATAGCTTGAAAGGGTTGCTCTTTCAAGTCCTGCGTACTTCAGTTAGAATCACATGGTTTACTTGCCTGCAAAAGTGTAGCCTGTAAAAGGCCTAGTTAGAAAAAACTTTGCTTTTTTTGTGTGTGCTGACAACTCTATGCATGTCAGCCAAATAGTCACATCTGTACGATACTGCCAAAACACGTCTCACGTGCACGCACTTTTCATAAATTCAAGCTGAGAAAACACTCTTCGCCCATTTTTTTTTTCATGGACGTATACATTTAGCCTGCCTCAAATGAGGGCTTCAGCCGAAGCATGTGCTAGAAGAAAACATTCCTTGTTTTGTAAAAACGTTAAAAACTTGCATGATCCCAATTGAAACCATTGGGGCCTTTTGGGTAGCATGTGTATACGCGCATGTACAAAACGCTTGGTTGCAAGCTTTAGCATCCCTATAAGATAACTAGCGCTAGTAGAAAAACTTGACAGCAATAATGTCTGCGCAACACATATAGAAAGAAAAGGAGACTTAGGAAAGATGTGCTGATAAAGCTCCCGTTCACAAGCACAATGCCCGTTTATAACAGGCTTTTATCCCCGCTCACATTATTTCGTCCCGAATGCCTTGGCCACGTCGAGACCATCGATACTATGCAGATTGTATACGTCCTCGATGAGGCGTCCCTACAACCGTCCTTGACTTGAGCGCCGTCTCTGCTCCTGATGCAACATCTACGGATGTTTTCAGCCCATTAATCGCCGAGGATATGACACCCTCGCAGCGATCCCCGCATCTTGCCATTCTGCAGCACTTTCGAGCTTCTTTTGACGTCGCACAAACATTCTTAGGCCGCACATCAACAGTCGAGCACCACATCACTGGTTCCCACTCACCGCTACGCCAACGTCCATATCGCGTATCCGCTGCGCAACGCCGTGAAATTGCAAACCAGGTCGATGACATGCTCGGTCGAGGCATGATTAAACCTTCACAGAGCCCATGGGGTTCTCTTGTGGTACTTGTCACAAAGAAAGACAGTTCCACGCGCTTCTGTGCAGTTGACGGTGCCATCTACGCACTCGACACATGCATGATTGAGCAAATGCTAATTCCTATGCACAAGGGTGCCAAAACCCGCGCGTAGTTAGCATAGTTGCAAAGATGTACGCGACATTAGAGTTAGATGTTGTTCTTGCATGCTTTCTTAGCAAGCGACCCCTATGATAACCGAAGTGAAAGACGCTTCAAGTAAATAATAATTCGGGAGCCTCAAAGAAAGACTCGACGAAAGCATGGGTGAAACGTATCTGGAAGTAAAAGATATGCATGTCTATTTGTTGTCATTTGACTTGTGGAGGTGGGGGGGAGTAGTGGGACCAGCTGCATAAGCTTTCACGCGTTAATACCAAAATTTGAAACGTCGTTTTTTATGCAGCAGAATCCATGGTTGTAATTAATCTAAACTGATACGTATCTCTAATAGTTGAAACTGCGATAGGTTGGTGCAACTTTGTATCATATATTTATGAGACAGTAATTGCTACCTGCACTTCTTCGCCTATCTAACGACGTCCGACATCACATAACCTACTAAACAATAAAAGCAGTGTAAAATGCTAAAGAAAGTGCCTCTTTCTAGAGTCCTGCGCTATGACCGCAGGAAAAGCAACAGATGCGCTGACGAGTGTCCTTCATTCCGTGCTTATATGAGAAATTCTCAGTAAAATGATTCAGAAAGCAAGGCGCTCGCGACACCTGACTGCCGTCAGCATCTTCGACGCACGCAGCCTCAGGCAAGGCAGCCCAAGTGGCAGCATCAGAACGATGGCAACTCGCTAATTATGCTGCAGAACGGAAATCACAGTGAAAGCTGAAGAGAGCGCTCCTCGCGTTTGTTTTGTTTTTGCGATACCGTCGTTTTTCGTTTCAGAAGAAAATAATAGGACAGAAAATGCAGCATTACAGCTGGTTATGGCAAATTTACCCTAATTCCTAATTCCCTATTTCCTAATTCTATATGCCTAAGTATTCTGTGCAGCTTTTATGGATCTTGTATACGGCTACACCTGGTCGGCGACTGTCACTTGTTGAACTATAGGAAACGCACGGGTACTCATTCGGTCGAAGGAATTGAATGAAGTAGTTCGTGAAAGCACTACTAGTACTATGACCATGAGAAAGCAAATAGTTTCTTGTTTTGTTTTTTCATGTAATGTCCTTGTAGACTACGTTTTTCCCCACTTATTATTTTGACACGAAAATGCTTTATGTCGGTCTCCGCCAGAAACCTCTCCATTTAAGTGCGTCACGCATTCTTCCGCACGCCAATCCGCGAGACGCAGATACCTTGAAGTTTTATGGTTGCATAATGGTTGGGAGACTAAGCACAGAAATGTTAGAAAAGCTACATTCAGGCTCCAACAAGCAATATTGTAAATGACTCCTGATCGTTGAGGTTTTTTAAGCTGAGTAAAGGTCTAAACACGCGTTACTTTCATGTTAACTTATTTAAACAAAGCTAGATAAACCGCTCATTCTATGCTAGTCCTCGTGCTCAAGAAAGAAGGCTTAGTCTTCCTCTCAGTGCTGTGGTTGAGGTCGTTAAAACATGTAGTCCTGGCCACGGCATTAAGCATATAATGAGCTCGCGCTTTCCGAGATTGTCAGGAGAGTCAGGGTAGTTGTGTGCCGGACGCGTTCAGGAAACACAGTGATTATGTAAAACAGAAGACTTTTTATTGAGACATACCTAATTTTAGAATATACAGTTCCTCGAGTACAGGGAATGGTCATTTAATTTGTTTAATATATGAAGTCTCAATACCTCAAGTAAATGGGAACCACGAAGCAGCTTTGTTTACATTCAGTAACCTGCCTCCAGATTGAGGTATTTTGTCTGCCTTTAAAGACCCTGTAGCATATTATATTGTGAGGGATACGTTACGCCCAGGAACGTCGTTTGTCTGTCACTGTGATTACGTACCTTCTCGTTGCAGCGCATGATCTCACGGCCCTTTCCATAGCTCATAAGCAATACCAAATCAAAAATATGACTACTGCGAGTTGAGTAGACGTATTTTACGCATGTCTCATATGACGGCCAATCTGAACGTCCAGTGCGTGATGGATAACCCATGAAAGTTCTCGCACCAAGTGACTAAGATTTTACTCCTCACATACGTTAGACAAAAATTTACTGTTACAGATTTCCCTCATCTGAAGCTTGAAAACCGTCATTGGTATATAGAGAAAAAAAAACATAGGTGCTTTATTGTAAGGAGAAGAAGTAGCAAGTATTTATTTTCTGAGAATAGCGGTGAACGCGGACAATGAGAAAACGAACCAAACTTCCATGAACATAGTGAAACAATGCATACGGTATCAACTTGGGAGGCAAAGCATACGTCTATTCTGTGCCAGCAAAACCAACATGGTGTCTTCGCGAGCTGACGTACGCTCCGAGGGGAGCAGCAATCGAACATTCTCTCTGGTAAACTTACGCAAACATGACCTGTCTCTTCTTTGCACAGCCCACGCACTCAAAGGAAGAAAAGTTGTCACACACATTCACGCCTTCGTCGTAGCACTCTTAAGCGCCAGCGAGTTCGTGCGAGCCAGTGCGAAAGTTCCTTCTTGCAGAAGAAGCGACATGGGATCGTAGGAGTTGGAGCACTGTTTGCCAAGCTACTCAGGCCCCTTTGTCTCATTGACGCAGACGAAGCAATTTGTTCTACGACCCGTCCTGCCTGCCCGCGATCTCTGCATGCGCTTGCCTTTTCTTATCGAAGTGAGCTCTGTTTGACTAGCTATAGGTTGCCGAAACACAGTGTAGAATACATTTATTTTTTGTTTGCCTAACCTTGTCACTAGTTTTATTGATACCTCATAAGTTGGAAAAAGTAATCTTAACACTGACCTTTCGAGATCACTCTAGCTGCTTTTACGCCATACATAAATCAAGCCGCCCACTTAACTACCCTATTTTATTCGTCTTACAGCGAACTATAAAACTAAATATATGTTCAATTACTTGGAGCATTCAATCTGCAGTTCTATTTGAAATCACTTTCCTTGCAATTAGCAGACCGTCAAGATGCCCTTTGATTGCGGTATACCGCGAAGCAGCAGAGCGTAAATATATCAACTTTTTTACGTAAATCTTCCTGTGACCTAGACAACAAGACACGATATGTTACCCCTTAATAAAACTCACGCGGCATGTTTAATGAATTAATTCTTGCTCTGTGAAATGATAATTTCGTAAGTAATTATATATGCGCGTACGTTAAGCCGTATCGGAAGTCCTAAATTTTAACGGCACACTTTTCAGATGAAATCTGATTTTGTCGCCATACATAGTCACTCCTCTAGGACATGTCGTTGTATAACTTTTTCTGGATTCGAAAACAGTGCTCTGCACAAAAAGTCTGAACGAATAGAAAGGCAGGCTCTCTAGTAGGCTTACAACGAAAATCCGACTTTAGACTCTCCTACTGAGTCAATTAGGTCTACCGGCACTCCGTTGCTTCAATTACTTAAGAAAAAATACCGACTGGAAACTATTTCCAACCGACTCAATAACAAACTAGCACTAAACCCCTCAATGTGTGTAAGTCCACTAGACCAACTCGCCACAATCATTAATATGCTTTACCTTCCTTTTTTACCGGAACTAGCATATTTAAATAAATAATTTTCTTTCATTGCTTGGCTTAGTGACAGTTATAGTAGCAATATTGTACTTTTCTGTTCAAATGTTTGTTCATTGTTTTTATTTACTCATTTCTGCTGTTCCTTCATCAACATCTTGTCCGCATTATGTAATAAATAAATGCAATATATGGTGGCAGGGATAGTGAATGGAAATGCTCTAGGAGGAGGAGAAATGCAGGAACGAAAATAATAGCATTAACACGGCATTCACGTGGCTAGGTCAGCTGATGTACCCCCCAGTTAAACAGGAATTGCGTCACGAGCGCCTGTTTCTCCCCTGATACTTGGTTGGTCATGCTCGTGAGAAATAAAAAAAATAACCAATTAGGGCAGCTACTACGGCAATCCTTTTCTTATTGCTCGAGGGGAAGACAGCCATCTCGCTTGTCGTCTACATACGACAAACAATTCCGCTTGTCGTCTACAGCAACATACACGCATCATTTCTTCAGATGCTCACGTTAAGCACTGCTAGCGCCAGGGTCTATATGCTCTGACATGACGACTTCGCTGCAGCCGAATACTGCATATGCAATGAGGATAGCTATATGTGCCTGTTGATGGGTCCTCTTGCAATCTATGGTAGCACAGGCAGAACGACACGGACAGAGAAGGCACACCTGACAGCGCACAGCGCTGAACAACAAGCTGCGAACAGATGTTTACGTGAATTTAATATAGGCTTTTTACGTCCGCGAAGTCTCCTCTCACTTAACTTCAGGAAGCGCTGTTGTGCAGTCAAAAACAAATTTAAACTTCGAAGCCTTTCTTTTTAAATTACAAAACACGCGTAATATCTGATCCTAGTAAAGGCGAGTCAGGAATATTGTAACGCACTGGTTTTCCCATTTCTTTCGCAATTATATGCACACTATAAGCACATTTCTGCCATCGTCATCGCCGTCGTCGTCGCCGCCAAGTTCCATATGAATTGCAGGGGCGATAATGTCGTTGCCGCGAGCCGTACGCTATATTCGCGAGTGAAAGCTTGCAAGCGTGAGCCGACCGTCGTGGCTCAATATCGCGTGCCCTAGAGAGGAAAACGGGGAGGAAGCGCAACGTCTTCCGTCGCCCGCGAGGCACCTGGTGAAAGGAAGGGAGGGTGGGGCGACGTTCCACTCTTTCGGCGGCGCGTGTGGCGTGGCCACCGATCTGCGATGAGCACAACCTTTATGCGGCAGCCGGGTTTGCCTGTCTTGATTTTTTTTCTGAAAACCACACGCTACACTATCTAGTAGACCTGCCGAGAAGTCCGCGCATGACATGCGAGGCGAATAGCGTGGCTAGTGAGTCCTTGAGGAACCCAGAAAGGGGTTCAATTCCGCTCGGGATTGGATAAATTTAAGCGTCATATGTATCACATCACACTCCCAATGGCACATACCTAGTTACCCAAGGCGTCCCAAACATTCATTGAAGAGCGGCGCACAGCTGCTGGGACATACCCAGTATGTCAGCATTATGGCATCAAAGACTTTTTTTCAACCAAGGGCGCCTACCTAGTGCTGCCTCTACAGTGACTCATGTCGGCGTGGAAGATATTCGTTGACCAGGGGCGCGTATGCACGCATTTTCACATACGCAGTTGCTCAAGTTGTTCCAGGGATTCGTTTCAAATGTCAGGGTGACTGTATTTTGGAGCCGTGCACACACCCGAGGACGTGTAACAGCAGAGGGCCAAATGCACATGTCTTCAACATATATGGAAAGGTTGGCTGTATGTGGTAGAACGACGGCAAGTCCAATGAGTGCAAGGTTAAACAAAGTGGGGCTAAGAACCCCGCCCTGCGGGACGCCACGACAAGTGATATGGTCAGCGGTTCGGTCATCTGCTCGTTGCACAAAAAGGGATCTTTTGAATAGATAGCTCCGAATCCCCTGAAACATTCGTCGACCAATTCCAATACTTTCTAGGGCACAAATGATGGCTTCATGCGCTGCATTATCATAGGCGCCTTTAAGGTGGAGCTAAAGTGCAAGCGATATGCGTTTGAAGTGTTTTCCTTGTTGCACAGACGTCACAAGGTCGATGATGTTGTCAACAGAGGAGCGGGCTCTTCTAAACACAGCCATGGCCTCGTTGTATACCTGTATCTTGTGGCACTCAAGATAACATTCGAGGCGTGTAAGAACCATTCTTTCCATGACCTTCTTAACGCAGCTGGATAGCGCAATGGGTCTGCAAGATGCTAGGCAAAGCGGCGACTTTCCAGGCTTCCGGAGTGACATTAATCAGCTGAACTTCCACCGTTCAGGAACGACGCCATCATTCCATGGCTGATTGCAACATTCGAGAAGTCGACCTCGGACATCTTCCCCTAGGTGGTATGAAGCAAAGTAGGTGATGCCGTCCAGTCTTCGTGACGATGAGCGTATGTATGTGGCAAGAGCAGCCTCTAGTTCAAGAAAATTAATATTAAATTAGGGGGTTTTACGTTCGAAAACCACTTTCTGATTATGAGGCGCGCCGTAGTGGAGGACTGCGGAAATTTTGACCATCTGGGGTTCTTTAACGTGCACCTAATCTAAGTACACGGGTGCTCTCGTATTTCGCCCCCATCGAAATGCGGCCGCCGTGGCCGGGATTCGATCCCGCGACATCGTGCTCAGCAGCCCAACACCATAGCTACTGAGCAACCACGGCGGGTAGTCCCTAGTTAATCAAATGTGTGGGGCCCATTCAATTCTGGGAAGCGTATCACAGGAACCTCGCCCAGAGTTTCTCCACTCTGGGGGATCCTACTATCCGCAATCTTCACGAATAAATCTTCGGATATATCTACGTACGAATGTCCTTTATGAAGGGCTAGGTCGCAAAGTGGATGTCGTTGTTGCGGAGATGAGCCAAGACCATGCACCGTCCTCCGTATGATAGACAGTGGCTTGCGAGGGTGAACAGATTCGGAGAACGACTTACAATATTGTTCCTCCAGCCTTTCCATACAACGTTCGATTTTCTTTTGCGTACGTCGAGCGTCTCTAAGGTCATAAGTTCACATGGCACACCTGTGTCGCCTCTTGGCTCTTCTCTGAACCGTTCGAAGTTGGTCAAGTCACACGCACATTTTCTTGTTTATGTAAAGGGAAAAAAAGAAATTCAAGAACAAGTTAAACGACTGCGCAAAGAGCGATGGAACTAAGAACGTTAGGCGCAACGTTAAGAGAAAGAAAGAGAGCGGTTTGGTTCAGAGAGCAAACAGGGATAGCCGATATTTTAATCGGCATTAAGAGAAAAAAATGGAGCTCGACAGGTCATGTAATGCGTATGTTAGATAATCGGTGGACCATTAGGGTTACAAATTGGGTGCCAAGACAAGGGAAGCGCAGTCGAGGACGGCAGATGACTAGGTGGGGTGACGAAAATACGAAATTCCCAGGCGTTAGTTGAAATCGGTTGCCGCAGCACAGGTGTAATTGGAGATCGCAGGGAGAGGCAGCCCTGCAGTGTACATAGAATAGGCTAATGATGATGATCTAAAGGTGAACTTAAGCGCTTCCTGCACACTTATAATGAGGTCCTCAAGGCTGCAGGTAAAGATTATAAACAGAGATAAGTTGCCTCAGAAACGCTGGCCAATGTTTCGATCATCATCAGCAGCAGCAGCAGCCTGGCTACGCCCATTGCAGGGCAAAGGCCTGTCCCATACTCCTCCAACTACCCTGGTCATCTGCTAATTGTGGCCATGTCCCTGCAATCTTCTTAATCTCTTCCGTCCACCTAACTTTCTGCCACCCCTAGCCACGCTTCCCTTCTCTTGGAATCCAGTTCGTAACCCTTAATGAACATCGGTTATCTTCCCTCCTCATTACATTACATTACATTACATTCCTTCCTCCTCTTCCCTCCATTGCTCGTTGCGTTGTCCTCAATTTAAGTGGTCATTTTCGTAAGCCTCCATGTTTCTGCCCCGTAGTTGAATACTGGTAAGACACAGCTGTTATACACTTTTCTCTTGAGGGATAATGGCAACCTGCCTTTCATGATCTGAGAATGCCTGCCAAACGCACCCCAGCCCATTCTTATTCTTCTGAATATTTCAGTCTCATGATCCTACCTGCCCTAAGAAGATGTATTCTCTTACCACTTCCAGTACCTCGCTACCTGTCGTAAACTGCTGTTCTCTTCCAAGAAAACATTAGTTTCGATAGGAGGAACTCTATTCGTGAATGGTGTCCTCGTCATCCTCGGCAGGTTACACTGTACGGGTTAGTGGATTGACGTCACGTGCTGTCATTGTCGGTGTCCTCTGGCTGGAAAGGGTGAGATTGAATTGAAAATGAGCACTGTTGTTTGACCTCTCAAGGCATGGTCTCAAGTGTACTAGAGCGGGAGAGTGCAAACGCGGCATAAAAAACAGCAAAGTAAGAAAGGAAAAGAAAGAAGAGAGCAAACAAAAGGAGAAAGAGAAGGACATAGGACGGTGGGGTGTTGGGGGAAGAGAGGTGTTAGGGAGCCTTCGGGCGCGCATTCGTGGTTTTCCAGCGACGTGCTCACAGTCCAAAAAGGATTGGTGCAACACGCTCTCAAAGTGGCCAGGCTGAGTGGTGCCCTGGAATAGGGGCGCCGACCACTCAAGACGACGGAGACTTCAGTAAAACATGAAGACCTCTGTTAGCCGCTGAAAGCTGTAAATAGAGCATTAAAGGTTTTCCTTCCTTCCTTCCTTCCTTGTGATTTTAAAGGGGCCTGTCAGCCGATCAGTGTGCAAGTAACAAAAAGACACGAGCTTAAGGGATGAGTCCAGTAGTGTAGCAACAATGTGTCGGGTAATTCTTAATGTGTGGTTCTCTAAAAGAAAAAAAAGAAGAAAAAAAACACTCTAGGATGAATGGAAAAAGAAGAAAAAAGAAGGGAAGAATAAATATGATGGCAGCAGAAAAATGACGGGAGGGTGCAGGTGTACATGGGAAATAGGTTCGTATGATTGGTACGTGCGTGAAACTGCGCAAGAGAATAATAAATTGACTATTAGGCGGGAGGCACGGGACGACCTGGAAAGGAAGGAATAGGTGAGATGGAGAATCGAGAGTAGGTGGTACGGTATGGTATGGAGAACTTGATTGGGTCCTGAAGGTCAACTCTACGTTGACGCGGGCCGCTCCCACGTCGGGAGGGAGTGTCAGGCCGAGCCCTTCAGCCACATCGCGGGCCTTCTGGACTGCCCGTAATTGGTCAGAGAGTGATTCACTGTGTAGCATTTGCCACCACCATTCTTGTTCCTTGTCACAGTCTCTGAAGACCGCGGGGCACTGCCAAAGCATGTGGTCAAGAGTAATGATGCAATTGCACTTACTACAGTTGGTTTGAGTTTCCCTCTCCGGATAGATCCTGTTAATAAAATCTGGACTTGGGTATGTTCTTGTCTGTAGCAAACGTAATGTGACCGTCTGGGCTGTGCAAAGCTCGCCGTGTGGCAATGGGTATTCCCTTCTGCCTAAATAATAATGCTTGGCATAACGTGTTTTGTGCCTTTGGTAATGGTATTCGCGTTGCAGGTTCAAGTTACAGCTTTTAGCGATTCTAAGTTGCCACGTGCCAAATTAATCCTCGTCGAGTGTGCGCAAATAAACTTGTGCATGAGTTGTTATTGTGTATATTTAATCTCGTGCGGTCAACGCAAATTTGTTTGTAGTATATAGAGCCTTGCTTGGTCGAATGTATGGCCATGTTCATTTAAATTATTGGGGTTGGCGTGCGAAAACTCCTTTCTGATTATGAGGCACGCCGTAGTGAAGGACTCCGGAAATTTCGACCACCTGGGCATCTTTAACATGCACCTAAGTACACGGGTGCTTTCGCATTTCGCCTCCATCAAGATGCCGCCGCCATGGCCGGGATTCGATCTCGCGACTTCGTGCTCCGCAGCCCGACACCCTAGACACTGAGCAACCACGGCGGGTGCCATGTTCGTTGAAAGGGCTGGTCAATATTTTTGGATAAGTTGTGTTTTGTATCTGCGCGATGGCCGTTGGTTCTATGGATTTATTGTGCAGTCTCACGTATGTATCGTTTGTTACAAGCAGCACATTCTACAGTAGACTACCTTGCTTGACGTGCAAGCGCAACTCGAAATTACCTTGTAAAAGTAATCTGACGCTGCATATTTTAGTGTAGTAGAGGACTGAATATATTTTCATGTCCGTTTGCACCTGTGGCGGCCACAGGGGCCGGATATTGGGTTTGTCTTGTTCCTTGATTTGGCATGTACGAGAATGTCCTGGAAATTAGGATGAGTCTAAAGCCTACTCTGGGCGGGACGGGAAAGATCTTATTAAGTTTCTGGTTGCTGGAGTAAATTGGTTAGTATTTAGTGAGGATGTTGTTTACGTTTGGGAGTGCGCTTGAGAATTTAGTAGTAAGAAGAGGCGTTGTTGTTTCTGTGATGTTAGGGCGGGGTTTGAGTACTTCGGTACGATTAGGTTGGTTGCATTGCTTTAGGCTTTTTGCAGGGCAGTGTTCGGTTGGTTCCGGTTTGACGGGGTTTTTTAAGGCGATCGAGTCTACCTATGAAGTCATTGTTTTCAACGCAAATGCGACGTAGTCATGTGGCTTGTCCTTTAAAGATGCCTTGTTTGCAAAGTCAGGGATGGTAGCTTGTGTATTCTTGGTAGTGTTGTTATCAAACGGTTTCCTACAGAGAGTTCTCTCTAGTGTTCTATTGTCAATATATATTGTTGTGTTCAGAAAGTTTCTTCGCTCAGTTGAAGATTCCGTCGTCCCAGGCAGCACACCATTGCTGGTGTGCTGCCTGGGTAGGAATGTTATTAATTTATCTACAGCGTCTTGACCATGTCACCACATTATAAACACATCGTCTATCTATTGTACGTATATGTGGGGCCTGTCAATGCAGTAAGATAGCAAATCTGTTTCTAGAGTTCCCATGAACATGTACGCGTAGGTTGGTGCAAAAGGTGTACCCATGCTTGTCCTATGTATTTGTAGGTAGCACTCTTCCTCAAATTCGAAGAAGTTATATGTTAGAGCATTAGAGCATACCTAGTTACCCGAACTGGTATCAAAGACGTTCACTGAAGAGCGGAACATACCCAGTGATGGAAGTTGGCATCGAAGAGGTTCATAGAAGTACAGCACAGACTGAGTGGCACAAGCCCAATGCACCAAGTTGGCCTGAACGGGGTTTGTGGAAAGATGCACATACGTCCACATACTCAGCCACCCATGTTGATCCAACGCTGTGTTTCCAGCCACCATTGACAGTGTGATAAGTAAGGACTTACAGAATTTTAATTTGGCTAAATGCATATGCATGAACAGGAAGTAGCTCCTAATTGCTCTCATTATTTGAACTACATGCCGAATGAGGGAGCATATTTCTATGGCGCTTATAAGCGCATATAATCTGACTGTCATCATACTTCGCGTCATTTTCATATATGCGGAAAAGCACAGCGTGTATTAGGACACTACTTTGACACAACAGCAACGCAAGGTACGAATGATTCATAAAGAAACACCTTAATAGCACTCTTCACCACAAGGTGGATTAGCAGTTCGTGCATAATTAGCAGTAAATACTCTATACTTGTATTGCTGCTATTATTAAATACATTTTGCCGGCAAAATATTAACAATGCATCTCGTCTATAGTACAGGTGCTCAAAAACTTGAACATACCGAAGCTGTGCCTAAAGCAAGGTAACGGAGCGTATGGTACCGTCTACGCTTCAAAATTTAGATAAATTAATGAGATTCAACTTTCTTCACTACGATAACTTAGTAAAGGCGCTTCAAAACACAACAATAAATTACGTGCGTGCATCCCCTTTCCGTCATGGCTCTTGAAATTCGATAAAATATCAGGGCTATCTTTTTCTTTACTTTAGTCTTGACTGTATGCATCGACAAAAAGTGCACAACATGTATAGCCCAACAAACACGCATTCAAACCCTTCAGTAGAAGTATTTCCCCGACAGCAGGTGGGCTGCCATCATGACGAATTGGTCGAGCGACACTGCTCCTATGTGAGTCCACTGAGGCTTGTGCAGAACTGGTTTACTCATGGAAAAAAAATACTTGCTCGGAAAATAAAGTGAAATACTTGCGATTACCAGCTGTTCATTCGGAGACCTGAAAAACTTCGCAGAACTAGAATTCCTGGTGTTAGAACCGCACAGATCCGCGCAACACATGTGGTGCCCCGATTTAGCCATCTTCGTCTAATGCTTGGTTGGCTTGGTTTCCTGCGTCTTTCATTTGTTCCACGCCTGATGAAGCTTCTGTCTTATCTTTCCCATCTTTATAGTAGGACAACAACCGAAGAAGATGACCTAGCGTGATCCGACTTGTGATATCGCTGAGTGAGTGGCAAGCGTGAGCGGAGGTAAGCTCGACTGACGCACGAAGACAACCGCTTCCAGCCCTTCGCCCTATTAAATATTCAAAAAAAGAAATAAAAGAAATAAGTTAGGATGTCCGGCAACCGCTAGGAGCGCGTATCTTCCTCGAAATAGAAACTAGCCCTCGCCTTCCGGGAGTTGGATAACCACCCAAAAATATCTGAAATGCACTAAGAATGCTCACGCATTAAAAAGCCCGCAAAGTTTCAATTTTCTCAACGCAACCTTTATGATTGTTCCTGTGTGATCGAATAAGAGAAAAATAATGTTAGCTGAAAATAAAAAATGGCAATGCATAGCGCTCTAGGTACGTACACCCCAACAAGCCACCATAGAGCATGCTCCATGTTGGATCCTAACAATTATTGGTAGTACATCCTCTCCAACCAACTAAGGTAAACAATAGTTTAGGGTAGAGGACCTGAAGGTGCGCGCAACGTCAAGAACTTGTCCTGATGACAAAGTATAACGATCAAGTCTATACCTTGATGAGGACCGAACATCCGGTAGACATGAAGATTTCATGAAATACGATGGCCGCTCGAGCCATTCAAGCTATGCGATTCCTGATTAGTAGATCGCACATAGCTATCCTGCTATATTGACCACAACCCACTGATAGTGTCGTTGTGCACCCCCATTGAGGCGACCAACCTGGACTACACTGAACCATCGGTGGAGCATAACAGCTCTAACCTCCCAGCACCCAAGCACCCGCGCGAGCAGTTGCTCACAATCCTCGTGAATTTTTAATAGTAGAAAGGCGGTTAAAAACCTGCACAACAAACCTTGTGAGGAAAATGTTCATAATGGCCCCTCACAATCCGACAGAAGATGAAACATTTTCAGAGATAGTCAAACAATCCGTCGCAATCTGCAGTTGTACACGATGCCAAACCTCTACCAAGGACAGCCCGTGTAATTTGGGTATGCGGCAAATTCACAAATAAAGAATAGCACGTGCTGTGCTACCGGGGCTTAGCGGAGAGACGAGAACTAGGAGTCGAATTCCTGATTAATAAGGATATAGCTGATAACACAGAGGAATTCTACAGCCTTAACTAGAGCGTGGCAGGTTTTGTTCTGAAATTTAATAAGAGGTACAAATTGAAGGTCGCACAGGTCTACGCCCCTACATCCAATCACGATGACAAGGAAGTCGAAAACTTCTATGAAGACGTGGAATCGGCGGTGGGTAAACTCCAAACAAGAGAGAGAGAGAGAGGAGAATTCAGGAAAGGCAGGGATGTTAACCAGTCAATAGTCTGGTTGGCTACCCTACACTGGGGGATGGGAGAAGGGGAAGAGAAAGAAGGGAGAGAGAAGGTGTAGATATGCGTACGGACAGCACTTCAGTTAGAGTCGCTCGAGCAAACCAGAAGTTCTGAGAAAACACAAAAGTGCCTTCACTGCCTTCTGAGCCGATGATCGGTCGGGACGGTGCTCTAATATGGACTGTTCACTCAGAGGACGATCGTCTAGTTTCCTCAATGTGTTGGACAAAGACTGTCTTTGTGCTTGAAATTGTGGACAATGGCACAATAAGTGGTCAATGTTCTCCTCGCATCCGCAAACATCACATGCAGGAGTATTAGCCATTCCAATTAGTGCTGAGTAGGCATTCGTGAAGGCAACTCCAAGCCATAACCGACACAGAAGAGACGCTTCACGTCGGTGTAGACCCGCTGGAGGTTTGAGTTGAAGTGACGGGTTTAGTCTGTGCAGTCTTGTGCGCCTTGTATGTCCGGTGTTCCACTCTGCCAAGGAGATCGTGCGTGCTAGAATGCCAAGTTGCCTCGCAGCGTCGGTCCTTGAGAGAGGAATGGGGACGCAGCGGTCTTCTTGGTTTGACGTCCGAGCTGCCTTATCGGCGTCATCATTTCCAAGGATACCGCAATGACCTGGTATCCACTGAAAAGAGATATCATGTCCTTTTGCTATTAAGTGATGAACAAGTTCCGCGATTTCGCACGTGAGCTGATCGTGAGTTCCATGTCGGAGAAACGACTGCACACATTGCAAGGCCGGCCTTGAATCGCAGAAGACTGCCCATTTTCTAGGACTTTCAGCGTTTATCACTTGAAGCGCGTCGCGGAGAGCCGCGAGCTCTGCAGCTGTGGACGTAGTGACATGGGAAGTCTTGAACCGCTTGGTTATTCTCATTGCTGGTATAACTAGAGCGCCGCCGGAACTGGTTGATGTAGTTGATCCATCAGTGTAGACGTGTGTGCAGTCGCTGTATTTCTCGTACAAGAGAAGTAAAGTTAGTTGCTTGAGCGCTGATGATGGCAAGTCCGACTTCTTCTGAAGGCCTGGGATTGTAAGGTTCACTTGCGTACGGCGCATACACCATGGAGGAATGGAAGGCCTTGCCGCAGGTGTGTAACCTGACCTGAAAGAGGCACAGAGCGCGAAGACAGTCGCACTGAATGTCGTGTGGGGCCTACCTACTGGGAGACTTGCTAGGTGGTGGGTAGGGGTCCGGGCAAAGTGTCGTATGTGCACACGCATTGTTTCAATGATAATGTGCGTTTTAATAGTGAAATCTTGAGCGACTGCAATAACCTCAGTCGTTGACGCACTCCGCGGTAGACCGAGACATATCTTGAGGGCTTGGGCTTGGATGCTTTGAATTATATTCAGGTTAGTTCTGCAGGTGTTGGACATGACCGGTATACTGTACCGTAGGAATCCAATAAAGAGGACCCTGTACAGTTGCAGCATAGAGTGTATTGGTACTCCCCAGGTCTTTCCTGCAAGGAACTTAAACATATGACAAATTCCTGTCAGGCGCTTTTTCACATAATTCACATGAGGGGTCCAGGAGAGATTTTTATCAAGGACCACCCCCAAAAATCTGTGACTCGTGCTGTACGAGATCATGTGTCTGTCGACGGATATCATGTATGGAGACATTGATTTCCTGGTAAATGCCACCGCTGCGCACTTTTCGTATGATATACGAAGTCCTTGTTCTCTAAGGTAGGATGATGTTAAAGTGGCTGACTTTTGAAGCCGCGCGCGAAGCTGCAGTCGCGTCACAGCCGACGTCCAAATGCAAATGTCGTCGGCATAGATGGAGAGCCTAACGGTGCCTGGCAGGATGTCGGAGAGTCCAATGAGTGTTAGACTGAAGAGCGTTGGGCTGAGTACTCCGCCCTGAGGCACCCCCCGGTTACTGTAATGCTGTGAGGTCGGGCCATCCTCGGTAAGCACGAAAAAGGATCTCTTATGTAGATAGCTACTTATCCAGAGATAGACTTTGCCGCCAAGTCCTACTGCCTCTAACGCGTTGAAAATCGCTTCATGCGTTACGTTATCGTACGCTCCTTTAACATCCAGAAACAGGGCAGCAGATAATCTTTTGCAGGACTTCTGGTGCTCGACGTACGTCACTAAGTCGATAACGTTGTCTATGGAAGAACGGCCACGCCTGAAGCCGGCCACTGCATCTGGATATACCTGGTAATGTTCGAGGTACCATTCTAGCCGTGCTAGAACCATCCTCTCCATTAGTTTTCCGATGCAACTGGCAAGCGCAATTGGTCGGTATGATGCAATGTCTACAGGCGACTTGCCAGGCTTGAGTAGTGGAATTAGGCGACTGGTCTTCCATTCCTGCGGAACCGTACCTGTCTGCCAGGAGCTGTTGAACAAGAGCAGGAGCTCTTTGCGAGCCTCTTCGCCAAGATTACATAGGGCACGGTAGGTTATACCGTCGGGTCCTGGTGAAGATGAACGCTTGCACAAGGCCAGTGCAGCTTCGAGCTCGTCCATGGAGAAAGGACTATCCATGCGGGGGTCGCGTGAAACCGGTGAGTGGTGGAGCGTCGATGTTCCAGCGGAACTAGTTTCGCCAGCAATCCTCCTGCAGAAAGCTTCCGCTACGTCAATCTCGCTGCATTGTTGGTGAAGGGCCAAAGACTTAAAAGGGTGGCGCTGCTGAGGGGTTCCACGGAGACCACGAACAGTTCTCCATATGTGAGACAAAGGTTTTCGTGGATCCAAAGATTCGCAGAATGATTTCCATCTTTGCGATGCGAGTTTGTCCATGCGACGCTGAATCTTCTTTTGAGTTCTTCTGGCCAACCTCAAGTCATGTACAGACTTCGTGCGCCTGTATCTTCGCTCTGCACGACGACGAATTGCACGAAGCTTCTCTAGCTCGATGTCGTATTCGGTGCGTGTATACGTTCTCAGAAGCGAATGTTTCGCAACCTCTAGGGCACCTTTTATGATGTCCTCTAGGCTAGAGGACAAGTCATCACGACAGCCGTCTTCGACAATTGACTTGAACATTGGCCAGTCGATACAGTGTGTGACGCCGGCTAACCTGGAGTCCGTCAACCCTTCAACCCTAAGATAAGTGGGTAGGTGGTCACTTCCCCGCGTTTCAATATCCGGAAACCACCTGACCTTTCTAGTGAAAGAGCGTGAAACAAAGGTCAGGTCCAGGCAGCTACAGTAGGCAGTTCCACGCAGGAAGGTGGGGCTTCCATCATTTAACAAGCACAGTTCTTGTTCGGAGGCAAATGACACTAATTTTCTGCCTCTCGAGTTTATCTTCGAACTTCCCCAGAGATGGTGGTGGGCATTAAAATCTCCAGTAATCACCAAAGGCTGCGGAGTCGCCGTCATGATTCGCCGTAATCTCTCGCAGTCCAGCCGACTTGAGGGCGATATGTAGGCTCCAATTAATGTGAAAGTGAGCTTGCCTTTCTTTACTGTCAGACATACGTATTGGTTTTCTTGGTCAGGCGACACTGGGTGATGGACATACGTAAGATCACGTCGCATGAATACGATGATCTTGCTGCATTCTCCGTGGGTGGCTGACATGAAACACTCATACCCGGACAGTCTGATGTTATCCGATAAGGGCTCGCAGATGACGATGATTGGGAACTTATTCGTGAACACAAACTGTCGAAAGTCCGACATGCGCGACTTCAGTCCTCTGGCGTTCCACTGAAATATCGACGCGTTTCGGACTTCGTCACGAAACGACGGCTTCTGGAGAGCCATGATTTTAACCAAGAGCTGCAAGTACTGGACTCAAAGTGTCCAGCACCTGTAGTGCACTTTGCGCAGACGAAGACTTCATGTTGGTAAGCATAACGCGAATGGCATTCATGAGCGACCGCAGAATGTTGATGACCTGGAGATCATCAATCAGCGTCGCTTCAACAGGTGCAGAAGCCGTGGAAGTCGGTGCGTTTTGAGGTAACTTAGCAGGGAGATGTGCGCTCGGTAGCTCAGGCCATTCTTCAGGACGGGCGAGCCTCCCCGCTTTGTTTTCTTTCCTTGTATCTGTCTTGGTGGCGCAGTGTGGTGATGCGGCAGTCCTTCTGACGGTAGCTGGCGTGTACCTATCTGCAGTTTCGGAATTTCGCGAACGTTTTCTGTGTCGATGCCGACGTCGCCGTACAGCGGTAGCAGCCTCTCGATGCGTTGAATTGTCCCGCACCATTCGTTTTAGAATGGTGAATTCCGTCCGCATCCGCGGGCAATCCTTTGATGAGGCCTTGTGAGGACCACTGCAGTTAGGGCATTTTAGAACGTGTGCGTTGCAGGCGTCTTCTGAATGAGACTCAGAGCACCGCGGGCACACGACGTTGTTCACACAGACACCCTTCACGTGGCCAATCTTGCAACATTTGAAACACTGGAGGGGCTTCGGTACGAATGGTCGTACTGGATGGCGGACATGTCCTACTTTGACGTGGGAAGGAAGGCTGTCTCCTTCAAACAAAATCTTCACACAGCGTGTGTTTCCCAATCTGGAAATCCTTGTAATGAAAGTGCCTTCTGTCGTTGGCTTTATCAACGTTCGCAAGTCGTCATTAGAAATGGCAACGTCGACGTCATAAATGACGCCCGCAGTACCATCGCCGCCTGTGGGGATCAGTGATCGCACCTTTACATTGTCGATATCAGTTATATTACGTAGGTGTTGTAGGGCGCTGCGATGTAAAACATCAACTGCCAGGACATTCTTCCGCGAGTTTATTCGCACGTCTTTAATCTCGTTTGGTGCGATTCTCTCAAGTAAGGAAGAGAGGACCTGCCTGTTGAGGAGCCGCAAATTGGTCGCCTGGTCCACGGGCATGAAGAGCACAGTGTGCGGCCAGCGCAGCGGTGCACTCTTCACGGTAGAAGCACTTGGCGACGAAGATGCCTGCAGTAGTCTTCTTTTCGCTGATCTACTCATCACGACCTGGAAGTCATCGTCCGATGAGTCGTAGCTGTCCGAACATATCTCAGTGGCCTCGCTGTCTGTAGCGCTTGACGCACTTCCACGTTTCCTGGACGCTAGCCGACCTGACGGCTGCAGATCAGGAAAGTCCTCGGAGATTTCTTCATCCATTGCCGCAAGGAGGGAGCGGCAGCTCCCAGAAATGCAGGAAAACAAAGCGAAAAAGCGGAGACAAACGTAGAAGCGTTCTATCAAAGAATCACTTTGTCTTCCTCCAAACAAAATACACTATACTGATGGGCGGCTTCAATGCCAGTGTAGGCAAGAAGCAGGCGGGAGAGAAGTCAGTGGGGGAATATGGCACAGGCTCTAGGAATTGCAGGGGAGATTTATTAGTAGAGTTTGCAGAACAGAATAATATGCGGATAGTGAATACCTTCTCCCGCAAGCGGGATAGCCGAAAGTGGACGTGGAGGAGCCCGAATGGCGAGATTAGAAAGGAAATAGACTTTATACTCTGCGCTAACCCTGGCATCATACAAAATATGGGCGTGCTCGGCAAGGTGCGCTGCAGTGACCATAGGATGGTAAGAGGTTGAAGTAACCTAGCCTTGAGGAGGGAACGGAAGAAACTGGTACATAAGAAGCCGATCAATGAGTGAGCGGTACGAGGGAAAATAGAGGAATTCCGGATAAAGCTACAGAAGTGGTATTCGGCTTTCACTCAGAAAGAGGACCTTAGTGTTGAAGATATGAACGACAGTCTTATGCGCATCACTAAGGAATGTGTAATAGAAGTCGGTCGTAACTCCGTTAGACAGGGCATCAGTAGGCTATCGCAGGAGACGAAAGGTCTGATCAAGAAATGCCAATGTATGAAAGCCTCTAACCCTACAGCTAGAATAGAACTGGCAGAACTTTCCAACATAATCAGCAAGCGTAAGACAGCTGACATAAGGAAGTATAATATGGATAGAATTGAACATGGTCTCAGTAACAGAGGAAGCCTAAAAGCAGCGAAGAAGAAACTAGGAATAGGCAAGAATGAGATGTGTGCTTAAGAGACAAAGCCGGCAATATCATTACTAATATGGATGAGATAGTTGAAGTGGCTGAGGAGTTCTATAGATATTTATACAGTACCAGTGGCACCCACGACGATAATGAAAGAGACAATAGCCTAGAGAGATTCGAAATGCCACAGGTAACGCCGGAAGAAGTAAAGAAAGCCTCGGGAAACTTGAAAAATTATAGACTGGTCAGCTTGCTGTCCATTGCCTACAAAGTATTTCCTAGGGTAATCGCACATAGAATCAGGAATACCTTAGGCTTCTGTCAAACAAAAGACCAGGCAGGATTTCGTAAAGGCTACTCAACAATAGACCATATTGACACTATCAATCAGGTGATAGAAAAATTTCCGAAATTTAACCAACTCTTATATATAGCTTTCATTCATTACGAGAAAGCGTTTCATTCAGCCGAAACCTCAGCAGTCATGGAGGCATTACGGAATGAGGGTGTAGACGAGTCGTATGTAAAAATACTGAACAATATCTATAGCGGCTCCACAACCACCGTAGTCATCTATAAAGAAAGCAACAAAATCCCAATAAAGAAAGGCGTAAGGCAGAGAAATACGATCTCTCCAATGCTATTCACAGCGTGTTTACAGGACATATTCAGAGACCTGGATTGGGAAGAATTGGGTATGAGAGTTAACGGAGAATACCTCAGTAACTTGCGATTCGCTAATGATATTGCCTTGCTTACTAACTCAGGGGACCAATTGCATTGCATGCTCAGTGACCTGGACAGGCAGAGCAGAAGGGTGGGTCTAAAATATAATCTGCAGAAAACTAAAGTAATGTTTAACAGTCTCGGAAGAGAACAGCAGTTTACGATAGGTAGCGAGGCAGTGGAAGTGGTAAGATAATACATCTACTTAGGGTAGATAGTGACCGCGGATCCGGGATCATGAGACTGAAATAATCAGAAGAATAAGAATGGGCTGGGGGGGGTGCGTTTGCCAGGCATTCTCTGATCATAAACAGCCCCCCCGTTGTTGCCCTTATCCCTCAAGAGAAAAGTGTATAACAGCTGTGTCTTACCAGTACTCAACTACAGGGTAGAAACATGGAGGCTTACGAAAATGATGCTACTTAAATTGAGGGCGACGCAATGAGCAATGGAAAGAAGAGTGATCGGTGTAAGATTAAGGGGATTGCAAGAGAGCAGATTGGGTGAGGTAACAAATGCGAGTTAATGAGATCTTAGTTGAAATCAAGAAAATGAAATGGGGGGCATGGGCAGGGCATGTAATGAGGAGGGAAGATAACCGATGGTCATTAAGGGTTGCGTACTGGATACCAAGAGAAGGGAAGCGTGGCCGGGGGCGGCAGAAAGTTAGGTGGACGGATGAGATTAAGAAGATTGCAGGGACAACATGGCCACAATTAGCAGATGACTTGGCTAGTTGGAGATGTATGGGAGAGGTCTTTGCCCTGCAGTGAGCGTAATCAGGTTGATGATGATGATGATGGTGATGATGATGATCCCAACTTTCCTCATTCTGAGTTTGAAGAAATGCTTGTGCGTTTTTTGTGTCGTAGCGGCTCTGCAATTTAATGTTTAAATACAGTTGCTTCAAGTAATCTTGGTCCGTCACGCTTATTTCTATTCCTCTGTGTACCAGGTACAATTGTTTTGTTTCCATCGTCCAGTAGTACAGCGTGATCTGCCCAACGTGACTGCACCGTGGTAATTGAGGTGACCCTCAAAAATGAAGCCTCGTTGAATCATGTCCTGAATTAAATTTTAGTTTAAATCCATATTTGGGTCGTAGGTTAGATGCAGTTGCTGTATTCAAGGATTCATATCTTTTAGGTTGAATTGCTTGTTTTGAAGGTCCTACATGCAGATTAATAAAATCTTAGACCAGTCTTCCATTACAAATAATGTCACGAGCGGAATGACACATCGCCAGCTACGAGATGTGAGCGATTTGATCTTTTTCTAGGGCTCTTGGTGGCTGCGAATCCTGCGAGCTACTTTGAAACTACCCGGTTTTGTCATTGCGCCACCAAGGCTGGTAGATTAGGGGACGCAAGAGGCTTGCATACGCAAGAACTAGGGGCCACGGTACTGCGCATGCGCCGACCCAGGCCTAGGTGTCTGCGTATGCGCAGTACCGTGGCCCGTAGTTCTTGTGTATGCAAGCCGCTTGCATCCCCTAATATAAAGCTATCCATTTTCAACAGCCACCGTATTCCTGGCGCATCCTCTATAGTGGGTGTGAGTCATGTTTCAGAGTTATCATCGTCAATGTCAGGTGCATCTCTTTTGCGACACCGACTTTGTTTTCATGAACATGACGATGAAGCGCTGAACGCAAACGCACAATCATCATGTCAAGAACAATTTCTCTGTGATGTGCGCAATGTGAGCTTCGTTTATTATTGTATTCTTCGTTCTCACCTCCGAAATATATGCACGGACGCCACGCCTCGCGCTTTTGTCGTTGTCTTCTTCCGTAGCTGACTCCGATGTCGCCCATCACGCCAGCGTTCCCATACTGGCCCTTTTCTAGGTGCCGACAAGGAGGTGGGCTCCGGGGCCCGAGGCCCCTACAGGGTTTTCTGGAGAGGCCAAAACACTCCCCCTCCCCCGACGATGTCGAAGCCTGTCCCCCTCCACAAACACGCTGCTAAAATGTCATTACCACAGTTTTGTCACCCACATCATTTGACGTTTCTTTTGACACAATAAGTGTTGCATATATTTCCTTCATTTGCTACGTCTTCCCTGGTCATTTGCTCCGACCATTGCTTCTACTCGACTATTCTGCGCCGTCTCGTGCAGATCTCACTTAGCAGATCGGTGTTACAACGGTGCTTCTCCACTTCACGGTTCTTTCGCGCTCGTTCTCGCAATTATACGGAACATACATCAGTACTACGGAATGCTTGCGCGTCATTCAGATAAATCCCAGAGAAAATACCGTGTGGATTTTATTTCATTTATTTTGTGCAGCCATCACCACTGGCATTTTGGTCCATCTAGAAGTGCTACATTTACTTTCTTGAATGCATCGGCTTTTGCCTTTTCTCTTCACGCCAGTCACTTCCCGGTGTGCTTATGTCGCTTTTATTATTTTTTTGTCACAAACATGTTTTTGCAGCACCGTATACACTATAATGAAAACTAAAACCGTTACTTTAATTTGGCTTTGGTCCGAAGTAAGCTTCTGGCGCGAAATATAGCTGCGCGTGGCCCCTGTTTGAATCCCACCGATGGCAACGGTTGTTGTAGTCGCACCGATGGTACGACTTGTTGGGAACTCGGCGCTGACGCCCGTTGTTGTACCTGGGTCGCAAGCCCCAAGGGTAGCGTTGGCCTGGCGGCCTGGGGTACAACTGGAAGCATCCGAAGGTCCCGGCAAAGCATGAGTCGACTGGTAACAACAAAACAACTTGTTTATTTTAACATCGCAAAGAGTTGGCGGTCAGGTTGACCGAAGTAGAGAGACGGGAGTGCACTTTACTCAACAGAAGAAATCGGAGCCCTCCTTTGGCGTCCGGGGGCAGCTGCTTTTATACTCTCGCAGTTGAGGGCAAGAAGGAACCCCTCAATAGACGAGCACGTGATTGTACAATGAGATAAGGTGACGCATACTGTCGTAGCGCCGCCGGTCGGGCACAAAGACTGGGAGGAGAAGGTAACTCCTACTCTCGTAGCGCCTTCGGTCGGGCACAATGGCTGGGAGGAGAAGGAGACTTCTACTCTCGTAGCGCCTTCGGTCGGGCACAATGGCTGGGAGGAGAAGGAGACTTCTACTCTCGTAGCGCCTTCGGTCGGGCACAATGGCTGGGAGGAGAAGGTGACTTCTACTCTCGTAGCGCTTCCGGTCGGGCACAATGGCACATACACTCACACACGCACATGAAGACACGTGGCATCGGAACATGCCTGGACGCGCTTGGCGGGGAGCGTAGCGGCGACGCCGAACGGGCCAAAATGTCTGCCGCTTTGTTGCAGTCGCGCCGGCTAAACCGCGCGTCGTAGGCGAAACGTAACACCCCTTTCGATGCGGTGCGAGCAGAGCCGTGATTTTAAGACATTCTATACTTATTCATTGCTTTTCGCGCAGTGTGCGTGGTAATAGTGGCGCTTCGGCCGCTTTATCAAGGGTATGTTGTTATCAATGTGATCAGCCGGCCTTGAGAAATGGACAATAAATGTGACGTAGAAATAAGAGGAAGGGATAGCTGCGGAGCCTGTTGGTGCCCCTTCCGTACCATTATCAATGTGACCAGCTGCTTCTTCGGGTTTGCGACATGCCAAGCAGTCGCTTTCAATCAGCTTGTTTGAGGGTACCGCCTTGTGATGCGGATGGGAGCGCAGTGACGTGGTAATTTTTATTTTCCTGTGGTTTGTTTACCAGCTGGAAAAATAAAATTGTACGCCATTAGTACGTCGCTGAAGACACCGTAGTTAGATGTCATTTGGGGGTGCGTGCAAATGCGTCGTTGGCATTTTGATAATCAGGAGAGTATTTCCCGAGTTAGATAATTAGTTATAATTACCTATTACCTAAATAAATCTCAGTAGCGAAAAGGATTACTGGCGGCTACTCCAGTGTGCTCGGAACAATATGCACTAGGTTTTCTTGCAGTAATGAAATTACATTTTTAAAGCATTGGTGCGTGATAGCTGGGGAACCTTGTATAAATCACTCAGTAACGGAAATGAGGCCAAGCCTGATTCACTTGAAATCAGAATCATCAGCCGTCATGCGCAGCAGCGCTCATACTCGGACTCTCATAAAAAAGAGAGAGATGCTGCAGTTTCTCCGCAAAGGCGAAGCACTAATAGTGATAGCCAAGTATAAAACAATTTCGTGAAGGAATGTTACGTACGTGAGATGCGCCAGATTCTTGGTGGTGCGAGAGGACTCAGACTGTGAAACTGAATTGTCTCCGTCTATGAGGTCGTGTATCCATAAGACCGTCACTTCAGTGAACAATTCTTCGAGTTCACGCGAAGCTTCAAGTGCAACTGTTATTAAAGGTTATAATATATATATGAGCTTCGGAAAACTGGTCAGGCTCCAGCCTATATATTTTTTTCTAGTTACAGTGCACTTAAGGGAAACAACAAATGGCACAAAAAGTTAATCATCGCGGCTGCTTTTGCACGTTATAAATGTCATTGCGCAAGTTCTGGCAGAAGGCTCGAAATTTTGGACGAAAATTTTTTTAAAGATATATTTCATCGAAAACAGCTTTCGCAATACAATGTAGAAAATGTCTTCACACTTGCTTAAATAAATATAACATGGCTCAGTAATACTTCGTCACCAAGAATCGTAAATTTTCTTCCATCACAAAATAACAAAAAAAGAAAAGAAACGTGAAAACGAAAGCTGCGCGCAGAGGAAACAGCCCGATATCTTCGTGCGACTTCAGCCCTGCAGTCAGCGTATCGTGAGCACATACGTGGCAGTGCTTTATCGCTTTCTTTATGGCTTTCTTAGTGGCTTCCAAAGACCTCTCACAGAGGAACTTATTTTAAAATACCGCCATCACAAGCCATCGCAGCAGAGGGCGACGAGGGCATTGTTGCGGTTTTTGAGGGCGACATAATTGGACAGGTGGCTGTAGCCTGAACAGATGTTGATAGTGCGGCAAGTATCACTGTGCTGTGCGAACACAGTATTCGGTGCCAGTGACCGATTGTGATTGTGTGTCTACGCTCCTTCCTTTCCTTATCTCTACTTTGTTAGCACTTTACCTCCCCCTCCCCTCTCTCCCCAGTGTAGGGTAGCCAACCGGATCTTTTCCTCTGGTTAACCTCCCTGCCTTTCCTCTCTCTCTCTCTCTCTCCTGAATGCGTGGGGGCGCCGCGCACTGTGACATAGCGCGCGCCTTTTGGTGACCTGGCGTTAAATCTCTGGCTTGACACGACGTCGTTGAGAAGAAACGTTCGCGCGTGGCGTCACGCCTCTTTCCTCCTTTCCTTCCCGACGCATCACTGACGCTCCTCTGGCATGAGGCGCTGAAACTGCATCGCACTACCGCGGGCAGTAATTAGTAGAGAAGTTATCAGCATTAAAGGTCTCGCTTGGCCGACGGCTCGCGATTTAACTTGAGAGACAAAGACGCACTCAGAAGTGGAAGTATACACTGCAAAATACATATACATAAGATATTTAGATTGCTCGTTCTTTTCTTTAAATTTATAGCAGTCTAAGGAATTGTCGCGAGAGATTTGCTTTCTCTGACCTTATGTATTTCATCAATTATAGACATATTTTCCTGATGTATTTTCTCAAGAACAACTGCATACACACGGCAGAATGCCTAACATAAGCAAAACATGGTCCCTATTCTCTGTGCATGTTTATCATGCCCATTCTTTAGTACACGTAACAAAGATATCGTTAAGTAGTAGCATATAGGGCGGACGAATTTTTGAAGATTTCAGGATTTCTTTCGGTCCCCCATTGGTTAATAGTACTCTAATCTTGCCGTTTCGTAACCTGCAGACATTTTACGATTTTTCACGTGATATTATTACTGACTGAAACCTTTCATCGCGCCCGTTTTATTTGTGTTGCCAAAAGAGGCATTTGTATTCTTTTGTTAATGCTTTCGTCTACATGTTCATTCCTAGACACTCGGCTTGAAGGTCAACTGTACGAATACAATATATATTTGGTGCGTTTAGGCGCCGGTCTCGGAATCTCGCAACCAACCATGAAAGAATATTTCTTAAGAGCAAGTTCTCAGAAATAGAAAGAACTAAACATCTACACATTTAACTGTGCCCTGGAAGATTACTTCATAGCTCCGTAATAGCTTAGGCCGCAGCTTCCGCCTTATAAGAACCCCAACTGCAAGTTAGGTAGCGGCTTAACCAAAAGTAGTCCCGCCTGGAACACTATCGACGCCTACCAACTAGCGGACGAACGATCTTGAAAACTGCGATCTTGGAGGACATAATTTTTGCTCGCAGACTGCGGTCGCAGCCGATAGATGTCACAAGCGGTGGTGGATCGCTTTAGTGAAGTTACAGATAGGGTGGCCTACCGGTGCACGAACGATCTTGAAAACTGCGGTCGCAGCCTATAGGTGTCACAAGCGGTGATGGACCGCTATAGTGTAATTACAGATTGGGTGGCCTACCGGTGCCGCCTACTCAAGTTGCCAAGCGTCCCATTAGAACCAGAAGCTGTCGTCGCTTTGTTGCGGTGGGCCTAGTTTGTAGCTTGTTTTGTTTGGATTTGTGCCCAAATCGAATTTAGTCCCAAGTAATTATTCTGCTTGTCTCACGGGCTTCAGTACTGTTTATCTTATGTTTTAGAAACATAAGGTTAGCAAATTGACATTCCACCGAACCTGACGCGCAAGTACTGGGTTGGGCCTCTTCAGTGAGTCACACTGTGGGCAAATGCGGAATAACTGGTGCGACTGTTGAGCGCCGGGCGCCTTGCAGATTATAAGGTATCATATTATAAGGTATCATATAATATCATATCATATTATATATATTATATATATATATAATATATATATCATATATATATATATTATCATATAAGGTATCATATTATTATAAGGTATCATATCATATTAGTTTCACTGAATAATGGATATAGAAATCACACGGAATATCCATGCTGAGAGAGATCAAAGGAAGATACATACGAGCTCACAGCGAAAGCGTGCATGTCACAGGATTGCAAAAGTAACGTTCGCAAAAAAAAAAAAAGAAGGAAAGGCTACTAGAGCCGTTCCGTCAAATGCCAACTGTCCATAAACAATAGTACAGCGTTGCGCACGTTTAAACTCAACTGTCTTTGTCCGCCAGTCCACAGGAGTATACATCAGAACTACAGGAGTCATGCACATCAGGAGAGCTTAAAACTTGAAACTAAACACAAAGAAGGGAATTCTTTGTGTTTAGTATGCCAGGCACATCAACAGAATGCGATCACGTGTCTCATTCACATCATAACTCGGACAATAAGGGGACACCACTCTAGATCTGCTCATGCGCTGCAAGTAGACGCACACACCGTGGTTGCTTAGTGGCTGTGGTGTTGGGCCGCTAAGCACGAGGTCGCGGTATCAAATTCCGGCCATGTCGGCCACATTTCAGTGGGGGCGGAATGCGCAAATACCCGTGTACTTAGATTTAGGTGCACGTTGAAGAACCCCAGGTGTAGAAATTATTCCGGAATCTCCCACTTCAGCATGCCTCATAATAATATCGTGGTTTTGGCACGTAAAACCCTAAAATTTAAAAACAAGACAAAGTTTCACTTCATTGAACAAAAATTAAGTTTCAGCTCAATGTTGTATACCTGTGGCAAGGAAAGACAACGCTCTTATACTTTATCATTCAGAACAGCTACCTGTTTTCCAGTGACCGCTATGAAAGTGGGCGTTCACGTCGCTATCAAAGCGCCCAGAAAGGCGCGCTCGCAAAGTTCCCACTTTTCTCTTTTCTATACGCCTCCTCACACGCAGTGGCGTAGCAAAGGGGGGGGGGGGGGGGGGGGCGTGGGCCCCGGGGGCAAGGGGCCAGTAAGGGGGGGGGGGGTGTCATATACGTCTGAAGACACACGGAAATTGTTATTATTCTCGCGTTTCTCGACTACAACCGGGGGGGAGGGGAGGTGACAGAAGACCGATGGGCCCCGGGTGCCAGATAACCTAGCTACGCCACTGCTCGCACGTTGTGTTGTTTCGCTCTTCACCGTTTGTAGGTAACGCGACGTTTGCGAAGTGTGTTTCATCGTTTTCCTACGTGTTAAGTCGAAAGCGGTCAATTACGACCCCCCAGATAACTTAAGCGTACAGACTGGTGGGCTGGTGGCATGACATTATTTACACAGCAACGTAGAAGCACATGGACGATGCAAGAAAAAATACGGGGCACAGTGTTTTGTTCCATCTTTTCTTGCGTTGTTCGTGTGTATTTGTGCTACTGTGTAAATAACCAGATAATTGTTTATTCATTTTATTTATTACATACTGCTAGGCCTATATACAAGGCTGTAGCAGGGTCGGGACACAAATACAACTGTGAAAGTGGTATCAAACATGGTTAACAGTTTAGCGACCTTCGTGCGGCTGCAATGGCCGACGGGCTTGGCGTCCGACGATGCGACCAGCATTCAACCTTCAAAGCTTTCTTCAGCCTGTAAAGAAACGATGTTCTATTGATGGGTGCGATTTTGACACCCCGACGACTGGTGCGTCGCTGCATCGCCTTGAGCACTACAAGGTCGAAGCGGCCAACGAGTCGAATTGCGGGGCACTTAAATATACAGCTCTGATGGTAGGCACCGAAAATAAATTTCGCGTTTTTGACGACAAAAAAGGACGTCGCACCGGGTTTTTAGCGAGTATTGCATCCCTTTGTTATATATGTTCCACTGGAAGTGTTCCCTTATCAAACTGACTGTCCTAAGCCACATGAACGACCGATGAACCGCCGTGTTTCGAATGCGTGGGATTCAATGGAAGCTTCGGTACCAGGTATATTAACTTTATCGCAGGCTTGACGTATTTGATTTCGCTGTTCGCCGCCTCATTCACTGGAAACGACGGACTGTACCAGCTCACTTAGTTACATTCCTGGCGCGTTTGTTCCCGATGTGCCATACAGAGGCATCATAGTGAAGCACCACTTCAATCTTTACTATTTCACCGGATAAACGAAGCTACTCGCTCGACAGCACAGCTACGGGCATAGCTGGTTTTTTTCGGCTTTGTTCAGTGGTACCCGTAATTGTTGCGCGCTACTATGCACGTTGCAAGAAAGTTATGGCAATGCCGCTGACAAGTTAAAGCGCTGTGTTTTGCACGAATAGAAATAAATATTTAGCGGTAAAAATGATTGCTGAAATTGAAACAATTACATATGCAACAGACACACACATCATTGCATACCAGGTGAATTTTTCTTTTTGTAAATGGGAACGATTCGCCTCCGTTCTCGTTACTTAGTGCCCGACATTGACTGTTTTGTTTATATGGCGCGCTATAACGTAAAGCTATTCCAAACTTTTCTATTCGAATTCTGCAATCAGCACTCCGAAATTGGTCAAAATCTTTTTGGGACCACTCCCAGTTTGCCTGTCTGTCACGCGACGTCACGAAAACCGCGATAGCTCTCGTCTGTTATGACGTGCACACACTGATTATGCATGATTCTACCGAACAATAGAAAAATAGTTATTTCTGATTCGACGCCTTTTCGCCATTAGACATCGGCTATTGGTCAAGAGTTTTTGGGCTGCACCCACTTCACCTGCCTGCCACGCGACGTCACAAAACCGCGATAACTGGCGGCGTCAAAGTGACGTGTACGCGTTAAAGATGCATCAATATACCGAACAAAACTGAATTTTCTTCTGAATAGCCGCAGGCTGCCCCGTTCCTAAAAGAATAAAAGATGGCTGCCGCTGATCGCTCAAGCACTGGCTGCTCGCACCTGCCAGAGAGCATAGGTTTATTTGCGTATAATAAAGCTTCTTGCGCGGCCGGGTAACGTTTTCGAGCACTTTCGGCACGTTTACGACCTCGTTCTGACAACTCTTCTTTGCGGAGGATCCGTTTTAGCGTCATTCTTAAGCTTCCGTTGCATGCCGCCGCGATTTTCGGCCAACCCTCTTCATCCGGTTATCGACTTTCAGTGCACTGGCTCAGCCCCATCGAATATCTCTCCACTTGAGCGTACTCCTCGCCTCGTGTGAGCCAATTAGAGAAGACAAGGTGCTCAGTGTAGGCAACTTTATTCGTTTTTCAAGCAAACCAAAGTGACCTCCTATGAACGAGGAGAGCGTTTGATTGGTCTATTGAGACAACCCTGCGGGTAACCGCCCGATGCTTGCGTTGGCGGCTACGCAAATTTGACGTCAGGAGATTGGAATAAAAACATATTGGAATAGTTTTGCGTTATAGGGCCCATGGTCTCCGAATAAATTTTTGCTGTATTACTTCTTTCCCATGCGAGCTGCGTGAAAACTTGTGCTCTAGGGGAAAGTTCTGCTCTCTGCATAAATAGAGTTTCTGTATGATTGCTTGGGCATTTCTCTTAACGGGGACACATTGCTCCTAGTCAGGAAAGAAGCTTCACACAAGTTGCTTTTGCTTTCTTTTTTCACATAAAGGAGATTGTACTGGAGTTTAAACGAATATAAAGAGCGATGCATGAATTTAGATTTTTCCAAGAACACATCTGGAAAGGTTGTGCATTCCAAAGCCACGTGAGTGCCGCACGGATGGCACAGAACCGCGCCAATGTAGGCGACACAACAGTCACTATGCGACCGCTCCAACATACATCCTTGTCTGGGACGAAGAGCGCTGTAGATGCCATGCCAGCGCTGTGCTCGAGCGAGCCATCGCTATAGATGGCCGTGTATTTAGAGTACCGATGGCCCATTGTGTGTTCGAGTAAAGATGATATATGTGCATGCGGGTGGCGGGCTCTCTATATATACGGGTGGCGAACTCTCTATATCTACCCTATCCTAAACTAGACTTTACCGCGGTCTATAATTTTCTTGCCTTTAAAGATTGCGTCGCTGCCAACAAAATAAGATATGTTAGGTGAATGCAGTGTTAGCCTCGCGTGCTCTGTGGCTCACCTCTGCATCACGAGATATAGCTACCGGCGTTGTTGCGGCTGCATACATCTCCGATATTCCCGCGTTCCCCAAACCCTAATACGTTTACAGACAATTAAAAACTCTCAATTTAGTGTGCATTACCAATGTGGCGCGAGTTCGCTCCCCAGTTGTGCCAGTGCGAAAACTTCTGCTTGTTTGTTTCACGCTATAGGTGGCGACGGCGACGGCGACACTGATAATTAAGGAGTGGTCTGCGAAACCGGCACGTCAACCACAACGCCTTGGCGATGACGACTTAACGGAAGAGACGGTAGAGCCATTGTATGGGCACAGCAAATTCATTTTGCATTTTTTAAGTCCAGTCGCAGAAACCTTATATAGTCCTTCTTTCTAAAGGAAATAATGGCACTGACGTCATTTTAATGAATGAAACGAGAAGTGCTACTTACTTCCCTCCATTATTGACGTAAGATTTTTGATGAGTCGTCTTCACATTTTAAGCGCTTCTGCTGTGCCGCACGTGGTAGGTACACGGCAGCTCGTTTTGCAGGTTTTTTACTTCATGACGGAATGTGCTTTACCCGCTTTACTGCGCCTGGGTATAGTTTCCTCAACCTTAGTCTAACATGAGGGAATTCATTGCTCATGACTTATCTGAAATATGTTGTTCGCCACTTGAAAAGTTCTGGGCTTCGGCGGTTTCTTGTTCGACGAGTAGCGCTTGTTAAAATAGTCATTATAAAGATAGGCTGCGCCTGCACAGAGGAATCTCTGTAAACGCAAATCACCTAAGCAGAATTGCCGGTTAGACGAGAAAAGAGCCTCTATATTGGTTGGTATTCTATTTGTATACTGCGAAATATGTAATAAATAAATAAAAAAGACTCTCCATAACAGGAGAAAAGCAAGCTCTCAATTATTCTTTTTTTTGTTTTAATTTGACACGCGAGTACATGCGAAGTCCCTCGGCCGGCGACTCGCGCGACAATTTTGCGTGTATTCGCGGACTTCTTTCATGCTCGGAGAGAGAGAAAAAAAAAGGTTAATGATACGAAATGCAGAGAAGTCGGCCTGATATACACTCGGCCACAGGACTTTAGAGACCACGGGATCTCAGAAAATGTTCAACTACCGAGCAGCCTGTAGCAGCGACCAGTAAAACTGCGCACAGCAATGTTAGAAAGTTCTAGTCGAGGCCCGAAATGCAAATACCAGGCTGCCTTCTGAGGTTGCGGAGATATTCAGCTTTTTCTAAGATCTCACGGTCCATAAGGTTTTGTGGCCGGGTGTACATTACTCTAGACAGCTACTCTGCGTTTTGGGAACGGGAAGAGAGAAAAACATAGGGAGGGAAGAGGTGCATGATAGGTTACGATGACGAAGTGGATGTAAAACATATAGCAAGCAATTTGTCCCTACACAAAGCCTACAGTACAGGCCCGTACTCCTTAAAAAGTTAAGTAAGAATTGCATGACCTTCAATCTCGATTTAACGTCTGGCCAAGGCGTCCTCCGACAGCAGCGGAAAAACACTTCTGTGTAGCACGTATTCAGCTACAGAAAGCTATATTGGGACTGTATGTTGCTCTACCACTTTCCATTCAGACACTTCAACTAATTATAATATTTGTTGATTTATTAAGACGAATTATGTTACTAGGCTGAATGCAAAAAGTTACCAGAGTATCTCCAAGCGATGGTAAAGAACATTACCTTGGTTCTGTACAGTTACGTGGCTTTTGCGTATTTTTAAATTGTTGTGCATCATAGTTGGCACATCCTTATATCCTATGGTAAAGGCATATGGCGTGAATGTTTCTGACGAATTGCGAGTGAAGGAAGCTATACTAATGCTTTCATGGAGGTTATGCTGGATGTTCGATGGTATTTAGACAAAATGGAGCGGGGCTGCGTGGCTTTGTATTGCATCGAGTTTTTTTGGTGGAGTACCACATAGGCGATGCATAATCGTGCTGCACCGAGTGTTTGTAGTGTAGAGTAGGGGCTTCGCGGAAGATGGCAGGGGGAAAATGTTTCGGCGCAGGTAACACAGACCAGGACGTTCATTTGTATTTATTTACAGACAAATTCTTGGTTATGTAGGCACCTAGGTACTTGTTGGGCGTTACTGACTCTAGTGTCGGTTTATAACTTTAAAAATAGTTATATACTAGTAAATTCTGTAAGAAGCAGTGGCGTGATCACTTACGGACACCTTTACGGAACATTTAAGATGTCACGATTGATACATTGTTTGCCCCAATGCCTTGCCGCAACTTAGTTTACCATGCACGATATCAAAAGATGTTCGAATAAAGTCCCGTTTCTTTATTGCCTTTTTAATATTGGCGATTTCACAGAGCTTTAATTTGCGGTAACACGTAGAGAAGTTGCGGCAAGTGGCACACGTGGAGCGTGAGCTGTTATGGCTATTCAAAATTTTCACCAAAACTATCTGCGCAATTGCGCTCTGGTGTCGGCAAGAATCGCACACTGCGCTGTCCTCTGCAAATTAAGAAAAAAATGTTAGATGGGACGCCGCAGTGTCTCAACTAAAAGGGATAAGTCGAGGCTGATGAGGTACATTGGTTGACAAATTATTGCACTTATAAAAAAAAATATGTAGTAGCTTCTGGCTCCCTAGCAGGTAACTTCAGCTCCTGAGGTATCGCCTCAGCTGTGCGATGCGGCAGAATGGACCCTCTTTGCAAACGTTGTCGACGTCATCAAGCTCCACATCGGACAAGGCAACGCCATGTCTTTTGGGCGGGTTATACTGCAACTACTTTTTTACCTGGAAAGAGCACGAAATTCAAACTTATTTCCAAACCCAGGCTTTACAGTGCACAGCAGTTCAAAATTCATCGCGTGTCTTAATGGTAAGTCATAGTATGTGACGTCGTGTCTTTGAAGAAGTTCAGAATTATAACGTTACGTTTTAAATACTTAGGAGAATTTAAAAAAAAAATGTCTGGCACGCGGGCAACAGGACGCTGCTTCTCTCGCAGGTTTCCTAAAGAAAGTCCATTAGCCAAATGAAGAAGACTCGCAGTTCGTTTTCCACAAGAAAATTGGTTTTGTGAATATGACCGCGAAGTTGAATTATGAAAGTGTCATGCAACGAAAAAAGTTTCGACAGCTTTAATTTAACGTTGTCGATTTTTATGTGGACGCGCGCAGAACGGCTATGGACAAGCTATGCATATGTTCTCGATTGCATTCTAGTACACCGTCACAGATGGAAGACGGGTGGCGAATGTCAAATGCTGTGACTTCATGCCGTATACAAAAACTAAACCACTTTCAAGGAAACGTGAATCGCCTGGATGCGTCGGAAAATGAGGCTGATCTGAATGCCGACGACAAAACGTGGTGAATACATTGCAAAGAGGGACGAGACTAAGCCAAAGCCGATTTTACCGGTTATGCATGGATGTCAGTAATTTGGAAATTTCCTATGGTACCTCAATACACACACGCCTTCGAATAAGGCTGAACGCCTGGGCTTGTACTTGTTGTATGCTTAAAGCCTAAGCTGTAGCTCACCTCACACTGGACAAGAGAGCCACACATAACCGATACACGTGGAACATTGCGCATATAGCGTGCTCGATGTTTGTCCCTGGGTTCTGCGTCGCTCTTTTGCCCCGAGTCAGGTGCGCTAAGCCTAAGGTCTTCAATACGCATTAGAAATTTATTGCGATACTCGATACTACTAAAAAGCAAAAAATATTGTGAAGCGTTCTTTTTAGATGCTTGGTAAGTGGTCAACGTATCAGCCGACCGAAAAACACCGATAACTACTATCAGAAGAAGAGACACGATCGTGTCTTGTGTCGTCTGGTTAGCGCTTTAGAACTTCAGTAACATGCACCAACTAGCCGAACAAAATTTCAACTTGAATTATTATCGGAGCGAAAAAAGAGAATAATAAACCTATAAGGCCTCCATCGTACGAACTCCAACTGCTAAATTTCTCCAACAGGTTTATCAGATTTCTACGTTCCAGGTTTCGTCCAGAGACTCCCAATGTTTCTCAAACAAGCAAGAGTTGAATGCTATACGACGCTTGAAAGCGCAAATAATATTTACTCATATCCCTAAAGTATCTATTTTATACAGGCGCGCACTTCTTACTCCGCCCGCGCAGTATGTTTGACGTGCTTTTACACCCTTAAATGTGATTTCACTTCCTCCACTCGATATATCAATACATTTTCGCTTATATTTTCGGCCGATGTACTGCGCCGCAACTATTCATGACGACAGTAGCTCCTTTACTCGCTTGTTGTCCTGTGCGCCAATTTAATTACAGAAGCGGAAGTTGCACCATCAGGGAACAGCAATATGATTGTTATCACTCTTTTTTAAAGACTTTCGCTTACAGCAAGAAGAACCGAAGTCATATAAATGCTGGACGGTTACTAAATTACTTGTATTCGTCATCCCTGATAAAAAACAACCCTTTTTATCGAAGCGGTCGATCCAGAATCAGGGGTCCCTCGTGCAACCACTGCTGAACACTTTAAGGATGCCACGCCCGCTTGCTTGAGCAGATAATAGACTTCAGATAACTATATTTTGGCTAACGTTTCACAGACATGCCTGCTCAGGCATACCTCGGATCAAACGTTATTGAAGTTCCAGTGACAAACGGTCGTGTTTCTTCCGAGCATGAGGGATGCAACAGCGCGGAGATTTCGTCAATAATGTTTGGAAGCTCAATACATAAGCGGCTCGGGACTGAGTCACGCTTTTGTTTCCCTCCACCAAAGATGTGTGGGTGGTGCCATCGCCCTGTCCCTCGTGGAAGAATGGCGAAACAAGTGAGCGCGAACAGCGCCAGATGGCGCTAGCGACAAGCTATCCACACTCGCTCGCGGGCCGTGTCAATGTTATGATTCTTTAATTTTACGTAGTCGCGATAGAAAAAAGGTATGAGCTCTATCTACATTAGAATTATAGGACTCTGTTTTTGCAGTATGATACCTAAAACTTTTAGCAGTCTAATTAACGCAAAGCTCCAAATGGTACCCGAGAGAGCGCGACCTGTCAACAACAATGATGACGGTAGGATGAAAGCGACATCATATCGAAGAAAGTTACTTCATTGCGAGGCTGCTATAATTTACAGATCTGGGGACGGGTTTTCTGATTGTAGACAGAAAATTCCGCTTTTCCATTTAACATCAGATCATTCTTCAATTGCTCTACATAAACGCGTTAGTGCGTATTTTGATGTGCTCAACGAGATTTCCGAGCACTTATGTAACGCATACGACTTCGCCGCAACGCAGATGTTACACGTCTATAAGAAAACAGTTTAACAAATACAGTCTTATACTAAGATGCATGTAACGAAGTAAAGAAAGACCGCGCTGTGTCGCTCTTCTTTATTTCGGTCGCTCAAAAGCACTGTTCGAGCGCCTTCAAAGCAAGCACCAACCAGCTCAATTCAGCGCACTCTTGTAAGAGGTATGTGTTCTTTAGATATAGTAAATATCCGAGTACATTTGTAAAAATATTGATTCTTGCTTAATTGACTTTTTCAATACAGTTAAATCTAAGAGAAGTGCTAAAACACAAAGGCATTACTTTTCATCAGTATCCCCAAATTTTAGTGACTCACCAATGGAACCATTGGGCTCAAATCGTGCTGCTTATCGGTACCAGACATTAAAGTTAGTTTCCAAGATGTATCAAAGCTAATAAGTGGCCGTATATTGTCATCCCCTACCTTCTGCCCGCTGCGATGGCGCCAACAATGCGGCACTAAAGTAATCATGAACCATTCCACTATGGGAAGGTGGGTGACCAGCGAAGCTGTGTAGCACAAGACACAGAGGGGACACAGAACTCTGAACAAAGGCACCAACACATTTACAGTCTTTATGAGTAGTCATCGTGACGAAAGGTACGCAGACACGACACCTTTACTTTTATACATCCGCCTTCATTCATGTTATACATTCGTTATATATATTGGTGTTTTCACTTCACGGTATATTGAGGCAAATAATTCGAGACGGAAATCACCGCACCGACTCGCAGTTGGCCAGTGTCGTCAGCGCCTTTACAGAAGGAGAGGCAGTATGGCAACGGAGGCATGATGAGCGCCATCGGAGCCATCTCTGGAAAAAGACAACGAAGACGCGAGCAGTGGCACGAGCAATTGCTGATGATGATATTTTTTCCTCACGCAGATTTATTTGTTCAAGGACATGAAAAATGCACGGAGCCCTACCCATAAACAGCTTTGCTGAAAAACACGCTTACCTTGTCGACTAATACTCTATGTTTGATATTTAAACATCGGCTACTACTGGGTATCGTCCCCAATGACGACGAATTAGATAAACTTATAGCAGTTTTTAAAAGAAGTACCCGGAAACCGCTGCTGATTGTCGCCCAATTTCTTTTATTAGTGTTCCATTGAAAAATTTGCAACGTAGAGCATCGAACATTATAAACATCTTAAATGTCTCAACGTCTTTTACCCGCTATAACAGCACTTCTGCAAACACGTGTTTTCTGAACCCAACTAGCAGATTTTGCCCTCGGCTTGCTCCAGTAGTTTAATCACTACTAACAAATTGCATCTATTTTTCTTCTGTGTTTCTTTCTTTTCTTGGGAGGCGGGGGAGGACATGACTCTTTTTGGTCCCGAAAGTCTCATTGGCTACAGTAAATTTATTATGTTTTGTTATTAAACTTCGCCTCCAATTTATTACAGCCGTTAACATCGAACACTCTATTTATTGACTCGAAGACAGAGCGCTGCTCAAGGCACAGGCGAATCTCCATTCCAATTTCCGACCCACACGAAGTTATATCCCAACAAATGTTAAAAAAAATAAGACTCTTCGCACAAAATTTCGTTGTTTATAAAGTCATTCATTCACATGACGGAAAAGTAAACATGCAACGCGGCGTGAACATTATTGCTGAAGTGTGTGAGGAAGGGCTCATGCCATCTGAAAATGCAAATCCACGTCTTGCTCATGAAAACATACTTTAAACCAAATGTTTCACATTAGGTGAGGCCAGTTGAACCAATTGATTATTCCGACTACCTAGAGTACTGCTTCATCCGCGGCACTTCAGAGTAAGAAACTTTTATAGCGTTCTCGCCGCTACTATCGTCCTCTCAAATGCGCGAGTGCTTAGCGGCTTTCTAATCATACGCTGGCGTGGCCAAAAGTGGTATGAAGACGACGGCATGATGACAATGAGTTATCGATGATGCAATGATCAAGATAGGAATAACACCGTGACGACGATGGCATAGCGACGATGTGTTGACGGCGAGCGCTGATGACGAAAGTGACCATGACTGTATAACGACAATGGCGTGCCGATGAAGGTATGGAGGGAATCAAATAGCAAAGCTGTAATGACCATGATGCAACGACCACAACTGCATTACGAATGCCTTATGACAACGAATGCATGATGACGGGAAGATAAGGTGCTAGTTTATGCAACCCTAATGGAGCACAACACAGTGCTTCCGGGATGCGGGGGTGTTTGGATAGAGTAGAAAGATTATGTTGTTGGACCTATGAAGAAGTTGAAGAAAGCGGGCCACTGTTAGGTGAAAGTGTATTGGATGCGTGTATTTGAAGCCCATGGTAGATACGAGGAGTCCGATGAAGTTCTGGGGCGCGGTGTTCTTGCCGCCACCAGCTAGCTAGGTTTGCGGGGTCAAGGACCTCCACAAATCGGTGTAGGGCTAGTAGGGGTCACCCGACAAAGTGGAGGCATGCTTCGAGTAGTGCAACGAACCCAAGGTGATATCGCTGCTTCAAGGCTGAGCGTTGTGGGGCGAGGGCAGGGCACGAGAGAAGGAGGTAGCCAATAGTTTCGGTTCTACCACCAAGGTTGCAGGCTGGCGACGTCTTAGCTGTAGAGGCTGGCGGCAGTGCTTACACAGCCATCAGAGAGTCTGAACATGAGAATTCCGTCACAGTTGACGAGAATTTTCTTGGGTAGAGGTTTCGGCGCTTTTTCAGCTTCAACTGTGGGGTCAGGGTGTTGGGCCATGACGTGCCGTGGGATGTAATGTCGGGCGGAGGCAAAGGTCGTTAAGGCCGTCCTGACAGGTACGTCTTCGCTGCGGGCTTCTTTTAACCATGAAGTCATCAGCTTCTGCGTTGCCAGGGGTCCCGACATCGCTGGGCATCCATTGTAGGGAGATTCATAACTAGGCTTCCTGCATTTCATGCAGCTTGGTGACCAGCAGTGCTACAAGCGTGGCTTTATAAATTTTACAGCAGGGCAGGAGCGTGTGAGGATGGCCACTGGTTGCTTAGTTGAGTTTTAAGCCAGTAGGTCAACAGTCGGGTAGAGGCCGGCGATCTCTACAGTAGTGAAAGTGGTGAACAAGGTGGCAGTGTTATTGTGGGTGTAGGGCAGAGGTGAGCTAGATAACACGTTAATGTGAGAAAAGCAGATAGGTTGGCCGGCAGTGCCTTGTTTCTATTCTTTTTGAAGCCGGGACCTACAATGCGGGTGTGGCGGTTCCCTTATCAGGCTGAACGGAGCGGTCTGTTGACAAGCGAACGGGGCCTGCCAAGTGTTCATTTACCTGTCTAGGGATTCTGCTGGAGGGCACAGGGCGCGCAGTGCCGTTTTGAAACACTCCGGTGTGCCGTCTTGATCACAGGAACGTACTATATATTAGGATAGTATATTCTGTATGCATGCGGCTCCCCAACCTTGTAAATGCCTTTTGCGTATGGCGCAGCAAGAGAGAGAGAGAAAGGTAAACGTGGTGGTAAGGTAAGGAGGTTGACAGGAAGAGATTTTGGTTTGCTACATTACACTGGGTAAAGTGCAAGGGAAAACAAAAGACGGAAAGAATAGCGGAGAAATAGAGTGATGGCACGAAAAAGAAATACAGGAGGTGGCGAACGTCTGTGGGGACTAGTGTTTCTGTAATGGGCCACTCGAATACAAGAACGTCAAGTGCGTCTTGAACGACTTGTGGTTTAGAGACAGTAGAGGCCGGCGTTCAAGAACTCTCTGCTCCGAAAGCGGTCAGTCGTCAAGCCTGGCCAGCGCGGTCGCGAATGACTGCCTCTGTGCGCTGTATCGGGGCCAACGGCAAAGAACGTGTTCAATGGTTTCTTCGCTGCGGCAGCGGCCAAACCTAGCATTACCTTCCCTCTTGATGTGGAAAGCAAAGAATTTTGTAAAAGCGACGCCAAGCCACAGTCGGCAAAGTACTGGTGTCTCGGGTCGGGATAGTTCAGGTGGTGGATTAAATCGAAGACAGGGGCCCAGTCGATGCAGACGTGTGCGCTGGAAGATAGGTTTGTTCTAAAACGAGTGTGTCCCATCGTTTGCAGGCCCTTGAAGTTTTGCTGCTCCATCTGTTCTTGACATCGTGATTGGTTCTTGCACACCGTCTTCCTGAGCAGATTGAGCAGCTTCAACGGCATCTTGAAACTACAGTGGCTAGGAAGCCACTGAAATGTGATGCTGCGGCCTTGTCGGAAGAGGCGATGAAGGAGCTTCCGCATTTATAGAACTAGCCGTTCGTAGGGTCCACCGTGTAAGAGGGAAATCAAGCAATGTCGAGCGCCCTTGGAATCACTGACAACACTCCATTTCTGATGTGGTTCCTCACGAATTATGCAGCTAGCTCCGCAGCTATGGAGGTCACCTGGTTAGATGTCTTGAACTGTGCGGTGATGACTTTCGCAGGAAAAATCACTCATCGGGCAGGTTCGTCCCCGAAAATGGCGCAGGATTTATAGAGCAGTTATAAATGCCACGAAGAATGAATGCGTGAAACAGGATGCTTTTGCTTGTTCTTTATTACAAAAGTACACAACTTGAGGAACTTCGTGTTATCAGGATGCTCCAAGGAGTGCACACTTGCAATAATGTCTGAGCGGCAGGCACTGTTTACATTCTATCCGTCTGGAGTAGCCGGCAAATTGACGACGTGTGTTGAAAGACGCATTCAGATATCGGAGTTCAAACTATTGTCTCCGGTATTTTAACCAGCAAGAGGCATCTTCCATTGCATAACAAAACCTCTCTCCATCAAAAAACTTTATACGTGCACAATCGATTTGAGCGGGATTGCTGATGACATTTTTTTTCGCGCATACGGACAGCCGATGTGCAATAAAGTAGTTGTGTAATCCTTTGCCCCATGCTCTGATGGGGTGCCTCTCTCTTTGAGCGCTGTGTCGTGGCAGCGCATTTACTGCGTTTAAGCGTTTTAATGCGTTTACTCACAGACGGCAAAGAAAGGCTTCACTCCAGTTAGGCGAGCCACATACTACGCGCGCAGTTGCAAGTGAAGCAGACGACGGAGCACCTTCCCTCACCATTCCCATAAAGCTTTACCTGTGGCCACTTCAGGGCTCGCGCCACTGTCGTCACAATGAAGGGAAACTATGGAGGCAAATGGCGCACATGTGCGAGAGCTCCTGAAAAGACTCGCGTGTCGTCATACACGCTAGTAAATAACATAAATTATTCGCAATAGTCAAGATAAAAGACCACTGAATGTAAAAGTTTACTTATTTTGCGGCTTTTCCCTTCCGCGTCTGGACAAACGCGAAACCGTCACGCATGAAGCTGCGTCGATTCAGCGTCCGCTCCGAGCAACCAAAAGCCCTGTCAAGCGCTGGCAGTCAAGTTGGCGCCGTAACAAATGGGCGGCAGCTGCGCGCCCGTAGCGTTATCGTATAGGTGACTGTTTGTCATCACCCCGTTTTGAGGGGAGGCCAATCGGTCATCATCATCGCCGTGTACTGAGAACCGAACAATGGAAAGTTTTGTCAGCCAATACTCGGCGTGAAAATGTACGCGCACGCTATAGGCGCCTATACACAAACAACCTTTTGACAAATGGCACGCTATAGGCGCCTATACACAAACAACCTTTTGACAAATGGTACTGCTTGTGAAACGCCATCGCGCGCTGCACTCTGTGGGGAATCCCTTTCACAGCCAGACAAGTTGTACTAGGTAACCCCGAATTTTCAACCCAAATATTTTGTGACTACAGGTCAGGATCGGACACCGTTTATTGCACTAAGAAAGACTTCGCTCTGCGCGGATGGCGTTTTATTGCAATTGTAATAAATAAATACCTTGTTATCTCCCGCGAGTTTGGCAGCTTTGTATAACGCCTTCATTTATGCCTCAACTTTCGCGTTGCATCGCTTTAACGAAATCATTTAAAGTGCAACTGCAAGAAATTTTCACTTTAGCTAAATTTGTTATTTATGATAAGTAGATACCATTGGCCCAATCTTGGCAAAGCCGCAGAGCTGGTTATACCGTATTTTGCTAACTATACGCGGCTTAATTTCTTGAGATATGTGGTGCGCTTAAAGATAACGTGGTGAGACTGCGCTTGTGAACTTTTCCCACGCTAATCCTCAGCAAGGTCATGGCCCACAATGATAAAAAGATCTTAGATTAGCATTATTCGTAAGAGAAAACATCACCCAGTCCTCATGCTGGTCATAGTGTTGGCCAAGGCGGTAGGTCGATTAATGGCAACCCACCGCGGTGGCTTTGCGGCTGTATAGTATTGCACTTGTTATAAGCACGAGGTCGCGGGTTCAAAGCCTGGCCGCGGTGGCCGCATTTAGATGGGGGCGAAATGCAAAAACGCCCGTACCCCGTGCATTGGGGGGCACGTTAAAGATCACCTGGTGGTCAAAATTAATACGGAGTCCCCCAGTATGGCGTGCCTTATAATCGATGTTTTGGCACCTGAAACCCGAGAATTGAATTGAATTCAATTGATGGCAACATGCACTTACTAACAAAACTCTTTGTGAAATTTGGCCGGAGCTCCGCAATGATCGTTGCGGTGCACGACCAACCTTTCCAGATGCAACAGCTATTGTTAGGGTGTATTAGGTGGTCGCTGTAAAATAATAAACACCTCGGCGATATTGAAGCGTATGCTTCTCACCATACCTGAGTTATTTGCTATCGCAGTCCTCGATCTGAGCGCAGGCGCAAAACCACGCTGCCAAAAGTGCTACGAATTGGCACGCGCCTTCATATATACGCGCAAGCTAGGTACAGCTGCGATGGCATCTTCACGTCATTTTTCAAGGTCATTGTAGCTGACCGTGCGCAAGACGATTATGGACCCGTAGTCACGAAGAAGTACTAACGCTCAATGCTATTCGTAGGACCTGGTGTCAGTCAAAAGTAATGGTAGACATGAATATTGGTGGACAAAAAGACTTTGCGATTACGGCTCTTATTGGGCCATGAAAACATCGAGGAACCGTTCATGGAATCCAACATGGTTGACTTGTTTCTGGCAGCGCCAGTGAGAGTGATTTTCACGGCTTTTAGAAAGGTTTACTTGGTTGAAAGTAACATTTCTCCTTACGTACCAGTTAGTCTGGCTGGATACAAACTAAAACACATATTGTATGTCGAAGTTCCTCCCTGTGAACTAGACGGCGGATGTGGACTGTCTAAGAAAAAGATCTTATTTTTAGCCAAACTTGGTGTAAACACTACTCCGGAAAAACAACAACTAATTTTTATATAGCAGCGCAGCAACTACGCAGATGATTCGAGTACTTGGTGGTTGCCGCTATGACCTCGGTCCTATACTCGCCGCCACCGAGATTTTTTCAGGGCGCCGGGCTCTGGCTTGGACGCGCTGGTCTTCACAGTGTCGGCGTCAACGGCAGTAACAGCGACAGGGTGAAGATAGCGGAAGAATTGCTATGAAATAACTATGAAGTCGTTCTTGGAACGCTGGTCAATATCTACGCGGTTGCGACATAACGCCGCAACGCCGCGCAAACAAACTATTTCTGCAGTGTATAAGGAAGAGCGCCCTAGCAACTTCGAAACGTCTCTCGCACGCCGGAAATTCTTAAAGCTGTATTACTCCGCCTACTGAGACAAGCGTCTAGGTGAAAAAAAAGAAAAAAAGAACATCCGGGGCCTTGTGGTTTGAGTATCGGGCTCCTGCCCTAGAGGTTATTTATTACAAAGCGGCTGTCGGACGATTTCACTTATGTTTATTTAAAGATAAGGAATTTGGCAGGATTCAGGTGCTTGTGGACAACTTACCTATAAACGTAATATTTTGGATAATGCTCCACCCACATGGGTGCTGAGATATATTTTGAATCAGACGTTATAGATGTATAAATTACAAGCCATTGTGTTTCATCCGAGCATGGGAAGTGCATCAGCCAGATAATCTGGCCGCTAAAGCTTAGGAGGTCAATACCTAAGCGCCTCAGGACTTAGGCGCTCTTATCCGCTCCCAGTGGTGTTTCGCTGCTGGCATCAATTTGGGCCTCGTCGAATGATGGCGAATTAGGTGCGCAGAAACAGCGCCAGATGTCACTGGCGACATGTTAAGCTGCCTTACTCGCGGGCCGTTGCGAAATTGTGGTCTCTTGATATTTCATACTCACCCCAGTGAGAATAATAAGAACCATATTTGTGTAAGTATTATGCTACTTCGTTTTCGCAGGGTGATATGCAAAAATCGAAGTGGATATATCACTGCAAAGCCCCATTCGCCATCTAAAAGATTATGGCGGATCGACAATAACGCGTCAGAACGACAGAAGTAGCTGCGTTTCGAGGCCATATTAACTTACACATATGGAATTGTAATTGCAGATAGAAAATACCGCGCTTCCGCACAACATTACCTCACATTAAAGAAAGTGCTGATTTTTAATCGAGTTAGGTTAAAGGCTGAAGCAGCTTGTAGTGTTTCTAAGAACACATATGGTTTTGCAGGAAGTTAGGTCTTACATCGCTATAACAAGACCATTGAATATATTGCAGCGTTTAACTAAGAGGCTTCTCTTTCTACTTTTTCTGGGAAAGTAGAAAGAAAAGTTGAAAGCTACCACCTATCATGAAACGGGTCAGCCAAGGAGGCACAATATCTTCAATGCTATTTAATGCATGGTTAGATGAAGTATTCAAGCTATTAGACTTCGAAGGCTTAGGAGTGAGGATTAACGGCCAATATCTCAGCAACCTGCTGCTTGCAGATGACATTGCCCTACTCACCAGCACTGTCGACGAATTACAACAAATGATTAAGGACTTTAACCAAGAAAGTGTAAAAGTAGGGTAGAAGCTTAATATGGGGGGAGAAGACGAAAGTAATGTTCAATATCCTCGCAAGAGAACAAGAATTCAGGACCTCGAGTAATGAGAGCAGCATTCCGGGCAAGTTGGTAATCCATTGCTTAAATGATATTGCGCGACATAAAAACGACACGGACGTGAAAGAAGACGACACACCAAGCGCAAGTAAGCTTCTCGAGTCTGTACAGGAATACGCTTATCTAGGGCAGTTACTCAGAATGGACGTTGATCATGAGAAGGAAATTTACAGAAGAATAAAAAGTGGTTGCAGTGCATACAGCAGGAATTACGAAATCCTGACTGGGAACTTACTGCTATTATTGCAAAGAAATGTGTACAATCACTGGATTCTACCCGTCATGGGACAGAAACTTAATTTTGGAAATTAACAAAGAAGCTCGAGAACGAGTTAAAGACTGCGCAAAGAACGCTGGAACAAGAAATGCTAGGGGTAACGTTAAGAGACAGGAAGAGAGCGGCGTGGATCTGAGGGCAAACAGGGATAACCGATATTCAAGTTGACATTAAGAGAAAAAAATAGAGCTGGGCAGGCCATGTAATGCGTAGCGTAGATAGCCGGTGGACAATTACAATTATGAAATGGGTGCCAATGGAAGGAAAGCGCAGTCGACGACGGCAGCAGGCTAGGCGGGGTGATGACATTAGAAAATTCGCGGGCGCAAGTTGGAAACAACTAGCGCAGGGCCGGGGAAACTGGAGCTCGTAGGGAGAGGCTTCCGTCCTACAGTGGACATAAAGATAGGATGATGGCGATGATGACTAAGAGGTTTGCGGACTTTAGAGATACGATAGAACGAAAGTACTGACCATCATTGTAGAAGTATTGCGTCATGTTTTATTACTTGATTCGATGTATTAACTCTGAAAAAAAAAATGTGCTCCCGCACTCGTTAATTGCTTTCGTTGGCATCTGTAAGTCTGAGTGACCGTGCAGTCGGACCACTAAGTTTGTGCGCATCATCATACTAGACAAACAAATCAACTCCTAAAAGGGTACATCGCGCACTTGAAGAGGGCTATCTATCTATCTATCTATCTATCTATCTATCTATCTATCTATCTATCTATCTATCTATCTATCTATCTATCTATCTATCTATCTATCTATCTATCTATCTATCTATCTATCTATCTATCTATCTATCTGTCTGTCTGTCTGTCTGTCTGTCTGTCTGTCTGTCTGTCTGTCTGTCTGTCTGTCTGTCTGTCTGTCTGTCTGTCTGTCTGTCTGTCTGTCTATCTATCTATCTATCTATCTATCTATCTATCTATCTATCTATCTATCTATCTATCTATCTATCTATCTATCTATCTATCTATCTATCTATCTATCTATCTATCTATCTATCTATCTATCTATCTATCTATCTATCTATCTGTCTGTCTGTCTGTCTGTCTGTCTGTCTGTCTGTCTGTCTGTCTGTCTGTCTGTCTGTCTGTCTGTCTGTCTGTCTGTCTGTCTGTCTGTCTGTCTGTCCGTCTATCTATCTATCTATCTATCTATCTATCTATCTATCTATCTATCTATCTATCTATCTATCTATCTATCTATCTATCTATCTATCTATCTATCTATCTATCTATCTATCTATCTATCTATCTATCTATCTATCTATCTATCTATCTATGTTTAGATCTAACCGTTTTGCAACCTGCCTGGATCACGGGGTATTCTGTGGTCCAATGGGTAGCGCATCGGGCTCCTGTGCTGAGGCAGCAAGCTTCCCAACTAACCAGCTAAACAACTTAGATCACTGAGTATGTGGAACTGTGTGCCTACGCACCGCTCTTCACCAAACCTCTTTGACGCCGACATGGGCAACTGGAGATGGGGTACTGAGCATGTAGCACTGCGCATGCAGGGCTATTCAAGTAATGTTTGACGCTGACCTGGAACTCTGAGTATCTGCCACTCGATCTTTGCGGCCTCTTCAATTATCCCATTAATGGGTTAGCCTTTTTAGGACACCTTACGCACTTTACTGGGGCTACGTATCTATCTATTAATGCGACTAAAATTATTTGCTTACTTTTGACGTTTTGAGCCTATCATTATCTATCTAGCCTCCTACGCTGAACCAGCGGCGCAAGCTGTCTACCAGCAGGGAAGAAGTTTGCGCGTGTTGGTGAGATACATTCAGACTGGGATACATAGCGCAAAAAATGACACAGGGACACGCAGAACACAGGACGAGCGCTAACTTTCAACAATTGATTTATTGCAGCTGGTGAGTACATATATACTCACTGGGACGCCACAGCAATAGAACACACTGACACAAGGGCTGTCCCATGAGGAAACGAAAGCCTAATTGCGCTACCGCGCACAAAGATCCTTTTGTTACATGCACTCGCAATGTTGTGTATAAGATCCCACTCTCGTGTGGGAAGTCCTACGTGGGCCAGACGGACAGATGTTTAAACGTGCGTCTGGCGGAGCATAGTAACAAAGTGGAGAGCATCGCAATAGATGGGCATCTGGCTGCCCATTATAGAATATGTGACGCGAAGGCACCATGCTTCCCGCTATTAAAACAAAATGTTGTTGTTTATCGCCACAGGAATAATATTACGAGGAAAATTGTGGAAGCAGCCGAGATAACCAGAGCAGGTGACGAGTGCGTTAGCATGCCGTCTATATTTTTATCAAGGAAAGAGCTTGAAGTTTTGGGCATAATAGTCACATGACTGTCTTTTCCTCCTTCCCTTCAGTGTATTCTATTGCAGTGGCGTCGCATTGAGTATATATGTACTCACCAGCTGCAATAAATCAATTGCTGAAAGCTAGCGCTCGTCCTGTGTTCTGCTTGTCCCTGTGTCATTTTTTTGCGCTATGTATCCCCAGTCTGACTGTCTACCAGGCTGGGTCACTCAGTATGTGCTCGTGGCCGTCATGCCGTCGCGGTCGTTTCGTTTTCGTAATTAAACCTTCGTCATCTGATTCTCGTCATACAGCCGTCATTACGCCTTCTACACCGATACACTGACTACAGAGTGACGTCGTATACGTGCTTAAAGGGCTCGACAATGTTACGCTGCCAAGGAAAAATGTTTATTATAGGCAAATAAATCGATTTTCTCCGGTAGCTCTGTTTACCTAGCGCCGAAGCGATCGGTGGGCAGAATCTTCTATTCCTGTCGCCGGCTTCAAAAAAAAAAAAATTACCATTCAGTTGTGTTGTCCATATTAATGCATCTTTAATGCGTGCACGTCAATTTGGCGTGTAATTTTTCGCCGTTTTGTGTAGTCGAATGGCAGACAGGCGAAGTAGGCGAAGCCCCAAAACTTCTGACCAATAGCCGAGGGCTATAGCAAGGAAGATGTCAAATCGGAAATAATTATGTTTATTTTGTTCGGTCAGTAGTCCTGTATAATCAGTGTGAACACAACATAAGAAAGTTCTCGTCCTTTTCGTGACGTCACGTGAGAGGCAGGCGAAGTGGATGTGGCATAAAATATATTTGAGCAATCGTGGAGGGCTTGTTTCCGAAAATAGCTTTATGAATAGTTTTACGTTACAGCGCCCCTACATTCGCTTCAAGTGGACTGCACGGGCGTCCAGCGTCTTCGCCGTGTTGGCGAGCGGGTTCTGCGCGCTGCCGCCTGCATTCGCCGATACGCAGTTATTGTCATACCGTCGGCGTTATGTCGGTGCAAGTGCAAGTTCTTCACTTGGCCAAAACAAATACAAGGTTTGCCCGAAGGGTGAGGCGAAAGGAGGGCATAAACCTCCCAAGAGATTTACCTCGCTAGAGCAACAGACGTAGCAGTTTAGAAGTATTAATACTTATAAAACCAAACACAACTAATAAGATAGAAAGCACAACAATTTAGTAGCATATTTTTTAAGCACACTGTACACTATCACACGTTTGAAAAATAGCAAGTACATAAATAAATGAAGCACTGAAAAGAAAAATAAGAACATTCTGTTACTAACATAAGTTATACATTTGGAATATAACCTTTATAACACCACTATTGACGTCGAACAATTTCAAACTCCTTACCATTTGTTAAACATGTAGGGATCAAAAAATAGGATCTTTGGCATTGCATATTTAAGTTTGTGAGTTCTAATATTCGTAGCATCGTCAAAAATGTTAGGGTACGTATTGCATTAACACAGTTTTATATTCGTTTGTTTACGTGCCATACTTTGTCCTTAGTTTCTTCATTACTATTGAAGTGCGACGTAGGCTGTATCCTTTGTGTCGACTCAAGCAGCGATTCGAAAATTGTTCAGTGTTGCTGGAGACGAATTCTAATAGCCATATGCAGATGTTTGTTTTGTAAGAGTCTCTAACATTGGCAATGTTGAAGCGCATCATTATTATAGAAAATGCTGTGCATTGTTCTGAGGCATTAAGCAACAGAAAAGGTCGCCTTGCCACATGCACTTCCAATTTTTCTATATCTGCTTTATTACTCTTTCCCCATAGTAAGAGGCAGTAGCTAAGATGTTAGTGCACAAACGAAAAGTACAGTTGTCTGAGAGGCCTGACAGGCACAAAGCACTGGATAAGTTGCAGCAAGCCATAAGATCGCGCAACCTTAGTGCGTGCCAATTTACCTGCTCTGTCCAGCTCAGGTTTTTATGAAATGCAACACCCAGAAACGAATGGCTTCAAACATGTACAAGTTGCGATCCACAATAAAAACGTTTTGCATCATAACCTTGTTCTTTGAATAAGCAACTGTAAACTTAGTTATTTTCTGTGCTTATGTCAAGTTTCTTTAGATATAACCACTACATAAATTCTCGTAAGCAATGAGTTGAGGTAACTTCTACTTCGTGAAGGTCTACTCGGCAAAAAAAGACATTAGTGTCATCAGCCTACAGTGATTTCATGTGTCAGAGGAACGTTTGTTATGTCATTTATGCAGATCACAAATAATAACCGCCCTAAGATAGAACCTCGTGCTACCCTATATTTAATTATGCTTTTTTCAGAACTGTCCACTTGTAAAAAAGTATACTGTAATAAAGATTCAAAGTAGCTATGCATAGGTTCTAATGCTATGCATGGAACGCCATAAAGTTGGAGTTTCTCTAGGACATAACATGTTATGTTTTGTGCTATCGAAGGCTTTGTGAAAGGCTAGGAATTTACCAATGGCCAAGGACATACCTGGCAGGCGTGACTGCACAATCACATTAGAAGGGAACTGCGCATTTGAGGCTACACATACGCAATTTTTTAAATTCATGCAGTTTATGTGTACATCAACATTTAGGCAGCAGCTTTGAAGGCGGTTGCTGTGTAAATGGATTCTGGAATTTCAAACTTGATGAGTTGCTTTGATGGTTTCGTCTGAGGTTCAAATACCCATGATGTCCAAACTCGTTAAGCAGCTGATGTCATGAGTTAAATGGCACCATTCCATCTTAGAGATATGAGTGGTTTCATTTTCCACGTAAATTTGCAGTGCTATTATATACTGAATTTAACGTCTGGGAATAGAGTGATCTGCTGTGGTGATTACTTGTTGTTGCAGATGCGATTTCGCTCTTGACACTGGCGTTGTCGATGCTTTCAACGTTGCTTTCCACCAAATACCTTATTCTAGGCGCATTTTTTGTTGGGCGTTGTTGCCATATCTGACGCTTATCGTCATGACTATGATGTACGCCTTCTTTGTGCCGCAAAAGCTGTTTTGACGAGAATTACAATAAAGAATTGTAAGGAAACCCACCGCCATTTTCTAAACAGTTTATATGCGATGCTTATACGCCAATCTTCGTGCGCTATACTACCAGTCTTTTTGGCCTGCGAAGTGTTTGCATAGACGCCAACAGTGTCAGAATCTGTGCCGAGCTCTAAGCCTTGCACTGAAGCCCAGCGCTCTGGTTACACAATAGCGGAGGAGACAAGAGAGTGGCGTAACGACTTGAGTTTGTGTTTTTATATCTTGAGTTAGGGCTTAGGTTAAGATGTATTGAGGTAAGAAGTATTTAAGGTAAGTGTGATGGTTTCGCTTTCCTCTAATAAAGAAAAAACAAGAAAGTTGTGCGTTAACCGGACAGTTTGCTCGATCGACTCCAAAATGCCAAGTGATTTACTGTAACGGGTTAAAATTCGGGTGGAGGTGGTTGAGGAGTAGTTTTGTTTCCCTTTATGCTATGGTAATCGAGAATCTGGGAATGACGAGGTAACCTAACAATAAAAAAAATAAAAAAATAAGTCGTTGTGCGTTGCGGATGGCGGCCACAGTCATCGTCAACGTAACAGAAGCGACGGATGGAAGGGGCAAGGCAAATACAATTTAGAGCACTCAGTTCCATCGCAGTAAATTGTGGATCCCATCTTGCACACCGCAATTGAAGTGCACTTTTATTTCGCGATATGTCCAATGGAGCGGACACTCTGTCTCATGCAGTGCGTTGCAAACGGAGTGAAGTGTGGTGCGGCTGCCTCGCTAAACTGGAGATCGCGAGAGGTAGCGCATTGGTGACGTGTGGGCGCGATTCACAGCAGCCGCGGCAGACAGACCTCTGCTCATGCAGCGCTTTATTTGCATATATGGTATTGGTGGACGCGCTTGATGCATGCCCTATGTAAAAAACGACGGTGCGCTTATCTGGCGCCATCTCGTAGCGGTCGCCGCAGAGAACATCTTGCGTGGCACTACGCTTTTCTTTCAACGCGTTTGCCATACCCTCCTCCGGCGCTCTCGGCCTCATGCTTGCACTGTAGCCTCCTCTCCGTTTTCTCTCCGCGCGCTCTCTTCGCTATCGCCTCTTTCTTCTCCTGCTGCGCTCTGCGCTCGCTCTTTCATCCTCCACTGAATATGTTCACTCTGTTACAACGGACCCCGAGGCACGCCGAGAAACGCCGACGCTCAACGCAGGAATGGACACCTAAGAGCTCCGTTCTAAAACACCACACCAGACACAAACTCAAAACACACAAAATTGACGGGTGTCTACCGTGTTTTGAATGCAAGAGCAATTTGGTGATACAGTAATAATTTATCTACGTGCTCTTTATGGCGCGTAGCACTAGTACCCTAGCAATACTAGGCTTCTAAAGAAATATGATCCTTAAGTACTTCAAGCTGTTGTGCATAGACACTGACAGTGTGAGCATGGGGCAGAAAGCTAAATGTCCCCACTCGACATCAGAAGAGCTTCTTTCTGGATCTATGCGTAGCAAACACTTCAAGAGCACAGTATTAAACGTACAGCTGTTTTGCATTGAGACGTTAGCCTAAATAATGTGAGCCACAGTACAGGAACTGGACAGCTCAATCAGCATATTGAATTTGCCCGCGACAGTATATCTATACAGTTGCAAAGCTTGCAAATTAACCAGTGTAAGCATGGGGGTTCTTAAAGCTAACATATGTTAGTAGCGCGAACATGCATTTGGCTTCGTTGACAGTTCGAAGGTTTGAGATCAAATGTTACATACAGCGTGGTTTCCGTAAGATTTTCAACAATTACTCAATTTTTAGAATTGATGCATGATGCAGCCCAAGCCATCGATAACAGCAAAAAGAAAATTATCCTACCTTTTTTTTAGATTTTTCTAAAGCGTGGAACCCCGTTTCACATAAAACCTAGGAAATTAGAGATAATACTTGAAGATGGTCCCATAATTAACTGGATTGAAGGCTAGTTGACTAACCGTTCACAGTATGGTACAAATACGAGACGCTGCCTTTAGAATAACATAAGTCACATTAGGCGTACTATAGGGTAGCGTTGTAGCCCTAATCTTATACACAATATTTGATAAATAACTTGCCCCTCTCCACTGATGTAAAAATCACGTTCATTGCTGCCGATTGCGTTATTTACCGAGGAATTCATGCTCTTGCGGATCACGTAATCTTTAATAGCGTGCTAGAAGCTGTACACAAGTGGTAAAAAAATGGCGAATATCTCTCTATGTTGGCAAATGCCTTTCCTTGGTAATAGCCCGCCAAAAACACAGGTCTAACTTTTTTTTACTCTATTGACAACTGTCCCCTGACTAAAGTAAATAATCCCAAATACTTGGAAATAACATTTTGAAGCAATCTAAGATTGGAGGCTCCCACTCATAACACTACTAGTACAGCCCTGAAGCGGCTAGCACCCACAATGGCAAGCTATCGCTTATTCAGCACTTGTCCGATCTGCACTAGGATATGCTATCTCCGCCTGGTTTCCTTTTAACCAGGAAGATGTGAGGAAAATAGAGGCAGTACAAAGAAAAGCAATAAGCTTTATCTTCAATAGGTATAGATTTACAGACTCACCAACACAACTACTTAATAACGCTCGCATTTTAACACTGCAAAATCGAACGAAATAAACGCGGCAAAATCTCATGTTACAGTTTCTACACAACATAATAAAAACTGACACCTCATCAGTTCTATCTTACTGAAATGAACCATCTCGCCATACGCGCGGCCGTACATTTAACGGAATACTGTTTCAATACAAATTCCTTTAAATACTCAAATTCCCCTCTATCAAATAAAGAGTGGAACTGATTGAAAGCCACTGTAGCTAACGAATCATCATTAAACAAGTTTTTATTAGCATGACTGAGAATGAATTGCTTCCTTCTCAAATAGCCTTATCTTCATCGTAGAAACGTTAAACTTACAGACTGTCTAGCATATGTCACTGTTACAAATAACACGTTTTTTTTCTTTCCTTCTATGTAGATGATGTAACCAAAATATTTTTCTTTTTATGTATCGTTCAAATAGCAGTGTTAACGTTTGCATGTATGACTCTGAGAAACAAACAGACCTTTCATGTACCTTCCCTGCGATCATCTCTGACGATATTGGTTGTATTCTTAGATAAATAAATAAATAAATAAATAAATTTAGCGTTCAATCGCGACGAAGTCGTGAGTGCGAGAGTGGCAATGGCGTGAAACGCCCAGACATCAGACGAAATTTGGAGGAATTGAAGGCACGCGCCTTTTTTCTCGCTCCGTCAACAACTGAGGCCGCATGCACACATGCAGCTATACATGTTCGCCACGACGCAGAACAAACGTTGACCGTAAAACACGTGCGGTGAATAGACAGGCGTGGGCACTGACACTGCGATGAATGCGGCTGCCAGACGCTCTTTGCAAACGTAACGTGTGTGTTCATGTGGGTGTAGAGGGTGCGTAGGAGTCGTCTGGAACTCCCGTGATGGCTACTGTTTGAACGATAATGCAAGCACGCGGCTGAAACGGGTCTTGACTGCAGCGCGTGGATGGAACGCGCTGCTTTTACAGCGAAGCTGTCTATGAAAAGAATCTGGAAAAAAACGTATCCGAGATGTCGACAAAAACAAACCATCATGTAGGGCGATCCTGGTGATAGTGAAGGAATGGCAAAAGCTCAAGGGCACGTACTCCTGTGGGCTCGGGGACCTGTAACGCGCATTTGAACTACACTTGTCCCTAGTGGGAACCAAGGAGCTCCCAGGCACAAGCGTAAGAAAAGATTTCGCTGAAAAAAATATTATGCAGAACTTTTTCAGAAAGCACTGTTAGAAAATCCGCGGCGCCAACCGCGCAAACGCAGAAGTGCCACTGCTCCCACGTTCGTTGTCGTAGTCTTCTTCAGGAACGATCACGCTTGCGAGTCGCAGTGGTAGTGCGACGGTCAGTCACCTACGACCAGGCAGCGGCTCGACAACACCAACGTTCACACTTAGAAGGGCCACATCCGCGACTTGGGGGTCGCCGTCTTGTTAGAAACCAGCTCTCTACAGAAGGACGAGGTTCGCGCGCTTGCCAGCGTTTCATCTGCTGTGACGGTGTCTCCCGCATTCGAGCTCGGTGTACCCTAGTCTCTTGCTGTGCGCGACGTACCGCGACGACCTGAGTGAAGAGGAGGATGTCGGGACGGTTTTTATGTGCGCCGCGGCCGTACAGGCACTTCAAGCACCTAGGCAATAACAATCGGATGCACAAAGTCTCGCGCGCTACTTCTGGGGCATCGCTGCTTGGTTCAGCGGTCTGCGACTCGTAGTGGCAAGACTGAAAAATCTAGCAGCGTGCGACTGGCCTGCGACCGTCGCTTTTCGAACAATGCGACCATATGAGACTGTCGCTTTGCGACGAGAACGGTCGCACAACCTCTGCGACTCGGAAGTGGGAATGGGCTCGACACAGTTGCCACTCCCCGGAACAGCAGCTTATGCAAATGTAATATTTACCGGGAAACGCTTGCAGCGAACGCTCTTCGCTAAGGCGAGCTTTCTGGTTTTCTTTTTCTTTCCCCGGATGGCCGTCGCACCCGCTGCCGCGGATACACGGACGTGAGCGCACCTGCCTTCCTCCGCTTTCCTCCTCGCGCTCTCTTCGCTATTGCAGTGTTCTGCTTTTCTCTTCACCATTTCGCCATACTCTGCTCCTCCTCTTTCCATCTCTTGCTTTCACTGTAGCCTCCTCTTCCCCTTTCTTTATCGCGCTCTCTTCGCTGTCGGGTTCTTTCATTACCTGTTGGGCTCCATGTTCGCTCGGCTGCGTCGACAAGGCGCGCCGACGCTCAGCGCAGGAACGGGCGCCTGAGAGCTGCGCTCCAAAGTGTATCAGTATGTATTGATAACAACACTTGTCTATGAACTTTCTTCAGTTTGACCAAGTTTTCGCGCGCGCAGAACAACATCAACCCGCATCAACTTACCCGCTTGCGGTCCTATTTGAGCTATTGCAGAGTGGAAACTAAACTAATGTATATCTGCCATCTTTTGCAGAGACTTCAAGTTTCATCACTAACGCGGACATCGTCACTGTTTTTCAGAGGAAGACTTAGCTTGGGGGCCAAAGCTGATGTCGCTATTCGAATACGAAAATCCTTTGATAAGACAACCGCTGTACTGATTTGATGGAAATAGGTTGCATGTGGAGTAAGTGTTGAATTCTAGTTACAGTACCAAGCAGAACTTCGATATTGCGCTTGCTATTTTTACACAACTTTACGAATGTTGGTAAGCTTCTAAAACTCTTTTGCACAATATTTAGAAATTCCTGCATCTGCACTCAAACAGATATCGCATTTCTGTTAACAGCACGTTCTAGAGGATCCAAAGCGGAATAATGTGTTTATAAATTTACAGCTTCTATGAAATTTTCACAATGACTACGAGAGCTCTCGGAAAGTACTACTCACAAATAACTGTATATTTCAGTGTTCAACACAAGCTTCGGAGAGCGAGAGCGAAGGTGACGTGACATCGCGAAGATGTCATCTCTCCTCACGCACCACTGGCGCACTACCGACCAGGCAGGTGTTCCCTTTCGCCCGCCCTGCTCCGTCCTCGCGCCCTGGTGACATGGCGTCGCCGCCAGTGGTAATTTAGGCGGCGTTTCTCTGATACAGACGCCGGCTTTTTCGCTCAATGAGCCCTTTGACGCTTTCACATACAAAATGCGTGCCGTGATCTTCAACCCACATGAAAACTGGGATAGTAAAAATGGCAAACACAGCACCATTTCTGGAAAGAAAGATATGTAAAATAGTAAATTTGTTTATCTTTCTATAAGATAGCGCGCCTAACGGCCGCGCTCCCCTACTTAAGACGGCACATTATCCCTGCCAGTTACTGCTGGTGTGGCCTCCGAGATAGTTCTGTACAAACGAAGCTATCTTGGAGGGCGCACTGCTGAGCTTCATCTTTTCCCGTCGTCTTTATCTTTTCCAGCCAGCATCTCAGCCCGTACAACGCGGCATGTAGGGCATTGAACGACGCAGGCGCATTGCGTAGTTTCTTTGTGTCTTGCGGCATACGACGATCAGGATACATGGGACAGGGGTGCGATGGAGTGAGTGGGCGCGTACTCCACCTAGAAGCGGTGGCTTGCATTTAGGCTGTGATGGTTTCTCCTACTCGTCAGCAGGCGCAAATCCAACATCTTTTGGATGGCGCTGCCTAATTTTACGCGAAAGCTGTCCAAAAATCAGGCCTGTGCAAGTGAGAAACACGGCGCGCCATCGCCTGTCGCCTCCGCTGACAGCAGCGGTAGGGCCAGTATAGACACAGCTAGCTGGACGCCGCGGCCCAGCTGCACGTCGTCATACATCACTTGTTTGTTTGCTGACACAGTTAACGGTTGCACAAGTATTTCACGAGCTAGCAAAGACAATTGTTTTTCTCGCCACCGTCTGTACGAAGGGCAAACGTGCGAGCCAAGGGAGACGACTCGCTGAGACGGCCGTTATGTGCTGCATGCTCATAAACAGCCTCGCGCCGCGGCGCCCGTTCTCGCCAGTGGTTTGCAGAAAAGGCGCAATTTCGACATAATGCTATTCTATTATCTTCGGTCAGAAACAAACTGTAGCCAATTTTTGTGTTGCTATGCGCGGCGATAGACGCGAGCGCTTCGGCAGGGGTGATCGGACCAGTGAGGAACAGGTTGGCCGAAGTCGTCGGCTATATAACAGGCAACTTCACACGCGTTCTGCAGCAAGTATGGCGGCGTCCAATCGCTCCCGCCGTCGTATGACGATATCCTGGCAGTTTGTAGTTTGTTCGGAAGCTAGCCCAATGCCGCATCCATCGCAGCCTGTTGGAAATCGCCGTTGCGTTGTTACTGGTGCAAGTCGGACGCCGAATCGTAACTTGTTTCTCCTATACTTAAGTTGGAGTCACAACCACCGCTCGTACCGTCACTTTCCTTAGCATTTGCGTAATTATGCGCTTGGAACTGCAAGCGCATACTCTTCAGTACTGCTTTCTTTTTGTTCGCGCCTGTGCTTGGCTAGATGATGCTCATAATTTAGTCTCCCATTTACCCTATACAGGGTAGCAAACCGGATATTTCTATTTGATTAACCTCCTTGCTCTTTCCCTTTATTCTATTTTGTCTCTCTATGTGCTCACATAGCACAGCACAAGGCATGCGAACATCAGCCAAGCTATGAAAGGCGCTGGCTCTCCACGTCTGTAAGCTGCTGCCACGGGTGGGCGTGACGTCACGCCCGTCGGCGCGCTGCCCCGTGCGTGCGAGATTGCGTGTGGCGCGCGCTCATAAAAGTCCGAAAATACAGCCATCTATAAAAGATACGTGTGCTACGTACGACCACTGTGTATCGAACCAACGGAGTCTTCTGTGTGCGATTCTGATGCATTCTTCCTTTTTCTCTTTTTCAATTTTTTTATTCAGCGTCACTTTAAGGGCAACGCTTGTGTACAAGCACAACGTTGGATGTGCATAACGACAGTGATCATGAGGGTTGCAGGACGAAGAAAACACTGCAGGAGGGATAGCTATAAGGCGAGGACAATGGGCAGTTAGCCTCAATCAGGAAGAGGAGAGAGAGGTTTGGTCAATGTCTATGTAGTCTCGTATAAGGCTGCGTAATATATCACCACCAATATAAGGAATAACAGGTGTACCTTTAGTTCTTGAAATTGCCTAAACCTAGTCTTACTGTCTTTCAATGAGATTGTGCATTCACAAAATTAGGCTTCGTCCGTTTTTTTCTTCAGAAGATCGCTGTGACAATAATGGCTATATACAATATCCAGCACTAAATTTCTGCTATTCTACGGTGTTCTCACTTTCTTGCGATATTTATTAGCACTGTTCTCCTAAGCGAATCTCCACAAGGAATAGTTGCTGGAGACGCTATTTCGCTATCATTATCGAGCGCTTGTATGCCCCAGAGCACTCCTGAGCCTAAGAGCTCAGCGCGCACTTCCTACTTTTCTGCCGAGGACCAATAATCTTTGAACAGAACGAGGAGCACGAGAATGAGATACGAGTCGTGATGTAAGGCCCCTCAGACGCAGTCCCAAGACCACCGATGCAACGAAGGGCGCAGCGAACTTCCCTCTAAGCTTCTGCCTTCTGTTTTGCGAAGACGTAGCGGAAAAAGGAAGTTTCTCCCGCTATCTTGCTTCAACTTGTCGCGTCCACGTGTCGACCCTGCACGAGCCAGTTTGATTCTGTAGTCGCGGAAACATTTCATTTTTTTCTTTGCTTGTTTACTTCTTTCCTTCGCGGTAGCGGACCGGAATTGCAAATACAAGAGGGGCTTTGCGGGACAGTAGGGTGGTTGCCCACGGGAAGTAATTTATTGCTTGCACCGTGCGGCTGACCAGCCATTCTTTTTTTTTTCTTCGCTGAAGATGAGGGCGGTTTCCTGCCGGTGGCGGCTGGAAGACAAACTGCGACCACTTCCCGAACCTTTGCGGTCCCGACGCTGCCCCCTGTCCCACCGCTCGCCACACCCACGCTTATTTTGCTTCCCCAATCCCTTCTCCCATTATTTTAGTATTTCTCCAGCGGCTTAGCGACGAATCCAGCTTACCCGCCTTCCTTAAGGCTCGGATAAGGTTTGCGGAATTGCTCTGCGGGCTCCCTATGAAGAATTTTTGTTGTTCGCTTATTTCAGTGCTTTGGCCTTGTCTTTCTATATTTAGATATCGTCGTCCTAGTTGTTAGGGATATTGTACTGGCGAGTGGCGATATTTTTTTGTGATGTTGCTACGCAGCGAGCAGGAGCGCAAGAAGAGGTGTTTGAACTGGGCTTGGTGTATATAGCTCATGGTTGACTCCATCTGATCTCGTTCTTCCCCATTTGACCACAGAACAAAGCTTCGTGCGGGGTACAAAGGCCCTGCGAGCAGGAGCTCCACACGACTAGGCGAGCGGTGGCGAGGCGGTTTAGTGTGGCGCGGGCGTCCCCAACAGACGCAACAACGAAAGGGCCGTGAAGATTTGGTGTTTTGTGTTCCGTCACAATCCAGTATTGAATCCATACTCTCTCCATCGCTTCGCTCGGCAGAAATGCGAGACGTTGAAATCTCGTACGAGGAAATTGTACGAGGAAATCGGTAGGCCCAGATAACATACCGAACGCATTTCTGCGCAGCTAAATGGGTTGCGTATTACTGAAAAATTAGGTTTGATACGTCACTTGGGGAAGGCCGAGTTCCTGATGACTGGCTCACGGCAAAGGTTATACCTGTGCACAAATCTGGAGATGGAGAGATAATTGAAAATTATCGTCCAGTGTCGTTGACCTGCGTTGGCTGCAAGCTCCTAGAACATGTTGTAGCCAAGTCAATTTACACGTACATCGAAAATGCCAACTGATTCTTTTACCAACCAACACGGATTCCGGCAGCGCCTTTCCACAACAACACAGCTTCTTGCGACAATCCATGACTTTAACGCTTACGCATTTTCCTTCCTCCCAAGAACCATTAAAGAACGGGATGAATTACCCGTGGTAACGTGAGAAAGCATCAATGCAGAACAATTTGAGAAAAACCTAAAGCCATATTGAAATATCCACGCATGTATACATGCTTACCGCTTTCTTTTGAGGGAGGGGCGGGGGGGGGAGGGGTGGTACGAGCTCGCTTGTTAACACTGCATTTATAGTCGTGTATTATTGATTCGAGTATGTGCAGAATAATTCGCTTATGTATCTTTTTTGTTCGCTTGTGTTCGCCTATTCACGCACTGTACTAATTGCCGACATTCTGGTACTGACTTGTTTTTTTTGTGTGCTATATGTATTATTGGGATATTCATGTATTGTACTAATTGTTGAAGTGCTGCTTTTGACCTACCCGGTAACGGTCGACAGGCCAACAGTACGAGTAAATAAAGAAATAAGCCTTGTAAAGCCATCGCAGCCGTAACAGCATACGCCCAATAAATTGCAATGCTTGTGCTAATTTGTGATTGCCTATAAAAATAAACGTCCAGAACATTGCAAAGAAAGTGTACTAAGGTCAACAGCGTAGACTACTGACTTATTTTCTGATATCTTCTTTGCTCTTATTGCACGTGCGTGTTCTGCCGATCAAAAAACACCCATCATAGCAATCAAATTGCAATTGTATTGCAAGTTTTCGCTGAATCAACAAACTTAGGTTGATATTCTGATTGCGTATTTTTTCTCATTTCGATACAAAGTCCACGTATGAAAATTATGACAATAAAAGCATAATAATTTTTTCAACTTATTCACGAGAATTGCAAAAAGCATCTCCTCGTCACAGGAAAACAAAAAACACATAATATTGAGAGGAATCAGGATGGCACCCAAATACCGAGATTTCGCCCTTGAATACGAAAGGAGGCTCACTAAATGTACCCGCACAACCAACGAGAAATAACTACATAGTTTATTTTCTAAAAGAGCTTTTTTACACACAACAAATAGAAACCTTAAATGTGTGAAATATGAATATACTGAGGCGCTTTCGCGCGTAAACCTAACTTACGCGTCCACAAAAATGTTGGCAGGTATAGGCACAATCGGCATTCGGAGAGCTTCAAGTTTACCGAATGCCGCGAGCGAGGTTACCTTTTTTTACAGGAAAATATTAATTTAAGAGGATAGGTCCGCGCAAAAAGTATTGAGCGAATAAAAATACTTACAATGCATACTCAACACCATTATATACCACGTATTGAGCAATGCAAATCTGAATAGGAAGTCTTTGATGTCGCACAGCAATTTTCTTATTGACACTTCTCATCTAAAGTATAATGCCTGAGAAGTTGATTAATTAACTTAGACTAATCGCGTAATCAGACGTAATGTGAAAGTTACTCTGCGCATCTCGAAACGAGGGCCAACGTCATTACTTTTCTTCTGTCCAGCTACGTGGAATTTGCATATATTTAACGCATGGCTCAAGTTACATGGGACAACTGGCGCCTACGTCTGTTGTGTTTGGCAGTAAAATTACTCGACCCTCTTGGATTTCACAATGCGTCTGCCTTTGTAATCGAACATGACCCCATTTGACCTTTGAGCAAGCTAGCTCGAGATGAAGTCTCTCATCAGCTGGCCTACTTCCATCACTACCGCAGACAGCATGGAGAATTTCTCACTGGCCTTGTAAGTCGGCCTCTGCTTCCGGAACAGCCTCGCGAAATGAAGTAACAGTTTCTCCGCACTTGCAGCTGTGTGGGAGAACTACTGGCACCACAGCCTTTTTGGCACTTTTTAAGCTAGATAAATGCAGGCTAGCTTTGTTGCTGTCGTCTTGACCTTTTGCAGTCGGTCGCTAAGTCCAACGCGGGAAAAGGACCGCTCTCTTCAGCAGCTCCCTGACTTGTCACTACTCGCAGCTCCCTCGGGAATCTTTCCTTGGTATTCTGACCGCTGCTCAATAGCGTGCTCAATAGGGTGCTCACTAGGGTGACCACTGCTCTGAATCTCCTCACGTGATTTCGCCCTAAAATCTCCCTTACTAGAGAAAACACTCTCCCTGCTCTTCCTTAGAGAAAAACTCTTCCTGTTCCTCTTAGGAGAAAACTGTCATTTTTCCTTTAGCATCTGCTCTGACATATTCGATAAGCAATAGGTGATTCTTTCTACCAAGCTGGCCGGAATTGCCGCCTCCGTACAGACGTGGCCTATAGGGTCCTCCGTTTCTTAAGCGGGAAAACCGCCGCTTTGTATGTGGGTCACTTGCATCACACCCTTTTCAAAGATTTCTAAACTAAACCTTTCAATGCTAGCATTGCCTAAAACAGGCTCGAATTTTCCCCTCTCATTTTGGCTTTTCCAGTCGGCCTGACATGCAACACCATGGTGCCTGAACAGAGCCTTCTTACCACTGTTGTAGTTTCGCGCTTTCTCATCGGACAAGCATTTCATGACACACGGGAAAATGAACGGGAGTCGCGCTTCAAATCGCTTGGCTCATGAGTCCTAGCTGACACAGTTTCTCACACACTCATTCAAAACCGGCCAGTATATTAGCTCTGCCTTCTTCTGTACTGAAAGTGCAGAGGTGGCGTCGTGCTATCTGCTATCTAAGCATATGACGTTTCCGTTGAAGCTCTCATTCCAAGAGCGTGTTGTCGCGCTGCCTCTTGCTCGTGCCCCTCGCACACTTCTGCTTCTTCACCCTCGCGCCTCTCGCACTACTTTGCTTTTTGTTTCTTTTCAATAATGGCTTCAAAAGGCTCGTCAGCTTCCTCTACCTCTTCTTCCGTCATGAGGTTGAGAGCTGCTTCGTTCGTTTTTGCGAAGCAGGCGGAAATGCCCAACTCCTCGCAAATTACAAGGAGGTCCTGCACTTTGGATTTCTCCATAGCGATTTAGTTTACCGTCAAACTTCACCCTTCCCTAACGCGGAAATCCTCTATCTAAGGACAGTAAATTCTGAAATTAGTGCCCGCCAGAAAACAAAAAAAAATGTTCTCCTAGCATCTGCCTATTTGTACTAGAGATAGTTATGGCGACATCAAGAGCAAACGAAGCCACTTCCTATCCCGTCCTAATCACTACCATCATTTCTCGCTCCTCGCGAGAAATGCTGCAGTCTCGTGATGGTATACTCGTTCCTTACAACATATTTTTTCTGGCCTCACCAGCCGTCTTCCGATTGACTTTGTCATGCTTTAGAAGCTCTAATCGTTGCCTTTGTCGTTTTGCGGAGCTACCGAAAATGCCAATATGCTCACAATATGCTCACAATATGCTCACAAAGCTTAGGGATTTTAAACTTATCTGCGTTTGGAGCTCATCCCGTGTTTCTCCCGACTAGTAATTGTGCCCAATAGACACTCAGTTCTCGTTCTGCAAGACTAAATCACAAACAACATCAAACACCATTACCGACTGTCTGGGCTAATCAGTCTGGCGAAAAGAGAGGCAAACAGGTAGCACTCACCACACCGATGTAGCTCACGCCGGCCGATCCCACCGCTGCCACCTTTGTTATGAAGTCGGGGGTCCGAGCAGCCACGAAGGCTCCATGACTGGTGCTGTGCCTGGTGACGGGAGAATGAGAGGTCCAGAGTGACGTCCGAGCTATGAGAAAACACGTTTTATGCACAAATTTACGTGATGTTCGTTTACAAGAACGGCTCCATGCCTCTTGGAGCGCACTACATGTCAGTCTTCACATGTCCGAGCACCTTCACAACACTCACGAGCTGCCATTTATGCTGTTGATTTCTCTTTTTCACTTGGCGAGGGAATTCAATGTCGTTCTTCTCGGTCAGTTGAAACTCTCGCACATTGTGCAAAGTCCCACCCATTGTGTCGCACCACTCCGCAGGGCTTCACCTGTGATGCCCAAGCTTCGACCCATCCTCGACGCAATGAAAATTCAATTTCATGCGAAACCGGCGTCGGCCATGTTCCCACGACATCGTCGGCGTAGGCTCTTTGCAGCAATTAGTATAGGTTGCACAAGGCCGATGACCCCTGTACAGTTTCGGGTCCAGAGCTCGTCTTGTTCGTCCGTTCCGCGTGGTTGAACAGGCGAAAACGCGACATAAAATCTCTTGTCAAAAACCTTGACGACGCTGGTTTCGTCGCCAGTTCATTGGCGTCGAAAGGACGATGAAGCGTGAATAGCATTCCATAACTGCACGCCCGCATGTGTGCATCCTTTGTCGAGGAGGAACGCCACGCGCAACAATACGTATTGTTTGACACAAGAACATGTTTTAGAGCCCAGCTATTAGGCACTCATTCCTGCGGTGAGCTTTGGCGTTGGCTCCGGCGACGGTGTAACCAAGAGAACAAGGGCAGCAAAAGATGAAAGCGAACGCGGAGCGCAGCGAAAGGGGCGAAAGCCACGAGGCGGGAAGGAGGTTTCAGCGCAACCAAGGAGGTTAAAGAAAAACTGCTGGAATTGAAATTCCCGTAGCTTCCTACCAGGAAAGATGGAGCCAATGCTTGCTCCTGCTTCACCCGAAATAGACCCTTGTCGGGTGGTGTCCGCTTACAGATTAAGAGACGTGGCTGTGTTATTGTAATGCTAGGCTAATTGGAAAAGAAAAGCTGGTTATTCTCAGCAAAAGTAGTAAATTCTTTTGAATATTGATGACGTACTTTGTGCCAATGCAGTATATACTAAAACTAGTACTACAGAAATACACGTATATAGGTATTTGTATGGTGAAATAAGGCTTGATTAACCAAAGAGCTTGATTAACTAATGGGAAGTGTGCAAAAAGTGCTTCTTCGCAATTATTTATTGTTTATTTATAGTTCAGCGTGCCCCTACTGTGCGGCTGCACCTTCGAGACATAGTTTCCAATCCAGCAGTTTAACCTCCTTGAGCGCAACCAGGAGGCGAAAAGCGGAGGAGGGTGCGGCAAAAAAAGGTGAGGAGGAAAGCGGAGTGCTGGCACGACCAGGCATGCGGCCAGCGCGGAGACAAAGCGCTGGCATGGGCTTCGGACCTACTGCGCATGCGCTAATTCGCTCGCAGCGCCGCCTCCGCTAGAGAATGCGCACCGCGCGAGCCACGCGTTCCCGTGTTCACGCTTTCTTTCTAAACATTGAGTGACGCAACCGGTGGAAATGCTTCGTCGGCCACTGCTGCTAAACGAGGCCACTGCTTCCCGAGCAGAGGCTCAGCGCTGTCGTCGAAAGCACTTTGTCCTTCAGAATTAAATTATTTACCATAATATACCGCGAATTTAAAACACGTAAAAGCAGCGCTCGAAATTTGCATTAGGAAGTATCGTAATGAACGGTGACGTTATTGCGATATTTCAAATTACAAAACTACATTTACGCCATTTTCATGGCGTCAGCTAATTTTTTCGACGCATACAGAAATAAGGATTCGCCTGCGCAGTATCGGAGCCTGCACCGCATTATTCAAGTCTTAGGCATTGCAGAAGCAGTGCTGCTCTAGGTTAGGCAATCGATCCCCATCCTGGCTTTTCAAGCTAAACTTGCACCTGCTTTCTTATGGCCCGCCCTCCGTTCTACGTTCTTTCTTTCTAGACTTACAGACCGTCTGTGCTATTACAATGAAATATAAGCCCTGGAAGAAGACTTTTTCTTTGGGTTTAGGTACACGGAGTCATGTTTTTGTTCTGTGGCCCCGAGAGCCGTGCAAAATAGACGCTGCGCTTAGAACTTGGCGCCGCTATGCAAACTTGTGCCCCTTTGCAGGCTAGTTACCCAACATCTCCATCACCTAGCATGTAATTCCAGTGAGAACGCCCGCTAAAGTGCATGGTGATAAATTATTCAAGGTAAAGTCGAGAAAGTGTGCCTCGCGACTCCAGAAAAACGTGCGCAGGAAGAGATGCAATCGCAAAGCTGTTTTCACGACCCTCATCCGTAATTCTCAAGAAATTCTGCATGCCTTTGCCGAGGAACACTTCTGAGTGCAGAAAAAAAAAAAAGCGTTGAAATCCGAAACGACGGGTTAATAAAAGCGTGGTGCAGAAGAGAGCTGGGAGATGAAACAAGAAGGAAAATACTTAAGAAAAAGTAAATAGATGCACCACAGCAGTTGATTTAAATTCTCCTGCGTCGTACCTTCTTTGGGACACGGCGCGGCATGCCTTGGTCGTAGAAATAAAGAAGAGACGAGTCCGCATCTGAAAGTTCCCATTGCGATACGAGGCGAAGTGAAAATGAATGAACAAGCCTGCTCCACCTTTCTGCATATTGCAAACTTTGCAGAATGTGGAGATCGTCTTCTTATCGCTCTTCTTATTTTTACTTTTTGCTTACATACTGAAGTTATTCGATACTTTCCACGCGTCTGATTCGAAACGAGGCCAGGCGAAAATGAATAAGACTACTTCGTGCTTATTCATCATGCAGAGAGCCCGCTAAGAAGCTAAAATCATGTTTCCTAATGTTTTCCGTTATTGAAAAGAAACTCGACACCTGTATTTACTCATTACGGCTGTAATTTACTTCTGCGCTGCTGACTGACGTTTGGGGCACGAGGTGGAGGAGGAAGAGGGTTGGGACGTGGTCTCGAATGCTACAGGAATATCTGCCTTTGGGGCTTCCTCATTGAGTGGTAACTCTGTACGTAAACTCCTCGGTGCCGTTAGAGAAAATGGGCTACGACAATTTAAGCGTGTGAAACTCCGACGATTTAAGCGTGTGAAACTACGTAACACTGTCTTCACTTGCGGCGCTCCAAACATAGCAGGTTTTCTCCTGTTCCGCAGACCGGTGTGTGGCTTCATCAGCTTTCTGGTGTCAGGAGAGCAAAACGCAAACTCATTTCTTCCACCGCGGACATCTATCTATTATGGCAACATTTCGTGGAAGCAGACCGAAAACTACGTTTTGACAACTTAGAACAAAACAATGTAAACGGGCTACGCAACTCATGAAAATGAGGTTTACATTTTTATGCTGTGGCTTATCGTCTAAGCGGCACAGGTTTTTTTGCTGAGTCGTTCCATACTGCACAAAGCTATTTGATGCACATCTTTTTTCTATAAAAGCAACGCATGACGCACCTAGGTTAAGATGGCTGCCGTGATCCTGGTAGCGCATTTCGCATTTCTACATTGCAAACTCTCTTTCTAATGGAAAACATTGTTTGCATTTTCTGGGGACTGTTACGCTCCTGCCATGCATGATACGATTTTGTATTGACTCTATTCCCACTGGAATTACTTTTGGATTCCAACCATCTGCCGTCTGCCGCATAGGTCAGTGAAAGTTTCAAGGGTGTGCCCGGCAACAGTAACAATGCAATGATATCTGCAATTGTATTGGTTAATTGCCACAGCCATCACTCGGTGTGAGCTCGCTATATATGTTGACATACGAGAGGAAATAATGTTCGAGGCGTACGCGGTAATTAAAGGAAACGCTGGTCCCTACGTGAACGACGTAAGATGATGAAATAATTCTAACAGATAATGCAAACAAAGTGTCTCGTTAGGCAAAAAAGAGGTGAGGCGTGCAGACAGGACACAAGAGTAGAGAAGTGGACAACACGAACGCCGCCAATTGTCTACTCTTGTGTCCTGTCTGCACGCCTCACCTCTTTTTTGCATAATGAATCGTTACCAACTAGCTCAGCTTTCTGTCGTTCTAAGCTCCAATTGTCTCGTGCCTAATTTTCTGTCGCAAGGTCCATTTAATTAGCTGTTCGTACTATCGATATCATTTTTATGGCATTTATGGCGCACACTTACACCAATGTTTTGTTAACGCAGCACACAAGAGCAAAATTTGGGTAAAGACAGCAATGTCGTATGAAGCAGTACATTTGTCTATGGCTAGGGGCAGGTATGCACTATTGCATTGGCACCAGTAGCGACATCGTGCTACGGCTTCTATGGTACGCTTAGGTGTGTGTGTTATAGCTTTTAAAGAAGAACGAGCCCTTTGAAAAACCTTGCTTAACTGTCTTAACTGCTCTGTAAGTAAACGGCGTTAATAAATGCACTATCTGAGAACTGAGAATGAGCATTTTTAGCGCATTGTTGGCGTCATCATGAACAGAAATGTGATTTCTGTAGACGATGTCCTGCCTTTCCAGATATGTTCTTGTGCAAATTGCAAACCATATATCAGTTTTTTAATCCGTGTAAACTCACAGTATTACCTGTTTTGCATGATAGATAATAAAGAAAAGGACTTGTCAAACTTCATTGTTAAGAGCAGTACATGCAATCAGACGCAGGCTTTTTCACCTTGCCCAAAGTTATCGCGAAGCTCGCGTGGGAAAAAAAGAATACAGCGAAAATATATTCGGAGAACACCATTCCCCTAACGGTTTATATTAGGAACGAAGTAACGAGATCGGAATCGAATTGTTCCCATTTACGTAAAAAAATCGCACTCGGTATGCAATTATATGCCTGTGTCCGTTGTGCATGTAACTTTCAAATCCAGCCATCATTTTTGCCGGTGAATATTTCTGTCTGCTCGTGCAAAAGACAGCGCCACAGCTTATTAGCGGCGTTGCCATGACTTTCTCTCTTTGCGCATAGCAGCGCACAACAACGACAGGATACCACTGAACAAAGACAAAAAAAAAACAGCCAGCAGATCCCACGACCTGTGGCAATCAATGTTATGCAAAGCAATATGCGGAGAGCCTACCAATTTAACTAAACGACCATGAGAGCACCAAGACGTGACGGCTATTTCATGACTTGCATGACACACATGTCGTGTCCTACCATTTATGTTTGTGATGCACTAGAGAGAAGTTCTTAATTGTTCATAGAGAAAGCAAGGTACTGAACGTTCGAGTGTCCTGGTTCAGCAGGTTTTCAATCTTGATCTTACGATTTTGGACACTGCATTTTACTTTTCTCCTTCTTTGACTGAAACTGTTCATTACGAAGCAACGCATTTACCGCACATTTCCCAGACATTTATTTTGCAACGGCTCGTTCAGCAGTTACCATAGCAACCACTTGACTGCCACTGTCAGCTCCAAGACACGAGCTCTGAATCCGTATGTTTCTTAGTTGCCTACGTATTTTACTGCAATCATCCGTCTGCCTTTGATTTCTGTGTGTGTGTTCTGCTGACAGAATTTAAGCGCACGTGTGCACATGACAGATGTCTTATTAGTGCCGCTAAAAGTTCTAAGCCGAAGTGAGCCAGCGCTGTTTTCTAATCCCAGGTGCCTTAGCGAGATTTTCTACCCTTGATTTTTGTTGAACAGTTCACTGTAACGATTTGATTTTCTTTTATATTGTTTTGCACGTGTGAGTGTGCGATTCCAATGGCTTCTCGGCGTTTCTATGAATTGAACTGCGCTTAATGTGGACCACGTATAAAAATAAAGTAACGTTGAGTAGTGACAGACTACAAAACTCCTTGATGGGTGAGGACAGTCACAGGTGGAGGCTCTTGACGCAGGCCACGTATTATTATGTTATGTGGCACACTAAAGACTAAACATTTTATTAACTTTAAAATGCCCTAACGTGGACTTGTTTTCTGTGTTCTAAGGTGAATTAATGATGTGCAAAACAAATTTGTGCTTTGCCTAAATTTTCACGCTGAATATAAGGCATTTCTGGTTCGGGTGAATGGGCATGTTTATTGGAGATGGCTGATGGAGATCGCACAGTCTGGCAGCAGGTCTTCCTCGTCTTCACCCTCTTTCCCGTCTACAACTTCTCCCTTTTCCGTTACAATTAACTGGCAGCAGAAGAAGGCCGTTGGCGATTCAGGATGGATTCGAATGGCCCAAAATGTTTCAGGCGAGTAACGTGAGTAAGCGGAGTTTTGTTGGACTATTACGTTTGGGCCGCAAGCTAGCTATACGGTCTGCCGGATATATAATTCTTACATTTCACTCCAGCCTCAAGCCCCGCCCTCATGGAAAGAAGTACCGCCATCCGAGCGGCGGTTTTCGGCCGGTGACGGACGATCATCGCCGACCCTCAAAAGTTCAGCAAGGTTTCCGCTAATCGGGGGTTCTGTTTTGAAAACTGTCATGTTCTGTCAGGTCGTCGTTTGTGCCAGTCAGAGTGTACGTAGCCTTCCTGCGATGCAACCATAGAGGAGAACTAGACTATTTTAGTAAACTACTAAAATTAGTTGGGGCTCGAAATACCGTGCAGACATTATTATATTATATGTAAGGGCCGCACTTTCACAATTTTCACGAGGTGCGGCTCTTACACAGTACCGAAACGTTTGCTCAAAATGGTGCCGACGTAGCCGTCGACTTGTGCACACCCAGGATCCCCGGAGGTACCACTACATCAGAGGTCAACGAACAGCTCTCGCGATCGACTAGAGACACGCGGAAATACGTAGCGCGCCAAAGTTTGCTGACGCACGCATGCGGCATTGGGCAAGCGAACGAGATTGCTTCTCCAATAGAAACCTTATATTTTTTTTCAAAATTCTGGGATGTGAAATTGTGGGTGCGGCCCTTACACGGATGCCATTACACGATTCTATACGGTATTTTCCCTGGCAGGCCCGATTTCCGTGACCAGCAGACATCGTCAACGAAAGTGTGCGACGCCCTGCCATGGACGCGAATAATTCCGGAAGCCCCACTCATGGCTGATACTGCTGGTATGGTACTTCTGACATTGTGAGAGTACGATATGTGATGTTATGCTCTTTTATCTTGGCAGGCCGTTCTCGGAGTTTCATAATTTGACGCTGCCTCTGAATTTCGTTAGCACGTGGTGGCCAATACACCCGATTTGAAAAAGAACGCGGAACTGAAGGAATAGGTGTACATTACCATTAAAATATAAAATGATGCGTGCTCTTTCTAAACTTGGGGCGCTATAACGTAAAACTATTCCAAACTTTTCTATTCCAATTCTGCTATCAGCCCAATACGATTGGTCAAAAACTTTTTTCGACCACCCCCCACTTCACCTGTCTGTCACGCGACGTCACGTAAACCGCGATACCTGCCCATCTGATATGATGTCTAGACGCTGATTATGCATGATTTGAAAGGAAAAAGAAAAACAGTTATTTCTGATTCGACCCCTTTTCGCCATTATCCTTTGGCCATTGGTAAAAGGTTTTCGGGCTGCACCCACTTTACCTGCCAGTCACGCGACGTCACGAAACCGCACAAACTCACCGCGTCAAAGTGACGTGTACGCGATAAAGATGCATTAATATGCCGAACAAAACTGAATTTTTTTCGGAATAGCCGCAGGCTGCCCCGTTCCGAAAAGAATAAAAGATGGCTGCCGCCGATCACTGAGACGCTGGCTACTCGCACCTGCCGGAGAGCATGGGTGTATTTGCGTGTAATAAAATTTCTTGCGTGGCCATGTAACGTTTTCAAACACTTTCGGCACGTTTACTACCTCATTCTGCCAACTCTTCTTTGCTGAGGGTCAGTTTTGGCGTCATTCTTAAGCTTCCGTAACATGCCGCCGCGATTTTCGACCAGCCACCACAAGCAAAGTATGGGAAAGCCGACCAATCACAGACGCCGGCACCACCCTCTTCATCCGGTTATCGATTTTCAGTGCACTGGCTCTGCCCCAGTGAATCCCTCTCCACTTGAGCGTTCTCCTCGCCTCTTGTCAGCCAATTTGATACGACAAGCCACTCAGTGTAGGCGATGTTATTCGTTTTTCAAGCAAACAAAAGTGACCTCCTATGAACGAGGAGGAGCATTTGATTGGTCTGTTCAAACAACCCTGCGGGTTATCGCCCGGTGCTTGCGTCGGTGGTTACGCAAATTTGACGTCAGGAAATTGGAATAGAAACGTATTGGAATAGTTTTACGTTATAGGGCCCTTGGCGAGTTTTTAATATATTCTGAAACATAGTAGTATGTTTCTTAAGATTAATTTTCAACATAGCGACAGTGCTCGTGTACGTCAACCAAAATCAACGCGCCTGTGCCGTTCCGTGCTAGATTGTCGTTTGAGGTATGATGAACTGAACAATCAAAATGTGATCCTTAGCTTAATCTTATGGCGCGTGCTCGTCGAAATTGACTTCTTGAGTTGCTTTTTAAAAATAATATTTTTGTTTTATCATGTTTTCTTTCGTCGTGTTTTGATTCGTCCGAAAGCGGCGCAGGCGCTTTGGGAGATGTGCTTTAGTCGAGCGGCTTGGATACCGTTGGACCACATGCAACATTTAAAAATAAAATGCATAGGCTTGGTAGACGAGAGTCTGCATTTTTGCGTTCTTGTAGTTTGTGTTTTTGTGTTTTTGTGAGCGGCTGGGAAGCTTATAAGAAAGCTCGCGCAGTGCACCAGAATGGCGCAGCTCCTGGGACACCATGTGGGGTGCTGGTGAAGATCGGTGCAGACATTTGAGGCTCCAGAACAGCCGGAATCGTTATGTTCAGCGTACAGTTACCGAGGGCGCTTCAAAGCGAATTCTTCTGTGTCTCGTTCGGCTGTCGCGAAATTTACTTTTTCGCTGCAATTACAGTTCTAACCGTACTTTAAGCAGTGAGAATAGTCAGCGACACAAAAAGAAAGCGCGACTTCGCAGAATCACCGCCCAGTTTCCAGGGGAGCTGTTTCTTTCTAGTAGTTGCAGTAAGCATTTCGTTGCATGTCACCAACAGCACACAGTTTATTAGGTTATTCGCATATGATGCGTTTGAGTACTTGACTGTGGAATTTTTAGCAAAGGTCGTACCTTACCCACATAACTGTAGCTTCGCTGCTTGTCAGCCCCATTTTCCCCGTTTCTACCGAATTTGTCGTCAGAGTCTTCTATAGTTCTGGCAGTACAGCAAGGTAAATCATAGTCCTTTTGTAAAACACGTTCATGTTATCTGGAGCACTTGTATAAGTTATATACTGCAATGGTCGTAATTCACCCACACACATTGAATTTTCCTACAACATCACCCGTAACCTGCCGCCTTTTAAGTTTTTTTTAATGAAATATCTGTACAAACAACAGGGCGCGTTTAGTTCACTGAGGACACTGCGTGGTCCTTATCAAGAGCATGAATATAGGGATGAACGAAGCTTCAGCAATTATTCGAAAAAAAACATAATTAGGCTAGAAAAAATCATTTCGCTCCACTATGCACCAGACGGGACTCCATGTTTACCAAATGTAAGCTCGTGTCACACACGCTCAGTACAAAGGTATACACGAGATGGCAGTAGCCGTATGACGCTTTCAGGCGCTTCAATGCATTTCTCCACTTTTCACTAAATTCGAAGGTGGTGTGAACTATTATTCTTCTTTTTTAGCTGCTTCAACTATTGTGTGTTCGGGAAGCACACTATGAACGCTTATAACTGGACTCACGTGAGTACCTGTAAGCTCAGTGAGAATATGTAGAAGAGCTACACTAATCAATAATGGTAAGTATCTTAGAGTTCTCGCTAATCACCTCAGAGTCGCACAAGATGCGTCACATCTCGCATTACTAAGTGTTGCTATCAAACTTACCGCAACACCATTTTTTTCGTATACCCTGTCCTCCCCGCATCTATTGTCGTGGTCTCATGATTAAGATCTTCGTATCCCCAGCCCTGCGGAAATCACACGGGACTGCTGCACAATAGCGAGTTCTTTCGCCACGAGTGTTCTCTATTGAGATAGTTGGGGGGAAAAACAGGCACTGCAATCGCCTTAGGGATCAAAGTTAGTGTTTATATTAATGTACGATCTGGATATGGACTCGTCGAAGAAAGCCTATTGCATTTTCTGTTATTGCTCTTAGTGGCTCATGTGTGTTATGTGCTAGCCTCAAAAGATTATTTCAAAGGAAATCAGTTTAACATTGTGATAGACATGATTGTATGCGTAATTTTTTAGTGCATAAAGAAATCACAAACACCCTTTAGTATGCGTCTCGCTGCATTCAAGGAATCATTTTTTTATTTGAAGTGTTCTGCAGGGAACGAATGCTTAAAATTTGCGGTGAAATTAGTTAGCTTATTCTGAAACGTCAAATTTTTGTTAAAAAGATCAGCTTAGAACATTTCAATATAACCATACCACAAGGACAAAGATTTACTTCCATCTTCGAGTAGATTTGTCTGAAGGGCTCGGAGCATGAAACGCAGTGATTTTGCACAGACTTTCCTGCAGTCAGGAGGCTCTATATGTCGAAGCACAAAAGAACAAAAAAAACTCGAGGTCATGTAAGAGTATCATGTAAGCTCTCTGGAAATGAGGGGCAATTTCTAGTCGAAGTTTTGTGATTCCGTGGCTCTTTATAACTGCAGGAGACAAAGTCCTTCTACTTTGCATAATGATATTCTGAGTAACCGATCGCGCTCGGACTGAGTACATTGTACTCTCGCGGCAATCAACTAACCACCGAAAAGGCGCACACTGTTCGCGTTCAAGCGGCCTCAGGACAAGATTTAGCATAAAGTTATATGCAAAGATTAAGTGTGTTGTCGAGCTGGAACAATATAAGGAAGGGTACCTACGACAAGAAGTTATTCACGGTTGGTGCAATGGTAATGTGTTCTTCTTTTTTTTCGGTCCTTCGACATGCATGCTGTACCGCGCACCACCAAGAAAGATTGCAGAAAGTGCGCTGTGCTCTCGGCTGTAAGTCGTAATTTTTTAAAACTTTGTTGGCTGTTTCCCCAGCTACGACCCTGGTACCGAATTAGATCACCTCGGAGTACTGCATGTTTCTTAGTGGTTCTTGAAGCCGCTTTTTCTCTTCTTTTTTTCCTCACTGAACTATGATACTAAGCCTTGCGGAGGCGTATTTAATGGTGTCTGCTTCGCCGCTCTAGGCTCATGTATTGCGTAAGGTTTAGGTTATACGAGAGAGTACAAAAACAAGGGAAGAAGAAATACTGTATTCCAACGACGCTATATAAAATCTGCGCCTAAGGCAACGGTTATCTTTCTGCAGCTTCCCAAGCGGCTCACTGATTGCTTAATCTTCACCCGGCACTGAGAGCTACGCTGTGTTGCCTTTCCTTTTTTGGGTGCACTGCTAGTTAATCTTTAGGAAGGTTTAGTTTACTGTGAGAGAGCTCACCTGTCACTTACTATTACCATAGCGATAACAATTATCTATCCTTTTGATTTTTTTCCATTCAGGTGCACTAACTGGCTAGTGCAGACTAGCTTGTGCAATCCTATCCACCTGTCTTATGATAAACTTTTTCTCGCTTGAGTTTCGTTCTGCTATCGATACCCTTGTGCAGTTTCGTAGATGAATAACTCTGAGTTTTCGTACACTTCTTCGACATACCTTGAAAAGCAGTGAATGTTTGCTAGACATGCATATAATACCTTTATAGACAGTCTTGAGTCCATACAGGCCTCAATACACATTTTTTGTGTCTTTGTTCTTTTGCATAACTGACATTTCTATAAACACAAACTTCGCTTCTATCGTTTCTCCTTTTGCTGTCTAGAAGTTTGGGGCAAGGTCAGACTAATTGTGTGGTGCTTTTTAATTTTGAATCGAAGCAGTAAACCAGTGAGCCGCCAGCAGGAGCATTATGGGACAAACCAACATGGCGGCTGTTCCAGTTGCGAATGGAAGTAGCCACCGCACGGACACGACACAACACTCCACGTGACGTCGTCAGAAAATTTTCATATTAGCTACAATATGTAAAGCGTTGTGAGATGCCTGCAAATGAATATCATGGTAGCAATTTATTCAGCATAAACGCTGCCCTTTCACATTAGTAATGACGACATTTCACGTGGTTAATGCTTCACATTTTTACTTGAAAGTATTTACATAATGAAACCAAGAAGTACAACATATGTGCCTCCATATGAGCCTTTCCTAAAGCCTTGGGGTTCAAAGATGAAGGCGTCGTATAGAATTTTCAACATGCAAAAAAGCACGACAGAGCCCGATGTCCCATAGTGATGGCAGGTTTACAAACAGCACACATCTGTCAACGTCGAAAACGAAATACACATGAGGAGCGCAGCATATCTTGCCAATTAAGTCCCACAGAAGCCAAACGATGAGAAAGTGAAACAAATATACAGGAAATAAGCCAGGAAGGGTAACCACACTTGCGTCCGGTTGGCTGCCCTTCACATAGGAAAGGAAAAAGAGAGATAAAAAGCATCCAACACCTGCTTTGTAACTGTCCCACCACTACATAGAGTAGACAAGAGAAATTTACCGGAGCATGCGGTGCAGCCAGTTACGACGGCTGGATCTCAGCTCCCTTTTAGAAATTCAGGAATGTCGTCTTTTTATGTATGGGCATTCGTCCCACACTGACCTCCTCTGATTGGCCTGACCAGACTTAAGCACGTACAATGCATCCGCGTCCGTAACTCGGAAAACCTCCATGCTATCTTCAAGCCTGAGCCATCTCTTCTAAAAATAATGGTTTTATTCATTCATTCAATATTTAGGCCATGATGAAAAACCCACTGTCGTTGGCTGGTGGGTATTAGGTTGCGCTGATCTTGATTGAGGCCATGGGGTCGATCCCGGTTGTGGCGGCTGCATTCCTGTGCGGGCGAAATGCAAAAATGCTCGTGCACTTTTTTGTTGCTTGTAAGGAAGTCCAGCTCTTCAAGATACTACCAGAGTACCCCACTATATGGTGCAATTTTTAATCAGTTCGTTGCTTTGGCATGTGAACTACCGAATATTTAAGGCATGAAAAATTATTATAGCCTGCATATTGCTGATGGTAACCTCATGCTGGTTGGAGCTCATTACATTTTCTTTCAGTAGAATCTAAAGCCCAGCAGTAGTTTTGGCGATGTTTATCTAATGTGTTTTGTGTAGCTTACTTCCCCATTGTTCAATACGAGGAAATGCTTCGGAATTAAAGCGTCAACACTAACGAAAAACTTCTGTAACTGTAAAATCTTCAGCAGAAGAAAAAAGTTTTTTGCCTAGATATTTTAATAGAAAAAACAAAACAACCAGCTTGCTTCCTTATGATGAATTCCAAAGAGACTCGGCTGCGAGGGTGCTGAAAGTCACCTTTTTTTGACCTTGGAACATTATGCCGCAGTGTTGATTTACCCCGAACGTCCTTCATATTGTTTTTTCTTTAACCCACACCGTGCGTTCAGGGTATCGCTGCCACCCACGGAAAGTTGTCTGGACAAGTGAAATTTGACGACACAGATGGTGTGGGGATTCATGACTGCCGAGGCGCTCATTTTCCCTGACGCACTATAGGGTGAAAACTCGGACATAAAATAAATATTCACTAAGTTTTGCAGCGAAGCTGTATATGACTAGGTTCCAGGACTTGGTTTGTCTCCACATCCTAAAACTCAACCAATCACACTGGGAGGTGCCGCCGCGTGGACCGTTGGGTTCACTGCAGCACCACCAGATGGCGCAAGCCTCAGCACTTCAGCGGCACCTGTGGCCCCGTTGAAGTCCTTGGAATCAGCGAGAGTAGGGGGAAAGAAAACATGTCCGCAATAGAGAATATAGTAAGAGGCGATGGGAAGATTTGTGGAAATAGGGAAACGACAAACAACGGTGGCGTAGAAAAAACAAAGTTCCCAATAAGAGTTCGGAAAGTTTGGGATTGAAATGTTTCGTGTATATTTTTTCTTGTTGCGGATAAGTAGGACATGGTGGCAATATAACAGCAAGAGCTTGGTGGCGCAATCCAGCGCCCCGTTACAAAGGGGACGCTCATAGCATCCATCCATCCAACCGTGCAGTGGCGGCGCTTGACGTTCGGGAAAAAGAAACAGAAAGAACAAGAAAGCTTGGCTTTGAGCATCGCGTTCGCCATAAGCGTTTTCCGGTAAAGATTACAGTTGCATAAGCTGCATTTGCCGAGAAGAGGCAACTGTAGCACACGAAGCAGGGAGTGACATCACACTTTCATATGTAAAGAAAACCGCCTAGCAACTAATTTCATTCCTGTTCTGATAGCGCTGTGGAAAGTCTACACATTCTTAAAATTCCCGAAGGACAGCGTGAACGCGATGTGAGGCTACGGGAACAGCAACTTCAATATGAACAACGGCGTCGTGCTCAAGCTAGGCAGAACACAGCGGTTTCTACACAAAGCAAACCAGGCACAGGAGGCCTGTAGAGCAGCGCCAATACGATGATCGACAAAAGGAAAAGAAATGTCAATATGAACAATGCCCTCGTGCTCTGGCTCGCAAGAACCAGCTCAAGGCTAGGTCAGATAGGCCTGTCAGATAAGGGGATACCACAGCTGCCCTGGCCAACCAACTTCAGAGCGTGGATTGGAGCCCATTGTTTATTTCAGGGGCTTTGTAGCACCAACTGCGTTTGATTGATGAATAGTTGTATGGCGTATACATGAAAGCCCAGCAACCAGTTTCTCGCAACATAGCTGCATACTGTAGCATAAAGCAGATTCAACAAGAAATCACCGACCATATTTCTTAAATTTTTTTAATGTGAAAACTACTGCAAGCCTTACGCAGGCCATTACAGGGAGTGGACGTGTAGGTACACGTAGGAGTACAATGTACAATGGGTTGAACTGTACATCAGTATTGACAACCTATATGAGAGAATCCGATACAACCATCGGATACAACCGATACAACAAAGAAATCGTAAGCCTCATAAGTAGCCATAAAACATAAGTAGACATAACGTAAGCAAATATAACACGCCACTATGTTGCAGCATAAGCAGTTATTCTTCAACCCTCTCCACAAAGTTCTCTACACTATCCATGCCAATAATTTCCGAGAAAAGCGTTCCATATTTCAATGGTAGCAGGAAAAAAATGAAAATTTTAATGTGTAGCAGTGTGTGACGTATTGCCTGATATGCTTATCATGACACTTTCTACGGGAATGACAATGGGGTGGTTTCAAATGGTCGTGTTTATCTATTTTTATGCGAACAAGATAAATAAACAAAAAGAACATCATTGCTGCCACACGCCACCGACAAGCAAGTGTAGGAATGCCTGCGTCATTTCGGAGAGCAGTGACGCTGTCCTGACGGGAACATTTTGAATAGACGAAACGTAATGCCTCATTTTGGATTCTATACAATCTGTCTATAAGGTATACCTGATGAGGGATGAGGGATGCACTAGAGTTTGGTAGGCTAGTAACCTAACGAAAGCAGGAGCCGCAGCCAACTTTCTTCTTAGAAACAAGAGTGCTTTTGCGCATATCTTCTCTATGTGAACGTTTCACTTCAGTTTACTTGTAATGGTTAAGCCCAAATATTTTATAGCGTCCGTTCGTGTTATGTAGGAGCCCGCCATTCTATAATTGAAAGTAGTAAACGACTTCCTATGGCCCATAGTCATACACTTTGTTTTTCTGACGTCAACTTATCTGCCCCAGGTTATACACCATCGAGTAATTTTATCTAAAGAGACATTTAGGAGCTTCTGATCATCAGTATCACGCATGCAGGTGTACACAAGCAGGTCATCAGCGAATAACCGAACTTTCACGCCTTCTTCAACACAAGTAGCAACGTCATTGGTATAAGTAAGAAATAATAGTGGCCCTAACACTGATACCCGTGGTACTCTAGAGTATAGCTCAAGTAAATCAGAATTCTTATTATTAATGTTAAGATATTGTGTGCCATTCGACAGATAGGTAGTAATCAGAGGTAATAACTTTGGTTCTATTCCGATAGACCTAAGTTTCTCAATTATTTAAGACTTATAACCTGGTTAAATGCTTTTGAAAAATCAGTGAACACAGCATCGATTTGTGACGTATCATTTATAGCTGAACCAAAGCTTTTTGTAATCTCTGAAGGTTGTGTTCCTGTAGATAATCCTTTACAAACGCCATTTTGCATTCGGCATAAGAAGTTATTTCGTTCTAAGTGAATCATGATTTGGTTGTTAATTATATGCTCGAGTAATTTGCAACAGTAACTTGTAAGTGATATCGGCAGAAATTTGTATACCAGTGTCTTTTTTCCTTCTTTGTGAATAGCAGCAACCTTTGCGCATGGCCAGTTCGCAGGTAACGTGGCTGTACTAATTGACTCAGTGAATATGGTATGTAAGATAGGTGTTAACTGTTGTACCTATCGTCTCAGAAACATGTTAGATATATCATCATGACCGGGCGCTTTCTTGGTATCAACTTGTAAAAGCAGGTTCAACACGCCTGACTGCGTTATGAGAAGCTCTGGCATAACGAAGGCAGGATCAGCCAAGGATGTGCTTATTACAGGTGAACGAATGAATACCGATTTAAAATGTTTATGAAATGTATTTGCTATAGCGCCTTCATTTGTTCCAACCGAACCATTAATTTCGAAGTTACTAGCACGATCCCCTGGTTTCGAAAGATACCTCCAGAATTTTTGTTGTTGGCTCCGAATAAAGTTCACTAGGGTATTTGGTAAGAAGTTATTTCTTGAAATTTTGATCTGTGATTTAAAAGACCGCGAGTGTTCATGTATGTCATTGCATGTATTTCTTTTATTCCTCATTCTGTTCAATTTCCGTTGAAGGTGGATTATACGGCTTGTTATCCAAGGAGACATATTACTGATTCTCTTGAGCTTTGTAGGTATGAAGGTTTTTTCACAATGCACTATAGCTTCTTTTAATTTCAGCCACAGCTCATTAACTGTGCCGGAAGACTCAATTGAAGAATTATCTAGTGCCTCCTCTAAGTAATATATTACGCTTTTGTGGGCAGCCCGGTTGTAGTCTAATTTCAATACACGAGGGTTTAGTGCAACGATTAGGGCCCATATCTGTGTTGCGCCGCACTGTCAACACTAAAATATTATGATCCGAGATACCATCATCCATGCTAATACTTGCTGATGATGATCCTTACACGAGAGCCACGTTTAGCACCGACGAGGTGTCTCTCTGCACACATGTGTGTTTTTTGACAATTTGGGATAAAGAAAAACTCAACATTATATCCAAAAGTTGCTCAGAACTCTGCTTTCCCTTTGAGCTCACAGTTAGTTCTTCGTAATTTATTTCCGGCAAGTTGAAATAGCCTGTTAGTATTATCTTAGTGCATGGGTTTGTCACGCTCTCCAGATAGTCATGGACTTGTGCTAGGTATTCATCTGGCGCTCCTGGACATCTAGAAATAGCTCCTATTAAGAGTGAGTTCTCATTAAGCTTAACCCTACACCATGGGCTCTCGTGATTTGCTATGCCTATTTCTCTTTAGAAGGGTAGGTAATTCTTTACCGCAATAGCCACTCCATCTCCACACCTGTCATGATCTGTACGTAACAATGTATACGAGGAGAGGCCTAGTTCTGAATCATAGATTTCAGGATGGAGCCAGCTTTCTGCAATTATTATAACATCTGAAGAGTATTAATTCTTCCAATTTATCAACTTTATTAGCAATACTATGGTCATTAAAACAAAGCAATGAAAGCGAGACAGGATTTTCATTCCATGAGGTGGTCGTACCACTACGCCCCGTATTATTGTCTCGCTTTGCCAACCCTACTTGGACTCGCTTACTTTCTCGATCATTCCACACGCACAGCTGGTCGTTCACCTTAAGTTTGTCAAATACAAATGTAATTGTATCAGCGTTTGCGCGATTATCTTTGGCTGACTGCCCTAGCTTTCTACGCTTCTCGCGAACATCGGCAGAGTAATCTTCCGATATCGATATTGAACTGTCTTTGAGCTTGAAAGCATTGCGCAAGATTGACAGTTTTTCTGTGAAATCATGAATGTGAAAGATTACAGGATGCTCTCGATTTTCTTTAGAGCCAACTTTGTGAATACGCTCCAGCGAACGTACTTCAACGCCCAATATATTTCTGATAACGTCCTTCACAACTTTTTGTTCAAGTGTTGCGTAATCATCCCGTACAGTTTCTTTCAAGGCGTATACCACGATGTTATTTCTTCGACTGCGGCTTTCTGATTCACATTTCTTTTCGTTAATTTGGTTGAAATGTGCGCGCATCGCTGTGACTGTTGCTACGCCCTCATCTACTTTTTCATGGTATTGTCTTGATGTAGACAATGCAGTTTCTACTTGCGTTAACCTTTGCTATAAACTCTCGAGTCCACTTTCAAGAGTAACCTGTGAAGTCCGAATTGAAGTGGTCATGGCAACAATTTGGTCCAGTGTATCCGGACCGGGAATCTCTTCGACATCACCGCTAAGTTGTAAACGAAACGACTCGTAGCAAAAAGATAGCAGACACTGTGGGCTTGGCAGCAAAATAAGGCCTATGCAATTGCTTTTTATGCATTTGGAAAAAGAACATTTGTCTCTAACTTGGACAAAGAAGAGCACGAAGTTTAACATCGTGCTCCAAACGATGCAGCTAAGTCCACTGCCCTGTTCGTGCCACTGTTCTCAGTTTTTAACCGTTTCCCACGATGTCATCGATGCCGCTTGAAATCCAAAAAGCGGGTCCAGTCGGAAAGTTATCTGCAGCGCTTCCTTTTGATGCGATAGTTTCAGTAGAGGCATTAGGTTGACTATCGGGCGAGGCATTACCGGTTGATAGGTGGTTGTCGAACTGTGCCAATCCAAGAGCAAAGGCAAGGTGCCATTGCTTTGCCAGCGTACATCCACGAGTACCTGGACAAAGAAGAGCACGAAATTTAACATCGTGCGCCGAACGACGCCGCCAAGCCTATCATTTTGTTTATAAATATTTTCATCATAAACGCAACATCTTGGTTATTCGGTTCCATGCCATGTAATAAGCAATGGTTTTATTTTATTTTCTACGCACAATATTTCAGTACGTTAAATTATGCCCCCCGCCCACTTTTTTTTGCCGAGTGCTGCGTGCTCCACACGAATATCAAGTAAGTATCTTTACACCTAGATTCTTACTCACAATGATGATTCACCAGAAAACGTGCATAAAATCAAAGCAATCAAGGTGCTCTTTACGAGCCATAGCGGCACATCATGGTAAGCATGCTCTATTTCTTTGTCAGGGACACGTTTCTCGCATTTATTTATGTAAAAGCAGAAATAAGAAACATTTACGTGTAGGCTTAGTTGCTGTATCTTTTTTGTAGGCTTACTTGTGGTACCTCTTCAAACGGTTCTCTGCATATGAATTGACAGCTCCAGTATGCAGGATTTCGTTACTTGTCAGTGTAATTTTCGATCAGATTAGTAAGAACTGTATTCTACGGTGGCTTCAAGAGTTACGCGCGAACAGCTTATGCAAAAATTTGACATATTGCATTGCATAGAACAAGCATGCGTCGTCATAAATATCGTTGAGTCAGCTTCAAAATGTTCTTTGTTGGCAAAACGGAGCTGCTATAAATATTTCCGGTTTAGAGTCGCATCGCCTACGCAGGTTCGCGACTTCTGATGGACCTTGCCTATGCTTATGCAGTATCACAAGCTGCCGTGGCTTATCAAGGTATTTCAAGTATATGGACAATGAGGTTGTACTACTTACGGGTTCATATAAGAATGTTCGTAATATTATAATTAATAGAGGGAAGATTCGCATCGTCTAAGCTCCTCCCCGACTGTGTAAGACTGTTTCTTTAAAGATTATGTGAGATCGGAGACTGCCATGGTCTCTGAGAATATTTCGAATTTTTGGACTCTGACTTGGTATTCCTGAGATATGTAAGAATGAGTAGCCTGCTTTTTCTTTCAGGGCATGCACCCATATTCGAGTCATCATCATCAACTACTTTTATGCCTGCTGGAAGAAGACTCTAATTGGCGATTTCAAATTACTACCATTCTTCGCTAGGTGATTCCAAGCTATGCCGGCGAATTTTCCAAGTTCATGCTTGAAATTAGATTGAAGCGCACATAAGACGAGGGGTAGAGAAGAAGACAGGATGGCGCATGACTAGCCCTACTCACCACCTTATTGCAATATATTGTTACGAAAGGATAAACGAAGAGAGAGGAAGAAGACCATCGCGAAACGCCGGCTGCGGCGTGTTGTTACTGGTCCGCCATCTTAACCCCATTGATTCTGCTTGTATATACATTGCAAATACTGTCTTTGTATACTCCCGACATCCCCGTAACATGTTGGTGGGAGGTGCGGGGTGCCACGGCTGGAAACGGAGCTCAGCAGTGGACGTCGCATCACCACCCTCACCATTAATGACGGTGAGAACTCGGGATCAACGTCGTTGCCGCCTCCAACGTCACCATCGCCCGCTACGTCGCGGTCCCCTTCGATTGTAGTTCTGCAACCCAAGGATCACGGAACTTTCTGCGGGACTGATGGCGCCGAGGCTGAAGAGTGGGTGGCTATGTACGAACGTGTGAGTGGAATCAACAGATGGGGCCCTGCGCCCGTGCTAGCTAACCTGTTGTTCTACCTAAGAGGCCAGCAAAGGTGTGGTTCGAAAACCATGAATGGGAGCTAACCAGCTGGAACGACTGCAAAGGGAAGTTAACAGAGCTGCTTGGTAAACCAACCCGCCGTAACATTGCCGCAACACAGGAACTGGCCTCCCATGCATAATCCCCCACAGAGACCTACGTTTCGTATACCCATGACGTGCTGGCGCTTTGTCGTAAAGGCGATTACGACATGACAGAAACTGAGAAGGTAGGGCCTTTGCTGAAAGGAATTGTTGACAACGCCTTTAATCTGCTCATGTGCAGAAGCTGCTTTACAGTTGATGCTATCATCAAACAGTGCCGACACTTCGAGCAGGCCGAAAGCCGACCTGTCCTGCACCCATTCACCAGACTTCCTAATACTGCCGAAAAGTCGACGTGTAAAGATCAGCCCACACAGCAGCATGCGTCGCCATCAGAGGACGTTGTGCGAATCGTTCGACGTGAACTGGACGCGATGGCGCCCACAGCTTTCTGTTGGCGTAGCCCTGATGCTACCCCTTTTTTCAGTTCCCTTCATGCAAGCAATCGTTCGACAGTAATTTGAAAACTTTGGCCTACATTCTGTCTGTGCTGTCGCCTACCCCAGAGCCAATGAACGCTCCTCTACTATTTTCGCTCCACCCTGACGCTTCTCTCCGCGTTATCGCAACCCGACTGAATGGAGAACCGCGGACGACCAGACAATATGTTTCACCTGTCGCCGCATTGGTCATGTCGCCAGATACTGTCGCAACTCGTGGCCTTCAGCACCTGGTACGCCGACCAACCTAAGCCGTTTTAATGGAAATGCCCTCAATGTTTTGGCCACCGCTGAGTCTAACACCGCCGACAATTCTGCTAGGAACACGTGGTACAGTCGCTCACCATAGCCGCGCGGACACCAGCCTCGTTCCCCGCAAATACGTCGTCCATCTTCCCGTTCGCCGGAACCATGTCGCCTTTCGTTCCCTGTGGCTTTTGGCCGCACCATTTCGGAAAACTAAGAAGTGGAGCTCCCTGAGGTGGCGCTGAACTGTTAACTACTGCAGCAAATCCTCTGTCTGTGCCGACAAAGAGAAGTGTAATTGACGGTAAAATAGACGGCTTACCTTTCCAAACACTCGTCGACACTGGAGCCCACGTATCTGTGATGAGTGCTAGCCTAAGTAGACGTTTAAAGAAGGACCTCGCCCCAGCAGCTGCCCGAGAGCTTCGTGTGGCCGACGGCGGCGAGCTAGTTGTTCTTGGAATGTGTACTGCGCGTATAAGTATAGCCGGCCGCCCTCCTCCTGTTCTCTTTGCTGTGATCAACAGCTGCCATCACGACGTTATCCTTGGATTGGACTTTTTATCCCATAATTGCGCTCTCATCGACTGCGCAACCGGTGTTCTTCAGTTGTAACTCTCTCAAGTCGCCGATGCTCCAAGCACCGCTCCACCGTACTTGTGTTCGCTTCAAGATGTGCGTCTGTCACCTGACGCCATCACTTACGTCGCTTTGATTGCAGAGCCACAAATTCCCGATGGTGAATACGTCCTTCACCCCATCATCGACGTGCTTTCCAAGTTCCTCGCACCATCTCATTTTTGGCGTCCTCGACTGCACTTTCTCATTGCACCCATTCTGTAATTGCAAAAGAACAGCGGTCATCTGCCTCATGCATTATATGGCCTGCCCACTTACATTCGTTCCTCTTGATGGGAACTAGAATATCGTCTACCGTTTACTATTGTGCCAAACATCTTTCGTTCCATCGTTCGTTGCATGGTCCTTGACTTCTTGTCGAGGTTCCTTGTTAACCTCCAAGTTTCTGCCTCACGTGTTAGCATCGATAGAATGTAATGATTGTACCCCTTTCTTTTCAAAGATAGCGGTAAGCTGCCGGTCGTGATTTGGCAATGCTTGGCGTATTGCCTCCAGCCCATTTTTATTATTCTGGTAATTTAGTTCGAACGATCAGTGTCCCTTATGACTAAGTGACCTCGATGAACGTACCCTTGCACAGATTGTAGGCGCTGACTGTCAATGGTGAAATCTTGTCATTTTGGCAGGTTATTGACTATATGCTTTGTGTTCTGCATAATAATCTTCAGCCTTACTCTTACAGCTTTTCAGCTAAGGTCCTGATTGCTTTGGTAAAATGTATCCCCATCGTTGCTGAAGAAGCCGTTGTCATCTGCAAACCGTAGGCTCCTGAGATATTTGCCGTTGATCATCAGTACTAATCCTTCCCAGCTTAGCATAGAATACTTCCAAGCATGTAGTGAATAGCTTTTGAGAGACGATGTCTCTTTGTATGAACCATTTCTTCATAACTGTTCATCTAATTTCTTTTGCGAATAAGCGAAATAGCTGTGGAATCTTTGCACATATATCCCACAATATTAACGTATGCCTCCTGTACTCCTTGATAACGCAAGACCTCCATGACTGTTGGTAATCGACTGAACCAAATGCCTTTTCTGAATCCATGGAAGCCAGGCAGAAAGGTTGGTTGTAGTGCGCCAAATTCTGAATTACGGTGTCGACGACAGGGATGTGATTCATCGTATAATGTGACTTTCTGAAGCCAGCCTCTTCACTTAGTTGACTGAATAAGAGTGCTTCCCTGACTGTACGGGTGGTACTCTGGTGAATATTGTAATAAACCTGCACTTAAATAGCTTCACAACACAGACTCCATTTTGTTCTAACGCACTTCTTCTTTATTCTCTTTTCTCCCCCTGCCCCTTTGTGTGTGGATTTCACGTTTGCATGTGTATTTCACGCGATGATTTATTGGCTAATGTATGGCTATGGTTTCAATGTGTTCTGTACTACTTATTTTGCTGTTCAGTTTCGTTTTGTTTTATTCCACTCATATTACAGCCCCTCAAGGAGGCTGACTGTAATAATAAATGAAATGAAAATGAAATGAAATGCCATGGCATTCATGTCATGACCTCTCGTTTACGTTCGTCGTACACCCTTGTCATATTATGCCAATTTTGGTCCATACCAAGTTAAAGAAACGAGCATGAGAGCACCAAGATTAAGGCGGCTGTTTCATCACGTAGATGGCACGCGTATCGTGATATTCATCTTCTCACCGATTATTTATGTTCGTCATACACTCTTGTCGTATTATGCCAATTCTTGGTGCATGCCACGACGTAGGAGGGTGGAAAAAGTGTCTTCATACTTCCCATTAAAAGCGCCTCTGCGGTACGAATTCGTTCACTTAAGCAGCAATAAACTGAAGAGCACCCTCCCCCCAGGATCCCCTTCCCCAGCCCTACAGTAAATTTGTTCTGTAACGGTAAACACAACTTAATTGAAGCAACGTGTAGGCGGACTATTTGTTATCGCAGAAACTGAATAGATTGGCGGTCTCCCAAAATTACATCGTGCCGATTATCATCGAGGTGCATTGGTGTCTATGAACAATGTGCAAGTCGGAAATAGGGTACGTGGGTGCAGAATATTAATGCGTTCAACTTTCTTTGGGAACTAACGGCGATACACTTGTGAGTGTAAAACTGTTTTTGCCTGCTCATCCCGCAGATGGTGAAGTCTAACTCAACGGTAAAAACTGTTTGTGGACGGTACCACAATGCGGTGGTTCCGGTGGCATTCGTTGCTTGGCAGTAAAGGGAGCGTTTTCGCGTCTTCTGTCATGATACTTAGTATTGAGACGATGTGTCACTGAGACTTTGAGCCTCAGGTTGAAGACGCAGACACTGTCGCTTCAGACGCTGCGACTCCTGGTGACCAGAGGCACATCGCTTGCGTTTTCGACCTGAACCTCAGCGTCTCGAAGTGTGAGCGAAAGTGGTCCCATAGTGCAGTTTTAGGTTATATAGTAGGCCATATTTTGACTGGCAGCGCGAATATAATACTTGGAATCGACGGAAGGGAAGTGACGAAAGACGTTGCCGTATTTCATTGTCATTTCTTGCCTTATCTTCACTCGGATCGAAGTTTCACATTCCCACAGTTGAGGACACCGCACGTTGTGCCGAACTTGTCTTTGATGAAGCGGCACTTGAAGCCTTTGTTGGTTCTCGCTCACGATTGAGGCTCGGTGGTAAGGGTAGCGCCACCCATAAAACATCGCGCAGCGTGATGCCACCATTAAACACCCTCCACGCGTGCTAAATGCATAGTTGGACACGAAGCGAGGTTGCTGTTTTCTTCATAATTTTTAAAGGCACCTTAGGCCTTTATCGTTCTAATTATTCGCGCTAAGCTAAGGGTTCCAAATCAAGATTGGAATTCCTGCATCCGTACTGATGGGTGAGTCTCGTACATGAGGTCGGCTGATGTCGTTGTCATTCCGGCTATGCTGGCCACACGAAATAAAGAAATGAACTCGCACGTACTAACAAGCGCTAATTGGAACAGTTTGTCTCCGATTCATGTGTATTTCATCGCCCGCTTTACACAGTCAGATATTCAAAAATTAAATGAGGACAGTAAACGCAGGGCTGACCTCAGCCTGTTTCTAGTTGTTTGCGACAATATTTGCGTTATACTTGACCCTTTCTGCTGACCCAAGTCTGTGGCTAATGGCGATTCCGTGCAAGAGGCGGCTTCTCACACCGCCATGCATACACGCCCACGCAGCCCACACCCTGCCGCGATCTGGTTCCAAAGCGTCCCGGCGTGCTCGGATCACTTAGCGCCCGGGACGTAATTATCGCGCTAATGTGCCCTCGCGCACACACCTCCGTCTCTAGCCTGGTACCGGTGTCGGACTGCGTATTCCATAATCTCGGGAGAGCTTGAACAGCAAAATGAAGAATATAGATTGCATGCCGGCTTTGTAAGGAGTCATGCTAAGCCCTTCTTTGGTTGATCGCCATCTGACGCAAAAAGCTCTCGGTTGGTTGTTTAACAAGACAGTACTTCCCTGTAGGCGTACCCCTGCTGGAAAACTACAAGTGAAGACATTGGCAGTGCTATTGTCCCAAATGGGTCCAACCACTACTTTAGATGATTTTACAACGTTTTATATTTCATTAAGAATTAAGAAGTGGAAACAACCATTTTCATCTTGAAGTGGAGCTTTACGACCTATGAAAAATACGCTAAGCATATGACAGTATCGTGACGCTTCCATAAATAATTGCACTTCGCTTTTATTTTACATCAGTAACAATGGCCGATCTTTAAAGCCGTGTTTAATTGCTATTCCTTGCTTAGACTCTTTTGAAAACCCGTAATTTCCCTTGTCATGGACGTATTTTTACTAAAAATTTCCAGCCTTCAACAATACACCACAGGGCGAGGTTATAAGTGAACGATTTTTAACAGGCTGAGTACACTATCTGAAAGGTACTGATTACATCTGAAATGCTATATACGTTGCAGTTTGACTGCAGTCTGGTAATGTTGCCCATGACATCTCGAATACTACACGCGTGATACTATATGAAAACCTTCAAACGCTTTGCGCCGTAAGCCATGCACTGAGCCTTTTAGGCTTCACTCTAAAGATATAACATTATTCATACTGTTTATTGCTGTCACGGTTAAAATTCATAAACTTTTTAAGAAAAACAATTTTGTAATTTTCCATTGATTCGATCTCAGAAGGTTAACAGAGGGATGTAGTTCACGCTGGTAATGAAGGCAGAAAAATAAACTACACAGCAAATTTGGTTCTGTTGTTGTCTACTCGTCTACATTAGTTGTCTACTTATGCGTACGCGTTCTTTGGATCGGTTGCTACTTTGCTTTGTGTTACTTATTTAGCTAGCTTATGCATGTCTGCCCATCGCTGCCATTCATTTTATATTACACTATTATAATGATTAGAAGTGCAAAGATCACAAATTATGCATTTATTTTGCTGATACGAGGGTCAATCAGAAAGCATTTACCCCTATTTTTTTAGCCAAATTATGGCTGTGAATGCGGAGTTAACATATCTATTACCAGCGGTGGACTTTTCATGGACCGGCCAGTCCTTATCTGCCAGTAGTTCCGCGACACAGCGCTGCTGTCAGTTGTCGAAGACGGCGGTTGTGCTTCACACGTCAACGGCGTACGAGCAACGAATTGTGACTCGTTTTCTATGGAGCAGGAGACGAACGCCCATCAAAATCAACAGGGAAACGAAGCCCAGGTATAGGGAACGGTGTCTCGCTTTGAGAAGTGTGTGGTGGTGGTGCTGTGAGTTCGCAAAAAGCCGTGAACACTTGCGCGACAAGTAGCGTTCGGGAAGGCCTCATGCATCGCTGACTAACGGCGTTTCCCACGGGAATGCAATGATGGTAGTGGATCGGCGTGTGCGCTTCAAGGACATTTGCTGGGAGATCGGCATTTCGTAAGAGAGCGTTTACGACACCGTTCACGGGTCCTTAGGTTCCGAAAGGTCTCATATCGGTGGGCGCATAAGCAGTTGGATGGCATGATGAAAGGCAAGCAAATGATTGCTTCACCGAATAATTTGCAACAGTATGCCGAGGCAGGGTGAAAGTTTCCTGAGCCATATTGTTGCTGGCGATGAAACGCGGATACTGCACTTCACGCCGGAATCGAAGCAGCAGGGCATGGTGTGGAAATATCCGGGTTCGCCTGTGACAAAAAAAAATTCGTTCAGTGCCATATGCTGGGAAAGTGATGCTAACAGTCTTCTGGGATCACTGAGGATACCTTTTGCTGGATTTCATGGCACAAGGTGCAAGCATCAATGACGAGAGTTGTTGTTCCACACTGTCACGTCTGCTGGTTGCCATTAGCCGAAAACGCTCATGGATTCTTAATGTGGACAGCGCGTTTATTCTCCACGACAGTGGGATTGGCAATGAGAACCGCCGACAAGCTCGGGTCATTTCACTGTGAGAATCTGGACCACCCACCTTCCGGACCCCGCTCCTAGCAATTTCTGCGTTTTCGGTCCGCTCAAAAAGTTTCTGGCAGCACAGCGATTGACGTACAGCGATGAAGTCTAGAAAGCAGTCCGACGGTGGTTCCACAGTCAGCCGCACGAATTCTATTTCAGGGAAATCTAATATTTACTGATGCGATCGGGCAAATGTCTGAAGCGGTGTGGGGAATATGTGGAAAAATAGAGTAGGGCACGTAGAATGGTACGTATATTGTGGTACGTATATGTGGTATATGTGGTACGTATATGTGGTATATGTGGTACGTATATAAGTCACATACCTGTATGTGAATTATTTTGCTTAATAACAAATCGGGGCAAAGGCTTTCTGATTCGACCTCGTATATCATATCAACTAAGCCAAAACACCGTCGCCACTGGTTTTACAGTGAAGCTGCTAGCCTCTCGTGGGTCGGCGTTTTCGTGTCCACATCCGTGGACAAAAAATGGCCCATCCCGGACGTAGTTCAATAGCGGGCCGATTCACGGCGGAGGGGAAGCGGGCTTCAAGAACTCAGCAAAGTGAAGCGAAAAGTACATACATTCTTTGGAATCGCGCATGCAACATACAGAACAGCACTCGCTTCAGTGTAGAACAAGCACAAATCACGTATCCCGTCCATATAATTGGTGATAAGGTATTCTTGATGACAATGAGAAGCACGTAGCGCTACCCGCAATCGTTTGCCTATAAAGATTACTCTTGCGCGAGCTGCCACGAGGACGGGAGCTTGCGACGTGGGAATTCACCTCACTAGCCTTTCGCATATAAAGGGACCAGCCTACCAACTTATTTCATTGTTGGTGCCGCACCGCTATGGTAGGCAACGCAAAGCTAGGAATCCTGAGGTGCGGCGTGAACACGAGGAGTGACAAAGGGAAAAAAAGGACGGCAGTATGGCCAGCTTCGGCGTGCTGTCACAGTTATCATTACTCTCATTACTACCGCAACACCAAACTACCATTACTACCAATACTCTAAAACAGTATTGCATACCGGCCTTAGAAGTTCTAGTGATGGTTTTGAACAGCTTTGCTGAAGACGCTCTTTCGCAGGGCTGGGATGGCGAGTCAGTATTTTGCGACACCACAGGTTTTTTCCAGTTTTACTTTTTTACGTTCCTTTCTTGATACTGTCTTGACGCGGCGAGAGGTGGAAGAGGAAGAAGAAACGAAAAAGCATGTCAATGTCTGCTTCTCCTGCTTCTCTATTTGATTACGGTCGAAAATTTGCTCCTATCTTAAAGATGTCGGCACCAATGGACGTCTATAGACGCAAGAATTTCGCCGATACTAAGTTTTCGACGATGGGTGGACATTTTCCCAACCTTTGGAGCACTTTTCTGTGCGACCACACTCCTGCAGACGCTCGGCGGGCGAGCCCTGCGCGGCTTCGCACGCTCAAGCCACGATGTTTACGACTATGCAAATCGCTGTTGAGGGCGAGTATATCTCTCCCGACGAAGTCGGTGAGAGCGCTGGGTGGACCACGGCTTTATACGAGCGAAAACCCAACAGCAAGGACCCGTTCGAGCAGGGCGGCCGAGTCACCGACACGCCACGTGCCGGGAATAAAATCCAGGCTCTGGCGAGTATTATGAAATGGTTAATCACTGCTTCGAAACTGCCTAGACTACCGAAAGAGCACGTTCGAGTCATAATTCGTCCCCGTGGAGGACTGAACATCAGGAAGATGGGCCGCAGCAGAGTTGCCCAGGCCCTCACTACCGCCTCTAGGCTTGCGGAGGCGGATACCCTGTAGGATATCATATGTCCCAATATGGTGCAATACATATTAGTGGCAAGCACGACATCAAACCGCAACGCCATGGCGTACGCCGAAGTGAAAGCGACACTCATTGGAGAAGCAAGTTACGAGGTTAGTGACTATTTCGCTGCCCCCAAAACTCATGCAAGGGAGTTATTTGCGACAGGAGCTCAAGCTCCTCATCATTCAACCTTAGAATACAAGCGCCCTCGAGGTGGGAAGAATCAAGAACACAAGCACGGTAGTCATCCTGTTTGAAGGATTTAAAGTCCCCGACTACGTAAAATGCGGTGCCAGTTTGGTCATACGCTCTTTCTATCGTAGACAAACGACGTTTGCTATGCAGGTGGAAAGCTTGGCCACAGAGCTGACGTTTGTCTAACCCCTGAAAATGCAATCTGCCTCGGCTGTGGTGCGAGCAGCCCGGACGATAAGCACGAATGTACACCGAAGTGCACCCTCTGCGGAGACCCTCATGCCACGGCCGACAGAACTTGCAAGTATAGTTGTCATACTCCGCTTGTAGTTAGACATTGGCGCAGAGAACTGTGCAATGGCGAACAATCCAACCAACCTATTGCGTGACCAACCCTTCACAAGTCTCTCAGGTTCCTCAGCAGCTCGCACAGATCCAGTAGCCGATCCCGAGACCCTAGCGGCGAGAATGGCGGCTGTCAGGACCATCCCTCTTCTAGCGGTCGCTCCTCTGAATGCTTGTCTTCCAGGGGCCGCAAGGCCTCCAGGACCCACTCCAACTCCAGGGGTCACTTCCGTTCCCGGAGACCAGGAGTTCAGATCCAGGAGCCTGATGATAGTGGTACCGAATGGGCTGATCGGGTCAAGGAATCAGCGAAATAGGTAATGGGGTGTCCATCGCCAGAGCTCAATAGGATAGCACAGTTGGAAGGAGAAAACGCTTCGGTAAAATAAGCAATGGAGAAACAGCACAAAATTGCAAAACTCAAAAAGGCTAGCAAACGAGAGACAGTTCAACTCACTCAGGCCCCTGCGGCAGAAGCTCCCATGGAGAACTAAGTAGTGGAACCGACTCTCAGCGGTCTACCCTGGTCTACCAATGGTCAGGAGAGCGTTCGCGGTTCGTGCTTTAGACAAGAGCGCCAGTGTTCGTAAATTGGAAAAGGCGATAGATGAAATTGATGAATCCCTCGAAAAGGTTCAGATTGTAATCGACATACTCGCGGATGCCGTCACAGCACTAGGGGTCAGATGCGATAATCTGGAGCGCCACGTTTCTGCAACGGCTCCAATTACGTCATTGGACAAACTGAATAATACCGATACTGAAAGGTCGATACCGATACCGATATAAGCTAACTACTACGTCCCACCATGGTGGCACATCACACGACAATTATTGCTGGCAGTTGAACTGTAGGGGACTCGTAAAAGGAATTCATCGTAAAAGGAATCTCCTCCAATAGCTCATTCGCAACCACCCGGAGAATCCACCTGTCATCATATTGCAAGAAACGCTCATAGCTACGGTCATCCTGTATGGTGATGGGAAAAGGGGCATCAGCACATTATTCGCCAACAAATGTACGTTCATAGTCAATGATCTCAATCTTGAATCCGGTAAGGTTTAACGCTCGCTCGTTGAAATGATCCCCAGCAGGCAGTTCAAGAAGACTATATGTATGCTTAGCATATACAGTACACCGAAAGACCTCAGGCAAAGATTCGCCGCGATCATCAACAGGGCTACTAGCAAGGCCAAGACACTCCCACTCCTGGTGACCGGAGACTTCAATGCTCCGTATCAAGCATGGGGCTACCAACAAGCTAACCACAAGGTAGGTGACCTATGACAAGCTACATTCAATAAAACCCTCACGCTTATAACAGATGCGACTTTTCCGACAGGGTCACTAACTCCCGCTTGAGGGATATCACGCCTGACCTCTTTTTCATACGGAATGCAGAGTCGGTCACTTGCACCAACATCCACGTGAACCTAGGAAGCGATGACAATATCCTCGCTACCTCCGTCAACGCGAGAAGCGGGAACCTCAAAGGGTTCACTATTAGCGATTTTGATTATTTTCGCATGATTAGGGAAGAGCGAGCACAGACACAAGACTCAGAAATCAGCGGAGAACAGTGTCCGGAACAGTTAAACGAGGTTATGCGTGCGGTGGCAAAGTCCAGACTGAAATGGAGGTGGACATGATGTATAGCCGCCTCGCTTATATTCTAGAAGCTAAAACGTCGCTATTAAACAGAAGGAAAGGGCAGAAACTCAACCGAAGGCTTCGAAAAAAGATCGCAGAGCTCAACAAAACAACAGAAGATCAATGTCAAACACTGATTAGACAACACTGGGATGAGGTCTGAATTCCGAGGATGGCCAGATGAAGGTTGGAGCTAAATGGAACCTACTCAAGCATCTGCTCTATGACACTAAAACCAAGTCAAACCAAAGACAACTGATAACGACAGTTCTACACGAGCCAACGCAATCAGAGACAGTAAAGACCATACTCGAAAGACTCGCTCACAAGTATCTTCGATTGGGTAACTCGAGGGACGAAGACTATCCGCCCTACAAAGGATTATCTTGCCCACAGCTGGATAACCCCTTCAATCAGGCAGAGTATAGGAAACCCTTCAGAACCTAAATGACAGGTCGGCTCCAGGTTCTGATGGCATCACCAACCGGGCCCTCTGAAACCTGGACGACAGTTCCATAGGATGGTTGACAGAGGAGATCAATAGAATATAAGAGCGAGGTGTTGTCCCGGAGTCCTGGAAGATCACCTCGCTCTTCATTCCTCAGCCTGGAGTGCCCCCAAGTCTCGGAAACCTCATACCCATTTCACTCACGTCCTGCTTGTGGAAGGTGGCAGAACATGTCATACACAATCGCATCTCCAAGCACATCGAGAAACAAGGCTTGCTTCCATTCAACATGATCGGCTTCCGTCCGGCCCTGTCAAAGCAGGACGTGATGAAGCTCAAGTGTCAAATAATTGACAGCACCACAAGAGATATAAGAGGCACCTTAGGCCTAGACCTGGAGAAGGCCTTTGACAATGTCTCCCATGTTCACATTCTGAACTCCATCTCGGAGCTCAATTTGGGGGTCGTCTTCCACAGATACATAAACTCGTTCTTCAGGGATCGCAAGGCCACGCTTAAAATCGGTGACCTGATGTCTAACGATTTCAGTTTAGGCCCCAGAGGCACGTCACAAGGAGCGGTAGTCTCACCACTGCTTTTTTAACGTTGCCATGAAGAAACTATCGCAAAGGTTTTCCAACATAGATGGGATCAATCATTCGCTCTACGGTGACGACATCACAATCTGGTGCACCGGAGGAAGCGAAGGAGATGTTGAATTAGGCTTACAGGAGGCTGTAAATCAAACCTAGATGTACCTGCCAAATACAGGTTTAAATGCTGCCCAAGCAAGTCTGAGCTTCTCGCTCTACAGGCCAGACAGGAGAGGTCCGAAACCTAGAAGCTGGAAACCGTTGTCTGAAATAGACATGAAACTCTACACTCAAAGCGGCAGTACCATCCCCAGAGGAGGCACCATTCGGGTCCTCGGCATCTTCATCGAATGCAGTGGCAGTAGAAATATGACGCTCATCAAGCTCATATCCAAGGCCGAGAACATGATCAGGCTCATCAACAAAGTCTCGAATAAGCATGGTGGCCTTCAGGAAGACAGCCTCCTCAGGTTATTCAACGCCTTCCTCATGAGTCATTTAGTTCATGTGGCAGCCATGCACAACAGGTATGCAGGGTCTGTTCTGAAAGTAGTAGGACTGTTTTTTTTTTCTGGACGAACGGGCGGACGAGAAGCGGTCTGCGCGCACATGATTGGTGAAGGGGGATATTGGGAACGATGGGAAAAATCGGCAGTCGGCTCTCAGCCGTTGAAGAGAGCAGGTCGCTTGTACTGTGAACCCCTGTCGAAACGCCTCGTCACAGAGAATCATGGAGCGTTTACTGAATCAGCGATACGCGATCAAATTTTCTGTAAAGAATGGTAAAACGGGCAAAGAGACTCACGACATGATTAAGAAGGCCTACGGTGATGTTTCCATGGGTAGATCAGGTGTTTTTGAGTGGCACAAGCTGTTCTGAGAAGGTAAGGAAAGAATGGAAGACCACAACCGCTCCGGATGCCCTTCAACCAGCAAGACCAATGAACAAGGTATGCGAGTGAAAAATTTACTGAACAGAGACCGTAGGATGAATATCAGAATGATCGCTAATGACTTGAGCATTCCTCAAACCCAAGTTTTTGAGATCGTGACAGAAAACTTAGCCATGAGGAAAGTGTGCGCGAAGTTCGTGCCGCAAGTGTTGTCCGAGGAGCAAAAGGCCAACCGGAAAGCAATCTGCAAGGATCTTCTTCATCATGTGAATGAGGACCCCGACTTTTTGGACAATGTAGTGACCGGTGACAAGACGTGGGTGTTGGATTACGACGGGAAGAGCAAGCGGCAGAGCTCACAATGGCATACCCCTTTTTTCCCACACCCTAAGGAAGCACAAATGAGCAAATCCAAGCAAAAGTCTATGTTCATTTGCTTTCTTGATGGACATGGATTCATCCACAAAGGGTCCCTACCACCCGGACAAACAGTAAAGCAGTTTTTTTACGTGGAAGTCCTCAAACGACTGGTAAAAGGCATTGCTCATGCCCGCCAAGCCATCGCCAACAATTGGCGGCTGCATCATGACAACGCGCCGAGCCACACAGCGTTCCGCGTAGGGGAGTATCTTGCCCAGCACAAGCTGGCAACGCTGCCTCAGCCCCTTTACAGCCCCGACTTAGCCCGTTCAGACTTTTTTCTATTCCAGAGAATAAAATGGACGCTCAAAGGAAAGTATCATGGATCTGTAGAGGTCGTTCAACAGGCCGGGACGAGGGAGCTACACAGCAATTCCGGTTCAGGCGTTTCTGGAGGCGTACGAAAACTGGAAAACTTGTTGGCAGCATTGTGTAAATGCGGAATGGTGCTACTTTGAATAATTCTGATAGTTTGTACTATTCTCATGAATAAATTTTTTATCAAAACTGTGTCCTACTACTTTCAGAACAGACCCTGTAGCTCCGGGAAGAAAGAATTAAATATGCTAATCAGAAAGAGTATCAAAATGACCCTAGGCATTTCTTTACGGGCGAGCATGGACCTCCCTATGCAACTAGGGGTGCACAACACATTGGACGAGATAATTGATACCCGTGAGTCGGCCCAACGGGCCCTTCTATCCCTTACCTCGGCTGAAAAGAAGATCCTGGCGGTTCTTGGGATCAACCCTATACTTATGGAAGAACGCAAGTATCAAACCTCAGAAAATCAAAGGAGCAACATACGAATCGCACCGTTTCCCTGTAATGTTCGTCGTCTACGCAACGTATGCAGGCGCATGGCAAGAGCTCTCGCCCTCTTCAAGAGTATCAAAGACAATCCCTACTCGGCATGTTTTGTCGACGCAGCCCAATATGAAGAGTCATATTGATCACAACGAACAGATAGTGAATGCGGCTTCCCTGAAGTGCTCAACACCATCCAGAACCTAGCAGATCGCAATTCCTATAGCACTTCTGCATAACAGCAGATCACAAATCTTCACTGATTCGAGATCGGTGGACAAGGCTTTCGCTTCATGATCCACGGCCGCGGAGGCTCACTAGATTTTTAAGAACAAGATAATCTCTCCGCACACCATCATGTGGTTTGCGACGCACCTCGACCGGCAACTTCACTCCTTGCCCAATGTCAATGACACCGCCCACTCCCAAGCGCACACACTAACTAACCGTGCGGGAGCAGGGCCGAGCTCAAACTCCGGGGTTCTCGAGTTTGGCGACACTCTCACTTATTTCAACGAAATCACTAAGCACTATCGCCTGGGTATGATGACTTATCCTCCCACTCATAGCAAACTGGCTAGACCTCTGGCGTCCACTTTACGCATGCTTCAAACTAAGCCCCATCCCAACTTGGCCCTTTTCCATACGATCACTCCAAAGGCTTTTAGCTCTACTTGCGCTACTGTGGGGCTCTAAGCGATTGTGGAACAGATGCTCTGGCGTGGTCCCTCATAACAGGGACCCAATCGCATCATGGATATGAAGTGGCGTTCTGCCATCCAGAGCTCATAACTTTCACGGCAAACTTGGGCTAACCAGAGAGCCCACGATGCCGTGGTTAGGCTCAGCCTATCAGTCCCCATGTGGGAGAGGTCCACAACTCTGCCCTAGAGCAAAGCTTCTCAGGACCTTTTAAATAAACTTCTTTGTCTGTCTGTTGACACGGCGAAGGCGACGTCACTAGTATTTTTTTGCTGTTGTTTTTTTCTAACTCTACCAATCATATTCTCTCACACCATCAAACAATTACATGTGTCAACTTGACCGATTATGCATTTATTTTGCAGATGTAAGGAGTAAGGGGACGGGTACATTTTGCTAGGGCACATGCCAAAGGATGCTTAACATTGCTTTGGACTGTAGGAAACCAAGAAAATTGAGAGAAACCTCTCATTCTCCTTTGGACTTGAACCGGATGTAATGTAATCTGAGGCAAAGAAACTTCCCTACTCATGATTGTAATATTGCTCACATAGACATCTGCCTGCCATGCTGCGGTCCATGGTTCGAATCCTCGTCAGAAGTATTTCTTGTCTAAAGCTACCAATCTTCTACTATTACACTAGTATAACAAATAAATGTGTTCACTAATAATGCATTGATTTTGCAGATATATATCGTCACAGAGCCGACAGATTTTCTGGGGAACTCGCAAAGAATGCTTACGGATTACTGTAGGACTGCAGGAAACTAAGGACATGTAGTGAAACTTCTTGATCTCCTTTGGACTTGAACCGGGCATGATGTAAACTGAGGCGAAGGCAACTTTCACTCATATGAATGTGATGTGGCTCACACAGACATGTGTCTGCAACACTGCAGTCCATAGTTCGAATCCCGGTCATAAGTATTTCTTTCTGTTTTTAGAGCGCAGCTCTTTGGCGTCCGTTCCTGGGTTTCGCGTCGTCGTCGGCGTTGTCGTCGGCGTTGTCGTCGGCCTCGTAACCAGCTCCGCCCCCCTTTCATCCCCCCAGCGCTAGCAGCGACCGACTGATACCGCTGGATGCCGCTGTCGCCGCTAGAGAGTCAAGATAACGTGACTGCATAGAACACCGTCGCCGCCATGCAGAAAGAGGAGGAAAGGGTCCCCCCCCCTGTTCTTGTGTGGCGGATAGGGTGCTCTTCAGTTGCATCAGTCAGTCGCTGCTATCTCTTCCCTCCTCCCTTTATCGTGTTGTCCGCTTGCTGCGCGCGCTTCTGCCCCCATCGTTTGCCGCTGGGTGTACACGCCGCCCCCCTCCCCCCTCTTCCTGCGAGTCTCCGGTTGTCAAAGCGCCGGCTCGAACTTAATTCCTTTCTTCGCTCCTCCTCCAATGCAACCCCTGTGCGGTGGCAATCAGAGAGCCACATCGGTGGCGGCGGATCTGTATATGTGCACCGCCCGAGCCGAAATTGCCGCTGCCGTTCGCCCTGTGCGGTGGCAATCAGAGAGCCAGATCGGTGGCGGCTTGACATAAAGACAAACAGCAATTTCCTAACACTTATGCGGGAGAACATCCCGTTCCTCTCGCTCGTAACGCGTCCCACGGCTGTGACAACCTCGCGAGGCACTTGTATAGATCTCGTCTTTGAGAATCAAGCATTGGTGTACCAAGTCGAACATATATCAGTCTATTTCTCCGACCACAAAGCTTCCTTCATGACTGTCAAGAACTGTTAGTGGAGTCCTTGTTAAAGGAATACGTGTGAAAAATAAAAAAAAAATTCTGTGATAGCGCATACATGTGTTGCTCGATTTCTTTGCCTCAATCTATCGAAAAGGTGAAACAGCTTATTTGCTGCGCTCAAATTTCGCATTAGGAAGTAACGTAATCGTCGGTAATTTTTTTTTTCTAATGCTACCAATGATCTACTATCACATTATTAGAGTGATTACATTTGTTAGCTTGACAAATTATCCATTTAATTTGTGCATATAAGGTGTCACGGGACGGGTAGATTTTGCTAGAGTACACGCGAAAGAATGCTTACGCTTTAAATTATCTGTATTGCGCTTTTCTGTAGTAGTATTTGAGGTGAACGACTCAGCTATTCTATGAAACAACTGAAGCCAAAAGAAATGCTGTTCTTCTGCGTTTCTTGCTAATACAGAGACGTCACTATATGCGTTTCAGTAATTCTACCAGTATTAAAATAGCATTCCGTCATATAGGCTCCCTATAAAGACAGCTTAACCTGTTTAGACAAATTAGACCAAAACGAAGCGAAGTGATTTATCTGCAAACATCGTTTGAGCATGAACTTCATTTATTAAAATTTTGTGTTTCTTCACCTCGTTTTAAGCAATTTTCTCGGCTGTGTTATTCCTCAGTTTCTTTTTTATAGATATATGAAGATCCTCCGGTGGAATATCATGCAAGCACAATATATGTTACGTACTGACGGTCCCGTACTACGGGTGAATCGCATGTTAGTGGAAAAAAGAAAGTCGGAACTCGTCAATACTTCAAATATTATATCACACCAAAGTTCGTTTACTTCCAACTATATCACAACAATACAGCCGCCTTCTTTTTAATAAGCAGTTTAAATTGCTTATAGGAAGTGTCAGGCTACCATAATATGCAAATGCTTTTAAAATGGTTATTTAATTACCGCTAATTAAAATTAATTGTTCCCGTTTGTATTGTTTTCACCACAGCGCTTCATGGACCAGGTGATTTTGTTTATATTAATCATTTATTGTTGTTATTTTTCTTTCTAGAGCCCAATTTATCAAATTCTAATTCAATCATTAATAGAACAATATAACTTGTAGGTTCATTATTTACTTTTCGAGCGAATACTACATCCTTCTATGTATGTTTTATTATATTCTACAATAGTTTCATCCTTTTATTGATCACCTATCTCTCCATTCGTTAACCGGTAGATACTGAGCTGCCGGTATTTCTTGCATTGTTCAATATTATGCCGAGACACGGGCAGTTCTTTTTTATTCCAGACATAAAAGACTACGGCGTTTCGATGCAGAATTACTTTATTCTATGCAAGGAGAGCTGATTCAAGCGAAACACAGGGCCGCAGGACCCATCTCAGTTTCTGCAGTTGAATGCGGTCCCAAGTGTGGTGATATTCGGATATACTAGTTTTGCTTCCTCCAGTTAACTTTTTCCAACGTCCGCGTAGGGTCAACTTTTTTATATATATTCGCTTCAATTCGTTATTCCCCAAGGGTGTTTCCTGCCCCTCATCGCCTCTTGGCCTTACTCCTATTTTTCGGAAGCCTTGGCAGGAGAATATTCGTACCGCCCTATATTGCTTTCGTGAGCCTGGTCAGCCGTTTTACGAGTTTTCCGGATGCCCCGACCCGCCTCGCAGGGGCGTAAATCTCGTGGTATCACTGTGTTCTGCCCTCGACGTAGCAACGGTTTGTTCTGTTTTGTTCGCCTCTCGCTGTAAATTGTAGACCTGCATAATTTATCGCTATACTTTTGCATCAAATTGTCGTTGTTAGGTTTTCCAGTCGACACTGCATTTGCGCTTCGAAGCTTTCATCGAATTCCCTTTTCACGTCCGGTTGGGCTCTTCCATGAAATCCCAATTTCCCGAAAGTAATGCCTCGGCAGGACCGATATACGAATAGATATATATGAACTGCAGCGAACCTTGAATCTAACGCTTTGGTTATACTTTTCGTGCGTCGACCAACCAACTACCGTCAACTGTTATTTCTGTATTTTTCTTAGAAAATAAATACCGCTGACGTGTGGCGCTTTACTTCACCTATGCTCACAGAAAGTTTGGTGAAAAAAGAAATAGGATAGTGTGCCTACGCTCATCACTCGGCAGATTGTGCACCACGTGATCCGTACGAAAGAAGCCAAATTCAATGCAACAAACTTCGCATAGGGACCATGCCATGGACACTGTCTATCGACAAACACTTTTATACATACTAGTTTGTGAGCAGAGCTAAACGACTGTAATGTGGCATGTCGCCATTTTCCGATGGCAGGTTTCTTTAAATAATCATTTTCATCGCAGTGCTAGATAAAGCTGTATCATTCAACCAAACCGTGTAACCAATTTGCTGTTTTGCTAGTTGGTTCACACCACCGCAATCGCGGCTCCATTTTCCGAGCCCTAGGCTACAGAAATGCCTAGCGTAAAGTAAGTTTCTAAGCATCATGTCAGGCGGCGATTAAGATCATTATAATGGAAATGTCAACTTTTACAAGACACTTCAAAAGCTTGAAGCTGAGTCCTACTCATTAGCTGCTGAGCTGCAAGAAATTGGAGCTATAAAGAAGGACGTTTCATTATTTTTGGTGCAAGTGTATTAATAAGGTTTGTTTTCTTCTCCTTGAATTTCAGCCTTTAACATTCTTGAAATGCTTAATTTATTCCTAAATTTTGAATAAGACATTCTGTGCTAACCCTGATGCCTACTTTCTCTTATAGCTAAGCGTTCTTTGCGTATTTTGGGCTCATTACATTAGGTAGGTAGGTAGATAGCTAGGTCAGAAGATAGGTTTTTGTCTCGCATCACTTTAACAAAATGAAAATATTCTACGGCCAAAGATGCAATCAAATTTCTGCCGCCGAGAACCGCATCCAGGTGCTCTAACCATAAGCCACAATCGTCTTTCTTTTTTCTTTATTAGCCTGCTAGTGTGACGAGGTGTATCGGACACAATAAACCGCATGAAATTCAGCATGGGTCGACATTCCAGGCATCCTGGCGAACTGCGCATAGCTGAGGGGTGCAGCAACCGGGTTGTTATGAAAGGCAAGAGTAATGCACTGAGTGACTTGATACTGGATGACGTGCCGCAGCGTGGGTGTCAACGGAGAGGAAGGCGCCTGCCTCCTGTTCTGTCAGAGGCAGCAATGAAAGTTGGCGGGCCACATTTTCGCTAACAAACTGTTTAATCTGAACCACCAGCGAATAGTGATCGGTGTCTATCATCAAGCAAGAGAGCGGGCCTACCAGTGAATTGCGCGAGGCAAGCTGCTGCTTGCGCAACTCTTCATAGCTCTGGCGGAGGGCCACTACTTCAGACACAGTGTTGGAGTTCTTTGCGAGCAGCATCTGAAAGGCATCGTCTCCAGCCGCCTTTAAGATACGCCTGATCTCGTCGCTTTCCGCCACTGCCGCATCGACACGCTTGCAGAGAACCATGACACCCTCGATATAACTATAGTGAATGTTTCACCGATTTGCTGCGCTCGTTCTGGCAAACGTTGTTTGGCGCGAAGCTTGTGTTCTGCAGGCCGCCCGAACACATACGTGAAGTTAGTCTTGAGCTCCACCGAAGTCAATATGTCGGGTGCGTGGCGGCCGTACCAATAAGTTCCCAACGTTGGTCAGATGGAAAATAGCGTTGTTCACCTTTGCCGCATCGTACGACTTTTTTGGTCACCCTTTCATAGGAGGCGAGCCACTCCTCCACGTTATGGTCTCTGATCTCGCTGATAAGGGCAGGGTCGTGCTGGCGCAATGTAGCCGAGCAGACCACGGCAGGCCTTTGGACACGGTGACGGGTTTTCCGCCACGACGGCAATGAACGAAAGAGCCCTCCTTCGAAGTTCCAGATTTCAAGGCGTACCCAGTAGCTCTATCTCATGTGATGATGTTTATTGGACTCGTGAGGCGTCATACAGAAACAGAGCGGCAGTAACGATCCCTCAGCTATAACGGCTGTTGTGAAGTCGGTGGTCCGTGCAGCCAACGAAGTTTCCATAGATGGTGCCGCGCCAGGCGCAAGGAGAAAGGGCTGCGAATGGTGTTTAGGAGAATGAAAAAAAATATGATTATGTTTCTAAAAAAGTACATGGGGGAGTTTTACAGTACGGCTCCAACTGGTAGCTTCTTAGCGTGTCCGAGTGTCACACTGTTTCCAAGCGCCCTATTCCCGTCAGCCGTCTGCATCCGCTTTTATGACCTCTGTTGTCACTGCCCAGTCGCCTCCCTCAATCCGGAGTCAGGACACCGGTGGTGTGAGCAGACCAATCTGACGTCGGCAGACACATTGCGCCGTCGGGAAACCGAGGGTGTCGGGAGACCGATGGTGTCAGGAGGTCGGTTGCCCTTTTCCTCTGAAGGGAGCTTGGTCAAAAACGCACGCACATCACTCATCTCCTGCGTGGACACGTCAATTTCGTAGCATGAGGCGTAACAACTGTACGTCGCTAATAATAATAATAATAATAATAATAATAATAATAATAATAATAATAATAATAATAATAATAATAATAATAATAATAATAATAATAATAATAATCAGCCTGGTTACGCCCACTGCAGGGCGAAGGCCTCTCCCATACTTCTCCAACTACCCCGGTCATGTACTAACTGTGGCCATGTCGTCCCTGCAAACTTCTTAATCTCATCCACCCACCTAACCTTCTGCCTCCCCCTGCTACGCTTCCCTTCCCTTGGAATCCAGTTCGTAACCCTTAATGACCATCGGTTATCTTCCCTACTCATTACATGTCCTGCCCATGCCCATTTCTTTTTCTTGATTTGAACTAAGATGTCATTAACTCGCGTTTGTTTCCTCACCCAATCTGCTCTTTTCTTATCCCTTAACGTTACGCCTATCATTCTTGTTTCCATAGCTCGTTGCGTCGTCCTCAACCTAAGTAGAACCCTTTTCGTAAGCCTCCAGGTTTCTTCCCCGTACGTGAGTACTGGTAAGACACAGCTGTTATACGCTTTTCTCCTGTGGGATAATGGCAACCTGCTGTTCATGATCTGAGGATGCCTGCCAAACGCTCCCCAGCCCAATCTTATTCTTCTGATTATTTCAGTCCCATGAACCGGATCCGCGGTCACTACCTGCCCTAAGTATATGTATTCCCTTACCACTTCCAGTGCCTCACTACCTATCGTAAACTGCTGTTCACTTCCGAGGCTGTTAAACATTAGTTTAGTTTCCTGGAGATTAATTTTTAGACTGACTCTCCTGCTTTGCCTCTCCAGGTCAGTGAGCATGCATTGCAATTGGTCCCCTGAGTTACTAAGCAAGGCAATATCATCAGCGAATCGCAAGTTACTAAGGTAGTCTCCATTAACTGTTATCCCCAATTCTTCCCAATCCATGTCTCTGAATACCTCCTATAAGCACGCTGTGAATAGCATTTGAGAGATCGCATCTCCCTGCCCGACGCCTTCCTTTATTGGGATTCTGTTGCTTTCTTTATGGAGGACTACTGTGGCTATGGAGCCCCTATAGACATCTTTCAGTATTTTTACATGCGGCTCGTCTACACCCTGATTCCGTAATGCCTCCATGACTGCTGAAGTTTCGTCAGAACCAAACGCTTTCTCGTAATCAACGAAAGCTATATATAAGGGTTGGTTACATTCCGCACATTTCTCTATCACCTGATTGATAGTGTGAATATGGTCTACTGTTGAGTAGCCTTTACGGAATCCTACCTGGTCATGTATCTTGTGACGATGTATCCTGTATCATGGTCATGTAACGAGTCATGCATCAAAGCCGACGTGCTGAACCTGCAGATCAGATTTCCGACGATCGCCAATTCTGCTCGCCGGTATCGTTGTGCTCGAGTGTTACTTGCTTTGCCGGGCACCACTCCACCCAATAAAGAACTAAACTTGTAGCTCACAGTTTCCACACTGGGTGTTTCTTCCCTGTCGTCACCATGGGGCAATATAGTCATAATGCAAAATAGTATCGGCCAGTTATTTCCGAACATTCAGCGACGCAACCGGTGGAAGTGCTTAGTCTGCTGCAGCTGCTAAACTAGGTACCCGAACAGAGGCTCAGCTCCGACGCCGTGAGCATGCTGTTGTGCGAAATCAACTTCTTTGCGACAATATATCGCGAATTCAAAACACCCACGCAGCTGCGCTCAAAATTCTTACTAGTGAGTATTGTAATCGTCGCTGGAATTTTTTCGCTCTCTATTTTTACAGTGTGCCCCAGATAATGTTAGCAAAGCTCTTCGATGAAAAAGAAAACAGTGTACAGAAGATGGTACAGGATACAATTATATCGCCAAAAGTGTTCGATTGTCAAACCGCTAAAAGAAAGAAAACACCGCAGATCTTAAAAGCGTAACTTCCATTCTTTTTCATATTAAATATTTTTTTGTTCAAGAGGTCGGTGAAGGCTAGCTGGAACACCCTATATCAGTTTATCACTTTTAGGTTTCCCAGATCTTTAAGACTCACCTGTGTGAAAGAGCCTAAATTTTGTACTTGAGCTGGATTATTCGAAGAGGCGTGCATTAGTAGCACGAGAAATCGAAACATATATGGAGGCGAAAGCATCAAATGGCTCATTGAGCGAATAAGCCGCCGTCTGTAGCAGTGAAACGGCAACTACATGCCCATCGGCGGCGACGCCACGGCAGGTGTTCACCTCGATGGTGCATAACGGGCGAAAGGGAACATCTGCTGCCGCTGCTTCCATGCGTGCCGGGTGTTGCGGGAGAGGCGAGGGCATCACCGCAATGCGAACGCCACCCTCGCTGTTCCCTACGCATACCCATCGCTACTAATCATCTACTATTACGCTATTTTAACGAGAAAATGTGCTAGCTTCACGAATTACGCACATTGCTTGCTGATATAGCGTATCAACTGAGCCGACACGCCATCACAACCTGAAAAGGCGGCAGCGCAAAAAAGAAAGACATGGACGGAGACAGGACGACAAGGACGAGCGTTGAATTTCCAGCAACATGATTGTGAATTGTCTAGAAAATATACATGCTGTCCGAGCCAGGGGTTATCATATGCGCAACCCCTAGCTCCGGACAGCAGGTATATACGCGTGAACCACTCGCAATCATGTTGTTGGAAGTTCAGCGCTCGTACTTGTCGTCCTGTCTCCGTCCGTGTCTTTCTTTATTGCGCTGCCGTATTTTCATATATGTACCAACACGCCTCATTCATCACTTTCATTCCGTCATAACGTTCTTTTTTGCCACACCACACCTTTTTTTTCTTTTCTGTTTTTCTTTTTGTTTTGACCCTGACACGGTGACGTCCCAGCTCTTTTTTTCCACCTCTATATTATAACGATTACATGTGCAAACTTGACCAATTGGGCGTTTATTTTGCAGATGTAAGGCATTTCATGACGGATAGATTTTGCGGCGGTACTCTCCTAAGAACGCTTAAGAAATAAAACGATGGCGGTAGAGAATTTCGAATCTATGACCCCACGCTCAGAAACAGACTGTCTTACCCCCCGGGATAAGCCAGCGCCTCCCAAACAGCAAGCCTGGGCACCCTGTTTTATGATATCGTGCTACTTGGACAACAATTACCATTACCAAGCGCGGCGTAACGAAAACAGCGACATTAAAATCGCCGCGGCTTACTCGGGAGCGTGCCCATTAGGTTCTATGACAGTCGTGCAAAACAGCATGACGTCACCGATCACGTAACTGGCCTTCTGCTATCTAGGAGGCATTGGTCGAGTGACTCATCGTGCTAGGTTGCCCGCAGGAGTTCATAACTGGAAGGGCCGCCCAGCGATGGTAAGTTGGACATTAATGCTTTCGGATTCGCAATTCATAAGAAGCACTTAGGTGCCTTCGGATCTTTAAACTAATTAAATAAAGATCGCTAATCAACCTCAATATAATTACTTTACGGGATATATTTTAATTTACAAATTGTAGTCGGTGATATTAGAAGACGTTTGCACGTGAAGTGAATTCCAGAATAAAACCAATTTCTATATATAATTCCCAAAGTCGTGGGAGGAAATATTTGTGCTCGAGTTATTTTTCTGCTTCAACGCATAAAAGAACGCTTTGTCAAAAATGACAATGGAAAAACCGTGCATTGTTGCGGCAAGCTTGGTGGCGCATATCGGCAAATTGGTGTCCTTCAGGAAATACATTCGTAGTGGACCCGCCTTTCAAGCTCATCGGCTACCACTGATAAAATTGCAATACGTGCCGTGAAGTAATTAGTTAGGATGTTATTGAATTTCTTTCTTTTTCCTTTACTACTTGTCTCGTGCAGTAATGTGGGCCTTCGGATAATCCAGTTCAAGGACTAGAATTATTTTATCGGCAGCGGGCAATTTCATTGCGATAGCAATTACATAGACACTCCAGGCGCATTTTACGGTCATCGAATTTTGCCGGCGTCGTCTTGATATCCCGTATAAAGCCTAACGGCAGTAAGACGGTCACCGGGCGCCGTATACTAAACGTGCATGTAAAGCGTACGAGGTGAGCCGACGATCGAGGCTCAATCTCGCGCGCACTTGGGACGAAAACGGGCAGGAAGGGTGCCGTCTTTCGCCACACGCCAGGCACTGAGAGGGTGGATAGGGAGGCGGGGTAGGAGGGGCTGATGCCTACGGTGCGGTTGCGTCGGCGCCCTATCTTGAAAGCGATCCTCGATGCGGACAAAGTGGGCCGAGGGATGTTAGCTTTGTATGCGCTGTGCTTCTGACGCTTATTTCCTGTGGAAGCGAGAGGCAGCACGAATGTCACTTCGCTAGCTGCCTCTCGTGCGCTTCCTCACTTCAACCTTTTGACAGCTAGTTTCCCCAGTCATCGAGTGAGACATGTTGATGTTTACTGGTGCGCGCGTGACACCGTGCTTCTTAATTTAGTTTGCAAGCGAACGCATAGAAGTTTATACAGCCGATAAAGCTACTATCAATCAATCAATCAATCAATCAATCAATCAATCAATCAAAAAATTTTATTCCATCCACAAATCTGTTCTTTTGCGGAAGACGAGGTCTCGAAAATAAGTGGATCTATCCACTTGAGAAGCTTCCAGCCGCCGTTTACAAGGCATACAGTGAGAGCGTTGAAATACAAAAATGTTTGTACACGTTAAACAATGATAATTCTCTCAAGCATTCATGACAATAAATTCATCGATGCTTTATACAATTGTAACACTGCAAAAAAATATAATAATTCGGAAATCTGGAACAAAATTGCGCATAATATGTAGCTTTCATACAAAAGAAATGGATCAATCTTTCGCAACAAAAAATGCCTTGATTGCACGGTTCCCAGTTGTTTCTAATTTTATTCCGTATTGATAAAGTTCGTTTAACAGCTTTGGAAGCGTGTGACGAAGCATTTGTTTTGTTAACATAAGGCGTGTAAAGGGTATTTTCCAGTTATCATCTCTCCGTGAATTATAAGACCTTGTGAGTGGTGTCAACTCTGAAAGTGTACGTAGAAGACCATCTCAATCATATTTATATTTTCTGGCTAGGTTTATAGGGTACAGTTTATGCACAGTTACAAGATTCTATTTTTTAAATAGAGGTCTTGTGTGCGCAGTTTCTTTCAATGCATGCAATGTGACGAAGTGCTTTCTTTTGTAACATAAGCAACTGGTTCAGGTTCGTTAACGAGGTTGTGCCCCATGCTAGACCGCAATAATTTAAATGTGAAAAAAGTAGTGCGTTATAAATATGAACTTTGACAGCTGTTGGTAAGTGGAACTTGAATTTCGCCAGAATTCCTACTGCCTTTGCAATTTGCTAGCAACGTGGTTAACATGGATATCCCAAGACATGCTTTTGGAAAACTACACGAAGTGACTATACTGAGTAAACAATTTGTATACGTGAATTCCCTAAGACTAGATTTAAAGTGGGTGTTGCAGGGGACTGTCGAGGTGTGAAGATAATAGCTTTTGTTTTATCTATGTTAATTTCAAGCGAATTTATTAGGCTCCACTTGTGTAAATCGTGGAGAGCTTCATTAATTTACTTTCAAGAGTTTCATAATGATGACTGCGAAGAAAAATTGTTGTGTCATCTGCATAAGTTATGTACTCTGCGCCGTGGTTACCTTGTGTAATGTCATTGATATAGAAATTAAATAGAAGCGATCCAAGTATGCTCCCTTGGGGGACACCTGAGGTAACTGCTTTGCACGTAGATAAATTTCTGTGAATGCAAACACATTGCATTCTATGTTGCAGGTAGGATGTTATAAGCGCGAGCGGTGTGCCTCTAATTCCATATAATTCAAGTTTTTTAGTTAGTGTTAAGTGGCTTAGACGGTCGAACGCCTTTGAGAAATCGATATATATACCAGCTATCAGGCGTTTTTCATTGAGTGCTTTCAGAATGATTTCTTTTTGCATGACAAGGGCAAGTTCTGTAGACAAGCCTTTTCTGAATCCAAATTGGGTGGGACTAATCAAATTGTATTTGTTGGCAAACCCAATTATTCTAGCGTACATTATTTTTTCTAAACCTTTGGAGAACAGGGGTGGTATGGATATCGGCCTGTAATTTGATAAATTGTTTCTTTTTCCGCCTTTGAATATCGTAACAACTTTTGTTATTTGCATCTTCATTGGAAAAACACCTGTCGAGAGAGCTAGATTATAAATATGCGTGAGCTGTGTCAATATGATGTCGAGAACGTACTTTACTGGCCTGATTTGAATGTTAATTAATTAATATTTGGGGTTTTACGTGCCAAAACCACTTTCTGATTATGAGGCACGCCGTAGTGGAGGACTCCGGAAATTTTGACCACCTGGGGTTCTTTAACGTGCACCTAAATCTAAGCACACGGGTGTTTTCGCATTTCGCCTCCATCGAAATGCGGCCGCCGTGGCCGGGATTCGATCCCGCGACCTCGTGCTCAGCAGCCCAGCACCATAGCCACTGAGCAACCACGGCGGGTGATTTGAATGTTGTCGATATCACACGTTAAGCTGTTCTTAAGAGATTTGTACACGTTATTTATTTCACTTTTTACATGTTATTTATTTCATGCTTACTTCGTGCACGTGTCTACTAAATGTTTTCGCAATCGACGCTTCGATTCTGGGCTAAACTGCGACTTTCAAAAAAAGAAAAATTCCGCGAGACCTATCAATGATCACCCCTATATATAAAGCTTGCATGCAAAAGAACCATTTAAAGGGGCACCATTGAGAAACACTAAATTAGTTTAGGCGAATAAAGTGCGTTGACATCTGCTTTTGCTTTATGTGTGCAGAATTCGCTATATGTGCAAATGTGACTTAGGAAAAATTGAGACAAAAACCGTTGCCGTGGTTTTTTTTTTTCAAACGCATTATTGCATTGCCCATTCAAAGATGCTTCGTATTGCTCGTTCTTCGCCGTTCCAATTTAAACGTCAATCTAGTGCAGATTTTCTAGCTCAGCCTTAAATTTTATGTCTATTGCGTTTCTTCTGTGCTATTTGCTTTCAGGAGAAAACAAGAGTTTGAGGAACATGCGAAAAGACTGATGTCAAAGGAAAAATTTGTCAGAAACATTGTCAATGCTTCTGGGATAATCGGGCTTTAACTTGGCTTTGCTATTATTCAGTTTTAAGTGTAAAATAAGGTATCGTGCTTCTTCACAAACGTAGTCTTATACCTACCTAACGCTGCGCTGTACTTAGAGTTTGATGAAATAAACACAGAAAACTTCTAGAAGAACGTTGTGCAAGTGTTGTTGCTGAAACGAAATAGGCCGATATTGGATTACACAAACATTCGATTCCGTCAGCTCTGAGTTTCTCCAATGTCTAATGCTGTCTTGGAGTGGTCGCCTCCAACCCCCAAAGCAGAGTCGGGCAGGTACCCGAGCTCAGAGGTAGAGAAGAAGTGCGCAAGCCGAACGTGCGACTCGCTCTCGGAGGAGGAAATGACAAATGCGAAACCACGTGACTATTGCCAACGTCCGATGTTTCGCCTATCCAGAGTTCCCGGCGCTGCCTAGAAAACCGGCGGACGCGCCGGCGGGTCGAGCGTTCGTCGAGACGCCAGCATGCAGTGGGCTAGGTTGCCTATGTTACGGTGGGCCGTCGCCAACCGCAGCGACGCGGTGCTGCGATGACGTTTCAATCTCGACGACTGCTCCGACGACAAGGCTCGGAGCGCCTCGGAGCGCTCGAAGATGGAGGAGAGCAATCGAGAAGAACCAGCCGAACGCAGGGCGCGCACCCTCTTTAAACCAGTCGAAGACAATGCCGCTCGCCAGAGCGCTCCAGAGCGCTCAGAAACGACCAGCCGAAGGTGGCATAAGTGACAACCAGATCATAGCTGCCATGGGCCAATATTAAACCATTAACAATATCCCCCTTCTTTTCGTTTATACTCCTCTCCAGTTCAGGAGAGACGATTTGTAACTGTAAAACAATGCAGAGAAAATTGTAGCATAAATTGCAACGGAGTATATTAGATATACACCCGTATTTAAAACACCGACTAGTCTGTCACACAGTGATGGTGTACTAGAACATATCAAATTTGAACAGAGTACTACCAATCTTCTTACAGTAATCATGTAAATAAGAGATAACCCTGTAATAGGGTTGTTACATCGTATCTATTATGCAGTCTATATGGTTTTGTACATTAGAAGAAATGTATGCGGGGAATCGACACGAGAAGACATGTTCAGAAGGTTGCACTGTAATGTGACCGATGTAAATATCATTGTCAACCTGTTCAGTGTATATATTATTGTTCCTTTGTTTTGTCCATGGGAAAAGTGGACGTAAGCAAGTGACATGTTAGATTTCATGCCAATAAACTTCTCTTTGTGTAGGGTCTGCTGTTTTTAGTGCAATTTCTATAGCAGCAAAATTATCAAGGGAGTTCCTCAATGATAGTACAGCGAAGATCTGTGCCTGTCCCCTAACGCATTCTTCGTACTCTTGCTTTCTTTTTTTGATGTGCATTAGCGTTAACAGCGGGCCGACGCCGCAGTTTATACCGCGGCCGCTCAATAAAAAAATTCGAACGACGCTTAAGCTTGGCCTTTTAAGAGACAGAGAGAGAGGAAGAAGCATTTATTTGAAGGAATAAATAGGATTTGATTTGTGGGGACCACTTGTTCATTGGTCCCCTTCAAGAACAGGTGGCTGCACTAAGTCCAGGGGGCATCAGGCCAGCAGCCACACGCCGCGCTCCACACTCACTTGATGTATAGAGGGTAGTCCGCGGATGGCCCGGCATGTCGGGGTGGTGTGCAAAAGCGTTGGCTTCTCAGAGCACCATGGGCAACGCGCGGTGTCGGCGGTTGCGTGCATTTTATCAAGAACCGCCTTTAATAGCGGAACGCGATAGCGTTCAAAGACCGCTAGCTGCTTTTCATGCTTCCCGGCAACCGCCACTTATGTAACCGTAACGTTTACTAGGAAACGTTGCGGGCGGACGCTATGCACGAAGGCAAGAAAGAGAAAGCAAGGACAGGAAAGGCAGGGAGGTCAACCAGATGAGCACCCGGTTTGCTACCCTACACTGGGGGTGGGGGAAAGAGGAAAAGAAAGAGGAAAAAGGGAGAGAGTAAGCACTGAATGCGTGTGGGAGGAAAACTATACACAGGGACACTATAAGCGGTCTCTTAAGCAGGTGCACTTCATGTATTGCACTAGTGCACGAATCGCTCGCTTTTCGTACCAGTGACGGGTGTGTCCACAGTCCGAGTATCTTTGACTCGGTGAACGGTCTTGAGTCCAGTCGGTGCAAAGTCGCCCGCAGAGAGAGGCGTTGTACATCGTAGCGAGGGCCGCTACACGATAGGTGCTCGATGGTTTCATCCCACCCACAGGAGTCGCACATCAAGCTCTGGGCCATTCCCAAATGATAGGAGCATGCGTTCATGAACGCCACTCCCAGCCACAAACGGCACAGCATATCATATTGACCGCAAATAAAGATGGGGACCGCGGGAGAGAACACATAAACAACACGGGCAGGCGGCACAGCAAGGTTGTTCCGTCGCGGGAAAGGATAGATGGCAGTTGTAGCCGTAGCGTGGAGTCCAGTTTACCTAATCGGCAATTGAAGGCAATTGAAATCCAGATATCTTGTCAATTTTTGCATGCAAGTAGGTGAAGTTCTCTGGCACCGTCCGACCTCGCCAAAGGTGTTGGACGCCTCTGGGTATCTTCGTGGGCAGACTGGGCAGATTGTCAGCTAGGTTGTTGCCGACGATCAGGGGCGTAGCCAGGGGGGGGGGGGGGGCTTATGGGGCTTCAGCCCCCCCCTCCCCCGGAATTTTTTCCTGCTGTCTGTGCACCGCCCACCCAAGCAATCCCCCGTGCCAGAAATCATTCCGAATTTTGTCTAGAATGTCTTCTTCACGCTCGGACAGACATTTCAGCGCGAACCTTGCGAACTCGGGCTGGATTTCGCGGCAGCGCCCATGCACCGGGAGTCACATAACACCAAGCAGCCCCATCCGAGCCCCAAGTTTCAAGGGCGTTTTGATGGCGAACGGGCTCGCCACGGCATCTTGCGGAGGCCGTGGAATCTACGCAGCGCATGGGTGTCAATTCCGAAATTTATGGGCATAAAGTTCTCATGAAATTTTGATGTGAATGGTGCACTGACATTCCCAAAGTTGTGCTTTAGATCTTCAATTGCGGAACTTTGTGGGCTTGGTGTTACTATAGATATTGGACGCCAAAGGTGCATTGACGTTTCTATAGTCTTACATCGGACAATACAACGAGGCAATCCAAATCAACACACTATCAGACAAGTTTACAAAGCCAGCAGCGAGGTTGGATGAGATGAAGCGTTGTGGTGGTTCATTCATGCCGTCATGACACAAAAAATACCGACATCTTTTTTTCGCCTACGCCAAAGCATAAATGTCAAACCCTAAAGTCAGCCAAGATAATTACGTTCTCATTTATTTTTTCTACTTCGACTTTTATTCGCGAGGACACATTGAGCCTCTTCAATTTTTTGTCCTCGCTACCCTACCCGCGGGCTGCCAGAGGCAGCCAGAGCGCATGAGTTTTTCTGGTGTTACCACAGAACACTATACAACCCGGTGTTACCCCGACCACCGCGCGGCGCAATTCGGCACGCGTTCACTTTTCTCTGGCCGAGTGGATTTTCGCCTGGCAGAGTTGTGGGCACTTTCTGGCTAGCAGACTTGAAAAATAAACTATCGTCAGTCACCACCAGTGGGGACTCGACGCAACGCGTTCGCTTTAGCGCAACCTCTCCGTAAAGTCTTGTCTCGCCAGTGTAGGATACCGAGCAGTACGCGTATGGTTCTCGGTGGACCAAGCTTCTCACGTTTTCGTCGCTATTCCTTCGGTAGCTACATTAGGTGCCCAAAGTAGGCATTTGATTGTGGCCAGCATACTTTCCGCTTTATTCATTTCGGTGCCCCGGCCCCCCAAAAGAAAAAAAAAGGCGCAGCGAATTGTCGTATGGTGAAAGTTCGATTTTGTTACTTCTTCTTTCGCTTACAGTAATGGGCCACGGGACGCTTCAGTTGCCGGATAGTCTTATTATATAGTATGGCGATAACAATTATATGGACTCTCCAGGCGCATTCCGCCGTCGCCGTCGCCCTCATGTTTCGTATAAAGTCCAAGGTGTTGCGTTTCGCCTGCGACACGTGGTTTTGCCGGCGCGACTGCGGCGGGGCGGCAGACATTTTGGCCCGATCGTCGTCGCCGCAACACTCATCGCCAGGTGTTTCCAGGCGCGTCTGCGGCGATGCGACCGCCTAGGGATCTCGTTCCAGTCATTGTGCCCGAAACAGGCGATGCCAAAGCAGGGATCTCATTCCAGTTATTGGGCCCGAAACAGGCGATGCCAAAGCAGGGATCTCGTTCCAGTCATTGTGCCCGAAACAGGCGATGCCAAAGCAGGGACCATCTTCTCGTTACAGTCATTGTGTCCGACCGGCAGCGCCACGACAGGGTGCTACGAGATCGTGCGCAGCGCCACGACGGGGTGCTACGAGATCGTGCGCAGCGCCACGACAGGGTGCTACGAGATCGTGCGCAGCGCCACGACAGTGTGCGTCACCATTAGCCCATTGTACATTCACGTGCTCGTCTTTTGAGGGGTTCCTTCTTGCCCTCAACTGCGAGAGTATAAAAACAGCTGCCCCCGGACGCCAAGAGAGGGGCTCCGATTTCTTCTGCTGAGTGAAGTGCTCTCCCGTCTCTCTACTTCGGTCAACCTGACCGCCAACTCTTTGCGATGTTAAAATAAACAAGTTGTATCGTTGTTACCAGTCGACTCATGCTTTGCCGGGACCTTCGGATGCTTGCAGTTGTACCCCAGGCCGCCAGGCCAACGCTACCCTTGGGGCTTGCGACCCAGGTACAACCACGGGCGTCAGCGCCGAGTTCCCAACAGATCGTACCAGCAGCCCGATCCAAACATCTGGTGGCAGCGGTGGGATCGCCTACGACTTCAAACAACTGTCTGCCAGCGGCGAGATCGCGACAACGGAGGCCAGCAGCAAAGAGATGCAGTTGACAGTATGCTGAGCAGCTCAACGACGATCCGGGAGCAGTGCAACGAGCCCTGTGTGACGACTGGTTGCCTGCAGCGGAACGACTGCGCGGAATTCCTGCCTGCGAGGTTAGGTGAGTGCGGGACTTTCTTCTTCTGAGCTTTGCCAGGCTTTTGTTAGTGTCAGAAACAGAGCTGGTAATTGTGGTTGTCGTTGCTGCCGGGTTAGTTTGCGGCAAGACAATAGTAAGCAGTAGAGAAAGCAGCATTCAGAGCAGCCATGGATTTGAAGTCGTTGCGCAAACCGAAATTGTTGGAGCTTGCAAGAGAGTTGGGTCTGGATGTCTCAGACAAACTAAGAAAACCTGAACTGCTAAAGGCTATTCTTGAGTTAGAGGCTGAGGATGACGAGCTGTCGGAATGCCTTGAGACTATTGAGGAGAGGTCAAAAAGACAGGAGCGCGAACTTAAAGAGCAAAAAGAGAAACATGAGCGCGAACTTAAAGAGCAAAAAGAGAAATATGAGCGCGAACTTAAAGAGCAAAAAGAGAAACAGGAGCGCGAACTTAAAGAGCAGAAAGAAAAAGAAGAGCGCGAACACGCTTTGGAAATGAAGCGTCTCGAGATAGAGATGGAACGCGCTCGTAATGGAAGTCAGGCACACGGTGCAGGAGAACGCGTATTGTTCAAAATGACTGACCTAATGCGGCCGTTTAAGCTTGGAGAGGACATTGGTTTGTTCCTGGTTAACTTTGAGCGAACGTGCGAGAAGCAGGGGTTCTCTCGGGAAACGTGGCCACAGCGCTTGCTCACTTTGTTACCCGGCGAGGCGGCCGACGTAGTCGCTCGCTTGGATAGAGAGGAAGCAGAGGATTTCGACAAAGTAAAATCGAGTCTGCTAAAAAAGTACCGGCTGTCTGCGGAAGCGTTCCGTCGGAAGTTTCGGGAAAATGAGAAAGGCAGAAGTGAGTCATATACAGAGTTTGCGTATAGGCTTATGTCGAACATGCAGGAGTGGCTCAAAGAAGAGAAAGCGTTTGGTGACCACGATAAAGTTCTGCAGTGCTTCGGGCTAGAACAGTTTTATAGTCGGTTACCTGAGAACGTGCGATACTGGGTCTTGGATAGGCCAGACGTGAGTACGGTGGCTAGAGCCGCTGAGCTAGCCGAGGAGTTTGTGACGCGTCGAGCTCGCGGAGCTAAGGACGGTCAAAAGGGTGAATTTGGCTCCAAGTCTGAGAGGCCAAGGTTCACGCCCATGAGATTTAAGGGGGACACGCGTAGTGAGGATGCGAGTGAAAGCAATCCGACCAAACGTAAAGAGACGGCAGCCGAAGCCGAACGCAGAAAGCGGTTCGAGATGAGGCGAGCGGGCGTTTGTTATACGTGCCAGAAGCCGGGTCACTTTTCGGCGCAGTGTCCGGAAACAACACCAAAAGTTGTGTTTTTTTCAATAGGCAGCACGGACGAGAACATGAAGCTTCTCGAGCCTTACATGCGAGACCTCCTCGTGAACGGGAAAGAGTGCCGAGTGCTTCGCGATTCCGCAGCTACGATGGATGTAGTTCACCCATCTTACGTAGAACCCCATATGTTCACGGGCGAGTGCGCGTGGATCAAGCAAGCCGTGGAAGCTCATAGCGTGTGTCTGCCAGTAGCAAAAGTGCTTATTGAAGGACCTTTCGGAGCGCTTGAGACAGAGGCGGCAGTGTCATCTATGCTGCCACCCCAGTACCCGTACCTATTTTCAAACAGGTCCGATCACCTCCTGCGCGAGAAGGGGCTTTTGTTTGGTGAAGCTAGTGTTCAGGCCTTAACCAGATCGAAGGTTCGGGAGCTCGCTGCAAAGGCGGTAGTTGCGGGGCCGACGTTATCAACCAACGAAAAAGGGTCAGAGGCGCAGCAAGCTGATATTCAGAGCACGCCCGAACAGAATAAAATTGAGTCTGTAGCGTTGAAGGCGCCAGATACTGGAGAGGAAAATCCCGATTCGGGAAAGTTAGAAGAGCTATCTACTGATTTGCTCATCGCGCCTACGTCAGACGGACTTGATAGGTTGCTAAAAGTCAGCCGGTCGGCTTTGATAGCCGAGCAAAAGAAGGATGGCAGCCTGGAAAACGTGCGCTGCAATGTCAAAGAAGGTATCGCCAGGAAAACTGCGCGTTTTGTGGAAAGAGGGGGAGTCCTGTACCGGAAGTATCTAGACCGCAGAGGAGTGGAGTTCGATCAGCTGGTCGTGCCTCAATGCTATCGTCAGGATCTGTTGCGCTTGTCACATGGGGGTTCGTGGTCCGGACACCTAGGAGTTAAGAAAACTAAGGACCGTCTCTTGCAAGAGTACTATTGGCCAGGGTGTTTTCGGGACGCAGACCATTTCGTGAGGACATGTGACACTTGTCAGCGGGTGGGCAAACCAGGGGACAAATCGAGGGCGCCGTTGAAATTGGTACCTATCATTACGGAGCCTTTTAGACGGCTCGTTATTGATACAGTGGGACCTCTGCCGGTAACAGCCACGGGGTACAGACACATTTTGACTGTGATCTGCCCAGCGACAAAGTTCCCTGAAGCAGTGCCGCTTAAAGAACTCAGCTCAGTTGAGATAGTTAATGCACTACTGTCCATATTTGCGCGAGTTGGTTTCCCTGCGGAAATCCAATCAGATCAGGGCACAGTGTTTACTAGCGCTTTGACGACAACTTTTCTCGAAAGGTGTGGGGTAAAGCTGTTACACAGCTCAGTGTACCACCCACAGTCGAATTCCGTTGAGAAGCTCCACTCCGTCATGAAGCGCGTGTTGAGAGCGTTGTGTTTTGAACATCGAACTGACTGGGAGCTGTGTCTGCCTGGGGTGATGTTTGCTTTAAGGACCGCGCCGCATGCGGCTACGGGGTTTTCGCCAGCTGAACTGGTGTACGGTCGCTGGCTTCGATCTCCGCTTCGCATGCTTCGAGAATCATGGGCAGGTAGGGGCGACGACCCAGTCGTGGTGGAGTACGTGCTTAAGCTCCTCGAACGCTTAAGAAGGGCACAGGAGTTGTCAGGTGAAGCAATGACAAAGGCCCAGCAGAGGGCCAAGGTTTATTATGATCGGACAGCCAGGGCCCGTCGTTTTGAGGTTGGCGATGAGGTCATGATATTGCGCACATCGCTAAACAACAAACTAGACGTGCAGTGGGAGGGCCCAGCACGAATTGTTCAGAAACTGTCGGACGTTAACTACGTGGTAAGTCTGCCAGGAAAGCGGAAAGCACAGCAAGTTTACCACTGTAATCTGCTCAAACCTTATAGACAAAGGGAAGCAGTGGTGTGCATGATGGTAAACGTTCCTGAAGAGCTTCCGGTCGAGCTTCCGGGACTAGGCTCAGTGACGAACAGGGAAGACACCGGTCAAGTCATTAGTGACCTTATCAGTAAAGCACCGCTGTCGCCTGAGCAGAAAACCGAACTACACCAGCTATTACAAGAGTTTCAAGGTCTGTTCTCTGAGAGGCCTGGTAGGACTTCTGTACTTACTCATGATATAGAACTTACCTCCACAGAGCCAGTACGATCCAAGGCGTATCGGGTGTCACCCCGCCAGAGCGATATTATGGAGGCTGAGGTAAAGAAAATGCTACAGCTCGGTGTTATTGAGGCAGGTGAGAGTGATTATACCTCCCCTTTGATTTTAGTTGAGGTACCGGGCAAGGAACCTCGTCCTTGCGTCGACTACCGCAGGCTTAATTCCATCACTAAGGATCAAATTTATCCGATCCCTAACATCGAGGAGCGCCTTGAGAAAGTTAGTAGCGCTCAGTTTATTTCCACCCTAGATCTTGTCAGGGGTTATTGGCAGGTTCCACTTACAGAAGAGGCTAGTAGGTATGCGGCGTTCATTTCACCAATGGGAACATTCCGTCCTAAAGTGTTGAGTTTTGGTTTGAAGAACGCGCCATACTGTTTTTCAAGCCTCATGGATAAAGTGTTGCGGGGACAGCAAGAATTCGCTTTACCGTATCTAGACGACGTAGCGATATTCTCCGCATCCTGGTCTGAGCATATGACACACTTGCGGGCCGTGCTAACCCGCCTGCGCGAAGCGGGCTTGACAGTCAAGGCTCCTAAGTGCCAGTTAGCACAGGCCGAGGTTGTCTACCTCGGTCACGTGATTGGTCAGGGTCGTCGCCGCCCCTCTGAAATAAAAGTGGCCGCTGTGCGAGACTTTCCGCAACCGCGCACAAAGACCGATATTCGGTCGTTCTTAGGTGTCGCCGGCTACTATCAGAGGTACATCCCTAGGTACTCTGATATCGCGGCTCCCCTGACGGATGCTCTAAGAAAGACAGAGCCTCAAACAGTCGTCTGGGACGAGACCAAGGAAAGAGCTTTTAGCGCCCTAAAGAGTGCCCTAGCAAGCCAGCCTGTGCTACGATCGCCAGACTATACAAAAGGGTTCATTGTTCAGTGCGATGCTAGTGAGCGAGGCATGGGCGTTGTACTGTGCCAACGGGAAAATGGAGAAGTAGAACACCCCGTCCTGTATGCTAGTCGTAAGCTGACCAGTCGTGAGCAGGCGTATAGCGCCACCGAGAAAGAGTGTGCATGTCTCGTGTGGGCCGTTCAGAAATTGTCATGCTATCTAGCCGGCTCGAGGTTTATCATTGAGACGGATCACTGCCCTCTCCAATGGCTGTAGACCATCTCTCCCAAAAATGGCCGCCTCCTGCGCTGGAGCCTCGCTTTACAACAATATTCCTTTGAGGTGCGTTACAAAAAGGGGAGTCTCAACGGTAACGCCGATGGCTTAAGTCGAAGCCCCTAACGTAGGAATCAGCCTCAAAATTGTTTGTTACTGATGTTTTCTTCCTGAGGCAGGATTTTTTTTTTAACATATTGCTTTTGTTTAGTGTTTCAAAGTGATGATATGCTTTCTAGTGCAATTTTTCAATTTGTGGACGCGTTCTGAGTGATGCTAGACTACTGTAAGGAACTAGGCAGTGGTATAAAAAGGGGAAAGAGCCTGGCAGGGCTTAGTGAGGGTTGTGCCGTGCTTGCTGACTGAGCGGTTGAGTTTTCAGCGTAGTTCTAACGCTTGCCGGGAACGAGAACAAAAATGTGAACTCTCCCGAAGTCACTTTGCAGTGTCCCGTGCGAACCTGAACGAGAGAACGAGGCCTTCTCTGTGCGCTGCGCTCAAGAAACGTCAAGGGACGCCCGACTTCGGTTATGAGCATCATCGAGCGACATCCCTCCGGACAGCGGATGCAGTCCCCTGTCCACCGGGATCTCCTTCCCCCGGCGGGGCGGTCTGTTGCGTTTCGCCTGCGACACGTGGTTTTGCCGGCGCGACTGCGGCGGGGCGGCAGACATTTTGGCCCGATCGTCGTCGCCGCAACACTCATCGCCAGGTGTTTCCAGGCGCGTCTGCGGCGATGCGACCGCCTAGGGATCTCGTTCCAGTCATTGTGCCCGAAACAGGCGATGCCAAAGCAGGGATCTCATTCCAGTTATTGGGCCCGAAACAGGCGATGCCAAAGCAGGGATCTCGTTCCAGTCATTGTGCCCGAAACAGGCGATGCCAAAGCAGGGACCATCTTCTCGTTACAGTCATTGTGTCCGACCGGCAGCGCCACGACAGGGTGCTACGAGATCGTGCGCAGCGCCACGACGGGGTGCTACGAGATCGTGCGCAGCGCCACGACAGGGTGCTACGAGATCGTGCGCAGCGCCACGACAGTGTGCGTCACCATTAGCCCATTGTACATTCACGTGCTGGTCTTTTGAGGGGTTCCTTCTTGCCCTCAACTGCGAGAGTATAAAAACAGCTGCCCCCGGACGCCAAGAGAGGGGCTCCGATTTCTTCTGCTGAGTGAAGTGCTCTCCCGTCTCTCTACTTCGGTCAACCTGACCGCCAACTCTTTGCGATGTTAAAATAAACAAGTTGTATCGTTGTTACCAGTCGACTCATGCTTTGCCGGGACCTTCGGATGCTTGCAGTTGTACCCCAGGCCGCCAGGCCAACGCTACCCTTGGGGCTTGCGACCCAGGTACAACCACGGGCGTCAGCGCCGAGTTCCCAACAGATCGTACCAGCAGCCCGATCCAAACAAAGGGCGATAACGCGCATGCTGTATGTGCGAGTGAAAGCGTAGGGAGGGGCATGGAGGGCTGGAATGGGTGAGATGACGATGGTGGTTCAGTGTTGTGTACGCAAAAGAGCAAAGCGGGGAGCAAGCGCGCCGCCTTCCGTCGCGCGCGATACATCGGGGGGAGTGGAGGGAATGGGGTGGTATCTAGGATCCTGTGAATATCTGATTTCGCAACATGTTGATTTGCCTTGTTTGACGCATTGTATACAGTGACTTTTTCCATACGTAGATTTATTGGAGACTTACACGTATATTTAAATATCTTGTTGCGGGGTTTTGTGTAAACGTGCAGTGAACTTTGTTTCCAGTGAATCTTTTTTTCCATTTTATCAAGCTGTATTTTCGCATTTGTATATTCCATTGTATCTTCGCATTTCTAATGTACGAAGGTGAGTAAAATGAAAGTGAGCCAACCCCCCCTGCGCAATAATGGTTCGGTTCATTATCTACGAGCCATGCACATGGCACAGAGGCATCTTTTATTTACAAAAGTGACACGCAGGTGTGAGTATCAATGTTGTTTAATACACTCATGCACTTGGTTGAACATAGTTGAACATGGTTGCGCGACATAATGGACGCTCTAAAGGCTGAGCAGCTTGGTGCCCTGAGGTTAATGACAGCTGAAGGTATTTCCCAAAAAGCAATTAGTCGCCGTATGGCTGCCGTGTACGTTGAACATTGCATTAATTGGCCACTGTGAAGCGTTCGATCAAATGATTCAAAAAAGGACGTGAAAGTTGCAACACGATCCAAGACCGGGCCAAAGCCATCGTGCAATCACACCTAACAAAACTGCAAAGGTTGATGAGCTGATGAGACAAGAACGGAAGATAAGCATCGATGAACTGGCTGAGCGTGTGAACATCAGTTGCAGTTCGGTTCACGCCATAATTCATGAACATTCCGGTTATCCGCTCTTGTGTGCGCAATGGTCGCCCAAGATTTTGATCTACGGCCAGAAAGCGGAGAAGTTCCGCGCTGCCTTGAGTCATCTGATCGGATATCACAATAAGGGGGACGACTTCTTGTCTCCAATTGTGATCGGGGATGAACCATGGTGCCACTTCTATGAACCTGAAACACGACAGCAAAGCTTACAGTGGAAACATTCGAATTCCCCACCTCCAAGAAAGGAAAGGCCGTCATTTCCGCCGGAAAGGTGTTGCTCACTTTTTTTTTCGATCGTCAGGGGCCATTACTGATAGAATTTGCTAAATCTTGAGAGACTATCAATTTGTTTCGTTATTGTAAAACGCCAGATCGGCTGCGTGTCACAATCATGAACAAACTACGTGAAAAATTGACGAATGGGTCTTCTTATTCCACGAAAATGCCGTCCCCACGTCGCTTATGTAATTAATACAAAACTGTCAATGTTCAAGTGGGAAACGCTGCAACATCCGCCATACAGCTCAGACCTGTCGCCTTGCGGCTTCCACGTTTTGGAGCATTTGAAATAACAGCTCAAGCTAACCAGATTCCTGTCGGATGATGACGTGAAAGAGTCAGTTGCAGACTTTTTGAAGCAGCAACCCAAGAAGCTTAATGAGAGGGGAATCACACGACTCCTTAGTCAATGGGACAAATGTCTAAATGCTCATGGAAACTACCTTTAAATGAAGTACACCGTTTGTCATATATTCGCATTGGTTCACTTTCATTTGACTCGTCCTCCTTTATTTTGCAGAACTCCTGCTTTTTATACGTGCTCTCTGTTGTGGCTATAATTTCTGTGCAATTACTCACGCTACGCGACCGGTGACAGCTGCTGCTGCCTAATACATTGGAACAAATTTCAGTATCATTGATTTCCCTGCCTTTCCGTCTTCCCTTCTCTCTCTCTCTACAGCATCATTGAGATTTTTCACTGGTCGTTGCATATGTACAAGAATCTAAACAAGGTTCTTGAATGGCAAAGTTTCATTACAATATTTGTCCTCAGCTTGTTAATTTCATGGCCTTTACATTTTTCATATCAGCGGCATGCACTGCCTTGCTGGTTTCGAACCGATATAGTTCTAAAGTTCGTGTGATATTTTATTTACTTGTTAAATAGAGAAAAAACATGGAAGCATTGATATCGGTTATTTTGGGCACAATTTTTGGCACATACAAGTATATTCTTTTACGAAAAGATGCATATTTTACTGTTTTTGACAGTACGTAGCGTTCAAGAATTAGTTCAAGTTAAATTCTAGTGTCTGTTGGGAGTGGAATTCTGATTTGGGGCCTGAACATTGTTTAACTATTTTGAAAAACTCGAAAGTTCCCCCCCCCCCCCCAAAAGATAGAAGCACGACGTTTACAAACTAATAGGTCTGCATCAAGCACACATGTCGCTGTTCAGTGAATGGCATCTATTATAACAGTCAAAGCGGACAAATTTGGTGTGTCAATTCGTATCCTACGTGAATTGGTTACGTTGTGTACAAGGATTCTGCGAAAGCCGTAATTCCATAATGCTAAATTACTTAAGACTTACGTGTAACGCAGAAATTTTGTCCGCTGTAGATGTACTATTAGGTGCAATTCACAGAATTGTGATATCATTTTTCATTGCTGAGTTACATAGTTTTAAACTTGATAGCTTAGATTTCTGAAAATTCGCTATTTTGGGGAATTTTTAATAAAGAATTGACAAACTAAATGAAAAATTCGAAACAAACAGTCACTAGAATTTAAGTTTTTCTCTTAAATGCAACAAACCTCGTCAAATTTGGTGCATTGGTTGCAGAGAAAAACGAATTCTCCATTTACATGTATTTAGATACGAGCACCCGAGCTAAAGCTTCCTCTTAAGGAGGAGACCGAGCTGCAGTGTGAGCCCCCCCCCCCCCCCCCCGAACGAAATTTCTGGCTACGCCACTGCCGACGATGCTACAATGAGCAGGAATCCATGGAAATATGATGTTGTGCCCTCTTTCCAGAGTATGGTAGTGCACTTCCCTGATGTCAGATATCATCTGCTCATAAGTTCAGTGGTGTAATGCAGACTCGATACTGTGAAGAGCTGCTTTTGAGTCGCAAAATACAACCCATTTCTCTGTTGGCTCTTCGGTGACATACGTCATAGCGGAATGGAGAGCAGCAAGTTCTGCCGACGTAGATGTAGTCGTGTGTGACAAATTGAATCTAACTGTAACCTGCTTAGCTGGAACGACGAATGCGGCAGTTGAGCTGGTAGGTGAGGTCGAACCATCGGTATATATATATATATATATATATATATATGAGGCAAAGTTTTCATTAGGAAGGCGACCGCTTGTGTAGGTCGATCTCCTCTTATTGTTTCGCAATTTTAATATTTAGTCTGAGAAGATCTGACATAAAGGATAAGCGCGGTTGGTGGTTTCTTTTTTCATTACATTTGTTTGTGGGCTGCCGTTCTCAAAATTCGGAGGAATAACTTTGTACAGAATGAAAGACAATATATGAGCAACTTAGGTGATAGAGAAGAGTGGTTGGGTATGCGTAGTTTGGAATTCGATTCGGAATATCTTTTACCGAAAAACGTTGGACGCCGGACGCCGACACCAGATTTTCTGCGACAAGGGGCCCATAACGCTATCGCGTTCGAAAGAAAATTGCGGCCTGCCGCGTTAGGCGGGCTGCAATGGGAGTGAACGGGACAGCCGTCGATGCATTCGCGGTCGCTTAGCTGGCATGAAAGGGGCTACCTGCCGAGAAGGGAACCCCCCGGCTTCCACGGACGACAGCGTTCCTATGCTGGCGGAGAACTTTTCGTGGCAACGAAGCTAAGGCTACAGAGCCAAGTAGCGCGACTGTTACCGCTAAAGTAAAGAATGTAGTCCCGCGATGGCGTCCGCGTCTTGTGTGTCAGAAATAAGAAAACAACATTGCTTCGTATTCTTACAAAAAAGAAAATTAATTTTGGGGTTTAGTTTGCGGAAACCAATTTCTGATTATGAGGCACGCCGTAGTGGAGGACTCGGGAAATTTCGACCACCTGGGGTTCTTTAACGCGCACCTAAATCTAAGTACACGGGTGTTTTCGCATGTTGTCCCCACCAAAATGCGTCCGCCGTGGCCGTGTTGCTTTTAATTGTGCGCTGTTTACGTCTTGCGATGCTGCCGTCATTATTTAAGTCGTGGACTTTCGCTAACCTGTGCGCTATAAGATGAAGAGTAAAATACCATATCGATGCCCCATTTTCACTGCAGGACTGTGTACTTCTTAAATGGGACCTGAGTAACTGCACGATACAGAAAAATATGGGCAATGCCAGTTTACGGGGTTCAGCTTGACAAGGTACTATCTAGATCCACTAGAATAGGTAATATTCAGTCGTAATATTCAGTCACTAGCTTAAGGCGGAACGGCTAGAGCTTGTGAACGAGCATGAGCACATGTATATTGGGTACGAAATTAACACCTTCGTCAAAGCAGCTGGTGATGATGCTTTGAGATTGTCGCCATATCGCCGCAAGTTCGAACCAATAGAGATAGTATTAGCCAAATAAAGGATACGTGGCCGCAAATAACGCAACACTTAAACTTGACGGCGTAGAAAAAGTTTTTGCATGCAGGAATTGACTTTGTCTCGTTCTTTGGCTCTCCAATTTGAACCTCAATCTACTGCAGATTTTTCTGGCTCACCCTCAAATTATTGTGGCTCTTGCGTTTCTTCCGTAATATTTGCTATCACAAGAAAGCACAGTTTGAGAAACATGCGAAAGAATGATGTCAAAGAAAAAGGTTGTCAGAAAGATTGTAAGTGCTGCTGGGATAATGAGGCTCTAACTTGGATTTTCTATTGTTGAGTTTAAAGTGTAAAAAAAGGTTTCACGCTTCTTGATAAATGTAGTCTCATATGTTACTAACGCTGCAGAATACTTAAAGATTAATGAGATAAATACACAGAACTTCAGGACGAACCTTGTACGACTGTTAGTGAAATGAAAGAGGCCTACATTGGATTACGCAAACATCTGGTTCCGGCAACGCTATGGTCCTAGTGATGCTCGGATACTCACATCGAGTGTGTGTCACAAATATTTGCTTGGTGCGATTTCTATAGCAGCAAAAATTGGCAGTGGATTAGCTCGGCTATGCCAGTATATACGGAGCGAAAGCCAAGGCATAGCGTGGTTAGCCTTGGTTAATCTTGATTGCAAGTCTAGGTTAGTCTGGTAGTGTAGCTATATTGCGGCGTTTAGCCAGTCCTTCGGTGCGCTGTTGGTCTGTTTCCTGGGCGATTCGTTTCCTCTTCATCTCGTTCCGATGTCGATTCCAGGCCTCCTCCTGCTTATCAGAATTGTCGCCGTCCATACTGCTGCCTCAACTATGGTCGCGGCGCACGGGAGCTCTCCTTTTCAATCCTCCGACATGTGGAGGAGGATTGAGGAGGAACGCTGTGTGGCGTCAAACCGAACGGTCGTGGCGGAAAGGCGCTGCACTGCGCAGCGGCGGAACACCTGTGGCTCGGTGCTACTAGTGGCGCATGCGCATTAGTGACTAGGGAGCGAGAGAGAGAGAGAGAGAGAGAGAGAGAGAGAGAGAGAGAAATATCTGCGGCGAGGCGCGCGTTGTGACGTCATGTACCCCGTCAGAGAGGCGCCTTGGCGAAATCGCAAGTTCGCGGCCAGTGACGATTTCGATTTAAAATTACTAAAACAAGTTCTTCAATGTTTGTACAGTGAAGTTGTACACCTCTACCCCATAATGTATTCGTAATGCCCGTGTTCTTTTTGTGTCCGTGAGCAAAAATGTGGGTCGATCCCGCAGTTTGTGTCACGGCCGCTGGATAAAAACTTTAAAGGACGCTTAAGGTTCGCCTTTACGAGTGGAACGCGATAGCGTTCAAAGACCGGTGGCTGCTTTTCGTGCTTCCCGACAACTGTAGCTTATGTAACCGTAACGTTTACCGTAAAACGTTCGCGGCGAACACTATGCACGCTGGCAAGCTTTCCGGTAGAAGGGCGGCCTCTTGTGTGGGTCGATCTCGTGTTATTGTTTCGCACTTTTAATATTTAGTATGAGAAGATGTAACATAAGAGATATAGGCTGTCGGTGTTTCTTTTTTTATTGTTGCATTTGTATGTGGGCTGCGGTTCTCAGAATTCGAAGGAACAACTTTGTAAAAAATGATAGACAATATAGTATCAACTTTGGTGATATAAGAGTGGTTGGGTATGCGTGGTTCGGAATTTGGTCCGGAATATCATTTACCCAAAGGACGCCAGACGCGGGACGCCGACATGGGATTTTCCGCGACAAGGGGCCCTCAACGCTGTCGCGTTATAATGAATTTGAGGCCATGCCGTGTCAGGCAAACTGCAACGAGAGCGAACAAGACAACCGTCGATGCATTCGCGGCAGCTTGGTTTGCATGAAAGGGGCTACCTACCGAGTATGGAACCCCCCGCCTTCCATCGAAGACAGCGTTCCTATACTAGCGGGCAACCTTCCTTGGCAACGATGCTGAGGCTACAGAACAAAGTTGCGCGACTGCTACCGCTAAGGAATGTAGTCCCACACTGGCGTCCGTGTTTTCCGCGTGAGAAATAAGAAAACGAAATTGCTTGATTTTCTAGAGGAGGCTATTTGGAAGAGGACGCAGCACACACACGGGCGACAATTACATTTTCTTTATACAGGGAGGTTTTCTTAGGCTCTTCTCGCGACTTTTCGGGTTCTGCTGCTGTGGTCGTGTTCTCGCGCGCCGTTGGGTTTCTTGACAAACCACCAGATGGAGCTGGTCTCAGCGCACCGCGGCCGGCACCGTCGCGCCAGCGTTTAACAGTTTGTGCGCATGGCACGTGCAGTGCTTGCTTTCCTATGCAACAAAAATGCAGGTGCTGGGCAGTGATAGCGTAAAAATTACAATCTTCCGTAGCCGGCAGAGAGCGGTTGGAGCTGGCGTCTCAACAGCGTGCTGGCCACGTATGCAGAAGGAGGGCATAAAAACGGGCCAGCAAAATGGCTCGAAGGCGTGCCTAGGGGTGCCGGGCTCAGGTGTCCTCGACACAACAGTGTTGAGGACACCTAGGCCCGAAATGAGCGTCGCGCGGAACGGGAGCGTCTTCGCTATGCAGCGAAACGTGGTGCAGATCTCGAAGGTATGTGTACAATATATACATAAGAATATAATAATTACGTGAATTACTTACAGCCCCATATTTGAAATTATGTTTAGCGCTTCTGCCACAATTCGATGTGCTAAGTGAAATAATGATAATGCTCAACCCTCTCAGAGATTATCGACAATGGCGCACAACAGTGCCTCAAGCTAACAGGTCTCTTTTTGTGTGCTTGACACTACGCAAACAATCAGTAGTGGCGCACACAAGGCAACGTTTAACATCAACTCATTACTCTCGCATTGGACTAAATGCCGAATAAGATAAAAATTCGCCGCAAGCATCACCGCTATTTATTGTTAGTCAAAACAAGCAGCATACAAAGGTATGGTTACTCCGATTCCCATGGTTTGTGGGATCCGCATATATTTTTCTTATTGTCCTTAAACTTTACCATTTCGCATTTTTGCACGTGTGAGAAAACCGCATTCTTTATGTGCACCTCAAAGGCAAAATGGAGTCTGCGTCATCAGTTGAGCGCTCGATCGTCACTTTCTGGCTCTTGCGTCGACTCCCCGCAGAAGCTCTTGACGAACTTCACAAACAAGTCGTTGTCGAAGCAGACGAACCAAGTGGCATGCAACGTTCATGCTGCAACCACGAGTGTCCATCCGGAGCTCACCAGTGTAGCTATTCATAAAAGAGTGAGCGCGCTGACATGCATGAGTGTGCATTCTGTGAGTACAACAAAAGCAGACGCCGTATGTCGTGCGCTTCTATCTCCAAAGCGGAAAAGACCTGACTTCAAGAGGGACAAGAAGCGCTGAGAAAACTGAAAGGAGAAGAACGCAGCTGTATGACAGCTTCACGTTTGGTGCACCAATTTTTCATGCCTAACGAGCTGCCTACGTTGGCGAAACTAGCTAAGGATGTGTCATCTGACACCGACATGCAGATGCTTGGTGCGAGTGAAAGCACTGTGCGCAGACTGCTAAACGACAATGGATTCGCTTTCCGGAAGAGAGAACGGAACTCTGCGCTCTTGGAAAGTGAAGGACATTGTCGTGCCAAGTAGAAAGCACCCTCGAACCACGCGGGAGATGCGGAAGCAAGAAAAAGGTATGTTCACCAAACATTCCTTCATTACGCGTCACTCTGTGGAAAACGGCGGAGCTGAAGTAGCGTCTACAATGACCGTATTCAGCGCATCGAGGCACTTTTCACGCAACGCTAAAAGTGCTGTTGGTTTTATTTGCGCGCTGTTTACGTCTTGCGACGCTGCCATCTTTTTTAATTGAGTGACTTTCGCTAACGTGTGCGCTGTAAGACGAAGAGTAAAATACGAAGTCTCTGTCCCATTTTTACTGCAGGACTGTGTAGTTCTTAAATGGGACCTGAGTAACTGCAAGATACAAAGAAAAAAATTTGTAACAAGGCACCCATGTTGTCCCTGCACGCAAGATGCTTTCCGGCGAGGAAGAACGACGGGACTTCGGGCTCCATCTGGCAAGAGTGGTCATCTCATAGTGCTCCACGCAGGCAGCGATGATGATGATGATGATGACGATGATGATGATGAAAAACTTTTATTCAATACTTTGAGAGTTTGCAGGCCAAAAATGGCCCTTTACATAGGTGGAGTCCTTAGTCTGGGACCCCACTGGACGAAGAGCCCTTTGAGACTCCAGAGCCTTTTCAGGGAGGACTTCGTGAATGGAGCGCTTTTTCTTTCGTGCAAAGAAGTGTGTTGGTGATCAGCATTCAGAGATGGATAGTTACCGTTTTGAGAAGTGGTTAAAGGAATGTTAACGTTATTAACGGTTAACGGAATAATGCCGCAAGCATTATCGTCATGAACAATTGCAGTTATTATAGCGTTCAGCTTGAAAAGGTACTATCTAAATCCACTAGAATAGGCGATATTCATTCGTGGTTGAGAAGCAAGAACATTCAGTTTTATATTTGCGAGCTAAGGGCGGGTCGGTTGGAGCGTGTAAACGAGCATAAGGACATGTATATTGGGCACAAAACTGAGACCCTCGCCAAAGCAGCTCGTCATAAAGTTTTCAGGCTGTCGCCATATCGCGACTTTTTTCGCCTAGGAATTGACTTAGTAAGCGAGGAACACTAGAGGCAAAGCTGCGATTATGTGGAAAGAGCCGAAAACGAATCAAGGGAATGGATGGCGAAATTGACGACAATATTCTTAGCCTGATAATCGAGCTGGGCTCAGACTCTAACACAAGCTTTTAATGTAATGGTAGTGTGACAGGTGCCTGGAAAGAAATATCCTGAGTGTTTTGCTTCTCTTCTTTGTGTTTAATTTGGGAAAGGGTGCTTACATACTAAATATTTTTCTGTTTTTTGCGACAGGTCTGTTCCCGCTCTAACTTTTGCCGGTATTTGTTATCTTGTCGAGCTTTGTGTTATAGCTCATATTCATGTTCTCATTTGTTTCTAATAAATATATTGTCTGTTGCTGAATGCAGGCATCAAGAAATGTTTTTAAATCACGTATATTGTTGCCACCGACTACCTAACACGTTACGCGCAGACGAAAGCTACCGAGCGGGGCACAGCATCCGAAGCAGCTCATTTTTTCATCGAACACATCGTCCTTAGGCACGGCGCCCCAAAAGTCGCCATCACAGATGGAAGAACTGCCTTTACTGCCGAACTCCTTGACTCGGTTCTCAGACTCACTGGTACAAGCCACCGGAAAAGAACTGCATATCATCCCCGGACGAATGGACTAAGCGAGCGTATTAATGAGACCCTCGCAGACATGTTTTGCATGTATGCCGACGTATAGCATCAGAACTGGGATCACGTTTTGTCTTACGTTACCCTTGCCTAAAATACCACTCGACAAGAAACTACTGGAATGACACCGTTCAGCTTGGTCCACGGTCGCGAAGCCGCGACAACGCTGAATGTCATGCAGCCGTACGAGTCTGACGACCTACCTGCCGACGCTGACGAATTTACCCAGTGCGCCCAAGAAGCCAGGCAGCTTGCTCGCGTACGCATCTGCATTCAGCAAGACCAAGATGCGAAACGATTCGATCTTCGACACAGGTCCGTTTTCTGCACTCCTGGCGACAAAGTATGGATGTGGATATCCATACGCCATCGTGGACTTTCCGAAAAACTCTTACGATGGTACTTCGGGCCGTACAGAGTGATCCGCCGCCTGAGTGACGTGAATTTTGAGGTCATACCTGACAGTTTTCGCGTTTAATTATGTGCCGTTATACACGGCCCTCATACGCTTAAATGGTGCATCGGGACGATGCTTTCTTCGGAGGGACGCAAATACCGTGCCGGTACTCCGTTAAAGAAGAGGAGCCCCGAGCATGCATGAGCGTATTTGTAAAAGCGCGGTGAAGAAGAACAAGTTGCGGTATCGCTCATAAATAAAACAGCGACCTGCTGCTGTGCCTCCTGCTCTACAGCCCCTCTTATGACGTTGCGACAATATTGAAGCTTCTGAAACATTACTCCGCTGATAAACTCTTCATTTTGTCATCAGCTCCTTGTACCTTCTTGCCACTATATCAAATAGCGTGGGTATGTCACCTGCATCTCTGACAAACTGACATATGCTCAATGAAACAAAGTGAAATATAAAATCTTTGGCACGCGCCACATAATCGTTAACATCAATACGACAAGACTGTTTTTGTGCGCTGTAATGTTCCTCATAAGTTAACTTGTTTGCCTGAGGTCGAATCAACCGAAAAGTCTAACATCGTTGATTCGCTAGAGGAAATCCTTACTGAATTATCTGTGCCTGCCTTCAAACAAGCACAGGAGCTATGGAAGGTTGGAAAATCGAAACGCGCGCTAATATGGACCACCTCACGTCGCAGTACATGTCCATAAGCTGCGCCGCCGTAGCCTTCCCTTCATTGCCAAGAAAAGTTGCCCGCAAGTGTGGCATGTTCCTGGCGTTTTTTCTACGCCAAACAACAGTTCTTGAATGGTGGCGGCGCGGCGGATTACGCTGTTTTTGGTGCGTGCGGCAAACAACCGCTTAAATATATATATATATATATATATATATATATATATATATATATATATATATATATATATATATATATATATATATATATATATATATATATATATAATAAACCGGCCGCTGTGATACCGAGCCGATACTCGGCGCAGATGAAGCAGGCTTCAAGCACTAGACACTGGACAATATGGACATTGCAAAACCAGACTAGAAATGGTTCACTCAGTCTGTGCTAGAAGGGTTTGGTTTGAAGTGCCACACCAATCCAAGTCCCTTAGCTACTCAACAACAATCGTGTATAGATTAAACTTTTACCAAGATTCTGTCTAAGGTTGTAACTGAACCCATCACCGTATATCGCAGTAATCACAAAGCTATCATCACTACCATTACCAAATAATTAAAATGAATACATGAATACCCTTGTCTAACCCTACCATGAAAAGCCAACAAACAAAGACACCAAGGAAAACATAGGGGAAATTACTTGTACTCAATAATTGAATTAAAGAAGGCTATCATTTATCATTAAATTTATCATTTCCCTAATTCAGTTATTAAGTACAAGTAATTTCCCCTATTTTTTCCTTGATGTCTGTGTTTGTTGACTTCTCATGATATGATTAATAAAAATCCGGCCCCTTGGTTAACCCCCTTTCATCTCGTTCTTGTTCAAACCAGTGTCATGTGCTAGAGCATCTCTGTTCATCCCCCTTCGCAGAGCGCAGTGGCTCCTCAATGTTGGGGGGAAGGCGTGATAGATACTGTATGTAAGTGCAAGGTATATCTGAGCGCTGAAATTGCTTTCAATCGTTATAGTAAATAATTCTAATACAAAAGTTGTCTTGTGCATAATTCATTCGAATCAATGACAACTCATTTGCACGGTTTCTTTAACCAGTAGTTTGTTATATTTGTTTCGTTCTTTGCATTATACCGGCTGGTAAGTCATTGGAGGTCACTCAGAAATTTGTGTGGTTGCGGCGGTGAAAGCGGGTGGTGTCCGAAAGCGCCTCATCCGTGTAACTTCAAGAAGGCTGTGTGACAAGGGCTTCGGTCATGAATCATTATAGGAACCGCCAACACACAGGAGCTTAGTACTTCCGATGAGTGCGAAAATTCGCTCATACAGCTCCGATCTCTTTGGCGCATTAGTTGCTCATATTGATTAATATGTGGTAAAAAAATTTTGTCACACTTTTGATGCTTTAAATTTCATGCAGAATCCTCGGAATTGTACTTAAGTGTGACATCGCAGATTTTGAAGTACTTTCTCGCAGTTGGACCGTTTTGGCTCAGTAAATGCTCTTGAATGTTGCTAATTTCTGTCCTTGGCTGTTTTAGAACACAATGTGGTGCAATATTGCTGAGAACAATATAATATAGCTCGAGAAGACGCTCTCAAAATTTCTGACGTCAAGGTGAGTCGGTAAGGCAATGGCATGGCGGCGACATCATCTGTATTTCGTTCTTGCTTCTCTAATTTACCAAGCCCACTGTCATAGTAACTGCGACTCTTCTGATCTTTTAAAAATGATTATTTAATAACGCAACCATAAATATAATTCATTTCAGCGTTCAATATTTCAGCATTTCAGTGTTCAACGGCATTAACGCTAAATATCGTCGCGGTATTTCCTTCCGAGCAGAAGCGCCATATTCAAGTGCATAAATCACATAACATGACGGGAGCAGTTAAAATTCATCTCTACTAAACGTTAACATGTGCTTTGAAAACTTTAGTTGTAAAGTACAGATTTTTTTTGTAAGCTTCCGCTGTAAAGTACAGATTTTTTCCGGTAAGCTTCCGTTGTAAAGTACATATTTCTCTTTAACAACACGTAAGTGCCCGGATGTTTCTATATTGCGGTCATGTTGTGCTATACTGGAGTGGCATTTCCCGGTGCAAATTTTATGCCATCCATTGTTTTGTTACCTTATAATGTCCCTACCGGAAAACCGAGTGGAGCTGGTCCAATGCACTATAATATGATTTCACGATGAGGCGTAGGTAGGGGTACACTGAATGCTGGGAAGCGAGATACTTGGGTATCGCTTACTTGCCGAAAAAAGGCCTTTTAAGAAACTCTGGGCAATTTTGATCATGCGTAGATTGTAAATAAAACTAAACCGCAGACACTGCCGCGTAAATCACTGTCTTCTTTTTTATTATTTTTTTTAAATGCAACAACCAGTTTCTCCCGCCACGGTACCTCAGTGGCTATTCCACCGCGTCGCTGAGCGCATGGTCGCAGGTACGACTCCTGTGCGCGGCGGCCGCGTTTCGATAGCCGCGAAATGCAAGAACGCTCATGTACGTACGAGTAGATGCGCATTAGAGAACCCCACGCGGTCGAAGTAACCTGGAGTACGCTACTAGGGTGTGGCTCCTAACCACATCGTGGTATTGACACGCAAGATCCTACGACTTCATTTAATTTTAAATCAACAATTTTCTGTCGACTATCTCCTCTTTTTTATCATTTGGGAACGCAGGGGCGCTATAACGTGAAACAATTCCAAACTTTTCTATTCCAATTCTGCTATCAGCCCTCCACGATTGGTCAAAAACTTTTTCGACCACCCCCACTTTAGCTGTCTGTCACGGGACGTCACGAAAACCGCGATAGCTTCCCATCTGATATGACGTGTTCGCCCTGATTATGCATTATTTGACCGAAAAATAGAAAAATAGTTATTTCTGATTCGACAGCTTCTCGCCATTCGCCCTCGACCATTGGTCAAAAGTTTTCGGGCTGCACCCACTTCACCTGCCTGTCACGCGACGTCCCAATGCCACAAAAACTCAGTGAATAAAGGGAAAATAAGACATCCACCCATTCGTAGCAATTGCTACAAAGGAAACCCATACGGGTTCCTCGAAAGAAAAGCCTCATAGTTGAAGAAAAATTCGTCCTGGTCTGGGACTCGAACCCGGGACCACCGCCTTTCCGGGGCAGCCGCTCTACCATCTGAGCTAACCAGGCGCCACAAAAACTCACTACGTCAAAGTGACGTGTATGCGTTAAACATGCATTAATATGCTGAACAAAACTGAGATTTCTTTTGAAAAGCTGCAGGCTGCCCCGTTCCGAAAGAATAGAAAGTGATTGCCGCCGATCGCTCAGGCACTCGCTACTCGCACCTGCTGAAGAGCATGGGTTTGTTTGCGTATAATAAAACATTTTGCGTGGCCGTTTAACGTTTTCGAACACTTTCAGCACGTTTACGACCTCGTTCTGCCAACTCTTCTTTGCTTAGGGTCCGTTTTAGCGCCATTCTTAAGCTTCCGTTGCATGCCACCATGATTTTCAGCCAGCCGCCACAACCTATGTAAAGGAAAGTGGGCCAATCACAGACGCCGGCACCACCCTCTCTTTCCGGTTATAGATTTTCATTGCAGTGCCTCATCCCCATTGAAACCCTCTCCACTTCAGCGTGCTCCTCGCCTCTTGTCAGCCAATTAGATAAGACAAGCCGCTCAGTGCAAGCAATGTTATTCGTTTTTCAAGCAAACAAACGTGACCTCCTGTGAACGAGGAGAGTGTTTGATTGGTCTGTTCAGACAACCCTGCGGGTGACCGCCCGATGCTTGCGTCAGCGGTTACGCAAATTTGACATCAGGAGCTTAGAAGAAAAACATATTAGAATAGTTTTACGTTATAGAGCCCCAGATTTGAGTTTAGCAGGTCATGAGACAAATCAGCTGAAGCTAGTTCATCTGCTTGTAACGCGTTACAGAGGATCCGACCATAATGCCGATGAAACTACTATCCTTACTTCGTATAGTTGACTAATAATTTCTTGTCGCAATCAATGCTTCGCCTTTCCGGCGGAATGATGCCTTTTGTCATGTAAATATCTTAATTACAGCCTTTGCTGAAAGTTACTTGTTCAAGCGTTCCAGGATGGCCATACTGCCATGGTTCGCTATATTTCTCGATATAATAAAGTAACTGTCCAAGAGAAATAAAACTACTGTGAAAACAAGGAAAATTCCAAGTTGGAGTAAGTGTCAAAGCTTTCGGTGTTCTTGCTGTTCATACAAGCGTTAGAAAAATTACTGAACACATGCTTCTTTCATATTTTCATGTGTCATATCTGGTTTGCACTTAGTTTCTCCGGTGTACTTACTGAACTAAACAAAATACCCATTTCGTTGAAACAAGGGGCATGTTGTTGCTAACTGGTGCGTACAATTCAAAATATGTGGAATAATTTGGGTATTTCCAATAATTTACGTAGTCAAACACTCCGGAGCTTTAGGAGCATGCATTACAAGCGGCGCAAAATTCATCCCCTTGCCATGACATAATTACATATGCCACTAAAATCAAACTTTGCAGGAATGAACACAAGTCTATGAAAAAATCTGCCTCTGAAGTTAATTCCGTGTGCATCATATGCAGCTTCTGCAAAAACTTTCCTAACCAAGTGTAAGCTTGTTTCACGCCGCCGTTATCACCTACGTTTCACAATTTCTCAAAAGAACTCTGCGTTACACATTCTTGGTATTCAACAAAAATAAGGGGAATCTAACAAGCGCGATATCTCTGGGAATATTAACGTTAATTGCTTAATTAAAAGCGTTGGAAATGGTTATTGAACTCTCGTGTTTTTGCTATTTTCTTTCGGTATAGGATGCTCGGCAGGTTTCCTTGGTGAACAATGGCGGCACATTTTTCTATCTTGTGAAAGTAAACACAGTGTAATAGGTGGTGTGTGGGCAAAGTTCTAAGAGGGTGACCTTGTAGCGGCTTTTTGAATAAGTTACCTATTCAAGTGCTCCATAATCTTATTAGTTATTTTTACAAGTGGCGTAAAATTTTGCCCGCGGCTGTGACATAACTACAAACGCCATTAAGGTCAAATATAGTAAAAATGATAGGAAAGGTATGCCAGTGAGGTGCGCTCAGTAGAATTCACTTGTAATACTTACACTCATGGGAAAAAATTTCCCAAACACACACTCAATATTGGTATGTGGTCATTGAACGTTGTTTTCTAACCTTCCAATGCACTCTATGTTACACATTGGTTACATTTGGCAAAAGTAATGGTGAGCTCGGGGCCTTGTGTTGGCATAATTGAAAGTTATTGGGTTAATCACGTCTTTTGTAATAAATTCCGAAATTAGAGCATATAGGATTAACTTCTAGGAGTGACGCGAAATTGTGCACGCGGCCGTGGCAGAAGCACGCACGTCACCAAGATAAAACTTAGGTACAGTTAGTGGACCATTATGGCAAATGTGTGTACGGAAGTAAATGCTTGTAGATAACGTACAGTTGTTGCAAGAAATTTCCGAAATAAGTATTTGCTGGCGTCACGCTGCTGTCATCACCTAAGTTTCCTAACCCATTGAAAGAGCTCCGAGTTACAAATTCTTGAAATGCAACGTAAATGAGGGGCGTGTTTTGACCATGTGTCCCGACGTATTTATTTTACTAGCTTAAATACGAGCGTTGCAAATTAATTTCTGCATCTTTCGTTCTTTCGCTATTTGATGCGTTGTATGACATTCGCGCGGCGCCCTTCGTGAAATCCACGAGCCACCTTGTTTCTGATCGGTGAATGAATGTAAAGTTCAAGTAAGGGGTGATATGTACGCATTGTGCTGAGTGGGTTCGTTGCACATTTAGTAAGGCATTTTGTATACAAGTGCTTCGGTTCGTTATAGCCGTGTTTTACGAGCGGTGAAAAACTTCGTCAGCGGCCGTTACATGACTACGAATACCACCAAGATCATATTTAGCTAGCATGTGTGTAAAACAATAACAAATTAGTGGCGCATGAAATACAACTTTCTGAAATAAAATTATTTAATCATGTGCTTGAAGTTCTTTGGTGACCATTGTGCGCTATGTTTCCCAGTGTCCCTCCTCCAAGCGAATGCAATGACGATCCATAACTAGAGGTGCGCGAATAGTGGGTATTGATACCCAATCGAATAGTGCCCGAAACAGACAGAATGGAGTAAAATATCGAATAGTTTTCGAATAAGGAACAGCCGTTATTACGGCTAATATGACACGATGTTCCCACCCTAAAATTCCTAAAGTCAGTAAGTTTCAGCCATTACATAGTACGTTATGAAGCATTGCCTATTAAAAGCACAAATGGAGTATTAGGAGAAAACAATTAGTTTTTTCGCATGCAATGTACTTTTCAAGGAGTGTGAATAATCAGCATATGTATAGTCAGTAAATTGTGGCTACGTAATCGACGTAGCCTGAGCATGGGGTTGTAGTATTCTGTAAGTGTCCACCTAGTAAGGAAGCAGGCGACCTTAGCCAATCAGCACTTCAGCAGCAGATGAAATGGACATGTTCACTATGTGGACACTTAAAGAACACCCCAGCCCTCCCCTCCCTCCTCCACTCCCCCTCCCCCGTGGTTTCCACTAAGCAAATTCCCATGCGTTCTATCTATACTATGCTCGCCAGAGGGAAAATTTTCAGTATTTTTGCTGCAATTTCTTTTGTTTATTGGGGCATAGTTGACGTTTCAAATTATTCGAAAAGTATCCGAAACATATTCGCACTTACCGATGGTGACTACCCTTTTGGAAGGACGAATCGAATAGGACACTATTCGATTCATTATTCGAAAGTTTCGAATATTCTCAGGTCTCTCTCCATAACTCTCAGAGAGCGACGTATAAGGAAGTCGTCTACCAGTGGAATTGCTAACACGAGCAACATCTATACATCGCTCTCAGCCGGCGCACTTCGCTTGAAGGCATTAACCTCCCCAACGTGTCCGACGATCTGAAAAAAAAAATTCTACCATACAGGTCCCTTATCCTAACCGGTATTTGGTCGGCAAATTCGCTCCACTGCCTGGGTTTGCTTTGTTGACAGAAATATGGAATGATGCCGAGTTTACACTTGTAAGAAACGAATACTTGAATGAGCATTTAAGTAAAGGTGCGACTTAGTAAAACGTATCTCTGGGGTATTTTCGTATTTTTTACAACGAAGCTGTATGCGGCTATGGTTCCGTGCATTTTTGTTATCCGTGAACAAAAACTATCATCATCAATGGCGCAGACCCCCGTAAGCATTCATTTCCTGTAAGCAAGCACAAAGTCAAATGGCTCTAAACGCCCTAATGTTACAAGCACTCAGCAAAGTGAAGCGAAAAGTGCTTAAAATTTTTCCAATCACGCATACAACATACAGAATAGCATGTCGAAAACTGTCATCAATGGCTCATACCTCTGTAAGCATTGGCTCATGCCCGCGTAAGCAAGCAAGAAATGCAATGACCCATAGTCCCGTAAGGTTCATGGCTATTCCGTTTGCGTGCACTAGCTGCGATGACATTGCCCCTTTATCGCGGTCGGGGATTTCAGTGTGGATATGTCATTGTCGAAAAGGGAGCGGTTTACGCATTCCGTTTTCCGCGTTCCCTTGCGATGCCACACGAATCCGGCTCAACCAACCACCCAGCGGCGTACGTTCCTCGATTTGACATCATCAAAATTGTGATTGCATCTGCGAGTGAAATAATGACCACCGATACAAACAATAAATGATTGTACGTATCCTCCGTCACGAGGACCACCCATCAAAACGATAAATGAGTTCCTACCTTTGTTCAAAATTATGTGTCACCTCGGTGTCGTGTGCTAAACAGTTTCGCTGGTCTACCACCTTCACAGAGTGGAATGGCTCATGATTTTTTCATGTCTTTAGTCTTGTCAAGATTGCGAGGGGCTTTGTAAACTATATTTTATTGCAGTAGCAAAAGTATGGACAAACTAGTAGAATTTTCGCAGTCGCCGCCAACGTTGCCGTGATGTTCCGTATAAAGTCTAAGTGCGATACGCAGCCCTCGCTTGTTATGCTGTCGGCACGAAAACAAGCGCATGCGGGTAAGCTAAGTAAAATGGTGGCTTCATGTGTGCAGTAGCACCATGCGCCCAGTGTTTGAGGTCAGGTGATCAAGTGCACGAAAAAAGGGGGACAGGAGGTGAGGGCGTAGTAATGTGATCATGCGCGCACTTCGAGTGGCAGGCAAGTGATCGTCTCCGCGTCTACTCCTCTAGCCCTACCTTGGCTTCGCATGGCGGTCCATCCAGCTTTGAGCTAATCTACGGCACGTTAAGCTGGGCGAGCTGAGATGGCTGCTTGTTTCATGTGCGCTGTCTTTCCATGCCTACTGTTGAAAGACGCGTAATCTCAAGTTGCAGGGACGCTTTCAAGCGTGAGGCACACTGTAAAATAATTTACACCCTTAAAAGTGAAAAACCGTGTGAATGTCTCTACAACTCACACCCTTAGGGTGTGAGTTGTAGACACATTCACACGGTTTTTCACTTTTAAGGGTGTAAATTATATTACAGTGCTGCGGTAAGCGTCCTCTTCCCCTTGCTTGCGCTCTTCAACACTATAGCATTTTGATAGTGAGTATTCGTGGTCACTGAGCGAGATCTGTCTATGGTCCTGTGTGGGTGCGTGATACCATGGTTTCTAATTTACTTAGGAAGAGGATGTTTATCGTAATTTAGTCACTCCACGAAAGTACGTACCTTACTTCATGTAGTTGTCTGATATTTTCCTATCACTATCAGTGCATCGCCATTGAGATAGAAGTTCAACTTTTTTTATTTTCCTTCAAGTATGAACACATAGTTTCTCAGTTAAGGCTCTTTCATAAGAACCACAATATTAAGAGCACTGAACGCTGTACAAGGGTCTGTAGTTCTTCCAAAGATATAAAAACTTAATGCAAACAGCGCAACGTATAGGTACGCGCAGCTTAGTGTCAGTGTCGATTGATATATTTCGGTGAAACTATAGCTTCCAGATGAGGCAAGTTCTAGCCAGCCGTTCAATTTTCTGACATTGGTAACGTTTCCACCATGTGCTGGAGTTCAGCATGAGCGCAAAGTAACCTAATTGTGAATTTTCATTGTTTGTGTCGTATTCCTGTGCAACCCCAACCGTGGAAATGTGCACGGCACTGAGTTTTGACAATACAATAATAAAAAAAATCCGTCATCGACGCCAGTGCAGTTGTTTCAAAGTCAACATGTTCATAGTTTCCTTCTAAGCTCGATCACCGCGCTTTTAACCAACATATCCAGCTGCACAGAAATACCTCGAGGAAATCATGTAACGAATTTCTCTCAACTTCCGGGTTCCGGATATACTCGTATTCGTGTGTTCACGCTAACCGACGCTCGCACAGATTGTTACCTTCGTCCATGCATCAGGGAGGGCCGATAGCGTTGGGATGACCCGACGTTGATCGGAGTGGCATTGCGAGGCAGCAGACCGATCAGCCCTATACCACCTGCAATGGCGGGCGAGCGGAAGAACGCAGCACGCTAACGAGTCCAATCAGTGCCGCGGATTTTCTTCTTTTCTTTTCATCCAGCAGGGACGAAGTTGAAGCGAGCATCGTGTAAACACACTTACTATATGGACGGGAATAAATAAGTAATCGCACGCTGGGGTTCGCAATCAATAAAACGTGACCACGGGTAATGCGCTCTGAAGGACAGAAGAGGTAAGGCTCGTATGTCAGCCTCGCCTAACACTCGAGGCGATTTTGGGGAGAAACCCTGTGGCAAAATGCGATTAGGCCTTTGGGCCTGGTACATCATTTCTGGATTGAGCGGACTCGATACGATACGAGACAGTGTTGTTGTAGTTCTTCTTTTTTCCTTCCTATGCTGTGTGCAACTTCGGAAATTTAGTTTCGCATATGCAGGTCGAAATTCTAGCATTCATCCCTATAACGATCAAAGTAGTTTTTGTTTTGGTGCCGCCTCCTGAAAGCTTTCTGCGTGACCGTATGCTGTGAAGTAAGAAGAAAAATACCGTTCGAAAGAAATGACAAATAATATAGACCAATATCGTCCACGAGAACACCGCAATAACATGCACAAGCCGTCCGCGTTTTTATGCTTGCAACGATGCGTCGGAGAAGCACGGTAACCACAACGAGACGGCACACGCAGTGGCGCGAGCGCTAACTAACTGCGCCGCTGCAACCGACCGTCCAACGTGGTGTAGTGCCAAGGACCGCATGACGACGTTCAACGAACTTACACAGTTCCACCGCCTGGCTCGAAGGACTTTCCCACCCCCGCACCCGGGACTGAGCCGAGCGGAGGCGGTGATGTTCAGACAATTGCAAACTGGTTCCTTACCCACCCCAGTGTTAATGACTCATCTATGCCCGAAATTATACGTGAGTGATATGTGCCGCGTGGGCCAGCGGGAGAGGGCCACCCTGACACACATCCTATGGGATTGCACCAAGTTCCCCGACGAAGCGTCGACAAGTACAACGATTGCGCCACGACTCGCGGCTGCGGCGGAATGCTACGACCACGAAAGCCAAACCTGGGCCGTCCAGCAGGTCTCGGCAGCTCTTGAAAGACAAAGGCTGAGAAAAACCGACGGAACCTTGCCCCTCAGGGCGACCGACCGCGGAAGTAACACGCGCTGGAGTTGAGTAGAGACCACCCGCTGAGAAGACGTCAGGGCCCGCGTCACGGCGCCATTTAGTCATGGTGTCGTTCTGCAGGCGACTACATGAAGTTGTTTCTCTCTATCTCTCTCATGCTGGTACTGCTGTCGCCATGAGGGAAAGGTTAAATCTTGGTCAATGCTATTGACAGTGACACCGAGTTCTATATTGAAAACTAGAAGGCTCCTGATACCGATTTGAACGCTTCCAGTATGCGAAACAAAACTCGTCTGTGCAGCATTTGTTTCATTATGTTGGTTATCCTGGTGAAATGCTCTCATAATACCTGAAGTTATTGTGATATAGCCAGTGAACAATATTCCTCATAGTGTCTCGATAAAGAAGATATTTTATTCATTGTAAACCATGCTTGTATAGAGGGTTCAGTCGGCGAATTCCATTGTCGTTCTTTGTAAAAAAAGTATAAGCTGACACTACAATAACACCACGCATGGTCATGCTGCATGTTTGGTCCATGCGCTTTTGAACAAAGGAAGCTGGAACCGAATAGCTACAGCGGAAACTCGCGCAATCTGCATATGAAGTACACATGGTGCCAAACTTTCCCATAGGCTCACGACATGTTGAAGAGAAAATACATTAAGGACTTTACGCTATGTATTCACAGCAAGAAATTCCTCTGTTTGAGCTTCCTACTTTAATAAACAACTGCTTCGTGATATATAAAACTCTGTGAAGTGGCACAGAACAAGTCGTCTGCATATATATATATATATATATATATATATATATATATATATATATATATATATATATATATATATATATACATGACCTTACTTCTTCGTCATAATTACAATAAATCAAGTGAGAGCTTGTATGGTCAATTGGATTCACTTCAGTTTAGGCATGGGGTTCCTAAATTATAGCCGACGTGTATATCTTCCTCTGAGAGTAGGGCTTCATACTGCTATACATTCAACCATATCGTAAGGAATTGAAATTGTGGCGACAATAGTCCCGCTGAACTTGGTATGAATTGAAGCTCCTATGTGCTGGCGGGAGCCATCTTTTTAAGGCATGTTATCTTTCTGTATAGGTTAAAAAAATATAAACGAAGGTTGCAGCGAAAAATAAGCTAAGGCTTTCTTTTAAATGGTACCTTTATATTCATAGGATGAATGCAGTTCTTGTAGAAAATGAGAGTTTCGTGTCTATTCATATTGGCGACAATATATATATATATATATATATTCCTCAAAGTTCAGCACGCAGGACCCGACGTAACATACGCTGGCAAGAGACGACGAACTTTTAGGAAGATTTATTTACCGAACGTTTTCGGCTGGTGGACCAGCCTTCGTCAGAGTGCAGGGACTGTACAGGGACTTCGTCAGAGACTGTGCTCTGACGAAGGCTGGTCCACCAGCCGAAAACGGTCAGTAAATAAGTCTTCCTAAAAGTACGTCGTCTCTTTACTGCGTATATATATATATATATATATATATATATATATATATATATATATATATATATACTTATGGCAGAAACCACCCGTACGCACGTAAGAAAGCAGAACTGTACCTTTTGTGTGATGCGAAAGAAGTGGGTGAAGTTGGATCCCTTTCATGAAAACACAAATTCCACAATTAGCCTTTATTTTATTCACAAGATGACTACACGAGTGCACATAGATAAATTATTTTGTGTTTCTGCGCTATACCTTTCAGCAAACTTGCTTCTTTTTCAACAGGGAATAAAATGCCACATGAGGCTGCTGCCATGAAACGATCTATAGCAATACAAAACATACATCTCAATAGAGTTCTATCAGGAAAACGACCTCACCGTGCAGCACAGCCGCGAAAGCTCTTTGTGCTAAGCCCCCCCCCTCCCCCCCCCCCCCCCGCACCTGCGCCCTTGGGCAAAACAAGCGCTGACACTATCCTCGTCGCAAGTAACGGAGAGTCTAATCAGTTCCAAAAAAAAAACAAATACAATGGCCCAAAAAGAAAACGACTGGAATGCATCCCATTTCCTTATTTTACCCCCTAAAAAGAAAGCGATGGCAGGAAGGTTTCATCCACATTTCGTATTAGATCTCATACCACCGCTGGGCTCCGAAGTTGTTCGAGTGGGCTCCGAGCCCTGGATTTCCTCCGAAATCTGAAGCAATATATGGCTATTCAGTCTTTGTCTTGAGCGAGGAACTTCGGCAAGAATAGCGGAAGGTAATATTGCGAGGTCCGAAAGCGATCTAGTGAGCTTGACAGAGTATGAGGCATTCGGAAGCCAAAGCAAGCCTCGGCAGACACGTTTCTCTCCAAAGCCATTCATGCGCTCCTTCTTTAGTGTTGTTAAGCGGCGGCATATTAAATTAAGATATTGGACTTCTTCGTCATAATTACAATAAATCAAGTCAGTCCTTATACCGTAAATTCGAATCACTTCATGTTAGGCATGGGGTTCTTTAATTGTAGCCGACGTGTGTATCTTCCTTTGAGAGTGGTGCTTCGTACTACTATACATTGTACTATACCGTGGGGAATTGAAATTGTGGCGACAATGGTCCCCCTGGGCTTGGCAAAAATTGAAGCTCTGTAGGTTCTGGCGGAAGCCATCTTCTTAAGGCACGTTGTCTTGCTGTATAGGTTAAAAAAATAAACGAAGACTGCAGCCCAAAAGAAGCAAAGGCTTTCTTTTAAATGGTATTTTTATTTCCATAGGAAGAATGGAGTTCTTGTTGAAAATTAGAGCTTCGTGCCTATTCACATTGGCGACAAGATTAAATATTTTATTTTCTAGGCCATAATGTTTACCTAATAAATATTGCAAAGGATAAATCCTTTTCATTCAAATGTTAATGCCACCTTTCTCATACGACGTCAAGACGCTGCCACGTCGAAAAACTTCAAGGACTGCTGGGCGAGAGCTTGTCTCAACCGATCTTTTATTATATATAGAAGCACATCACATCAAACAGAGCGGAAGTGGTAGCAAAAGGACAGAAAACAGGACTTCGTTAGTGCACCGAGTAAGCTTTGCTGGTTTGGGCGTCTATTTATGACTGTAATGCTTTTTTTCATATTTCGTATTGCAGGTTCTTTTTGCAGTTCAACATGCATTCATCAGCAAACGAGGTCACACCTGTACTTTTAAGTTTTGCGTGGTTTTGATGTGATGAAGTTTGCTTCATAAGCAAAGCTTTGTATCGAAGGCACTACACATAGAGGCTCACAAACCTAAACCACGATCATCAAAACCAACAGCGCAGACGTTCGGAAAATTGCTTTCGCAGCTTGATAAGTGCGCCCTCGTTAATATTTGTATTTGTGTTTCAATTTTTTGTCGCTGTAGTCTTTTTTGCGGTTTTCTTTCCATGGGAGGTGCAGAATTCAAAGATAAATTTTAGTTTCTCTTAAATCGAGGCCCTGTGAGTTGATGTTCAGAAAATTCTTTTGCAGCACGTGCGCAATATGTACACAGATCATCAACAACCTATGAGTTGAAACTGAAAGGAATGCAGGCAAAATGGTTCAAAGGAATTTCCCACGAAGTTTGTCTGTAAAACATGTGTTTGGGGGGGGGGGGGTAGGGGGGCATAAGTTCACGTAGGTTACCTGCGCATAGTTAACTGGCTTGGTATCTGCAGGTCGTTGCATTGAACTTTTAAAACCCGCGCACTCCACTCACGCCAAAGATATTCAATTCAATGAAAGGCAAGACGAACGATTGAGAATCTAACGTGTAATTGGTGCATTGAAAGAACCCAGCAGCTGACACCAAGGAGAATCAGATAATGTGATAGAGACAGCGGAGTTGCGGGAACATGCCAAATTACAGCTTGATTTCGAGGAGAGCTGATCTCGCAAGCGAAGCCAAGCATGTGTGTTTCATCAAATTTGCATGGATGTCGCCTTTAGTCAGCGTTATGTGCACCTCATCGGCCATGCAAAGAGCTTGGACGGCAAATACTGTCACACGCCTGACACACTGTGGCATATCTCTTGCGACTGTCCAGACTACTTGCACGAATGGCAGACGCTGTCGCCTGCATTTACAAGCAGGATAAAGTAAAGCTATCAGAATGACTATGTCAAATTCCGTGGGTGGCCAACACAGTAGCAAAAGCAGCTATGAGCGCAGTTGTAGACTATTTGTGAGAGACTGTATTATAAGCCGGTGACAACCTAAGATTAGAAGGCTATATGTAGGTTGTTAAACGCGACGCAATTTGAATGTACGTCTGCCTATTTCGACGGTGTCGAACAATTTCAGTTGAGTGTTGAAAATGGCTGTTTAGTCCACACAAATCTGTCGGTCTGCTCCATATAGATCTGTCTGCGTCACTGGTTTCAGGATAAAGCGTGAACATACTAGCAAATTTTATGAGGGACCTTGATATTATCACCCAGCCTAAGTTAATACTTTAGCTTGAATAAGCTTTAGTAGTCCATTTAACCTAGCCTATACATTAGTAAAGCGAAGTCATTGAGCTGTGAGTGGACTCAAGCAGGCTAGGCTTTATTTGTGAGGTGAAGGGCACTGCCGCTATTTCGTGGCGATGCGTTTTGTCATTACTAGTGCCTTTCGGCGCTTTTCGCCTTCCTATAAGAGGTCGCGTTCAACGCAACGCCAGCTTGACCAATCGCGAGAAACGCTGAGAGGCATTAGCACCGGTAAAAGGCATCGCTACAAAATCGCCGCACAGTCGCACTGCGTTTGACGCGCAAGCGTACGCGCCCTGTCTCTGATATCGGCAAGATTAAGTCGAAAGCCGACTAGCTTGAAGAGGGATGCGAGCGCCGGAAGGAGAGGGGTGCACCAGAGAAGGGACGGAGGTGCGCGAGGTGGAGGAGGGAGGCAGGAGGCGAAGTGTCTCCGAAGAGAAGGGTAGGCGATGACGTTCTGTGTTCACCTCGTTTCCTTGTATACATTACGGGTAGTCTGGCAGTTGCTACGGACTCTGTGTGTCCTATGGATGTACCGGGTTCGTCTGGCGATCCAGAAGCCGAGCGAGAATGAAGGAACTTGGCGCTCCATCGCTTTTTCTTTTCCTCATCGGAATCTTTCAACGCTGTCTTTATCGCAATGCGGCAATTATATGGACACTCGAGGCCCGTTCGTTCCATCAAGTCCAGCGTCGTGTTGTCGAGCTTTAGACGGCGCACGCGCACATGTGTGGATAATTATAAGCCTTCCACAGACGCGAAAGACGCGCAATGCGTTTGGCTGCAAAATAAAGAAGCCAAAAGAGCGAACCCTTGTGAAACATTCAATCGGCTCTGCAGCGAAGCCAGGACAACGCTCAACCACCCGCTGCTTCCACTGCGCGCATAAGTAGTAGCGAGAATCTACCGTCTTTCTGTTCTTTAGATCGCTATCATCAATGAGTAACGTTTCTGCCGTACAGCTGTGCGCATACAATGATCCGACAGAACCGTATAATAAACTCCAAGCCACAAACATTGCTGGTTTTCTTTCTGTCTCATATTGTGCACAATTGAAGTTGGCCTCCTGGAACGTTGGCGGCAGCGCTCTTTATCATGCCAACGTATATGAATTATTACTGACAGCGCGAAAAAAATCAAACATGGTCAAAGAAAATGTTCTTCTTCATCCATGTTTGATTTGTTCGCGCTTTAAGTAATAACGCTGATGTACCGACGCGCCCAACTAGCTACCGTACATCCCATACGGAGCCACTACACGCACGCATGCAGACAGCGCTTAAGCATCTGTGTGTGTAGGAAGTATGCACACGTCAGCTTTGTGAGACGCCTGGGAGTTTCTGGGGTGCTGTTTATACTTCCCTCACGTTACTTGCCTTGCTGCTGGGAAGTAACGACATGTCGCTCCTGCGTATTTTTAGAACGCCGTCTGAGGATCTCAAGCCGCAACGGTAAACATTGCTACTGCTCTGAATTCTTCACCCTTCGGCGGCGACTGCCCAAATTTCGTACCAATTCTACCTTCACTTGTGCAAAGTGCCGGGCCAAGGCATACTAGCTCAGGTCGCCGGAATACCTTTCCTGTGACAAATGATCGCTCTTGCATACAACTTTTTCGAGTACTGTTATTTGCACTAAGAGCTACGTTGTAAAAGGTTTCGCAAATTGTCGCTGGAATAGAAATTTAGTCTTTCGGTGGCTATAGACTCCGTCGGAAACATACAGACACACAACTACGCGATTGCTGTTGTAAAGAACCAAAGCCGTCCTACATTGCTGAGTGGTCTCGTGCAACGCCTGTCATCTGTGCCCGTTCGCTTGGTTTACTTGTCTCGCACTATACATCGTTCTTCAGCATAAAATTTGCATTCTATAATTGTGTCCCACATGAGTGCCTTTTATTTTGCGCCTTTACTTGCGTAGCGCCGCTTAAGAGTCACGGAACTTATCTTTCAAGCAATATCCTTCAAGAAGTTAGGTTACCTTTTTTTTATATTGCATACTTAGAGGGTGGCTTTTTAAAGGACATGCTACGAGCGTTTCAAGTAGAGGCTGCGCTTCGCGTTCGGGTTTAGAGACTCAACTGGCACACGTACCCTCGAGCCAATTTCGAGCCGTCTGGCCACTCCTAAGCATAAAAAGTTGCTACCACATTATGCATGCCGCTAAATTATTCAAAGTAAAGGCAGGGAGTGCTTCTTTTGCTATTGTCCGAAGCAGTGGGAATATGCTGACAAAATTTTGCAACAGCATTTCAGTGTGGCAGTTGTACACTTCGGTAGAATTTTCGTCTGGAATGTGTTGGCTTTCAAAGCTCAGAGCCGCTGAAAGAGACGTCGCGAGAAACTTAGTCTGCGTATCAGCACAGGAAAGGCAAAATTGCACGTAAGAAGTGTAAGAAGAGAGCGAAAAAGAGAAAGCAATAGAGTCTAATGTATTCATGCAGTTAATTTGAGTTCGCATAAACAGTGTCGCCTACTCAACTTTTACGGAAGACCGCGGCGAGCGAAAGAAAATAAATGGAACTGGAAGTTGGAAAAATGACACGCTATCGTAATAAGTTTAAGAATTACTTAACTACTCGTGTTGTAAGCACGTGTCTACAATACGAGAATATTTTCTCTCGTTGGCCTCTTAACGATATGTAGCTCCATATTTCCTTCGGCCCAATGGGTCTTGTAGTGCTTCTTTTTTGTGTCAAGTCGCTGCATATTTTGTCATGGAGGGTTCTGTCAAAGGAGCGATGAGTAATTGTCGTGAAAGCCTTGTGTTGCTTCATTCTCGTGTTGAAAACTTTAAAACGCTGCCGCGTTATGCTCTCAAACCGCAGCTGGTGCACTTGCAGAAAGCTGCGAAACTCATATTATACCTCGCGTTATAAATGGCCCAATAAAACTGACACTGTGTGTTGGCTATTGTGAATCAGAGTGAATGTTTAAACGGAAGCGCCGAGGCACTCCTCTGAGCAAGTGTATATGAATTATGGTATTTCTAAAAAAAAATTAAAATTTATTGCTTCACATCAGAGTAACTCCATATTCTAAACAAAGGGTTGGGCTGCCTTTGTCTCACAGCAATAACTGTAGTTAATTATTCATCTGCAAATTGGATGCGGATACAAGAAAAGAACTCAAGTATAACCCCAGAATCTTGTTTTACGTTAGTTCGGTTATGGAAAAAGGTTTGCTCTGGGTAATTTGAATGCTCTTTTAGTGATAAGTGCTTCGCGTTTTGGAGAAGGCAGGTAGTAGTCGCGGGATACTTATGTTTCTTTATGAACTGCGACAAGTTTGCTTATATACTAGTATAACAGTTCGCTAACACATATACATCACTAGTCAATAGAATAAATGAAAAAGAAAGGTATAGTTGAAACATTTAACAATTGTTTAGAATACAAGAAACCCAAGCTACAGACAGAGAGCTTGGCTCAACTTAGCAAATACACATACATCACGCACAATGTAAGTCGTCGCATCAGACGTTACAAGCATAAGCAGCCTCGAACCATGTCGTGTGCTATGAAGAGAAGTATGTACTATACCGTTCCCTGGGTGAGCTGCTTGATGAGTTGCACGCAAAAGGCAGCATTATGCGCATTTAGAAACCTGATGCATGCTATCGGTAAGTAGAAGCGGCATGTCGTAGGAGTTGGCATAGGTTGTCTCGTAAAACGGGTCAAGAATACGTGCGTTGGTTTCTCGGCACAGTGAAGTAGTGCGGCTTAGATGTAAAAGTACTTTCAATGAAACCGAAATTAGTTGGACTTTGTGCTTTTTTTTGTTTTGTTCTATAAAATGCATTCATCGTTTCAGTTCAACTACGCAACTGTGACTGACGACTGTGGGGCAGCGAAATGGTTAGGACGTATTGAGTCGTTGCTTTTCATCAGTAGTTAATAACAAAGTTATGAAGCACTTTCTGGCTTTCGGAAAGCTTTTTTTATTTCTTTTTTTTTTCGCGTATATGCGTTACACTTATCTCGCTTAGTACCTCTGGCCCCTTAACCATGCTCTAACGTCCACGCACAGCGTACCGGCTTCTCACTACAGCGCTCTCCGCTAGATACTTGACAAGCAAAGGACGTTGTCCGCTGAATATATAGGAATATTCTGTCCCCTCCACAAAAAAGAATAATTTTTACGAGAGAAAAGACAAACGAAACCGTATTCAAAATTTTGTACAATGTAACTCGTGCCACGTGTTAACTATAAGGAGGAACCTCCAAACATGGAACCCATAGACTCTTCGCTCGTAGAGCTATATCCAGACCCAATGAGAAAGAAAAAGATCTACGAAATAGGCACTGAAACGTGCAGCCAACATTCACTATGGAAAACAATAATAGTTTAAATAATCAAATTTCTCCCCAACGTTCTTAATTAAAACACTGCTGGGGGACACTGTGGCGCTGCGGTGTAAGGAACTTTAATTTGTTCTCGTGGTTGGACAACGAAAGACAAAAGAGATAAGGTTGGGTACTTTCTTGGCAGCAAAGTTTCGAAAAGCCCCATCATGCCCCCACCGTGCCACCGTGCCACCGAGTTGTATTCTTCGTTATCACAGTTCGTTGTCGATGCCACATCATGCCATCGTCATCGTCGCCGCTGCTGTCATGTCGTTGTCGATCGTAACGCCGTCGTCGCGTTGTCGTTATCGTGGCACGGTTGTCGTAATGCCACTGTCGTCATCAAGGCGCCCTTATTCTCGCGCCATCACTATTGTTATACCGCAGCCATCTTGAGATCGTTGACAACAACGTTACAGAGCAAATGATTTAGGCAGAAAAACGTGCCTGCCCTCTTGGCCTTGACTCATTAACTTTTTGATAAAATAGGAAATGCTGGCAACCTTGGTCCCCTGCTTTTTACGTTAGGTTGTATAATGCATATATAGACATCACATAAGGAAGTGAGCGATTAAAAATACGCTCACACTCATAACGACAACGCAGAGCACTAATTGTCAACGCACATGCATCGAAATGAAAAGCAGGGTGTTTGACTTAATTTGAGCCAAGTATTACAAATATGCAAATTAGTAGCTAAAATATGTAGCTAATGCAATATATGTAGCTAGACAAAACGAAGGTCATGTCGTTTGCTTCCGCTTGGAGATACTGAGACTGGTTTTCTTGAATTTCGCCTAATTGTATAATTAATTTTGAATAAATAATCAATTTCTCAATAATTATCATTAGATGGAAAGTGTCGATGAGAAAATTAATTGTAGAGCAACATGAAAAACTCTTCATACTGCTTTGTGTTCTTCAATACGTGCTACGTAAACGTATTTCTATGCCTAGCGAGAAAGAAGCTTGCGAATGCACACAAAGTGCCTCAAGCGACCAGTCTCCCGGCAGTTTTACGTGTATTCGCTCGGAAAATCATTTTTATGTAGCACGTATTGAGCAATAAAAAGCTGTATCGGGAGATTGTTATGTTGGTCTACAATTTTATGATTGACACTTTCCATGTAATTATAATAATTCAGAAGCTGAAAATTATTAAAGACTAATTATGGGATTAGGCGAAATGCCAAAAAGATATCTAAGTGACTCCAAGCGACAGCAAAAAACATTACCTTGGTTCGATGCAGCTACATGGCAATTGCATATTTTTAAAGTTTGGCTCAAGTTTCGTGAAACTCCATGTATATTTGGCGTGACATTTAAAGCAATGTCTACATAAGTGTTAAGACAATGGAAGGAAGTAATTAGGAAACGACTGGGCCATGATAATAATAATGGATCAGTGACGAAAGTAGAGAGGCGTTAAGGCACTGCCACACTCAATATAGAAATGACGAATATTTTTCTCTTTGGGCGCATGTGGCGACACTGCAACAAACGTTTATCAAGGACACTGCAGGTTCCGCACTTGTACCTCTATAGAATTCGTTGGGCACGAATGAAGTTGAAGTTCTTGCCCTCTATTATGTCTAGAAGTAGCGGCGTATACTTATCACCAGTGGAGCGTGCGCGTCACTGAAAGTAGCATTGTATAATTGAAGCTCGAATTAATGGCAAAAGCAGTTAACCTAGAAAGAGGCTCATGATCTGCACAAGACTTCACTGCCATCTAGGAGGAACGCAGCAGTGTAGCGTGAGGCTGCAACACAGTGGGAACTTAACCACAAAGTTTATTACAAGTCTATTTGTCATAAGTGATGCTCCTACGGCAAACTCGACAGTGCAGCGTAACTTTGGGAAGCAGCTTCCCTCGTCACTATGCCGCTACTGAGGCATGTTCTGCCCTTTAAGGGCCTCAGTACAAAAAAAATGATAAAAAATGAATTGCCACGGTGAGCACAGGTTTCCTCCACTGCGAGGAGTATTTGTTTTGCGGCTGCACTTTTGCAACGTTGTTACCACTTTACGCGTTCTGACAACTCTCTTGTGTCCCATGTGGGCCATTGCCGAGCTGAAGTCCGCTCTGAAGTGGCATTTGCTGCAGCTAGCACTCGCAGCAAATAAAAGTACATCGACCAGTTTTATTTTGCTAGAGTAATAACACTGTGCCACCGCTTCAACCGTTGGGCTTGTTTACACTTGTAAACAGTGCTAATCTATGAAGCTTATACGTTCTCACAGACGAATGTGCGTACGATGATGAAATGTTTTGTGTGCCATAGACGCACCAGTGAGCGATTACTTGCAAAGTCTTTGTCTTGCTTCAGTCGTACAGACAACGCGAAATAAGGGGTCTGAAGCGATAACAGTACTGTGCGCCAGTGTTTCCTATCGACCGGCGTCTCGAAAGAGTCATCGCACGTCGAAAGCTCGCTGTCCTTGTTGACGCACCGTAAAAGATGTGGCAAAGTGATCCGCCCACTCTCATTTGGTTGCGAATGAAGGAAACTCATCTGTAAAATCTCACCGGGAATAATACACGAGAGAATCACCTGGGTAAGACACACCTGGGATACATTTGTGGGCACATGTAGCCTGTCTTTGTGTCGTTCTTATCAACACATCTGTTAAGCTGGGAAAAGAAAAACGCCACAGTTCTCCATACCGATACGAAATACGAAAGACTAACAAACATAATTTTCTCCTTAGCATAGCTCATCAGCGCTGCTACTACGCTTCACGTTCTCTGCCAAATTGAAACTGGTGAAACTCGGCGCATTAGAGGTGTGGGCAATGGGCCTATCCATCTCGAGCAACACCCCACTCATTACGCAGATGAGGAACCACAATCCCTTACATTAACTGACAGTATATATACTGTCAGTTAATGTATATATACTGTCAGTTAATGTGTACTGTACTATAGTACAGCACACATGACACAAACTGCACCTCTGATCACATTGCAAGGTGGGCACATTCTACAAAGCGTAGGTGTGTAGCAATGCGTGCATCCAGCAACGTCCGTAGCACCATGAACTGTCAATTAAGAAAGTAAAGCAGCATTGACGTTAAATGTCTGGCGCAGTTTTACTTGTTTTATAGCTGTCGACGCAGTAACTACAGTCAAATGCGTCAGTCCCTCGGGAGAGTGACAAAATATACGCTTGGAACCCTTTTGAACGCGAACAGCTCGAAACGCGTTCTAAGCACAGGGCTGCTTCGCATGTGAAGCTGTAGGTGGCAGTTCCGTGATGTAAAGCAGAGGTTGTGGTCCCGTGTAATCGCACAAAACTAATACAAACACCTATATACACCATGGATTTGGCGCTGAAAGCTGAAGGCAGTCTGCGCCCGATGGGATTACGGGGAAGACGAAGTGAGAGTTAGAATTTGCCTTAGAAGCGACCGCAGATCATCATGCTTAACACAAGCGTAGAATGTGGCGAAACAAGAAATGAAGACAGATGGAAGGGCAGGTTTGGAAGTCCGCGGGTATGTTATGTAGTTCACAAATAACGACGTATTAAGTGATCTAGAAAACTAGGCTTTTGATAGTAAATATGAAGTGAGCAGGTTCCTAACACACAATAAACAAAAAGACAGCGAGAAAAAATACTTGGTTTACAGTACTTACCAAATGTCATGCCCCAGCCCTATACTTCTAAGCGCCTCACACCTCCTGCACATCAATCAAACATAGGTGATTGTGCATCAAACAAAAGTAAGCATCATGTTCTCGCACATTGATAACCTCAAATAGTACATAATTAACACCTTCCGTATCATCTTCCTAATCTGCAAAAGCTATCGGTGTACATGACACACGGGAGTGTCGGGGGGTGAGGAACCAATAAAATGGCCTGTGAATTGTCAATTCAAACTTCCTATATCCAAAGACAAGACCCTGGCGGTCGAATACTGAGACAGACAAGAAATAAATCATTATCTCATGACCACACAGCGCAGCTAACCTCAACTTCATCCAAACCGAGCGCGGGCGCAACGCACACTCATTCGCCAATAGTAAAAAAAAAAAAGAAACATGCTTCTCACCTTGCGCCCATGAGCTTACTTCGCGGTATACACACAGGTGGAATACGTCCTTCCCCCTTTACGTCCTTCTTGCTCATTCCACTGGAGAACAAATAGTCTCGAGATGCCCTTCTACTCTGGAACAGTTCTCCCTACCCACTGCGGTCATCCTCCCGACTTCTTAATGGCTGGCACAGGCAATGACCAACGGCGACTAAAAGAACCTTTCATAATGATAAATTGCAGCCTTTGAAAATGTCGCCCACGAGCCCCTGCAATGGACCATTCGATCCGCACTATCGTTGAATAGCGTTCAGCAAAGTAAACATTTTTGCAAAACAATTAACCGCACGACCACAAGGACGATGCAAACGAATGCCTTGCTTTTCGGCAGCTTTCTACCAGAGCATGTAAGTGCAAGCATTGGTACTCCATTGGCAATGGCGTGATGCGGCTGGTTTGGCCTAAAGCTCCTTCACACTAGTACTGAAGCGTCAGCTAATGGAGAGGCTTTATTTTGGCTTTGATGGCCGCGAGTCTGATTTCCAGACGCTGCAGCTGAATTCCACGGGCCGGAAGGTAATAACGTCCGCTAACCGAGGTTTGCGTATACGTTAAAGAACCCCATTTGGTAAAAAGTCATCTGGAGCATTCCACATCAATGTCTAATTGGCTGCGTACTCTTTACGACGCCAAAACTTACCGATAGAACGATGTATCGATAAGTAAATCAATATTATTCTTTGTTGCAGCCACTAGCAACGTTTATTGTCGTTAGAATGAAGGTCAATCCTTCTGCAATTTCCGGTAGGGTGTGAAACAAGGTGCTGGCATGGATACTGACAGAAAACAATGACACAAGGCCTGGTTTACTCCAATTGAGATGAATATTCGATGTGAAGTCCTTGAAGTTACGTTGTTTGAACTAATCCTAAACGACCGCCATCGTCCGTGCTGTAAGTGCGCATAAACCCTGTGGTTTTCACCCACCGTGGTTGCTTAGCGGCTTTTGTGTTGCGCTGCTAAGCACGAGGTCGCGGAATCAAATCCTGGCCATAGCTGCCGCATTTAGATGAGGGCGAAATGCAAAAAAAACCCCGTGTGCTTTAGGTGCATGTTAAAGAACCGCAGGTGGTAAAAATTAATCCGGAGTCCCCCACAACCGCGTGCCTCATAATCTAATCATAGTTTCGGCACGTAAGGCGCCCCCCCCCCCCCTTTAATTTTAATAAAGCCACTGCTTATCACCGACTGCCTTTCTGTGTGTGCATTAAGAAATCTTATAACCTAGTTGTCCTTAACGTAAAAATTGTAACAGCACTAACACATGCATCCACAAAGTAAGAAAGACGAGACACAAGCGCTTGTGTCTCGTCCTTGTTACTTTGCGTATGCGTGTGTTAGCGCTGTCACTATATTCAAATCAAGTATGCACCAACTCGCCCAGAATGAAGTTTTAATCTAGTTGTCCTTAGCAGCCCTGGTCGTTCTCATCCTGTCCATCATTTACACGCGTATCTTGAATTGTGGTCAGAGAGCAGGATTTTATTTTCCAATTCCTTTCAGAATCAGTATTCATGGGGCGCCGAATACCAAATGCCATTTTTAAATGTTAAGGCTCACGCGCGTGTCTAGCGGCCGCGTCTGTTGCGCCCAAGCGCGCTTAGCGCCAGTGCCAGCGGCTGCTGCTGCTGCTCCCTTGGCAGGCACAGCAAAGCGAAAGCGTTGCTATGGTCGTCATCACTCGCGAGAAAACTTAGACGCCGGCGATGCGATAAGGCCGCGCATTGCCACGTCGCGTGCCCAATAAAGACGCTCGGAGCCAATGCATCACGAAACCAGCAGCTACCGCTAGACGACGCTTGCGCAGTACGCAGCCTGCCCGAGCCGGTCACTTGCTCGGACAAGCTTAGGTGCACGCTGTCAGCATAGCGGATACTTGTTCTCAGCTGCGCTTCGCCCAACCGCTTTCTTGCTCCCACCTCTTTGACGTCCATCCGCGCCTTAGCCGTTTTCTCTGGTACTGCAGGTCAGCCTCTCGCCGCAAAACGGGAACTGTTGCACTGTCGTTCGCAGTATAACACATTGTGACTTGCGGTGTACCCCGTAGTACCTTGCGCCGTGGTTGTCAGCTCGACTTTCCTTCCTGCGACTCACGTCGCTGCCTTTCGAGTGAACTTTGACGCCTATCGTCGCCACGACACACATTTCATGTGCCACGGACAACGTGCTGTCGGAAACCATCCACATATGGGAACGCCAAACGGTATTGTGACAATTTTGTGGAATCCACTATCGCGTTAATTTCGTCTTATCTGTTCTCTTAACATTTGTCATATTGACGACTGAGATTATGTTTATCAGGATCGACATCAGATGTCTTGGCAGCGACACGCAAGAGGAAGCCCTTATTATAGCATGGGTACCACGTAATCCCAATCTTTTGTTTCAATGACCAGGAAATGCTAATGACGTTCGAAGTATGCTTGGCCTCTTCGACTCTTTAAATGTGCTTAACACACTTGTCGTCAGTGGCTAGGTTTATAATTTCACTCACATTTCTTAGCGCTACCGCTAACGAGGACTGCGTAACGCCCATAAATGATCTATCGTTTGCACGATTCGCTGCAAATCTGTCAAGAAGTCGTGGCGTTCTCGGACACCTGTAGAGAGAAACACGCTCGCGCGAAGCTCGGTCGCATTTAGGACAGTTGATGTTTCGCGTGCGCAATGGAAATGAACGATTCGTGTAACGCTAGCACAGGCGGTACAACGGGTTGCTTACATACCACAGCGACTGTTTGGACATCTTTACACGGTCTCCTATATTTAGGCACCTAACGTACTAGGCAAACTGCTTACGAGCGCGTTATCACCGTTATAACATATCGCTCGACCAGTCGTGAATCATGGCCTGCCGTGTGCTCTTGCAAAGGGAGCCCATTTCCCACCCGTAGACGCTGCGTCATGTGCGCGCAGGCCTCGCGCCAGATTGAAGTGCAGCTACCGCGCCGATCATTGTTAGGAAAACGACGGCCTAACGAAAAGTACCTCCATTCTGCGCCTCTTCGGCGATCACTTCAATGTTTTTTGCGTCCACAATTAACCACCTCGCATAGATTTTATTAGGACTTATACATTGATGCGGCGGGTTCGCTTGTTTTGAGCCCACCATCGCAGTGTTTCGCGCACCTACTGCCTTTAACAAGAGTGGAGCCATACACGTGCTCTTGCCTTGAGTGCGTGTCGGCATCATTTTTTTTTTTCAAGCGTTAATCTCGCGCTATTATGATTTTTTTCGTAGACACGTTCTGCGTATTCCTTGTAGCCCAAGAGAAAGATGCTTTTGAGGGGATCAGGCTCGGGTTCGTGCTACGCTGAAGCAAATTGGTCAACCTTCCAAAGAGAAGCACGTCTGCCACTCACTCTGTTCGATGTTCATTACAATCTTGCAGTTCAGTAGGAAACAAATGCATCTGCATTGTGAAAGCGAATTAATTGAGCACCACCACTGATAATCTGCGTGCTTCTTGGCTAATGAGCTGAGGGACTTGCTCATGGACTCATATAAAGGAGACAAATTTAGTCTGTACCACTTCAGGAGACTTCAGTCTGTACCACTTGACCAAGAAGGCTCATTAGACCACTAAATAGAGGCCGTACCTCTTCCACGTACTGTCGTACCTCCTCGCTTCTTTACAGTGAAGCTGTTAAGGGCTGCTTCTCCCAGGATCGTGACCGTGTGTTAACGCACACCTCGCCATGCATGGACCAATCTCAAAGACAGTGCAATGCTGGGCCGACCCGCGGCGGAGGTAAAGCAGGCGTCAAGCAAGGCATGTGCGCGCTGAGCCTGAAGATATTGCAATGCCGGGCAGACCCGCGGTGAAAGTGCAGTTCGTCGTTAAGGGGCCCACATCCCCAGCTTTGCTGGTCATCTTTGTTCACAGCGTGTAAGGGCACTGCGCTTTTTTATGTTCTTGTTGTTTACCGAAGCAGACGGGCTTATTATAAAAGTTGTGCAACAGCGCTTAATTAAAAGCAATAGTAAAATGGGCAGTTAAGTGAAGTTAACGTGCTTTATGTGGAGCTTGAGCAATCTACGGCATCTAGCGTCGGCAGCAACATTGCTTTCGCGCTTACGTCATTCTGCGAGTGCGCAATGTATCGCTATACGCATTCGATGTTGCTCTCCGTACTACCGCATGTCATATTGAGTGCTAATAAAGACGTGGACTGGGGAAGAGAACACGAAACTGTCTTTTGTTTTCTTCCCCTGGCCTCCTCTTTTGCAGAGGTCAATATGATACGCAGTAAACACCAACTAGGCCAATCTCAAATTCTTACCTCCATGCTACGAGAGTCAGACACGTTGCTTGCATTCCAAACAAATATAGTAAAGGCATTTGTCGCGCCACATTAGGTACTCATAAATCTTGGAAAGGCACAGCTTTACAGCTCTGCCCTTTACAAACGAACGTTAAGAAATCGAAAAATGAAGTCACTAAATCGGCTTCCAATAATAAATAGATAGATAACGTATGCATTAATGAGCTAAGTCCTTTCTATAACTGTTTCGTATTTTATTAAATTTGTTGAACACGAGGTCGCTGGTGCAGTTTCTGGCTGTGACATGCGCATGTTGATGAAGTCGAAGTGCAAAAAACACTCGTTTGCTTAAGTTTGGGGCTTGTTACAGAACGTCAGGTAATGCAAATTATACCGTAACCATCTACGACATCTCTATATACCTCAGTGTTGTTTTAAGAAGTTAAACTGCATAAATGAATCTCCCAGTTCAACTCACTTAGGCTAAACAGGCCTGACCATTCTATAAAGAGAAAACCAAGGTTCCTGTGCCCAAATTTACATAATCGTTCAACGAAATCATTAAAATTTGGTATGCAAGGCCCAACAAAACGCTCACCGTTCACAGTGCAGGTAATGGTTTTCGTATCGCGATGTTTAATTCTCATGAACAACGAACTAGTCTGTCATGAAAAGGCACCTCCTTGCAGTGGTTATCTAGTTGGTTTATTCACCTATTGGCTGGCTTGTTGATAACCATGGTCATTTATTAACAAAGTGCTTGCATCTGTTAGGTGCATGGATAACTAATGTACCTGCTTATAGACCAAGCTATTATGAAGGCTAATGGTGTTCAGTGGCATACTGCCACTGTCTTCATTTGTAAACAACGGCGAACTCGTTTTAATCGCGTCATGTCATCCGAACCATTTTTATACGGTTAACTGCGTTGCCACCAGATGTCGACGTGCGGTGTCTACTCCAGTAACATTATTCACTGATAAAGTTATCCCAAAGTGGTCGCCGTTTGCGAAAGCCTTCGTCAACAATGCGAAATTGAACATCGGAGTACCTTCATTTTTGCTCCGCGTTGAATGCACAGGCCGTACGCACCAAAATTAAGACCCGCGACAGCTGGGCTAGTGTAGTTTGACCGCTTTTCAGCTATGTTGTACAAGTTGGTGGGCATTAAGCGAATGTTCAGCGTTATTTTTTTCTTCCAGGAACGCTTAGTCGTAGGGTAAATCGTTGAAGGACAAAAGGTGACGCCGGCCTGCTTCTTACAAGTGTCCGTGCCGCCCACGGTGTAACGAGGGTTTCAACCTCGGCTAATTACCGCGAGCGCGTGGAAAATTGTTCTCGACCGAGATGCGAAGCGGTGCGAAAACTTTTTTTCTCCCGTGCATCTAGTGAGCCATCGCACCACATAAATATATTCGATGGTAATTTTTGTGACGGAGCAGGAACACGGCTCGTCCCACTTCTCACGACCCCACCTGCTGAATAACGAAATATTACCCAAAATAAATTTTAAAAAGGCGGCCTATTTTAGAAAGCTCTACGCACACTGGGGTGCCTAAATATGAGTTTTTCCTGGAAATAATAAAGGCCGAATGGCTTTCTTAATTTGCGTAAGCTATAGCAACGTGTATTCAAAGTTAATTTTCGTTCACGAATGGCGAACGTTAGAAAAATTAAAAACTTAACCCCGGAGTTTATTTGGAACAGCGCCTGCAAGCATCACTGCAATTTTCCGAAATTCACCTCTTCATTTCTTGCTTCTTTTTAAACTTCCTGCCCTTCCTGCATTTTTTTTCTTTATATATGCATTTCTATCTTCTTTAAAAATGAATTATAATTTTTTGTTTGTGCATTGCGTTGAATGAACTGTTTACTTCAATATGAACATGTGTCAACCTCCTAATAATCAAGGTAATTAGTTAATCTGACAATTCCACTTCGTGGCCTCACCATAAGACCACTACCTTTGAACAGCGTTACAGCTTATTTATATGCCGTAACATCTTCGATCTTAATCTTTTAAGCGAACGAGTGAGTCCTGCTATCGTGAATAAAAATCTTAGTGTAAATTGAACAATGACGTTTCTAAGGCTCCAGAATTTATTCATTTACTTATGTTCTGTGGTGATGACTGCAAGCATTGGCCGTCATTCATACCAGTGCGACAAGCTCGTGAGAAAATTAGTGACGTCTAGTCAAAAATCTAGAAGCAACAGCTGAACATGCAAACAAAATTAAACAGATACATAATTTTCCCTATATTTTAACCGTTCAAGGGCGGTCTGTTAAGCACTACACACACGTGCGTTAAGTT